>NC_083606.1:11630040-12880040 GCF_029168945.1 Cannabis sativa | reverse complement strand
AAACCCAAAAAAATTTCTATGATCGACAGATTTCGAAAAATCATCAAAAATTATTTTTAATAATTTTTTAACTACATAATTATCATTAAAATAATAATAATTATTAAACGGAGTCAAAAAATTAATTAAAAATCATAGAAAAATCAGAAATTGAATTTTAAGCACGCTGGAAAAAAGAACGTCGAAAACCGATGCCCCACGTGGCCGCACGCGCCCCCACGCGCCACCTGCGCGAGTGGGCTTCGCGGCCTGGCTGCTTCTTCTTCTTCCTTGGGCGGGTTCCAGTCGGGTCACGCGACCCGGTTCGGCCTCCAGTCGGGTCTGCTTGCTTTTTCCGGCCAAAAATCGACGAAAAGATGGGGAAATTGATGGGTTTCGATCGGGAATCAATTTCTAGTTGATTTACATTATTAATTTCGTGTATTAAAAACTAAATGGGTAGATCTATGGCTAAAATCAATCCCAAAATTGAAGAACACAAAAGAAAAAAAAATTGTGATGCTAATCTTAGTTAAATCCGAAATTAATTATGTAGGAACATTCTTAAACAATTAAGAATGAGAAATCTATTATTAATTTTAGATCAAAAACTATAAAATTAAAAAACACAAATTATAATTTCATATTATAATCATATAAACCCTAAAACTTTAAATTTAAAATTCTCTTAATATACACAATGATTTCATGCATATAATATATCAATTGAAAGAGAATTTAACGATCAATAAAATCCCTAAAGTTTTAAGATTTATAAACAAAAAATTACACATAAAATAATAACGAAATTAATATGAAATTATGGATATTTAATATATACAAATTAATTATACTAATTATAGGTTCTAAATCATATACAATAGGCAATCTGATACCACAAGTTATATAAATTAACAATTAACCCAAGATCTATTTGTATATAACATAGAACACAATAATAAGATATAATAATTAGGTATGTGTACCTGATTGATCCATAACAATTATCTCTGATTGATCCACAGCAGTTACTCCAATTTGATAGTGCAATACTATCAACTAAGTCTTCCTCCCTAGATCTCTAAATCAGAAGCAGTTTATTTTATCTGATTATCAAAAGGTATACAATTGTGATGAGACAATATGTATTTATAGAGTTAGGGAGGGGACTTAGCTACAAAACCCTAGTTGGGCTGGGCCTGCTCATCAAAGGCTTCAGTCAACTAGAAAAGCCCACACTTCTGCTTCACCTAGACTTTACTCACAGATGCTAAGCCCATTAACAATTGATCACCAACAACATGGGCTAACACAGCAAAGAACTATCCAATCAACCCAAGTTTTAATAAAACCAATAAAATTTAATGTAAGCCCAAATAAAAGTCTAACAGAAAAAACATATTTTTCAACCAAATTAAATGAAAAAAAGCTCCACATATAACAAGAGTATGCTAATTTATTATCACTAAATATTAACAACTTCTTAAGTAATTTTGGTTAGGAGTGACTAATATACCTAATTTTCATTGACAAGGAACTAGAAAACTCCTCAGGATGAATATACACTTAGACAAGCGAACTTTTTTCTTTTTCTACCACTAACAGTGAAGATAAAATAAGGTTTAATGGCTGATGTGTGTGAATTTTTTAAAAAACTATTTTAAAAGTAATTAATATTTTCTATTTCATAACAATTTCTTACATAATTTTGGTTATGAGTGACTAATGTACCTAATTTTCATTGACAAGAAACTAGGAAACTCCTAAGGACGAATATACACTTAAACAAGCAAACTTATTTCTTTTTTTAACACTAATAGTGAACTTAAAATAAGGTTTAATGGATGTTGTGTATGAATTTTTTTAAAAAATATTTTAAAAGTAATTAACATTTTCTATTTCATAACAAAATAAAACAGTTTTTCCTATATTAATTCTTTAATGGAATCACTAGTTACAATAGTTTAAAATTTTAGTATATCCCTATTCTTAATTTACATATATCCAGTGAAAAAGAAGAGCAATTTTTATACTTGTATCAGTAGTACTATATGAGTCCACCCCAAAATCAGAGATAAATCAACCACATTTACACCTAAAATAGAAACTCCTAATCATTCGTTTCCACAAATGCAAGAACAAATATAGATGAAAATCAAATTTTTAATATACTGATTGAAAATCCAAACTTTTATTTCTCCTAAACTCAAGCAAATATGATCAACCCAACTCCATTTATCCAATCCCCAAAAAATAAAAATCCAACCAAATCAACAAACAGATATTTCTTTAATCAAATTAAACAATGCAAGTCTTTATTGCACCAAAAATGCATAAATCAAAATACAAAATGACATATTCGAAAAAAACTAAAACAATTAACCCAAAAAAAATTACAGTACAATGCACACTTCAAAATTAGAACACATGACCAGAGAGAGAGAGAGAGAGAGAGAGAGAGAGAGAGAGAGAGAGAGAGAGAGAGAGAGAGAGAGAGAGAGAGAGAGAGAGAGAGAGAGAGAGAGAGAGAGAGAGAGAGAGATACCTCAACAGAGAAACGGTAACTCCCTTGAAGATAGAGAGAGAGAGAGAGAGAGAGAGAGAGAGAGAGAGAGAGAGAGAGAGAGAGAGAGAGAGAGAGAGAGAGAGAGAGAGAGAGAGAGAGAGAGAGAGAGAGAGAGAGAGAGATAGATAGATACCTCAACAGAGAAACAGTAACTCCCTTGAAGATAAAGTCGTCGATACCTGAGAGAAAATAAGATTATTAAAACTGCATCACTTGTATCAATGGAGTACACAAAAATGAAATACACCACATTCCCTTCAAAAAAGATTTTATTTTTGATTACCCACAGTGAAGAACGAAAAAGTATGAAAAGTAGAACCGGAGAAACTTACTTGTAGAACCAACCGTCGAGACCCACGACTGTAACAACCACAAAAATGGCAGAACACGAATAATGTACACCACACACTTGCTCCCTCAGAGTATGTACACGAAACGAAGTGAAGAAAATGGAAAATGGGAGTTTTGCCTAATTTGAAACGAAAATGGAAAATGAAGAGTTTTGTCCTAATGTAAAAGAAAGAAGAAGAAGTTTGAAGAAGAAGAAGAGGGTGATGAGTGAAGAAGGAAGAAGAAGAGAGGAGGACGCTTGGGGTTGATATGATTGATGGTGGTCATGTCAGTTTTTACTTTTTTAAATTTATTAATTTTTTATTACAAAAAGTAACCGATTACTAATTTATTTCATCCTAAATATCCCTAGATTAACCCCAGCCCTCAAATCAAATAACTAATCCATCTAACGGTCAGGATACATCACGGAATAAATACCCTTAAATATATTAACGGCACAAAATCGTGTTCCTATATAATTTGAGTACAAGCATTAAACACAACATAATTTTTTTTTTCTCCCATTCAATTTGTTTGGATTATTTAAACTTTTTTTTTTCTCTTTCTATCGTTTTATATAACGTGTGTCTTGCTATTATGCTATACCCAAAATACATTCATATATTCGTATTATTTATTTTAAACTAATATATATGATTAGAATTATAAATATGGGTCGATTTTTTTATTTTTTTTTTACCCTAAACGAAAAAAATATGAATTCGGGTAAGACATAACACGATACTGTAAATTGGCACAATATGACATAAAAATAGGTTTAAGCACCACACGATGCGATAAATCTAAAGACACGACACGTAAACACAAATAAACTAGCTCAAAAACAAAACATGTTAAAAATTATTATAATTTAACAATAATAATATGTATGTATTTAATGATAAATATTCAATTTTTAAACATTCTAATTAATATCTTATATCATTATACGTAAATTATTATTAAAAAATTATATTAAAACAATTAAAACAATAAAAAATACATGTAATTTAGTGATAAACTCATTAATTATATGTAAAAAAAAAGTGAAAAAGTGAAGTCTAAGTTTGACCTGTATAAGAAAACAGGCTGACTCATTTATAAAAAGTGGGACGGTCCGAGTAAAGCACGACACGAGTCCGAGCACAATACGAATATGTAGACTTACGAACCGTGTCGGGCTTACCCTTTAAAACATTGGGTCGACACAACACGACTCATATTATTGCAGATTTTTCAAAATATGAACCTCGCCGGCACGACACAAACATATTTACAGCTATAAATATGATTATCTTTCAAATTGTTTTGTAAAAATTTTCTTAGCATAATTATTATTAAAAAAGGATGACATTTAACAAATAAGTTTATTTTTTAAAAATAAATTATTGAAAAGTTATAGAATGCACTCTTAAAAGGAGTTTACAAATGCACTCTATTTGTTTCGGCATTCAAGAGAATTTATTAGTCTAATTTTATTAATAGACGTCTACATTGTAATTATTTAGGGCATCCTACGAAATTTTGAAAAATTCAAAAAAAATCAACGCACTGAAAATACGGTTTAACAATCTATTTCACACGCGTACAAAATAAAAAAGTCTCGCGTGTAACATACTGTTTGAACCTTGTTTTCAACGTATTAAATTCTTTCGAATCTCTCAAAATTTTACAAGATGTGTTAAATAACTACAATGTAAATAACTATAAAAAATTTAAACTAAAATTTTTTCTCAAATACTAAAACAAATAAAGAGTGCATTAGTTCTATATTATGTACTCAAAGTTTTTCTATTTTTTTTAAGCTAAGGTTTTATTTTGACTACAGTAGCCACATGACATACATATGTTATCTCCCAACCATGCACACCAGCCCTCTCAAGTGTATCTAAATCCTAATTTTTAAGTCAAAGATCTCAATTCTTCAAAATTACAATAAAGCCCCAAATTTTTTCAATGTTTCCCATTTTAGCCCCAAATTCAACACTTACTTTTCTAACACACCCTTTCAAGCCTTCTCTTTTTCAAAATGCCCCTAGGTCTAAGGTTTTTGTTTACTTTTAAGCCCTTTCTCTTCTACCTTCCGGTAAGCCTTTACACTAATTTGGTGTAAAATCTACACTAAATCTGTATATAATTTTTAACTTTTCATACAACAATTCTAATAATTCACACCAAATAAATACATTTTACTTAAAAGATCTTACATTTTATATTATTTACATGATTAACCTAAAATAGCTATTTATAATATAATCATATCATAACTACTAATAAGAATTTAAAATTTTAAATTAATTTAATAAAAAAATTATTAAATCAACTAAACATTACACATTTTTTTTTTAAAAAAAAACTTCAAATAAAATAACACCTACATAATTTAATTTTCTAAATTATTACGGTGTTCCCACACATGTTTAATTAATACATTTCGAAGAACATAGTGAACATCCATATCCTTTTGTCTATGTCAGTCAAGAAAATATTATACTATTTTGATATTTTTCAAAACTAAGATATTTAAGTAATCAATTTAACTACTAAATTATCATTTTACTTAATGTTTATTTTTATTTATATTGTTCTTTTTAATTTTATAACTTAATGTTATGTTATTTTTATTTCATTTAATATTAGTATTTTTGTTATTATTATTTTATATTTTTTAATATATCAGTGCTTGAAATTAATAAATACTTTTGTGATAATTTTTTATTTGAGAACTAAAATGTAAGATTTGTCTTTTAAAATAAAGATTAGAATAATAATAATAATAAAAAAGTTCTACACCAAATTAGTGTAAATTTAAAATCAAATACCATTAATGTGTAGAATTTGGTGCACAATTTTTTGTGAAATGATGTGAAAATTTCATACTAATTTAGTAAAAGAGCATTGATAATATTGGCACCACAGCTGTCTATCACCTTTTATATGTGTTATTCTACAATTGATTAACAATATTCTTAAAAACTATTATCTTAAATTATATGAGATCCGATACTTAATTACATCAATAAAAGTATGACATCAAAGAAAGTGTTAGGCACCAATAATACATTTTAACATTTTTCTTAATGAAGTGATGGAAATGTTCTCATTAAGTCAAAGATCTCAACTCTTCAAAATTACAATAAAGCCCCAAAAACTTTTCGGTGTTTCCCATCTTAGCCCCAAATTCAACACTTACTTTTCCAACGCACCCTTTCAATCCTTCTCGGTGGTTCTAGGGTTTCCGTCTACCTTTAAGCCCTTGCTCTTCCTCCTTCCGGTAAGCCCTTCTCTCAATGCCTCCAACTCCGTTTCCTCTTTCTTCACTCTCATCAGTTTTGAGAAAAATATATAATTATTCTTATGATTTGAGGCTTTAAGCTGTAATTTGTAGGATTGATTTTTTTTTTCTGTATAATTTGTTAATGTAGCGTTTGTAGTGTATTAATTTGGTGTTTGAAAATTCTGGGTATTCTTTTTCCATAAAAGCTCTTTACATTTTTCATAGATTTGCTCTTTGAATTAATATTGAATTGGTTCAGTTTATTGCTAAAATATTTTGGGTTGACCCACCATGGAAATACTCTGCCCCATCAAATTTTATGAATCATTTTGCTATAGAAAGGTTGTTTGGGATGATAAAACCCTCAAGCCATTTTTTGTTAATTATATTGTAATGTGATAAATTCTAAGTGTGGTTACTGGTTGTTATACACTGAATTTCATATTGATATAGTGGATATAAGATTAGGGGCTGTGAAATTTTGTGAATTCTTACAGTATGTTGAACAGTGCATTACCTTTTTCGTTTTGTTAAAAATAAAATCTTGTGTTTTGTAAATGAATATGATTTTATTGTCTCAAGGTGACAGAGCAAGTGTTTTTTGTTCTGTTATTCGGCTATGCTAAAGTGTTTTTTGTTCTGTTATTCGGCTATGCTAAAGTGTTGTCATTAGATCATGGACTGGTATGAGGGTCATATTTTTAATGCTTCCCTGTAAAGAGGTTCAATGCTATTGGGACATTTTGTGTTGATCACATAAAGTTATTATTGATTTTGGAATGATAACAGTCTAGAGATGATATTGGTTCATGATTTTGAAACCGTGATGAAGAATAACTGCATTCATATTTCACGTTTTTCTTTAAGATTATAGTTTTAATTTCTTTACTTGAAAATGAAATGGGTGAAGGTCTTGATGGCAAGGCCAAAGCTTATTTTAATCTGCCAGTCTCTTGGTAAATTCGTCACAAATGAGGACGGAACGTTATTATATGCTGGTGGAGAGGCCCATGCAGTAGACATTACCCCTGAAACTTTATTCAATGATCTCAAGTTGAAACTAGCTGAAATGTGGAACTTAGCCTACGAGTCCTTGTCCATCAAGTACTTTCTTCCAGGAAATAGGCGAACTCTGATCACTTTGGCTAACGATAAAGATCTGAAAAGGATGTATGAGTTTCATGGGAATTCAGTAACCGCTGATGTTTACATCCAAGGAAAAGCAGGTTTTGATCGTGAAGCTTTGAGCTTTCCTGGAAGGTATATTTGATTTCATTTTGTCAGGTCGTTGTGCTTTTTTTAGGACCACATACTGCTGTTTTCTATTTACTAAATGTTTCATTGAGAATCTCACTTTTCAGCTTATACTGTTTGTATTGCATCTGAAATTAAAAGTTTCATACATTCATTTGATACTATTTTCTGGTTTTAATGGAATGATTTCAGCACCGTTCATACTGTAATTTGAATCACGATTTTTGGTATATCACAAATAATATGCATTGAATCGTATTGTTTATTATTTGTAGGACTGCTGGATTAAAAGAAGCTGAAGCCATAATGCCCGTTGCTGCCTGTGTGGCAGCAGCTCCTACCAATTCTGATATTGTTGTTACTCCTTTAGTTGTGAAGCATTCAATTTCAGTGCCTTCTGTTGCTAATCTCACCCCTGTCACTCCAGTTTCCTCGTTCTCTCACACTACATCAACACCAGGTGATTATTATATTTGTCGAAGATGTTGTTAAAATTTCCAGTAAATTAAACTTATACCTTTTGACCACTTATTTTACCATATGACTGATGCAGGTGCTGCTAGTTCCACTCCACCTGATTCCACATCTGATGCCAATGCTAAAAATTCACCTTCAGTTGATATGGATTCTACCCCTGCTGAAACTGTTAAAAAAAGAAGACGTTCTGCATCTTGGAAAGGTGATGCCAATGGTCCTACTATTGTTGCAAACACTAATGATGGCGGGAAGAAAAGGAAGACTACACCTCGGAGAAAAAGTATCTCAAAGCGTAATACTGATGCAGTTGAAGATGATGTGGAGCAGAAACAAGATAATTCTAGTGGTAATGCTGCTCTTGTTAGTTCTGCTGATGTTCCCCCAGAGAGATTAATGGAATTGTGGAAAGATGGCATCACTGGTGTAGGTCAGGAATTCAAAAGTGTCTATGAATTTCGTGAGGCACTGCAGAGGTATGCCATTGCACACCGTTTTATGTACAGGCTAAAAAAGAATGACACAAATCGTGCGAGTGGCAGATGTATAGCAGAAGATTGTTCTTGGAAGATTTATGCATCTTGGGACTCATCAACACATTCATTTAAAATAAAAAATATGAATGAAACACATACATGTGGAGGTAAATCCTGGGAGTCGGCTCATCCAGCTAAGAATTGGGTCGTAAGTATCATAAAAGATAGATTACAAGATAGCCCACATCACAAACCAAAGCAACTAGCGAAAAGCATTCTTCAAGATTTTGGGGTAGAGCTAAACTATACCCAAGTATGGCGCGGCATTGGAGATGCGAGGCAGCAACTGCATGGTTCATACAAGGAGGCATATAATCAGCTACCTTGGCTTTGTGAGAAGATGACAGAGGCTAATCCCGGTAGCTTAATAAAGCTTTTCATTAGTGATGAAAAAAGATTTGAGCGCCTCTTTTTATCGTTTCATGCTTCCATACATGGCTTTCAGATTGGCTGTCGCCCGATCTTGTTTCTTGAAGCTACATCAATGAAATCAAAGTTCCACGAGGTTCTGTTGACAGCAAGTGCATTGGATGGAGATGACAGTGTCTTTCCAGTTGCATTTGGTGTAGTTGACAACGAGAATAATGATAATTGGCAGTGGTTCTTGGAGCAATTGAAATCTGTACTTTTAATTTCACAATCCATAACTTTTGTCTCTGACAGAGAGAAGGAATTAAAGAGTGCAGTGCTTAATCTATTTGAGAATGCTCACCATGCTTACTCTATATACCACCTTCTAGAAAGCTTCAAAAGAAGCTCGAAAGGTCCATTCAATGGGGAAGGCAAGAACTCATTACCAATAAATTTTTTGGCTGCTGCCCACGCAATCCGACTTGACACTTTCAAACTACATACTGAGCAAATTAAAAAGGTGTCTTCCCAAGCCTATGATTGGTTAATGGATGTTGAGCAGGAATACTGGACAAGCACATCATTCAAGGGCGAACCTTATAACCATGTTACTTTAAATGTTGCAGAAACCTACACCAAGTGGATGGAGGAAGTGCGTGAAGCACCGATAGTACAGAAGATCGAACTGCTGCAATGTAAGACTATGGAATTAATAAATACTGGTAGAACAGATTCAAGTAAGTGGTGTACAAAACTTACACCATTGAAGGAGCAAAAACTCCGAGAGCAAAGGAATAAAGCTTATGGTCATAAAGTACTGTTTTCTTCTGACACCCTTTTTGAGGTTCATGGTGATTCCACTAATGTTGTGAACGTTGAGACATGGAGCTGTAGCTGTCTTGGTTGGAAACGATCTGGTTTGCCTTGCTCACATGCCGTTGCAGTCTTCTCTTGCACCGGTCGAAACATTTATGATTACTGCTCAAGATACTTCACAGCTGATAGCTTCAGGTTAACATATTCTGAAACCATAAACTCTGTAAATTCCAATATGAAGTCGATGAATAATGATGATAAGACTAAGTTAGAGACTACCCTTGTTCTTCCTCCTGTAACCTCACGCTCACCAACCCAAAACAAGAAAAAGGAGAGTGAAACAGGAGCAGTCAAGAAGGTTAGACCAGTTACTTGCACAAGGTGCAAGGAAACAGGGCACAACAAAGCCACATGCAAGGCAAACTAATAAAGTTCTTTTTGGATTTGTTTTCTTTTGTATAGTTCTTGTTCATATTTTTCTCAGCCATGGATGTAAGTATTCAGCTCCATCACATCAAATTGAATTTGCTGTGTACCTCTCTAATTTGAGGGATACTTTTTTGCAGTTAGACTTTTAGTGGTAAATGTTTAGGATTTTCTTTCATGTGTTATTTAGTCGCGCATGATAGCTTTCTAAAAATCCAAATCCAATTGGTACATTTTTATCAAATTGATCCATTTTCCTGAAATGTATTATTATTATGGGAAATTTACATCATTTACTAATTTTTCCATTTTTCTTTCAAATATACTGTGACACGGTAAAGTTAACTTTTTTACTGTTTTTATTTTTTTTGTTTATTACGGCAGTATACTGCCTTGGTCTTGATTCAATTTGTATATATAAAAAGTTTACAAGAATTAATTGATGACTCTCATGTCACTTTCATTTCATGTCATATTTTTTTTTATTTAAATTTGAAATTGATTGATGACTCTCATGTCACTTTCATTTCATGTCAATTTTTTTTTTATTTAAATTTAAAATTTAATTTTAACTCACATTTTTTACTTAATTTGAACGTGGGTACAATTGACCCACGTGATCCCTATTTCCAATAATTTATATATGTATTTTATTTCTCTCTCTATCTCTTTTTGTGGGTTAAAATCTATAGAAAATTTCTTGAAATTAGTGTTTAAGATAAAGAACATCAACAAAGACTTTACATAAAACCCTTCTCCCCACTCTTCACTATTTCAAAAACTTACGAAGCTCACTCATTTCATTCATTTTGTTACTTGGGTTTTGAGAGAGAAAAGCAAGAAGAAAAATACAGAGGAAGAAGAACAACAACAGACAACTCAAACTTTCCAAGTAAAAAAAAATCTTTTTTTCTTTATTTATTTTTTCTAGAACAACATAAACTTTACTTGGTTTTTGTTGTTTCACTAATTCAGTTTTTTTTTTTCTTTTTTGGGGTTGTAGTTTAGCTCTGATTTTGTGAGTGGTGGTGTTGTATCGTTTGATGACTCTTATGGCTTATTTTGTTATTGTTTTTTTTATGCTTGTTTTTTATATTCTTTATTTTTTTTTGTGTTGTTTTAGTTTTGTTTTAATAGTGTTTTCTTATGTTTTTTTATAGGATTGGAAATCCAAGTACACCCTATCGGAATACTACCATTCTAGAGTTTTTTTATGCTTGTTTTTATGTTCTTTATTTTTTTTTTGTGTTGTTTTAGTAGTGTTTTATTATGTTTTTTATAGGATTGAAAATCCAAGTACACCCGATCGGAATACTACCATTCCAGAGTTATAAACTCTGGTTATTACTCTGTTATTGAAGATATTAAAAAACTTCTTACTGAAACCCAATTAAATATGTTTTCAAAAACTGTATTGGAAGTTGTTTTTGATTGCGTTGTAGCTGTAAACTTTCTTCAGTGTTTCTTTGTCTTTGTATGCCTGACCTTTTCAACTTCTGGTTATTGTTTATCTGTTATTAGCTTCGCATTGTTGATGTCGATTTCTGGATCTAGTTTTTTACTGTTGTTTTCAAGTTTTTCTACCATTTTTTTAGCAACCAGCTTCGCATAGTCAACTATGTCGAATTTGTCGTTTTCAAATTCTCTTGTTTTAGAGTCTCCTCCTTCTTCTAATTGGTGTTCCAATGTGTATGATTCTGTTGTTGATGTGTTATTTTCAAGTATTGTTGTGTTGTTTTCGAGCATTGTCACATTCTCTTGAAATAATTATATTTTTTTCCCATGGTCCATTGCTCTTTATGAGAATTGGTATAGATTCCATGTCCTGTCATTTTTCACAATATTTCATTTACGTGGCATTTTTTTTTTCATATTAAAACAACAATAAAATAACACTACAAAACAGTAATTTGATGTTGATTTAGTAATTTTTTCTCTTTTCCAGATTTTATGGTTTTTTTCCTGGTGTGTTAATATGATTCAGGTGTTGATTTGTCCGTCCCCAACCACGAAGGAGAGGTGCTCTTTGTGTTTTTTTACTGTTTACAGTATAAAAGTAAATATATTGGGCCTGGGCAGTATAAAAGAAATAAAAATAGGTATGGACAGTAAAAATGTAAAGTTTGCCGTGTCCCAGTATTTTTGAAAACATTCGGTAAAAAAACAGTATTTTTATAAGTTTCCCATTATTAATTGGAATTTAGCAATTCTCATCTTGGAAAGTTTATTGGATGTAAATTTAAGTGAACTTTTTGAAAATATAAAAATTTTGAAGGGTTTATTCCATTTTGAATTTTGTGTGTTAGTTTGGATCTTATATTTTTTAAAAAATTCTATTTTATAAGATCGATATATTTTAAAATATCACCAAAATAACTTTAGTGATACTAAGAGAAATACCATTTTAATGACCACATCTTAAAAATTCTATCTTGAAACAAAATATAATTTAAAAACAAATTTTGGAGTGCTTGCACATTGCACCCCTAAAAGAAGTTTGGAGGGTACCCTCTTCCTATTTTCAACATCCACATTGTTTTAATCTTATTATTTTTTATATGTATGTAATAGTGTACAACGTAGTTTTTTAAGATATTTTGTAAAGTTCTAAGAAATTTGGAATAATTTAAAATAGAGAAACTACAGTGGTCCCAAAAGCATAAAACACACCCTAAGTTGTACACAAGGAATCAGCACTGTAGGTGGGTAATAGAGGTAGTGGTGGTCAGGTGTTAGATTGTACTGACACCTACAAATTTGGTCTCCACTACCCTTTGTATGTCCAATGCTTGCCTAGGTCTTGCAGTGGCGTGGAGGATCTTTTGGCTGGTTCCCCACATGTATGTGGTACAAGACATCGTTTGTCTTGTATCTTCATGCCTTGCATCCTAAAGTTTATGTTGGGATTTTATGCCCTGAATAAAACTCATCTCAATATAGTCTTATTAATTAATGAATGAAAGAATAAGAAATTATTTTATGTTACTTGGTTCACATGATACTTTCATGATTATAATTTTAATATATAAATTCTATTAAATCTTGAATTTATGGACAATCATGATTATAGTGTTATCTACACATTAGAAAATAATCATGATTATTGTTATCTTAAATTGTATCCACTTGACGTGGCATGTCCACGTAAGCCAAAGATAGAATACATGTGGATTGCAACCCCATCAATAGTAGAACAGAGCCTCCATGTAAGATATAGCAAAACCGTCAAGCAGCGACCGAAGGGAGTGAAGTGAGCCCACAAGGAGCTGTACCAACAATCTTGGTCGTCCAAGAGGATCCTAGTTCAGTGCATATTGTTGTTTCATGACCTAATCTCTATGTCGTCATAGGTAGATGAGGTATGCACTCACCTGTAGGTAAAAGACCTAGAATCTGTATAGGAAGTGAATTGAATTTGAGCCCCAGTATTATGGTGGTTATCAGGTGCGACTACTTGAGTTTGGACGTCATTTTTTATGAGTGGTATTGAGAGTTAGAGGTCTAATGGATGGTGTGATATGCATTTGACGCTTGATTTTGTGATTAATTGTGGTCTCTCAACCTTGTTTATACATTTTGATAATGATGATGAGATATTTTATTTTAAAAGCTAACCACGCAGGAATTTTATTAAACCAATGATCCTTTGATATTAGTTGTTTTCTTAGTGGGCTTAATAAGACCACCCCATGTTTTCTCTATTTCTGGAACTCAGTATGATGCTAGTGGATGAGGAAGGTACCGTTGAGGAAGAAAGTCGTTATTAGTTTAGTCTTATTCTACTCTTTAAGCTTTCAATGAAACTGACTTTGTATTTAAGTTGGAATGGTGTTGTGGTAATTACAACACGCAAGCATACATATCGTTTTAACAAGTATTACTCACAAAGAGTGAGGTCGATCCCACGAGGATTGTAGTTAAATACGTTAAAATTAAACTCTTACTTCTATTTGGTTGAATAAAATTTGAGATAAAATTAAACTAGAAAATAATAAGAACAATAAAAATCAGGAAGCAAGTAAATTAATAGGCAAATTAACAATGAATAAAAGTTAGGACTTTCGATTTCAATTGTATCTACTGATTATGGCCTAATATGATTATCTTCTTATTACCAATTTTTATGCAATAGCAGGTTTACTAAGGTAATTTATAGTCTTTCAGATATATAAACCTCAATTGCATGCAAATTTTCTACTCTCGTGATAAATTAAACATGTAACATGCATTAAACACAGAAATCCTATAAGCTATCTAAACCATATAGGTACTCTCATCCTATATCGAAATTCAATTCTATTTCACTATAGCATGATCGACACTCACTTCTCAGATCTCGCATCAAAATCATAGATATTTAATTGGTGATCCGGCAATTAAAAGTAATTAAGTACGAATGAAATAGAATACATAAAAATTGAGAGAAAATTAAATCATATTAAAACCACAAATCAATATCAAACAATCTCCATTTAGACCCTAAAGAACTGTTTAGCTACTCTTGTTCATTGTAACAAATTTACACATATTAATTTAAGAAAAGAGAAGAAAATAGAGAAGAAAAGAATGTTGAAAAAGAGAAAGCCTCCAATATTGATTTTGATCTCTAAAATTCGTACTCCTTGATTGCTTCTGATTTCCTATTGAATTTCCCCCCCAAAACTATTGAAGTCCACTTCTTTTATTGCCAAAAAAATGATACAAAAAAATAAAAAATGCTGAAAAAACCTATTCTGCTTAGTATTAGAAGGGGATGTGAGTTTTCTACTGCGTCGACTGACAGTATTTTGGCTATAACTCTCTCGATATTGCTTAGAATTGGATGATTCAAGATATTCCGGAAACATAAAAGATAGATCTAGAACTTTTATGCTTTGACTTTCTCCAAAATATGATCAGATTATAGTCAAATTTAGACTTAAAGTTTCAGCTTTAATTTTTTGCATAATTTTTTCTATTTATAGTTCATCTTTTTGTGAGATCTTTTTATCTTTTTCCATCTTATTCTTTTGATATTTTCTAATCTTCTTCTATTTTAAATCTATAAAAATAAAAGATAAAAAGCATAAAATTGCTCCAAACAAGAGTAGAACTAAAATAAAAACACACTAAAAATTAACCTAAAAATAATATTAAAAACAACCTAACAAATGGATGGTCTGGATGACTTAAATTAGCTATGTACTAGTTAGAAAGGAGGAATGATGGATGTTAGGTATTATTTTGGTATTTTATTGACTTATTAAATCTATCTATTCGGTGACTACATAACTATGGGGATATTATTGTTCTTTTATATTAATGAATGGTCATAATTTTGTTACTAATATTTTTTATCGATATAGTTATTTTTAAATAAGTAATTTTTGATATAAGTTAAAAGATCATTTATAAGCATTATCTTCCTACAAGGGTCAAAGTGTGACCTTTGACTACCCAAGTTATGAATATTACAAATCTACCACGGTCTAGGGCTCAGGTCGTGACAGAAAAAGGTCGAGACATGAATACTTTGGATTGTTGGTGTCTCCTTCTTCTTCAATATCTACTGTAGAAGCTGCTTCTTCCTCTTCCAAGTCCTTTGAGTCATCTGGTTGTTGTAGATGTGAAGTGTTTCTTGTCTTTACCATTATACCACGAGGTTATTTACGACTTTCTCTTTAGGTAAGTTTTCTACAACTCTCAATGAAAGCACCAAAATATTGATTGAGATTTTCGGTAACCAATAATCAAAGTTGTATGAAATAATTAATGGGTGTTAGAATAGAAGATTTTTTACGTGGTTGAAGCATTGATGAGCTTTAGTCCACATGTCACTATATTTATGAAAGTATTTATTACAAGAGTTTTCTTGATCGATCCCCCTTGCTTTATATCATTGGGGGTATTTATAGCTCATAATGGTGATAAGAGGTTACCATTGTCGTGTTTGTTTGCACCATACTTTGTACAATTTCCTAAATCTCATTTTAGGGCATAATTGCCTAGTTTATGATGAATTTCGGGTTGTCTATAGGTGTTTGGTAGGATTTAACTTATCCTTCATTTGCAACTTGACGACTCGTTTATGCAATCGTCGATTGATGTATGGGATCTCGTAAAATTGAGAAATGATGGGTTTAAATCCTTAAACACGTTTGTCAGTGTAAGGCGTCAGATGCTCTTCTCCATGTCGCATTAAATCGGTATACAGTGTTTTAATCCTAAAGTGATGTGTTACACTTCATCAGTCCTCCCGTACCCATCTCCGGGTTGACTTCACTCACGAAAAAGAAAAGACAAGAGATACCTATTGTCCAGCTAGTCCCGCATGTCTTGTAACGCGGGTCTCATTGCCACCTAACTTGCTCCTGAAGCACCACATATTTTAGGAGAATTTCAAAGCAACACGTGTTATATGGTCTTATATGATTTAATAGGAATACTCTCATGTGTAACTACTAACCATACACTACCTTTACCTTTGGAATAAAAAATCCATAAGATTTTGCTAGGAAAAAAAATCTTTTGCCGTACATTTTTCTATTTTAATTTTCACCGACCCAGAAAATCCAAACTAAACCCCTTTCATTTCTCCCTTTCCCGCTGTGATCGCAAAGCCACACAGATCAAACCCAGCTACTCACTTTCTCTCCCATCCGCTTATTACGATTTTCTTTGCTATCTATGGGGAAGAGGAAGCGAACCTCGGATCACAATCAGATCCAACAATCATCGGGTATGTTCCATTTGTATTGTTCAATCACGTGTTGTTTAATTCATAATTATCCCATCTCTTCGGTTCCCAGAAAATTTACTAGAAAGAGAAATCTTTTTGGTTCGGTGTAAAAGTGTCGTTCAGTAAATTATGTATATCGGAGAACCCACTCTTGAATTTAGTTGAATTCTGTTCTTGTAACTTGATTTGTATATGTTTCTTCCCATGACCTTGTCATTCTATCATTTTCTTTTTCACTCTCAAAGACATCAAAAGGGATTTAGGGTTCTTGTGTAAGTTAAAACTATACGTTGTTGTTGTTGTTTTCTGGGTCTTTTCTCTTGAGCTATATGGTCTTTCTTGGATTGCCTTTTTCAGATTAGTAAGCTGATGATCAATATGAAACTGTTTTGGTTTTGTCGTTCTGTGTCATCTATTGCCGTTTCTTGGTTTTCATCCGTATTCTTGTTTTTATTGCACTTTGATTGGTGCAACTTAAAAAGTGGTTTAGCTTTTTGCTCTGAATCGGTCAACAAAACTTGTTGAAAGTTTGTAAAATATATTTATTAGATATAGATGTTAGTGTTGTTGTTTCATGTTGTGATGGTTGTTTTTCAATATTGTGCTTGTGATTAATTTATTACTGTATTTCTTGATATAAAACAAGATGTTGATGATAATTCTTTATTGGGTTATTTCAGACACCGTGCCATGCTCCTCAGGAATGGAGCTATTATCAGAAGAGGTACCTTGACAGTTTCATAGAAACTCTCTTATTTCAGAGTAAGGGGGCAACTATTGTTGTATAATTTTTTTTTTAATCCTTTTTTTTTATACAGAATGGTTTGCATGCAATTGATTCTAGTGAACTAAAGCCTCTTTCATCTGTCTTGGATATTGCGGATAGTTCTATGAAGCTGCAAGATGCACACCATCATCACCATCACCACCCTTCTTCTACTGGACATCATCACCAAAGCCTAAGCCGGTCATTATTCTTGAAACGCTCACGCCATCATTACGCCCATCAGTATTCTAGGCGTGGTTCGCTCAATCTTGCAAATGCATCGACTTCTCGTGGCAAAGGTACTTCTTTGCGTGAGGATAAGCTACCCTTCAAGGTGGTGACTCAAAGCAACTCGGAGTTGAGGAGGCATTCAGGTTCCTCTTTTTTATGCTTTGATTTAATTAGTTTGCTTTACAAATTCTCCATGAAGTTTGGAAGGATAGATATTGGAAGTAACTGTTCCATTGTATTATTTGGTAATGATCAAAGGAATGAAATCAAACGATTTGTATGGATGATATCATGTGCTGTCTTCTTCTTGGTTGAAAATTCTAAATTAGAGAGAGAGAAGAAGAATGAGTTTTTTGCAAGTTAGTGAATATGACTTCCCTTATGTACAATCTTTAAAAAGGTTGAATTTTTAAATGTGAATGTGATATGCATGAGTTTTTGAAGTGTTTAGATTAGAACTACTATTTTTGCTAGTTAGTGAATATGACTTCCCCTATTTACAATCTTTAACGGTTGAATTTTTAGATATGAAAAGCATGAGTTTTTGTGGAAATTTTTTGACTAGAACTACTATTTGGGTGTCGGTTATTCCAGTACAATATTGAAACTTCAATATTAATTATATTTGTATTGACATTGGTTTCAATTTTTCATTTTCCCACAGATTTTAGGGAGAAAGCATTTTTTGAGCCAGAAAGAATTAGGTCATGTGTGTCAGATCTCATATTGTCCGATCATACAAAAACAATCTGCGTAATTTGTCAGAAATCGTTGAGTCGGAAGCTTTATTTTCCAGGGATCTCTGTATCTTCTGTTCAACTTTCCTTGGTGGCGGTTCTAGCTTGTGGTCATCTCTATCATGCAGATTGTCTGGAACCAAAAACGAGTTACGAGGATAGAAGGGACCCTCCTTGCCCAGTATGTACAGGGTCACTATCTCGGGTTGACAATGGGAGAGCGCAGGATTTGCATGTAGAAGAAGACTATTGAAGTCTACACCATGATACTAATATCTAGAGAAGAGACCTTAGTATGGAAAGGGAACTCTGCTTGTCTATGCAGGCTGACCCTTTTGTTGGGCTAAGATCTTCTTGGCTTTGGAATTCCATTGTGAGTTTTGGAAGAGGTGTTGAGTAGTGTTGATATAGAATGTATTAAGCTGTTTATAACTTTTTTTTTTGTACTTTTGATAAGAGTACAAGTTTAGAAGATTAGAAGTTAAAAAAATTTCTAACTGGTAAGTAACTTGTGGATTCCATAGAAGATGATATGTTATGCAATCTTTACTATTTTATGTGATGTTTTTTTCACACAACAGTATCATACCAACGAAGGCAACCTCCTCTTGTGACATCCAACTTACACAAACAAGTGCAATTAAACATGAGGATTTAACAATGAAACTGGTCATTAAATTTGCATACTATAACTAAGAACGGTTATTTAAAACTATAACCAAACAAGTGCAATTAAACATGAAGATTTAACAATGAAATTCAAGAGCCAATTTCACTATTTCTTTTATATTATTTTAGCTATTTGGTTTGGACAGTAACATCTTGGCCAAAAACTCTGTATAAACTAGTTGATGATGGCATATTGCCAGTAGATATTTATGGTTAATAAAATGTTCTTGTTAGATACTTCTCAGGAAAAATGCTCCTGGTAAAACTATTTTGGCTATCTGCATACATTTTGCAAGCTGGTTTTCATCTTTTATTTTTATTCTCAAAAAAAAAAAAAATAAATAAAAAAAATAATAATTGGTACATTTTTTGGTTAGCAGTAATTCTTCAACATTAATTACATTGTTGCTTTAGTACAGTATGTTCTTTCGGTGGTCACAAATTGTGTTTGGTTGGAGAATATTCTCCCTCCACTATCTACTGTTATATCTTAACTTTCATTGTTATATATAGTAGTATAGTTTATTTCGGTATAGTTTTTTTACTATTTTATAATAAATACAAATAATTTATTTATATTAAATATAATGATATTAATGTAAGAAAAAATAAAAAATTAATAGTATTTGAAAGAATTACATGAAACATTTTAAATCATTATATTTTAAGAAATTTACATAGTACACTTAAAATTAGATTCTTTTTACATTTTTATGGATTATTAATTTTTTATTTTTATATTTTTACGAGTTTTTTTATATAGATTTTTACCTTTTTTTTATGACTTGAAAAGTTTAAGGGTACGATTTAGTACATGTCGAAATTAGAAAGGGAGGGGGACGGAGAATGGGAGAAATCCTCTTAAATAGAATTATACTCGTATAGACCATATATTTTAGTATAATAGCACTAAATTTATAGAATTTAATTTTCAAAAAAATGAAATTAAAATTTAGAACTAAAATTGAAGTAAAAAAAAATTCAAATATGACCAAAATTACCCTTCCATTTATAAATGAATGAATAAATTAAAAAATAATAAGTTAATACTCATTAAAACAAAAGTAATTATTTTTCTTTATTAAAAAAATTTTGGGAAATTCTTTGGTGCACCTCCCCCCAAAGGGATGTACTGATACACTTCCTTCATATTTTCGACATTCAAATAGTTTTAATTATATATATATATATAACAGTGTGTTGATATGAGAAATTAGCGTTCTAATTATCGATAAATAAGGCAAATTAATACGAACAAGGGTCCTAGATTACATGTGTTGAGCAAATGAGAGAACTTGCCTATAAATTTAGTTTGGATGGGACGAAGAGGAGATCCCGAGACCCAGCAAAAAGCTTTTCCTCGCTCCACGTGTCACAACCCCCAACGAGGGGTCCCTCGCACATCCCTTTACGAGGGGGCCTCTTCCTTGCGACCCGACCCCCAACGACGGAGTGCTTACCTTACTTGCACTGGGGGCCCCTCTCCTCGCAACTCGACCCTCAGCAAAGGGGTCTCTACCTTGTCACCATGGGGGTCCCTCGCCTTGCGATTCGACCCCTAACGAGAGGGTCTCCACCTTGCTCGTCAAGGCTCCAGTGGGGAGCCTCCTTGTCTCGCACAACATAACCTCACGAGGGCCTCACTCACACAAGAGGTCCCATCACACGAAGACCCTCATTGAAGAAAGGTTCTTGTTCAATACGTAACAACAAGAGCAGATGAATCAAGAAGAGTCACATCTCTTTCTATTAACTACTCACCAAGGGACATATACCAAGATTTCCACACTTTTAAGCATGACAAACTTAAGGACGCAAGCCATGAAGATGAAACACAAAGGACGTCTTGTACCATGTACGTGTGGGGGACCAGCTAAAAGAGCCTCCACGCCACTACAAGCCCTGTGCAAGTAGTGGACTACAAAGGGTAGTGGAAACATAATTCGTAGGTGTCCGTACGAACTGACACCTGACCACCACTACCTTTACTATCCAATTGTAGTGTTAATTCCTTCGGTACAAGTCAGGGTGTGTTTTATGCTTTTGGGACCACATGTATGTTAGGGTTTATGTCCTAAAATGACTGTAAAGATATTTTTGATTACGAATAAGAGTTGAAAATTTTGATATATGCATGAATATTAAGTTATGAATATTTAATATTGAATAATTTATATATAAATATTAGAAAATTTCTTATTCATACATGAGGTTGTGATTTGTACTGTACGGAAAATTAAGATCACTTAGCCATGAATAAAACAGTCAGCAACATATTAAAGCTTAGGAATCTTTAATCAATGGTTGCTAGTGCGGTTCATTGATGCCCGTTATTCGGGGCAAGTAATCTCAATTCAGATTACTGATGTAACATGATATCTAAGTGAAGGTGTTGTATATAATAGAGATTATATATGACAAAGTCAAAGACCGATATGTAATTAAGCTATCTTTATCAAATATGTCGTTTACTATAAGGACCTAATTCATATCATAATGATGATCAATGGTAGATTGGTCTAAATCCTGAGTAGTCATGAACTCATGTTCATGTTATTAGTTTCTTTGATTCACTCGTTAAAGTTTTCAGAAACGATGATTCTTACAACTTCTGTATTGGGAATCTAATAATGTGGATGGTTAGAAACATGATCTATAATTATGGAATCTTGACATTTCTAACGGATCGAATGTTGGTTCCCTTTATGTGTTACTTTTGGAATTGAAAATTTACGCGTAAATTTAGATTGGATCTAAATTATACTTTCACTAGTGAATTAATAGTACTAAAGGATAAAGAAGTAATTAGAATGGTAAAACAATAATTTGATAAAAAAAAATTACGAACTAACACAAAGAAGGCTAATCACTGGAATTAATTATATTAATAGATACTGTAGTGAAACTCAGTAAATATAATTATACATTTATGTTGGAAATTATTTTACTAGGATCTTAGATCTACTCACAAGTATGTTGATTAACACCCTAAATATGAACTTCTAAAACGATTATGAAATAAACACATATAAAGTTTAGGAAACCTTACATTGGGTGCAGCGGAATATAATGACTCCTTCCGTTCAAATATCTAGCCCTTGATTCCTTTCTGTAGCAGAGCATTATCAATATCTGAACCTGGATCTCTTTCTCTCCTTCCTTAGTGCTGAAACTCCTTCTTGTTGAATGTCTTTCTTCACGATCTTCCTCACTATGATTGAGGTATCACTTGCTGTGTGTGGGCACTACTCTAATCACTAAGTGGTTCGAAATTATAAAGGAAGAAGAAAGAGAAGAAGTGGCAGCTAGGGTTTAGAAAGAGAAGGCTCAGGTTTTTCTCTGAAGGAAAAGTGTGAAAGTTAAGTGTAAATTTCCTGAAGCCTTCACTATCTATTTATAGCATTCCACTAGGGTTAGGTTTGAATTATTTGGCATTAAAATAATGAAAATATCATATGAAAAACCCTATAAAAGTGGCCGGCCCTAGGCAATATGGATTTGGGCCTCACTTTTTGCAATTTTGTAGTTTTATCATTTCTACATCTCATTTTCTCAAAAACGCCAATTTTCAAATTCAACCATTTAAATGCCAATTCTAACTATTTAATAACTATAAATAATTATTAAATAATATTGTCATTTATCATATTTATTAATTGAACCATACAAAGTATCATAATTAACAAATATGCCCCTAAAAACTCTTTCTTTACAATTTCGCCCTTACTTAGTGAAAAATTCACAAATAGACATAGTCTAATTTGAGAATTATAATTGATTAATCAAAACCAATTATATGAGTCTTACAAGCAATATTATCTCAACTAGTGGGGGGGGACCATGGGTCTATATAACCGAGCTTCCAATAAGTAGATCAAGAATTTATAACCTAAATTCACTGACTTATTAATTCTTCGTTGAATCCACGCATAGAACTTAGAATTGCACTCTCAGTATATAGAATGCTCTACATGTTCCACCATATAGACACATCATTAGTTATCCATTATTATAATCCTAATTTGATCAATGATCCTCTATATGAATGATCTACACTGTAAAGAGATTAGATTACCGTGACACCCTACAATGTATTTTATCCTTAAAACACTTAACCCCGTATAAATGATATTTCAGCTTATGTGAAAACTCCACCATTTATTTTCGTTTGGTCAAGCTCGAAGGAGATCATCCTTTACTTACTATTCGCCAGATAGAAGCTATAGATTCTATGTTTATGTTAGCGCTCCCACTCAATTGCACTATCGTGTTCCCAAAATGTACGTATCACCCTGACCTAAAAGTAGGCTTAACTAACAAATCAAAGAACACGAATAGCCTCTTGAGATTGAGCCTAATCATAACAGGATTAAGATCATTTGATCTAGGATCAACTAGGAAATATTGACTTGAATAGATATTACGGTAAGTTTAATAAATCTAAGTCAAAGTTCAATATCGGTCACTTCCGATGCATACTCCATGCATCCAACCTGAGCTTTACTTTAACCAATGCTCTGGAAAGAACATAGCATTTCTCCAAATGCAAGTAAACTCTGTTGTAGATTATCATATCAGTAAAACCCTGTATCTGATAAATCTAGGAACTTTATTCACATAATCATGTTTACTTTCCAAAGTGTTGACAACACAATAAATAGGATCAAGTATGTGAAAAGGGTTTCAGATGAATTTATAAATCAAATTTACAAGCAATTGATAAGGTGAACCAAAACATACAAATGAATGAAAAATACTTCTGTTTCTTTATTGATGTTGAATAAACTGGATTACATTGAAATGGAGTTTTATTTAGGGCATAAAACCCAACAATTTACTAATAGTTAAATTACATATTTATAGTGGAGTAATCATAAAATTAATAAATATAATTATTTAGTTGATGAGATTCAATAAATAATCTAGTTTATTGGAGCTTAAAGCTATAGGTCCATGGTTCCTAGATCGCCACCTTGAAACACTGTCAAGAGGAGGGATAAAATTTGATATGAAAGTTCGGAAAAAAAAATTATTTTGAATTGTCAAAATAGTAATTATTTATTTTTCAAATTAATTAAATTGAGAAAAGACAAAAGTTTTCAGGATAAAAGACACATCTCTTGTCTTAACCAAGACAAGAGAGTCACCACATGCACTGTGTCCAGACACAGTGCATGGGCCACTATTGTAGGATGTCTCCACTGGTTTTGTCTTTGGATTGATTAATTAATTAATTAATTCAAAAGATAAGTATTTGAATTTACAAAAGTAGTTGAGATATTCTTTCAAGTGGTTGAGAGATTTCTTAAATTAGTTATAGAATATTAATATCTTTAGCAAAATTTGATTATATTATTTATTCAAATAATCAAATATTATATAATAAATGATTTTGAATAATTAAATAAAAAATTTTATTGGATTTATTTAATATACCACATAAACTAAATTCAACAAAAGAATTTGTACGTAACTTTTCTAAAAGCCTGAAAAGGATTAATTAGTAAATATTTTTCTCTCCATCACTACAACAAGATTGTTGTTGCTCATGTGTTGAGAATACAAGAAGTTCATATACAATATTATCCTACTAGCCTATACTAGAACTTATGTGTGGTGAAAGATTTGGAAGATGAAGGCGTGAGTTTTTGTCATTATCGTTTTGTGAATACAACATACGAAAAAACTCAAGAATACCCTGATAGGCTTCGAGAGGTAAATATTTTTTTTTATCTATTTACTTTCATTTTAATATATATACATAGGACACTTCTATGATAGAGACACTTGTTTTGTCCTTATGGGTAGTGACATTTTATTGTACCTTGATTATTGATCCAACGGTGATAAGAGGTTGGAGAATATGATAGTAAAGATAGAGTTTAGTACATGCTAACATATCTCCCTAATATTTTAATAATTATTATTTTATTTTATTTTTAATAAATAATATTATTTTTACTTAATTTACACAACTTTTTTTTTCAGATTTTTTTACTTAATAACTTTTTATAAAAAATTCTCATCTCTCTCCATATTTATACTTTATTATTCTTCTATTAACAAGAATAAAACTTAAATCTGAATATTACATTGAAAAGAGAAGAGAAATTATAGTAATAAGTAAGCCGAAACATAAAAACCGCTAAACCGTGGGAACCGCCTAACCCATTAAAATCCGCTTGCATGGAAACCGCCCATTAAAAACCCGTAAAAATTGGGTTGGGTTGAGTTTTAACCCGCTGTTTGGCGGGCGGGTACGGGTTAGCCTAAAAGGGGCGGGTCCAACCCGTACCCGTTATTTATTATTATTTTTTTTAAAAAAAAAATTATACCTAAAGGCTGCCTAAAACTAAAACAAAAAAAAAAAAAACCCTAAAACTAATTATCTGATGCACAACCGCTCCAATCGTCGTCCCCCTTCTTCTCTACGCGTCCCCTTCTTCTCTTCTCCCATCGTCAACAGTCGTCGCCCAGCCTCATCCCATAAACGACTCAACCCACTCGACTCCCTTCTCCACTTCCAGCCAGCGTAGACGGTCATAGAGAGCGTCGGACCTTCATCCAGCCTGAACAACGAAGCCACAGCGCCGGTCCACAGTGCCCGACCACTTCGTCGGACCTTCATCCAGCCATAGCGACCGTCGACACTGTCCACAGTCCAACTCCACAGCTGCCGATCTCCTCACTCCTCAGGTATGGTATTATTTATATATATTATTTATTTTTTTTTATTTGTACAGAATAAAATATGTTTAATATGAAAATTATAGCATCAAAAATTTCAGTTTAATATGTTTAATATGAAAATATAATCATCTAATCCAAAGCTTTGGGTTTATGGTGAAATAACTGCTTTATATGTTTAAGTGTAAACTTAAATATAAATAAAAATAGATTTTTGAATAACTGAATTTTTTGAATTTATGCTTCATATGTTGATTATATTATATAAATGGATTAGATGGCTTGGTTGTTCTTTAAAGCACTCTATCTTTTGTCTATATTTGTTTTGATTGTAGATTAGATGGTCTAATTAATTTATATAAAATTTAGTTCTTAATATTTTTGTTTTTATTTTTTATTTTTGATCTTGTTTGTTTTGATTATTTTTGTGTATGAAATTTATTTTGTCATAGTCTAAAATTAATTTAGTTATTTAGGTGGAGTTATGGATATTAATATAAAAATACAAGATGTGGTTATATAGAAGATAATGATATGCCTAATATTGAAGTGGAAGAGGAAGGGGAAAATGATAAAGAGGAAATGGGGAATGAGAAAAATAAGAAGCCTAAGGGGAAGTTAGATATTTGGCAGTTTTTTACTAGAATTGTGGGTGGTAATCTTGTGGATCCTAGGGCAGCATGTTAATTTTGTGGGAAGGATTATGCTGCTCACTCTAAAAATTGTGAAACTAGTACTTTATGGAATCACTTGAATCGGTTGTGTCCAAAGAATCCTAATAAGGTGAACAAACAAAAGACCTTGTGTTTCGAACCTAAGAAAGAGGGAGAGGGTGGTGTTACTGCGAACTTGATTGCAGTGCAATTTGATAAACAAAAGTGTAGGCAGTCTATTGCAAAATACATTTTGTTGGAGGAGTTGCCTTTTAGGCATGTGGAGAGTGAAGGGTTTAGGCAATTGATTCGTCAGTTAGAACCGAGACTTGGAACTATATCCCGTATGACAATTGCTAGAGACATTTATCAACTGTACTTGGATGAAAAAGAAGTAATGAGAGGTGTTTTGAAAAAATTAAGGGTTTCTCTTACTACTGACACATGGACTTCTATCCAAAATATAAACTATATGTGTCTCACTGCACATTGGATTGATAGTGATTGGAAGTTACAAAAAAGGATCATTAACTTTTGTCAAATCACTGATCATAAAGGGGAGACAATAGGGACTGAGATTGAAAGTTATCTTAGTCAATGGGGGATTCATAAGATTTTCTTGATAATGCTAGTACAAATAGCACTGTGATCCAGTATGTTTTGAGAAAATTCAAGAGCAAAAGGCATGCTATAATTTTGGATGGAGAGTTCTTGCATTTAAGATGTTGTACACATATTGTCAATCTGATAGTAACTGATGGGCTAAAGGAGAAAAATGAGTCAATTGCTGCCATAAGAAATGCTGTGAAATATGTAAGATCATCACCATCAAGGTTGTTGGCATTTAAAGAATGTGTCAAAGCTGAAGATATTGAGTGTAAGGGGCTATTGTGTTTAGATGTGCCTACAAGATGGAACTCTACTTATTTGATGTTAGAGTGTGCTCTTAAGTTCCAAAAGGCATTTGACAGGATAAAGACCGACAAAAATTATAGGTATTATTTCACTGAGGAGGATAATGGAAAGAGTAAGGAAGGACCACCTAATGAAGATGATTGGGAAAATGCAAGGATCTTTGTGAAGTTTTTAAAAACGTTTTATGAAGTCACTTTGAAATTTAGTGGGTCTTGTTATGTGACCTCTAACTTGTATTTTCAAGAGATCTGCGAAATTCAGAATGAGTTGATAACTTTTTCAAAGGCAAGAGATGGAATGCTATCCTCCATGGCTGCTAATATGAAGAGAAAATTTGATAAATATTGGGGAGAGTCAAAGGCAGCTAATGGTGCATTAATCATTGCTACTATTCTTGATCCTAGGTACAAGTTACAATTTGTGGTTGACTGTTATGAAACTTTCTATGATATATCATTGCAGTCAAAGTTAATTAAGAAAATTGAAGAGAATTTGTGCAAGCTGTTTAATTTTTACAATGAGATGCACTTTGGTGTGGGCCCAAGTTCAACTACAAGTTCTAATTTATCAGTTTCTGTTGAAGGATATACAACTAAACCTGGGGGACTTGTCTCCAAGTTTATGTCTAAAAAACGACAATACGATGGTGAAAGAAATAGAAATGAGATTGGCAAATATTTGGCTGATGATACTGAAGATTTTGTTGTGGGTCAGCATTTTGATATCTTGAAGTGGTGGAGGGGACAATCGATTAGGTCTCCGGTATTATCTTTGATTGCTCAAGATGTTTTGGCCATTCCTGTTACCACTGTGCCATCAGAGTCTGCATTTTCAATTGGGGGGCGTATTCTTGATCCATTTCGAAGCTCATTACTACCAAAGACAGTGGAGGGTCTAATATGTTTGAAGAATTGGTATAGTGAAAGCAACCAACCAATTATTGTCAAGGAATACATGGATGAAGAAGAATTACTAAATACTTCTGAACAACTTGAAAATAGTATTATTTGATCCTGGAAACTCCTTATCCATAAATTTTATTATTACTGTTACGCTAAAAAAAATTATCTTGTTATGATATATATATTTCATTTATTTGCAGATATTATTACTAGTCCTAGCGAGCATCCTAAATGATATATAGCATTGTTGCAAGTTTGAAATAGTTTCATTAGAGATTAAGGTTGGTTATTATAATTATGTATTGTAATTTAATCAATATCAAGTTTTTATTTATATGGTAATTAAAATTTTGTATTATTTTGCAAAGTTGCATTTCATTTGGAGCCAACTTTTGAAGTCACTTTTATTTTAATTATGGAGACTTTATGAATTATTATGAACTTAGATTGTGTTATAGACTTAAATTATGGACTTTTTTTTTGGATTGTTATGAACTTGTATGGACTTTTTAAGGACTTTTTCTAGATTGTTATGGAGTAGTATGGACTTTATAAGAATTGTTACGAAATTTTCATGGATTATTATTATGCCTTGTTATGGAGTTTATAGAGATTGATATGAATTTTTTAAGGACTTTTATGCATTGTTATTAACAGGTATAAATTTTTAGTTAAATATTTTTTTTCTTGTGACAATATACTTAGGAAGTTTTGATTTTTAAGCAACCCAAACCGCCCAAAAAACCGTATAAAACTGCCCCCTGAAAAACGGCCCAACCCAAACTTTTATTGGGCAGGTATGGGTTGTGATTTTAAAAACCGCCAAATAAAAAAACCGCCCAACCCAACTCATGTGCAGCCCTAGTAATAAGGCAAACAAGAAATGTTTATTAATTGTACTATGAGTCTATTCTTTTTTAAAAAATAAAAGTATATTTCATTTATTCTTGTTCACTCACATTAAACTCATTTCTAACCACAAAATTAAGAAACTCACAAATTTGTTTTTATTTCGGTGTTTTTTAATATTTTGTTAACCAACAAGTTAGAAAACAAAATAATTAAATGTTCTAGTAATAAGAGCTAATCAAAATTAAAATTATTAATTTTATTTTTAAGTATTCGAGTTATTTTTTTTTTAGTATCTACTTATCATTTTATTTGTTAATAGATTTAAAAAAAAAAAACAAAATTATATCCTATAAAAGGTTATATATTAAAATATTATTATATATAAGAAAAATTACAGTATAAATCTTCCAAAATTTATGTTTGATGCAAACAACTTTAAAAATTGACAGTAATAGTTCTCAAGGTCACGTTTTTTGTAAGTCTATCACTCTTTTTTCTAACGGATCCGTCAGATGCTAATAATTTATCATATGTTAATTTTTATTAATCCAAATCATAATTTTAATTAAAAATAATTAAAAAAAAACTAAAAAAAATATTTTAAAATCATAATTTTTTTTTATTTTTCTCTTCTTCGTCTTCTCACCCAGCCAGTGCCACGCTCCGATTCTCATTGATCTACTACTACTACCAACACCAAGGAGTGGATTCTTCTTTAACTTAACGTACTCCCTAATACTCTCACTTTTCAATTTCAACATTCATAATCATCTTTTTTCTTGGATTTAGGATTTTTTTTTGCTTGTTTGTTTCTATTTTCATTCCCAAGACATTTCTCTTGGTCTAACACAGCTCGCCTCTGTCGAAAGACGAAGCTCATGGTCTGTGTTAGACCTCGACTGCTACAACTCATGATTTGTGTTTGAACTCGACAAGCACTCAGCTCTGGCGAGGCTCCACCACGAGTCGTCTCTTGAACCACAAAGAAGAAGAAGATAAGAGAGGGAGGGGACTTCTAATAGTGTCGCTAGGGTCAAGGGACTCTCTGGTTTTGAATTTAACAGACAAGGAAGTTCATGGTGGCCTCCAATTTCAACGGTGAGGCTTCATTGGCGATGGAAGAAGATCCCAACCTCGACACGGTCAAGGAAAGGGAGAACGAGAGAGAGATATTTAGGGCTTAGGGGATGAGGGTTGTGTAACGCCCTAATGCTAAGGCACGCTACAGTGCTTTTTCAATAATTGTGCAATCTTTGCTAATCAAAGAAATTTCTCGAAAAACGTGTCAAATTAAAACTTTTGCATTAAATACTAAACTTTGTAATTTAATAAAATATTTACAAGTGCCGGGATCCCGATTTTTAAAACTTTACAAACTTTACTTTTCAAGCATACATTCCAAAATATACAGATTTACAGGTCGCACAGCGACTTTCAAAATACAACTCCCAGATGTCCCGAGACCGAACACTCCAGGTCGCGCTGCTTGACATGTACAATCTCACCCGAGCTCAGGTTCACTCCTGTTCAGCCTTCGCATTTCCTTTACCTACACATGGAAGCAGAAACTGTGAGTCAACAGACTCAGTAAGAAATACATATAACATATCATATAATTTCCGACCTGTAAATAGGCGCCCATACACCTATTTACAGGGCTTAACAGATGAGTATGAACGTTCTAACTAGGACACGACCATGTACCATGTACCACATGCACTCATTATACCTTCGTATTAGTGTAGGTAAGGTATGACCGCACCTTGAGTACTATCTAGTGTTGTACCACAGACACCTTGTACCTTCCCGTACAAGTGCTGGTAACACTATGATGTACTTCCAAACTTCATACACCTTACCAATGCACTCCGTACCGCAACCGTACAAGTGTTGGTAGTGTATGGATCACAACAAATAAGCATGTATACATATTAACACATACATACATTCAGATAATCACATCATACATTATACACAGTTCTTACCTGTTTTCCGAATTCAAGTGTGTTGGCCGACCTGAACGGAATTCTCGTGCTAGATGGATGCCCTAATCACATATTGAAACCGGGTAAGCCACATGATTAAAACCCTAATCCCGGTGAAACCAAACCAAAACCCTAGGTTCTGCTATACTCTAAAGGGGTTATTCTAACTCTGGAAATGGGGAAACACCCAACCGAGGCACCGAAATGGCAAAAATTGAGAAAATGAAAGGCCCGGGAACCTCGCCAAACCGGCTAGCCGGTTTTTGTGGCACTGCAAACCGGCTAGCCGGTTTGCACCAGTATTCCCCAAGCTTTTCATTTGTTGCTCAATTCTTCACCAATTGCCATGAAACCTTCCAGAGCTCCTATTCAATGTACAAACAATATAATCCAGCCAGTAATTCACAGAACAAAACAATAAATGTCAACTTGCCATTAAAGCTTAAAGCTTGAACTCAAAGCTTAGAATTGCTCAAAACTAACAACCAATCTCTAAACCAGCTACCATGAACTAAAATTAAGCTAAACAAACCCTAAAATTCGAACTAAGCAAACCTTAAACCCTAACAGCCCCTATAACCCAAAATCACTTCTAAAACCAAAATACAACTTCATGAACTTGAAAAAGAAAGGAGCTAGGGTTACCTTAGTTATTTTTCCTTGAATCCTTGGATGGAAATACAGAAAATTATGAAGAGGAAATTGGGTTTTCCTTCTGGTTTGTGAGAGCCGAACCCCAAGAGAGAGAAAGGAGAAATGGTTTCTTGATTTCTCTAATTTTTAATTTCTTTTTCAAAATAAAACCCCTTTTCATTCAATTATATTAAAATAAAATAGGTGTCATTACCCAAGGCTGCCACTTAACCCTCATTTAACCAACTTACTAAAGACTAAAATGCCCTTAAGATTACAACTTAGGTATCTTTTAAAGCTAGGGGTAAAATGGTCAATTTCCATAGCCCCGCTCAATCCCGATAAAATATTTTCTCTAAAATATTTCCCACTATGAAATAAGGTTCTAAACTTACCCATGTGATCAATCTAGCCATCCATCGCATTTTCCGTTGTCGCCGAACAAAAATTACAAAAATAACATATTACACATATAAGCTAGATAATACCCCTAGAGTTTAATAAAATCTCCGAAATTGAGAAATTATAACTCTAATATTTATTTCTAAATATTGGGGTCCACATTTAAATTTAATTCATAAATAATAATAAAATAATAAAAATTAGTGCTAATTGCCTTTTCTAATCCACATTACTAGAGCGGTCACTACAATTATCCCCCCGTTAATAGGATTTCGTCCCCGAAATCTAACCTGAATAGTTCTGGATGCTGAGTCCTCATATCCGACTCCAACTCCCAGGTGGCTTCTTCCACCTTACTATTCCTCCAGAGCACCTTAACCAGAGCAATAGTCTTGCTCCGAAGAACTTTTTCTTTTCTATCCAAAATCTGAACAGGTTGCTCTTCATAGGATAAATCTGGTTGTAATTCAAGGGCTTCATAACTCAAGACATGAGTCGGGTCTGACACGTATTTCCTTAACATAGAGATGTGAAATACGTCATGAACAGCTGATAATGCTGGTGGTAAGGCTAGCCGATACGCTACCTACCCGACCTTCTCGAGTATCTGAAATGGCCCAATGAACCTAGGGCTTAACTTACCCTTCTTCCCGAAGCGTCTAATACCCTTCATTGGTGAAACCCGCAGGAAAACATGTTCTCCTGCCTGAAATGTAACATCTCTACGCTTCGGATCAGCATAACTTTTCTGCCTGCTTTGAGAAGCAAGCATCCGAGCCTTGATCTTATCAATAGCTTCATTGGTCCTCTGTACTAACTCTGGACCCAGGTACTTCCTTTCTCCTGTCTCGTCCCAATGAATAGGAGAATGACATTTTCTACCATATAACATCTCATAGGGAGCCATACCTATTGTACTTTGGTAGCTGTTGTTGTAGGAGAATTCAATTAAAGGCAAGTACTTACTCCATGAACCCTCAAAGTCCATGACACAGGCTCGCAGTAGGTCTTCTAAAATCTGAATAGTTCTTTCTGATTGGCCATCAGTCTGAGGGTGAAAGGCTGTACTAAACTTTAACTTGGTACCCATAGCCTTCTGAAGACTCACCCAAAACTTCGATGTGAACTTTGGATCCCTGTCTGATACAATAGATTTAGGGGCTCCATGGAGACGAACTATCTCCTTCACATACAATTCAGCATATTGATCCACTGAATATGTAACTTTCACTGGTAAGAAGTGAGCTGACTTTGTGAATCTGTCCACGATAACCCAAACAGAATCATACATTCTTGTAGTTCTAGGCAAACCAGTTACAAAGTCCATTGCGATGTCCTCCCACTTCCATTCTGGAAGGACTAAAGGCTGTAATAACCCTGCCGGCCTCTGATGTTCAGCCTTAATCTGCTGGCAGGTTAAAAACTTGGACACGTAGTCCACCACATCTCTTTTCATCCCATACCACCAGAAGTAGGGTTTCAAATCCTGATACATCTTGGTGGTTCCCGGATCCAACGAATAAGGCGTGGTGTGAGCTTCATCAAGTATCTCTTTCTTAAGCTCATCCACACTAGGAACACAAACTCGAGCTTTATATAGCAACATTCCACTGTTCGAGACTGAAAAGCCTCTAGGTCGACCAGCCACTACTTCATCTCGAACTTTAACTAGCTCGGGATCTTCCAGTTGTGCCTTTCTAATTCTCTCCAACAGATCAGATTGGAGTGTTAAATTATGTAACTTCCCGACTACGAACTTAATTCCTGCACTAACCATTTCCGAGGCTAGTTGAGGGGCTATCATAACCGTAGTACACACTTGTCCGGGACCTTTTCTGCTTAGAGCATCGGCCACGACATTGGCTTTCCCGGGGTGATACAGTATTTCACAATCGTAGTCCTTAACTAACTCCAACCACCTTCTCTGCCTCATATTCAGATCTTTCTGGGTGAAAAAGTATTTAAGACTCTTATGATCAGTATAAATCTCACACTTTTCACCGTAAAGATAATGTCGCCATATCTTTAAAGCAAAAACCACAGCAGCGAGCTCTAAATCATGAGTTGGGTAACGCTGCTCATAATCCTTCAGTTGACGAGAGGCATAGGCTATGACTCTGTCAGCTTGCATCAGAACACATCCCAGACCCTGTCTGGCTGCATCACAATACACAACAAATTTCTCTTGATCTGATGGCAAAGCTAACACCGGAGCTGTTATCAAACGCTGCTTCAACTCCTGAAAGCTTGACTCACACTTATCTGACCACACAAATCTCTGATTTTTCTTAGTCAATTCGGTTAGGGGCATAGAAAGTTTAGAAAATCCTTCGACGAAACGTCGATAATACCCTGCTAACCCGAGAAAACTTCGAATTTCCGTCACAGACTTGGGCCTCGGCCAATTCTTCACTGATTCCACCTTGTTTGGATCGACCATAATTCCATTCTTCCCAACAATATGACCCAGAAAGGATACCTCGGACAACCAGAATTCACACTTTTTGAACTTGGCATACAGCTTGTGATCCCTAAGTCGCTGTAACACCATTCGAAGATGATGCTCGTGCTCCTCTTCTGACCGAGAGTATACAAGAATGTCATCGATAAACACTATAACGCAGTTATCGAGGAAATCCTTGAATACTCTATTCATAAGATCCATAAAGGCCGCAGGAGCATTAGTCAATCCGAATGACATTACCAGAAACTCATAGTGCCCATATCTGGTTCTAAAAGCAGTCTTCGGTATGTCCTCCTCCCGAATTCTGAGTTGGTGATAACCCGACCGTAAATCAATCTTTGAAAACACAGTCTTTCCCTGAAGCTGATCGAACAAATCGTCGATTCTGGGCAACGGGTACTTATTCTTAATCGTCAGCTTGTTAAGTTCCCGATAATCAATACACATTCTGAGGGAACCATCTTTCTTTTTCACAAAGAGAACCGGAGCTCCCCAGGGCGATACACTGGGTCGAATAAACCCAATGTCCAGCATCCCCTGAAGTTGCAACTTAAGCTCCTTGAGTTCTGCTGGAGCCATCCTATATGGAGCTTTAGAAACAGGTTCGACTCCAGGTGCCAAATCAATAACAAAATCAATCTCTCGTTGTGGCGGCAATCCCGGCAACTCCTCGGGAAACACATCAAGAAAATCTTTCACTACCCGGACTACCTCAGGCCCAAATGTTTCAGGTCTGCTGGAGTCAAATACCACCGCTAGAAATCCTACACAACTATTGTATAGTAAATCCCTAGCTCTCAGCACAGAAATAACTGGGATCCGAGACCCCTGAACCGATCCAACATAAACAAATGGATCTTCACCTTCCGGCTGAAAAGTCACCATTTTACGCCTACAATCTATACTGGCCGAATACTTGGATAAGAAATCCATTCCCAGTATAATATCAAACTCAGTTAGTTTCAATTCTATGAGATCAGTACTCAATTCCCTATCTTCGATCCTAATCGGCATAGACCTAATGCGCCTATTAGAGATAACCAATTCCCCGCTAGGCATTAGGGTTCCGAACCCTCTTTCTAAAATTTCACAAGGCCTACCCAAAAGATCAATCACTCTTGTAGCCACATATGAACGTGTAGCTCCCGAGTCAAATAATACTGTAAATAACAAGTTGTTGACGGGAAGCTGACCTGTCACAACAGAAGGACTGGCTGCAGCGTCAGCTTGGGTAATGGCAAACACACGAGCAGGAACCGGTTTCACCTCAGTTTTCGGCTCCTCTTTCTTTGCCTGGGGGCAATCTTTCTTGAAATGCCCCACCATGCCACACAGGAAGCATGTCTTCCGGTTACACTCTCCCGGATGATGTTTCTTGCACCTTGGACACTCAGGATAAGAGTAACCCTGGCGTCCCCCTCTGCCTTGGTTCCCACGGAACCGCTTGCTTTGCCCCGAGCCACCAGAAGCTGGAACAACTTTTCTTTTCTGCTCGGTGGTGGAGTCACCACCATCCCTACCATAAACAGGAGTAGGAATAGTGGGGGTTCCACCAACACTCGGAGTCACCCGGGGCTCCTGAAGGAATTTTACCGCACCCTCGGCTCTCAAAGCCTTTTCAACCATCTCCGCATAAGTGGTTGCCTCAGTAGTAGTAATAACCAGATCATGTCTAATTTTTGCACTCAAACCCGCCAAGTATTTTTCCTTCTTACTGAAGTCGGTTGGGACAATTCCCACTGCAAGCTTGGCCAAACGGTCAAACTTTGTCGTGTACTCAGTAACCGACATCCCCTCAGTCTGAACTAGATCAGTGAACTCTTTCCGCTTTGCACTGCGGACTGCTTCGTTATAATACTTGGAGTTAAATAACTCCTTAAATTCCTCCCAGGTCATCAGCGTGACGTCCCGAGTGAGGGTTATCAACTCCCACCACACGAGAGCATCTTCCTGAAATTGGAAAGTGGCGCAGGTCACCCGGTCATTTCCAACCACTCCCATGAAGTTGAGAATACGCTCGATCATCGAAAGCCACTGCTCGGCCTTCATCACATCAGGGCCTCCCAGAAACACTGGAGGTGCCTGTTTTCGAAATCTTTCGTACAACGGTTCCATACGGTTGCCAACAGCAGGTTGTTCTGCTGGCACCGCGGGAACTGCAACAGCCTGAACCACTTGAGGAGGCACGGCAGGAGGACCCTGCTGCCTCAATCTTTGGATTTCTTCATCTTGCTGGCGGATTCTATCTTGCATCTCCGCAAATCTTTGCTCCCAATCAGGAGGAGCTTGAGGTGGATTTACAGGGCGACCACCCTGAGCTCTGCCACGGCCACGGCCGCGACCACGAGGATTTTGAGGATTCCTCTGATCGCCTCCGGTCTCAACCATGCCACCCTGACTTCTTGTATTTCGCGGGGCGTCCATTTAATAGGACTTAGCCTGCGAATCCATAAGCCAGGCAGGTTAGACAGCGATCAAAATTAACACCGCTCTTAATAACTTAAAGGCAACACACTTTCTTTTCTTTTTAAGAAAATATATTTAATTTAAATCTAATATGCTTCCTAACATGCTTTCACATTCACATTTATTTAAGGTACTAAACAAACACAGGCTTACTGAACCGTGAACCGAGCTTTCTCTGATGAAGATTGTACATGTCATAGCAAGCTTCGGTAGACAAACCTGGCGGCTCTGATACCGAAATTGTAACGCCCTAATGCTAAGGCACGCTACAGTGCTTTTTCAATAATTGTGCAATCTTTGCTAATCAAAGAAATTTCTCGAAAAACGTGTCAAATTAAAACTTTTGCATTAAATACTAAACTTTGTAATTTAATAAAATATTTACAAGTGCCGGGATCCCGATTTTTAAAACTTTACAAACTTTACTTTTCAAGCATACATTCCAAAATATACAGATTTACAGGTCGCACAGCGACTTTCAAAATACATCTCCCAGATGTCCCGAGACCGAACACTCCAGGTCGCGCTGCTTGACATGTACAATCTCACCCGAGCTCAGGTTCACTCCTGTTCAGCCTTCGCCTTTTCTTTACCTACACATGGAAGCAGAAACTGTGAGTCAACAGACTCAGTAAGAAATGCATATAACATATCATATAATTTCCGACCTGTAAATAGGCGCCCATACACCTATTTACAGGGCTTAACAGATGAGTATGAACGTTCTAACTAGGACACGACCATGTACCATGTACCACATGCACTCATTATACCTTCGTATTAGTGTAGGTAAGGTATGACCGCACCTTGAGTACTATCTAGTGTTGTACCACAGACACCTTGTACCTTCCCGTACAAGTGCTGGTAACACTATGATGTACTTCCAAACTTCATACACCTTACCAATGCACTCCGTACCGCAACCGTACAAGTGTTGGTAGTGTATGGATCACAACAAATAAGCATGTATACATATTAACACATACATACATTCAGATAATCACATCATACATTATACACAGTTCTTACCTGTTTTCCGAATTCAAGTGTGTTGGCCGACTGGAACGGAATTCTCGTGCTAGATGGATGCCCTAATCACATATTGAAACCGGGTAAGCCACATGATTAAAACCCTAATCCCGGTGAAACCAAACCAAAACCCTAGGTTCTGCTATACTCTAAAGGGGTTATTCTAACTCTGGAAATGGGGAAACACCCAACCGAGGCACCGAAATGGCAAAAATTGAGAAAATGAAAGGCCCGGGGAACCCTGCCAAAACCGGCTAGCCGGTTTGCACCAGTATTCCCCAAGCTTTTCATTTGTTGCTCAATTCTTCACCAATTGCCATGAAACCTTCCAGAGCTCCTATTCAATGTACAAACAATATAATCCAGCCAGTAATTCACAGAACAAAACAATAAATGTCAACTTTCCATTAAAGCTTAAAGCTTGAACTCAAAGCTTAGAATTGCTCAAAACTAACAACCAATCTCTAAACCAGCTACCATGAACTAAAATTAAGCTAAACAAACCCTAAAATTCGAACTAAGCAAACCTTAAACCCTAACAGCCCCTATAACCCAAAATCACTTCTAAAACCAAAATACAACTTCATGAACTTGAAAAAGAAAGGAGCTAGGGTTACCTTAGTTATTTTTTCTTGAATCCTTGGATGGAAATACAGAAAATTATGAAGAAGAAATTGGGTTTTCCTTCTGGTTTGTGAGAGCCGAACCCCAAGAGAGAGAAAGGAGAAATGGTTTCTTGATTTCTCTAATTTTTAATTTCTTTTTCAAAATAAAACCCCTTTTCATTCAATTATATTAAAATAAAATAGGTGTCATTACCCAAGGCTGCCACTTAACCCTCATTTAACCAACTTACTAAAGACTAAAAGGCCCTTAAGATTACAACTTAGGTATCTTTTAAAGCTAGGGGTAAAATGGTCAATTTCCATAGCCCCGCTCAATCCCGATAAAATATTTTCTCTAAAATATTTCCCACTATGAAATAAGGTTCTAAACTTACCCATGTGATCAATCTAGCCATCCATCGCATTTTCCGTTGTCGCCGAACAAAAATTACAAAAATAACATATTACACATATAAGCTAGATAATACCCCTAGAGTTTAATAAAATCTCCGAAATTGAGAAATTATAACTCTAATATTTATTTCTAAATATTGGGGTCCACATTTAAATTTAATTCATAAATAAGAATAAAATAATAAAAATTAGTGCTAATTGCCTTTTCTAATCCACATTACTAGAGCGGTCACTACAGGTTGGGTGGCGGTGTGGCTGGGGGAATGGGGTTATGACCGTGAGAATGGTGGGGAATGGGGTTATCAGTGCACTAGATTTAGACTGACATGATAATCAACGAAGAAGTTTACTTACACAATGATATGTGGAATGACCTTTCTAGGGCATTAGCAAAGTATACTAGTATCGAATGTATTTCACTACTATGACTAGCGCTCCCACTCAATTGTACTACCATGTTCTCAAGATGTAAGTATTGGGCCAATCAATTTGGTCAGCTTTAACGAACAAGTCAAAGAACAAATACGATACATTTAAGCCAAAACCTAATCATCTCAGGATTAAGATCTTTTGATCTAAGATCAACTAAGTAATATTGACTTAGAAAAGACATAACAGTAAGTTTATGATATCTTTTCCACTGTCAATATCAGTCCAGCCCGATGTATAGCTAATACATTCGATACTAGTATACTTTGCTAATGCCTTGAAAATGACATTCCACATATCATTGTGTAAGTAAACTTCATCGCTGATTATCACATCAGTGTAAATCCAGTGCACTGATCAATCATGGGACTAAACACTATGAAGCATATAATCATCATTATTTTTCACTGTGTAGACAATACTATAATCATGAATAACTATATGTTTGGGATTTAATCGAATTTATATATTAAATATATAATCATGAAAATAATCATGTGAACCATGCAACATAAAATAATTTTTGATCTTTTATTAATTAGTAAATCTGATTATATTGAAATATGTTTAATTTAGGGCATAAAATCCCAACAGGGTCCCAGGTTCTGGCCTTGAATTGTTTTCTTTAATATATTGAAACCGGATCGGATCGAATTTGAAAAAAAAATAGGTGGAGCAGAGCGAATTTGATCCGAGATCCGATAAGTATCCAAATGTTTTGGATAAAAAATTATCCATCGAATCGGAGCTCTGACCCGATCTAACTAAATGGATCTTTTTGACATGCATACTCGCATTCACTTTCCGCAGAGCACACTGCTCAATAAAATGGTCATAACTCACTTAATTTTTATCCAAATTATGTGGTTCATGTGACATATGAAAGCTCTTTTCAAAACAGATCTAAGTGTGTCTCAGATTCTTGCCACGATTTTGGCATTTCAGGCCTCAAAATTGAGTCGCGAGCTCGTGTAGAATTTTCTAACAAATTTAGTGCAATTTTTCTATTATTTTATTATAATTTAATAGGACCTTATTCCCTATAAAAGGACAGCTCCCCTAGCTTATTATTCACAACTTTTCATTCTCTGTACAAGATCAGAGCTTCTCTCTTTAGACTTGCTCTCTCTAGAAATTGTGAAGAGAAGCTAGACTTAGTTATTTTGTCCCTAGTTCTCTTGTAAGGCAATTTGTTTAACGATAATAAAAGTTCGAAGTAGAAGTAGCTCCATTACCATCACAATATAGGAAGTGAGCTACTATAAATTGTGGAGTTCTCTCTTTAGTTATTATTTTTTTCTGTTTGTCGCTATCACTTATCAGATACGGATTACGGAGCTGGCCATTTTTTAACGTCAACAATGTATATTCTATCATTATTAATTTTGTTATGAGTTGTAATCCATCAATAACTCATGTTTATTTATCATGTTATGATTCCTAGTTTTTACTCTCTTCTTCTTCTTTTCCTTAACATAGTTTTTGTTCAAATTTTCTTTGTAAATTGTAACTCAATTTCATAACTTTTGTTAGTCATCTGAAGTTAGAATAAAAACTAAAAAAAGGAGAGTAAGATTCAACCATTAATAGTTTCTCATAAAATAAATATTTTATTTTTCATAAAGACCTTAATATATACTATACTTGATATCTATGCTCTTTTTTTTTCTTTTAATAAATTACCCAATTATTCAATTGCAGGATTTATGTGCATCGATGATAATAAGATGTAAATATCTTTTAAATTAGCAAAAGGTCGCAATAAATTGTATAAATATTACAGAATTTAGTTGACAATACTATTTGCCTTAATTTTGAAGAATTTCGTAGTTGTTCATAATATTATAAAAATTATTTTGAGAGATTTTATGGTTATTTTTAATTTTTTTCACTGAGTGAGCAGCAAAAGCTTAATAGATATAACTATAGGTTAAATGTTCAATTGAAAAAATATTCAAAAACATGTCGTAAATTGAAAAGAATAAATAAGAAAATGTAAAAATAAAAATAAAAGTCTATAATTGTAAAACTATAAGTTTTTGCTGAAAATTAATGTTATTTGTAAAATTTTCTTTTCATTTCTACTTTTTTTTCCTATGATAACCATGAGTATATGATTTTGGTTTTTTGTGTTTCTTTATTTTTTTTATTAATAAATAAAAAAAATGTAAAAATAATTATTCAATTAATCTTTCTACATGATTACTTAAAATTAATTTTAATTTTTATTACAAAATGCAAATTATACACAATGTTAATATAAAATCCATCATTTCATTCAAAATATAAATTTATATATTTATATATACTTAAGCCACTTGTCATATGAGGCGTGTGGAAGTTTTTCTTATTGTTCTGACTTTTGCTACTTTCAAAGTTTCTTTAACATTAGTAAGTATTGTGCATTTTACTTAAATATATTAGAGCATCTCCAATGGTAGCATTCTTTTAAGATGCTCTAAATCTCTACATCATTCAAAATATAATATTTTATTTTATTTTCTTCCACATCATTTTTGGCACCTTCACTTTTAAAAACACTCCAATGGTATAACACCTTTTAAAAATGCTATAATTATGATATCACATATTATTATATATATAATTTTTTTCATTATTAAACTATTATATATATTACACTTTTAATTTTTTATTGTATAAAAAAGACATAGCATCAATACCATTGTGTGGCATCAATGCAAATTTCAAAAATAGCATTCTTTTATCTCCAATGATATAGTATCTCTATATTTTGCCACATAAGTTTTTTACCTCATCAAGCATTCTCCAAAATATTACCATTGGAGATGCTCTTACACTACATGATAACTAATTTATACCTTCAAAAGTCATCTATATCTATGGTTAAATAGATGTCCCTATAGTATAAGGACAATAGTAGAGTGTGTACCATAGAAATTTTCTATATATATATATTGAGCATTGTTATTAGGCACTATTGGTGCCTAGCACCTTCTCGACATGTCGCGTTGCGATTGGTTAGCGATACTCCCTAAAAGCTATTATATTAAATTATATGGAATAGATCAATAGATAAGAAAGTGTTTGTTCAAACAAATACTACTTTTCTAAGATAATGACTAAGTCTGAAAATAAAGTAGCAAATAAAGGAGATATTTTTTTCTTGATTCCAAAAGTATTCTATCATCTTATATGACATATGATGATCTCACTGCCTCTGTTGTCTTGTCACAACTAAAGAGGTTAATACCATTTAGTTTTCTTAGACATAATTCACGGTACCTTGTCGTAGTGGGAGAGTTTCTAGGAACTCACCTTCTTATGATTTGGAAGATACTAGTGATTAAAATCCATTGTGAGTTTAAACAAGTAATGAATTGTCAAGATAGAAAACTAAGAAGAAAAGCCAATAGAAACATGGTTTAATCCATTCACATGGAATAACTTAAAGTTTTCTATTACAAGGATATAAAAGGAAATTTTCGTTTATAAGTCTATTCAATAAACTTAACAAAACTTCCTGTTCCTAGTATTATAGGTTTGAGTTTATCTAAACCTATGGCTTGTGGTATACCTGGTAATTACTTACTCTAATGCAAGCAACTTACTTTAGTAAGATACTGAAGCATTTTCTTTCTAATGGCAATCTATAGAAGCTTCTCGACTTCTAGGTATAGATTTTATTTATCTAAGGAAAAGTCTCAACTATTCCAGAAAAGATAAAGCCATGAAAGAATTTCTTAAATCAACAGTGAGAGATCTTAGATATGCTTTTGTATGCCTTAGACCAGACACCTGCTGTTGAGTGGGAGTAATGAGTAGGTATCAGATTAATCCAAGAGAGGAACATTGGAAGACAATCAAGTAAATCTTAAGATTAAGAAGAGGAACTATATGTTAGTCTATAAGGGTGTGTTTAAAACTCTTAGACTACACCACATCAGATTTCGAAATTTGCCTTTGTACTAGAAAATCTTTCTGATAAGATGGTGATTACTCTGGGGGTGGAATAGTGATTTTGGAGAAGTGTAAAAACCAATCTGAAGTCTCTAGGTCTACCAGAGAGAGACTGAATGTTAAAGTTGCAGGAAAGGTACTTATTCAGTCTAAGGAAAGTTCTATACATTTTTGGCACCATTCCAAATTGCCTAAACTACTAGTGTTACTTCCTGAATAACCAAGAAGTAATTGCCAAAGGTATAGAATCCAGTATCCCAAGAGAGTAGACATATAGAGAGGAATTTCACATTATCAATGATTTTGTGATTAAAGAAGAGTAATAGTGGAGGAAAGGTTGTGTTTAATTCAACTTTTCAGATCCTATTACGAGGAGTTTACTACTACTACACTTGATTTGTATATCAAGGTGTTGAGATTATTTGAAATGCACTTTTTTGTTTTATATTAGTGCAAGTGGGAGTTTGTTGGGTTTTATGCCCTAAATAAAACTCATTTTAATATAATCAGATTTACTTATTAATATAGATCAGAAATAACATTTAATGTTGCATGGTTCACATGATTTATTTCATGATTATATGTACATAATGTATGAATTCATCTGAAACCCTTTTCACATACTTGATCCTGTTTATTGTGTCGTCAACACATTGGAAAGTAAACATGACTATGTGAATAAAGTTTCCTAGATTTATCAGACACAGGGTTTTACTGATATGATTAGGCTCAATCTCAAAAGGCTATTCGTGTTCTTTGATTTGTTAGTTAAGCCTACTTTTGGGTCAGGGTGATACGTACATTTTGGGAACACGGTAGTGCAATTGAGTGGGAGCGCTATCATAAACATGGAATCTATAGCTTCTATCTAGCGAATAGTAAGTAAAGGATGATCTCCTTCGAGCTTGACCAAACGAAAATAAATGGTGGAGATCTCATTTCACGTAAGTTGAAATATCATTTATACGGGGTTAAGTGTTTTAAGGATTAAATACATTGTAGGGTGTAACGGTAATCTAATCCATTTACAGTGTAGATCATTCATATAGAGGATCATTGATCAAATTAGGATTATAACAATGGATAACTAATGATGTGTCTATATGGTGGAACATATAGAGCATTCTATATACTGAGAGTGCAATTCTAAGTTCTATGCGTGGATTCAACGAAGAATTAATAAGTCAGTGAATTTAGGTTATAAATTCTTGATCTGCTTATTGGAAGCTCGGTTATATAGACCCATGGTCCCCGCACTAGTTGAGATAATATTGCTTGTAAGACTCATATAATTGGTTTTGATTAATCAATTATAATTCTCAAATTAGACTATGTCTATTTGTAAATTTTTCACTAAGTAAGGGCGAAATTGTAAAGAAAGAGTTTTAGGGGCATATTTGTTAATTATGATACTTTGTATGGTTCAATTAATAAATAGGATAAATGACAATATTATTTAATAATTATTTATAGTTATTAGATAGTTAGAATTGGCATTTAAATGGTTGAATTAGAAAATTGGCATTTTTGAGAAAATCAGATGCAGAAAAGATAAAACTGCAAAATTGCAAAAAGTGAGGCCCAAATCCACTTGTATAGGGCCGGCCACTTTTGTAGGGTTTTCCCTCTGATATTTTCATTATTTTAATGCCAAATAATTCAAACCTAACCCTAGTGGAATGCTATAAATAGATAGTGAAGGCTTTAGGAAATTAACACTTAAATTTTCTACACTTTTCATCAGAAAAACCTGAGTCTCTCTCTCTACCTTTGGCCGCCACTCTCTCTCTCTCTTCTTCCTTAGAATTTCGAAACCCCTTAGTGATTAGAGTAGTGCCCACACACAGCAAGCAATACCTCAATCATAGTGAGGAAGATCGTGAAGAAAGATTTTCAGCAGAAGGAGTTTCAGCATCAAAGATTCAGAGAAAGAGATCCAGGTTCAGATCTTGATAATACTCTGCGACAAAAAGGATACAAGGGTTAGAGATCTGAACGGAAGAAGTCATTTAATTCCGCTGCACCCAATGTAAGGTTTCCTAAACTCTATATGTGTTTATTTCATCGTTTTAGAAAGTTCATATTTAGGGTGTTAATCAACATACTTGTGAGTAGATCTAAGATCCTGGTAAAATAATTTCCAACAACTGGCCTCAGAGCCATGGTAATTTATTTTCTTACAAGAAATTTGGACTTTAAAACGATTGTTTGATGTTTTGGATGGTATCGTGTTGTATTTAGTGTTATTTGATGATTGATTGATGTTTGTAAATTTTCGTGAAAAATAATTGAATATCTATTTCTGGAATTATTTTTATTGGATAGTATGGAAAAAATTAAGCAAGTTACTTTTTTACAGAACTCAATTTCGATTTAATTTGAATTAGTTATGATTTTTTGAAGTTTTAAAAAAATCGGGGTTGAGCAACAGGGACACGCGCGCGGAACAGGCTGCATGCAGCCTCCTGCGCCCACACCCCTCGCCCATGCAGCCCCTTGCGCGCCCATGGACAGTAGGCTTGGCATACTGTTTGTACAGCTCGCATTTTTTTCGTTTTTCTTCGATTTTTCATGCTTTTTCATGGCATTAACTTCCGATTTTTTGTGTAGTTCTGTATTTATACATTTACTATTCCTAATTCAATTCTAATTATCATAATTAAATTAATTAATATTTTTTAAATTTAATTCATGATATTAGTGTAATTTGAATTTAAAAAATAGTAAATATCTATCTTTTTGCTTAATTATCTATCTTATTTTTAAATTTGATTATATCTTATCTTTTTTTTTTTAAATTTAAGGTCAGATATTAAATTTTTTAAATTAATTTTTTTTAAATAGTTTGACCTTATTTAAATTTAAAATAAGATAACTATAATCATGTAATTTTAAATAGATGTAAGATATTTTGCTAACTTTTAAATTTTGTTATTTTATCTATTTAAATTAAATTTAAAATCTGAAAAAGATATTCATTTATCTTTTTTAATTTTTTATTTTTAATTTTTATTTATAAAATAATATTTAATTTTTAAAAGTAGTTAGCAAATTTTGAAATGATATTTAGGTTGGTTGAAACCTAATTTTTCAAAATTGTAGGTTTAATTTTAAATTTTTTTAAAATATTTCGAATTTTTTTTAAAATTTTTTAAATTTTTCGAAAATATTTTTTTTATTTAAATTAATTATTTTTTTCGAAATTATTTATTTAAAATTAAATAAATCCTACATCCAACTATCCAACTAACCTTGTTGCATGAGTATGTGTTTTAGCTTGTTTGTAAGTTTTCAAAACCTATTATTGCTTGATTGCAAATAGTCATGGTTAACTTGTTGACAGATCCAATGATCTGATTTTAACTCATGGCTCCCTTGGTCAAGTAAATAATTTGTAACATGTATATTTACAATCTTCTTTCATCTGTGTATGACCTAGCAACATGATAGGACCCATCCAAAGTGTGGCTGTGTGAGGCTATGTGTTTAATTTTATTATAGATCCATATAGGTTGTTGTTGCTAAATAAATTATCATAGTTTTTGATAGAATTTATTTAGGCCCATTTAGTTTTTGGGCCTATTCAATTAATAACAGTTGTTCTTATTAAGGTTAAATTCCTCTCTTTTGGGCCTTGTGTGAGAGTTGGGAGCCATAGAAGTGGGTACGACATACTGAACCCAGCACCCCCTCACATGAACCACCCCAATTGTGAAGGCCCATTTGCCTGATTTGAATAACTGTACTAGGTTAATTAAACTAGTTTAACCTAATAAAATTGATTAGCAACATAATTAATTTCATTTATTTTGAAATTAATTTAAGAAAATCATATTTTAAAGAATTTTATTCTAAGCTAAACTATGTGTATTTTCTTGTATTTAATTAAATATAGAATTATAACCATCTAGATTCTTTCTGAAGCTTAATTTAAATTTTTTTCATTAAATATTCCTATTTAAGTTGATATTTAGTTATCTATAACTAATCAACTTAAATCTGAATATCTTTTGGATTTAAAATTCCAAAATTAAGTTGAGGAATTTTAGGCATTGGTTATTAAGATTCTTTAGATATTTTTTTAAGTTAATATCTTTTCGAATATTAACTTAAAATGGAACATTTTAGATATTTTTTGAGTTAATATCTTTTCGAATATTAACTTAAAATGGAATATTTTCAAATTAAGTGGTTACAACTTAATTTTTGATATTTAATTAAATTTAAATTTGAAAATATTTAAGTTCTAGATTTTTTTTTCTAATACAACTTAAATTAGATATTTTTTTTAAATTTTGTGGAAAAGATACTTAGTCAAATAAGATATTTTCTAGATAGTTATTTTCTAAACTACTTATTATTTCTAATATTAAATAGGAAAATATTATACATTGTGAAATTAATTATTTATATAATTAATTTTGGTACAATTTATTTTAAGTATATTTTTCCTAGTATTAAACTAGAGATTAATAATTAAGCCTTCTCTACACTTAATTATTTATTTCTTGAATTTAATACATTTAATTAATTTGAAAATTAGATATCTAAGTTGATTTTCATCATGATACTTAAATATTTCTTTTTCATGACACTTAATTAAATAGAAAATTATTTTTAGATGAAATTTATTTTTTCAGCTAAATTTAAATAATTTTCAAAATATATTTTTTCTTTATTTTATTAATCAAATTTCGAAATTGCATTTCTTAAATGCTGGAATTTCGAATTTTATTTGAAAAATAGATTAAAGTTGTAAATTATTTATTTTAATTTTGGACCAACTTAAATCAATGATTTTTTCATTTAATGATTAATTAAAATAAATGAAGTAAAATATATTTTATTAGAAATTTTAATTAATTAGTCAAAAGAAAATCTAGATAGGTGATATTTTTGCTTGAAGTATTTTTCTAGTGTATTTAATTAAATAGAAAATTAATATTTAAGTTGATTTTCATCATCATACTTAAATATTTGAAATTTTTCTTATATATATTTAGTTAAATAGGAAAATTATATTTTTTGTTGTAAATTAATTTTATTAATTAATTTTGGGCCAACATTAAATTAAAATAATTTTTCCAGGATTTATTTTTATTTTAACATGTTTTTTCGAAAATTGTATTCTTAAATACTTTAACTTTTTGAAATGCAATATATATTTATAGAAAATTAAATTTGAGTTGTAAATTAATTTAAATTAATTTTGTAACAACTTAAATTGAATATTTTCTAAATATTTATTGGAAATTATCAAAGATGGAAGAAATTCATGTTATTTTCATATCCATCTAAGTAAAATTTATAAATATTAAATTAAAATTAATATTTAGAATTTTTCATTCTAAATTGAAAATTTTAATTAAATAAATATATATTTAAAATAAATAGATTAAAATAAGTATCAATGAAAATACAACTCTCTTTAAATAATGAGCTTTATTATTATTAAGATATTCGATCTCCATTGTTGGTCTTACAATAGTTAAATGTTTTCAATATAACCTCGAGACGCTAGACTTCGTCCCCCTATGGATGGTTATTCGTTGAACGCATTTAACACCGTAAGATCTCATTTGATAAGTGTTTTGTAAGTTTTCGTCTCTATTAGACTCTCCCCTACGGTGACTACTTAGAGATAAACTTATAAAACATGAAACAATGGTGGAAGCTCATAAAATGAGAATAACCTTAACTCACGCCTACCGGGACAACGTTGGATTCTTATTTTGATCGAATAAAAGGTTGCTAGAATGGTTTCTATTTTAGATGAGTTGACAACTCTATTCAATGAATGATACTTTGACTCTCGCCTACCGAGACACTGTATCAGTTTGTTGGAAACCTTGGAAATTATTTAGGATTGTATGTTTTAGTATTTTCACTTTTCATTCCTACTTGCTATATGTTTAATAATTTCTGAATTGTGTATGAATTTATATTGAACCATGTTATTTTCTGTTATTAAATTGTAGTTTAATTTCGAATCTTCATTGTTGGTCTAACATGTTTGTTTTTCTAATGAGATAAATCCCTAATGGATTTTCACCATTAGACATACATAATAGTGTTAGATCTCGAAAGATAAATATTGTATATGCGACATCTAGTTGTTCATCAATTGATGACACCTTAGACTAGTATTTTTATGATATGAAACAAGAAGATTATATAAATAAGATTACTTTGACTTTCGCTAATCGAAGCATCGTTGGATTCTTATTTAAACAACGAAATTATCCTAATTCCTCTTAGCTTATTCATTTCGAATTAGCTCAATAACATATCATTGGATGAATGGTCTATAAATCATTTCATGTCATTCTATATTTTCTCTTAAGAAATTAAATGACGCATATGATTATAATCCTGAAATTCTATTTCCAATTGATATAAATCCTCAATCTTAGAAATCTCCTACTTGTATGGGCAAATCAGACTTATAGTTATATTAATAGGTCCAAGAAAGAATTACTCATTATATTTGGTTGAATTTAAGTCTTTGACTTTAATTTTAGAATCCAAACAGAAATTTTCTTATATTTCTATTTCCAGGAAGCAATACAGTTACACTTTCCAAGTGTTTAATATCCATCTTCTATTAATGGATTCAAACTGTATGGAATATGAGTTTGGTATTCTGTGACCAGGATCCACTTGCACTATTCTAAGAACTCTTTGATGTAACTATACCTAAGTCATCAAAAGACTCAACCACATTTTTTCATTAATCTATGGCATTTGTATCTTGTTCATAGTGGATTTGACAAGATCAATCTCTGTAAAGAGTTAATATGCCTATATCCACTGAAACTAGTTCATCTCATTCGTAGATGGATGTACATTCAGGGGTGGATATGAGTTTTTCGTTGTATTCTTAAAACGATAACTCTAGATTATACCTTATGCAAAGAAATTTGAAATGTTTGAAAAATTTCATAAATTTCTAGCAATGGTGGAAAACCATTAAGGTAAGTGGTTAAAGATCTTGCGAACTGATAGGGGTGGAGAAATAGTTAGTAGATATGCAGTTCAAAGATTATTAAATTGATTTTTGAATTATATCCAAACTTACCTCCCCAGAAATTTCGATTTGCATATTGATGATTAGTTACTGGTCGTTGCCTAAATCCTTCTATGGTAATACAATTTCAGAATGATGCAATGGTTGTATACTTAATGTAAATCATTACTAGATTCATGGATGACCTAATCAAAATCTTAAGAAAAGCTAGAATTGTTAACCATGGTTTGTTAGCTATTCTAAGTGATTAAAGGTGGACCATCCTATAGTCAATAGATAAGAAAGTGTTTGTTCAAACAAATACTACTTTTCTAAGATAATGACTAAGTCTGAAAATAAAGTAGCAAATAAAGGAGATAATTTTTTCTTGATTCTAAAAGTGTTCTATCATCTTATATGACATATGATGATCCCACTGCCTCTGTTGTCTTGTCACAACTAAAGAGGTTAATACCATTTAGTTTTCTTAGACATAATTCACGGTACCTTGTTGTAGTGGGAGAGTTTCTAGGAACTCACCTTCTTATGATTTGGAAGACACTAGTGATTAAAATCCATTGTGATTTTAAACAAGTAATGGATTGTCAAGATAAGAAACTAAGAAGAAAAGCCAATAGAACTATGGTTTAAGCCATTCACATGGAATAACTTAAAGTTTTCTATTACAAGGACATAAAAGGAAATTTTCGTTTATAAGTCTATTCCATAAACTTAACAAAACTTCCTGTTCCTAGTATTATAGGTTTGAGTTTATCTAAACCTATGGCTTGTGGTATACCTGGTAATTACTTACTCTAATGCAAGCAACTTACTTTAGTAAGATGCTGAAGCATTTTCTTTCTAATGGCAATCTATAGAAGCTTCTCGACTTCTAGGTATAGATTTTATTTATCTAAGGAAAAGTCTCAACTATTCCAGAAAAGATAAAGCCATGAAAGAATTTCTTAAATCAACAGTGAGAGGTCTTAGATATGCTTTTGTATGCCTTAGACCAGACACCTGCTGTTGAGTGGGAGTAATGAGTAGGTATCAGATTAATCCAGGAGAGGAACATTGGAAGACAATCAAGTAAATCTTAAGATTAAGAAGAGGAACTATATGTTAGTCTATAAGGGTGTGTTTAAAACTCTTAGACTTAGACTACACCACATCAGATTTCGAAATTTGCCTTTGTGCTAGAAAATCTTTCTGATAAGATGGTGATTACTCTGGGGGTGGAATAGTGATTTTGGAGAAGTGTAAAAACCTATCTGAAGTCTCTAGGTCTACCAGAGAGAGGCTGAATGTTAAAGCTGCAGGAAAGGTACTTATTCAGTCTAAGAAAAGTTCTATACATTTTTGCCACCATTCCAAATTGCCTAAACTACTAGTGTTACTTCCTGAATAACCAAGAAGTAGTTGCCAAAGGTATAGAATCCAGTATCCCAAGAGAGTAGACATATAGAGAGGAATTTTACATTATCAATGATTTTGTGATTAAGGAAGAGTAATAGTGGAGGAAAGGTTGTGTTTAATTCAACTTTTCAGATCCTATTACGAGGAGTTTACTACTACTACACTTGATTTGAATATCAAGGTGTTGAGATTATTTGAAATGCACTTTTTTGTTTTATATTAGTGCAAGTGGGAGTTTGTTGGGTTTTATGCCCTAAATAAAACTCATTTCAATATAATCAGATTTACTTATTAATATAGATCAGAAATAACATTTAATGTTGCATGGTTCACATGATTTATTTCATGATTATATGTACATAATGTATGAATTCATCTGAAACCCTTTTCACATACTTGATCCTGTTTATTGTGTCGTCAACACATTGGAAAGTAAACATGACTATGTGAATAAAGTTTCCTAGATTTATCAGACACAGGGTTTTACTGATATGATAATCTACAACAAGAGTTTACTTGCATTTGGAGAAATGCTATGTTCTTTCCAGAGCATTGGTTAAAGTAAAGCTCAGGTTGGATGCATGGAGTATGCATCGGAAGGGACCGATATTGAACTTTGACTTAGATTTATTAAACTTACCGTAATATCTATTCAAGTCAATATCGCCTAGTTGATCCTAGATCAAATGATCTTAATCCTGTTATGATTAGGCTCAATCTCAAAAGGCTATTCGTGTTCTTTGATTTGTTAGTTAAGCCTACTTTTGGGTCAGGGTGATACGTACATTTTGGGAACACGGTAGTGCAATTGAGTGGGAGCGCTATCATAAACATGGAATCTATAACTTCTATCTGACGAATAGTAAGTAAAGGATGATCTCCTTCGAGCTTGACCAAACGAAAATAAATGGTGGAGATCTCAATTCACATAAGTTGAAATATCATTTATACGAGGTTAAGTGTTTTAAGGATTAAATACATTGTAGGGTGTAACGGTAATCTAATCCCTTTACAGTGTAGATCATTCATATAGAGGATCATTGATCAAATTAGGATTATAACAATGGATAACTAATGATGTGTCTATATGGTGGAACATATAGAGCATTCTATATACTGAGAGTGCAATTCTAAGTTCTATGCGTGGATTCAACAAAGAATTAATAAGTCAGTGAATTTAGGTTATAAATTCTCGATCTGCTTATTGGAAGCTCGGTTATATAGACCCATGGTCCCCGCACTAGTTGAGATAATATTGCTTGTAAGACTCATATAATTGGTTTTGATTAATCAATTATAATTCTCAAATTAGACTATGTCTATTTGTAAATTTTTCACTAAGTAAGGACGAAATTGTAAAGAAAGAGTTTTAGGGGCATATTGGTTAATTATGATACTTTGTATGGTTCAATTAATAAATATGATAAATGAAAATATTATTTAATAATTATTTATAGTTATTAAATAGTTAGAATTGGCATTTAAATGGTTGAATTAGAAAATTGACATTTTTGAGAAAATCAGATGCAGAAAAGATAAAACTGCAAAATTGCAAAAAGTGAGGCCCAAATCCACTTGTATAGGGCCGGCCACTTTTGTAGGGTTTTCCCTCTGATATTTTCATTATTTTAATGCCAAATAATTCAAACCTAACCCTAGTGGAATGCTATAAATAGATAGTGAAGGCTTCAGGAAATTAACACTTAAATTTTCTACACTTTTCATTCAGAAAAACCTGAGTCTTTCTCTCTACCTTTGGCCGCCACTCTCTCTCTCTCTTCTTCCTTACAATTTCGAAACCCCTTAGTGATTAGAGTAGTGCCCACACACAGCAAGCAATACCTCAATCATAGTGAGGAAGATCGTGAAGAAAGATTTTCAGCAAAAGGAGTTTCAGCATCAAAGATTCAGAGAAAGAGATCCAGGTTCAGATCTTGATAATACTCTGCGACAAAAAGGATACAAGGGTTAGAGATCTGAACGGAAGGAGTCATTTAATTCCGCTGCACCCAATGTAAGGTTTCCTAAACTCTATATGTGTTTATTTCATCGTTTTAGAAAGTTCATATTTAGGGTGTTAATCAACATACTTGTGAGTAGATCTAAGATCCTGGTAAAATAATTTCCAACACGATTCCCATCGGGTACCCATTACATATATATTTTCGAAAAAAAAAATAATGTCTTAAAGAGAATTAAAAAAAATAATCATAAAAACTTAGTAAAACAATAAACTTAAGTGGAATAGTGTGTATAGTAAAAAAAAGAGTATAATCAATAAAAATCCTAAAGCATGAAGTTATTTTAATTGTAGTAGTTATTATTTTAAAATTTAAATATATACATATATCATATCGGGGCGGGTATCTATTTTCTCGCCCCCGCCCTGTTTCCGACTCAGGTATGAATCTTTAAACTCATACCCGCCCCCGCCCCCGAAAGTCAACCCTCGTACCCACCCCATTAGGGGCGTGTACCCGAACCCGCGGGTATAATTGCTATCCCTAATAAAAAATACTCTTATATTATATTTTATTAAAATCTACCCACTTTTGTGGGTGGGTTGCCTAATATACCCTCGCCTTCCACTTAAATGTATCACATAATTTACATTAACCTAAAATATATAATAATGACATCATCTATAAAAATTGGTATATATTAAACAATATAGAAATGAAGGTAAAAATTAAAATAGATAAAATAAAGTGATTGTACAGTGCAATTAATATCCCAATTACTTAATATTTTTTATTAATTTTATAATATTATTATATATTTAAAAATAAAAATTATGTAGATATTTCATATAAAAAAATTAATTTTATTTTTTAGATTCTTTTATTATACATATAAAATATGTGTATATATAATCAAATCTAAAGAGTACATCAATGTAACTGCAATAGATAAAAAAATTTAAAGATTAAAAATCTCAAACCCTATTTCAAAGATTAAAAAAAATAAAAATACATTACTTAACTAAAAAAATTGAATATATGAGCTCATTTGGAACGTCATATTAGGTCATATTGTATTGTATTATATTGAATTGAATTATGTATCATATTTTTGTATAATACTATATTAAACTTAAATTTATACTAAAATATTATATATTTAGATGTCTATAAAAATTAATATCACGTATAGTTTTACATAAAAATATTGTTTAAAATACAATTTAATATAATATTATACAATACAATACAGTGTAATAAGATGTACCAAACGATCCTATATGTATTATCACTTAATTAAATCTACTTAAAAAAAATAATTATATTTATATTACAAGTAACAATAACTTAGTATTACATAACTAAAATATAGAATAAATAGGGAAATTTACACCATGTACTGTTTTTTCCCATTTTATTACATTTATACTGTTGCACGGCAAATACAACATTTATACTGTTTTTTTTTTTTTGGCAGTTTACTGCCTTTTAAACTTTAGCCGTGTGTTTGATAATAATAATATAGCAGTTTACTGTTGCATTGTTGTCATATTCATGTTTCATCATTTTATATTAATAATAATAAAATAAGAAATAATACCCACATCAAAATTTAATTTTTTTTGTTTTATTAGAGTGATTGATTTGGATGTGAGATGTGACAATACACTACTCACTAAAGCAACCCTCTCATCAACTTTATTTATTTATTTATTTTTTTAATTTTAATTTTCTTTTTCATAAAACTCCCTCCATATTTCCTCTTTGCCTGTAAAAAAAATATGTTTCTCTCTCCTTTATCCTTGTGTCTCTATTACTATAAGGCATAAGATCTTGTTTAGTGCTTCACTAGCAAAACCCACCTCCTAAACTCTTTCACTTCCTCTCTTCTTTTCCTTCTCTCTCTCTCTATACGTTTTTTTTTTTTTTCTTGACTGTCCTTTTGTTGTAGTAAACTTGTTCACAAATATTTCTCTATCTCAACCTTTTCTCCATCTATATATAAGGGGTTTAAAAGAAAAACTTAATTTGACATTGGTTTTTTTTAGATCAGTGAAGATAGACAAGCATATATATATATAAAAGATGCAAACAACCGAAAGAAAGTTCAAAAGTCTCCTAAATCTGATAAGGTTTTTTTCTATTGTTCTTGTGTTGTTTTAAGAGTTTTTTCAAGCTGATTATATTTCCTATTTTTTTTTTCTTGCATGTTTTTTTTTGTTAGTCTTATTTTATAGTTGTCTGTTTGTTGCAAACAGCCGAAAGAAAGTTCAAAAGTCTCCCAAATTTGATAAGGTTTTTTTCTATTGATCTTGTGTTGTTTTAAGAGTTTTTCAAGTTGATTATATTTCTTATTTTTTTTCTCTTGCATGTTTTTTTTTTGTTAGTCTTATTTTATAGTTTTCTGTTTGTTTGACTCTGTGTCTTGTTGTTGTTTTGGTTTTATTTTGTTAACTCTTAGGAAAAGAGTAAATACCAAGTGAAGATTGTTCAATCAACTGATCTGTTCGAAGACATAATTAGGAAAAGGGTTGTCGAGGTGTGTCATTTCATTATTTTAGTTTTAATGTTTTTTTATGCTTGTTGTTTATGTTCTTAAATTTTTTTTTTTGTGTTGTTTTAGTAGTGTTTTCTTATGTTTTTTTATAGGATGGGAATCCAAGTACACCCGATCGAAATACTACCATTCCAAAGTTTTTTTATGCTTGTTTTTTTTTTTATATATTCTGTGGTTTTTTTTTTGTGTTGTTTTAGTAGTGTTTTCTTATGTTTTTTTTATAGGATTGTTGTTGATTTAGTAATTTTTTTTCTCTTTACCAGATTTTATGGTTTTTTCCTGGTGTTTCTATGATTCTGGTGTTGATTTGTCCATCCCCAATCACGAAGGAGGTGCCGTTTGTGCTTTATTACTGTTAACAGTATAAAAGTAAATATTTTAGGTCTGGACAGTATGAAAGAAAAAAAAAAGAGGCTTGGACAGTAAAAAAGAATTATTGCCGTGTGGCAGTATTATTGTAAAACTTGGGAAAAAAACAGTATTTTTGTAAGTTTCCCAATAAATAAAGATTATCAATGTGGGCAAATGTTATTTCAAAAAGAAATGTGGGCCCAATGTAACATAACTAACCGTTTGCTTAAACTCAACCTGGGCTTAAATTTAACCCATTCGGTGGATTGTCATAATTGGACACTAAAATTAAAAAGGGAATTTAATAATTATCATCTTGTTAAGAAAAATAATGATTATCATCAATAGTTTATGATAGAATGCTTGTGCATGGCAGAATAATATTGTATCAATCATAAATCTAAAATATATATTTTAAAAGAAATCTAAAATTGGGAAAAATAGATAAATAAAAATTAATTAAAAAAAGTTTTTAAGTATAAATAAAATAGTATAATTTTATAAAAGTGGACGATTCCTGAACGGCCTGCGTCTAAAATACGCCATGAGTGATACTTATCCGTTATCCGAATAACCGACACGTCAGCTTTCGATTTATTATAAAAGACAAGGGAATGATAAAATCACACACCTTCCCAAAAATAAAAGTGAAAAAACACAAATAATACACCTGAAACTTTGGGACTTCATTCCTATTTGACAACGTTGTTAGTTGTTACTTAGTAAGCTCCAAAAAAAACCACAAAACGACGTAGTTTCATGAGCGGTTTGCATTGTCGGTGTCAGAAACTCGTTGGTTTGGAAAGGGCATATTTTTTTTTATAGTTATCTTTTTTCTTAGTACAAATTATCTTTTTCTTTAGGAATCCCTTGTTCGCTTTATTCCCACAACACATAGATAATAAAATATGAAAATGAATTTCATCTTAAAAAAAAAAAATCATGAATTTATCCATTCAAAAAATAAAATTAAGATTTTTTTGCTTTTAAATTTATAACTACAGAAGATTATTTTTTTTTTCTCTTACCGGGGCCGTCGCCCTTTCTTTAACGTAGGTACAGTTTGATTAGAATTGTATTTTACTATTATGGTTCAATTTTTGTTACAGTTGATATAATTTTAAGTATTTTAATCTTGTTTCTGTGACATAATTTTGAGTGTTAACATGATTTTATTTTGTTTTGTTGTTGGTTATTCTTTATTCTTTACACTAATAAATCGCTTTTAGTAGTTGTGAATAACAAATTCTATGTGACTGAAGAGGTTGTTAAGAGTACAATTACTTACATTGCATAATAGTTGAGTACTCAAGCTGCAAGGTTGAATGAACATACTGCAACAATTTCTACTGCTGTGTCTTCTTAGCGGTAGATGAAACTGAATATATATATTATTAAGGTTATTGTGATGCTTCAATATTTTTCATCTTGTTTTATTTTTAATATATTTGTCAAACGATCTAAGAATTAGACAAATTATTTGCCTAATTTTCTTAATTTTAATCCCTCTAACAAGTGAGATGTCTCCATTAGATTACAAGCTATTATTTTAGTGGATTGCTATTAATAAAATTACAAGATTTATTCAAAAAAATTAATAATAATAAAATACTTTACAAAAGAAAAATAAAATAAAATAAAATATTAATTTCTAAATCTATCCTTTTTTTAATGTATTTTTATTATTAAGTTATGTTGTGGCTAATAATAGTATAATATCATGGGGTAAGTCTCCAATACACTTTTTAAAGGGATATTTTAGTAGGCCCTCTTTTAAAGGGATGTTTTGGTAGATCTTTTATTTGTTGTAGCCGAAAATAAGATCTATATATTTTATTATATGTGAATTGTTTTTTCTTGTACGCGTGGTATGTAATTATTTAAATTTTATTTTCAAGATTGTAAATTATTTGAAATTTTTTAAAAATTTACAACTGACCCTAAATAGCTACAATGTATATGATCATAAAAGAAAAAATAAACTTAAAAATTATTTCTGAATGTTAAAACACATTGAAAGGTCTTCTAAAAGGATCTTTAAGAGTGTCTACTACAAAAATTTATAATACCATGTGACTAAATAAAAAGTAGTCAAATAATTCACATGGTTTTTTTTGCAAGTCCAAATATTTTTTTTTTTCTGTCTGTGAGCAAAAAATCTAAGAAATCGATCAAATCGAGTACATTGATTGTTCGCACACCGAAAGAAATTGAAAACCAAAAAAATTGCCTTCGGTTAAAACCACCTGAACATGGTCAGTTTTTAGTATCAATGGCAAACCGACCGATTAAACCGAGAACTGATCGAACATATATATACATTATAATTATATTATTTTTGTACATATTTAATATAAAATTTTATGAAACTAGTTTTACATATATCTTGTTTTATTTAAAATCTCAATTATTCATTGATTTATTTTATTATAATTTGATGCATTTACGAGTTTTTTAATATAACTCATTACCATATTAGTAGCACAAATAATTTGAATAAATTTAAAAAAGTTTAGTTTACATTATTTATTTAACTAAGAAAGTTTATTCTTAAATTATATGATATTTGATACAGTACTCTAATTTTTTTAATTTTCAAATAATTATAGAAAATTTAAAAACTTATTTTCAGATTATAACAATAAAAATTGAAAACCGAATTTTGAATTTTTTTTTGTGTAAAAAACCAACCAAACCGACCGTTGCTCACCCCTAATTCTATAGACTAATATAAATATTTTTAGTTTTTTATGTTGAATATGTTCTGTAATTACTATTCAAATAAGTTTTTGTTTTTATAATTAGAAAAGTAAAAATACTTTTAAAAAATATACTTCTTAAAACAGTTTTTATTACCATCGTTTATTTACACAATTTTATTTTGGGTAAATATTATTTTAGACATTTTATTTTACAAAAATTATTAATTAGACCATCTGTTTTGTTAAATGACAAAATGGATCCTGTATTTTCTAAAATTGATACAAACAGAATCCTGAACTGATTTTTTGTCAAAATAAAACTAAATTATAATCCGACCTAAAGATATTTTGGTAAATCTGGTTATATTTTTTGTATATGTTCGTGTTATAAATCATTTTCAAGTTGGTTTTATTAAAAAATAAATTGTCAAAAATTGAGCTTAAAGTCTTATTTTTACTATTTTGGAAAATATAAGGTCTATTTTGTCATTTAACAAAACAGAGAGTCCAAATAATAAATTTTATAAAACACAGGGTCCAAAATGATATTTACCCTTTTATTTTTTTATCATGATTTTTTCTTGAGAAGTTCTATTTGCACCCCATAAAATTATAAATACACCCTATTATTAAAAAAAATATAAACGTAAATAATTTTTAGAAATTTCATTTAATATTTTTTTTAAAAAAATTTCCTCACACTATTTTATGTTAGTTTCAATACTTATTTTGATTTCATTTCAATAATATTTTCTAACTCATGTATGTATATTTTTATTTTTTTTTCTAAGAAAATTTCGTATAATTTTTTACTTTAATTTTTTTTTTTTCATAATATTTAAAATATAATTTATTTTTATTTGATAGATATATTTTTTAAGAATATAATTTGGAAGAAAAAAGTTTAAAAAACTTAATACAATTAAAAATATAAATTTTATATAAAATAAAAATTATTAAAATGAGGTGTCTTTAAAAATTTTTGAGGTGTAAATAAAATTTCCTTTTTTTCTTTTCACCTTCTCTCACTTTATTTTCTCTCTTCTCACTTAAAAAAAAAAGTAAAATAAAAAAAATTAACATTTTTATTTTTTGTCTTCAATATAAAAAATTATTAAACACATTTTTTATGTTAGCTACCAAGCTTTAATCACATAATAGATTTTTAATAATTAAATAAATATTATAACAATGTAATTTAATCTATAATAAAAATGTATATTTTTTCTTAGAACAAAAAATGTATATATTTTGGTAATACATTTTTTTTTTTATTTACATTTTTATTTTTATCACACCCATAATATTTTTGTTTTTTTCAATAAAACATACATTGATAATTTGATAACATATATTAATGAAAAATAAACATACTAATATTTGGAACTCAGCCTCTTTCTTCAATCGTTATAAAGAGAAAGGATAATATAATTATTTTCTACAACAATTTTTGTGACAACAATATTATGGTCCATTTATAGCTAATATATATTATATTATAGAGTAATTTGCGGTATAAATATTTAAATTTAACTCCTAGTAGCAAATACTTAAGTTTAATTTTTAGTGAGAATAATAGCCAAGTTATATTTATAACCTCAATATTAAATGTCAAGTCATTATTCACGCGTTATTTCTTTATTGGTACATATAAATTATTTTTTTTAAAAAAAATTAAAAATTCAAGACTTCTAGCAATGAAGAATTATACTTACAGAGTTCTAAAATTATAAATTTATTGCAGCTAAAAATTAAAATTAAATATTTATACCACAAATTACTGTATATATTATATATATAATTTTTTTTTTAACAACAACTCGTTTTATAATCACTACTTGATTTCTTAAATTAGACAAATTTAAGCCCAAATGTAACTGAATTGAAAGGATTAAATATTTTAAAAAAAGTTGAACAAACAAAATCTAAAATAAGGAAAAATGAAACGCCAAAATTGACTGTGTATTGGACAGTGCTGTTACTTCTCAATTACTAAAAATAAACGTTATTTTCCAACTAATTACAAAAAATACATTTATTAAAAATTAATAATTACAAAATTATCTTTGTTTTTTTAATTAATTAGAAAAGCAATCAGATCTAGGCCACCTGGCACTGTTCCCTCATCCCCTTCTCCATCTCCCTCCTTATATTTTTCGAATTATTTATATATTTCAACATATATGTTTTATTATTTATATTTTTTGTTGCAAAAACTTTATTTATTATAAATTTTAACCACACGCCCTCACTCATCGTCTTCATTTCTCTCTCTAACTCACCTATATATATGCCCCCTCTTCCACCCTCTTCCATATCTATATATATATCTATATTATATATATTCACACACTGTTTCTCTTATCTCCAAATCTTTCGTTTCTCTGTTTATTTTTTAAAATTTTTATTTTTGAGGGTTGAATTTTCCGGCGACTATGTTGGGGACGGTGATTCTGCCAGATCTTGGGACGCAGATTTTAATTCCGGCTTGCGCGGTGGTCGGAATCGCGTTCTCGTTGCTTCAATGGTATTTGGTATCGAAAGTTAAGCTCTCTCCGACGACCAGAGAAGCTCACAACAACGGAAAGAATGGCTACGCCGATCACCTCATCGAAGAGGAGGAAGGACTTAACGACCACAACGTTGTACTTAAGTGTGCTGAAATCCAAAACGCCATATCTGAAGGTTCATTATTTACATCTCTCCTTTTTCTTGAGTTCATTTCATGTTTTTTTTTTTGGCTGCAGATCCGACGTCGTTTTGTTATTTGTCTTTTCGTTTTCTTTGCATTCGACTGGATTCTTAAATTGATATTAGTTTAGGGTTTCATTAATTTTGTTTGGATATATTTTAATTGTGAGTGTTAGGATATTTACATGTATTTATATATAATAAAATAATTTAAGAGTTTGTGTACCTCATGATAAGAAAATGGTTGAACAACTCGAAAGCTCTGCGAACTATCCAATTTTGTTTTGTAAATTAGATCTGAGAACGTCACTGTTGTTGAAATTGGGGTCCACCATTAAAATTTATTGTTTTGTAATTGACGTTGATTCTTTATTGTAATTGTATCTTGTTTCCTGTTACCTTAAATTTGTTGTTCAGATCTATTTATTTATTTTTCATTTTTAATATATTATATTAATGCTGTACATGGGTATGCATAATTACTGCACGCAAGTGAAAATTTGTCCATTGAGTCGTAATTGTATTTTTCTATACTTTTTTACTTCATAAATTATTATCATTTGCAAATTTTGTATGGGTTGTTTTCATTTTGAATTTTGTGTGCTCCTTTCATTTAAGCACGACTGCACTACTTCTTACTTCTTAGATACAAAAGATCTTTGTTTAGACGGGCTCTACCATTTTGAAACTTTTTAAAATATAATAGGTGGGGTTCCCCGTTTCTAGGTTTTGCCAACTTATAGGAGGTACTAGTTCTAGAATGTATTGATATTGCCTCTTGGTTTTGAGCTTCCCTGGATTTATAAGGTTTTTATACAATGTTAAATGATTCGATACAGGATCAGACAGCATTTAAGCCACTAAAGACTTAACATCCTTATTATTTTATACATATAACTTATTATATATATATTTGAAACATTAATCCTCGTGGAGAAAACATAATACTATTCATGGGCCTGCTATAATACTTTTGTACTTTATCAAATGATTTTTTCATAGCAGAACATGACATGTAGAATCCCATCTGGGATTTGAATTTTTTTCCTACTTAATGAGAGAATTTGTCTTGAGAAATCCGTCCCATGTTCTAATTATAAATAATTTGATGGTCTGATATAATATTCCGGTTTGCTAGATGCCAGTAAAGTTGCAAATATCTTATGTTATAATTCACATATTTGTGTAAAGTTACTAGTGGTTCTCAAGTTACCCATACTTCAAAGTCGTGTGATGGGCCTTTCACCAGTGACATGTTTTTAGATTGATTTTCATGCCTTATTAAGTATTGGCCTTCTAAAATAAAGTTACCGTTTATTGTAGTCATGAAATGTGGCTATTGGGACTACAGTGTCTTGAAATGTTCTAATGTATGTGATTGGATGTACAGGAGCAACTTCCTTCCTTTTCACTGAGTACCAGTATGTTGGCATTTTCATGGCAATCTTTGCTGTCTTGATTTTTCTTTTCCTTGGCTCTGTGGAGGGATTCAGCACAAGTAGCCAGCCGTGCACCTATGACAAGACTAAAGTTTGCAAGCCAGCACTTGCTAATGCTGTCTTTAGCACCATTTCCTTTATTCTTGGTGCCGTCACGTCAGTGGTTTCTGGTTTCCTTGGGATGAAAATAGCTACCTATGCAAATGCTAGAACAACGCTTGAGGCAAGAAAAGGTGTTGGAAAGGCTTTTATTACTGCATTCAGGTCTGGTGCCGTAATGGGATTTCTCCTTGCCGCAAGTGGTCTATTGGTTCTTTTTATTACTATCAATCTCTTCAAGCTGTACTACGGTGATGATTGGGAAGGCCTTTTTGAAGCTATAACTGGTTATGGGCTTGGTGGATCTTCCATGGCTCTCTTTGGTAGAGTTGGTGGGGGCATCTACACCAAAGCTGCTGATGTTGGTGCTGATCTTGTTGGTAAGGTTGAGAGGAACATCCCCGAGGATGACCCGAGGAACCCTGCTGTAAGCATCAGCTCACTTTTTCTTTTTAAAAATTATAATAGTTAGTCTTTTTTATTTATTATTTTAAACATACATAAATAATCTTATATTTATAACTTTCATGTCTTCAGGTCATTGCTGACAATGTTGGTGACAATGTTGGTGATATAGCTGGTATGGGATCAGATCTTTTTGGCTCATATGCTGAGTCCTCTTGTGCTGCTCTTGTTGTTGCTTCCATCTCCTCCTTTGGGATTAATCACGAGCTGACTGCTATGCTATATCCTCTCATTATCAGTTCCGTTGGTATCCTTGTATGTTTGCTCACCACCCTCTTCGCAACTGATTTCTTCGAGATAAAGAACGTGAATGAAATTGAACCCGCGTTAAAGAAGCAGCTAATCATTTCTACTGCTCTGATGACTATTGGAATTGCTGTTGTTAGTTGGATTGCCCTTCCATCTACCTTCACCATCTTCAATTTTGGAACACAGAAAGTTGTACATAACTGGTAAGTTGTAATTATAAAACTTTCTTGTGTTGCTTGCTATGTCTTTCTTTGTTGTGCTAAAATATTTTCTTTTCTCTGCACAGGCAACTTTTCTTATGTGTTGCTGTTGGTCTCTGGGCTGGACTTATCATCGGTTTCGTAACTGAGTATTATACTAGCAATGCATACAGGTAAGCATCTTTTTATCTTGGTATATGGTATTCCAGTGCAATGATTGGGAGTTGACTATTTTCTTTTAACTGTGTAGCCCTGTGCAAGATGTTGCTGATTCTTGCCGGACTGGAGCTGCCACTAATGTTATCTTTGGTCTCGCATTGGGATACAAATCTGTCATCATTCCCATTTTTGCTATTGCAGCAAGCATTTTTGTTAGTTTTAGCTTTGCTGCTATGTATGGTATTGCTGTAGCTGCACTTGGAATGCTGAGTACCATAGCAACTGGATTGGCCATTGATGCATATGGTCCAATCAGTGACAATGCTGGAGGTATTGCTGAGATGGCTGGTATGAGCCACAGAATCCGAGAGAGAACTGATGCTCTTGATGCTGCCGGAAACACTACTGCTGCAATTGGAAAGGTTTGAAATTCTTTGTACCCTTCTAGTGTTACTTTTTTACTTTGTCATCTGGGTCCTGGTTTTCAGCAAGCACAAGGGGAATGTGTGAACCCTGCTCTTTAGAATTAACTTTTGTCTTGTTCCCTTCTCTCACAAGTTATTTTTAAAACTAAGAACATTAGTTCTTCCGTCAGCATCAACAACAGTTTAATTTTCTCAAAAGCTCTTTAGAAGATGAATTGTGCCTGATAGTTGCTTTCTATTTCTTTTTCAGGGTTTTGCTATTGGCTCTGCTGCCCTTGTATCCCTAGCTCTTTTCGGTGCTTTCGTCAGCCGTGCAGCTATTACAACCGTCGATGTCTTAACCCCAAAGGTGTTCATTGGTTTGATTGTAGGTGCCATGCTTCCATATTGGTTCTCTGCCATGACAATGAAGAGTGTAGGAAGTGCAGCTCTAAAGATGGTTGAGGAGGTGCGTAGACAGTTCAACACCATCCCTGGTCTCATGGAGGGCACTACCAAGCCTGACTATGCTACCTGTGTGAAGATCTCAACTGATGCCTCCATCAAGGAGATGATCCCACCGGGTGCTCTTGTCATGCTCACACCACTCATTGTTGGAATCTTTTTCGGTGTTGAAACCCTCTCTGGTGTCCTTGCCGGATCCCTTATCTCCGGTGTACAGGTAAAATTCAAGATGATTTTCTCATTCATAAAAGATATTGACGATTGTGTTTTTGACTTAAATCTCTTCTCATTGACAGATTGCCATTTCTGCATCCAACACCGGTGGTGCTTGGGACAATGCCAAGAAATATATTGAGGTATACATTCAAGTATTAACACATTTGAAAAGATTATTAAAGTTGGTGTTTTTGGGTGATATCTTAATTTGTCTTGTATTTCTATCTAGGCTGGATCTTCAGAGCACGCAAGAAGCCTTGGCCCGAAAGGTTCAGACCCACACAAGGCAGCGGTTATCGGTGACACCATTGGTGATCCCCTGAAAGATACATCCGGGCCATCTCTCAACATCCTGATCAAGCTAATGGCTGTGGAATCACTCGTTTTTGCTCCGTTCTTCGCCACACATGGTGGCCTGCTCTTCAAGATATTTTAAGAGCATTGAATTGGGAAGATGATGATTCCTCACCCCTCTTAATCTACCACCACAATTTCATTCCATCCCCAATCTTTTGGCCGCATCTTTCATTGCTGACTTTTTTTCCCCCTCCTTCTTTATTCATCTCTCCTTAAACCAGGATATATATATATATATATATATCTATATATTTAGTCTGTAGTTGATGTTATGTTATATAGCTTCTGAAACCAGTTATCTTCCATTCCACGGTTGGATCAACCAAGAAATTTTCCCCTTTTAAGGGTTCGATTATGACGTTGATCATTATGTTGTTGATGATGATAATTCTTGAGTTTATCAGGAGCACTATCTGTGATTAATTTTTTTTGTTCGTTATTATCTTCACAATTCATTTTTGAAGTAGAACTTTTTTTTTGTTATTTGTTGATTATGTGAGTGATGGTAAGAAAATTGTTTTGGAAAAACTGAAGAACTAGCTTTGGTGTAGTTTTTACTTTATTTTATCTCGTTTTTTTTTTTTTTTATTTTTTATTTTTTATTTTTTATATATATATATACTTGGAGTTGGAGACCAAAAAGCCCAGAAAATATCTGGTGTTACTAAAATGTTACATTTTAAAATGGGATAATTACAAAAATTATTAATTTTTTTTGTTACAATTTTTACATTTTTAGGTATAAACTTTAAAGTTTTTTTTCGAAGTGTTTGTATAAGAACAACACAAAATTAATAAGAAAATTACATAAAAATATAGTTAATTAGGAATTTTTCTATCTAAATTTTGACAAGTATTAAATCATGTTTCTTGAATTAAAAATTCTCCTTGAACTATTGAGATTTTTAGATTTAAGAACTTTTGTCTGATTTTAGTAAAAAAAATTTAACATATCAAAGTTTGAAGGACATGATTTGATAGATATCAAATTTGGTAACATGGTTTAGTACATAAATAATCACTAAAACAGTAAAATTGAATAAAATTAAACAAAAACTTTTAAATCTAACAATCTCAAATCATTAGCTTAGGAGGAATTTTTAATAACTAAAAAAATTTAAGAGACATGATTTGGTACATGTTAAAGTTCGAGGAAAAAAATTATAACTAGCCTAAAAATATTTAAACAACTTAATATTTATTCTATATAAAGTGTGTCTATATAACTAAAATTCTTGGTTTATGAGAAATTTATAGGTGACTTTTTATTTTTATTTAATAAAATAATAAAATATTATTTATATATAATAAAATAATAATAAAACCAATCTCATTAATATTTGAACTGATATTTAAGATTCTGATATTTGTTTTCTTTAATCTTATACTTTTAACTGAATTTAAATGTCTCAAGTATATATATTATAGGATAAATACCATTTTGGACCCTCTGTTTTACAAAAGTTACCAATTGGACCCTGTGTTTTGTTAAATGACAAAATGGACCCTGTATTTTCTAAAATAGTACAAATAGGACCCTGAATTGATTTTTTGTCAAAATAAAATTTAATTATAATCCGATCTAAAAGTGCTATGACAAAACTGTTTACATTTTTTTGTATCTGTTCGTATTAAGCATTGTCTTCAAGTTGGTTGTATTAAAAAAAAAGTTATCAAAAATTAAGCTCAGGGTCCTATTTTTACTATTTTAGAAAATAGATGGTTCATTTTGTCATTTAACATAAAACACAAGGTCCAATTTGTAACTTTTGCAAAATACAGGGTCCAAAATGGTATTTACCCTATATTATATAATGACATATATTTTACTCTCACTGATTAATCTTTTATTGTTCCCCATAAATATAATAGTGTGCATTCTTTTTTATTATTATTATAAATTGTTGTCGTTACATATTAAATTTGTATTTGACTTGACTAATCTCAGTGATAGTGTGGTAGTGGCTTTCTTGCAACAATGTACTTGAGGTCGATAGATGATCAATGTGTGAGTAAAGAGCGAGTACAAATAGTATAGGTATTCTTTCTTTTCTCTTTATCTCTTCATCTCTATCTCTTTGAATTATATTTGTATTTATAATTTTTATTAATTTATTGCAAATTTCAGTGATGAAAACATTGGGTTCGAGATGCTTGAGCTTGTATGTAATGACCGCTCTAGTAATTTGGTTTAGTAAAGGCAATTAGCACTAATTTTTATTATTTTATTATTATTTGTGAATTAATTTAAATGTGGACCCCAATATTTAGAAATAAATATTAGAGTTATAATTTCTCAATTCCGGAGATTTTATTAAACTCTAGGGGTATTATTTAGCCTATATGTGAAATATGTTATTTTTGTAATTTTTGCTCGGCGACAACGGAAAATGCGATGGATGGCTAGATTGATCACATGGGTAAGTTTAGAACCCTATTTCATAGTGGGAAATAATTTAGAGAAAATAAATTATCGGGATTGGGCGGGATTATGGAAATTGACCATTTTACCCCTAGCTTTAGAAATACCCTAGTTTTAAGTCTAAAGGGCATTTTAGTCTTTTGTTTAAGGTGAGTGAGGTGGCTGCCTAGGTGTTTGACACCTAATCTAAGTTATTTTCAGCAAAGAGTTTTGGGGAAAAAACTCTTGTCTTTTGTGGAAAATTAAGAAAAGGAAAAATTAGAAAAAATGCTTTGTTCTTGAATTCTCTCTCTCTCTTTCCTTCGGCTGAAGAAAACCAGGGCAAGGATCAACATATTCATTCCATTTTTCTAGGATTTAGCTAGAATTCAAGGAAGTTTCAACTAAGGTAAAGCCCTAGAACTTTTAAAGATATGATTTTAAGCTTTTTCTTTGATTTGAGTTTGTGAAATTGTAAGTTAGGGGCTGTGAAGGCTTGAAGTGCCTAGGGTTCGAATTTTAGGGTTTAGTTGAGTTGATTCTAAGTCCTAGCTGCTGGTTTTAATGGGTGTAGATGGTTTTTATGCAATTTTAGGTTTAAAGTTCAAAGCTTTGAGCTTTAATGGCATAATTGGATTTATTGGTTTGTTCTGTGAATTACTGCTTGGATTCTATTGTTTATGCATTGTATAGGTATACTGGAGAGTTTGGTAAGGTTTCGGATTGAATTGAATCAAGGGGGATGATTTTTGGTTCCCGACGGCGAACCGAATTCGGTTCGGGAGACCGATACCAACCGGCCGACCAGGTTGGTGACCCGAACCGGATTGCGGTTGGGAACCTGATGCCTTTGTTTGGGGAATTTCCAGAACCCTAGTTTTGGCCAATTTTGAGATATTTAGGGTATTGCCATGAGGTTTATCGATAGAAAAACTTTTAGTTTCAAGTTTAAGTCCCAGAAAGTGATTTAGTGAGTCACTCATCTGTGTTGCAATTATTGTGATTAGGGCATCCATCTAGCACGTGAATTCCGTTCAGGTCGGCCAGCACACTTGAATTCGAAAAACAGGTAAGAACTGTGTATAATGTATGATGTGATTATCTGAATGTGTGTATTTGTGTTTATATATGCATGCTTGAATTATGTTAAGCACTACCAACACTTGTATGAATAAGTTATAGAGTGCATTGGTATAGTGACTATTGTGATTGTGAGTACGATACAGTGATACCAACATAAGCATGGAAAAATGCTAAGGTGTGTGGTACATCACTTAGTGTTACTCAGTGATCGGGGTAAACCCTACCAACACTCGTACAGTGAGGTACGATGTGTATGTGGTATAGTGGTTGTACCCTGGTATTGAACGTTCATACTCATCTGTTAAGCTCTGTAAATAGGTGTATGGACGCCTATTTACAAGTCGGAAATTATATGGTATGTTATATGCATTTCTTAATGAGTCTGTTGACTCACAGTTTCTGCTTCTATGTGTAGGTAAAGGAAAGGCGAAGGCTGAACAGGAGTGAACCTGAGCTCGGTTGAGGTTGTACATGTCAAGCAGCGCGACCTGGAGTGTTCGGTCTCGGGACATCTGGGAGTTATATTTTGAAAGTCGCTGTGCGACCTGAAAATTATGTATTTTGAAATGTAAAGTTTAAACAGTAAATTTTACAAAGCTTGAAATCGGGATCCCGGAATTTGTAAATATTATATTATATTACAAAGTTTAATATCTAAAGTAAAAGTTTTAATTTGACACGTTTTTCGAGAGATTTCTTTGATTAGCAAAGATTGCACAATAATTAAAAAGTACTGTAGCGTGCCTTAGCATTAGGGCGTTACAATTTTGGTATCAGAGCCGCCAGGTTTGTCTACCGAAGCTTGCTATGACATGTACAATCTTCATCAGAGAAAGCTCGGTTCACGGTTCAGTAAGCCTGTAGTTGTTTAGTATTTTAAATAAATGTGAATGTGAAAGCATGTTAGGAAACATATTAGATTTTAATTAAAAAAAAAAATTGTGTTGCCTTTAAAGTCTTTAAAGAGCGGTGTTAAGTTTTGATCGCTGTCTAACCTGCCTGGCTTATGGATTCGAAGGCTAAGTCCTATTAAATGGACGCCCCGCGAAATACAAGAAGTCAGGGTGGCATGGTTGAGACCGAAGGCGGTCAGGGGAATCCTCAAAATCCTCGTGGTCGCGGCCGTGGCCGTGGCAGAGCTCAGGGTGGTCGCCCTGTAAATCCACCTCAAGCTCCTCTTGATTGGGAGCAAAGATTCGCTGAGATGCAAGATAGAATCCGCCAGCAAGATGAAGAGATCCAAAGATTGAGGCAGCAGGGTCCTCCTGCTGTGCCTCCTCAAGTGGTTCAGGCCGTAGCAGTTCCTGCGGTGCCAGCAGAACAACCTGTTGTTGGCAACCGTATGGAACCGCTGTATGAAAGATTCCGAAAACAGGCACCTCCAGTGTTTCTGGGAGGTCCTGATGTGATGAAGGCCGAGCAGTGGCTTTCAGTGATTGAACGCATCCTCAATTTTATGGGAGTGGTTGGAAATGATCGGGTGACCTGTGCCACTTTCCAGTTTCAGGAAGACGCTCTCGTGTGGTGGGAGTTGATAACCCTCACTCGAGACGTCACGTTGATGACCTAGGAAGAATTCAAGGAGTTGTTTAACTCCAAGTATTACAATGAAGCAATCCGCAGTGCAAAGCGGAAAGAGTTCACTGATCTAGTTCAAACCGAGGGAATGTCGGTTACTGAATACACGACAAAGTTTGATCGGTTGGCTAAGTTGGCGCTGGGAATTGTGCCGACTGATTTTAGCAAGAAAGAAAAATATTTGGCGGGTTTGAGTGCAAAGATTCGACATGACCTAGTGATTACGACCACTGAAGCCACCACATATGTGGAGATGGTTGAAAAGGCTTTGAGAGCCGAGGGTGGAGTGAAATTTCTTCAGGAGCCCCGAGTGACTCCGAGTGTTGGTGGAACCCCCACTGTTCCTACTTCTGTTTATGGTAGGGATGGTGGTGACTCCACCACTGAGCAGAAAAGAAAAATTGTTCCGACTTCTGGTGGTTCGGGGCAAGGCAAGCGGTTCCGTGGGAACCAAGGCAGAGGAGGACGCCAGGGTTACTCTTACCCTGAGTGTCCAAGGTGCAAGAAACATCATCCGGGAGAGTGTAACCGGAAGACATGCTTTTTGTGTGGCATGGTGGGGCATTTCAAGAAAGATTGCCCCCAGGCAAAGAAAGAGGAGCCGAAAGCTGAAGTGAAACCGGTTCCTGCTCGTGTGTTTGCCATTACCCAGCCGATCTTGCGGCCCGGTCCTTCTGTTGTGACAGGTCAGCTTCCCGTCAACAACTTGTTATTTACAGTATTATTTGACTCGGGAGCTACACGTTCATATGTGGCTACAAGAGTGATTGATCTTTTGGGTAGACCTTGTGATATTTTAGAAAGAGGGTTTGGAACCCTAATGCCTAGCGAGGAATTGGTTATCTCTAATAGGCGCATTAGGTCTATGCCAATTAGGATTGAAGATAGGGAATTGAGTACTGACCTCATAGAATTGAAATTAACTGAGTTTGATATTATACTGGGAATGGATTTCTTATCCAAGTATTCGGCCACTATAGATTGTAGGCGTAAAATGGTGACTTTTCAGCCGGAAGGTGAAGATCCGTTTGTTTATGTTGGATCAGTTCAGGGGTCTCGGATCCCGGTTATCTCTGTGCTGAGGGCTAGGGATTTACTATGCAATGGTTGCATAGGATTTCTAGCGGTAGTATTTGACTCCAGCAGACCTGAAACATTTGGGCCTGAGGTAGTCCGGGTGGTGAAAGATTTTCTTGATGTGTTTCCCGAGGAGTTGCTGGGATTGCCGCCACAGCGAGAGATTGATTTTATAATTGATCTGGCACCTGGAGTCGAACCTGTTTCTAAAGCTCCATATAGGATGGCTCCAGCAGAACTCAAGGAGCTTAAGTTACAACTTCAGGGGATGCTTGACATTGGGTTTATTCGACCTAGTGTATCGCCTTGGGGAGCTCCGGTTCTTTTTGTGAAAAAAGAAGGATGGTTCCCTCAGAATGTGTATTGATTATCGGGAACTAAACAAGTTGACGATTAAGAACAAGTACCCGTTGCCCAGGATCGATGATCTGTTCGATCAGCTTCAGGGAAAGACAGTGTTTTCAAAGATTGATTTACGGTCTGGTTATCATCAACTCAGAATTCGGGAGGAGGACATACCGAAGACTGCTTTTAGAACCAGATATGGGCACTATGAGTTTCTGGTAATGTCATTTGGATTGACTAATGCTCCTGCAGCCTTTATGGATCTCATGAATAGGGTATTCAAGGATTTCCTCGATAACTGCGTTATAGTATTTATCGATGACATTCTTGTATACTCTCAGTCAGAAGAGGAGCACGAGCATCATCTTCGAATGGTGTTACAGCGATTTAGGGATCACAAGCTGTATGCCAAGTTCAAAAAGTGTGAATTCTGGTTGTCCGAGGTGTCCTTTCTGGGTCATATTGTTGGGAAGAATGGAATTATGGTCGATCCAAACAAGGTGGAATCAGTGAAGAATTGGCCGAGGCCCAAGTCTGTGACGGAAGTTCGAAGTTTTCTCGGGTTAGCAGGATATTATCGACGCTTCGTCGAAGGATTTTCTAAACTTTCTATGCCCCTAACCGAATTGACCAAGAAAAATCAGAGAATTGTGTGGTCAGATAAGTGTGAGTCAAGTTTTCAGGAGTTGAAGCGACGTTTGATAACATCTCCGGTGTTAGCTTTGCCATCAGATCAAGAGAAATTCGTTGTTTATTGTGATGCATCCAGACAGGGTCTGGGATGTGTTCTGATGCAAGCTGACAGAGTCATAGCCTATGCCTCTCGTCAATTGAAGGATTATGAGCAGCGTTATCCAACTCATGATTTAGAGCTCGCTGCTGTAGTTTTTGCTTTAAAGATATGGTGACATTATCTTTACGGTGAAAAGTGTGAGATTTATACTGACCATAAAAGTCTCAAATACTTTTTCACCCAAAAAGATCTGAATATGAGGCAGAGAAGGTGGTTGGAGTTAGTTAAAGATTACGATTGTGAAATTTTATATCACCCCAGGAAAGCCAATGTTGTGGCCGATGCTTTAAGCAGAAAGGGTCCCGGGCAAGTTTGTACTACGGTTATGATAGCCCTTCAACTAGCCTCAGAAATGGTTAATGCAGGGATTGAGTTCGTGGTCGGGAAATTACATAATTTAACACTCCAATCTGATCTGTTGGAAAGAATCAGAAAAGCACAGCTGGAAGATCCCGAGCTAGTTAAAGTTCGAGATGAAGTAGTGGCTGGTCGGCCTAGAGGCTTTTCAGTCTCGAGTAGTGGAATGTTGTTGTATAAAGCTCGAGTTTGTGTTCCTAGTGTTGATGAGCTTAAGAAAGAAATACTGGATGAAGCTCACACCACGCCTTATTCGTTGCATCCGGGAACCACCAAGATGTATCAGGATTTGAAACCCTACTTCTGGTGGTATGGGATGAAAAGAGATGTGGTGGACTACGTGTCCAAGTGTTTAACACCCGGCAGATTAAGGCTGAACATCAGAGGCCGGCAGGGTTATTGCAACCTTTAGTCCTTCCAGAATGGAAGTGGGAGGACATCGCGATGGACTTTGTAACTGGTTTGCCTAGAACTACGGGGATGTATGATTCAGTATGGGTCATCGTGGACGGATTCACAAAGTCAGCTCACTTCCTACCAGTGAAAGTTACCTATTCAGTGGATCAGTATGCTGAATTGTATGTGAAGGAGATAGTTCATCTCCACGGAGCCCCTAAATCTATTGTGTCAGATAGGGATCCAAAGTTCACATCGAAATTTTGGGTGAGTCTTCAGAAGGCTATGGGTACCAAGTTAAAGTTTAGTACAGCCTTTCACCCTCAGACTGATGGTCAGTCAGAAAGAACTATCCAAATTTTAGAAGACCTACTGCGAGCCTGTGTTATGGACTTTGAGGGTTCATGGAGTAATTACTTGCCTTTAATTGAATTCTCCTACAACAACAGCTACCAAAGTACAATAGGGATGGCTCCCTATGAGATGTTATATGGTAGAAAATGCTGTTCTCCTATTCATTGGGACGAGACAGGAGAAAGGAAGTACCTGGGTCCAGAATTAGTGCAGAGAACCAATGAAGCTATTGATAAGATCAAGGCTCGGATGCTTGCTTCTCAAAGCAGGCAGAAAAGTTATGCTGATCCGAAGCGCAAAGATGTTACATTTCAGGCAGGGGAACATGTTTTCCTGCGGGTTTCACCAATGAAGGGTATTAGGCGCTTCGGGAAGAAGGGTAAGTTAAGCCCTAGGTTCATTGGGCCATTTCAGATACTCGAGAAGGTCGGGCAGGTAGCATATCGGCTAGCCTTGCCACCAGCATTATCAGCTGTTCATGACGTATTTCACATTTCTATGTTAAGGAAATACGTGTCAGACCCGACTCATGTCTTGAGTTATGAAGCCCTTGAACTACAACCAGACTTATCCTATGAAGAGCAACCTGTTCAGATTTTGGATAGAAAGGAAAAAGTTCTTCGCAACAAGATTATTGCACTGGTTAAGGTGCTCTGGAGGAACAGTAAGGTGGAAGAAGCCACCTGGGAATTGGAGTCAGATATGAGGACTCAACATCCAGAGCTATTCAGGTTAGATTTCAGGGACGAAATCCTATTAACGGGGGGATAATTGTAATGACCGCTCTAGTAATTTGGTTTAGTAAAGGCAATTAGCACTAATTTTTATTATTTTATTATTATTTGTGAATTAATTTAAATGTGGATCCCAATATTTAGAAATAAATATTAGAGTTATAATTTCTCAATTCCGGAGATTTTATTAAACTCTAGGGGTATTATTTAGCCTATATGTGAAATATGTTATTTTTGTAATTTTTGCTCGGCGACAACGGAAAATGCGATGGATGGCTAGATTGATCACATGGGTAAGTTTAGAACCCTATTTCATAGTGGAAAATAATTTAGAGAAAATAAATTATCGGGATTGGGCGGGGTTATGGAAATTGACCATTTTACCCCTAGCTTTAGAAATACCCTAGTTTTAAGTCTAAAGGGCATTTTAGTCTTTTGTTTAAGGTGAGTGAGGTGGCTGCCTAGGTGTTTGACACCTAATCTAAGTTATTTTCAGCAAAGAGTTTTGGGGAAAAAACTCTTGTCTTTTGTGGAAAATTAAGAAAAGGAAAAATTAGAAAAAATGCTTTGTTCTTGAATTCTCTCTCTCTCTCTCTCTCTCTCTCTCTCTCTCTCTCTCTCTCTCTCTCTCTCTCTCTCTCTCTCTCTCTCTCTCTCTCTCTCTCTCTCTCTCTCTCTCTCTCTCTCTCTCTCTCTCTCTTTCCTTCGGCTGAAGCAAACCAGGGCAAGGATCAACATATTCATTCCATTTTTCTGGGATTTAGCTAGAATTCAAGGAAGTTTCAAATAAGGTAAAGCCCTAGAACTTTTAAAGATATGATTTTAAGCTTTTTCTTTGATTTGAGTTTGTGAAATTGTAAGTTAGGGGCTGTGAAGGCTTGAAGTGCCTAGGGTTCGAATTTTAGGGTTTAGTTGAGTTGATTCTAAGTCCTGTTCTTTGGTTTTAATGGGTGTAGATGGTTTTTATGCAATTTTAGGTTTAAAGTTCAAAGCTTTGAGCTTTAATGGCATAATTGGATTTATTGGTTTGTTCTGTGAATTACTGCTTGGATTCTATTGTTTATGCATTGTATAGGTATACTGGAGAGTTTGGTAAGGTTTGGGATTGAATTGAATCAAGGGGGATGATTTTTGGTTCCCAGCAGTAGAACCGGAATTCCGGTTCTGGGAGACCAGTACCAACCTGGTCGACGGTTGGTGACCCGAACCGGATTGCGGTTAGGAACCTGCACTTGTTTGGGGAATTTCCAGAACCCTAGTTTTGGCCAATTTTGAGATATTTAGGGTATTGCCATGAGGTTTATCGATAGGGAAACTTTTAGTTTCAAGTTTAAGTCCCGGAAAGTGATTTAGTGAGTCACTCATCTGTGTTGCAATTATTGTGATTAGGGCATCCATTTAGCACGTGAATTCCGTTCAGGTCGACCAGCACACTTGAATTCGAAAAACAGGTAAGAACTGTGTATAATGTATGATGTGATTATCTGAATGTGTGTATATGTGTTTATATATGCATGCTTGAATTATGTTAAGCACTACCAACACTTGTATGAATAAGTTATAGAGTGCATTGGTATAGTGACTATTGTGATTGTGAGTACGATACAGTGATACCAACATAAGCATGGAAAAATGCTAAGGTGTGTGGTACATCACTTAGTGTTACTCAGTGATCGGGGTAAACCCTACCAACACTCGTACAGTGAGGTACGATGTGTATGTGGTATAGTGGTTGTACCCTGGTATTGAACGTTCATACTCATCTGTCAAGCTCTGTAAATAGGTGTATGGGCGCGTATTTACAGGTCGGAAATTATATGGTATGTTATATGCATTTCTTACTGAGTCTGTTGACTCACAGTTTCTGCTTCTATGTGTAGGTAAAGGAAAGGCGAAGGCTGAACAGGAGTGAACCTGAGCTCGGGTGAGGTTGTACATGTCATGCAGCGCGACCTGGAGTGTTCGGTCTCGGGACATCTGGGAGTTATATTTTGAAAGTCGCTGTGCGACCTGAAAATTATGTATTTTGAAATGTAAAGTTTAAACAGTAAATTTTACAAAGCTTGAAATCGGGATCCCGGAATTTGTAAATATTATATTATATTACAAAGTTTAATATCTAAAGCAAAATTTTTAATTTGACACGTTTTTCGAGAGATTTCTTTGATTAGCAAAGATTGCACAATAATTAAAAAAGCACTGTAGCGTGCCTTAGCATTAGGGCGTTACATTGTATTTTGTTGAAAATACAATAAAGAATAAGAAAAATTGTTACAAATGTTATAAAGAAGACATTTATTTAGTGAATCAATTATAATTTGTGTGGAAATCTCAAATTTTGAGTTATATATATACTTTCTTTCCATGTATAGTTATTCTTCATTAATCTAATCCTTATATTTATAATGATTATATTTAGTACTATTCATGAAATCTCCATTCTCCCTAAGCAATACATAGTTTATTGGTTTCTATAATTTTGTGCTAATTTTATTTTATATTTTTTATGTGCCAATTATAAAGTGGTAATATATATATATATCTCATATTTTCTTAAGGTAGAGTTTATATTCAATTTCATATATTGGCTAATTGTTGGTACTATCTGGTTCTTTTTTTTTCGTAATTTTTTGTCTTATTAAACTAATTATTATACTTTAAGTTACTCATTGAGTAAGGTAAAATAATTACCTTAACCTCTGAAATTTATACTTAGTTATGAAGATTTTGACAACAAAGCTCAATACAATTTAAGTAAAATCTTATTTTCAAGTTTAGCAACAAAATTCAAAATGAAGAAAAAAGAAGTTTGAGCATGAATTTAGTGAAGCTATGAAAATTCAAAACATATACTGCTAAGATATTTTTTGAAACAATAATAATCAATTTCTTATTTTTCAAATTAAAACAATAATTCAATTAAAAAATTAAATTAAATTTAAATGTAAACTATACTTAAGATATTTTTCAAAAAATATATAATTTTTATTTTTTCTCAAATTATCTTAAGAATTATTTTAAAATATGTATATATTTTCACATTATATATGTATGACTAAGTTTTTAAATTAATTAATATAGCATATTATTATTAATAAAATTAACTACGTTAAATAATAGGTATGGTTATATATGTAGAATATTATTAAAATAATTATTCTATAGATTTTAAAATAAATATCAATAATAATTATTATAATATATAAAATTGATTGTTATATCTATTTTCTATATAAAGTGTGCCTATATAACAAAATTCTTGGTTTATGAGAAATTCATGGATGACTTTTTATTTATATTAAAAATAAAATGGTTTATTAATAAAAATAATATAATTTATGAGAAATTCATGGGTTACTTTATATAATGAAATAAATAAAATAAATCTCATTAAATCTAAAAAAATACAATTGGGTTTTTGCTTTATATATTATATATATATATATATTGCTAAATAATTTTTCTATTTATTTTTTTGGCTTGATCAGGTTATAATTGTTTGCCTCCACATCTAAATCTGAATATATAAAATGTGGCTATATAAACGAATTCTTGGTTTATGAGAAATTATTGACTGACTTTTTTTTAAAAATATTATCTTTTTTTTTTTATATATAAAATGTGGCTACGTAACAGAATTCTTGGTTTAATATTATTATTTATTTTTCTGTCAAAATATTAACAGAATATTGTAATATTTGACAGAATATTCTGATTAGAAAACGTTAATTATAATTGATTAATTTTAGATAAATAATCCTACCAAAATTTAATCTAACAAATTTCTCTCTCTAAAGCAAAAATCCCAGCCTCCAACATAACCTTTACCAGTTTATAACCTTAGTTATAATTTCTTAAGCTATATTTTATAATTTTAATTTTCATATTAAAATTTAAAAAATACTAATGAAGACAACATGCTACATGCTATTATACAAAAGTATTGCATTTATATATCCCACGATGTTTCAAAAATACTTTTGAAAGTTCATCTTGAATTAATTATTAATATTAATATGTAATAAAAGATATTAGTTATTATATTATTACTTCAAACCAAGGAAAGTTCTAGCGGTGCTTTTACTTTCTAATCATCTCTTGGTTTCGGGCAGAAAGTCATATTCATGTGTTATGTGTACGTTAAATTTTTGTTAATAGGCCATGGAAGAGAGTATAGTCTTTCAAAACTTGAAATGTGAACCTGAGTTGTCAGCATATACGTAACCTCAATTTTGGCTTCTTTAACCAGCTGCCACACACAAGTTACTTACTCTAAATTTATAACTATTTACAATTTTTTAACACTCAAAAAGTTACCAAGTTTGTTTTCTATAGCTCTACTTATTAAGGTAGAAAAATATTTTTAGATTGACTCCTCTATTCCGTTTATTAAATGAATTGTTTTCAAGTTGACACATTAACTTAAAAATGACACAATAATGACCTACTACAAAGTATACACTTATATTCATTCTATTTATTGAGAATCAAAACTTCAATCTTCTCCACTAGATTAGCCAGACACACACAATATTATTTGGACATAAACACAGGACACAATATTATAACTCAAACTCATAAACACTTAGTCGAAACTTGAATGAATAATGCCACTCTTTTAAGTTTTAAGACTGTATATGACTAGGCAATTTTGGTTATTGTATTAATATTGCTGCTACATAGTTGATCATTTTTAGATTTTTGATGTGAAATTTTGTATTGTGAGCTTTTTACAGTTTCTAATAGACTTCAATGAGTAATATATTTATATAATTATACTTGGAATAAATTTTGATAATGTTGTTTGGTAGATTCCTATTTTGTTATTAGGTAACATAATATTATTATTCGTTAGGTCTGTCACAATTATTAGAATGAATCAATTTAAAATCCTTTCACTATATTGAAAGGTGAGATTGATTTTAATATGAGCTTAATTATATATTTTATTTTGTATATCTATTGTTTTATTTGAAAACAGGTGAATAAATAACTACACTATATACAACAATTAAGGACATCACTCCAACTACAGAAAGTTGGAAGAATAAAATGAAAGTGTTAGAAAAATTTGAAAAGCGGACAAATAAGAGTTCACCACTCAAATATCAAATACTTAATGTTAGCAGACAAAAAAGTATACAATCAGTTAATTTACTGTTGAAATTGTCAATACTCTACTAATAAATGCTATATTTTTCGAATTTTTCCTGTACACCCGTTGCAACAAATTATTATTTCATAAATATATATTTTTTTCTTAAAAATGAACACAGGGTAATGATGTTGAACCTAATAACTAATAATATATATTTTTTATTTTTAATTGTATCACTTTTTAATAACGTAGAAAAAAACTAACATAAAATTTAATATACGTGCCTCGCACGTAACTTTTTGCTAGTATATATATATAAATAACATAAATTAATAAAAGTATAATATAAAAATACATAATATTTTTTTTTTAAATAAAATCATAAAAGTATTTAAAACTTTATATAATTTATATATATATATATATTTTTGTTATTTTTTGTGTTTTTATGGATAGTTTTTCAAATTTATCTTGTAAAATAACTATTTCTAAAATTCAATAGGAGGGTAGTTGACAACTCTTTTTCTACGTGAAAGCTTCCTTATTTACTTTGGATCTGCATAAAATTGACCATTATACATCTCTTTCATTTTCTCTTTGAAAGAAAAGTAACAAACAAATGGGACATGTTAATTATTATCTATCTATTTGTTGAAAAAGAAAGCCATGCCATTCTTGACATCATATTTCAGTTAGGCCTTCTCCAACAGAGCCCCATATTTGCTTTCAGATGCTGTAACTTTTGCCCTTCAACTGAAGCACAATCTGTGCCCCATATATATGTGGTCATTGTCGTGTTGATACAGTACATAACATAATGAATTCGTGTATTATTATCCATAATGTGATAATAGAAGATCAACCTGACATTCATACATCAAATTTTAGAATGAGTTAAAGTGTCAAGTTTAAAAGTTGAGACGGAGAGTGATGATAATGTTCAATTTCAAGAATTTTTTGTTAGGCATAAAAAAATTAAGAGTAAATGATAAACGAGATTTATACTAATTTATTAAGATAGTTTAGAACACATTTTAGATTCTCTTATGTCAATTTGGTTCTGTTTTATGCATTTTTTTAGAAAAATATTTATTGATGCTCAAAATTAGCTCAACAACAATTTGGTATTATAACATAAAATTCTTTACATTAGGTTCAATAATCTAATCGAAGTACATATTCTCTGCCAGCTTACACAATTCTCTCTCAATTTTTACAATGTTTCTGGTTCGCCTGTTTCCTAAGCTCGGAATGATCTTGAGGATGTATTCTAACAAATTTTCAACTAGCTTGATGTGAGTAAGAATCTGTCTCCCTTTTTGAATGATGGGGTCTCCTATTTATACGCGTGAATGACTGTTAGTCTTTCACTGTATAATGTTTTGATTGGTCCACGTGAATTAGCTTGTCTTTGTTTCCTCGCGCGCTTTTTCTCCTTATTCCTATTTACTAAAATCCTCAAGCTCTGGTTCTTTAATTTCTTCAAGCTTTGTTCCGTCTTGTTTTTTTTGTGGCTGAGTTTTGCTTTTTTCGAGCTGTTTTCTCCTTTTAGTGAAACAATGCGCTTAGCAATCCTGCCATATTATTATATCAATTCTGATTTGTTACTAATGAAGGAGTTACCTTTTTAACCCCAAGATCTTTTTTATTAGCTACAATTGCCGCTCGGTTCTACAATTTTTGAGCTCGTGACTATTTCAATTTGAGCTCTGATGTCATGAAATCGATTACCCAAAATAATTCCCACGTGTCATTAATAAGGCATAATTGATTTAATAGAGTAATCATTTCGAATTTTTGAGAAACTGTCACTGCCTTTTCTGTTTATCTTTATATTTTCATTTTATTCTTAATTTAAATTCAAATATTTATTCAACGAAAATAATAAAAAAGTTCAAGTAACTTCTTTAATATTTTCTTTTCTTTGAGTCTCTAGCCTAATTTTTCCCTCAGATTTCTATTCTTTGCTTTGGCGATTCTATTGCTCTCAACTTTTCCCTTCTTCTTTTTCTTTTCTTTGCATTTTGCAGTAATGACTTCGAGAAAGAGAGGTCCTCTCTTGTGGTTGATCCTAAATATTTGTCCGAGTATGAATTAGCTTTTAATGACATTTGTACCCGATACCTTGTTCTAGAAGGGTGACTTTTTGCATGTTATCGAAGGATGAATTGGACAAGAGCTTGGAAGAGCTTCAAATGGTTAATGGCGAGACTTTAATGAGCAGGAAGCACATGGGATGGAACTCTTGTGATTCCTTATTGTCAACTCTGATTCCTATATTGTAACCTTTAGAGAGATTCTTCAGATCCCATTTCTATAGTGATCTGATTAGTATTATCTCTTAGTATCAATACTGTTGTGTCCGACAACAACCTCAGCAAGCAATCAACCAATACCAGCAAAACCAGATATTAATCAATGTATTGCAGAAATAAAAATGATAGAATATAAAGAACACAACAAGATTATAGAGGTTCGAACTTCCTTCACAAAAGTGTAGAGCTTAGTCCTCTTTGAACTCCCTTAGGATTAGTCTTTATTATGAATCAAATGGCAAGATTACAAACTGTTTAGTTGTACAAATCATAGAACACAAAGATGATGAATTACTCCCCTTGTTTTAGCTTTAATCCTGAAGCTTGAACTCCTTGAAACATCTTGAAGCCCGATCTTGCTTCCCTTGGTTTCTAGCCCTTTAGTTCTTCATTGCTTCATAAGTTTTCCTCTCTAAAATAAGTATTCTTCCTCACTATACGTGATTCTCTCTGCCTATCTATCTTAACTGTTCTAATCTAAATAGAAAAGACAAGAGTTTAGATAGGAAACACCACATCTGATTAGGCCTTTAGAAAGAGTAACTGAAAAACTAACTAAACTAACACATGTTGATGTGTCAAGTTCTCACTTGCCATGTCATCATTCCTTTTAGTTATTTGGTTTTATTAAGGGCTGAAATAAATAACAAATACAACTAAAATGAGAGTAGATTATTGCCCGCTAACTAAGAGGGCCGAACCTCTATAAATCCAGTGTTCATTCACTTTATTAATCTAATTGTGTAACACGTGGCAAACATCGATATTACATTCGACTCTGCTGTCAGTTGGCCAAATCTTAAGTTAACACTCTAAAATCAATTTTGGTCTAAATACTTTCTAGTGTCACCAAATAACGTGCAATTATTATTGTTTCTAAAAATATAGAATCTAATTGAAAAAAAGTATACTTTCCTTTTTATATTAAAAATAAAATTTATTTTTTTAATAATAATATAATAATAATTTTTTATTTGTAAATTTAATTTTTTAATATTTTGACCATATTAATGGTACATACAACTTATATATATAGGGATATGATTTTGTCCCGTGATGTATTCTCACAGAATGTATTCCGTGGTACATTAGATGAGTCTCAGGATACGTTTCTACTTTTTAACCCTAATTACCCCTAGATCAATCTCAGCCGTTAGATCAAATAACTTCCTCATCTGACGGCTGTCGTACATCACGGATTACAATCCGTAAAAGTACAATAACAGGACAAAATCATATCCCTATATATATATAAAGAATGAACACTTCATATAAAAAAAACATAGTTTTTATATATAAACAAAAATGAATAACTCTAAAGAGAAAAAATTATTGGGAGACTTACACTAACAAAATGTTCTGAATTTGTAATGAGATTAAACTTTTAGGTGGCGTTTGGTTTGGTTGGGAGGAATGAAAATATAGAAATAAGAATAGGAATGAGAATTGAAATAAGAATGAAATAGAATAAGATTTAAAATGCATAACAAATTGATAAAAAATATTATTAATTTTTTTTTTAAATCTTGCATTGAAATGATTTTTCATTTCATTTCAAAATAAACCAAAATGATGGAAAGACCATTTCATTGGAATAGTATTCAAATTTAAATGCAACAAAACAAAAGAATAAAATGAAAATTGTTTCTTTTCCATTCTATTCCATTTCATTACATCCAACCAAAAATAAACTTTTTAGTTTTTACAACAGTTTGCTGTGCTTCAAACTACAAATAGAAGTTTAGCAAAACAAGCTCTTTCAATTCTATAAGTTAAAAGGTCGCAATAATCACATTGTAGTAAGTTACCTTCAAGTTCAACCATTCTCATTTTCAAATAAAATAAAATGAAAAGGAAACATTTCATGTGTTCAACGCTTCCCACTACAATATAGAAACATTATTCTTTATTAAAAAAAATTAATTAATTAATTATTTGACAAATGTGCCCACAAAAATTGAACAAATTAAAAAAACATGTCTTGGTGTTGGTGTTCTTCTTCATCATTTTTTTTTTTTATTATTAGAGTCCTTTCATTGAGTTGCAGAGCTTCCATGTGTCTACCTTAATTTGCTAAAATGCCGATTCAGAGTTTTTTGATGTAGCCCGAACCCAAATCCAATCATCAATCATAACACACGAAAGCAGCCATTAACGACCATGCTTTCTCTCTCACCTCTTCACATCTCATTCCCCAAACCTTCATCTCTTCATTCTTGCCTTCATCACCCATTTTTGTCTCTATCTATCTCCTCCTATAAAGCTCACACCGCCACTCGCTTATGTCACGGCTTTCGCCGATGCCGACAACGTAGGCTCAAAGTTCAAGCCATCGACGCCGCCCAATTCTTCGACTACGAATCTAAACTCGCTGCAGAGTTTTATGATTCAAACAAGCTCAAGATCGCTGTAATTGGGTTTGGTAACTTCGGCCAATTTTTGTCCAAGACATTCATCCGACATGGTCACACCGTTCTCGCTCACTCTCGGTCCGATTACTCTCTCACGGCACAAAACATCGGCGTCTCTTTCTTCAAAGACCTCGACGATCTCTGCGAAGAACATCCTGATGTGATTCTTCTGTGTACTTCGATAATCTCCGCCGAGTTCGTCCTTGAGTCACTGCCGCTTCAGAGATTGAAGCGGAGCACGTTGATCGTCGATGTTCTCTCCGTGAAAGAATTCCCCAAAAGCATGTTGCTGAAGGCACTCCCTGGTGACTTTGATCTCCTCTGCACGCACCCCATGTTTGGACCCGAGAGCGGTCGCCGCGGGTGGAATGGTCTTTACTTTGTCTTCGACAAGGTTCGGATTGGGGACGAGGAATCTAGGGTTTCCAGGTGCGATAAATTTCTGAGTATTTTCGCTAGAGAAGGGTGTAGAATGGTGGAGATGAGCTGCGCCGAGCACGATCGATTGGCGGCTGAATCACAGTTCATAACTCACACTGTTGGAAGGCTCTTGGAGCGGCTGGAGTTGGATTCGACGCCGATTAACACCAAAGGATATGAGACATTATTGGACTTGGTTGAGAACACTGCTGCTGATAGCTTTGATTTGTATTATGGGTTGTTTATGTACAATAAGAACTCGCTTGAGATGTTGGAGAGGTTGGATTTGGCGTTTGAGGCTTTGAAGAAGCTGCTTTTTGGGCGTTTACATGATGTTGTGAGGAAACAACTGTTTGGGAATTCGGAAAAGTTGCAGATTTCCCGGGAAAATAACACGGTGCCTACTTACTCTCCGAATGGTTCTGCTTTGTCACCTTTTTCGGATGCTATTAGGTAAAGTAACACAATCCATTGACTTGAAAAAAGAAGAAAAATTATTCTATTCCCCTTTTTGTTTGATTGAGTTCGGGAATCTGAAATGCTAGGTTGAAATACTTGTTAGCCAAAGGAAAAGAAAAAAAGGTTTTATCTTTATTTTTAATCTGCTAGGAATCAATGCTGAAGGTCTTTTCTACTAGATGTAGAATTGGGATTCTGTATTCTTTACTTGTGTATCATGTATGGAAATGGATTTGTCAATATTCATTGTGATCTTTATCTTTCAGGTCACGGAAATCTGTTGTACCCAGTGATAATAAAATCCAGATTTTTAATAACTTAGATAAGGACTTAAAGCTTAAGATTGCCATTATTGGATTTGGCAACTTTGGTCAGTTCCTGGCTAAAAGGATTGTGCGTCATGGCCACACCGTTTTAGCCTATTCGCGATCAGACTACTCGGATGTTGCTCAAAGATTAGGGGTTTCCTACTTTGCTGGTGTTGATGATCTTTGTGAAGAACATCCAGATGTGATACTTCTTTGTACTTCTATTCTTTCAACTGAAAAAATTCTCATGTCATTGCCAATTCAAAGATTGAAGAGAAATACCATGTTTGTTGATGTGCTATCTGTTAAAGAATTCCCAAGAAACTTATTTCTGCAAAATTTACCGCCTGGTTTCGATATTCTCTGCACACATCCTATGTTTGGACCAGAGAGTGGTAAGAATGGGTGGAATGGCCTAACTTTTGTTTATGACAAGGTTAGGATCGGAAGTGACGAGCCACGAGTGCTGAGGTGCAACAGGTTTCTTGATATCTTTGCACGAGAAGGGTGCCAAATGGTGGAAATGAGTTGTGCAGAACATGATAAACATGCAGCGGGATCACAATTTATTACACATACAATGGGAAGAATTTTGGAAAAGTTGGGGTTGGAGTCGACACCAATCGACACAAAAGGGTACGAGACTTTGTTGAAATTGGTGGAGAACACCGCAGGAGATAGCTTTGATCTTTACTATGGCTTGTTCATGTATAATGTAAACGCAATGGAGCAACTAGAGAGATTAGACCTGGCTTTCGAATCATTGAAGAAGCAACTTTTTGGCCGTTTACATGGTGTTCTTCGGAGGCAATTGTTTGAGAACGCTGAACCTGAAGTTTTGATGGAAAAACCTGTGTTGATGCTGTCTGAAAATGGTACCATGATCCAATCTTCTTCGGAGACTTATAACTTTGAGAAAGAATGAGTTCAAGCTTTCTCCCACAATCCCACTGCTGGTAAATTAAACCGAAACCCATCCTTTTAGGTTTTCACAGCTATATGGGCTAGTCTTCTGATTTGATATGAAGGGTTTTCTATCAAGTTCAAGTATTGTGGTAGCTTGATTGGTCCATCTTCACAGATTAAATGCTGTGCCTCCCCTTTTGCTCATTGTTCCATTAGCTGTATTAGATTTTGTGCAGCAATAGGATGAGCTGGGTGATGCATTTTAAGTAGAATTCAATACATTATTTGATAAATTTGTTTAAGAGAAAAAAGGAAATAAAAGTTGTTGCCCTCTATATAAATTAAGTGGAGGCAGGCATTTAGCCTGAAGTTTTGATAAGTTTAAATTGGTGGGAGGGTTTTTTTTTTAGTGTTTCCTTCGTCTGCGGTTCTGATTTTGGTTATATGTTTGGTTGTTGTAACTTGGAGTTATATTTTTAGAATGCACAAGAACAAGCATAAGCTACATTGACACATATGATTCATTTTTGTTCTTGAAAATGACATTAATGAAATAATAAAAAGTTTTTCTATTGTTGGCCTATGTGAGTAGTGATCAGTAGTGCTCTAAATACAAGTTATGTTTTGACAGCGTGCATGGCTTGGCATTAAAGAATATGGACTTAGAGAATGATATGACCCGAAAAATACTTGGAAATTTGGTAAAATATCCATTCATTAGGTTTAAACTTTTTCTCTAAACTAAAGCTAACTAATATTGGCCAACCAGGCCAATTTTTGTCTATTTCTTAAATTACTCTTATTTTTAAACACTGTCACCTCTCTCTTCTGCTACTCTCTTTCGCTCTCTTCTCGGACCGAAGGACTACCACCGATCCAACTCCTAACATCAAACATTTCGGATTCTCTCACCAACCCACGACCATCACGGCATCTCAGACTCTCTTCAACCCATGACTACTGTGGCTAGACCATTGTAATGTTAAAAGTAAGATTTTAGGCCCTCTCTTTTTCATTTTATTTCATTGTAGTTTTTTGGTTAAAATGTATGAATTTATTGATTTAGGATTAAAATGTATGATGAATTTATGTGATATGTGAGTTTACGTTAGATTTAGGATTGGGTTTTGTTCGATTTGTGTTTTGGATTGAAAATTGGTTTTTACGCTAGGTCAGATGCAGGCCTGACACTTTTCTATTGTTGAATGAGTAAAGGTTGAAGACGTAACTCCGATAGTGGTCTGATGCCATCTATTTTTTATTTATATATTTATTTTAGGAAAAGTTGCGGTAAAAGTCCTCAAAATTCTCATTTGATGCAGATCAGTCTCCAACTTCGAAAAATAACGACAATAGTCCCAAGCTCGAGATTCTTGTAAGTTCGTTGGTCTTTTTTTTTAACAGTCTGTTAATTTCTCCCTAAAATGTCACATGTTGATATCAAATTGCGACATAAGTCCTTAAGAAGTTCATTTTGATGCAGATTAGTCTCCAATCTCGAAAAATTGTGACAACAACCCAAAGCTCAAGATTCTCGTTAGTTCGTAGGTACCTAATTTAACTGCTCCATTTGTTGTTCCAAAAAATATCATATATTAATTTTTTTATTGGTCTAAATTATAATTTTAATTAAAATTAATTTAAAATAAATAAATAAATAATTTTAAAAGCTAATTAATTAATTATTTTTTATTATTTTTTTTATTGTTTTATCTTTTTCTTCTTCTAATTCACTCCTATCTCAACATCCTTAGCTCTTGTCTGTTCTAAAACTTCCCAATTTGTATTAGCAAGATGGGTTGCTCTCTAAAAAAAATTTAAGTAAAGTTTGAACCAGAGAAGTTAAGATAAAAAAAAAACGGCTACCAAAACCAGCCACACACTAGAGACAGGGACTGGCAGAATAAATTTAGGGAGAGAGTTGGAGCAAGGTGCAACTATTTAGGATTTTTTTCAATCCTTTTTTTTTTTTTTTTTTTTTTTTGCTTAATTGTTTTTTTGGGCTTTACGCATGGGATGAGGAAAAAATGGAGATGAAGGGATGACACTTATCGGCGGTAAGCCTCCACCACCGAGAAGGGTGGGTGGCGAATTGTAGAAGTTTTTTTTTTTTTTTTTTTATATATATAATGTTTTTTCATTTTTAATAAAAAATGAAAAAAAAAATATTTAATTTTTAGTAATATTATTATTATTTAAATAATTTTTATGTTGTGAACCAATAAACTTTTGACATGTAAAAATTTTAAGAATTATAAACACAACTATTAAATTGGGTACCTACGAACTAACAAGAATATCCAGCTTAGGGAATAGGGAATATAATCACAATTTTTTGAGATTAGAATTTATATGCATCAAAGTAAGTTTTTTGGGAATTTATTTGCATCAAAATACGTGGACCAACCGGATGATGACACGTAGGCTGTAAGGGCTTAACGATTAGATAATTTAGCTAAGTCTCTTTGGCCCAAGGGATCAGTCTTAGACGTGCCTCCCGGAGTAGGTACGTGAGTCTCACATACTCTCGGAGAGCAAAGTCACAACTAAGCATCTCCGGGAGGTGTCAGACCCTATCTGAACAATCACCTCGCATTTAATGCCGCATGAGAGAAGGCGTATTGAAACTGCTATATGTCTTAAAGTCTGACGGCGTAACCCCCTTTCTGCAGCTACTATGCTATGATTAATGAGCCTAGTGACAGCTACTTTATGAGGAATCACATTAGTCAAGAAGGATAAAGGACTACATCCATTAAACCCCTACAAAGTCTAGGGATTAGACTATGCATTTCCTATGATGTATCCATTGGGAATGTGTGCCTTTACTGAGAATTACAGAAAGACATGTACCTCAATTCTGGGGATCACCCCACAAAAACACTATAAATACCCCCAAACTCATTAAGGCAGGGGGTCGAGAATTATGGGTTTCATAAGAACTAGAGAGGAAAAACCACCAAGAACATTCTTTGTAATAAATACTCTCATAAATACACAGACTCGTGGACTTTGGTTGTCGAAAACCTCGGTCAACACGAACTTTAATATCAACACGTGACATTTTAAGGAGGAATTAATGGATCTGTTAAAAAGAGGACTAACGGACTTACCAGAATGTTGAGCTTGAGGACTATTACCGTTATTTCTCGAGATTTGGGACTTATCTGCACCAAAGTAAATTTTTTGAGGACTTTTGCCACAATTTTCCCTTTATTTTATGTTATTGCACGTAAAAAATGGGTAGCATTGAGCCACCATCGAATCTACGTCTTCAACATTTACTCATTTCAACAACAGCTTGGCATCGGGCTTGCATCGAATGACCATCGGACCATATCTTACATTTATGAGTAGCATGAGACCACCATCAGACATGCATCTTTAACCTTTACTCATTTCAATAACAAAAAGGCATCGTGCATGCATCGGACCAACATCACTAACCTCCATAGTACATTACTATCGTACCTATCGTACCATATACAAAAAAAAAAATCATAAATTGATTTCACCAAAATTTGATTTTTTTACTAAATGATAAACAAAAAATACAAAGAAATCACAGATTGTTTGTCTGTTCGTTTGATGGTGGTGGCTGTGGGTCATTGGCCACGCACTAGATAGAACCATAGAGAGGGAGGGTCGTGGGTCTTGATCACGCAACAGAGAGAACTAGAGAGAGAAAGAGAGAGGGAGGGTCGTGGGTGGTCACCAAAGTTTAACAGTGGTTTTGGTGAGATCCAAAGAAAGGAGAAGAGAAAGTGAGAGGGAAAGAGAGAAATAGAGAGAGTTTGGGGGAAATAATTTTCATATGTGATGTAATTTGGGGTTTATGAAAAAGTAAACACATATTGCCAATTTCACCCTATACTAGTTTACCCAATTAATTTTACTTCTCAAATATGCATGAAAATTAAATTTTCCAAAATAAAAGACTAAAAGAGTGACAGTACATAACAATTTAAAGACACGACTGAAAAAGGGACCTAAGAGCATTTTGAATAAATAGGTATAATAGCTATAAAGCTAAAATATAGCTCAAAACACTTATACTACTTTCAATAGATGACTCAATATCTTAGAGCATCTTTAATAAAATGCTAAAAAATAGTGTGTAGTGCTACACTTTAGCATTTTTATTTTTTTTTTTTATAATATTAACTATCCTTGCTAAATTTTGTGTTAAATTTAGTCCATGTTGAAAATTGTGTCAATTTTAACATAAGATATATTATTGTGCTAAATTAAACACACAATAAATAAATACAGTTTTTTAAATTATAATTTTGCTGATAAGCTTTAATATACGTACATTTTTTTTTATTATTTCAATGTTATCATTAATGTTTTTTTACAATAATTTACATATTTAATTTATTAACAATTATTGATGATATTTCACTCATAATTTACAACATATAATCCTATTATGCATTAAAGCACAATAACAAATATCATTGTAACTATAGTATTTGTTTGTTTTGTGTTAAATTTAACACAATATTTACATTTTTAATTGGAGATAGTCTTAGCTCATAAAGTTATCTCTACATTCAGCTAAGATTTACTCTTAGCCAAAAAAAAATTTTATAGGTTGATGACATTTTCTCATCTCTCTCGTTTCTTTTAAAATTATTTTCGGTTGTTTTTATTATTTTATGACATGTTTGACATTGAGTATAGTATATTACTATTATACTTGATAGAGAAAAGTGAGATAGCACACTTTACAAAAAAAAAAAAAAAAGGAAAGAAAGATAGCACACCAGTTAGTGCACATAAGTTTTTCAATACTAGTTTACCAATGTTTTGACATGTCTGGTATTATTGAGGGACATTTATTTAATTTACAGGTTTATTATCGATAAATATTCCATAAACATTGTATCAATAAGTGAGATTATCCTTAAGGTCATGGCAAGGTCACTAAACTTGGAAGAGAAATGCTTTGTGGAGCAATATGGACGAATATGTGGAAGGTTTGCAGTTTTTGGTAGATAACAAGTGGGTCAAAGCTCCAATCAGTCAGCCTCTTCTAATTAATGTTGGTGATCAAGTTAAGGTAACTTTATAACATCACTATAAGAGCTACTAGTATGCCAAAATCAAACCTATGCATGGTAGTATATAGTTGTATAATATAAATATTGCAACCATCATAATCTAATAGACTAATTAAATTAGTTTTGAGATGAAAAACCATGTATCTCTTTATCTTTCTATACACATACTATTTTATTTTTATCCACCACACTTCAAAATTCTTAATATGGTATTAAAGCTAAATAAAAATCTAACGAGTATCCAATCTAAATCCAATAACCATTCCAAAAAGACGAACCAAAATAGTTGCTTGTGATTCGGGGAGCCAAAAGTGCCACTTTTGACCTAGTCGCTAAGATTAGTGAGCAAAAAATAGTCACCATCTTGAGGAGGATGTTAGAGAGTCCTACATTGATAATGTAGAAACTTAATATCATATATAAAATGTATGAACTACTCTTCTCATTATTGATTGGTTTTGAGATGAAACATCGTACAACTTTTTATACACACACCCTATTCTACCTTTGTCCACCACATGACTTCCAAATTCTTAACAGTGAGATGAAAAATTGTTACATTTTTATATTTATCAACTCCTAAGTTTGGTTATGAACTCTTAGCTTAGTATAGAAAGTGTGTCATTACAAGATTGAATCCAAATGATTTGCACAAAAAATCATGAAAAATATATGTGATCAAAATCATGTTAATTCTAATAACTTAGTGTCTAAAATGATTAGTTTTTCAGTAATGAAATAAAATATTTAAACAATAAAAATAACAAACCAAAATGATTATTTTAATAGTTTGTATTAGAGAGTTTCACGTTGATAATGTGTGGGAATAGACCATATATAAGAAGTATGAGCTACTCCTCTTATTGCCAATTAGTTTTGAGATAGAATCTCATACATTACCATACACTTATTCTACCTTTGTCCGCCACACTTCCAAATTTCAACCAATCCAAAAAGACAAGCCAAAGGAAATGCTTGTGATTCGGGGATATAGTGAACCAAGAATACTCATTGTGCCAAAAGTGTCGCCGATCAAAAAAAGCAAGATTGGCGAGCAAAAAAAAATTGCACCATCTTGAAGTGGGGTGTTAAAGAGTACCATATATAAGATGCACGAGCTATTCCTCTCTCTGCCAATCAGTTTTGAGATGCAACCCCATAAATCTTACCTACACTTCACATCATCATCCTACTTTCTAACAACACTTTTTCATAAATCTTACCTACACTTCATTTTCTTTATTTGTCCAGCCATGTTTCTTATTGTATTCTGATCCTATATTAGTTTCCTAATTGGTTTAATTAGATATCGTGTGAAGAAAACCAAAATAAGATGTTCATTTTCTATAAAAGGAAAGTTGCACTTATAATTCACGATTCTGTAGCTACCGAATCAAAAATTTCTGGGTTGATTGAAGACTTTTTTAGAAAAGTTTCTTGTCAGATGTGGTCTTGTTCATGTTAGGATTTATGCTCTAAAAAGCCTATAAAGATATTTTTCATTATTAATAAAGAGAGGAATATTTTGATATATACATGAATATTAAATTATTAATATTTATTATTGAATAATTTATATATAAATATCAGAAAATTCCTTATTCATATATGAGACTGTCACTTGTAGCTGCATAGAGAATTAAGATCACTTAGTCATGAATAAAATAGTCAATAACATATTAAAGATGGAATCTTTAATCAATGGTTGCTAAAACAGTTCACAAATGCTTGTTCTTCGATGCAAGTAATCTCAGTTCGGATTATGAATGTAGTATGACATCAAAATGAAGGTGTTGTACATAATAAAAATTATATATGACACAAACCGATATGAATGAATTTGTCTTTATCTAACATGCCATTTACTATAAAGACCTAATTCGTATTATAACGATGACCGATGGTAGATCGACCTAAATCCTGAGTAATCATAAATTTCTGTTCATGTTATTAGTTTCTTTGCTTCACTCATTAAAGTTTCTCACAAAAAATAATTCTTACAACTTTCGTTTTGGGAAGAATATAATAATATGGATGGCTAGGAACATGATTCACAATTATGGAATCCTAACTTCCTAATGGATCGAATGCTGGTTCTTTTTAAGTATTTTCTAGAGCTGAAATGTTATGCACAAATTTAGATGGGATCTAAAAATTATACTTCCACTAGTGAATTAATGATACTAAAGGATAAATAAGTAATTACAAGGGTAAAATGGTAATTTAATCAAAACTAATTACGAACCAACACATGGATGACTAATCACTAGAATTGATTATATCAATGGACACTGCAGTAAAACTCAGTAAATATAATTGTATAATTACTAAGAGTTCAATTTCATATTTATATAGTTATATAATTATGGAATTAGTAAACAAATATTATTTAGTTGATGAGACTCAATAAATTGGGGAGTTTAGAATTATAGGTCCATGGTCCCCGAATCGCCACTTTAAAATACTGTCAAAGGAAGGGATAAATAGTAGTATAATATTTTTCGAAAAGATCTATTTTTAATTGACAAAATAATAATTATTTATTTTTATAATAAATAAATAATTTTTCAAATTAATTAAATAGGAAAAAGACAAAAAATTATTAAGATAAAATTTTTCAAGACAATATTTGTTGAGACAAAAGTTACCAAGACAAAAGACACAATCCTTGTCCTAAACAAGACATAGTAGGCGTCTGTCTCTTTGAATTTGTCTTTTTGGGTTAATTAATTAATTAATTCAATTAGATAAATATTTAAATTTAAAAAGTGGTTAAAGATATTACAAAGTTGTTGAGATATTCTTTCAAGTAGTTACAAGATTTCCTCATAAATATTAGTAACCGAATTCGATTATAAATATTTATTTATTTAAATAATTAAATATAATTTAATTAAAGAGTTTTAACTACTATAAATATATATATATATATATAAGCATGATTTGAGAAATCAGACTTACACTAACAACTATTTTGGAAATAGAGAGAGCAAGAAAAGAAATTATTTTTCTCTCAATTATTCTTGCTCATGTATTGAGAACTCAACAAGAACAACATTATACACTTTATCTTAATATCCCTAACTATTCCTTGTGTGTGATGGATCTATTTAGAAGACCCTAGTGCGAGTTCAATTGCATCATCCTCATCATCTAGATTAAGAGATACAACGTACAAAAAGTTTTGAAGATACCGTGATAGTCTTCAAGAGATATATATTCTAAACTTATTATTTTATGTTTTGATTTAATGTGCACACATCTGAAGATCCTTTGGGATATGATACAATGATAATCAAATAATACGAAATTCTTGCGTTACGTATCTAATTTAGTACCATACGAGTAATAATTGGTATCAAGAGTAATTCCATGAATGTATATACATTAAATGTTGTGTAGATTTTATGTATTGATATATATATGATATGTATGTGAATGCATGGTTATATTATTGTGAATGTATGAGAGGTGATGAATCGTTAATTATGTGGTATAATTAGGTGTAGGATTTTGTTGTTGTTATTTTTTAGAAAATAATGTAAGCCATTATAGGGCATATAAATTTTTATGTAATTTTATTTTCAGCTTATTTTTTAATAATTTTTTTAGCTTATTTTTTACCTTTCTTTTTTCTATTATCTATTATTTATTTATTTATTTTTCTATTTTATTTTAATTGATAGAATATATTTAAAAATGTAATATTTAAATATTATAAAGAATATAATATTATATAAATGTGTGGAGTAAAATAAAAAAAAATATAATTTTGCTGAAATACTTTGGAGAAGAGAATAGAAAAATTGGTGAGTTAGCTCTTTAAGAACATCTCTAATCATATTTTTTTTTTTTAATTATAATAGCTAAAAAGTTAAAAGAGAGTCATTTTAATTATTGTTGCTCCAATTATACTTTCTATTATGGTTAGTATTTGATCATTTTAAATTTTAATAATATTTTATAATTTTAATTTATTAAATATAAATTAATTTTATAAATAATAATATTTTTAATTAAAATACCATTTAAAAAATTATTAAGAAAATAGAAATATAAAAACTTCTTATCTATTTTTTATTATAAAGCTTTATTTTTGTAGGTATTTAATAAAGGGAAAAAAATAGAAAAATATAAAAAAAGAAAAAAAATTACAAAAATACTTTGGGCCGGCCCATTAAACATTTATACAGTCCACATACAAATATTTACAAAAATACCACATTCACTAAGCCTTCAGCTGTACAGAGCGAACCATGAAGGTGAAAATACCGCGATCGTTTCAAAACCGCAAAACAACCAAAATGAAACCAAAACGATAAAAATACAACTATTAATTCTGGCGAAATCAACTAGAAAAGAAGACCTGCAATGATCTAAACAGAAAATGACGAAAAAAAAATCAGAAAAACTGTGAAGAAACTGAAATTACACATTTGTTTTCTATTTTATTCGATCAAAATAACTCCCCCTAATATCGAAATCTATATTCATGAAATGTAGATTTGTAACAAACAGATCTGGAGCTCCCACCAAATCCAAAACAATGTATGATGTGAAAATTTTAAAAAAAAACCTCATGAATAATACATCTACGTTATATACAGTTGCATTTTGATTGATTACTGGTTTCCAATATATATATATATATTTTTTTTTAGAAACACAATAAGAAGAGTAAATTCGAATTAAGGTACAACCAGTTACGTATAAGTCAGTTTATTTTTTGTTTTGGTTGCCTTATAGTTGCATTATCGTTTTATGTTAGTTTATATATTATGCAGGAATTTAATTTGACGGGGACTAAGATATAATAGTTATATATAGTAAGTTTTGTGCAAAATAGTTGCGTATTAGTTTTATAATGAAATAACATATGCAAGTAGCAAAACTATAATAAAACTACAAAACAACTGTATACAAACTAAAATACAGGAAAAACTCTTTGAACATCAACATCCATGATAAATCTCATTGTTACCCATTGATGATATAAAAATGGACAGGAAATAACTAGACAAAAAACATATTAAAAAAAAAATACATACAGAAGGTGTTTACACTATTAAAAAACTATGAAAAAACTATTACAAAATGAGAAATAATCAAATGAAGAAACTGAAATGAAAAACAATAAAACATCTCGAAAAACAAAAACAGAAAAAAAAAAACAACAAAATAAAACAGAAATTAAGACTAAACAAACAAAAATGAAAAACTCATAAAAAGAACAAATAAATTAAACTAAAAAAATAGAAGCCCTAAAAAACCAAACAAAACTAAAAGAAATGTTAAAATGAAAAACCTAAAATAGTAAAATCGATAAACACAAAACACACTAATGTCAAATACGAAAAAAATTTCAAAAAGGGGGGAAACGAAAAAGAAATCGAAAACAAACCTGAGATCGAAGACCAGCTCCATCTTAATCATTTTTTGAGCATTATCTTGATGAATTTTTTCTTGGGCAGCAACCTTTGATTTTTTTTAGGAGGAGCCCGCTCACGTTTCGACAGTTGAGAAGCAAAATCGGAGTCATCATCTTATTCCTATTAGCTACAGATTTCAACTCCATTTTAGAACTTTTCTTTGGCAAAGGGGGAGGAGAAGAGTTCAGCTATGGAGGTTTTATTTTTTTTTAAAAAAAAAAACTGAAAAGAAATTGAAAATAATAAAAAAAGAAAAAGGAAGAAGAGAATAAGATAAGTGAATGATGTAAGGTGTGATTGATATAAGTCATCAATCAATGACGTAGTTGCATGCATGGAATTGATGTGTAAGTGGTATAATTGTAATAAAAGAAAGAGAAAAAGTAAAAATGATGATGTAAGCGTGTAGGGATTTTTTTGTAATAAATTGAGTAAATTAAATTTTTAATGTAAAAATAAACATATTTAGAGAGTACAACTGAAAATATTGTAAAATTATAAAAGTTTTTAAGATTATAAAAATGGTGAGGTCCTTTGGTTGGATAATCATTGAAGAAAGTCTCCTTTTGCGGTGGCGGTCAGTCAGAACTAAATTAGTATTTCGTCACTGATGATCACATTTCACATCAAAACGATATTTCAAGTAGAATAAACAACAGTTTTATCCAAAAAAAAAAAAAAAAAAAAGAATAAACGACAAAGTACATTTTGTGGTTTAATCAAAAAGACAAAGTACATTTTGTGGCTTACGAGGATATTTTTTCTTTGAAAAACATTTTAACAATTACACTACTTTTTTTTTTTCTTAAAAAAAAAAGTTAGACTACTTTGTTTTTAATTCATAATGTGAAAGATATGTAACACATTAATTGTTGGTATGATTAAATAATTTAATGGATATATATTATATATTTGTCCGTTTATAAGTAATGCTAGCTGGAATTTGTGAGAAAAATTAGTATTACAATTTTTTTTTAGAACATTGCTATTAGACACTAATAGTGTTTAGTACCTTCTTGATATAATACATTACGATTGGCTAGTAATACTTCTAAAAAACTATTATATTAAATTATATATGACTCAATACTTAATCAGACTAATAACAATATTAACACATAAAAAGTTAATAAACACCACTAGTGCTCCTTAACATTTATATTTTTTTTAATGGCCTCTGTAGATTTTGAATTTTTAATGGCCTCTGGATTTTGAATGGACTTTTAGATTTGTTTTGGAAAAATGTGCAAGAATCGATATATATATATATATATATTATTAGTTTTTTGGGCTATAATTGAATATGATATCCCAACTTGAATTCTAGAAAACAGTACATACAGGATCCACAAAAATATTTATATACCATAAAAGTAAAATTCCAATTCCAATTGCGATTTCCATTTTTGTGATTTCCTCCTTGAGCTAGTAGTATCTGAAGAACAACCTTTTCAAAAGTCACAATCAACCAAACCATTTTCGAAAGCAGATTATAAAAGTTCAAATAGCCTTACCAAAAACAAACTTCCAAATTAAGGAGAAAGCAGCTAGCTGAACGTGAAAACTCATCCTTCACTAACCATTTCCAATGGGGTCTCTTCCAAAATCTGTACAAGAATTGGCTCTCCAAGGAGAACAAGTACCTGAAAACTTTTTGTACAAAGATGGTCATGGTGGATCTACAGATGTCCCAGTCATGGATATTCCAGTTGTTGATATTGGTCTTCTTGCTACTTCTGCACAAGAGCTTCAGAAGCTCAACTCAGCTCTCACCAACTTTGGTTGCTTTCAGGTATGAAATCTAACAACCCATGTCATAAATTATCCAAAGATCAATAATTGAAACTGATATGTTAAGAAATAAAATCTTATGGGACTGCCCTTTAAGTATTTCTGGCTGGCTATGACTCTAACCATGGTTAATCAAAGCTCAAGGTTTGTTTATCGTGGGTTTTTTTAGGGAATAAACCATGGTATGTCACTTGAATATTTGAATCAAGTGCGTGAAATCACAAAAGAATTTTTCCATCTTCCATTGGAAGAGAAGCAGAAATACTTGAGAGAAGAAAACGATATTGAAGGGTATGGGAATGACATGGTTCTTTCAGATCAACAAAAAATTGATTGGAGTGACCGTCTCTACCTTGTTATATACCCTGAAGATCAGAGGAAGCTCAAACATTGGCCTGAAAATCCCAAAAATTTTCGGTAAGAACATTGCTATGGAAGTCTCAATACTAGTTTTACTATCCATCTAGCTAAAAAGTTTCATTGACATGTTAAATATTGTTATCACTGAAACCCCTTTTGATTTAGGCACAATATTATTGTTTTGATTTGATCTTGAGAATGATCTTAGCCAAAACTTCTGAGATGATAAAGTGGCACACACCAGTTAGTGTTTAAGTGATAAGTTTCAATACAAGTTCACCTTATTCCTTTTAGCTATAAAGATGTTTTGACATGTCAAGTATTGAGGCATATTGATTGAATTTACAGGTCTATGACACATGAATATTCTGTGAAGATTCAATCAATAAGCCAGGTTATCCTTAAGGCCATGGCAAGGTCACTGAACTTGGAAGAGAATTGTTTTGTGGAGCAGTATGGGAAAAGATCAAAACTTTATGAAAGGTTCACCCTATACCCGAGATGTCCAAGGCCCGACCTTATTGTTGGTTGCAAACCACATGCAGATGGGTCGGCGATCACTCTTCTCTTGCCCGACAAATCGGTTGAGGGTCTGCAGATTTTGAAAGACAACCAGTGGTTCAAAGCTCCTATCATTCCTGAGGCTCTTCTGGTTAATGTTGGTGATCAAGCTGAGGTAATCACTTATTCATAACAACCAAACCTATGCAAAATAGTGGAGTAGCTGTCTTTGTATTGAACATGACCAAACATATAATCCAATAGTCACATTAACTAACTCTAACTAACTTCCAACAACATAGCAAAAGTAACCAAAATAACTACAAAGTAATTAACTATTGTCTACTAATGCAAAGTGTTTGCTTACAATAGACTAAGTCTTGATTTAACCATTACTTAACAGTTGAACTATGGTGGTGGTTTCTCTGTACTAATGCAGATATCGAGTAATGGAGCGTTTAAGAGCCCGCTACATAAAGTGTTGACAAATTCAGAAAGGGAGAGGATTTCTTTGGCTGTCTTTTATGTGCCAGAGCCGGATAAAGAGATTGGACCTTTCGAAGGGCTGATCGACGAATCAAGACCCAGATTGTACAGACCAGTCAAAAACTATGTTGACATTTATTTCCAATACTATCAGCAGGGGAGGAGGCCAATGGAAGCATCAAAAATCCAAGACTAACACTCCCATCTCTTATAATTAAGAAACTTAATAATATGTTCTTTGTTGACTTCTATTTTAGCTCTTTTTATGTTTTCCTATAATATTTGTGAGGTATCAAAAATAAGATGATGCAGCTTACATAGGAAACATATTGCTTGTTTTCAATGCCAATTCTTTAGGACGGTAAAACTACTTCTATATTGTGCCAATTTCTTTGGATTCTACTAATACTTGTTTCTTTATAAGGAGTGTAAGAATGTAACACAATATTAAGACATGCATACTTAGTAGCTTATTTCATCTCTCATTTAATTAGACTGTAGTCTAAATCACAAGTTTTCAAAGTATGGTTTTAACAAAACTTCTAAATTAATTCAAATTGGTAGTGCCTACTTTTGTAAAACCCTTAGACCAATCTCAATAACTAAAAATTTGTAATGAATCGGTCAAAAAATAAAGTGGTAACAAGAAAATTTTAATGTGGAGAGAGAGAGAGAGAGAGAGAGAGAGAGAGAGAGAGAGAGAGAGAGAGAGAGAGAGAGAGAGAGAGAGAGAGAGAGAGAGAGAGAGAGAGAGAGAGAGAGAGAGAGAGAGAGAGAGAGAGAGAGAGAGAGAGAGAGAGAGAGAGAGAGAGAGAGAGAGAGAGAGAGAGAGAGAGAGAGAGAGAGAGAGAGAGAGAGAGAGAGAGAGAGAGAGAGAGAGAGAGAGAGAGAGAGAGAGAGAGAGAGAGAGAGAGAGAGAGAGAGAGAGAGAGAGAGAGAGAGAGAGAGAGAGAGAGAGAGAGAGAGAGAGAGAGAGAGAGAGAGAGAGAGAGAGAGAGAGAGAGTGTATTTTTGAAAAAGCTTCATTTGTATCTCAAGATGCATGTAGAGAAGTACTAAGTACTCATGACATTTATCTCAAACTTTTAATTTTTCTATATTTTTCTGTTATAATATTTTAATATTATATTTTTAGATATTATTTATTTATGATTTAATTGTGAATTTTACTTATTTTAACAACTAACCTCCAATTCACTTATTTTTTTACGGCAAAACTTCTAAACCACACTTCTGTTAACAAATTAACTGGCCCTCGTATCTCCAATTTGTTGTTTTGCTAATGATAGCCTAACTTTTGAGTTGGTATGTCAACGCTTTTGGACAGTATGTGAATTTTGAAAAGTTTTATCTACTTTAGTTCTCGGGTTTTTGACAAGAATAAAGGTCGTCTGGCTGCCATTCTTGGTGTCACTTTGGTTGCTTGTTATGGAAATTATCTTAGTCTCCCTTGCTACGTAGGTCAAACTAAGAAGGGTCTTTTTCAGTCTCTCCTTAATAGGATAAGGAATAGACTTTCTACTTGGAAGTCTCGTTCCTTCTCGCAGGGTGGCATGAAAGTTCTTATTAAATAAATTGTCCATTCTATCCCCACATATTCTATGAATCTTTTTATGCTTTCCGTTTCTTTAATCCAGGAGATTTATAGGTTGTGCACGTCTTTAGTGGGGGTGGTAATGAGAACAAGAAGTATCTGCAATGGTGTACTTGTGAGAAATTGTATTGGCACAAGTCTGATGGAGGTTTGGGGCTCTGGGACTTAGGTCTTGAACCGTAATTATTAAATTCAAAATTGTAAATCGCACCGCACCGTACGATTTTGGTAAAAATGCAAACTGCAATCGCACTGCAAAAAATTTTAAACTGTATTTTTTATGCAGTGTGGTGCAGTGCGGACGGTTTGTACGGTTTAAGCGGTTTGATGAACACCCCTAGAGACTGTACTGACGAAATTATAAAAAGATTAAAGTTTTACAAATATTGAGTATTTATACCACTAAAAATAAACATTGAGTTATGCTATTTATAAACTTAAAACTTTAAGTTTTATGCCATTATTGACCCTTCAATTTAAAGCTTAGCTTTAGTGCAATAGAGTCACTCGTAAATTAATTGTACATACATTAAGAGTGAATTATAAACTTGTTTCTAAAAATAATTTCTATTTTTTAATTAGATGTATTCCACATTCCAAATTTTATAATTATATTATAATTGTGCTTCTATGTGTCACTTTCTTTTATCATTTCTTTTTTTCTCTTCCTCATCTTTCTAAATGGTTAATTATTACCAAATATTCTATTTTAGTATGACATTATAATAAAATAAATGAGTAGGTACTAACCCAAATAAATAGACATGAAAATAAAAACAATATTTAACAAACTGAAAATGTCATTACTAACACATGTCTAACAAAGTTCCATAAAAGCAGTTCCACCAAACATATATAGTAATGGTTTTATTTAAGCTAACAATAAAATGTTATGTGGAGGCCAATATAAGCAATGGAACTGAAAATTACAGTTTGACTGCATCAATAGGCACTATACCTTTCTGAAAACAGGTATAATTGAAATGACCATAGTTTTTGACAGTTTTATACATCTTTGGTCTCTCCTCATTTACCAATCCTTCCACTGGTCCAATCTCTTCTTCAATATCTGGTTCAATAAGCACAGCTACAGATCCTCTCATATGCTCTGCATTTGTTGTCACTCTATGAACTGGACTCTTCATTACTCCATTAGTCATTATCTGCAACCAAAAGAATTAAACATAAAGAAAATAGATCTCTGAAATCCAATCACAAATAAATTCACTTCACAACAATTATTGTAGAGGAGTGCTAATTACAACTTCTTAGTTAACTTCCACGTTCGAAATTACATGTCGAAATATTTTTTTTCAAATTTTTTTTCATAGCGGTAATCTTTATAGTTACAGTATCATTCCTATAAATTTTTGAAAAATTCGAATAGTTTATAGTACCGATAACAGAGTTCCTGATATTCCAGTTTATCACGAGCGTTCAAAAAACTTCAAACGTATTTTCGACATGGTAAACTATTCGAAATTTTTCAAAAATTTACAGGGATAATGTTGCAAGCATAACAAACAATCCCGTAAAAAAAAATATTCCAACATATGTGTTTTCAAGCATGAAGGTTGACTAAAAGATTGTAATAGGAACTTGACGGTAGCACTTCTCATCTTCTTTACAGAATACACATATTTTACTTTAATACCATTTGTCAAACATTTAGGTGTCTTTATCTCACCTCCATTTGATCACCAAGATTGACAATAAGAGCATGAGGTATGACAGGAACTCTAGACCATTGATTGTCTTTGAAAACTTGAAGACCTTCAACTTCTTTGTCTTGTAAAAGAACAGTTACTCCTGATCTATCTGAGTGTGGTTTGAGCCCAAGAACCTTATCAGTTCTTGGACAAGGAGGGTAAAAATTGACTCTTATTCGCATGGTAGATTTCTCTCCAAAATGCTTTAAGAAGATATCCTCTTCTAAATTCAGTGACTTTGCTGTGGCCTTAAACACAACATCCCTAACAGACCTTATGTTCATGGTGTATTCAATCAAAGTCTCTCTGCAAGAAAATCAATAAAAAAAAAATATGGTTTATGGGTAGTAAAATTTGATGTTTTGGGCTCACAAAGAAACCCATGTGAGAAGAGAGTGAATATTATTACCCAAAATCTTTCGGATTCTCTGGCCAAAAATTGACTTTTCTTTGATTTTCAGGGAAAACCATGAGAAACAAACGATTACACCAGTCAAAAACTTGGCCCTTGGAAAGTACTACATCACTACCAAACCCTTCATTATTATAAGCTTCACGAAAACAGTTTTCTTTTTCTTCCATTGGAAGTAAAAAGAAATCTTTTGCCATCTCACGCACCTTGTCCAAGAATGAGCTTGAAATCCCATGACCAATTGCCTGAAAAGAAAAGAAAAGAAAAAAAGAAAGTCAAATCATTTCTGTGTATAAGGTTCTAGAATTCAAAATTAAAAGGAAAAAAAAAACAGAACAAAAGTACCTAAAACAAGCTTCTTTTTTTCTTTTTCATGAAAAAGATGCAGAAACAAACCTGAAAGCATCCCCATGTGCTGAGAGCTGATCTTAGTTTCTCCAGCTCAGTTTCTGTAGAGAGCATACTTAAATCAATGACTGGAATTGGAATCAATGGTGGAGATGAATCCACAGCACCAAAAGCACTCTCTTTGACGAAGAATTCCTTAGGTGGGTCATCTCTATTCATGTCAATTCCTTGAGATACTTCTTCATGTGGAAGAACCAAGCCAGCCATTGTTGGAGCTATGAACTTGTTGCTCATATCCAAGCTCTCTTACTTTTATATAGATGAGATTTTTATAAAGAGCGTTACTGAGTTTCTGAGCAATTAACTTTTAACACGTATGAGCTTTCACATAGAAAGTGTATACTGTTTTTGTATTTTGCTTTTCTTCAATGATATTTTTATGTATAAAGGTGAGATTTTTATGAAGAGCCTTATGGGCTTGTTGAACTTCATATAAGAAGAGTTTGATAGCTTTAATAATGTTCAACTCTGTGCTACTGTCATTTCATTGATGAAGACTTTGGCATCCTTATGGAAAGCAAGGTGTGTAAGGTTTGGAGTACTCTTGTTTGTATTGTCTCCTTATTATAATTTTATAGTTTATATATATGTGGAAGTTTTACTTTAAATACTACAAGTTGTATAGTCTCCAATGATCATTTAATTTAAAGTTTCACACACTTTCACATGGGACAATACAAATTTCAACTGTACCCATGTTTTGTTTTTTTATTTTTTTTTTCTACTTTACCTATTGCAACCCGTTTTTCATTGGTCTCATAACTTTCACTATATAATATATTGATGTATATTTTAATAGTTTTTCTGATCTTTAGGAATAATATTAAATTTTGAAAATAATTCTAGGGGTAGCAATGCAAAAGAACTTTTTTGTTGATATATATCAAGACTAGACTAAGTGTTTTTCCTTTAGAATAAATTAGTAAGCAGGTCACGCCGTGCGGCAGTTAAATTATTATATAAATATTAATTGAACAATAAAATTAGTATCAAATAATTTTAAACTTATTTCTATGTATAACTTTTTTCAAAAAAAATATGTGTTTATTAAAAAATAGTAAATCAATATAGAAAACTCTAAATAATTTTTTTTTAACAAAATATCATACAATTTCTTATATAAAATAAAAAAGCACATAATTTATTTAAATGTACATTATAGTGAAGAAAATTAAAAATTGAACAATTCTTACACAAAATAGAGATCTAAAACAGAAAGAATACAATAAATTTATAGAAAACTCTTTATATAATTTTAAAATAACTATCATTATTGTATCTCATTTATAGCCTCATTGTATTTAAATAGAGGTAGTAAAGCTATTTTAGCTAAAAAAAATTCTAAATTTAAAAGTCTAAGAAGTTATGTAAATGAAATACAAAATTTTTTATTATCATTTGCTGAAACAAAATATATTATGAGATATATTAGATAACAATATTATAAAGGTAAATACTATTTTGGATATGTGTTTTGTAAAAGTTACTAATTGGCAAATAGGACTTTGAACTGATTTTTTGTGAAATAAAAATTTAATAATTAATCTGATCTAAATGTGTTATGACAAAATTATTTATATTTTCTGTATCTATTCGTGTTAGGAATTGTCTTCAAGTTGGTTATATTAAAAAAAAGTTGTCAAAAATTAAGCTCTGTGTCATATTTTTACCATTTTAGAAAATACAGGGTTAGCAAAATAGAGAGTCTAATCGGTAACTTTTACAAAAATCTAAAATAGTATTTACCCATATGATAAACTTAAAAAAAATAAACAGAATAAACAATAATTTATATTTATATATAGATTTGTGAAATTGATATTTTTCTTATGATTATTGACAAAAAAATAAATAAAAATTAAACGATGAATTAAAAAAAAGTGAATATTGTAAAATAACACAAAATTTGATTAAAAAAAACCTATTATTAAGAATGTATTCAGTTAAAATGAATCAGATAGAATACATTGATTCCCGTATGATTTAAACTTTATACGATAAGAATTTAAAATAAATACATAATGAATATATATTATCACAAGTCATGATTGAAATGTATATTAAAATCTCCCGTAGTAAAAATCAAAAATATGTCTATGTGTTATGTGTATCTTTTTGAGGAAAAAAATGTACTAAAAATAATTATATAGAGAGATAGAAATATAATGGAGATTGGAGAGTACCATATGAGAATGAGCATAGCTATTACTTTTCTTGAATCTCAAGAGCCTATTAGTAAAAAAAAATTAATTTTTTTACATCAAATAATTTAGGGGTCTTTTCAATATTATACCTAAAATTGATTTTATTTATAAAAATACCTTTAAGAAAATTATTTGCACAAATACCGATTGCCACGTCAGCATAAATACCGAAATATAAAATAATTACCGAAAATTGAAAAAAATAAAAAAATCTCGCTTCCAGAAATTTTAGTGTTTTGCAAATTTTAAAAAAAGCAACCTTTTGGTTGCTTTTGATGTAAATAATATATCAATTAGTTACTTTTTATTAGAAAAAAATTAATTCAAGATAATTTTTTTCTCATACACATTTGGTTGCTTATTTTGATCAGACAACTTTAAAATTAATATATATAATAATTTTCATATTGTAACTAATTCTATTATGTTTTAGATACTATTTGGTAACTTTATAAGTTTTTTTATGAGTAATTTGCGGCAAAACCCCCTTAACTATCAATTTACTTGCAAAAAACCATCCAACCTCATATTTTGGTGGGAAAACCCTCCAAAGTACTATTCTGTTTACATTTTAAGATGCCGTCTGTCCAGCTCCTAATTTTGCCCATGTGGCAATGACAAGTCACTAAAAAATTATCCTATGTGGCCATATTTTACAAAATAAAAATAAAACTTTAAGAGTAATTTGCGGCAAAACTCCCTCAACTATCAATTTACTTGCAAAAAACCATCCAAAAAACTTTAAGGTTGGATGGTTTTTTGCAAGTAAATTGATAGTTGAGGGAGTTTTGCCGCAAATTACTCTTAAATTTTTTGTTTTTATTTTAATTTTTATTTTGTAAAATATGGCCACGTAGGATAATTTTTTATTGACCTGTCATTGCCACGTGGGCAAAATTAAGACTTAAGGAGGCTGAATAGACGACACCTTAAAAATGTAAACGAAACAGTACTTTGGAGGGTTTTCCCACCAAAATATGAGGTTAGATGGTTTTTTGCAAGTAAATTGATAGTTGAGGGGGTTTTGCCGCAAATTACTCTTTTTTTATTAACATATTAAATTCTTTTTATTAAATAAATTTATTATTAGTATACTATATTTTAACTTTTAAATACAAAATAACAAAAGACTTTAAGTTAAGTTATGATGTTACTTGATATGTTAAAGTTTATTAAATTTTAAATTTTATTACTTTTTGTTACAAAATATAAAAAAGGAACAAAAAAGTTTCTTTTAACACGTACTAAAATGTAAGAGAGATATCTAAATGTTAGAGGAAAAATAAAAAAAAACTAAGAGAAATAATAAATTTAGAGAAAAAGAATAATAAAAAAAATAATAATAAATGAAGAAGATTTTTTCAAAAAAACAAATTAATAAATAAATGAAGAAGATAATAATGTCAGAAAAAGAAGAAGTAAACAAAAAGGAAAAAAAAAGTAAAAAGATAAATATTGGAGGAGACTTATAATTTCTTGTTTAGATTTTAAATTATAGTGTGTTATTTTGTTGTTTAAGAAACCTTAGTCTAACTTTTAATTTTAGTCATTTTTTTTTTGTAGCAGAAAAATATATGCTTCTAACATGTCAAAATGATCACTTTAAAAAATAGATTATAATAGTGTAATTTTTGTGTCCAAATAATAAATTGCGTGGCTGAAAAAACTTTTGAAATAAAAAAAAATAAAGAAAGTGAGAATAATAACAATTTGTGTCGTTTATTCACATAATTTTTTTTTTAAAAAAAAATCTGATTGTATATCAACTAGGAGAGTCAATAAAATGTAAAAGAAAAACATATGGTTAATTTTTAATTTTAGTAGGCGTGTAGCGGTATTGAAAACAATAAAATGGTCTAAGAAAATTTCATAAATACAATTCACGTTGATACATATAATTATTTTTTTTCTAAAACTACTAATTAGATTAAAAAACAAAAAAGAATGTAAAATAATAAAAAAAAAAAAAGAATAGAATGTAAAAAAAAAATATTTGATCAACCTAGTTTACTGTTATTTTGAAAAAATAAGATTTTTATTAGAAAAAAAAAAAAAAGCTACTGTCTAGAAAAAGAAAAAAAAAAAACGCTAGCATGTAGGCAGAGTTTAAGAGAGAGAAGCAATAAATATACATTGGTATACCTATAAAAAAGAAATGCCTAAATTGTGAGTATTAAAATAGGTAAGGGTAAATTCTTAAATAATTTAATAATAATAGTTATTGGTGCAAATATTTCAATAATTTATGCTAATGAATAAATTATAAATAATTCGAAGTCATCGAGGACGGTCAAGTTGTCTAACATAAAAAAAAAAGTCTGTATTTCTCTAAATTATGGAGATATATTTGATGAGAGAGAAAGATTAAAAATCTATAAAGAAATAGAAAAAGAAGAAGTAGAGAGAATATTGAAAATACAATTAAAAATTGAGGTATTGATGATGGCCATTGATATTTATGCTACTGCTCAAGAATTAATAGAACAAAAAAAAAATAAATAGGATTAGAGATAAATGAAGAATATATGCATTAACACAAGAAAAGAAAAAATAGAAGAAAAAAACTAAAGTCTTACCTCACACATAATTATGAAATATGAATCTCAAGATAGAACTTTAAATACTGATAGAGTGGAACTGTAAATCCACTTTTGCTAAATGATGAGTGGAAAAGGGAGAAAAATTGGTGAATATGGACTTCCAGACTCTTCTTCTTCTCCCTCTCGACATTCATAGTCTGAACAGACCCTCACCTTCGTCCCCAATGAGTTCACACTCATCCCCTCTGCGTTCCCATTCGGTGGAATCTTTCTCAAGCCCCAGATCTATCGATCTAGGTGGCTCCGACTCGTCTTCCATAGACACCCAGCATAGCTCGACTCGCCCAAGCCGCCTCAGCCGCGTCGAACTGCCCTGTCCCAACCACCCCAGTCGCTTCAGCCATAACTCCGGCCAGTCTCCCAGAAGCCCAAACCGTACAAGCATTAATCAGCCTCTTACAGGTATTAACTCCTTCTTTCACCTTTTCCTATTCCCTGTCAAATCCCATCAGAGAAATGGGTATTTTTTAGGTTATTTTAGATATAAATTCAGCTTGCCCATTAAATTACCTCTGCATAATCGATTTCTGAAAGGGAGTTTGGGTAAAGGAAATGTTTTTATAATAATTTTCAAAAATGTCATAATTCCTTTTGCCCAAAATTTTCAACTGTTAGCATTTATACTAATCTGTAAGTGTGATCTGCCTAGTACGTTTTGTAATCCTATTGTGCAGCAACTCTGTTCGAAAGTAAATGCTCCTGAAGTGATAGTTACCAAATCGGTTCACAACCTTTTCACTAGGATTTTTCTATATAAGGGCAGACCATTCGTTTGGTCTTGCACTTACAGTTTTATTCCTCCTAAGAATTATTCTCTGCATAAGAGTCTTTATAGTAGCCGTATTTACTTAGATATACATATTTTTCACTGTAGCAGCTCAAAGCCTCTTATCCCTCACATACTCTTGAATCTTGTTTTGCATTTAGTCCCAAGTGTCTCCCCCACCGATCCATTTAGCTCTCTGTTCTGGTGTTGCATTATAGTTAAGTTTATCTATTTGATAAAATCTCCAGGTCAATACAGCCCCTCTTTAATTCGGTCAGTTGCTCAAAGTCCCCAGGTCTTTAGTCTCACGTGTACTCTAGGTCAAGTATATCATTTATCATCTCTGTTTTGGTCTCATTTTCCTCCTCTCAGGGACATATATCACACCTTCCTACAGTTTGCACTGTCCTCCCATATTTATATTGACCTTTTAGATTTAAGTCTTTTTCTGTCCATTTGCATCATGGATGAGCTAACCACTTCCTTATCTGTTGCTCTTAACCTCACAGAGACCGAATGCACCATTCAAACTCTTCATGAACCTAGCCCCACACACACCCCTGATAATGAGATTCAACCTATCCCGCTGTTTCTTGTGATCAAGGTTCACACGGTTAAATCATTTAACCGTAAGAACTTCATAGAAAAAATGACCAAAGATTGGAATAATATTTTCCGCAATCCCGTGACCATATCTGACCGCTCCAATGGTCTTTTCCTCGTTGAGTTTGGCTGTGACGGGGACCGACGTCAGGTTTTGTTGCAGCAACCTTGGACTTACCTCAACCAAGCAATCCTTATGGACATCCCCAATTCCTTGGATGTTCTCAATGGGGATAGCCTCCTCAAAATCCCTCTATGGGTTCAAGTGTTCAATACTCCTTTTCTCAAACGCTCCGAAGAGTTGGCGGGGCTTGTCTCATCCTCCCTTGGCCACTTATTGGAAATCTATCGGCCTTCACTCCGCGAAACTTGGGGTCCCTACTTTCGGCTTAGGGTCATGTTCGATGTGGCTCGTCCTTTGCCACGGGGATTACCTATCCACTTCTCTGGCATTAACAAAGTTGTTTGGCTCGAGCTGAAGTATGAAAACCTCCCGGATATCTGTTTCTTCTGTGGTAGAATGGGGCACAGCTACAACAAAGGATGCATGGATTATATGAAAGCCTGTGATGAAGCCCCGTTCCCCCCGGAACTAAGGTATGATATCAAAACTATCACCGGTAAAGTTAAGGTTTCTACTAACACTTTGTTATGCCATGATCAGCTCAACTTTGCAAACCCCCCCCCCCCCCCCCGATGGCAGCTTTTATGACCTCAAACCCAGCTAGCTCTGTTTGTGTTGCCTTCCTGGAGACAGCTCCTCCTTTTCCCACTTACGGCTCTCTGGAGCAAGGTCCTTCTCACGGGCAAACCCAACAAGTAGGCTTATACAAGTCCGGCCCCACGCCCTATATCCAAAACCCCCCTCCCATGACCCAAACTGAAACATATGCGAACACAAACACCATCCAACCCATTTGCACCCAGCCCGAGACCATCAACCCCTCCTACACCGCTATCCTTAATGCCACAATGAGTAACTCCAGCGTCCAAAAAGCCTCTCCCATATCTAACCCGAGCCACACTATCACACCCCAAAACTCTAGCAGCTCCCATTCCACTAGCTCCAAATACTGTCATGTCCCACTCCCAGAAAACCTTCCCCTTCTAGACACAAGCAAAAAACTCGAAGCCATGAACCTTACCTACTAACCTGGTGCGACCACCCCCTCAAGCTCGAAAGCCTCAAGGAAAAGAAACAAGCCCGACACAAAAGACAAGTTCAAAAGGCAGACTGAAATGGTCAATGGGGAGCTTAGCACCAAATCAAGCGTTCCCGCTCCGAGAATCCGCAAGCCAGCGAAGTCTCTACTAGTATGGCAGGCCTCGGCCCCGAGCAGGCCTGCCCGCCTCCATGAAGATTGTGAGCTGGAATGCACGTGGAATAGGGAGTGATCGTGCATTCCGGAATCTCTCCCGTTTAGTGTCTACTAGTAGTCCTACTATTTTATTTATTATGGAATCTCGGCTTGTAAAGAATGCTATTAATTATGTAAAATCCAAGCTCCATTTTGATTCGGGCTTAGAAATGCCTAGGGTTGGTAGAAGCGGGGGCTTGCTTTTGTTATGGACTAATGATGTAAACGTTACTCTATGTTCTCAATCTATTAGTCATTTCGATTGCTGTGTGTCATGTGCCTCTTCTAATGTTTCGTTCCATCTTACTTGTTTTTACGGTTCTCCTGTTGACTCTCTCAAACCTCACACTTGGGAAATTCTGAGAAGGATAGGTCGGAACAATCCCCGAGACCCTTGGCTTCTCATTGGGGATTTTAACGCTTTCCTTTTCTCCCATGATAAGCAAGGGGGTAACCCCAACAGGGGCCCTTCTCTGGACTTCAGACAGTTGCTGGACACCTTCAACCTCTCCCCAGTTGACCCCGAGGGGCCTTTGCTCACCTGGAACAACAGTGTGGCCCATCCTAAAAATATTCAAGAACGGCTGGACTGGGGATTAATCAACAGTCATTGGGAAAATCTTTTCCCCGATGCCACTCTTACCCACTTGGGTTTTTTTGGGTCTGACCACAGAGCTTTGGAACTCGCCACATCCCCGACCCCGGGGAATCGGCCAAGGGACCATAGTAAGAGGTTCCTTTTTGAGAATGTGTGGTTACAGGACCCAAATTGGGATAGAATCTTCAACCACTCTTGGACTAATCCCTCGACCTCAGAGGAAGCTATCCCCAGTCTCATTGCTACCCAATCCTCGTGTGCTCAAAAGCTAAACAATTGGAACCACAAAAAAAATTTCCAGTTCAAAAAGCAAATCAGTAAGCTGGAGAAGGAGTTAGATTTGGCCCGGTCTACCCTTATTTGGGACGACCGTACTATTGCTACTATAAAAGATCTCCAATCCCGGCTTGATGCTTTACTCTACAAGGAAGAAGCTTACTGGAAACAACGCGCTCGCACCCAATGGTTAGCTCAAGGGGATAAGAACACGAAGTTCTTCCACCGTTTTGCTTCCCAAAGGAAGAAAACCAACAAAATTCACCAACTCCATACGCAAAATGGAGGTATGATCTCTGATGAGGAAAGCATTATTCGAGAAATTGAGTCTCATTTCGACCATCTCTTCACCTCATCAAACCCCACCGACTCTGACATGAATTTAGCCTTGGAGGGCATTAGCAGCTCTCTCTCTGACGCTGATAAGTCCCTCTTAAGCGAGGCTTTCTCCTTGGATGAAATTGAAAAAGCGTTTTTCCAGCTTCCCCTGGACAAAGCCCCAGGCCCGGACGGCTTCAACTCTCATTTTTACAAAGCAAACTGGCATGTTGTTCGGAGAGAAGTGCTCGAAGCTGCCTCCAGCTTCCTCAATGGAAGCGCAAATGTGGCCCCTCTAAATAACACCCTCATCACTCTCATTCCTAAAGTTAAGCAACCTAAGTTCATCTCTGAGTTTCGGCCTATCAGTCTTTGTAACATCATATATAAGATCATCTCCAAGACCATTGCCAATAGGTTGAAACTTGTCTTGAATTCTCTAATCTCACTGAACCAAAGTGCTTTCCTCCCAGGCCGGCTCATCTCTGATAATATCATTATAGCCCAGGAAGTTGCGCACTCTATCAAACTCAAGACTCGTGGGAAAAAGGGATGGATGGCGATCAAACTCGACATGGCCAAAGCCTTTGATAGAGTGGAATGGCCTTACATTGTTGCTATCCTTAGGAAATTTCAATTCCCCCCCAGGTTTGTCCATTTGATCCATGCCTGCATTTCCACTGCATCCTTCCAATTCAATCTGAATGGCAAAGTCTTAGGCAGTGTCAGCCCTTCCAGGGGCATTCGACAGGGCGACCCCCTTTCTCCCTACCTTTTCTTGCTTTGTGCGGAAGGTTTTTCCTCCCTCTTGCACCAGCAAGAAAGTAGGAGAGCCCTTTCCGGTTTTAAAGTAGCGAGAAGAGCCCCTGCTATTTCTCATCTCCTCTTTGCGGATGACAGCTTCCTCTTCTGTCAAGCCACCATCAATTCTTGTAATACCATCAAAGAGGTGCTTGAGGCCTACGAGAGGGCCACGGGCCAGAAGGTTAATTTCCAAAAATCTTCTTTGTACTTTTCCCCTAATGTTGAGCTTAGGGATCAAACTTTAATCTCCGACTTTATGGGCATCCCAGTGCGATCTTCCTTTGAAAAATATCTTGGTCTCCCACAGCACATTGGACGAACAAAAAAGCAATTGTTCCATTACCTGCATGACAAGGTCTGGGGTCACCTTCACAATTGGAAGAATAAAGTCTTCTCAAAAGGGGGTAAGGAAACTCTGCTTAAATCTGTTATCCAAGCCATCCCCACTTACTCGATGTCTTGCTTTCGTCTTCCGGTTGCCACCTGTCACTCTCTCGAATCTGTTATGGCCAATTTCTGGTGGGGTGTCAATGATAACAACCGTCCTAAAACTCACTGGCAAAGCTGGAAAAAACTCTGTCGCTCCAAGAAGGATGGTGGCTTAGGTTTTTGCTCCATGGTCCACTTCAATCAAGCTTTACTTGCTAAGCAAGCCTGGCGCATCCTCAAACAGCCAAACTCAACGGTGTCAAAAATCTTGTCTGCTAGGTATTTTCCTCACTCATCTTTTCTTGATAGTTCGATAGGGCACTCACCTTCGTTTGTCTGGCGGAGCATTTGCTGGGGAAAAGAGTTGTTGCACAAAGGTTTAGTCTCAAAAATTGGAAATGGGCAGAACACTTCTACGATCCGTGATCATTGGATCCCGGGTCTTCGTCAGGTCCCTACCCTTGCCCCTGTCCCCGATAAAGTAGCTTCTTTCATTTCTCCTTCTTCTTCCTGGGACCTCGTTAGCTTGCAAAGTTGATTTCCTCCTCATGTGGTTGAGCAAATCCTCTCCATTCCCCTCCCCCTGAACCCCCACCCAGACGAGTTCATATGGGAACACTCCCAATCTGGGGTCTATTCGGCTAAATCAGGTTACCATCTCAGCCTCTCTTCCACTCCCCCCCGGATATACCTTCTTCCTCCTCCCCCTCGCCTTGGTGGAAAAACCTATGGCACCTTGCCCTCCCTGCCAAGGTAAAACACTTTGCCTTCCTAGCCACAAATTCAACCCTCCCCACTGCAAAAAACCTAGCCATAAGGAAAATCATTAATTCCCCGGAGTGTGACCGTTGTGGAATGTCGGATGAGTCTGTCTCTCATGCATTATTTTACTGCCGGAGCATTAGAAGAGTCTGGAAAGGTACGCCTTCTTATCATTACATTTTTACTCATTCTTCTGAGATTTTGTTCCACGACATTGCTGATATGATATATACATCTCTAACCAAAAAAGATGTCGAGTTGTTTCTTTGTACTGCTTGGTTTGTTTGGTTCAACAGGAACAAAGCCCTTAAAGGTCAAGCACCCGACCCTGATCATGCAATCCTCAACTTGGGTCAAAGCTTACTGGAAGACTACCATTCCTCTCAGCAGACTATTGTGCCTTCCTCCCGCCCTGGTCAGAATTTGGTTCAACCGTCTTGGTCCCCCCCAACTGCAGGTCTTCTCAAGCTAAATGTGGATGCAGCAGTTTCCAAGGTCAACCGGAAATCGGGTTTCGGAGGTATCATTAGAAACAGCGAAGGTTTGGTGGTAGCTGCCCTGGCCCAGCCTCACTTCGGAGGAGGATCGGTCCCTACCCTGGAAGCAAAATCCCTCCTCTCTATGCTTCATTGGTGCCTTACAGAGCATTTTTTTGTCCATGAGGTGGAAACGGATTGCAAAGCCATCACTGATGCTCTCTCTCGCCATAAAGAAGACATTTCGGTGTTTGGTGACCTTATTCGTCAAATCAAGAATACTTTGTCTCAGTTCCCTGCTGCTCGGCTGTCTCACGTCCGTCGCGAGGCTAACACCCTGGCTGATAAACTTGCGCATCGAGCTCTAGGGTTAGATGAAGTAGCCATTTGGATTGGAGATGACCCCTGTAATCTTATTGAACTTCTTTCTTTCTAGTGGGCTCCCTTTCTTTCAAAAAAAAAGAAAAAGAGTGGAAAAGGGAGAGAGAATTTGACTTGTGAGAATATATATACATTAATAGTATTAGCAGCAGTGAAAAAAAAATTGACTCCGTTAGGGTTGTATTATATAGGTATGGGTAGGTTATAAACTTATAATGTTAGATATTTTAATTTTATTTTTTAAAAAAATAGAATAAATCTATATATTTATATAAAGGAAAGCACACAAATGTATAGGTGGCTCTTTAGAATTTTTTGTTTTTATTTTTCTAATTTTTTGAGAATTTTATATTAATGTGCTAAAAAACATGAGTACTCACTAATCTTACTTTTGTTAATAATCCCACATTGTTTATAAAGTAAAGTGGAACATTACATATACACTATAAAATAAGTCCTTTCTTTTGTTATTTTTATTTGTCCTAAAATTTATTTTTTTTTCTTCTTGGATAATTGATTAAATTAATCTTATTTAATTAATTAGTTAGAAACTTTTTTTTTAAAAAAAAAAATCATCTAATCTATAGTGTGTGCTTATATATTTTATTATTTATATATATTTATAGAAAAAATACAATTTATTTTTTCATTTTAAATTTTGGGAGAATGTCATATTAGTTTTATATAATTTTTTTATTTATACAAATATACTATAAATAAATAATTTCTTTTGTCAATTTTATTTATTCTAATCTATAAATCTATATAAAAAAAAAATAGACTTTCTATATTTTTTCTTTATATTTGTAAAATTTTGTGAGAATTTCGTATATATATATATATATATATATATATTTATATATTAATATAAAGGAAAGCACACAAGGATATAGGTGGCTTTGTATAATTTTTTCTTCATATTTTTTTAATTTTTTGAGAGTACCATGTTAATGTACCAAGAAAATATGATTATTCAACTAAGTTTACTTTTTGTAGTAATTCCACATTGTTTAGAAAGTACAGTGGGACATTACATATACACTATAAATAATTTTTTTCTCATAGCATTTTAATTTGTCCCAAAATATGTATTTTCTTACATGAGTAATTGATTAAATTAGTCTTATTCAATTATTCATTTAATTAGTTATAATTTTTTTAAAAAAAATTATTTATTCTATAATCTATTACAATAATATACATTTTATATTTTATATAAAAATAAAATATATTTTTCATCTTATTTTTTAATTTATTAATATAAAGGAAAGCACACAAGAGTTTAGGTGATTTTCTATAATTTTTTCTTCATATTTTTGTAATTTTTGAGAGTACTGTGTTAATGTACTAAGAAAACATGATTATTCAATTTTTTTTTTTTTGTAATAATCCCACATTATTTAAAAAGTATAGTGGGACATTACATATACACTATAAATAAATTTTTTCTCATGCCATTTTAATTTATCCCAAAATATATATTTGAACTTGAAACGCTTCTTCTTTTTCAGTGTAAGTATATCACTAACCTATATATGTCTATGACCACAAAGTGTATTTGTTATTTCTACTATTTTTAATATTTATCACAAAGTATCATCTTTATATATTTTAAAAATAATATGTTTCTAATTTCAATACTACTACTTACACATATAAAAATACTATATTTTAAATCATATAACTCAACAAGTATAATATATTTATATAATACATTATAGGAAAAGTTGCACAACACCGCGCGAAGCGCGGCTTAGTTTCCTAGTATATATATATATAAAAAAAAAATAATAGGATGCGTAACTAATGTTTAGGGAATTTTTTTTATATAAATGAAATACATAGATAAATAGATAAAAAATATTTTTTATAATAAAAAATTTTAAAAATGAGAGAATTAAGGAGATGATAAATAATGGTATTTAGAATGATTTTAGTGTGCCATGTCACCGTCTCATACTTCTCCTTTATATATATATATATATGTAGATATATAGATCAAGTAATATAGTCAATTTTCACGCGACTAATTTAATTTTTCTAATACGATAATAAAAATGTAATTCCAATATATAATTATATTAAAATTATATTATCTAATTCTATATTATTAATTTTTATTTTTTATTAATAAGTTTAAAACTTATACAATTAATCCATATATATATATATAGAATTTTAAATTTTTTTGTTTGTTTTTTTTTTTTAAAATATTATTATAAAAATAAATAAATATGATGGTGTAAGAAAAAATTGAAGTGTTCTCTATAATATATTATTTTTATATTCCGATCCTTTTAAGTTATTGTCACTATTAAATCTCACTCGTTATCATATTATCGTATCTCACTTGTTGTCTCAGCGTATCTTACCTATTATCATTACTGTAGCTCACTTGTAGTCGTCATTACTCTCCTTCCCCAAATCTTAATATTAATCTTAAATTCTATTTTAAATATCACCGCTTTATGTCTCAATTTTATATAAATATCTAAATTTATATAGATATATAAATTAATACTCATTCAATTTAATTATATATTATACATTTTTAATAGAGTAAACAAATAATATTCACATAATATAGTTTAGAAATTATAAAATTATAAATAGTCTAATATATGTACAAATTATTAATAATAAAAATAATAAATGAAGAAGGAAAAAATTATATAAAATTGAAAAGAAAAAAATAAAAATACCTTGTGATAAAATAATAAGCAATTTTTTTTTTAAAAAAAAATAAATAACTAACAATTTTTTATGTAATTACCATTTGAAAAAAAACATCTACCACTAAGAGAATAATATAAATATCGTACAAAAATATAATAATGAATAAAATAATTAAAATAATTATACTATAAAAAAATCTATCATCCCTCTACTTTTCCATATAGATAATAATAAAAAAAAAATGAAAAGTATAAAATAGTGAATAATTCAATTTATATTTATGAAGGATATAATTTTTACAAAAATAAAATAAAATATACATATTAATAAAAATATTATCTAGATCAATTAAAAAAAATACATATAGATACTACTAAAAAAATACATATTTGGTTGATGTTCTTTCATACTTTCATGAATGTTCTTCAAATTTTTTTTTTTAACAAAAAGGATAAAATTTTTAGTAAAAGCAATTATAAAGTAAGAATGGTTATCACATATATATTGACAGATTTTTTAAAGGGTTTTTTTCATAAATATACAACAAAAACAATATAATTATAAAAAATGTGCAAAAAAAAAATATTTTAAAAACTTATATATTTTGAAAACTTATTACATAAAACCATACATTTTAATCATTAAATAATAAACTATGTTTATTAAAACTCAAAATAAACAATCTCATAAAATTAATTAAACAGTTTTATAAAAATAAACAAGTTAAATTTTTTTTAATTAAAAGATAAGTTTATTATCTATTTTAGTATGAATTATTATAATTTAATAAGATTTTTTTTAATAAAATACAATATCAAAATTATAAATATTAATGTATATAATTATAAATCAATACTTAAAATTATTAAAACTAAACATGACACATAGAGTAATATAATAAACATATCTGAATATTATTATTTTGTTTATTAAATTAGTATGTTTAATAAATAGAAAACAAAATAAACATATATATACAAAATATTTTATATTATTAATTAGTATGTTTATTATAATTGTAAACATAAAAATAGATATAGACAATTTATACTATACTAAAATAAGTCCATTGTGCAAACATCTCCTCATAGGCCTTATTCTTTTCATCAATAGTGGATCCAGTATCAGAATTAAGCTCCTCACCCTCAGATTCTTCAGGGACAGACTCCCTAGCCATAAAAGCCATCACTGACTTATCCTCCTTGGATTCATCACTAGTCTCTTCTTCTTCACTGTCACTCCAGGTAACTGCCAAGGCCTTCTTTTTCTTAAGAGTATTAGCACATTCTGCCTGAATGTGGCCAAAGCCTGAACATTCATGACATTGTATTCCCTTCCCTTTCTTTTCATTTTGTTGAGACTGCCTGTTAAGACCAGAGGAATTCCTCCCCGAAGAGTTCTCTTTATTGCCCGGATTAGATTTCTTGAAGTTCTTCTTTAGGAATCGAGCATAATTCTTTGCCAGAAGGGCCAGATTAGAGTCTGAAAAGGACTCGGACAGATCAATATCTTTAGAGTTCTCTTCCTTATGAATGAAAGCAACGCCCATCTCGGTTTTCTCTTTCTCAGAATTCTTGAGTTTCTTCCCTTTTTCCCATCTTTCAAGAGTTAACTCATAATTTTGGAGAGACCCAATCAATTCATCTAGATCAAGAGCTTCAATATCTCTACTTTCTTCGATCGAAGTCACTTTGGACATGAATCTCTTTGGAAGAACACCAAAAAGCTTCCTCACAAGTTTCTTGTTAGAGTAAGTCTTACCAAGGGCATAAGATTCATTCGAGATGTCGCACAGCTTAGCATGAAATTCTGAGACGGATTCATCTTCCTCCATTGACAGATTCTCAAAGGATTTAGCTAACGACCGAAGACGAGCCTTTTTAACAGCATCAGTTCCCTCATTCTTGATTTTCAACTTTTCCCAAGCATCTTTTGCAACTTCACAATTCGAGATCACTTTTAATTGATTAGTGGAGACAGCATTGAATAGAGCATGCAATGCTTTGGAGTTGAAATTCGCTCGTTCCATCTCATCAGTTGTCCATTCACTGGATTTCTTGACCTTATCTCCTTCCTCGTCAACTACAGTAGGGGGTGACCAACCTTCGGCAACAGCCATCCAGACCCTTTCATCCACAGCTTTCAAGAAAGCCCTCATCTTTGTCTTCCAGTAGGGATAGTTAGACCCCTCTAGTATGGGAGGTCTGGAAGTTGATCCTCCTTCTCTGAACATTTCCATACCCTGTTGATCTGCACACACTTAACAAGGAACTATGAAGCACAACGAGATGAATCTCGCAGTGGGTCAGTTTTCCAGAAAATCACAGAAGATACTAATTAACAGATGGAGGTAAATGATGATTAGAAATTAGGACAAAACCAAGATCACAATTTCTTTACATGAAAAGTTAGCTCTGATACCAATTGAAAGTCCTAATTACTACTGATTTAGTTCAAATTAGCTAATTGATTATTTCTGTGGATTGAGCAAAGAGTAAATCAAAGAACACAGAATTTACAAGCTTCCTCTGCATTGGAAACGCATTCCAACCGAGTAGTGCTTGGGTTCCCTTGAAACAGGTAAAGTAACATCCACTATAAAATCAATTCAATTACAAATACCAGTTCTGATTCTACAAATCAAACAATGTAATCTAAATTGACTTTTATACAATGTTACCTTATACTTGAACACACTCAAGTATCAAGATCTAATCACCAAAAGATCTCTGTAAACACGAACTCTGATCCTTCAGACAGCTGAACCACTTTCAGCAGATTGATCTGAACTCTCTTCAGATCAGGCAGATTCTATCTCCATCTTCGACCTCAAGAAGATCTTCAAAATAATAATCTGCACATACAAGAAACAAACACAGAAAATAGATGCCCTAGCAGAGCAAGAATCAATAAGAAGATTCTAACAGAAGAGAGTTAGTTAGAACAACCGTTCTGACAGTATTTATATGCTCAAGATAATAAACCTGACTAACTAACCAACCAGCAAGGTACAGCTGACACAATACTAACAAACTTGCAGAAAGCTGACATGGCACTAAAATGAAATTAGTGAAAACAGATGCAACTAACTACAGAAAAGATGTTAGAAAAACAAATGCAGTTTCAGAATTACCAAACAAAAGTAATATCTAATTTGCCACACAAAACACGACACTTACAGAATCGGTCAAAAAATAAAGTGGTAACAAGAAAATTTTAATGTGGAGAGAGAGAGAGAGCGAGAGAGAGAGAGAGAGAGAGAGAGAGAGAGAGAGAGAGAGAGAGAGAGAGAGAGAGAGAGAGAGAGAGAGAACAAGAGTGCATTTTTGAAAAAGCTCCATTTGTATCTCAAGATGCATGTAGAGAAGTACTAAGTACGCATGACATTTCTCTATTAAATATTTTAAAATACATCATTAAATTTTTATTTATTTATTTTATCTCAAACTTTTAATTTCTATATTTTTCTGTTATAATATTTTAATAATATATTTTTAGATATTATTTATTTATGATTAAATTGTGAATTTTACTTATTTTAGCAACTAACCTCCAATTCACTTATTTTTTTACGGCAAAACTTCCAAACTACACTTCTGTTAACAAATTAACTGGCCCTCCTATCTCCAATTTGTTGTTTTGCTAATGATAGCCTAACTTTTGAGTTGGTATGTCAACGCTTTTGGACAGTCTGTGAATTTTGAAAAGTTTTATCTACTTTAGTTCTCGGATTTTTGACGAGAATAAAGGTCGTCTGGCTGCCATTCTTGGTGTCACTTTGGTTGCTTGTTATGGAAATTATCTTAGTCTCCCTTGCTACGTAGGTCAAACTAAGAAGGGTCTTTTTCAGTCTCTCCTTAATAGGATAAGGAATAGACTTTCTACTTGGAAGTCTCGTTCCTTCTCGCAGGGTGGCATGGAAGTTCTTATTAAATAAATTATCCATTCTATCCCCACATATTCTATGAATCTTTTTATGCTTTCTGTTTCTTTAATCCAGGAGATTTATAGGTTGTGCACGTCTTTAGTGGGGGTGGTAATGAGAACAAGAAGACACTCCAATGATGTACTTGTGAGAAATTGTATTGGCACAAGTCTGATGGAGGTTTGGGGCTCTAGGACTTAGGTCTTGAACTATAATTATTAAATTTAAAATTGCAAATCGCACCGCTCCGCACGATTTTGGTAAAAATGCAAACTACAATCGCACTGCAAAAAATTTTAAACTGTATTTTTTATGCGGTGTGGTGCAGTGCGGGCGGTTTGTACGGTTTAAGTGGTTTGATGAACACCCCTAGAGACTGTACTGAGGAAATTATAGAAAAATTAAAGTTTTACAAATATTGAGTATTTATGCCACTAAAAATAAACATTGAGTTATGCTATTTATAAACTTAAAACTTTAAGTTTTATGCCATTATTGACCCTTCAATTTAAAGCTTAGCTTTGGTGCAATAGAGTCACTCATAAATTAATTGTACATACATTAAAAGTGGATTATAAACTTGTTCCTAAAAATAATTTCTATTTTTTAATTAGATGTATTCCACATTCCAAATTTTATAATTATATTATAATTGTGCTTCTATGTGTCACTTTCTTTTATCATTTCTTTTTTTCTCTTCTTCATCTTTCTAAATGGTTAATTATTACCAAATATTCTATTTTAGTATGACATTATAATAAAATAAATGAGTAGGTACTAACCCAAATAAATAGACATGAAAATAAAAACAATATTTAACAAACTGAAAATGTCATTACTAACACATGTCTAACAAAGTTCCATAAAAGCAGTTCCACCAAACATATATAGTAATGGTTTTATTTAAGCTAACAATAAAATGTTATGTGGATGCCAATAAAGCAATGGAACTGAAAATTACAGTTTGACTGCATCAATAGGCACTATACCTTTCTGAAAACAGGTATAATTGAAATGACCATAGTTTTTGACTGTTTTATACATCTTTGGTCTCTCCTCATTTACCAATCCTTCCACTGGTCCAATCTCTTCTTCAATATCTGGTTCAATAAGCACAGCTACAGATCCTCTCATATGCTCTGCATTTGTTGTCACTCTATGAACTGGACTCTTCATTACTCCATTAGTCATTATCTGCAGCCAAAAGAATTAAACATAAAGAAAATACATCTCTGAAATCCAATGACAAATAAATTCACTTCACAATAGGGGAGTGCTAATTACAACCCCTTATTACAATCTCTTAGTTAACCTCCACGTACGAAATCACATGCCGAAATATTATTTTTCAAATTTTTTTTCATAGCGGTATTCGTTATAGTTACAATATTATCCCCATAAATTTTTGAAAAATTCTGAATAGTTTACCGTACTAAAAACAGAGTTCTTGATATTCCAGTTTACCACGAGTGTTCGAAAAACTTCAAACGTATTTTCGACACTGTAAACTATTCAAAAAATTTCAGAGATTATGTTGTAAGTATAACAAGCAACCCCGTGAAAAAAAATTTGGAAAAAAATATTTCAACATATGTGTTTTCAGGCGTGAAAGTTCACTAAGAAATTGTAATAGGAAATTAACGGTAACACTTCTCATCTTCTTAACAGAATACACATATTTTACTTTAATACCATTTGTCAAACATTTAGGTGTCTTTATCTCACCTCCATTTGATCACCAAGATTGACAATAAGAGCATAAGGTATGATAGGAACTCTAGACCATTGATTGTCTTTGAAAACTTGAAGACCTTCAACTTCTTTGTCTTGTAAAAGAACAGTTACTCCTGATCTATCTGAGTGTGGTTTGAGCCCAAGAACCTTATCAGTTCTTGGACAAGGAGGGTAAAAATTGAATCTTATTCGCATGGTAGATTTCTCTCCAAAATGCTTTAAGAACATATCCTCTTCTAAATTCAGTGACTTTGCTGTGGCCTTAAACACAACATCCCTAACAGACATTATGTTCATGGTGTACTCAATTAAAGTCTCTCTGCAAGAAAATCAATAAAAGAAAATATGGTTTATGGGTAGTAAAATTTGATGTTTTGGGCTCACAAACAAACCCATGTGAGAAGAGAGTGAATATTATTACCCAAAATCTTTCGGATTCTCTGGCCAAAAATTGACTTTTCTTTGGTTTTCAGGGAAAACCATGAGAGACAAACGATTACACCAGTCAAAAACTTGGCCCTTGGAAAGTACTACATCACTACCAAACCCTTCATTATTATAAGCTTCACGAAAACAGTTTTCTTTTTCTTCCATTGGAAGTAAAAAGAAATCTTTTGCCATCTCACGCACCTTGTCCAAGAATGAGCTTGAAATCCCATGACCAATTGCCTGAAAAGAAAAGAAAAGAAAAAAAGAAAGTCAAATCATTTCTGTGTATAAGGTTCTAGTATTCAAAATTAAAAGGAAAAAACAAACAGAGCAAAAGTACCTAAAACAAGCTTCTTCTTTTTTTTTTTTTTTTTCTTTTTCATGAAAAAGATGCAGAAACAAACCTGAAAGCATCCCCATGTGCTGAGAGCTGATCTTAGTTTCTCCAGCTCAGTTTCTGTAGAGAGCATACTTAAATCAATGACTGGAATTGGAATCAATGGTGGAGATGAATCCACAGCACCAAAAGCACTCTCTTTGACGAAGAATTCCTTAGGTGGGTCATCTCTATTCATGTCAATTCCTTGAGATACTTCTTCATGTGGAAGAACCAAGCCAGCCATTGTTGGAGCTATGAACTTGCTGCTTCCTGATATAGATGAATCCATATCCAAGCTCTCTTACTTTTATATAGAAGAGATTTTACAAAGAGCGTTACTAAGTTTCTGAGCACATATGAGCCTTTACTTAGAAAGTGTATACTGTTTTTGTTTTTTTGCTTTTCTTCAATGATATTTTTATGTATAAAGGTGAGATTTTTATGAAGAGCCTTATGGGCTTGTTGAACTTCATATAAGAAGAGTTTGATAGCTTTAATAATGTTCAACTCTGTGCTACTGTCATTTCATTGATGAAGACTTTGGCATCCTTATGGAAAGCGAGGTGTGTAAGGTTTGGAGTACTCTTGTTTGTATTGTCTCCTTATTATAATTTTATATTTATATATATATATATATATGGAAGTTTTACTTTAAATACTACAAGTTGTATAGTCTCCAATGATCATTTAATTTAAAGTTTCACACACTTTCACATGGGACAATACAAATTTCAACTGTACCCATGTTGTTTTTTTTTTTTTTCTAGTTTACCTATTGCAACCCGTTTTTCATTGGTCTCACAACTTTCACTATATAATATATTGATGTATATTTTAATAGTTTTTCTGATCTTTAGGAATAATATTAAATTTTGAAAATAATTCTAGGGGTAGCAATGCAAAAGAACTTTTTTGTTGATATGTATCAAGACTAGACCAAGTGTTTTTCCTTTAGAATAAATTAAGCAATATAGTCGATTTTCACGTGACTAATTTAATTTTTCTAATAGGATAATAAAAATGTAATTCCAATATATGATAATATTAAAATTATATTATTTAATTCTATATTATTAATTTTTATTTTTTATTAATAAGTTTAAAACGTATACACTTAATCTATATATATATAGAATTTTAAATTGTTTTGTTTTTTTCTTTAAAAAAAACATTATTATAAAAATAAATAAATATGATGGTGTAAGGAAAAATTGAAGCGTTCTCTATAATATATTATTTTTATATTCCGATCCTTTTAAGTTATTATCACTATTAAATCTCACTCGTTATCATATCATCGTATCTCACTTGTTGTCTCAGCGTATCTTACCTATTATCATTACTGTAGCTCACTTGTAGAGTCGTCATTACTCTCCTGACCAAATCTTAATATTAATCTTAAATTCTATTTTAAATATCACCACTTTATGTCTCAATTTTATATAAATATCTAAATTTATATAGATATATAAATTAATACTCATTCAATCTAATTATATATTATACATTTTTAATAGAGTAAACAAATAATATTCAAATAATATAGTTTAGAAATTATAAAATTATAAATAGTCTAATATATGTGCAAATTATTAATAATAAAAATAATAAATGAAGAAGGAAAAATTATATAAAATTGAAAAGAAAAAAATAAAAATACCTTGTTATAAAATAATAAGCAATTTTTTTTAAAAAAAAATAACTAACAATTTTTTATGTAATTACCATTTGAAAAAAACATCTACTACTAAGCGAATAATATAAATATCGTACAAAAATATAATAATGAATAAAATAATTATACTATAAAAAAATCTATCATCCCTCATACTTTTCCATATAGATAATAAAAAAAAAAAGGGATTTTTTCTATAATAAACTGAAAATGAAAAAAATTTACATTTATGACCTACATAGAGAAAATAAACAAAAATAGAAACTAAAAGTTGTTATTTACAAAAATACCTGCCAAAAAAAAACAGAGGGGATCCTCCTTCTTCGTGACCCAGCTGTAGAACCCCAACAACCATTTTCAACCATTTTCATTCCAAAACTAGGAAAATCATATCTAAAAAAATGTAGATCTCAAAGAAAAACTACTCAGATCCCGAAAATCCAAATACAAAAAGGGATAAAAAATTATCCAACCTCCATTGTTGTACAAAAAAAAAAAAAACTCAAAAACAACATTCAGTCAAAAGCCCAACGTGTTCAGAGGAGAAGAATGAAGCTTCTAAAGACATAAATAAATAACATAAAAGAAATACAACTAAAAAACTACAGCAATAGATGAACAGGGACCGTGACATCATAATCAACCATACAACAACCATACAACAACCAGAAAACAACAAAGAAAAAACTACAGCAATAGATGAATATAAAAACAACTAAAAAAAAACTCAATAACAACACAAAAATAACATCAATAAAAATACATAAAAGAAATACAACAACCAAAGAAATACATAAAAACTCCATAGATGAATACAAACAATTGTATCAGTTCAAGACGATACATTTTTTCTAGGAACAGGGACCGTGACATCATAATCAACCATACAACAACCAGAAAACAACAAAGAAAAAACTACAGCAATAGATGAATATAAAAACAACTAAAAAAAAACCCACTTCAAATTCTCAAAACAGTCTCCAAAGAAGGTGACAAACACATTCACACAAAAGAAAAAGAAAAAGAAAAAGAAAGAGAAAGAGAAAAAAAAAAAACCCAGTTCAAATCTGTCAAACGCGGATAATAAAAAGATCAACTAGATTAGAATTTAGACCCAGACAGAAGAAGTCTTCGTTTCTTTTCTTTTCTTTCTAAAACAAACACTTTGATACTGATATAGAATACCCATGAAAAAAGAAGGAAACTTTACATGGAAAATATAAGGAGCTCGGCCTGAAAAATTAGCAACATAAAATGAAGAAGAAGAAAAAGAAGAGAGAGAGGAAGTTGATGTTAACCCAAAAGCTGAAACTGTGTAGAGGTTTTAGTGTATTAATCCAAAGACCTCCTTCTTCTCCTTCTTCTTCTCCTTTCGAATTTTGGTTTGATGTAGAAATAAAGAGAGACACAACCCACTACTCTCTATGTTGGTTTGAACCGAATTTGAGAGATATAGAGTAAGCTCCATAGCTCCGTGGAAAGAGAGGTGTTTTTGTGACTAAGGTGGAGTTGGATTTTGGTTTTTTTAGATGGTGAGCTCTGGAGAACAAAGGAAAGAGAAACAGAGAAAAAAAAAAAAAAAAAAAAGAAGAAGAATATGGCAGATATGGAGGAGGTGGAGTGTAAGAATGGATAAATGAAAAATTTCAAAAAAAAAAAAATAAGAAAGGAGTTATGAGGTGGCGTGCGTGTATGTGTGTAAGGAAGAAGGGAAAAGGTAAAATTGTAATTATTAAACTTTTTGAAAAGTAAAATTGAAAAATGTAAAAGTTAAAAAAGTTTAAAAAACCGTGTATGGATAAAAATGTAAAAAAGGTGTCAATTTTGACATGAGGTGTAAAAATCTCAAAAAAAAAAATGAAAAGTATAAAATAGTGAATAATTCAATTTATATTTATGAAGGATATAATTTTTACAAAAATAAAATAAAATATACATATTAATAAAAATATTATCTAGATCAATTAAAAAAAAATACATATAGATACTACTAAAAAATGCATATTTTGTTGATGTTCTTTCATACTTTCATGAATGTTCTTCAAAAGAAAATTTTTTAAAAAAAGGATAAAATTTTAAGTAAAAGCAATTATAAAGTAAGAATGGTTATCACATATATATAGACAGATTTTTTAAAAGGTGGTTATTTTAAAATTTAAAATAAAATAAAAGATAATTATTAAAATCTAAAGTTTTAGTTATATATAGGGTTTAGGCTATAATTGTGGCATAATATCTAAATTATTTTAAAAATTGGACATATCATTTAACTTTTTCTATAATCGTGGCTATAATTGTTCTTGAACTCATTTATCTCACCATTTTTTTCGTCTATGCTACCAATTAAGGGCAGGTAAGTAGTACTATTAATTATTTCTAATATATTTATTATGTATGTGAATATTTTTTTTAAAAAAAAATTCATCATCTTTATTAATTACAATCCATAGTGATTACATGATTAAAATTTAGAGTAACATCACTACTTGATAACACGATGAGCAACTAAATAGGATGCTCGAGCTAACAAATGAGCAACATTATTTGCACAACGTCTAATAAAATTGACATAAACATCTCGCAAGTCATTTAACAACATCTTACAATCAGAAATAATACTCCCAAAGTATAAACATCTCGCAAGTCATTTAACAACATCTTACAATCAGAAATAATACTCCCAAAGTATAAACATCTCGCAAGTCATTTAACAACATCTTACAATCAGAAATAATACTCCCAAAGTATGAAACCATAGGAATAGAGCTACGTACTGCTTGCACCACAGTAAGACTATCAATTTCAATGACAACCTTCCTCCAATCTTTCCGTTTAACCCAACTCAGTGCCTCCTTAACACCCAAAGCTTCCACCATTTCGGGTTGCAACACCCCTGACCGACAGCAGGTAAAAGCTTCCACCAATGCACCAGTTTCATCCCTAATCCCCCTGCAAAGCTATAAGTTGCAGTTCTTGAAAAAATAGCAGCATCTACATTAATCTTCAAGGTGTTTTCAGCTAGTTTGGCCCAAGTTTTAGCACCATCGACATCAGTAAGGAATGCAGACGTAGGATTAAATGTTGAATCTTGAGCTTGAGTCCAATCTGCGAGTGAAGCTTGAGCTAAGTGAGCAACACTCGCAATAGTGGGGGACTTATCAGGCCATACTAGCTCATTTCGATGTTTCCAAATTGTCCAACATGTCATTGCGATCAACCTCCTTTTCTCCCCATCCGCTGTATAACCGTAACAAACCAGTTGGCAAAAGAACCAATTGCCGTCAAATTAACACCAACAGCCAACTGTTGCCAACACGTTTTGGCAAAAGAAGGTAGTGAGATGACTATTTATTGAACTTGTCTTTTTTGGAGCTCTTATTGCCATAGTATTGTTGTTTAATTAGCATTGATATTAAATTAAACTATTATTTTTTTTAAAAAAAAATAGATAAATATATTTTATTTTACTGGTAATTCTATTCAATAAAATACATTCATATATATATATATATAGAGTTAAGTAAGTGATGGAAAAATATGTGAGTCATAATTTTTAAAATTATGTGATATTTGAAAGAAAAAAAAAATAGCTAATAAAAAAATCGTGTGGTTTTTAGAAAAAGAAGTAATTTTAGAGGTAATATTTGAGTTTAAAAAATAAAAAAATAATAAAATAAATAATGATTTTAGATGTTATATTTGTGTTTAAAAAAACTTAAAAAAAATACTATTAAAAAATTGAAAAATAGATTTGGAATTATATTTTGAAAAAAAATATATATATTTTATATAATTAATATTTACGAACTAAATAAAAAATTAATAAAATGAGAGAATTAATGAGAGATAGATGTTACTATTTAGAGAGATTCTAGAGTACTACATCACCGCCTCATATCTTTCTTTTATATATATAGATAGATAGATAGATTGTATTTTAGGCTATTTTTAAAAATATGGGAAAAATTATTAAGGTTATGATAAATATGACATAAAAAGTAAATGTTACCAAATATGACATTATCTAACCAATCAAACTAAAAAATATGGTTTTTTAAAAAGAAAAACCATATAAAATATTAAAAAGCGAATTTGAATTTAAGATTCATACAAAAAATAAAAACTTAATTGAATCACTTTAAAAAATATTAAAATTCCCTTTATATTTAATTTTTTTAAATAAATAAAACTACAGTGATCGCCGGAGCTGTCACTCGTGCCGAAAAAGTCACTGAAATTTGCTGTCGGCACCGAAAAAGTCGTCGGAGTAGTTGCTGGTGCCGAAAAAGTCATCGGAGTTGTCGTCGGCACCGAAAAAGTTGTCAGAATTAGCATTGTCGCCGGAAAAACTACAGGAAAAATCACCAAGAAACTGCAAGAAACCGATTTCTTGTGGTGATTTTTCTGGTGATTTTACAAGTTACAACGCCAATTCCGACGACTATTCTAGAGTTTGGTGTCGGTGGCAGAAAAGTCGTTGGAGTAGTTGCCAGTGTCTGAAAATTTGCCGGAGTTACTGCCAACGTCGAAAAACTCGTCATAATTGACATTGTCGCCAGCAAAAATACCGAAAAAATCACTAAGAAAGTAGTTTCTTCATTAAGAAACCGGTTTCTTTACCAAGAAAGTGATTTCTTTATCAATGAACTAGTTTTGTCACACAACAATAATAAAGATTATGAAAACAAAACAAAAATGATATACAATGAAAATAATTGAAACCAGTTTCATCAATCAACCAAATGAAGAAAAAAATACTCATAAATATAAACAAAACAACACACAATGTGCAACAATAATCTAAAATAAAATATAAGTGTGAAAACCAGTTTCAAACCTAGAGACAAAATAATAAAAAGAAACTTAAAATAAAAAATATACAATAACTTCATAAAATAGAACAACCTCATTACAGAATCCTTAAAACCTGTAAAACCAGTTTTGAACTTATGAACCCTGTGAAACTAGATTTGACACTATGAAAAATTATAACGAAATATAAACGCTAAACAATAAAGTTAACTGAAACAAGTCATCAGAATTGACATAGTCGCCAGAGTTGCTGCCGGCATTGGGAAAGTCACCAGAGTTGCTGTCGATGTCGAAAAAGTCATCAGAATTGACATTATCGCCGGAAAAATTACTAAGAAACTGGTTTCTTCATCAGGTATCTGGTTTCTTCATCAAGTAACTGGTTTCTTCATCAAGAAACTAGTTTCTTGGTAATTTTTCAGCGAATATGCCAATTCCGATGACTTTTCTGAAGTTTGCTTCGGTGTCAGAAAAGTCACCGGAGTAGCTGCCAGTGTAAGAAAAGTCGTCAGAATTAGTATTGTCATCGGAAAAATCACTAAGAAAGTGGTTTCTTCATCAAGAAATAAAAGAAACCGGTTTCTTCTTCTTCAAGAAACTAGTTTCTTGGTGATTTTTCAGTGATTTTTCCAGCGACAATGCCAACTCTGACGATTTTTTCGACACTAACTGCTACTCCGGTGATTTTTTTGGTACCGGCAGCAAACTCCGCGTAACTTTTTCAGGATTAGTGATAAATAAAACTACCTAAACAAATAAAAACATTAAATATGGGATTTGAATACCTAATTAACATATATATGGCATATCAAATACCATAAAAAGACCTAAAAAAAAAAAAAAATACCATATAAATTGGTCAAACTTAAATGTGTCATATTTATCATAAGAACTTTTAAAATCCCATAATAAGTGTAATTTCCTCTTGTATTTTCTTACTTAACGTTGGCGTTATTTTTTTTACTATTTTTTTTTACTATTTTTATTATTAATTTAAAATCTTACTTCTCACTACAATAATTGGTTTCTACTTTCTATATGTTCCGCGACGAAATTGGTTTCTTATGTATTTGCTAACAATTACTATAAATTGGGTTTTTTTTAGTTTTAACTAAGAAAAGTAACATATTACAAAAATACTTCCAACTGGCCAAATAAGTAAATATACAGCCAAATAAAAAAAAATACACAAATGCCACTTACACACACCTTCAACCCAGAATCCATGTTTCCTGGGCAACCATCGCGCAACCACGCAGCAACTTAATGCAACTGAAACAAAAATTCAACCAGAAAGAAAACCATTATTAATTTTGGTGACTTCACCTGAGAAGACAACCAGAATCAATCAAAACAAGGGCTGTTTCGAATTCATGAAAAAAAAAAGTATAGAAAAACTACTACGAAACTAAAATTCAATCGGAAATGCAAATCTCAAAAAGTTGAAGTAGAGTTCCCAAACAATCTAACTCAAGTATAATCTAAAAAAATTACATCAATGCTATAGTAAAATGTTTATTCTGGTAATTTTTGTTGTTTTCCAAATTTCTAATGGTAAATTTGTTCATATTGAATCATGAAGAGAAATGTAGAGAGTTATATACGTGGAAACAGTGTTCTGATTTTTAATGTTTCATAATAGTTGCATTATAGTTGCATAAATATTTTGCTAACGGTTATTTCGTTTGATTGAAACTTTCGTTTGATACAACCTTCGGCCAACCACCCAACAACTTTCGTCTGATTGAAACATTCATCTGATGCAACCTTCGATCAACCACCCAACAACTTTCGTTTGATGCAACCTTTGGCCAACCACCTAGCAACCACCCAACAACCATCATCTGATTATGTAAGTGATAGTATAAGAGGTATTTTGGTAATTAAAAGCACATAAGATATAAATATTGTCTACACCTTATGGAGATATTTTTATAAATAAAGTATCAATTTATATTTTTCATGTAATAATTCCTAAATTACAGGTAAGAAGAAAATAACAATAAATTATGTTAAGAAATTGTCCTTAAAAAAAGTATTTTAATTTATTTTTCACTTTCTTAATAACTGAAATAAATTTGATATTATTTTTATTATCACAAAAGATTAAGGATTATTAATGGGTAAACAATAACTAATCTCTAATCTAAATTTTATTAAAAAAAAAAAAATCCAACTTGAATTTTTGTTAAGACCATTGATAAATTGATATTCGCCTTATAAATATGTTTATTTTTTTTTAAAAGAAAGCATGGTTTTATTAACAAAATAAATCAACTGTTACAGGAGCACTAATAAATTTAGGACAAGCATCAGTTCAAACATGAACTCCTAACGAACTAGTAATAAACTTTCTCAGTGTGTGGGCTACACCATTTACATCATGCGAAATGGCCTAACACGAACCACCAACAATAGCAGCTAGCAGATAAACAATGTCATCAACAATAGGTCTGAAAACAATATTACAACTTCGGGAGTTAACCCAATTTCAAACACACATAGAATCAGCTTCAGCCTTTGACACCTTAAACCCCAAATTGGTTACACAAAGAAGCCACATTCGAAGAGCCAGAAGCTCCACAACCTCAACCTGGAAATCATCCACATCCCAAATAGCCCAAGCTACCTGTTACAAAAATTCTGTTTATCACGCAAGTGTACGTATCAAGTAGTATCTCACGCAGGTGAGGTCGAACCACAGGGAATTGAATTAAGTACTACTAAACTATACTTATGATTCTATTTGGTAAAATAATAAGTTTGCAATTTTAAAAGTAAATAACTCAGAAATTAAAGAGAAAATAAACGAAGATTAATCAAGATGAGAGATTAGGGAGGTGAATCCTGTTGATAAGCTACCTATGCCAATACCTAATTGCTATCCTTATCTCAATGTGAAAGACAGATTATAAATTAACCTAACTCTTTTCAGATCTTTTAGGTTCTAAATAATATGTTCTCTAATTAACTTCTTAATTAGATCAACACAAAATCAGCATTAAGCAATAATCTATTAGTCACTAAGGCTATGTAAATACTTTCGTTTTACATCAAAACCTAGACTATCCAAATTTTAGCATTCCTAATTCTCACTTTTCAGATTTCGAATTAGGATCATAGAACATGTAAAAGGTGATCAAGCTTGCACATGAAATTAAACACAAATAAAGATAGTATTCACACATAAGATGAAGGAATGGCAATTATTTATTAACTAGGCATAAACTTAAACAACAATCATCATCCTCCCTTATTGGGAAATTTAGTTCATAATAACTCTAAAAACATCCATGATTAATTCTGAAATAAAAACAAACATAAAGAAGAATAAAAAGGGTAAAAGAAAGAAACTAGAAGGTGGTATCGCTCCGGGTCTTCAAGATAGCTTCCTCTCCACTTGACTCCACTATTAGGTCTGTTTTTGCTTGCCTCTGACCTTCAATGTCGTATTCCTTATATAGGGATGAGTGGTGAGCCTCCAATTGAGTGAAAAATCAAAATTAGGTCAAATCTGCGATTTCCGTACCTAGTCGCGACTAGCATTTAAGCTGGTCGCGACTACAGGCAAAACTCGAAAAACCGAGTTTCTGCCAAACTTACGAAGTCGCGACCAGGGTCGCGACCAGGAAAAAGGGTCGCGACCTGGCTCTCTGGAGGTCGCGACTACTGATGCTTCTGGAACCGAATTTTCCAATTTTTTCCAAGTTTGTCCCAGTTTTTCACCATTTGACTGAATTCGAACTTTAACACCCCGGGAACCTGAAATAATGAAAATCAAGCGTAAAACTGCTCCAAAAGACACCAATAGACGAGATAATGCTAACTTTAAAGACCCGAAATATAGGTTAATTATAACCTAACACTACCCACACAATCCCTGCACCATCTCAAATCACACCACCGAACCCAACAAATCCCCACCCTGAAGTAATTTGCGGAATCCGTAGATAGAGAGAAAAACCCCCAAGACGGAGGCACCCATTGGCGCATAACAGACCTTATGTTGGGATTTTATGCCATAATCAAACCCATTTCAATGTAATCTGATTTGTTATCAATAGAAGATTAGAAATCATTTGTGTTTACATGTAGTTTTCATGTTTATGGTTTAATGTGTACAAAATCTGTTAAATTCAGAACATATAGTTATTCACAATTACAGTGATGTCAACACAGTGGAATGTAATTGTGATTATATGCTTCAAAAGATAATGTCCCTTAATTCATCAGTGCACTGGATTTATACTGATGTGATAATCAGCGATAAAGTATACTTACACCTTAGATAAGTGTTACGTTGTTTCCAGAACATTGGCAAAGTATGCTAGTTTTGGATGTATGGAGTATACATTGGACTGGGACCGATATAGATCTTGGTAAAGATATTATAATCTTACCATTGTATCTTACTAAGTCAATATCAATGGTTGATCTTAGATCAAAAGATCTTAATCCTGATATGCTTAGGTTCAATCTCAAGAGTGTTATTTGTGTTCTTTGATTTGTTAGTTAAGTCTACCTTTTGGTCTGGATGATACGTACATTTTAGAAACATGATAGTACAATTGAGCGGGAGCGCTAAACATTGATATGGAATCTATAGCTTCTATCTGGACATAGAAGTGAAACGATGATTTCCTTCGAGTTTGGCTTAATAGAGATAAATGGAAGAGCTCTTATTTCAGTGATTATATTAGTTTACTGAAATATCATTTATAGGAAGCTAAGTGTTTTAAGGATAAAATACATTGAGGGGTGAAACGGTAATTTTGTCCCTACTCGGTGTAAATCATCTACAGAGGATCTTTGATTATTGGGATTAGAACGATGGTTCAATGTTTATAGCGTATCTATATCGTGGAACATATAGAGTGTTCTATATAACTGAGAGTGTAATTTCAAGTTCTATGGTGGATGTAATGAGAAATTAATAAGTTAGGGAATTTACTTGGTAAATTCTAGTTCCACTTATTGGAAGCTCGGCTGTATAGGCCCATGATCCCCATACTAGTTGAGACAATACTACTTATAAGACTTAGTTAATTGATTTTAATTAATCAATTATAATTCTAAAATTAGACAATATCTAGTTTATGAATTTTCACTAAGCTAGGGCTTAATTGTAAAGAAAAGAGATTCTAGTGTTTATTTGTCAATTAAGAGACTTTATTAAGTCTAATTAATTAATATGTTAAATGGCAATTTTATTTAATAATTATTAAATAAATAGTTTTGGCATTAAAGTGGTTGAATTGAAAAAATGATATTTTTGAGAAAATAAGATAAATAGTTAAAAAATAGCAAAATTACAAAGTGGGGACCCACATCCATGGCCGGCTACTTATGGCTTATTTTACCATTTATTTATCATTTTTTTAATGCCAAATACTTCAAACCTAAACCTAGTTGGATTCCTATAAATAGATAGTGATGGCCTCAAATTAAAAGATGATGAACACAATTGCCTTCAGTCAAAAATTTGAGCCTTCTTCTCTATCTTATTCGAACCCTTTCTCTCTCTTTCTCTCTTCAATATTTCGAACCCTATAGTGATAGAGTAAGTGCCAACACACATCAAGTGGTACTCAATCATAGTGTGTAAGACTGTGAAGAATCCAATTCAAGAGAAGGAGAATCGGGCTCAGATCTTGGTGATACTCTGCTACAGAAAGGATACAAGGGTTAGAGATTTGAGCGGAAGGAGACATTTAATTCTGCTGCACCCAATGTAAGGTTTCTCCAACTTTATATGTGTTTAAATTACATTGTTTTAGAAATTCATATTTAGGATGTTAAATAACATACATGGTAGTAAATCTAGATCCTGGTAAAACATAATCCAACACCTTACCCCTAACAACCCCATTGCACCAACTAAACAAAAAAAAAAATAGCAACCACACCAGCATCCCAAGCCACTGAACCAGCAGCCACACCAAAACCAAAAATTGAACCAGCACCCCAAAATTCAACAAAAGCTACAGCAACGAACTCATCTAACATCTCCAACCTCGACTGTTTTTTACTAAACAACAATGAATTTCTATCAAACCACACCCACCACCACACCGTAGCCACCAGCAAGAACTCCTCCTAAGAGATCTCCTCAAACAATGCCACTAATAGCTCTGATAAAGGTCCAGATCGAAGCCTCGACAAAATACTCCAAGTCCTCGATCGAATCCACATCGGGATCAAAGTACCACAAAAGACCAAGGCATGCTCTGGGATTTCATCTGCTTCCCCACATCTCTGGAACAACGATTGAACATGTATCTTTCACTTAATGAGTTGTGCGTAGCTGGTATAGCACCAAAATGCATACGCCATAAAAATATATTAACCTTCTAAGGTACTTTCAAATACCATAATCTATTCCACCATCTGCGCAAGTCAAATGAAGAAACTGCCCTTCCATCACCCACCAACTTTAAAGCCAAATTGTACCCACTTTTAATCGAATAGCATCCACTACTATCGTAATGCCAACACCATGTATCCACTGAGTTCTCAACCGCTAAAGGAATACCAAGAATAACATCCACATCCATAGGCAAAAAGCTTTGTTCCGGCTTTTGTATACTCCAAGACCCACAGTCATCAATAAAATCATTAACCAACAACTCCTCCCTCAACCAACAAGTAATAGGACGAAACGACCTTGGTGTAGGAATCCACGAATCTCAAAAAGCCTCAATCCTACTCCCATCTCCAACCATCATTCTCAATCCTTTTCTTAATAGTTTTAATACCCAAATCAAACTTGGCCACAAATGGGAAGACCCATTTTGATCCTTAGCATCTAGGATGGAAAAGTTAGGAAAATACTTGTACTTCAATACATGCCTCGACAACAACTCAGGATTTCGCATTAATCTCCAAACTTGTTTGGCTACCATTTCTTGATTAAACAATTCCAAGTCTTTGAATCCCAATCTCCCTCTCGATTTGGGTTGACACACAGTTCCCACTTCACCCAAGCAACCTTCTTCTTATCATTCTTCGTTCCCTACTAAAATTGCAGCAAAATCAAGCGCAACTTATTACACTTGCAACCGAGAGCTGAAAAATACTCATTAAGTAATTTGGTATAGCTTACAAAACTGACTTAATAAGAATTTTCCTACCTCCCACTGAAAAGAAGTTCCTTTTCCAACCTTAAACTCTTTTTTGGACCTTTTCATAAATACTCTTAAAAGTACGTCTTTTATTCTTCTCAATTTTCGTCAACAATCGCAGGTACTTGTCATGAGTCACCACTGAATTCAAGCCTAAACACCCAATACATTAGCACGCTCCGCTTGCTGCACATTCGGACTGAATGTTATCGCGAATTTTTCTAAATTGACTTGACCCAATAAATATGGATAATTTTATGTATTAATATTCTTAAATTAATTCTTTAAATTATTAATTAGTGTAATTTTAATTTGTTAGGCTATATTGAATACTAATCATGTATTTAGAGTCATTTTCAAGGGTTTTAACACATTTTGGTAGAAAATAGTAGAAGTCGAAGAGCTTGGTTTGACTAATCTGAACGTAATTGCAAATTTTTACAACTTTAAAGGCAGAATTGAACTTTGAGCACTACATGAAAGTTGTAGATCTCGTTCTCAGATTTTCAAAATATCTTGAATCGTCTAATTCTGAGTTATATTGAAGGAGTTATGACCAAAATATTTATCTGAGCACACGACGCAAATTTCCCAGGAACCACCAGCCCGCGACACTTAAGCACCGCTGGGCCGGACAGAGGACATATGACGTCCGTACAAGTTGTGAAAAATCAATTTTTTAGTTAAATTTAAATGGGCTTTTCAAATTATAAAAAAGGACTTTTAGACTTTGTATTTAGGGACTTTTAGACTGCATTTTTGAGAGAGAAAAACTCAGAGAAAGTGGAGAAGAAGAAGATTACTGTTGGGCTTTGTTCCCTAAATAAAACTCTATTTCAATGTAATCTTTTCTATTCAAATCAATAAAGAAACAGATTTAATTTCATTACTTGTTTAATGTGTTATTTGGTTCATGTGATCATTTATTTACTTATTTGATTAATAAATTCATCCAAACCCTTATCACATTAATATTCTTGTTTATTGTGTTGTCAACACAGTGGAAAGTAATCAAGATTGTGTGATTAAATGTATTCTTAGATTTATCAATACACAGGGTTTAACTGATGTGATAATCTACAACGTAGTTTACTTGCACCTTGGATAAGTGTTATGTCCTTTCCAGGGCATTAGTTAAAGTAAGCTTGGGTTGGATGTATGGAGTATGCCTCAGAAGGGACCGATATTGAATTTGAACTAGATATGATAATCTTACCGTAATATCTATTCAATTCAATATCACCTAGTTGATCCTAGATCAAATGATCTTAATCCTGACATGGTTAGGTTCAATCTCAAGAGTGTTATTTGTGTTCTTTGATTTGTTAGTTAAGCCTACCTTTTGGTCCGGGTGATACGTACATTTTGGGAACACGATAGTACAATTGAGTGGGAGCGCTAATGATAGATATGGAATCTATAGCTTCTATCCGGACATAAAAGTGAAACGATGATTTCCTTCGAGCTTGGCTAAATAGAGATAGATGATAGAGCGCTCATTTTAGTGATTATATTAGTTCACTAAAATATCATTTATAGGTGGTTAAGTGTTTTAAGGATAAAATACATTGAAAGGGTGTAATGATAATTTTGTCCCTATGCAATGTAAATCATCTATAGAGGATCATTGATTATTGGAATGATAACAATGGATAATTAATAGCGTATCTATATTGTGGAACATATAGAGCGTTCTATGTAACTGAGAGTGTAATTCCAAGTTCTATAGTGGTTTAACGAGGAATTAATAAATTAGAGAATTTACTTGGTAAATTCTAGATCTGCTTATTGGAAGCTTAGTTATATAGGCCCATGGTCCCCATACTAGTTGAGACAAACTTCTTGTAAGACTCAGTTAATTGATTTTAGTTAATCAATTTTAATTCTAAAATTAGACTATGTTTAGTTTATGAATTTTCACTATGTTATGGCTTGATTGTGAAGAAATGATATTTTAGGGTTAATTTATTAATTAAGAGACTTTGTGGAGTCTAATTAATAAATATTATAAATGACAATTTTATTTGATAATTATTTTAATTATCGAATAAATAGTTTTGGCATTTATAGGGTTGAAGTTGCAAAAACTGGTATTTGTGAAAAATAGATAAAATAGTTGAGAAAAATGGTAAAAACTAAACTAATGTGGGGCCCAATATGTGGCCGACCACTTAGTGTCAATTTTGCTCTATTTTTATCAATTTTTTTTTTCAAATAATTCAACTCTAACCCTATTGGAAATTAGTATAAAAGGAGGGTTATGGTCTTATTATTCAACTAATGCCCCCAAAGCTAAAAACCTAGTTTTCTCTCTAGTTTTATGAGATCTCTTCCTTTCTTCTCTTGATTTCGAAATCCATAGCTATTCTTCACAAACCAAAAACATTAGTGATTGAGTGCATGCCCACACATAACAAGTGAGTCCTCAATCATAGTATGTAAGACTGTGAAAAATCCAAACAACAAGAAGGAGAATCGGGCTCAGATCTTGGTGATACTCTGCTACAGAAAAGATACAAGGGTTAGAGATCTGAGCGGAAGGAGTCATTTAATTCCGCTGCAACCACTGTAAGGTTTCTCATACCTTTTATTTGTTTATTTTCATCATTTTAGAAATTCATATTAGAATGTTAAAAACATACTTGTTAGTAAATCTAGATCCTGGTAAAATATATTCCAACAACTACATCATCAATTATTCATCAAATGATTATATAAATAGATTTCATGGTTAGTGGATCTATTGCTTGGTAAAAAAAAATTAATTATTGAGCACTTCGCCTTGATTAATTGTAATATGGAGATTGAGAAAATTGATTGTTTCAGTATTTTCTACTGGGTTAATAGTTTAATTGATAAACTGGAATAATTGTTATTATTATTGATCTTGAATGATTGTTGAGGGTGGAGATTAACTCTTAACTATTTTTTATAGCATATTATCTATCTTTATTTACTTTCTAGTTTATGTTGTTTAATTTTTTATATTAAAAATTCCCCTTTTTCAATTCTTGAATAATAAATTGAACATAGTCCTCGTGGGATCGATCTATACTTGTTTTTATACTAAAATAATTAAAAGTATTGACACCCTTTATATGATCATAAAAAGCACCAAAGAGAAAAAGAGGAGGTGTCTCTTTCATTCAACACAACTCATTATCTATCCTAAAGGCATGTTTAACCAATCCATAAGCCACAACAATAAATTACGACTAACATAATGAGATACCCTAGAAAAGCTCGATAATATAGTTTAATGTTTGAAAATGAAACACTTTGAGCTCATCTTAATCCTACCAATAAAGTAAGTACTCCTACTTGAAAAGAAATCTAGACCAAAAATCTTAATCCTACCAATAAAATGGTCATAATTAAATATTCTGGATAATCTTGATATTCTAACTGTCATAAATCTTGCCTCGCTAAATCTAAGATGCTAAACTGTATCAAAGTGACGATATTGGTCAAACCGTCAAATTTTTACTGTTATTGGGCATAAAACATTAAAATGGCATTTTCATATACAACATGTATGACACACTTAGAATTTAATAAAATCTCCATAATAAAGAAATTATATCACTAATGACAATAGGACTTATTTTCTACTAATGTACATATAATCATTAACATTAATTTAATCACTAAGTATCTGTTAATTTCTATGTTCAATTATGCGGTCGTTACACAAACGGTTAGCTTCATTAATTATGGAATTCGGTACACATATTATACAACTAAATCTATTTATTTATTGCTTGAAATATGGATATAACAGTTTGTTCTTAAAGTGCTTAGGAGAGTACTAATGTGGTTTGGCTAATAGGGTTTTATACCGAACACATGAGACATTCATCTTTGTTAGAAAGGCATGATGCCTCTGTATTCTTATAATGCTTATTGTACATGTTTATTACTTGTAAACCCTTTATCACTGAGACTTTGCTCATGGTTGCTATATATGCTGGTTAAGGAAAGGCAAAGGCCAACAACCATGTGTTGGAGAGTTATGACGGGAGATATACATGTCTGATCAGATTAATTTATTGGGTCTGGACATATCTTTTGGGAAGTTATACTTTGGTTTGAAAATCAGATTTGTTCCTAGATCGACTGTTATGTAAGTAAATAAATAAGTTGTAGTATCTTTTGTGAATATTATTGGGATCCCAAGTCTGGTTATGTAAATTAAAAGAAATTTTTATCAAACATTTATAATTATTATAATTTTGTTTTAGTAACACGGTTTTAAATAGGTACATTTTTAATGGGTATTACTTATGAATGGGTAATATTAGAAAAATTTGAGTTTTTAAACTTAATTTTTCTATCTAATTAGAAAAAGATCTCATTTTTACATTATATGGGTTGATATTGATTTATCGGCTGAAAAAATATTAAAAAAATTGGCAAAAAAAAAAAAATTAAAAAAAGTTGAATTTAACTTAAATATTTTGCATATAAAATAAGGATTTTTTCTCATATAACTTTATTTTGGTAAAATTTTACTTTTTTACTCTCACATAAAAAATTAAACAAAAAAGGAAAACTCAAAGTTTTTTTTTTTTTTTCAAAAATACGGTCTCTATAATGACCTTCCTAAAATAACTTTTTCAAATATTTCAGATCTAAAATCATCATGAGCTCAACCAAACAATCTAAGATCTACTCCATAATCGATGTAGCTTCTCCAAACAATACCACCAACAATGTAGAAGTTTTTGCCGATCACCATAAATGCCGACGAGAAAGCTTTTACCGATCACCATGAACTCCGGCAGGAAACTTTTTCCGATCAGCCATGGCAATACGACCAGCAATAGAGATCTCCATGAAAAATCGACAAGAGAAGGTCACTATTGAGGCAAATCTCCATAAACGCTTAATTACTTGACAAATTTTCTGGGCTTTTCTTAGTAAAAACAAATCTGATGTTGATTAGTATGTTTTCTTTAATTAGTTTTTTAATCAATTGTTGTTTAGTTGATTCACATATATTGGTGGTTTTAGTTCATATATTTTAGTATTTTCTGATACTTTTTGAAAATCTGGAATGAAAACAGTGATTTGAAGTTTCTGGGTAGTATAATGAGAACAATGAGTGTGTTTTAAAATTTCAAAATAAAACTATGTTGTTTTAACGTTGTTGTATGCTTTTTTTTTTTTTTTGTTGTCCATGATCGTAAAATAAAAAATGTACAAAAATACAATAACAACACAAAAATAATGAGAAACTGATGTAACTTTATTATTAAGAATAATAAATAATGAAATAAAGAAATAACTGTGTTGACCACAAGAGAAAAAGAAAAAAAATATTGTATCATAACATCTTGACCCATCCCATCTAAAAATAATTGAATTATTTATTCAGTAGGATTAGTCTTTCCATAATTTTCATTAAAAATAAAAATTAAAAAGTTGAACGTATAAACATAAATTTCAAAATATAAAAAAGGAATAAAAAGGTTATTTTCATGTTGTTATGAAGTTTTATTTGCGATGTTTTGAAACATCTTATCCTTAACTTGAAAATACTATGTTAAACCAAGCTATTTTGAAGTTGTAGTAAAGTTTGTTATGAGTTGTTTATACTATACTATCAAAAAAAAAAAAAAAATACAAGCTATCAATATTTTAAATGTTTTCCTTCATAACTAGGTTGTTATTTAATGTTTTTGAAGTAGATCAAAGTAAATTCATACTGAAAATTGGTTGATCTGAATAAATTGGTGCAAATAATTCATATTTAAAAAATAGTGATACATTTAAGGTCATTTCCTGATTACTGTCGTGAATACTTGTTTATAGGTTGTTCTCATGTATTAAAATAGTTGCTTAACAATATTGAAAAATTAATACACTAGTTTCAGGTATGGAACCATTGCAAAATTTGGTACAGAGCAATGGTCATTGGGATAACAACAAGTACTGTGTTGCTTACGAATCAATTGGATAAATAATATCAAAAGATTGCACCTTTACTAAACTAGTGCGGATAATGATGAAGAAACTACTATGCAATCGTGAAATAATTCAAAAATAACTGAAATATCAACTCAATGAAGGCTGCCAACCACTCCAAATCAAGGATGACAAAAGTCTATTATTTTACATAAAGCTATTAAATAAGAAAATTGATTTCAAACGATATCTATTATGTGTGAACACATTCCGCAACACAGAAACACAATTCTTTTTGGCAGCTACCCAAACAATAGTGAGCAACAATGTGATAATAACAGAAAGTGACAATCACCCAGTACAATCACATGTGAAGCAACCTGACAACAACACAACAACAACAAGTAAACAACTTTTATCTGCTCTAAGGAAGGGATCAGTTTCAAAATATGTTATTTTGGTTGATACTGACACTTTGACAGTAGAATCAACCATATAACAACAAGAAAGCAATCAAAAGCAAAGGTGCTGAATATTAAAAAATCTATAATTATTTATTTATCGTTTGATATTGTTTTAGTTGAAAACTACACAATATCTACAAAATAATAATTTAGTTGTTTTTATGTTATTGTGAAACTTCTTTTGTGGTATTTTTACAATATCTTATTTCAACTTGAAAATAAAATCAAGTTGTTTTCATGTTGTTGTAAAGTTTGTTATAAATTATTTATATATACACTACAATGATTGTTCAACAATTAAAAGAATAGATTTTTACATGTTAAAACAACTTATCTTATCTCTTACATTCAATTTCAGACATGAAAAATAATAAGAGAACACGCATTATGTTGATTTTACATCAAGTGGGGACATTGATAAAAAGAGATTGTAAATATAAAGAAAAAATACTTATATTTACTAATAGCATTTTACAGTTGTTTTAAAATTGTAAACACGCTGTTTGATTTCATTACTTTTAAACATGTTACTTTCACGTTATTTAAACATTGAATTTCAGTGGTTAAAATTTGTAGATTCCTTAAATTATATATACAATTGTTTTTATATTTTTATATCTTTGCTAAATAGTTGTTAACAGTTAAAAAAACTTATTGGCAACTAGTATCTTTTTTCAAATCCAAATCAAGAACTTCATCCTCGAAGTCAGAATCAGATACAACCTAAAACATTAGGAAGAAAAAAAAATTAAAACACACTACTAAACACGTAAAAAAGAAACAACAAGAAAAAAAACTAAAAAAAAAACATCGAAGCCTTTCAACCTTAACAGATTTTGAAGACTTCATTCTCTTTGCTTTACGAGCTTCAACCTTAGATGGAAGTGGTATTTTTATAGAACCAGAAGCCTCTGGAACATCAGAGATATTAGACATTCTCTTCTTTGCAATACATTTCATACCCATTTTAGGTTCACCTTCAACCTTCAGATTATAGTGGACTTCGAAGGAGTTTTTTTAAGTTTCTTAGAGATTTTTTTAGCAGAGGAAGAGGACATCAAACCTGACTTAGTAGTTCCATTTATACACAACAAAATAAAAATAATTGAAAAATGAAGAAGAAAAAAAAAAAGAGGGAGGTTATGGAAGAGAGGGATTCGTGACTGAAAAATAAAGTTGGAAATGAGTGGGTTAGGATAGAAGTTTGACGATTTTAAAAATTCAATCGTGGATGATGAACATTGAACAAAAAATGAAAAAAAAAAGTGAGAGAAAGAGAGAAATAACATGTAACAGAGAAAGAAAAGGGGAGGAAGAAGAATGACATCATCAAAAAGGTAATTTTGTAATTAAAGAACTTTTTTAAATATAAAAATGAAAAACATAAAATATAAAAAAGTTTAGAAAAGCTAACTGGAATAAAAATGTAAATAAAAAAAGGCCAAATTTAGTATCTAGTGTAAAAATCCCTGTAAACATAGTTTTGATATAATATAAAAATAGATATTTTTTGACATTTCTGTAATTAAGTAGCTAAATTAAGCATGGATATTTAAATTTCTCTCTTATTGTTTATCACTAGGTAAAATCTAATAATTTAATATTTTTAAAATTAATATTTATAGTTAAATTTGTGTTTGTTTGAGACCTTAGATGGTGGTGGTTATGGTGTTTTCTAGCCAAAACGTGCTTATCGATATGTAATCAATAGTTTATCAATGATTTTTGTTTGTGTAACACAATTTTTGTCAATTTAGCATTTATCAATAGGTTATTGATAGTTTATCTATAATTTTCGTTTGTGTTTTGTCAATTTGGCCTTTATTGATAGGTTATCGATGTTGGGATTTTATGTCCTAAATAAAATTCATTTCAATACAATCTTATTTGTTATCAATAGAAGATTAAAAGTCATTTAAGTTAGCATGTTATTTTCATGATTATGGTTTAATATATAATTTATGATAAATTCAGAACATATTGTTATTCACAATTACATTGATGTCATTACAGTGGAAGGTAATTGTGATTATATGTTTCAAAGCTTATGTCCCATGATTCATCAGTGCATTGGATTTATACTGATGTGATAATCAGCGATAAAATTTACTTACACCTTGGATAACTGTTATGTCCTTTTTAGGGCATTGGTAAAGTATGCTAGTATTGGATGTATGGAGTATACATCAGACTAGATCGATACTGAACTTGGTAAAGACATCATAAACTTACTATTGTATCTTTCTAAGTCAATATCACTTAGTTAATCTTAGATCAATAGATCTTAATCCTGAGATGGTTAGGTTTGATCTTAACTATGTTATTTATGTTCTTAGAGTTGTTCATTAAAGTTGCCCAATTGGATCGGCCCAATACTTACATCTTGGGAACATGATAGTACGATTGAGTGGGAGCACTAATCATAGATACGGAGCTTCTATCTAGACATAGAAGTGAAATGATGATTTCATTCAAGCTTGGCTTAATAGAGATTAATGGGAAATCTCTTATTTCAGTAATTATATTAGTTTACTAAAATATTATTTATATGAAGCTAAGTGTTTTAAGTAAAAAATATTGAGGGATAGAACGGTAAATTTATCCCTACTCGATGTAAATCATCTATAGAGGATCTTTGATTATTTGGATTATAACAATGGATAATTAATAACGTATCTATATCTTGGAATACATAGAGCATTCTATATAATTAAGAGTATAATTCTGAATCTATAAAGGATTCAAGATGAATTAATAAGTTAGAGAATTTACTTGGTAAATTCTAAAACTGCTTATTGGAAGCTTGATTATATAGGCACATGGTCACCACACTAGTTGAGATAATACATCTTATAGATTCAGTTAATTAGTTTTAATTAATCAATTATAATTCTAAATTAGACTATGTTTTATTTATGATTTTTCACTAAGTAAGGGTTTAATTGTGAAGAAAAGAGATTTTATGGTTTATTTGTTAATTAAGAGACTTTGTAAGGTCTAATTAATAAATAAGTTAAATAAAAATTTTATTTGATAATTAATTTTAATTATCAAATAAATAAATTTGGCATTTAAAAATATTTAAAGTTAAAATATAACATTTATGAAAAGAAAAGATGAATAATGAAATAAAATGGCAAAATTGTAACTAGTGGGGTTTACATTAGTGGTCAGCAGCTTAAGGAATTATTTAGCCATTTTTATCCTTTTTAATCCATATAATTTAAACCTAGCCCTAGATGAAAGCCTATAAATAGAACAGACTCATAGCCTAATAACTCATCATAAGTCTATTCTATCAGAAAATAGAAAAGAGAGGCTCCTCTCTATTTTTCGAGTTCTCTCATTCTTCTCTCTCTATATTTTGAAGCTTATAGTGAAGAGTACCTTACCCACTCATATCAAGTCAGTACTCAATCATAGTGTGGAAGATTGTGAAGAATTCAACACCTGAAGGAGATCCAAGCTCCGATCTTGTTATTACTCTACGACAAAAAGGAACAAGAGTTAGAGATCTGAGCGGAAGGAGCCATAATATTCCGCTGCCACCAATGTAATATTTTTTTTATAACTTTATATGTGTGTTAATTCATTGTTTTAGAAAATTCATGTTTAAGGTGTTAGATTATAGAATATAATCAACATACTTGTTAGTAAATCTAGATCCTGGTAAAATAACTTCCAACAATTGATAATTTATCGATGATTTTTATTTGTGCATAAAATAGTGGTGCACAAACAAAATCATCGATAACCCATCGATAACCCATCAATAACCTCGTTTTGACTAGAAAACTCTACCCACCACCATCTAAGGTCTCAAACAAACACAAATTTTAAAAAACACACAAAAATCCAAGAAAAATAGTATTAAAAAATATATAATGATCAAATTAAACTAAATCCACTAAACAAATTCTTAACTCGTAATTTCTTTTTCAAAAAACAACAAAAATCTAAGTTTTCGCTGAGAGGGTGGATCGACAGTGAGCGAATGACGATGGTTGGGGGCTCTGGGTGATTGAATGGTGAAATGGGTCATCGGTGGATCGAGGGTGGGTGGAAGAGGTGGAGAGAGAGAGAGAAAGAGAGAGAGAGGGGGAGAGAGAGAGAGAGAGAGAGAGAGAGAGAGAGAGAGAGAGAGAGAGAGAGAGAGAGAGAGAGAGAGAGAGAGAGAGAGAGAGAGAGAGAGAGAATTTAAAATAGTATGAGTATTTTAAGTAGATTAGAAAAATATTAGCATATTAGAGCAAGTTCAATGGTAGTAGTTTAGAAGGTGCTCATCAAACTGTGTTAGTGGCCAAGCCACCATTTAAAGGTGTTAATGCATTGGAGTTGTATGAAGAGGCACTTAGCATTGTTGTTGTCTAGCACCTCTAATCTTTATTTTTACTTTTTTAGAAAAATAATTGTTGCCCCTGATTTTGCCCAATGTACGTGGACCAACCACACAGGGACACGTGGACACGAAGACCTTAACATTCAAATTAATGGCTAAGTCTTTGTAAAGAAATGCGTTATCCGGGACCTACCTCTCGGGGAAGGCATACAAAGTCTTCCATGCTCCCGGAGACCTAAGTGATATGAAAGCACCTTCGGGAGATGTCAGGCTTCCACTGAGCAGTCATCTCGCATTTAATGCTGTATGGGAGGAAGAGTGTTGGAACTGCCACACGCAATAAAGTCTGACGACACAACCCCCGATCTGCACCTACAAGGTTATGACCACTTAAGTCTAATGATGACTACACTGTGAAGAATCACATCAGTCAAAAGGCAATAAGGACAATCCACATAAAATCCCTACAGCACCTAGGGATTTGACCATGCTTGACCCATGGTATATTCATTGGGAATACCCAACTTTATTGATAGTTACAGAAATACATGTACTATAATTCTGAGAATCACCCCACAAAAACACTATAAATACCCCCTCAAAGCTCATTAATGGGGTCGAGAATTTTGGGTTGCATAAGTGCAAGAAGAGTAAATACTCACCAAGAACATTCTCTCTGTATTAAATACACTCATAAATATACAGACTCGTGGACTAAGGCTCATTAACGCCCCAACCACGTAAAAATCCTTCTCTTAATTTCTTACAGCTCTTTAATCTTTTATTATTTTATTGGTTGCCGAAAACCTCGGTCAACATTTTGGTGCTTTCATTGAGAGCTGAAGAAAGCTTCTGTAAATACACAATACATTACAACAATGGTGGAAACTCGAAGCACTCACCAACCTCGCCCTCTAGAAGATGCTCAAGATCCAAATGAGGAAGACGTAGCCTCAAGAGCAGCTGAGGGCTCCGAGGAAGAAGAAGGAATTCCTGATGATGATTACGAGGGAAACCTCGATGAGTACGCCTACGATGACGGTAGCTACTCAGAGTTGGTGCTTCTAAGACAAAAGGCTGTCGATCATGAAGCTGAGATCGCAGCCCAAAAAGCACAAAACCAAAAGATGTAAGAGGTAATGCTGGCCATGCAAAAAGCCATGGAGGCAGCTGGCATCCACGTGCATCCTAAAGTCATATCTGCTGGACTTGGAAAGGAACCAGAGGAATCCTCACCAAGTACCCAACGACAAAAATCTAGGGAACCAAGCCTTATAAGGTATCCCAGTGAAGGGAACCAAAAGAAAAACCCTACTTCTACCCCTGGGAAAAAGAAAAAGGCGCAAGATCTGCGAAAGGTCCGCTCAGATTTCCCGAAAGGGAAAGGTCCGCAGAGGGAAAAACTCCAAAAAGGGAGTCTTGGCCCTCAGGACCGAGGGGACCGAAAAAGCGTTTCCGTGCACCAGGAGCCCGGAGGTAGAGGAAGAAGAGGACAGAAATGTCCTCCCGTCGATTTGAGAAATCAAATCAATGCGAATCAAGGTGACCTACGGGATCACCTTGACCAAAAGAAATACGGGCCCCCAGTCTCCACGGGAACGTTAAATGAAGGAATCATGGCGGAACTCGCCATATTCCGAAAAGATATCGCCCGAGTCTCCCGGAGAAAAAAGGGCGACGACTCTGACTCAGACTGTGAGGACCGGGAGCCATGTGCCAAGCACATCCTGGAGGCAGAGCTCCCCAAGAACTTTAAGATGCCCGAAATGGCAGCTTATACCGGGAATTCCGATCCAAGCGACCACCTGTCGCGGTTTAACCGTGTCATGACGGTCATGAGAGTCAGCAATGACGCAAAATGTCTGTGCTTACGGAGGAATAGTTCAAGAAACTGGAGCCAGGATCCGTGGGCTGTTGGAATAAGTTACAGACCAACTTCCGGAGACAGTTTGTCGCCGCAAGAAATGTTAACCTGGAGGTCAGTTCCTTAACTAACATCAAGCAGCTGCATACGGAGACCTTAAACAACTATATAAAGAGGTTCCGAGAGGAAGCCTCAAAGACCAAGAAAGTTGATGACGGACAACAGCTTGCTCTTCTCCAGGAAGGCATCCGTACAGGGACTCCATTCTGGAACGAACTACAACAAGAAGGAGTTGCAAACCTTCAGGACTTCCAGAAGAGAGTCCAAAAATACATCAATCTTGAAGAGGCCCAAATATTGGCCAATGGAAGATATTATCCCACCGGGATAGTAGGGTATATGCCCGGAGCCCAGCCATCAGGTACTGTCCCGACCGCAGCTCCACCAATGAGCGGCATACAATTCTCCGCTACTCCTGGATACAGCCAGGGTCAGGCCTTGGCCCCCGCATCGTCCTATTTTGGAAATCCCTCGGGGATAAATGGACAAGCTCTCTCGCACTCCGCTCCGACTGCTAGCCTGGCTGGTCCTTCCCAGGGCTCGAGGAGTAAAAGGTCCTCCAAAGGCAGCACCCGGACGGAGGAAAAACGACAGAAAAGGGGGTACACTCCCCAATACACCCAGTAGACGGAGTTGACGGACTCACAAGAGTGTGTGTACTTTGTTACTAGGCAAAACACACACTATCGAAGGCCACCTCCCTTGTACAAGGACAGCACATCACCAATGAATGCAAAAATCTCAAAGATGAGATCGAAAACCTAATCCGATTGGGACACCTCTACGAGTGGATCAAGAATCGGTTGCCTCATCTCAACCTAGGTCAGGCGACTGGAGCTTTGCCACAGGGAACACCAGGGGGTGCGACAGGAGTATTGGCTCCAGTTGCTCCCACTGGAGATGCCCATCATATCCCCGGTCTGCCACCCAGACCTAATGGGAGAGTGGCCATGATCTCAGGAGGACCCCATATCGGAGGAACAACCCGCAAAGAACTAAAGCGGTACGCAGGGGCCGTGAAGCACAATGAGGTTTGGGAGGTTACTCAGCTCCCAACTCAAAGGCCCCGGCTGATGGATCAACCCATCACATTCACGGAGGAAGACGCCAAGACGGTGCGTTTTCCCCACCATGACCCGTTGGTCATAGAGATCCCCATCGCCAATAAAGTGGTGGCCAGAGTCTTGATTGACAATGGAAGTTCCGTGAATCTACTTTTCAAAGAGGCCTTTACTGCAATAGGCCTGACGGACCGAGACCTCTCACCAAGCGGTTCCCAACTCACAGGGTTTAACGGAACGACACTTATCCCAATGGGAAAAGTGAGACTTCCCGTCACCTTGTGCTCGGACACCCCCCAGAGCACGTTCAAGTACTGCACTTTCGTGGTGGTAGACTGCCTAACCGCATACAATGCAATCCTTGGCCGACCGGCCTTGGTAGATTTCGGCGCAGTCACATCCATACGGCACTTGTGCTTAAAGTTCCCAACCCGGGAAGCTGGGATATGGACGGTGAGAGGAAATCAGGGGGAGGCGAGACAATGTTACAACGTTGCAACCCACCTGCCCGTACTGATGGTCCGGGAAACCATTGAGCCAGAAATGGCTGAAGAAGACGAGTTGGATCCCCGCGTGGGGTCCGAAAAAATTGTAGAACCAATGGAGGACGTTGAGGAGGTATCAGTGTGTGACCTCGACTCCACCAAGGTACTCTGGCTAGGAAAAAGCCTAGACCCATAGGAAAAAGAAAAAATAATAAAGACACTGAAAGGCGCCATCGACATTTTTGCGTGGTGCCAGGAGGACATGACTGGCATAAGTCCCCACGTCATCACCCACGTCCTCAACGTCAACCCGGACATGCCGCCGATCCAACAAAAGCGACGACCCCTCGATTCAGTAAAGGCCGAGGCCCTAGAAAAAGAGGTGGATAAGCTTTTAACAAGCGGTATGATCCGCAACGTTTACTATCCGGAATGGCTAGCCAATCCGGTCCTTGTGCCGAAGCCTAACGGAACCTGGGGAGTTTGTATAGACTTCACTAATCTAAACAAAGCTTGTCCAAAGGACTGTTTCCCTCTGCCCAGGATCGACCAGATGGTAGATGCCACTTTCGGATTCAAGTTACTGTCCTTCATGGACGCGTACGCCGGGTACAACCAAATAAAGATGCACACGGCGGACCAAGATTGCACTAACTTCAGGATCGATAAGGGGATATACTGCTACCTGGTCATGCCTTTCGGACTGAAGAATGCTGGTGCGACCTACCAAAGAATGGTCAACCGGATGTTCAAAGGCCTCTTGGGGCGAAACATGGAGGTGTACGTAGACGACATCCTTGTCAATTCTAAAGCGTGCAATAGCCACGCAGACGACTTAGAAGAGTGTTTCAAGGTAGTCTGGAGATACGAAATGAAGCTCAACCCTAAGAAATGCACCTTTGGGGTCAAATTAGGAAAGTTCCTGGGCTTTATCGTCAGCCAGAGGGGGATTGAGGCAAACCCAGAAAAAATTCAGGCTCTTCTGAGCATGCCATCCCCCAGGAAGCATAAAGACGTGCAGAGCCTAACCGGAAGGGTTGCTACCCTGAGCCATTTTATCTCCCGGTCTACAGAAAAGTGCATTCCCTTCTTCAACATATTGAAGAATTGCCAGAAGTTTGAATGGTCTGACGAGTGCGAGGAGGCATTCAAAAAACTGAAAGAGCACATGGCCAAGCCTCCAATCCTGTTGAAACCCGTCCTCCGAGAAGACCTGTTCCTGTATTTGGCCATCTCCGAGCACGCGGTCAGCGCGGCCTTAGTCCGGGAAGAAGAAAAAACTCAACATCCCGTGTACAACGTTAGCAAGCGCATGATAGGGGCGGAGACACGGTACCCCATCATCGAAAAATTAGTTTTTTGCCTCCTGATGGCCTCAAAAAAATTAAGACCGTACTTCCAGGCGCACCCAATCAAGGTGTTGACCAATCACCCACTCCGGCAAGTCCTGCAAAAGCCAGAGGCATCCGGAAGGCTCCTCAAATGGGCGATGGAGTTAAGTCAATTCGACTTACACTACATACCCCGCATCTCTATAAAGGGATAAGCGTTGGCGGACTTTATCACTGAATGTAATGAAGCCGAGGCAACCGCGAACGCGTCGGTACCATCAGTCCCCACATGGAGAGTATTCGTGGACGGAGCCTCCAACGAAAACGGATCTGGGGCGGGGGTTGCAATGATATCCCCGACCAGACTTCGACTCCAGGCCGCCCTACGGTTCGACTTCTCATCTTCAAACAACGAAGCCGAGTATGAAGCCCTAATAGCGGGACTGAGATTAGCAAAGGTCGTGGGGGCCAAAAGAGTAGAAGTCTATAGCGACTCCCAACTGGTCGTAAACCAGATATCGGGAGAGTATCAAACGCGCGACGAACGAATGGTCGCATATGTAACAATAGTCCGGGAACTGCTCCACGAGTTCACGGACTACAAAGTAGAAAGAATCCCCCGAGAAAAGAACGCTCACGCGGACTGCCTGGCTAAGTTAGCTTCAGACAGTGAAATTGAAGGACTGGGGGTAGTACCCGTGGAACGCTTGGCAGAGCCAAGCATTAAAATAAAAGAGGCCATAGTAACGGTTGGGCAAGAACCCAACTGGATGGTCCCCATCATAGAATACATAACAAAAGGTGAGTTGCCCCAAGAAAGGGCACTGTCCAGAAAAATTCAGTATCAGGCTCATCGTTATGTAATGATGGATAAAATTCTCTACCGAAGAGGACTCAGCATGCCTTATTTAAGGTGTGTATCAGACTCTGAAGTTAGGCAAATTATGCTAGAGGTCCACGAAGGGTTCTGTGGAGATCATACAGGAGGACCAAGTCTCTCAAAGAAAATATTGAGACAGGGATACTTCTAGCCAACAATGAAAAAAGATTGCATAGACTACGTCCAAAAATGTGATTCGTGCCAAAGGTTCGCGAACATACCGAGAGCTCCTCCCAATGAGATTACCCTGATGACTAGCCCCTGGCCCTTCGCGGTCTGGGGGATTGATCTTATTGGGTCCCTGCCAACAAGAAAGGGAGGTGTAAAGTATGCAATAGTAGCAGTAGACTACTTCACCAAATGGACGGAGGCTGAGCCCATGAAGACTATAACTGCTAAAAAAGCACTAGACTTTGTTATCAAAAACATAGTGTGTCGATATGGCTTGCCTCACAAAATAGTCTCTGACAATGGAAAGAAATTTGATTGCGAAGAGTTCACTGACTTCTGCAACCAACACGGAGTCGTAAAAAGCTTATCCGCGGTGGCAAGGCTGCAAACAAACGGACAAGCAGAAGCAGTCAACAAAATTCTAAAGGTCACCCTGAAGAAAAAGCTGCTGGCCTGCAAAAACAACTGGCCCGAAGAGTTGCCAAGAGTGTTATGGGCCTACCGGACGACCCCCAGATACACGACCGGTCACTCGCCTTTCTCAATGGCGTACGGTTGTGAAGCGATGGTCCCGGTAGAAACGTTATTCCCGTCCCACAGGAGAACGACTTACGATCCAGCTGCAAACCAAGCTTTATTACAAGAAGCGCTGGATCAGGTTAAAGAACTCTGGGACGAGTCACAAATACGAATGGCAGCTTATCAAAAGAAGGTGACCAAATATTTTAACTCCAAAGTTAAAAACAGAAAATTCACTATTGGGGATATGGTCTTAAGAAGAGTCTTCCAGGCCACCCAAGAACCCGGAGTGGGGGTACTTGGGCCAAACTGGGAAGGGCCATATGAAATCGAGGACGAAATCGGTTCAGGAACCTATAAGCTAAAAAGGATGGATGGAACCATTGTGCCAAGGGCCTGGAACGCCGATCACCTCCGAAAATATTACCAATAGTCCAAATATGTAACTTAGGCTTTGTTTAAAGGGTTTGTACCGTCTAAGTGTATGAAGCCTCTATATTTTTAAATAAAACTGAGTGCCTTAAAAACTAAGTTTTCATGCCACTCATGGGGGTACTAAGGCATACCATACGGACAGACAAAAAACAGGCCAAAAGTAAAACATCCTGACCCAAAAGGCAGGTCCAAAAAGAAAAAAGTATGCATCAAAAAAAGAGCGTATGTATAAACATCCTGACCCAAAGGGCAGGTCCAAAAAGAAAAATTATATGTGCGTCAAAAAAGATCATATATATATATATATATATATAAAATCCTGGCCCTAAGGGCAGGTCAAAAAAAATATACATACAAAGGGCCCGGGGACAGGCCTTACTCATTGTCTCCCCTTAGAAAATAAAATAGCTATTAAATAAAGATTGTCTTAAATAAAAGAAAAATAGCTGTAAATAAAAAAAAAAAGAAGATAAGAAAAATCTTGGTTGAAATGGGCTGGATTCGGAACGGCCTAATCAATGCGAGGAGGAAGGCGAGGACCAATGCGCGCCTCAAGCATGGCGTCAAGCTTCTTCTTCTTCTCCCGGAATTTGGCAATCATCTCCGCAGGTTTTGGGTAGAAGTCAAGCTTGATACTCTGGCCATTTGTCGACCAGGCCATGTAGACGCCATCGTCGAAGCGCTTGATGCAACGGCTGCAGGAGATAGGGGAGAGGAGCTCATCTTTCTTAGCCTTTTTCAAGGCTTGGTCTTTAAAGTCCTTGAGCTCCTGCAGCTTTACGGCCAAGTTAGCCCTGGACTCCAAGTCCGCCTGGTGTAGTTCCTCTAAAGACCTCACCTTGGCGGCCATCTCGTCTAAGGCCTCCTTGGCCTCCCAAAGCTCGCGTTTGGCCTTGGCGACAGCCTCGCCCTCCGCCCTCAATGCTTCTCGGTGCTTCACCTCCAACCTATCCCTCTGAAGGACCTCCTCTCGGATCATCGCCTCCGCCTGGGCTTCCCTTTGCTTAGCCTCTTCTTCGAACTTGGCCTTAGCAAGAGCCTCCTGCCACGCAGCCTCCTCTTGGAACGCCCGCCGTTCAGCAGACAGGTCCTGCAGGATCTTCACGACTTCGTCTATGCCCCTAAATTTGGACAAGACGAAGCCGTGATTAATTATGGTTTTGGAAAGGCGGTCGGCCTCTGCAGTAATCTGGAAAATGAAGCAAGAGTTAGTGAAGGCCTTAAATAAAATAACAAGAAAAGAAGTAAATCACAAGGTACTTACCGCGGCCAAGGCATGGCTGAGATCCTGAACTTGGAAGACGGAGTTCAAGGATGCACAAGCAGCGTACCGTTTCGGCGCGCACCGAGTCAGCTGGGAGACGTACTCACCGGCCATCTCAGCGGCAAAAGGAGCCAAGGTGGGCCCGAGGAAACGGTTGAACCAATCCGTCAGGGGGTCCAGGTTTAGATCCCACGGATTCTGATAGTTCTCCTCATTGAGGGAATTTTGCACCTCCTCTCGCAAAACCCTCCTCAAGGCCTCCACCTCAGCATGGCCCCGGGAGTACTCGTCAAGGGCGTAATTGTACTTGGCTATCCGAAGATCTTGCCTCGCCTCATCTCTGGGGACCGGAGTCAGCACAATGCCGTGAGGCACTTTAAACTCCTTCGCCTCGGGAGGGATCCCGGAATCATGGCTCGGGGCCGGAGTGTCCACCCTCCGCGGCCGTTTGGAGGATTCCTCTGCAACCATCTTGCCTTTGCGCTTGCGCACGAGAGCAACCTCTTGCTCTTCTTCACTTTCTTCAACTTCCCCAGGAAGAGCCCATTGCTCTTCTTGACCTTCTTTAGCTTCCTCAAGAAGTACCTCCTCCTCATCCACTAAGTCAATAGTGTTTGGAGGGGCACTGGAAGACGCCTTCACGGGGGTGACCATCTGGGAAGAAGTGGGAGGAAGGGAAGCAACATCAGGACTGTGGGCTCCAACAAGGGTGGCCAAGATCGCCTCCATGGGATTAGCTACTGCAACAAGAGAAAAGAGTTGTGTTAGAATATCTGTGAAAGCAGTGAACACTTAAAAAAGTAATCAAGCTAGTCCTACCCTGACTCTCTAATTCGGTCCTAGGAAAGTCCCGAATCTTAGCACTGGCTGCATCATCCCCGAGATAGCTGTCCGAGGGACGGAACCAGCTAGAAGAAAGATAGGTCGAAGGATCCAAGGGAACGGGCACCGGAGGTCCAGAACCCATCCAGGACCGACCCAAAAAATCTCCTAAGTTAAAGAAATAATACTCATTTGCATGATCCCCCCACCGAGTAGAGGGCATCCTAAACCTAAGGAGACGTTCATCGAACCCTACGGGCCTAAGGCTAGCGTACTCATGGACAGGAGGAACGTAATGAATTGTTAAAGGAGACTTACCAGAATCGGAAGTGCTGGCATCAGGAGCCCCCGTATTCGGCACCTGGACAGTAGGCCTTGGTCTGGGGGCCCTCCTCTCAACCGGGCTCCCAATGCGAAGGGGCCTCCCAGCAGCCGCCCGGTTTCCCTCTCGACCGGGCTCCCAACGCTAAAGGGCCTCCCAGCAACTACTTGGGCCTTAGTGTAAGCCTTCTCCTGGGCCTTCCGATAGAGGTACTCTCGGTACTTCTCTTTTGCTATGGCAATGATCTCCTCCCGGAAGGTCTTCTCCGTGGCTGAAACCCTTACGTTCAGGCAGATAACCTTGGAAAGGTTGGAGTCCTCCACCGACTGGTGCCCCAGGATCAGCTTGGCCTTCCGTCAATTCTTCGTCGTGACCAACCCCCCGACGTCAAGGTCCTTCTTGTCATATGTGGCGAAGGTCTTGGCCCGTTGGAGGAAGAGCTGAGTAGGCGCAGTCCGCTCATAAGGAGGGATCCTAACCCACTCTCTGAGAAGCTCCGGATGTTCCACAACAAGGAACCCGGAGGAAAAGAAGAAGCGGTGCCGGTACTCCTTGACGTGCTTTTGCTGGTTGAAGGGGACCGGGCCCTTATTCAAAGGGTGGGCCCGGAAGCCATAAAAGTTGTCCTTAGGTTTGTCCCCCTTCTTGGGGACAGAAACGAGTTCATAAAAATACAATATTTCTACCGGACTGGGAGAGCCCCAGCCCCGGGCAGCGTAAAAAATAAATAAGCCTGAAAGCAGGCGGTAAGCTTGTGGAATAAGTTGGTATGGCGCAAGGCCGACAAATACAAGGAAATTAATGAAATAATCCTGAAGGGGAAGCATAGCCCCGGTCATCAAATGCGTTTGGCTCCAAGCTCTGAAGCCTCCGTAATTGTGATTGGGCGTCTCCGCGTCGCGGGGCGGCCGGTGGTACGTCCCGGACGTCGCATTCTTGATCCCGGCCACCACCACAATATGCTCCAGCTGATGAGGGCAAGTTAAGGTAGAGTGAAGCTCGGCCGCTTCCCACCCCGTGGCACGAGGCTTATATCCCTCCTGGGCGACGGGACCCATCATCACCTCTTCTAGGGTGGCCAGGCGTTTTCCACCCTTCTTGAAAGATTTGGAACCGGATGTAGACATTTTGGTTCTGAAAAAGATATAAAAATTCCAGCAGTCAGGCCCCATACCAAACCCTAAGTCAAAAAGGGAATGGGGGTCCCCTAACCGCTGGAAAGAGGCCCCCTCCGGACGGTTGTCAACAAGAAAGCCTTAGAAGGTTTTCATGGGCAAAAGTCGGGTGCAAGAATCTTATAGATAGTGACACTACACGTGAGCAAAGAAAAGAAAAGAAAAAGCAAGGGTAAAAATCAAGAAAGACAAAGTCTTCTCTGTACCCTTGGAGGTCATCACAAAAAAAAAAAAAAACAAATGGGCCTTTGGAAAATATGACGTGCATTCAAACACCAGAAAAGAGAAATCTAAACGTGTTACACAGAAACTCAAGGCGAAGAATTCCCAGAAACTTCGAACATTAAACCCAGAAAAAACAGATGAACAGTAAAGCATGCCATGATAAAGTAAGGGATGCGAAGAACTTACATAAAGTGTTAGAACTGGGAGTTGTTGTTGATCGACGACGAAATGTTGATTGACAGTAACGAATGAAGGTTAGTAAGAAACCTATGGTGTTTGAAGGTTTTCTGGTTTAAGCATTTTCTTTCTCTCTGAAAAATTCGAAGAAATTTGGTGAAAGGCTGAAAGTAACCAAAATGAAGGAAGAATGGTGGCTTTTATAGGCAAAAGTGCATATGGAACAGGCACGATCACCTACCAATCGTGCGGTTGGGAAGGCACACGATTCGAATTCCCAAGATCCGACGGCTAGATTGATTTGTAATCAAGGCGGTGGAAACGCTTGAGTGTCCGTCTAACACCCATTAATGCGCTGTATCAATTAATGGACGCGAAACGAATCGACGCCTGCAAAAAGTGAATCGCTGCAGTAATGGCTATCATTAATTACACCTTCACGCGCCCACAGCACGTGCCAGGAAACCGAGGAGCCAACCGGAGGCATCTGAACAAGCCTTTAATTAAACAAGGCTTGGGGGGTAAATGTTGCCCCTGATTTTGTCCAATGTACGTGGACCAACCACACAGGGAAACGTGGACACGAAGACCTTAACATTCAAATTAATGGCTAAGTCTTTGTAAAGAAAAGCGTTATCCGGGACCTACCTCCCGGGGAAGGCATACAAAGTCCTCCATGCTCCCGGAGACCTAAGTGATATCAAAGCACCTCCGGGAGATGTCAGGCTTCCACTGAGCAGTCATCTCGCATTTAATGCCGCATGGGAGGAAGCGTGTTGGAACTGCCACACGCAATAAAGTCTGACGACACAACCCCCGATCTGCACCTACAAGGCTATGACCACTTAAGTCTAATGACGGCTACACTGTGAAGAATCACATCAGTCAAAAGGCAATAAGGACAATCCACATAAAATCCCTACAGCACCTAGGGATTTGACCATGCATGACCCATGGTATATTCATTGGGAATACCCAACTTTATTGATAGTTACAGAAATACATGTACTATAATTCTGAGAATCACCCCACAAAAACACTATAAATACCCCCTCAAAGCTCATTAATGGGGTCAAGAATTTTGGGTTGCATAAGTGCAAGAAGAGTAAATACTCACCAAGAACATTCTCTCTGTATTAAATACACTCATAAATATACAGACTCGTGGACTAAGGCTCATTAACACCCCAACCACGTAAAAATCCTTCTCTTAATTTCTTACAGCTCTTTAATCTTTTATTATTTTATTGGTTGCCGAAAACCTCGGTCAACAATAATATTTTAATGTAAACAAATTAATAAATAAATTAAATAATAGTGTGTTTGATTTGGTGGTTATTTTTAGTGTTGCTTAGAGCATCTCTAAGGAGCAGACTAAATTTAGTGTCGCACTATCACTAAATTTGGTGTCAAAAATTATTTCTACTCCAATCACAACACCAAAAATTACACTAAAAAATATTACTTATTCTTATATTAATTTTGTAATAAAATAAAAATAATTATAATATTCACATTTAAATTTACACACAATAATTTAAAAAGTATTTTTACAATACACCCCTAAAAATAAAAGAGTCACTCGTGCAACAGACAATTTGAATTTTATTTCGGCTTGTTAAATTTTATTTTTTGAACTTTCAAAATTTTGCAGGATATCTTAAATAACTATAATGTACATGACCATAAAAAAATAAACTAAAATTCTACAATGTATTACGGGTCTACTGATGCACCCCTATCTATTTCAGTATATGAGAGAATGTTTTAGTCAAGTATTTTTCATGATCGTCTATGTTGTACTTATTTAGGACATCCTATAAAATTTTGAGAAATTAAAAAAAAAAATACGCTGAAAATAGGGTTGAAACAGTCTATTTCACGCATGTATAAAATAGGGATATTTGCGGCATAAATACCATACGTTTTCAGTTTTATACACTTAAATACCACATGTTTTTTTTCGACGGATTAAATAATTTAAGTTACTACTTTTCTGTTTAATCCTATTTAAACATAGAGTATTTGCGGCATAAATACTTATGTTAAAAATTTCATACACTTATATACCACATGTTTTTTCTTCTGACGGATTAAATACTTAAAGTTACATTTACATTACCTTCATAACTACAAGTCTCTTAAATTCTATTATAAGGAATTTTTTCAATATTATACCTAAAATTGATTTTATTTATAAAAATATTTTTAACAAATTTATTTACACAAATACGAAGAAACAAGGAAATATATAATTATAAAATTAATTTTTTTATTAATTAAATAAATATTATTTAATTATTTTTTTACTTTAAAATTATTTAATAACTTTTTTTATTGAATAATACTTAGCAAAAAAATACATTTTTTATGTTTTATTTATAGTTTAACAAATTTTAAAATTATTTAATAATTTTTTATTGAGAATATATTAGTGGACCACTAATATGTTAACATGTGTCAACTTAGTCTATTTTAATAGAATTTAACGAATTGATAATGACAAAAGTAGCGTAAACGTAACTTTAGGTATTTAATCCGCTAATAGAAAAAACACGTGGTATATAAGTGTATGAAATTTAAAACATCAAGTATTTATGCCGCAAATACTCTATGTTTGAATATGATTTAACAGAAAAGTAGTGACAAAAGTAACAGAAATGTAACTTACGGTATTTAATCCGTCGAAAAAAAATATGTGGTATTTAAGTGTATAAAACTAAAAACGTATGGTATTTATGCCGCAAATATCCCTATAAAATAAAAGAATTTTGCGTGTAACAAACTGTTTGAATCTTATTTTCGGAGTGTTAAATTTTTTAAATTTCTCAAAATTTTATTGGATGTCTTAAATAGCTATAACGTAGACGACCATACAAAAATTAAGCTAAATTTTTTTCTTAGATGTAACAAATAAGAGTGCATCGATGAATCTATTTTAAGAAAGTACATTGTAGAAGTAACATTTTTAATCTTATAAAAACAAATAATGATATCATTATCTAAAAATATAAATTAAATAATAATTATTAGGCTAATTAGTAATTTTTCCCCCTGAACTTTGACATGTAGTAAATTGTGCCCCCTGAACTTTTTTGGCCGTTAAAAATTCCCCCCGAACTATTGAGATTGTTAAATTTAAGGACTTTTGTCTAATTTCATTCAATTTTACTGTTTCAGTGATTGTATATATACTAAACCATGCTCCATAGACTTTAATATCTACCAAATCGTATCCCTCAAACTTTGATATGTACTAAATCATGCCTCTTGAACTTTCATCCATGTTAGAATTTTTTTTACTAAAATTAGTCAAAAGTCCTTAAATTTAACAATCTCAATAGTTTGAGGGAATTTTTAACGGCAAAAAAAGTTCAGGAGGCACGATTTAATACATGTCAAAATTCAGGGGGGAAATTACTAATTAGCCTAATTATTATTATAAATTGAAAAAAAAAATGGCATAGCTACTAGGGCTGTTCATCCGATCCAATCCGCACTTTTTTGGTCAAACAACATCCAATCCGCACTAGGTGCGGATCCTAAAATTTGGATCCAATCCAATCCGCATAACAATTAAAATCCGATCCAATCCAATCCGTAATAGTGCGGATTGGATCGGTTACTTTGGATCGGTTACTTTTTTTTTATATTAAAAATTACCTATTTAATATTTCATGCATATAAAAAAAAAAAAAAAACTTACACATAACAATAACAGTAGGTACTAGGTAGCAGTAGGCTACACAACCAGTCCATAAGGGATAATTTTATAACCCAAATCTAAAAAAAACAAGTTCGATATTCTAAATCCATTTCAGCAAAAAAAAAAAAATGTTCTAAATCCATTTCAGCAAAAAAAAAAAAAAAAAAAAAAACATGTTCCAAATCCATTTCAGCTTAAAAAAAAACACATGTTCCAAATCCAAATTCGATGCTCCTCCATGTTCCAAATCCAATGCTCCATATTTCTAACAAGAAAAAAATAAATAAATGATTAGTCAAATAATTTTATTATCATCAACTTACTAAAATAGTAAAAGAACAATAACATAATAGTCTTTAAATATTACCTCATGTTCTTGTATTTAGAATTCATTTTCACTCAATCAAGTTTAATTTCAGCAACACCCTTCAAAATTTCTATATATAATATATATAAAAAAACACCATCACAATAGACTCAATTGTTATAAGATTAATACAAAAAATAAGTATAATTTATTAATATTACCTTCTTCTAGACTTTCCACTTCTTCTAATGAATTTCAGATGTCTATATTGGTTTAGAACGAATCCAATTTTGAATGCAGATAAGTGCTTCCACTGTCTTTGGTGTCAATGAAGATCTAAAAGGATCAACAACACGTCCTGCTGTAGAGAATGCAGATTCGGAGGAAACAGTAGAGACCGGAATAGCTAAAACATCTCGAGCAATCATGGAAAGAATCTTAAATCTTGATGCATTTAATTTCCACCAAGTCAAAAGATCAAAATCAACATCATCAACATCCACACATTGCTCCATCAAATATCTATCAACCTCAGTTTTTTTCTCTGTATTTTCTTCTTCTCTATCAAGTTTCTTATTCAACATTCTTACCCATATCTTTCAACCTCATGGCATAGTTCTCTACCCTATCTCTTAACAATTCATTGCCATCCACAATCACCCACAAATAACAAAACACCAAACAGCAAAGTGTGTCCTAACTTCAATTACTAATTTGATCATTTCTGGCCAACAGAAATGCAGCAAAAGATTCCTAAAGAAAACAAACAACACAATACAAAATTGAGAGTTTACACAAACAAGAACCTGTGCATTAAATCCAAGAGAAAAGTAAGTCAATAATGATTTCAACACCACTGCAGTTAAATAACATATTTATACATACCATCAATACAAAATGGCTCCAATTATTGACTCTTATCGAAACCCCATAAGCACAATAAACTATAGAACAATTTTTTTTTCTTTTTATGTATATATAATTTTACGAAAGAAATTGACAACAAAGAAAAGGTTTTGAAATCACAATTTAAAAAGAAAAAGAAAGAAAAAGGCTTGCCAACAGGAAGAAAAAAAATGAGAGCAGCAGACAGTTTTAGCTAAAAGAGAATGAGAGAGAGAGTGATAAGTTTGTGGAATATGATATGAGAAAACAGAGAAAACACAAGCTTGGACTGAAGAAATACCGTTAAAGAGATGGTCGATTTCTCAGGCGATTGAAGAGATGGTCGCTGTTAAGGTGCCTGAAGTAGGCCGACGACTGGTCGACAAGGGCTCAGTCGATTCTCAATCGTTAGGAATCGGTAGGAGATGAAATGGTTGTCTGTAGGAGAAACGGCTGTAGCCTGTAGGAGAAAGAGAGTATACGATTATTAGGTTTAGAATATTTTAGGTCAGATTATTTTAATGTTAAAAAAAAAAGGTCAGACTATTTTATATATAATATTATATATATTATAATTTTTTTAAATATATAATTAAGTGCGGATTGGATTGGATCGGTTACTTTTTGAGGTCAAACAACATCCAATCCGCACAAGTGCGGATTTCAAATTTTTCAATCCAAGCCAATCCGCACAAGTGCGGATATCCGCATTTTGCGGATTGGATTGGATTGGATCGTGCGGATTGGATTGGATCAGATACTTTGTGAACACCCCTAATAGCTACAATGCCGCAGCATATAGTGTAAGGTAGCCACATGACATAAATGATGTAGAATTTGCTGTTACATTGGATGGATTATACTCACCAAATCTAAAGTTTAATACTCCTTGATTGGTTTGTGATTCAAAAATTGTGTTTTTTAAAAATGCGTTTTGGAAACAAAAATTTAAATTTTGTAAGTGAAAATTTGTTTTTAAATATGTGATTGGTTGTAGTGTGATTTAATGTTTTTGAGTTTTAAAAAAGTGAATATGTGATTGGTTGGGAATCTCAAAATAAAAAAGTAAGAGAATAATTAGAGAGTTTTTGGATTCAATGATTTGAAAATACAAAAAACATAAAAATGGTGTTTTCATTTTTTAGCCTAAAATTTAAAATAGTATTCAAATTTTGTTTTTAAAAACACTCAACCAATCAAGAATTCTTATGTAGACCCCACCATTTTAATTTTCAAAAACATAAAATAATTTTCAAATCCTAAAGAAATGACAAATGAGTGTATGCATGAAAAAAAAAAAAAAAAAAAAAAGAGACGTGGAAAAAATAGTGGCCGAGAAGACTAGTCACTAGTCAGTCTTTCAAGTAAGCACAGGATCCCAGATTATAAGGGACCCACTTTCAATATTCAAAGCTTTCTAAACACTGCAAAATCCATAGCCACAAGCACCTCAGTACCGTGGCTACCTCAAACTCCTCTCTCTTCAACCTTTACCCATGGCCACAATTACACTCTTCTAACTTTGAATCTTATTTTCCCACCAACCAAACACTTCTCTCTTTTTTTTTCCCTTCTAAATCAACAATACAAAGAAAAAAAAATGGAGAGTCTTTCGATCAGAGCAGAGAGTTTGCTTTCTCTCTCTCACCATAATCCCAATTCCAGAAACTCGGTCTTCGATTCTTCACTCAGACATCGTCGAATTGGCCTCTTTCCCCCCAAAGACCGGTTGGAATTTAGGGTTTCTTGTGGTATTAAGGAAACCCGGAAAATAGAAGAGAGCCAGAAGAAGGTCGATGGAATTCTCACTGGGCTTCGTGTTGATGAAGTGGATGTGGACCTTGGTGGTCCGGTTTCCGGTTCTGGGGTTCGGAATGAAGAAGTGGGTTTCAGTGGGAATTGGCCTCCTTGGAAGAACATGCCCCAAAGATATAAGCTTATTGGTACAACTTCGTTGGCCTTTGTTATCTGTAACATGGATAAGGTACTAACTTTTGTGCCTATTTTTTTCTTTCTTTGTTGTGATTTTTCTATTTTTGTTTCATTTTTCTTGGATCAAATGAGTTTATTAAATAAGTTAATGAAGTGGGTGTTTTTTTTTTGTTGATGAGCAGGTGAACTTGAGTATTGCAATTATTCCAATGTCGCATCAGTTTGGTTGGAGTTCGTCAGTGGCTGGCTTGGTGCAGTCGTCGTTCTTTTGGGGCTATGCATTGAGTCAATTGCCAGGCGGGTGGCTTGCCAAGATATTTGGTGGGAGGTTTGTATGTCATGCTACCTCACAAATACTAAAACTTATTACACTAATGTTCAATCATGAAGTGTCAGTTTCTATGAGTTATCTATTGCAGAAAGTATAGCACTACTTTATTATGTATGTTCTATACAGGCAGGGCCGGCCCTAGGCATAGGCGGGCTAGGCCCGTGCCTAGGGCCCACACTTTCCGGGGGCCCAAAATAAAAAAATAAAAAAAAATTATTAGGTTTTTATTTAAGTAAAATTTAAGTGTAATATAAACAACAAATATTTATAGCTTAGTTGGTTGAGGTGGAGGACATAATGTCCAAGGTCATGGGTTCAAATCCCATGACACTCTTTTTTTGATATATTTTTTAGGACCCCAAAATTTAATTCGTCTTGGGCCCATAAATTTTCAGGGCCGGCCCTGTATACAGGGCTTTTTAGCTCTTGAGGCTTTGTAAGACTGGTAGTGGTAGTATTCGAACATGTTAAACTGATAGTCCTCTTAGTTAACAATAGTTGATCGGTAGCTAGCCTAGGGCCTAGCAATCTCGTTCTTCAGTCATCAGATTAACCAGTGATTATTGAATTTCAGCATTCATCATAAGCATTTTCCTTTTGTGGACCATGCTAGAGCCATATATATATATATATATATTTATTATATTGTTATGTTCAACTGTATCTTTTTTCCTATGCAGAAAAGTTCTTAAGTTTGGAGTTTTGACTTGGTCATTGGCTACAGCACTCGTACCTGTTCTTGCAGGGTATATGCCCAGCTTGCTATTGTCAAGGATTTTGGTACTTGGTTCCACCTCCTTGTTTTAAGTTAAATTATACTGTGTTGTTCAATTCAACTTGGTTAAGTTTTTATTTTATTTGAAAGGATCAGATTATTAAATATTATAGAATCGAAGGAAAGAAAGAACGACCCATCTTACTGATGTGAATAGTATGTATTTTGCCACAACTCCCCTAATTTCTCTTATTTTGGTGTTAGGTAGGAATAGGAGAAGGAGTTTCCCCGTCTTCCGCAACTGACTTGATTGCCAGGCATGTATGACATTCATATTGCTTTGGGAGTATGATAGTCTGATAAATGATTATATATATTGTTTGTTATAATGTTCTTGTAAAAGTGTGCTTTTCTTGTCAAATAGTCTTTGACTCTAGCTGTCCCATTTAACTCATAGGTTGTACTTCTAACTAAATAACCACATTTTCCTGCAGAACAATACCTTTGGAAGAGCGCTCACGAGCTGTGGCGTTTGTTTTTGGTGGTTTGAGTGTAGGAAGTGTTGCAGGGTATGTTTTACTGAACACTATTTATGATTTATAAAAGCTTGCCCTTATTTCCAAACAACTGCTCTCGCAATTGAATCATAATGGTGAATGGAATATCAAACTTGATGGCCTATATTTGATCAAAAATATAACATCTTTGTAAGATGGGATTTTTTGAAAGGTTACTTTTAAATTATAAGAAAACAAAAATCATCTGTACTTTGTAGTCTTTGTTTAGTTTTACAGTACTATATAAATTAGTGAATTAATAAATAATTATATGTACTCATCTCATTAATAATTACTTTATAACATCTGATCAAGTGAGATCTCATTTTCTTACATTATATACTTTGAAGTTGTTCTCAAGGAAGTGTTGCTTCTTCTTTCTTCATGATTTTTCTCTTCGACATTTTGATCACGAAATTGCTGACATGAACATACAAAAACTGAACTCTGGTTTACTAGTGCTGCCATAAGTTTATTAACTGTGCCTTTTCCTCTAATCCTTCTAAAGTGCTTTAGTTTAGTTATTATAACATTCAAAAACCATGCAGATATCTCTTGGCTCCACCCCTTATTCAAAATCTTGGTTGGGAGTATGTGTTCTACATATTTGGCCTCTTGGGAGTAGGCTGGTAAGAGTCATCTCTAAACTCACTGAAGATTCCCTAACCTTCTTCTAATTCAGTGCTAGTGCAACTGCAATATTTTCAAAAGCCTGTATTTGAGTAAAGCAAAACTAGTCTTGTTGCTAATTAGTAAAAGTTGCAAAATATTTTGTTTTGCTGTACATGGTTCTTCTCTACTCAAGGCAGTACATACTTGATGAAATGAAAGCATATTCTGTTGCTTTAACTGTGAGTTGATCCTCTTTCTTGAAGGTACGCTGGTTTTCAGCTTCTGGAAGACAATGCTACATTGGCTGCTGAATCCACCTCAGGTGAGGATTTATTGTTTGTTGTTATTTCTTATTGAAACCAATAGGGCGTTTCTCAAATTTATTGAAGAGTGCCAAATACAAAGATGAAATGTGTATACACGTCCACCTTAGGATCCCCTCATATTTAACATACACAATTACACACTTACCTTAAATCCTAATCGATTGAGCAGTTAATGTTTATATTACTGAGATAGCCATTTCTCTGTTGTTTTCAAGAAGAAAGGCTGACTTTCTATTCTCAAATGTTGTTTGGATTAGAGAATGTGTCCCGGCACAATATGAATAATTAAATCAATACCAATCTCATATTTATTCTCACATTTAATCTTCTCTTTGGGAATAATTTTTATGTGTTTTTTTTTCTTATTCTTTCCTTTTCTCCCAATTATTTTATAGGTTCCCAGACTAAATCTGTGAACAAAAATTGGAATGATTCTTTGGGAGAGTTGGGTGATTCACTGAAGGTATGCTGTGTGGGTCAATTTAGAAATTTAATGGTTGTGAAGTTTTATATAACATAATATATGTCAGATTTAGTCAATGGACACTGCAAATATTCTTGGCTAGTAGATACCCAAACAAGGTTATTATAAGTTTATAAATCTAGGTTGGAAGCTTAATTTTTATTAAGTTCCGTAAATTGTTCAGTGGTCGTTTTCTTCGGATTTCATCTTATGATCTGTTGCCATTTCTTAATTGCTCTCTTGTATTGAGCAGGGTGTACCATGGAAGGCATTTTTTCGAACACCAGCAGTATGGGCTATGGTATACGCTCATTTTTGTGGAAGTTGGGGTCACTATACGTGCTTATCATGGCTTCCTACTTATTTCAGGTACTCTATGCAATCCTTCCCATAATGCACAGAATATGTATTTGTATATTCAATAATGTCATAAAAGAAAACCATTAGTGTTTTTATTATTTTGGTAAAACATGTATTACAAATTATATGTGGTGGTATGATACCCCATGCATTCAACAAATACATTTTCCCCTGAATAATGAATAAGTCCTTAGGAAACTGAGTTTCTATTCAATGCGTGTGCAGTGAGGAGCTGAGCCTGAATTTGACCGAAGCTGCATGGGTAAGCCAAATGTTCCTTTTTTCTGCTCATTTTGTCGCATCCATTCATCTTGTTTTTTAAGTTCCTTCCTATCAATAGATTCATCTCTTGGATGGTGAAATTCTGAATCAGAAAACTTAAGCTCAAAAAAAGTGATAAAATGAAACAAAATTTCATTTTAGCCATCTTGTACAAGAGATTCATGGATGATAAATTTCACGAAAAAGAGTTTTCATGTATTTATTGAACATTATTTGAAAGACAACTGTTCGCATGCATACATTATTTTCTTATACTTTACTTTTTTGAGGGGAGAATCATCAGCTTCTTTAATAGTATGAAGCCCAACTAGTACTTATTACAAAAAAATAAATAAATAAACAAAAAAGGAAAAAAAATGACATGATCTCTGATTTGCACACTGTATTATTGTGGTTTCAAGTAGCATGCTCTGAAATTCTATTGAACACTTCTTGTAAAATGTGCTTACAAATGTTTGTGGAGTTTGGTATTTGATTGTTATCATGTACTTGTTTCAGGTTTCCATTCTACCTCCTTTGGCTTCAGTTGTTGTGACTAGTATTGCCTCACAGATTGCTGATAACTTGATTGCAAATGGAGTTGAAACCACTACGGTAAGGAGAAATTGTGAAATGTTCGTGATGATGTCTGACATTCATTGTCGAACAATCTCTTTTTGCAATAATACATAATATATATTTTAGTTTTCTGAAGTAAGAGAAATGACATTACTACCATGTAGCTCCCATAGCTTCTGTTGCATAATCATTTTGCTGCTCCAATCTCCAATGTGCATGTGTTTATTTAGACCTTAAACCATAAACACACAATTTTTAATGAGTAAGCATGTTAATAGATAAACTGGTAAAGCTAGATTTGTTGCTAATATTTTCAGATGCATTCATGCAGGTGCGAAAACTTTGCCAAACAATTGCCTTTATGTCTCCTGCAGTTTGCATGACTCTTTCCTCCGTTGATCTTGGATTGCCTCCTTGGGAAGTTGTGGGCATTCTCACTAGCGGCCTAGCCCTCTCAAGCTTTGCACTTTCAGGTATTGAACAAATGGTGGTTCCTTAATTTTAGAAAGCAGTGACAAAAAAAAAAAAAAAATACATTGTCTGTAACTATGAATATATTCTTAAATCTCCACAGGCCTTTACTGTACTCACCAAGATATGTCGCCAGAATACGCAAGCATACTTTTGGTAAGTTAAAAATGTCTGTTAATTCCTTGTGATAGAAATTGTGATTTGGTATTCCAGTTTAACATTGATGATCCTTTTATTAGTCAGCAATTCGAATAACAAAGAAGAGGGGAATAAGACACAAGAATGGAAATCATAATTGTGGAAAATGCTCAAATTTATTAAAACAACATCCCTGCAAATATTATCAAAATGATTTGTTAAGGGTAAATTAGACTTTCAGGATATTAATAATTTTTTTAAAAAGGAGTGTATGTGTGTTTGTGTGTGTGAGAGAGATTGATTAAAAGGGTCATGTCATCCTAGGATAATGTTTGTGTGTGTGTGTGTGGACTTTCTCCATTATGGGGTATGACTCCCATTTCCAATGAGCAATAAAGATTTTTTTTTCAGTATTTCAAAATTAACCTCTTGCAACAAATTATATGGATTCTTGATGACGTGTTTGTAAAGATATAAGCCACGGAAGTAGGAATATACTTTAACAAGGTTGGAAACTTTCATTTTTAAGAGGAATGCAAATAGATATTGCTTTTTGTCCTTCCATTTGTAATTTTGATTGATGGGAGCTCTTTTAGCTTTGACACTCCTTTCTAATTTGAATCATATTATACCATCCTCCATGAACTTGCACTTGAGATAACTCTGATCATCATAAAACTTGTATCTTACTTGCCTCCCTAAGCATAAGGCAATGTCTCCTGAATTCAGTCTTGAAAATAAAATAACTTAAATTCTGAATTATGACCAAATTTTTCTTCACTCAGGGTATGACCAACACCGTCGGAGCAGTTCCTGGAATAGTAGGCATTGCTCTCACTGGCTACCTCCTTGATATAACTCATTCATGGAGTGTAAGTTGCCATTCTTACTATTTCTGTTATATACCTTTCTCTTTAAAGTTTTACTCCTAATCCATTCATACTTGTAACATGCAGTTGTCATTATTTGCACCATCAATATTCTTCTACTTAACTGGTACCGTAGTTTGGTTGGCTTTTGCCAGCAGTAAGCCTCAAAGCTTTTCCGAAAGAGATTGATCCTTTTTTCTCAGGTTGCATCTCTAGAAACCAATAGGAGAAACGTTTTTGGATGCATTAGCATGGAAATTAGCTTCTTCCACTAGATTTTATTCTTTTGTATATTCACATAGGAAGCTCTTGCAGTTATACACAAATCTCATTGTAATATTCTGTACAACACATTCGTTTTTTTTTTTCTTTTTCATATATACCAAGTTATTTCTGCAACCCCCAAAAGATGTATTGAATATGCCTGAAATGTCATATTGTATAGCAGCTTTTTAAGCATTACAAGCTCTACATTTCTCATTTTTCTTGAAGGTGACTTGTGGAAATTACCTGTTTGAGAGTTGACTGGTAGTGAATAACTTGGTTTACTTGTCTGATTAGAAAGAAGGGAAAGGAATTTGTTTATTTGAGAATTCTTTTTCTTTTTTGTATTCTGTTGCGAAAAAATGACATACATTTGATTTGTATCCTATCCCTTATTGTCAATGGCTATATTATAAGCAAAGGAACCAGTTTTTCTGTTCCTTAGGTCACCTATTTGCAAGCTGGGAGGACAACATGAGGTATGTGAACAAATACAATAGAAAAAGGGCGAACCACTATAGGTGTTGACGAATTTACATAAATAGGATCTAAAGAAGGTATGTTCCCAGATGAATCTAGAGTTAAAATGTTTCCATTAAGCAGCATGGTTCGGCTTTGTAGATTACCATCTTTGGCAGTAAGATGATATTCTTCTCTCACAGGCTCACTCTTGTTAGGTCGAGGCATCTTGATCGCCTTTGCTTTATGAGAAGTCCTTGTTTTGTGAGGTGTAATACTTGATGTGTGATGACTCCTGTGTTTTCGACGGAAACTCCACGTTCCATTGAATGCAACAGTGGCCAGAACTGTGGTGCTGTTGTCAAGGTTGCTTAGTAGCACCATAATCCCTTTCTGTATTAAGACAAAGAATAAGCTCAGAAAAAGAGGGTGAAAAAACAACTTTTGCCCAACAAATGAAAGTTTGTGGTTTAAACATACAGATTGTTTAGCACAGTGAGCATAAGCACGAATTTTCTTGGACCCAGAAAAGCTCGTTGATAGGACGTTTCTTCCCATTAGCCGGTGCCAAAGGAGAGCACTGCCATTAAAGAAAACCAAGATTCAAGCATTGTTAATAACAAGAATGAAATTCTGCATAACTTCTTTACTTAGGTAATGGTGATTGCTATGATTCCAAATACCTGTAATAGTCTGGATTTGGTATGAAGTTATTAGTATCAAGCAATCCATAGTTTCCTCCAATCAATGACTGTCTACAGTATGTTTTAGTATCATGAGCTGCTGACATACCAAGCTGATCCAAATACCTGTTTTTTTCACTTGCAATGTCATTAAGCTATGCTAGTAATACTTTTTAAAAGGATTAAATATACACACAAAGAAATGCCAACTTACCAGAAACTAAAGACAAATGCGTTAGTGACAAGATTCCTACCACTGTTGTAAGCACCTCCTGCCTCCCCAACCCATGAAACCGCCGATGATCCAGAACTCTTGAGGGTGTCATGGAGGTTTCTGAATGTGTTGGCCTCACCATCAAGATAGGTTGGATCCAAAATCTTATCAATGAGATGTGTATCAACCCCTATGTGTATCAAATCAAAACTTAGAACTCAACCCAGGTTTACAAGTGCCAGGCATATGATAAATGTGAGTTTGTCTTATTACAAAATATATATATATATATATATATATATATTTATATATATACCTGGGCCTAGATTATATATGTGGTGAGTTACCACATCTAAAGATTTAGTTGTCTTATTAAAAAATTCTTTGAACCAATTTGCATCAAAGAATCCTCCAGGAGCTATAGTCTGAGGCTTTGAGTCACTTTCCCGGTAGATATTCTGCACTATGTTGTGCAGAGAAATTGTATCAGAGGCATACTGAGCTGCTGCAACTCTTGTTCCAACTCCACTCCCACATAATTCATTCCCTGCTCAATAAAAATATTTACTTAGGCTTAATATTAATATGAAAGATTACTATTGTCAACAATTCATGTGAAATTTGCATGTTAATTAGGTGGGAAAGTTCAATTTTCTTGTACCACTTTTTTTCCCTTTTCCAAACGTGCAAAGTTCATCTCTAAACCATAAATTTACTCAGTTATTACAAAAAGTGATCATACCTAACTCCCAACCATAAATTGAGTAGTTGTTTTTTGCTGTGTAACGGATAAAAGATTCAGCATTGGAGGAGTCCCAAGCACCAGTTGCAGAACCATCACGCTGTATTGTTCTTCCATTAAGAGCATTCAATCCAAAAATAATCTCTGCCCTGAATTGGACCATGGAATACAATATAAGACTTATTATGCTTTTTAACATATCTAAGTTTAAGTGTACTTAATTGGAAGGAGAGAGAGAGTTGTGTTACCCTGCTGACTTGAAAAGAGAGCTCAATTCATCCCATCTTTTCATGGGCAAGCAGCCATTAGTGAAGCCAAACAACTCAGATGTGTTCTTAGTGAACTGAGTACAAGGTTGCTTATTATCTTCAGTATCATAAATGACCTTGTCCTGCAAAGTACCACCTAATCTAATCTTCAATGGTGAAAAAGCTGCACAATTTGTAGCAAGATCGTATTTTTAGGCTCCTATAAAGGATTTGACTGAGTCTTACCTCTGAAATAATAATATAATAATAATAATAATAATAATAATAAAGTGTAGAAAAGATGTCTCACCCTTTATGGCATTGAAGAAAATTTTGTTGCTCAAATCCTGCACATGACAATGAGCAAGTAAATACACATGAACAATAAATAAACAAAAAAATTACCATGAACAGAAATACTGTAATTAAAATCAGTAGAAGCTCTAAAACATCTTACTTTTTTCTTAGGGAAAAGAAAGAAAATACTTAAATTTATATAAAGAAACAATATATATATATATATATATTAATGAAGCTGAAGATTAACAGAACATTAGCTTTGATATATATTATACCAGGTTGGAAACTTGGAGGATATGGAGAACGAGAAAAAAAAAAAGATGAGCATTTAAAAGACAGAATGACATTATATATTACGAAATCCAAGACAAAGATTTAAATATTTCAGAAAGAAAACAGTTCCAATAAAAGTAATGCATCCAGAAAAAAAGAGAGAAAAAAAATACCAGATTGAGAAGAGATGCATGACCCCAACTGCATGTTCCATAGTCACATTTCTCAGGAGGCCACCAATCCATAGTAGCACAAATAAAATCATCATCAATCCTCCCAATGATAACTTTGCCATCAATGGAAACAGTCCCTTCTATGTTCCCATCTCCTGCTACAAGCTCAGAACCCACAAAAACCAGGCTCAAGCTAAAGAAACACACCCAAAAACACAACCCAGTTTTCAAAAACTCAAAAATCTGAGAACCCATTTTCCAGATTCTCTCCAATGCAGAAGATCTCGGCCTCTCTCTGTATCTCTCTTAAAAAGACAATAAACCCATAAAAATGAGAAGTTTAAGCTACAGTGGAGATACCCTTTTGGACACTAATGAATGGAGGACAGGTACAAAGAATGGAACAGAAGGATATTTATATATAAAAGTAAAAGATGAGTGAGCTATAAATGCAAACACGAGATGTGCATAAACTAACATGTGATACTTGAAGTTGAATTCAATTTCAAAACCTCATTTTTCTTTTTGGCTTTGAGTTATCATTATTAGTAGTCTTGAAATCTGAATACTGTTAAATAAATGACTGTGGTTTTGGTTTGAAGCACTCTAGCTTTTTTCCAGTTTGAAATAATGAAATGAAAATGTAAGGTTTGGTTGTGTTTGTTTATAGTGGGCCTTTGGTGGTTTCGGCTTTGCTTTCCCTTAACGAAAACTACAAAGTTTCACCAAATGGACAAATGTCACTGATTTATATCTGGTTTTTCCTTCACACCCTTTTGTGATTCAAGTTTGTGAATGGATAAAAATACTATCTTGATCCACAATATATTGTGAGATTTGGGTTCTCATGAAAATATTTGTATGTGTTCAAAATTTAAATTAGAAAGTTGAATTTTATATATAGCAGAAAATACCAAACATTGTTTTTAGTATTTTACCATCTAAAAAAGACATTTTTTTTAAGACGAGAAATTATGAACTAAGTTAGGTTTCGAAAGAGACTGTAAACTAAACCCATGTAATGATTGAGTAGTTAATGTGTTTTGTGTTAGTTTAGTTTACCAATATATTATTCATCACTCAACAAGTTACAATTTTATATAATATTATGACATTATACATTACTAAATCTCAATTAAGGAATTACAGAACATTCTCACGTGGATAGTTATAAGAATTTGCTTATTTTGATGTCATTATTATAATTATTATCTATACAGTGGGACTTATTTATTTTGCTGGTGATTATTTAATGGTTAAATTAAAAAAATAACTATTATGTTTATATTTTTATAATTTGCTATAATAGGTTGTCAAAAATTTATTATTAAAAAAGTATTTATTAATTAAATTAATTATGTACTTAAAATAAAAATTAATTAATATTTTAAAATAAAATTAGTCTTAATTAATATTTTATTATTAATTAAACTTTAAAGTAAAATTAACGTTAATTAATATTTTATAAAGAAATAAAATCTATTAATAAATAAAATTTTATTAGATTACATATAATTTTTTTTACTCAATTTTTAAAGTTGTTTTAATTTTATGAATTTTCACACTTTGCAAAATAATAAATAAATTAATAGTATTCGAACCTCTCCTTACGTACTACACATATTTTGGAAGTTTTGAAAGATTCTCTTTTTATTTATTTTTTTTAATTTTTCCTTTTCCTCTTTATATATTAGATTTGATTTGAACAAAAAGATTGCTTTTAAAGTGAACTTGTTTAAAGTTAGAAGAACATTTTACTTTATCACTGGTAAACGTTTTAGACAAATTCCTTGACAAAAGTTCTAATACAAAAGCTCTACTACTAGCCTGGCCTCCACATTAGAAATATTATACACTTTTTTTTATTTATTTTTTTCAAATTTTTTTTTTTGTTAATAATGTTTATTATTATTAATTTGAAGTTTATTATTCCAAAGAAAGTTGAGCTTAAAACTAGCCTCGACACTTTTAATTTATGCTCGAGCCAGACAATAAAGAAGAATATGTATGTTATGTGAGCCTTTTCAAAATAAATTAATAAAATATACCGGTAAAAAAAGTTTTTAATTGTACTTGATATACTTATACAGTAGAATCTCTATCTATAAATACTCTATTCAAGAATAACTTCTAATTTGTTATAAAAAAATCAAGTCCCAATTTGGGCCAATTATAAATAAGAATAACCTCTAAAATGTAATTAGTTATACATTTTTTAAGTCTCGTACTAATAAAGTATACTTCTCTATATAAGAATAATTACATATTAATAAAAAAATATACATATATTTTTTGAAATTATTTACGTAGAATTAATAATTTTATTCTATTGTAATACATGTATAAATATTATATTTACTCAAAAATAATTCTAGAATTATATAGTATTAAGGATTGTTTAATGTTATTATTGTTACATTGATATTTATTGGTGTTTTAATTTTTTTTTCCTAGTGTACCTCTATATAATTATAACCTCTCAATTAGAATATAATTTTCTTAGTCTCAAGTGTATTTTTGGGTAGAGGTTCTACTGTTATATGCTAGGTTAATATTTACTTACATTTTTAATTTTTGTTTAAGTTATATAATTATTTTTTTTAATGTTATTCTATATATATATGCTAGGTTAATATTTACTTACATTTTTAATTTTTGTTTAAGTTATATAATTATTTTTTTTAATGTTATTCTATATATATAACATTATTTTTTATCAAAAAATATTTAATTTAATTTATATTTATATATAAAAATCATAATAATATTCAAAATTTATTATTGATTATAATTTTAATTTAGTTGTAATATTTTTAATTTTATTATTCTTTTTAGTTTTTAAAAATATTATATACTTTTTCTTTTTTAAAAAAAATAATAAAAAATATTTTTTTTTGAAACATAACAAAAAGATATTTTTTTAAATATGTACGATAACTTTTAATTTGAAATATAATATTAAAAAAAAACAATTAATATAAAAGATAAAAAACAAGAGAGATATGTAGAATTTAAATTGAAATTATAATGTTTTAAAATAGAACAACACTCAGTTATATAATTGTATTTAACTTAAATATATATTATATACATGAAACAGTATAATTTGGAAATTTACACAAATGATATCATGGGCTATTAAGACAATCCAATTTTGCAGATATTAACATGCTTCAATTGACATGTAACAAGTTGCAGAGAACTAAATCTCCATAGTCATTAGTCATCAATATGAGGTTTGTATATATATTAATTTTATTTTATACCTTATGGTGACCAACAAGGCGTGCCATTCTTTCTTTAAACTTTATTTTAATTATAAGTGTCATATTCTTTCCTTGTTAGTTATTAGGAAATTAAAGTAACTTTTATGTATAGATGGATAAAAAAATTATTGAAACTTGTGTTCTTTTCTTTTTTATTTCTTTCTTGAAAAGGTTTGTGATACGTCTTTTAACTTTAGTTATTTTTATTGTGTAGTAATATACATTTATGGGACCTTCTTCACCCTTAAATATATAAATATATCTATTATTTTTTACTTCTTAATAATTATAATCAAATATAAAAATATATATGGCTATACTTAATTGTAACTACTTAAAATAATAATAAAAAAAATTCTAAAAATTTAATTTAATTTACTATGCCAAAAATATAATTTAAACAACATATTTCACATGCGTATATAAAAAAAAATAAATACATGTATAAAAGAAATAACGTTGGTTTTAATACTTAAAAATATTAAAAAAAAAATTAAAATTTACAAATATTATAAAATGAATACAATCATACAAAAAATAATATTATAATATTTTGAGAATCAAAAATATACAATGAGATATTTACTAAGTGCCATAAAATCTCCCACTACAAAAAATCTTACTTTTAGTCACAACAAAATTTGTGACTAAAAGTAAAAAAGTTGTGACTAATTATAAAACTGTTGTGACTAAAAGATCCGTGACTAAAGGTATTAGTCACAAAAATTACAATGTGTTGTGACTAAATGTATTTTTAGTCACAATACTTGCTGTGACTAAAACTAAATTAGTGACAACTTGTAACTAAATGCTATATTTTAGTCCCAAGTAATATTTTGTTGTGACTAAAAGTCACATTTAGTCACAAAAAATTTAGCCTAATTAAAATTTTTACCCGCCGAACTTTGACATATACCAAAACATGCCCCCTGAACTTTTAAGGTCGTTAAAACTGTTCCCTGAACTATGAAGATTGTTGGATTTAAGGACTTTTGTCCAATTTTAGTAAAAAAAAAAAAAAAAATCTAACATGGATGAAAGTTCAAGGGGCATGATTTAGTACATGTAAAAATTCGAGGGGTATGATTTGGTAGATATCAAAGTCTGGGGAGCATAGTTTAGTACTTAAACAATCACTGAAATAGTAAAATTGAATGAAATTAGATAAAAGTCCTTAAATCTAACAATCTCAATAGTTCATGGGGAATTTTTAACGGCCACAAAAGTTCAGGAGACATGATTTGGTACATGCTAAAATTTAGGGGGCAAAAATCCTAATTAGCTAAAAATTTATGTTGTGACTAAAAGGTTGTCACTAAAAGTAGTTATTTTTTGTAGTGTCCTTATGTGTATATATATAGGATTTTTTTTAGGTGAGAGTATCACTTTTCCTCTCACTTGTAAAGGTATTTTTTAAACCTTGGATTTTTAATCTGATGGTAATAGTTTGTTGTAGTTTATTTGATTATCATGAGGTAGCACATATAGAATTATTATTTATTTATTTTTAACTCCCATATTTTTTAGCCTATCTGATTTCTTTTTCTTTCTCTAAAATGATACACGATATTATCATTATTTTTTGCTAATTTAATGAGATGATGATGAACAAGGCGGGTTAGGATTGGTGCAACTGGATTCATGCAAAGATGGTGAGGAGGTCGTGGTTCAGGTAAAGAGAAGTCGAGGATGATGATGTGATGAGAGTGAGGTGGGCGGAGGCTTTTCTAGGCTCAGGTCGTTTCTGGATTTGATGATGGTGGGAAAAGAAGAGAGGAGAAATGTGATTGGGGTCTAATAATGGGATTTCTGACGAATGGAGGTGGAGGGGTAGATGATGGTCAGGGTGGCTATGGTTCAGGCAAGGGGAAGGTAGAGACGAGGTGGTTATGGTGGTTAGGACAGAATAGGAATAAGACAGGAAAATAGGATTTTCTGAGAAAAAGAAATTCAGGGTATTTGAGATTATTTTGGTTAGGATATTATTTGAAAAATTATGTTTTAGTTTTGGTTTTTTAATTTTTTTTTTTCAAAAATTCCTTCCAGCTTACAAAGAATTTACGCCTGTTGTAGAAATATTTCCTCAAAAATCCAGCAAAAATATTACTGCAGCATGCAAACTTCTCCAAATCAACGACAAAAAGCCTTTTGTTCATGCCCAGTTTAGCTGCAGCAAAATTCAATAAAAAATCTAACAAAATCTTCAAACTGCCAAATCACATCCAAAACTCTAAATTATGCTCCAAGAACACCTAAAACATAAAACCAAGTGTAAAATCCTCCCAAAAACTAAAAATAAAAATAAAAATAAAACAAAATAAACATAAACATAAAGAAAAATAACTCTAACATGATTATATATAATTTTAACTTTAATATTTTATTAATTTTTTTCTTTAACAAAAATATTTACAAAATTTGTTTTCTTCCAACATTCGGTTGCTTCAAAAAGGATTTGACAAATCCAAGCATAAGGTAACCCAACCACCTTTCGCTTCATGCATCCTCCAAAGTGATTGAGGTCTTTCTCGATCAACATCACCACCCAAATGATACTTTAGACGATGCTCATTTACTTTAAATTCCTTTCTGAATTTCTTTATAAACATTCACAATTTCATGGGGATAAACTTTGGTTCTCTCATGAGAATCATGATTTGTCACAATATAATTATCACAATATAGCTTATAAGTTTTTTTTTTGTTTTTTTTTTTTATGAATCAGCTTTAGCTCAATATAAGCTGGTTTTGAATGATAAATATAATGGTTTGTCAAGTAATTTCACATGTGGTATTTGCTTAGATTTATATTCAGTAAATAAAGACAATGAATCTTTGCTACCAACATTTGAGGTTAGAATTAACAACCACAACATGTAATTGCAGACATACGAAGAAGACGAGAGAAAATAATTAAATTTTCAAAATTTTAATTTAAATAAAAAAAATAGAAAACAAAACTCAGTTATCGAACATACTTTTTTTTGAAATTTTACCTAACACACTTTCAAAAGATTTCTTTAATTTTTATTAAAAACAAAAATTCAATTTAAAAAATACTAATATAATTAATATTATATATATTTGTATGTATACTAATCCATTTTAATTACATGCACTTTCATTATTTAACTAACTAAAATACAAAAAAAAATACTCTTATAAGTGAAAGTAAAAATGATGCTCTCACTTAATGACTATAAATTTATATATATATATATATATACTAGTAAAAAAGTATACTAAATTTTATGCTAGTTTTTTTCTATTTTCAATGAAAATAACATGTCTATATGAGTATGATTTTTTTGCTATATGAGCATGATTGATCTAAGAGAAAATAGATAAACCTATAAACATATAAATATACTTAATATTAATTTTGACAAAGAAACAATTCAATTATAAACAATTTTAAATATCAGCTTGACAATTTCAACACACTAATTACTCATTAAATAACCATAATGTATACATCATGAAAATTTTATTTTATTTGATATCAAATGATAGAAATTATTAAGGTTTTCAGCCATGGAAAACACACTATGATCAAAAGTAATGCTCATTAATTGTATATTTCAAAGAAACCTAAATTTCTATGAATGTCCCTAATAAGATATAAATAATAAAGTTGTAAATTAAAAAAAAAAAGTAGCAAAATTTCAGTTAATATAAGAAATAGAACAAATTGAAGATTTATACAATACTGGAATTTGAACTCTTAAAGGCCATTAGCGAAGGGGTGAAACTCGTTAGATCCCCTAGTAGAACACTACCTTAATGGTCTGAACACAAAAATTGTAGAAATCAAAATATGAATAAATTAGCATCATCAACAAAAGGAAAATTAAAGGGAAAAGACTTAATAATTACGTGACAAATAATTATTAATTGAATTAAAAAAGTTAAGATTATAAGATTAATTCAAATTATTGTTCATATATTGAATAAGAATTAATCAATATATGAACAATAATTTGAATTAATCTTACAATCTTAACTTTAAATAAATAGAGTTTATAAAAGATGCATAAATAATCAAATAGGGTAAAAAATACGGTAATTAAAGAAAATCTAAAACTTTTTTTTATTTAATGAGATTTATTTTATTTTTATTTTATTATATATAAATAAAAAGTGACCCATACATTTTTCATAAACTATTTTATTTTTAATAATAAACCATCTTATTTTTAATATAAAAAAAAGTCAAATTTCTCAAAAATAAAGAATTCGGCTATATAGGCACACTTTATATAGAATAGATACATTAATAATTTGCATAAAATTTTTTATTTTATGAATATGCAAGGGTCGATGCAACTCGTGGGTGATTGGGAATCAGGGTTATTGTTCGAGACAAATCAAGGACAAAAGTTGCAGGTTTTGTTCAACAAGTTTCTTCTCGTCACCTACCTTTAACAAAAAAAATTTATGGTGATTCGAGTTGCTCTTCAATGGTGCCATCGAGAGAAATTTAGATTCATGTGGTGGAGAGTAATTGTCCTAATGGTAGGTGTAATAATTCTGTAGATGTTAATGTTATTATTGTTAAGGATATATAACTTTTTATGTCTTTTTATTAAATTGGTTTATGTCGTTTTGTTTCTGATGAAAATAAAGTAGCCCATTCATAGGCAAAGCATAGTATACAAAGTTCTCATTTTTTTTATGATATTGATCACTGTATGGCTGACCATATTGGTGAGGATGTTTGTTAACGGTTAATGATAAGTTCTTCTTTTTCAAAAAAAAAAAAAAGAAAAAGAAAAAAGAAAAAAAGATAGAAAAAAAAATCTAAAATTAAAATGTCTCTCTTAGAAAAATATTACTTCACAAGTGCTAAGCATCATTGATGCTTTTTTAGTATTTATCTTTTTTTTTGTATGTTGTTTTTTTTTAATGGAAATAATATAATACAATATTAAACTCTTAAGTTCTCAATGTGGGACAACAGTCCTACCGGAAGAGATATTATTATATACAATAATCATTTTATGCAAATTAAAATTATAAAACATAACATCCAATGATATAATTAATTATATTTTTTTTTCCTTCAAAATGATCCAATCATATAATAATCAATCTTATCTTCATGGATTGTCATGTGGAGGGGATCAAGTGGTCAGGTGAAGTCTTTACCCAAAAAGAGAACAATCAAAACCTAATCCATTGGATCATAAATGTTAGATGGAGAGAAGCTTTTGTTTGGTAGAATTTAGCTTACCTTAACCTAATTGCCAAGACTCTAAAATTTGATTTGTGTTTTGAGTTGAAACCAACTATATTAATGATAATATTAAAAACTATATTTTCTCATAATTATGATATTTTTCTTTTAGTCAAATACTTTCTAGACTTTCTTGTAGTTTTTGGTCAAACACAGCTTTCATTTATAAATGATTATGTTTGTCTAGTGGACAACCTATAAAAAGAGAATATATTAAGACCTGCATTGTTGAATTATAAAGGGATATTGGCGGCTAAACCACCTGAACTTTACGGTTTGTAACACTTAACCACCAAAACTGAATTTTTGGCGGCTAAACTACCTAAACTCCCATTCCGTTTTGCTCTGCACACCTCCGTCCAAAAATCACCGTTAAGTGCCACAGTGGACTGTCCACGTGTACACACTTGTACACGTGGCAAATTTTTAGTGGTCCACGTAATATTAATTTTTAAAAAAAAATTAAAAATATTATAAAAAATTAAAAAAATCAGAAAAAAAAATTAAAAATATTTTTTTTTACTTTTTTTTTTTTCTTTTTCCTTTTCTTTTCTTTTTTTTTTTTCTATTTTTTCTTCTTCTTCTTTCTTCTTCGTTTTTCTACAGGCCCTCTCCCTCTCTTTCTAACTAAAACCCTAAAATTTCTAAAGTCTACCAGTATTCCAAAAAAAAAAAAAAAGTCTACCAGTATTCTCTCTCTCCCTCTCTACTTCGTGCGAACAAGAACCCCAAGCCCCCTCCATTAATCCGAACCCAAGCCCCTCCAGTTCGAACCCCAAAGCCCACTACAGTCCGAGAACCCCAACCGTCACCTTCTTCCAGTCCAAGAACCCCGACGACCCACCTTCCTCCAGTTCGAGAACCCAACACCCCAACCTCTCTCTCTCCCTCGTGTTTCCCTCTCTTCATGGATCTGGGGGCTTATGTCTCGGTTGAGAAAAGGAGACTCATCGGGTTGAAGAGAGAGGGCTAAGCACGACATTGAGAACTTTCAAATTCAGATCAAAGGTTTGGGATCTGAATCTGATATGAATTGGTTTTTCTAGGGTTTCGAAATTTTTGATTTTTAGGGATTTTGGGCAGATGATCAACTATGACGCCAGGAGGAGGAGAAGGAGAGAAAGAGGGCTGGGAGGGATTTTGCAGAAAATGAAGAAGAAAGAAGAAAGAAGAAAGAAGAAGAAGAAGAAGAAAAAAAAAAAAGTAGAATTAAAAAAAAATAATAATTATTTTTTTAATTATTTTTTTTCTGTTTTTTAAACTATTTTTTTAATATATAAATTATTAAAAAAAATTCTGATTTTTTATTTTTTAATCTGATTTTTTAATTTTTTAAATATTTATAATTATTTTTTAATTTTTTTTTTCTAATTTTTTTAATTTTTTTTAATATTTATAATTATTTTTTAAAATTAATATTACGTGGGCCACTAAAAACTTGCCACGTGTACAAGTGTGTACACGTGGACAGTCCACCGTGGCACTTAACTGTGATTCTTGGACGGAGGTGTGCAGAACAAAACGGAAGTGGAGTTCAGGTAGTTTAGCCGCCAAAATTTGAGTTTTGGTGGTTAACTGTCACAAACCCAAAAGTTTGGGGGGTTTAGCCGCCAATATCCCAATTATAAATAAAAAACCTAGAGAGGGTTCAAAAATTATGACATAAATTTAAGAAGTAGATGAATAATAATTTAAAGTTGGCGGCATTGTGAGGAAATATGAATCCGTGAAAGTTGAAATTTTTGTTGGGGATTTTTAGTAAAACATAGTTATGGGAGATATAGAAAGATAAAGATTTTTCTTGCCTAATTATTTATTATTATTAGTATTTACAAAGATCGATCAAGAATAATTTAATTTTTTAACAGTAGTGCGGTAGCGGTACTGAATGTATTGGTACAATATATGATGATCAAAGAGTATGATTTGGTGTTACCAACACTAGTATGGATAAGTACGCAGTGCATGTGGTACAATACTTAGCAGTGTTCGGGGTACGGTTCAATCCTACCAACACTAGTACAGTAGCAGTACTTAGTGAATGTGGTACAGAGGTCGTACTTCTATTAAGAACGTTCTTGATCATATGCTAAGTCTTGTGGATAGGTGTATGGACGCCTAAATACAAGTCGGTAATATATTTTATGTTATATACTTTTTTTTACTGAGTCTGTCGACTTATAGTTATTGCTTACATGTGTAGGTAAATGGAAGACTAAGGTTGAACATCAATGAGTCCAGAGCTTGGGAATAATTGTACATGTCAACACGGTGCCACTTGGAGAGTTCGATCTCGGGACAACTTGGGCTTCATTTTGTAGTCGCTAAGCGACATGTCTGTAAAGTTTATTTTGAATATGAATATAAGTTTTTAAAGCGGGATCCTGACTTTTTGTAAGGATATATGCATATATTTATAAAAGTTTAAAGTTAAATCAAGAATTTAAATTGATCACGATTTTTAAGAAAACCCTTTGATTAGTAAAAGTGTGCACTAAAAAATTATTGTAGTGTGTATAATTAAAAATATAGTATATGGAGTAATTCCTTTAGAAAAATATATATTAAAATTGGTGACAAACGTATATAATTTATTTATTTTTTTAATATACACGTATATAATCTTTTTAAGGCTAGTAAACGTATATCATTTTTTTAAAACAAATACACGCACATCATTTTTGTTTTGGTTTTTGCAATACACCTATATCATTTTTTTTTTGAAAGCAATACGTATATAATTTTTTTTTTTTTGAAAGGAAACAAATGGGATTAAATAAACAAATCTCTCGACATATCAATATATAATATGACAACACACAAAATATGGTTAGTTAACACAAGTTATTAATTGTATATGAAGTTTATTTTTAAGCTCAATTATTGTTATTTTACAAATCCTTAAATCAAATCATATCTAATATGTAAATAAATTTAGCGTAATTATATGTTGTGAAAGGGGTCTAAGAATAAAGTCTTTTCTAAAGGTGGCAAAGAGACCCTTTTAAAATCGGTCATTCAAGCCATTCCCACTTATAGCATGGCTTGTTTACGCATTCCGATCGCCACTTGCCGCTCCCTTGAATCAACCATGGCAAATTTCTGGTGGGGAATTAATGACAACAATCGCCCCAAAACCCACTGGCAAAGCTGGAAAAAGCTCTGTCGTCCCAAGAAGGATGGCGGGCTTGGTTTTCGTTCCTTGGTCCACTTCAATCAGGCTATGCTTGCTAAGCAAGCCTGGCGCATCTTAAAGCAATCAAACTCTACTGTGTCTAGAATTTTATCTGCCCGATACTACCCTCAGTCCTCCTTCCTTAGTAGCTCCACGGGGCATTCTCCGTCTTTCGTTTGGCGTAGCATTTGCTGGGGAAAAGAGTTGCTCCGCAAAGGCCTTATCTCCGAAATTGGCAATGGACAGAACACTTGCACCACTACAGATCATTGAATTCTGGGTTTTCGTCAAATTTCCCCCTTATCCCCTGTCCCCGACAGAGTCGCCTCTTTCATCACCCCCACCTTGTCTTGGGATTCAGCTAAGATTCAGAGTTGTTATCCTCCCCATGTGGCCCGGATTATCCTTTCTATTCCCCCCCCCCCCTCTTACCCCAACCCAGGATGATCTGATCTGGGAACTCTCAACCTCTGGGATTTACACAGTCAGATCAGGCTATCACCTCAATTTTTCCACTACTGGCCCACCTGACATTCCCTCTTCCTCCTCTCCCTCGCCTTGGTGGAAAATCCTTTGGCTTCTTTTGATTCCTGCCAAGGTCAAACACTTTGCTTTCCGACCAAACTCTCCCCACTGCCCAAAACCTAGCCTTTAGGAAAATCATTCAATCCCCGGGTTGTAGCCGTTGTGGAAACCATGAAGAATCGGTGTCACATGCGCTGTTCTACTGTCAGAGTGTCCGAAGAGTCTGGAAAGGTACGCATTTTCACCCTTCTATTTTTTCCTGCTCTTCTGAAATTTTGTTTCATGATTTAGCTTACGAGATTTACACATCTTTTCCCAAGAAAGATGTAGCTCTTTTTCTGTGTATTGCTTGGTTTATTTGGTTTAACAGGAACAAAGCTCTCAAAGGTCAACCATCCGATCAAACTCATGCCATTGTCAGTCTGGCTCAAAGTTTTTTGGCAGATTACAACACATCTTCGTCAGCTACAATTCTCCTAGGCCGACCCAGTTTGGCAACTGCTCCCACAACTTGGGCTCCCCCAGCCCCCGGTACCTTCAAGCTCAATGTAGATGCAGCAGTTCCTAAGAATGGTGGAAAAGTGGGTTTTGGTGGAATAATCAGGAACAGTGAAGGTTTGGTAGTCGCAGCCCTTGCTCAGCCCTACTTTGGAGGCGGTTCTGTCGCCACATTAGAAGCCAAGGCTCTCCTCTCTCTGCTTCGCTAGTGTATTGACGAGCATTTTATGGTTCAAGTAGTAGAATCGGATTGTGAAGTTGTTACTGACGCCATTCGTAATCATAAGGAAGATCTTTCGGTGTTTGGAGACCTCATTCTGCAAATTAGGGAAACTTTGTCTCTTTTTCCTGCAGCCCAGATATTTCACATCAATCGCAACGCCAACTCTTTGGCCGATAAATTGGCGCATTGGGCTTCAGGTTTAGACGAAGTAGCTGTTTGGATAGGCGATGACCCCTGCAATCTAGTGAATTTCCTTTCTTTTTAGCGGGCTCCCTTTTTCTCAAAAAAAAAAAAAAAAAAAGGGGTCTAAGAATAAAATGTGAATTGATTGGACAGAGTTTAATATACTTGAAGAAAATCCACACAAAAAGCACCATTTTATGATAAAGGTCTCCATCTAAGGCTGTCCCTTTTGCAAGTTTAATTAGAGATGGAGAAGCATTTAGATAATGACAAAATGGTTCTTGAAATAAAAGTGTGAAATTGAAGCAAAGCCAATTTTTTAATTTTTAATTTTCATTTTTATTCTTTTCTTATAAGGAAAAATTATAATTTATATGTGATTGCATTAATCATACATAGTTGGTGTCATATTGATTCCAAATTATTCTCTCTTTTTTCATTATTGGCATAAAAGATACTAAATTAGTAAATTTTGAGAAACTTACAAATGCAAAGTGACAAAAACCATCGTCAACAAAGGAAGGAACAAATAAAAGCAACCATTTTTAAGAAATAAATTAGATATGTGATATTTTCCCCTATTAGGAATATATGAAACCATTGTTACTTTTGTGGTTGTAAATTCAAATAGCAATAGTCATTATTAAATTATACTTACCTTAAAATGAGAGTATGAATTGTTGTTGTTGTTGTTTTTTTTTTTGGAACAATAAGAGTATAAATTGTTGGAAACTCTTTGAATAGTCATTTTCTTTGGCCCAAAGGTCATTGTGGTCCTATTGTTACCCTAACAAATAATTGATTGTTAACTTAAAAGGAATTTCGTCCGTGTAGGGTTTGTCATTTAGGAATTGGTTATCTTTTTCAAGTATACCATATTTTCCATTATAGTGCTTTTGCTATCATTTTCATTGATTTGAACATGCATTTAGGCTTGGGCAACACATAATCTTTTCTAGTTTCATACTTCGAATATATGTTTCATTCTTTCTTTAAAATGGTTTGTATGCTTTGTTCTAGTGCTGCCAAATCTGAAAGAGGTTTTATCTTCTCCCTTAATACATGTAACTATAATGGAGTAGGTCTCATTATTGATTGAACCACCATAAACATATTGTTTTTTATTGTTTTCTCTCTTCAACCTCTCTTATTTTCTCAATTACTGAAAAATCAAGTCAATTAAATTTAGTTTTATTTTATTTTATTTTTGTTTTTAGTTACTTTTATTCATTAAAGGAAAAATAAAATACACACATCTTTTATAGTCAAATATTACAAAAGGTTGAGATGGAAGATGACTCTAAATTTAAAAATTAATTTAATAAATATTTATTTTTTTAAAAAAAAAATTAATAAAACAGCCTAATATAATAAATTAACTAATAAAAATTATAAAAGTACACTTACTCAAAATAATTTTTTTAAAAATTGTATGTATAATTAAATTAAATTATATATATTTTTTTTTAGTATTCTATATTAGTATATTGTATAAAAATAAATAAATATATTAGATCATTAAATATATACAATAGTATTTGATATATCGTATTTCTAAAAATTAATATATCGTAGTAATAAAATTATACACCACAAAGAAATTATAACAATACTTATATAATACTCAAAAAATATATATATTATGCTAATAAAATTATATATATCTCTATTAAAATATATATATATCAAAAATTTTATACATAATCATTATATATAATAAAATAGAGACTGATATACTATACACAATAAAAATTATATACTATACAACAAAATATGTATACCTACAATAAAAAAATAATATAATATTATTAAAAAAATTGTACATACCATATTAACAAAATTATATACAACCATAAGATAATTATATCATATTTATAAAATTATATATCACCTTTATATATAATAAAATAAAAACTAAACATGCATGATCTAAAATAAAATTATATACCATAAGATAAATAATATATATAGCATGCCAATAATATTATATACATACATTAAAATATTTTTATTATGCTAACAAAATTATATATCATTATTATACATAACAAAATAAAAAATAAATATCATCTAAAAATAATAATATATCATACAACAAAAAAGAAATATAGTGTACAATAAAATCTAAAATACCATTAATCCACAACAACCTATAAATTTTTTTAAAAAAATCAACATAACTTTAAATAAAAAAGATTTCACCAAAACTATAAACATACTATAATCTTTAAGTAATTTGTTTCTAATTCTAAAAAAAAAAAAAAATTAACAAAAGAATTATTGATTTTTTTTTTTTTTTTTATGTAGCAAAAGACAATATAAATAATAAATAGTATAAAAGAGTCATTTCTCTAAATGAAGACATTTATTTACATAATGTTATGATTTGAGGTGATTTGCTATAATTTCCCAATAAAAAACCACTTACTAACTTAAGTGTAATATGTGATATTATTTAATGACTTTTGACTGTAAATCTTATAATACTAATCAAATCAAATACTGTATTTCTGTTCAAAAAAATAAAGGAAAACTTACAAAAATATTGGAATTTGGGTTAATTTTTACAAAAATACTGTAACACGGAAATTTTTTCAAAAATACTATGTTTTTATAGAACACCAGTAAAATACAAAGCAGAACAACTCAAAACAACAGTAGAACAACTAAAAAATACCAGTAGAACAACAGTGAAAACTTAACACAATATACTGCAGTATGAAACTTATAAAAAAATACAGTAAAAAATTAAAAAGTACCGCCTAGCAGTATTTTTATGAAAAAAGGGTAAAAGTTAGTATAGCATGTAAATTTCACAAAATAAAAACAAATCTTATTATAATTAGGGAAATTTACATGGTATACTAACTTTTGTCATTTTTTTATAAAAATACTTGTTAGACGGATTTTTTTACTTTTTTACTGTGTTTTTTTTATAAGTTTCATACTGCAGTATACTGTGTTAAGTTTCATTGGTGTTCTACTGGTGTTTTTTAGTTGTTCTACTGTTGTTTTGAGTTGTTCTGCTTTGTGTTTTACTGTGTTTTTATAAAACACAGTATTTTTGAAAAAATTTCCATGTGACAGTATTTTTGTAAAAATTCACTCAAATTCTAGTATTTTTGTAAGTTTCCCTGTAGTTATTTGGGAAATTTTCATGGGCCACCTTGTTTTGGCAATTATTTTCAAAAATGACGTTATTTTTGTTATGTTAAGTTTCCGTATATACAGTTGACGTTTTTATGGTAATTCGCTGAAGGTTGAAGCTAAGAAGGTTTCATCAATGGAGCTCGTCGACAATGGAGGTTTCTGCGACTGTGCGATATTTTGGTAGTGGAGATTTGCGACTGTGCGATATTTTTCTAGGTATGTTCTTGGTTTCGAATGAGGTTTAAAATGAAGATTGAGGATTATATATGATTCGTTTGTAGGTTAGGAATCACGCGCGTGATTCCAGTTTTTTAGGTTTTCTTAGGAATATTCTAAATTATGTAACTTTTTACAAAAATGACGTTTTTTTTAAAATGAAAACAAAATGACGTGACACGTCATTGTCTTCCCCACCATAATCTTCAACCAGAGAAACGGCTGAACCTAAAAAACTGGAATCACGCGCGTGATTCCTAACCTACAAACGAATCATATATAATCCTCAATCTTCATTTTAAACCTCATTCGAAACCAAGAACATACCTAGAAAAATATCGCACAGTCGCAAATCTCCACCACCAAAATATCGCACAGTCGCAGAAACCTCCATTGTCGACGAGCTCCATTGATGAAACCTTCTTAGCTTCAACCTTCAGCGAATTACCATAAAAACGTCAACTGTATATACGGAAACTTAACATAACAAAAATAACGTCATTTTTGAAAATAATTGCCAAAATAAGGTGGCCCATGAAAATTTCCCCTAAAAAAATCCCTAGTTATTTATGAAAAACCCATTGGGCTATTGAAGAAATGGACTGAGCGGCCCATAGAGTTTGAGAATAGGGCCCACGAAGACCAAACATTGAACACTCACTCACTCACTCGTTCGTTCGTTTAGACAAGAGTATCGCTATTCGCTACTGGCCAAGGTTTGTGCAGAGATGCTGAGACGAAAACCAAGCAAGATCGAACTCAAAATCGAAGACAAGGAAGAGCTCGAAGCCTCTCGCAAACGCGCCGCCGAAAACACCACCACCGCCGCCGCCACTGCCACCTCTACCCTCCTTCAACAACTCGACCGAGCTAACAAGGACCCCTCTTCCAAAGCCCACCGTATCGGCCTTTCTTCCTAATCCCTAAAACCTCCATGGAGGTTGAGGTCAAGCTTCGACTTCCAGACGCCGCCGCTCACCGCCGAGTCACCGACCTCCTCACTCCGTTCCTCGTCACCACTCACCGTCAGGAGAATTGCTTCTTCGACGGGGCAGCCGCCGAGCTCTCGTCTTGCCGAGCTGTTCTTCGGATTCGTTTCTCTGATAAGGATCCTCGATGCATGGTCTCGCTAAAAGCCAAAGCGGTTCTGGTGGATGGGATCAGTCGTGTTGAGGAGGACGAGGAGGAATTGGATGAACCCTTGGGCCGGGCCTGCGTTGCCGAGGTGGGGAAGCTTGGGCGCGTCGAGTCTAGGATCTTGAAGAGGGTGAGGGAGGAGTTTGGGGTTTTGGAGTTTGTGGGGTTGGGGGGTTTTGAAAATGTGAGGGATGTGTATGAGTGGAAAGGGTTGAAGTTGGAGGTGGATGAGACTAAGTATGGGTTTGGGACTTGTTATGAGATCGAGTGTGAGAGTGTTGATCCTGAAGGGGCGAAGAAGGTTCTCGAGGAGTTCTTGAAGGAGAATGGGATTGAGTATTCCTACTCAGAGGCTTCCAAATTTGCAATTTTTCGATCGGGGAAACTACCTAGCTTACCATAGTAAGTGGATTCTGTAGAATATTTGACAAAACCTGTTTGATTTTATGTTCATTACTTGTTTGGTTTCATATACAAATACTTCCATTGAAGTAAAAAAAAAAAAAACCATTTTGTTGCATTGATTGACTGAATCCATTGTATGCAAAATAGTTGTTTAACATTTATTTTTTGTTGTTTTAGGATTAATAACTATCTATCGGTTGCTTTTTCTGTTGCATAGTCTATATAATGGACAAATTTGAAGCCTACAACAAAAGCTACTGAATCTATTATCACACAGTTGAATAATGCTTTCATAATGATGAGGATATAGGTTCAGTTGATGATGTTACTATTTTCTTCTATCTGTCACAGATTACAGTTTAGCGTCCTCTGAACCTTTCTAGTTAGGCCATTGTTCATTGCTGACTTAGTCTCTTGAGCTTATAAGTTGTTAGACATTAGGACAGGGCAAATGTATAAATGTGCGGTGCGTTCATTTCTGAAGCTCCATTTTGTCAACCATTACTCTTGTCTCTTTTCTCCACGAACTGCCATTTTTGTAAAATCATCTTCTGAAGATTGTTACACTTTTTTTAAGGTAAACAGTAAATACTGCAGAAAAGTCACACCGTGTAACTTGCGTTGTTCATTGGTTATGCTATCATTGAGCTTGGAATCAATATCCTTGTTCTTGCTGCCAAATTTTGATATAATTGTTTGGGGCTCATGTCTAAGATTATTTATACAATGATACTTCATTTTTCAGATAATTGAGATTGAAGGTGACTGGGTGGACAGTTGGGGTGGAAATAAGAAATGCTGCTGATAGAGTAGGAGAGTGCTGGAAGGCCATTAGTCCATGTCCCCTTTTCCAACACCAGTATTTTCTTATCCTGATTTCTCTTAAAAAGAACCAATCATCCTGGTACTCTTTAAAATTAAGTAGCAGATTTTTATATCTACCTGAGGAATTTGGATCATTTGTGGAACTTGCACAATTCTGCTAAATAACTGGCAAATTTACATTATTTTCTCAGTTGCCATGCTTGTTTAATTTTGAGCACCACAAGTTAGAAGATTTTCCCACTTCCCATGAAATTTTGGAAGTTGTCTAAAAATCTAACTTACATTCTAGTCAAAGCTGCCGATAAAACTGTTACAGAAAGAGTTCCATTATTTTCTTATAGCATTGAAAATCAACCTAGGCTAGTATGACAGCCATGTATAGTTTATTATCAATTGCCAGGTTACCATTCACCACAATAAAAAAGCATTCATGCTAGTAGTTGCGTTTGGCAGATGGACATTTATTCTGTTTATTGCTGTTTGAGACACGCTAATAAGTCCTTACCATTAGCAATTCATACACATATGAGATCAAAGATACATCTATTTCGATTACACTACACAAAATACATGGTTGCAGCTATTTGTGGCATTAACAAGCTGCTCTACTAGACCCCATTACAAAGAGAAGAACACCAATCAATTTAAGTTACAAAATTAACTGGCCAAATGAAAAGACTAAACCAACTTTGAATCTCCATAATGCAATAAAAAAAGAGATGTTAATTTGTTTCGATCTCTGCGTCACACACATGGCAGTAAGGAGACAGAGTCATTACCACTTTGCTGAGATGATATCTTGTTAAGAAATGATTATCTATAACAATGATTTGCCAAGTGATGAACGGATATTTTGGAATACAAAGCCTATTCCACACAACCAAATCTTGAAGATCAATACTTCAATAGTATTTCTAAGCTTTTTCAAATGCCAATTGCAATTCTGCTTAGCATTGAAGCTCTAGAAGTTTCGTCCCTTTAAGTAAATGGTATTGACCCACTTTACCCAAAGTAATTCGATTTAGAGGTGATAGCCCAAATATATTTACCTATAAGAGCCATATTACACTTCTTTCCCTCTTTAAAGTCAAGGCCGCTAAAGGTTTTGGGATCCCAGAAAGTTAAGTGCAACTTATTTTTATTACCCTTGACACTTAAGAAAATTCTTACAAAATTTTTCAATAAGTGCAGTAATCTTCTGAGAAAGAATAACAATTTCATCCAATACTTACAAATACCCAATAACACTGAGTGAATAAGCTGAGCATAACCAGCAAAAGAAAGATTTTTGCTAGCCCAACTATGAAGCTTCTTCCTCTTGGATTTTATCCAAAATACCACCAGAGTCAGAGGCTTTCTATTTGGTCGGTCTCAAATTAACACCAAAGTACCTTAAAGGAAAGATACATTTAACCATTTGAATATCCTTCAAAATTTACCTCTTACTGTTTTGAGATTTATTTTTATTAATTGAAAGTCCTAAAATTACACAAAACTTATCAAAAGCCAATTGAACGACTTGAATGGAATGCATATTACTTTGCCAAAAAATAATCAAGTTGGCACTAATAACTTGCATGTACAACAAGAAGTGTATATATATACTAGATGAGAGTTACGTGGCGAGCCACGTAAATATTAGTTTTATGTAAGTTTTTGATTTGAGATTTTGAATTGTTCTGATTTATTTGTTTATGAATTTATTGAAATACTTGAATATTTATTTGTTCTGATTTATTCATACTTGAATATTTATATTGATGATGGTTAATAAAATTAATTTGTAGCTTTATATTTCTAGAAAAAAAATGTATTTTTTAATATCGAGTTTAAATTTTATATTGATAATTTTTTTTAATTCAAAAAAAGATTGTTTAATTTTTTGGGTTTATTTTTAAATTTTTTGAAATTTTGAAATTGAAATTCAAATGTATAAGTTGTAAGCTAAAGCGTAATAATTCATCAAAAAAATCGTGTAAATTTTTTTTTAAAAAAAAATAACAAAAAAAATCAATTTTTTTTTTTAAAAAAAAAGATGATTTTTTTTAGAGAGATATGTGGCTAAGATGATTTTATTTAGAGAGATGTCAAAATGGGGATATACGTTTTGTTAGAGAGATATGTGGATAAAATGATTTTTTTTTTAATTTAAAAAAAGATTGTTTAATTGTTTGGGTTTAATTGTTTGGGTTTATTTGTTAAGGGAAGATCAAATCTATTAACGTTAAATTTAACAGAATATTCTTTTATTTTTAAAGTATATTCTGTTAAACCAAGAAATGCCATTAAATAGGCACTTTTAATATATAAAGATATATATATATATATATATATATATATACTAGCAAAAAGCAACGTGCGAGGCACGTATAGTAAATTTTATGCTAGTTTTTTCTATGTTATTTGAAAGTGATACGATTAAAAATTAAAGAAAAAATATTATTAGTTATTAGGTGAGATTATTATTATGTGTATCTAAATATTATAGTTTATAATGTTGTCAATTAAAAGTGAATATTGAATGCAATATATTAGTATTTAAGAAGGCTTAATGATTTAAATATGTTCTTAAGTTAATCCAAAAATAAACTAAAAATTGATGTTCCAATAATTAAAGAAATATTACTTAAATGGGGGCAAGATAAAAAGAAAATTAAAAATCAAACTCTAAATTGTTGATAATTGAAGATAGCATTAGTCTAAAAATTGTAGATAAAAAAACTAATGATAGTCATTGGTGGATTTCAATCTTCATTTTCTTTGATAGAGACAATAGTGTAATTTTTGTATTTTGCACTTTTCATTCTAGCCGGGTCCGCATATATCTGGATTATCCATTTTTTCTTTGATAAATTGATTATGGTAGTGTCGACAAAGCGGCGGTGTTCCTGCAAACAGTGATGTATTTTCATTTAAGATGATTAGTCATGATGTGCATAATTTATTTAATTAAAAAATCAACTTATGAAAGGCATGTAAAACTATTTAATTTTTTAAAAACTACACCTCTGCAGTATAGTTCATTAGTTGGGCAGCATTACACGAAAATATTTTTTCGACAATATCTGCGAACATGACAGCAGATAGGCTCTTTGTATTGTCATCAAGTTCAACATATGCTATAGCACTGTAAAATGCATTATAAGATTGTTAGTATATTTTTTTATTTTAACTTAATTTCAATAACAGTTTTTTGTAATATACCGTGGTGTAGGAAATCCTTCTTGGCCGCATGTTGGCTTGTCACATATGATTTTTTCATCGCGATTGTATAAATCTATTTTTTTATGACATGCGTCACATGACATGTAATAAAAATTCTGGAGAGTGTCAGTTATTTTTATTGCCGCCTCAATCCAAAAATATTTTTTCTACATTCAAATCAAATGGTGTTAATAATAGTAAGATATTGAAACGAAAGTTTCATAAAGTAAATATTATAGTAGTTTTTACCTCATTCAGTTGCAGATTTTTCGTCAACTCTGAAATTTGGATGTTAGTCACTATTTCGTGTAATCCAACAAAAGATTTTGGAGAAGATTCGTATGTCAAGCAGTTTGCTATTGCGTTTTTAATTTCTGTTTCGTTGCTCTTCGCCCTTAAAATAGAGTAAGTATTATTATAAATATAGTAAACAAAAATTTAAATTTTTTTGTAAAATGTGTAGCTATAATAGTATGTGTATTTGATTTTATGAGTATTACCATTCCTTTAGTGCTTCTGCTTGGGGAGTTGAGGATTGATTTTGAAGGTACTCGTGTCGCGTGACGATAGAGACAGCCCTAAATCAAAATGTATGTGTTAATTGAATTTTTGAATTTTCGCTTTTAAATATCAGTAGTTTAATTAATGCAAACCTCTCTTGGTTTGAACAATTAGTTTTGATCCCAATATTATGGGTCTTTCTTCGATTACTTCTGCTATTTGTAAGCATTCATCGTGAACTTTATGCCCCCACATCGTCAAACATACTGGTTTGAAGCTACAACTTTGTAAAGAAATAAAAAAATGGATTAGCAAAAATTTTGTTAAATAGTATTTAATATATCACAATAAAAATGAACACAAGGGTGTATTTATAGTGGTAGATTAAATGTATAGTTTACCTTTCATCAATTAAATATATCTCTTGAATTGTATGTAGTCCATAGGGAGTGTTGACTTCTTTTGGTGGGTTCATTTTGAGAGCAATAGCCAAAATATCTAATAAATTGAAATATTAAATAGTTAGTTAATGAGGAATACATATATATATATATAAAAATCAAATTGTAAATACCTATTGGTTTGCTGAATTCTTTAGGTGTATGCAGGTCGCTAAACGGAATGAAATCATAGTTTGGTGGTGATATCTCGTTGTCTTCTGTTTGGATTTCTTCGATTTCTGTTCTTGAGTTCAATGTCCAAGAATATTTGTAGTCTCGCTTTTTATCGAAAGGTGGGGCTGTTTTTTTTACATAAGCGTTGCTGATGTAGTAAGTGTGGAACACTTCCAAAGTGTTTTCTCTAGCATCAATTTCAGTGCCAAATATTACTGCTTCAACATCATTACCCTGTGTTCATTTTAAGGAAAAAAATATATTTATGAAATAATAATCTGTTGGAGCGTGTTTATAGTCAGAATTCGGTAAATATAGCATTTATTAGTAGAGTATTTACAATTTCAACGGTAAATAAACTACTTGTATACCTTTTTATCTGGTAACATAAGCTTTTGATATTTGAGTGGTGAACTCTTGCTTGTCCGCTTTCCAGATTTTTCTAACACTCTCATTTCAATCTTCCAACTTTCTGTAGTTGGGGTGATATATTTAATTGTTGTATATATTATAGCCATTTATTCAACTGTTTTCAAATAAATCTGTAGTTGGGGTGATATCTTTAATTGCTGTATATATTGTAGCCATTTATTCAACTGTTCCATACTATCTAGTATCTAAAATTTAAAAGGATGTGAGTACATTAAAAATAAGGCACGGATATATAACTTAACTAAAACATTAAGTAATTGAAAAAAATCCTTGATATATTAACTAATTGGGAAAAAAAAAAATTCTTTCATATACCTTAAATAATTTATATCTTAATTTGAATTGTACACATTTAAGAGTGTACCTCTACTTATTAAATACATATATTACAACTATGAAAACAAAGCAATTTTATTAAGAGTGTACCTCTACTTATTAAATTTTCTTTATTTTTGGTGTATGAATCACCTACAAAATAAAATATTTATGTTTTATTATTCATAAGAAAAATGTCATTAGAAAAACAAAAAAACAAATCATATAATCAAAACACACAAGAAGATTGCAAATATTCAAAATATAATTCATACTGAATCATTTAAAAATAGTTATGCAAACATACAATTAATTGATTTAATACATAACAATACGAAGGTGAAGAAAATTACTTACAAAGTAATATTAAGAAAAGAAATTGAGAAAGACAATACGAAGAGTGAAGAAAAATATAAAGAAAAATTATAATTGATAGTTTAGAGGTATTATGTTATGAGTTTGAGTTGATAAATATATATATAAATATTCTTTAATACGCGTATTTTATTTTTAGGTTGGAATTGATATACACATATTTAATATAATTTTGGCATAGATATTTTTTTTTCAAAATAAATAATAGATAGGTTTATAGGTTTAAATTAATTTATAAAATAAAATATAACTAAAAATTAATAGAGAAAAAAAAAATAGGATATACGTATCCTAACACATCAACAATATCCTAACAATTTGAAAAAGATGAAAACTTCTGGAATCAGACGCCCTCTTTGGAATTCCCTCTTTCGAATCAGACGCCCTCTTTGGAATCAGTCATCGTGACTTGACCCCTCTTTGGAATCAGACGCCCAGAAAACTTCTGGTTCAAATTCCCACCACCTTCCATCAAAGCCCTCTTAGCATCAGCCATTTTGCAATCTGGTTTTATCCCTTAAAACTTGTATGGGTATTTGAACTTGAACAGAGGAAAAACAAACACAGAAAATAAATTGAACAGAGGAAAAACAAACACAGTTATATAAATTGGGTATTTTAGCACGTAGTTTTAATTGAACAGAGGAAAAACAAACACAGAAAATAAAAAGTGAAAACTTTGCCAATAACCTTGTCCTTCATAACTTTTGAGACTGCTTCACGAACTGCAGTTACATCCAAGCCAACATCGACATTGCATATACAGTATGTCTTTCCCTCTGACAATGGATTCTCAGCAAACATAATCGTAACCTCGATAGCTTTCTGTAAATTTTGTTCAGCGATCTTCTTCTGTGCTTTTCTCACTTGACTCTACAGCAACAGAACAAATTTATTTAAACAAGAACAATGAAGAAAGATTATGAATAAATAAATAGACAAAAAGGGAATACAATGATAAGCCTAGTTGGAAATACCTGAAGCAGGGCAATCTTGGTCCTAATATCAGCTTTCTTAGCAGCTGGGATCGGTGCAGAATCCACACGATTTTTCAAAGATGCCACTACCTACAAATATAAAATAAATACATAGATTTTTCAAGAGCGCAATATCAAAACTCCGTGCAAGTGGAGACAAGAAATCTGCTTTCTTTGGAATTGCTCTTCACCAAATGGGACTTGCTTGTGTACAGCGCTATGCTATCAACGAGTAAGTGTGTTTTGTTTTATAGATAAATATCAGTTCAAATTCAAATATTTAATTTAGAATATTTATTATTATTTTATTATAGATAAATAATATTTTATTAAATAAAAATTAAAAGTCACCCATAAAATTCTCAAAAACCAAGAATTTCAGTTATATAGGTATACTTTATATAGAATAGATATATATATTTTTTTTTTGATAGAACTTATCAAGTTGGCATGTTTACTTAAAGGGAATATGAATAAATGGTATGATATTGATTCCCATACAATTGTTTACTAAATTTTGGAAATGGGAAAATTAGTGGAACCCACACAAATTAGGAAGAAAACAAAGGAAAGGTTCTCCCCCATTTTTATAGGGAATGCCTTTCCCTTTCCTTACTTAGCCTTATTTTAATTTTAATTTTATTAATTAAAAATAAAAAAGACAAATATATCCCTTAAAAAATCTATAAACTAGAAAATAATTACATGTTCTAATAATGACAATTTTGTCAAATTAAAGCATTCCGATTACTTTTTCCTAGTTATGTAAACAAAATAATATGATTCTGTTTTTATTTCTGAACAGTTTAGTAAATATCATAATAAAATATGTTTCCGATTATTTTCTATTTTAAACCGATACATTGATTATTCTAATTCCAATTACAGTTTAGTAAATGCGCCAACTTGTATATATGATATTAATAAATAAGTATTTTGTCCCTCATTGACCGAAGAAAATGGCATCTAATTTAATATCGTTGTAAAATAGTCATCTTACCGCTAGTAAAATATGAGATTTAGTGAATTTACTCTAAATTTACCATCCAACTATAATTACTATGTTATTTTGTCCTTCAAAATTTTAATGAGCCTTTTTAATAAAAGAGAATGGTTTGGCAGTGATAAAAGTTGGAGTCTGGAGGGACAAAATGATGATGGTGATACTTAGAAAAGGACAATGCTGGAAGAATATATTTCTATATATTAGACCCCAATCTTGTCTAATATATGGTAATTTCAAAATATTAGTAAATCTTGTAACTTTGTTGTCGTAATGTGGCGAACTGGGCATTTACTCATCAGAAGTTTAGTTTTATTTCACTTTCAATTATTCTTACAAACTTGTTATGTAATGACCGGGAAGTCTAATTTACCAATCTATTATAAGTATGCATTTTATTAAAAAAAAAAAAGAGACCCCAATCTTGTCCCCACACCATATGTGGACCCAGGGGCGGAGCCAGAATATAAAATTAGGGGGGCCAAACTATTTTCTAAATTTAGGTGATAAATGTTTTCAAAATACTTTATTAACTTTATAATTTAAATTAAAATGTAGAACATCTTTCTTACATATCATAAAAAGTTATCTATAAGTGAATCCATACTAAATTTTTTTAATAATTTTTCTTTTTTAATGTATAATACTAGCGAACGACTACTTAAATATTCCTTTTTTTTTTATCTTGTTGCGAAATGCAGTTTTTCTATATTCATAGCTGAAAATGATTATTTTATAGTAGTTATAAAAATGTAGTTATAAGATTTATCATTTTATACACAATTAAAAAAATTTAAAGTGGTACCTCAAAAAAAAATGGTATGTCTTACTAAGCAAATCAATATATATTATTAAAAAAGAAATAAATAAAAGAAAAGGTATGTCTTGCTAAGCCAATCAATATTATTAAAGAAGAAATAAATGCTTTAAAGAAAAAAAAAACAAATAAATTTTTCATATAAAATAAATAAATAAAGTAATTACATATAGATTGAAAGAAGTTAATATTTATAAATTTTAGTTTGACTTTTTCAAAAGAATTTCATACAATAATTATAAAAAAAAATTAGTTTGCATATATAAATTTAATTAAGCATATATATTCCGCCCCTGTGTGGACCCCTCCTTGTAGGGAATTCCTAACTTATTGGCTCTGTTTCTTATTTCAATTTTCAAAACAAGTGACCCCAAAGCTTGTGATTTGCAGTTGCACTGTGGGCGCAACAGCAACAGCTTGCACATTTCATATTAGACCAATCTCAACTTGGAAACGAATAGCCTAGTTTAAACTTATGCCTTCACATTCGATGAGTTCCCTTCTTTATGTGTATTTCTTTAATCTTTATTAAGATATGCTTAAAGAAATGAGAACCAATGAAAATTTGATTACAAAATAAAAAAATATTAAAGTTAGTTCTACATTGTAAATGTGTGAAAATAAATTATTATATAAGATGAATGAACTACTTCTTTCATTATCAATTAATTTTGAGATGGAACCTTATTTAATTTATCTTAAATTCTACTAAAAAAAAAAAAAAAAGCATTTGAAAGAACACTAGAGAATCCATCACTATACATTTACAACGTAATTTCTTTTCCACAGAAAAGAAAAAAAAAATACATTACAATACCGGATATATACTTATTACTAGATTTGTTGTGATTGGAATTTATATTTGGACTTTTTTCATATATATACTAAAATAGTAAAAATATTACACAAATACATTGAGCACGCCCTATAAATATTTATAGGGTTGAGATGCAAAATGACCCTAAATTTGGAAACTAAGTTAATAAATGTACATTTTAAAAAAAAAAATTAAGAAAATGGCTAAATATAATAAATTAGCTAATAAGAATTATAAAAATACATTTATTATATATTTTTTTTAAAAATATATATATAATAATAAAATTAAGTTATACAATTTTTTTAGTATTAGATATTATTATATTGTAACAAAAATGAATAAATATATTAGATCATTATATATAGCAGTATTTGATATATCGTAGTACTGAAAATTAATATACCGTAGTAATAAAATTATATACCACAAAAAAATTATAACAATACTAAATTAATATTCAAAATATATATATATATATATATCATACTAACAAAATTATATATACCACCATTAAAATATGAATACATACCAAAAGACTTATATATAATAAAATAGAAACTAAATATCATCTTAAATAAATAATATACTATAGACAACAAAAACCATATACTATACAAGAAAATGTATATACCTATAATAAAAGATAAAATAAAATAATATAATATTATTAAAAAATTATATGTATCATATTAACAAAATTATATATCACCTTTATATATAATAAAATAAAAACTAAACATGCATTATCTAAAATAAAATGATATACTGTATAATAAAATTTATATACCATATAACAGAAAATATATACCTTACAATAGAAATATATAATAATAATAACAATAAATAAAAATAAAAATATATAGGATGCTAATAAAATTATATATCATGTCAACAAAAGTACAATAGAAAATAAAATTTAAATATTATTTTAAAAAAATTATATACTGTATAACAAAAAATACATATATCATTCACCAAAATATATATACAAAAAATAATAAAAAAAATATATAGTACTAATATATATATATACTATACTAACCAAATTATATACTACCATAATAAAATAAAAACTAATTAAATATTATTTAACATAAATAATCATACAATCAAAATATATAAAAATAATAATTAAATATATGTACCATGTCAATTAAATTATATAAATACATTAAAATATTTTTATTATGCTAATAAAATTATATACCACTATTATACAAATCATAATAAAAAATAAATATCATCTAAGAATAATAATATACCATACAACAAAACAGAAATATACCGTACAACAAAATCTAGATACCAACAACCACAACAACTCATAAAAAATTAAAAAAAATCGACATAATTTTTAAATAAAAAAGATTTTAACAAAACTAATATAGATATACCATAATCTTTAAATAATTTGCTTCTAATTCTAAAAAATAAAAAAAAATTAATGATTTTGAAATAAGAACATTTATTAACATAGTTTTATGATTTAGGGTTATTTGTTATAATTTTTTAAAATGAGGACATATACTAACATAGTCCTATGATTTGGGGCCATTTACTATAATTTCCCATATTTATACAGCTCAACAACAAAAATTTACAAAAATACTTTTTGCTCTTACCATTCAGTACTATGAACAACCTTCTTCAACAATGACACCTTCTAGCAACTAAACCAGTAGGCCAACCAAAAAGAAACTAAGCCAGACAAAGAACCACCATTAATTCTGGCAACTTTACCTGAGAAGAAGACCAGAATCAATCCAAACACATGTTGTTCATATTGATGAAAAAAGTGCAGAAAAACTAGTTCGAAACTAAAATTCAACCTTAAATTTTGATTTAATTCGCAGAAAACTAATCCTCCTAATATCAATTTTTAAATTCGTAAAAAGTAGATCTCTAACAAATAGATTTGGAGCTCCCAATTAATCCAAATCAGATATAGTCTAAAAAAATATCAATACTACAGCTAAAAGTTTATCCCATTCTATTTTTATTGTTTTCCAGATTTTGAATGGTGAATTTGTTCATAATAAATTACGAATAGAATAGTGAATTCACATGTAGATAGAGTCATGTATGTGCAAATACTATTCTAGATTATTATGTTTCAAAAAAGTTGCATCACAGTTGCATAGCCATAAATGAATTTTCAAATTCTCAAGTACATGATGCAATTCCATTTGTCATGTTTTACAATGGATATTTTGATCAATGAATGAATTATGTCAATTACGAAGTCAATGACCAATTCATCTCAATGAACTGCAAATATGATGAACTAGTATACAACTTGAAACAAGCAAAGAATGCAACCAAAGAAACATTCAGCTGCAACTGAAATAGAGAGAGAACATTTATTTGACTTCTTTAAATTTCCATGAGAACTATTACAGCATGAAATAGAGAGCCAGCTAGATGTGAGTAATCAGTGAGTGAGTGTATATGATATATTTGACTTTGTTAGATTTTATAGCTAAGAAGCATATTTATCCATAAAAGTTGAAATTTCTCTAAGACTCATTGTAGAGAAAGTTAATATTTATTTATTTCAAAACTCTACAAATCAAGTAATTACAAATGTCCATAAGTTTTGAAATGATAAATTCCATCTAAATTTATTACCAGTCAAACCTTTAATGCAGATATGATGATAGGATAATTTTTTTTTTTTGGATATATGTGTTGGGTTTTATGCCCTAAATAAAACTCTTTACAATCTGATTAGTTATCAATATAAGAAATTTGAAGTGATTGATGTTTGCGTGAATTCTACATGCTAATGGTTTAATATGTTTAAATATGTTTATTACATTTACACACAGAATCAGTTAAATCCAGATCATATGTTTATTCACAATTACAGTATCGTCAACACAGTGGAATGTGATTGTGATCATATGAATCAAAAGTATTGGTCCCTGTTTCATCAGTGTTATTGGATTTACACTAATGTGATAATCAGCGATGATGTGTACTTACACTTGGAGTAAGTGTTATGTTCTTTCCAGGACATTAATAAAGTATACTAGTTTCGAATGTATGGAGTATACATTGGACTGGACCGATATTGCAACTAAGTTAAGATATTACAAACTTACCGTTATACATATCTTTCCAAGTCAATATCAGTAGTTGATCTTAAGATTAAAAGAATCTAAATCCTGATATGCTTGGGCTCAACTCAGGAGTGCTATTCATGTTCTTTGATTTATTAGTTAAGCCTACTTTTGGGTCAGGGTAATACGTATATTTTGGGAACATGATAGTATGATTGAGTGGGAGTGCTGAACATATATATGGAATCTATAGCTTCTACTGGTGTATAGAAGTCAAGTGATGATTCCCTTCGAGCTTAGCAAATAGAAGTAAATGGATGAGCTCTTGTTTAACTGACTAATCATTAGATCACTAAACACCATTTACAGGTAGCTAAGTGTTTTAAGGGGCAAAATACATTGAAGGGTGAGAAAGGTAAAGAAATCCCAACTTGATGTAGATCATCTATATAGAGGATCTTTAAATCACAATAAGATTATAACAATGGTTAAATGAGATAGCATATTGATATCGTGGAACATACAATATGCTCTATATAAGTCTGAGAGTGCAATTCTAAGTTCTAAGAGTGGATTCAACGAAGAATTAATAAGTAGGAATTTACTTGGTAAATTTGGTTCACTTATTGGAAGCTCAGCATATAGATCCATGGTCCCCATTCTAGTTGAGAACATTCTGCTTGTAAGACTCATTAATTGATTCGTGATTGATCAATTATAATTCTAAAGTTAGACTATGTCTAATTTTATGAATTTTCACTAAGTAGGGGTGAAATTGTAAAGAAAAGAGTTTCTAGGTTTATTTATTTATTAATGGACTTTATATGTCTAATTAATAATTAAATTAAATGACAATATTATTTAATAATGTATTTTAGTTATTAAATAATTAGTTTTGGCATTTAAAAGGTTAGAATTGGAAAATTGGCGTTTTTGAGAAAATAGAGATAAAATTTGATAAAACTGCAAAATCAAGTGAGGCCCAATACAACACCATGGCCGGCCACTTAATGTGGGATTTCAAATTAATATTTTCATTATTTTAATGCCAAATAATTTCTAACCTAAACCTAGTAGTTGCCTATAAATAGAAAGTGATGGCTCAGTCACAATACAAGCTTTCACATGCTTTCATTAGTAATATGACAGAAATTTCTCTCTTCAGAAAACTGAGCCTTCCCCACTTTCTATACCTGGCCGAAACCCTCTCTCTTCTTTTCTCCTTGATCAATTTCGACCCTAGTGAAAGAGTAAGTGCCCACACACAGCAAGCAGTAACTCAATCATAGATTGGAAGACTGTGAAGGATCAAACTTGAAGAAGAAGGACATTCGGGCTCAGATCTTGATTATACTCTGCTACAGAAAGGATACAAGGGTTAGAGATCTGAGTGGAAGGAGACATTAATTCAGCTGCATCAATGTAAGGTTTTCTTAACTTTATATGTGTTTAATTTATCGTTTTAGAAAGTTCATATTTAGGGTGTTTAAACAACATACTTGTGAGTAGATCTAAGATCCTGGTAAAATAATGTAACGCCCTAATGCTAAGGCACGCTACAGTGCTTTTTCAGTTATTGTGCAAACTTTGCTAATCAAAGTAATTTCTTGAAAAACGTGTCAAATTCAAATTTTTGCTTTAAACATGAAACTTTGTAATTTAATAAAATATTTACAAGTGCCGGGATCCCGATTTTTAAAACTTTACAAACTTTACTTTATAAATATACATTCCAAAATATGCAGATTTACAGGTCGCACAGCGACATTCAAAATACAACTCCCAGATGTCCCGAGACCGAACACTCCAGGTCGCGCTGCTTGACATGTACAATCTCACCCAAGCTCAGGTTCACTCCTGTTCAGCCTTCGCCTTTCCTTTACCTACACATGAAAGCAAAAACTGTGAGTCAACAGACTCAGTAAGAAATGCATATAACATACCACATAATTTCCGACCTGTAAATAGGCGCCCATACACCTATTTACAGAGCTTAACAGATGAGTATGAACGTTCAATACCAGGGTACAACCACTATACCACATACACAACGTACCTCACTGTACGGGTGTTGGTAGGGTTTATCCCAATCACTGAGTATCACTGAGTAATGTACCACACACCTTAGCATTTTCTATGCTTGTGTTGGTATCACTGTATCGTACTCAAATTAACAACAATCACTGTACCAATACACTCACACAAGTGTTGGTAGTATTTAACATATTTCAAGCATGCATATATAAACACATATACACACATTCAGATAATCACATCATATATTACACACAGTTCTTACCTGTTTTCCGAATTCAAGTGTCAGGCCGACCTGAACGGAATTCACGTGCTAGATGGATGCCCTAATCACAATAACGGTAACACAGATGAGTGACTCGCCAAATCACTTTCCGGGACTTAAAACCCGAAACTAAATGTTCCCCTATCAATAAACCTCATGGCAATACCCTATATTACCCAAAATTGGCCAAAACTAAGGTTCTGGAAAAACCCCCAACAGGCAGACCGGATCCAACCGGTATCCGGTTCGGGTCACCAACCGGTCCGACCGGTTGGTATAGACCATCCAGAACCGAATTCCGGCTCATCCGCGAAACCCAAAAATTTCTCCCCCTTGATTCAAATCAAGCCCAATCTTTACCAAACTCTCCAGAGCTCCTAATCAAGGCATACACAATAAAACCCAGCCAGTATTTCACAGAAAAACTCAGTGTAAACAAATATGCCATTAGAGATCAAAACTTTGAACTCAAAGTTCAAACTTGAACAATACCAATTCAAATCATCAAAACCAGCAACAAGAGGTTAAAACCAATTCAAATAAACCTAGAAAACCAAACCCTAAGCAAACCTAACCTTAACAGCCCCAATTTCACAAAATCACATGATCAAACTAAGGAAAAAGCTTAAAAATACAAAAGCAATAATTCTAGGGCTTACCTTAGATGAAACCACTTGAATCCTAGCTTAGATTCACAGAATAAAGAAGAAAAAACCCCGGTTGCTCCTTGATTGCCTCAGCCGAATAGAAAGAGAGAGAGTTCCAAGAGGAAAAAGTTTTCTTTTTAATTTCTTTTCTTTGATTTTCTAATTTGGGAAATGGACTAACTAAACCTTGGCTGAAAGTATCCTTGCTAGGTGTCAATCCACCAAAAAGCCACCTATCTCTTATCCCTTTCAAATGACAAAAATGCCCTTAGACTAAAACTAAGGTATTTCTTTGAAACTAGGGGTAAAATGGTCAATTCCACAACCCCGCTCAATCCCGATAATTTATTTCTTCTAAAATATTCCCCACTAGGAAATAGGGTTCTAAACTTACCCATGTGATCAATCTAGCCATCCATCGCAATTTCCGTTGTCGCCGAGCAAAAATTACAAAATTAACATATTTCACATATAAGCTAAATAATACCCCTAGAGTTTAATAAAATCTCCGGAATTGAGAAATTATAACTCAAATATTTATTTCTAAATATTGGGATCCACAAATAAATTAATTCACAAATAATAATAAAATAATAAAAATTAGTGCTAATTGCCTTTTCTAATCATATTACTAGAGCGGTCATTACAATTATCCCCCCGTTAATAGGATTTCGTCCCCGAAATCTAACCTGAATAGCTCTGGATGTTGAGTCCTCATATCTGATTCCAACTCCCAGGTGGCTTCTTCCACCTTACTATTTCTCCGCAGCACCTTAACCAAAGGCAATAGTCTTGTTCCGAAGAACTTTTTCTTTTCTATCCAAAATCTGAACAGGTTGCTCTTCATAGGATAAGTCTGGTTGTAGTTCAAGGGCTTCATAACTCAAGACATGAGTCGGGTCTGACACGTATTTCCTCAACATAGAAATGTGAAATACGTCATGAACAGCTGACAATGCTGGTGGTAAGGCTAGCCGATACGCTACCTGCCCGACCTTCTCAAGTATCTGAAATGGCCCAATGAACCTAGGGCTTAACTTACCCTTCTTCCCGAAGCGCCGAATACCCTTCATGGGTGAAACTCGCGGAAAACATGTTCCCCCGCCCGAAATGTGACATCTCTCGCGCTTCGGATCGGCATAACTTTTCGCCCGCTTTGAGAAGCAAGCATCCGAGCCTTGATCTTATCAATAGCTTCGTTGGTCTTGCACTAATTCGGGACCTGGTACTTCCTTTCTCCTGTCTCGTCCCAATGAATAGGAGAACGACATTTTCTACCATATAACATCTCATAGGGAGCCATCCCTATTGTACTTTGGTAGCTGTTGTTGTAGGAGAATTCAATTAGTGGCAAGTACTTAACCCATGAACCCTCAAAGTCCATGACACAGGCTCGTAATAGGTCTTCTAAAATCTGGATAGTTCTTTACGTCGACCATCGGTCGAGGGTGAAAGGCTGTACTAAACTTTAACTTGGTACCCATAGCCTTACGGAGACTCACCCAAAACTTCGATGTGAACTTTGGATCCCCGTCCGATACAATAGATTTAGGGGCTCCATGGAGACGAACTATCTCCTTCACATACAATTCGGCATATTGATCCACTGAATATGTAACTTTCACAGGTAGAAAGTGAGCTGACTTTGTGAATCTGTCCACAATGACCCAAACAGAATCATACATCCCTGTGGTTCTAGGCAAACCAGTTACGAAGTCCATTGTGATGTCCTCCCACTTCCATTCTGGAAGGACTAAAGGCTGTAATAACCCTGCCGGCCTCTGGTGTTCAGCCTTAATCTGCTGGCAGGTTAAACATTTAGACACATAGTCCACCACATCTCTTTTCATCCCATACCACCAGAAGTAGGGTTTCAAATCCTGACACATCTTGGTGGTTCCCGGATGCAATGAATATGGAGTGGTGTGAGCTTCATCCAGTATTTCTTTCTTAAGCTCATTCACACAAGGAACACAGACTCGAGCCTTATATAACAACATTCCACTGTTCGAGACCGAAAAACCTCTAGGCCGACCGGCCACCACTTCATCTCGAACTTTAACTAGCTCGGGATCTTCCAGTTGCGCCTTTCTGATTCTTTCCAACAGATCAGATTGGAGTGTTAAATTATGCAATTTCCCGACCACGAACTCAATTCCTGCACTAACCATTTCCGAGGCTAGTTGAGGAGCTATCATAACCGTAGTACACACTCGACCGGGACCTTTTCTGCTCAGAGCATCGGCCACAACATTGGCTTTCCCGGGGTGATACAGTATTTCACAATCGTAGTCCTTAACCAACTCCAACCACCTTCTCTGCCTCATATTCAGATCTTTTTGGGTGAAAAAGTATTTAAGACTTTTATGATCCGTATAAATCTCACACTTTTCACCGTAAAGATAATGTCGCCAAATCTTTAAAGCAAAAACCACGTAGCCGAGCTCTAAATCATGAGTTGGATAACGCTGCTCATATTCCTTCAGTTGACGAGAGGCATAGGCTATAACTCTGTCAGCTTGCATCAGAACACATCCCAGACCCTGTCTGGATGCATCACAATACACAACAAATTTCTCTTGATCTGATGGCAAAGCTAACACCGGAGCTGTTATCAAACGCTGCTTCAACTCCTGGAAGCTTGATTCACACTTATCTGACCACACGAATCTCTGATTTTTCTTAGTCAATTCGGTTAAGGGCATAGAAAGTTTAGAAAATCCTTCGACGAAACGTCGATAATACCCTGCTAACCCGAGAAAACTTCGAATTTCTGTCACAGACTTGGGCCTCGGCCAATTTTTCACTGATTCTATCTTGTTTGGATCAACCATAATTCCATTTTTCCCAACTATGTGACCCAAAAAGGACACCTCGGACAACCAGAATTCGCACTTTTTGAACTTGGCATACAGTTTGTGATCCCTAAGTCGCTGTAACACCATTCGAAGATGATGCTCGTGCTCCTCTTCTGACTGAGAGTATACAAGAATGTCATCGATAAACACTATAACGCAGTTATCGAGGAAATCCTTGAACACCCTATTCATGAGATCCATAAAGGCTGCAGGAGCATTGGTCAATTCGAACGACATTACCAGAAACTCATAGTGCCCATATCTGGTTCTAAAAGCAGTCTTTGGTATGTCCTCCTCCCGAATTCTGAGTTGATGATAACCAGACCGTAAATCAATCTTCGAAAACACTGTCTTTCCCTGAAGCTGATCGAACAGATCATCGATCCTAGGCAACGGGTACTTGTTCTTAATCGTCAGCTTGTTTAGTTCCCGATAATCAATACACATTCTGAGGGAACCATCTTTCTTCTTTACAAAAAGAACCGGAGCTCCCCAGGGCGATACACTGGGTCGAATAAACCCAATATTCAGCATCCCCTGAAGTTGCAACTTAAGCTCCTTGAGTTCTGCTGGAGCCATCCTATATGGAGCTTTAGAAACAGGTTCGACTCCAGGTGCCAAATCAATAACAAAATCAATCTCTCGTTGTGGCGGCAATCCCGGCAACTCCTCGGGAAACACATCAAGAAAATCTTTCACTACCCGAACTACCTCAGGCCCAAAGGTTTCAGGTCTGCTGGAATCAATTACTACCGCTAGAAATCCTACACAACCATTGCATAGTAAATCCCTAGCTCTCAACACAGAAATAACTGGGATCCGAGACCCCTGAACCGATCCGACATAAACAAACGGATCTTCACCTTAAATTTGAAAAGTCACCATTTTACGCCTACAATCTATACTGGCCGAATACTTAGATAGAAAATCCATTCCCAGTATAATATCAAACTCAGTTAATTTCAATTCTATAAGGTCAGTACTCAATTCCCTATCTTCGATCCTAATCGGCATAGACCTAATGCGCCTATTAGAGATAACCAGTTCCCCGCTAGGCATTAGGGTTCCAAACCCTCTTTCTAAAATGTCACAAGGTCTACCCAAAAGATCAATCACCCTTGTAGCCACATATGAACGTGTAGCTCCCGAGTCAAATAATACTGTAAATAACAAGTTGTTGACGGGAAGCTGACCTGTCACAACAGAAGGACTGGCTGCAGCATCAGCTTGGGTAATGGCAAACACACGAGCAGGAACCGGTTTCACCTCAACTTTTGGCTCCTCTTTCTTTGCCTGGGGGCAGTCTTTCTTGAAATGCCCCACCATGCCACATAAGAAGCATGTCTTCCGGTTACACTCTCCTGGATGATGTTTCTTGCACCTTGGACACTCAGGATAAGAATAACCCTGGCGTCCTCCTCTCGCCTTGGTTCCCACGAACCGCTTGCTTTGCCCCGAGCCACCAGAAGCTGGAACAACCTTTCTTTTATGCTCAATGGTGGAGTCACCACCATCCCTACCATAAACAGGAGTAGGAACAGTGGGGGTTCCACCAACACCCGGAGTCACTCGGGGCTCACCGAAGAAACTTTACCGCACCCTCGGCTCTCAAAGCCTTTTCAACCATCTCCGCATAAGTGGTTGCCTCGGTAGTAGTAATAACCAAATCATGCCGGATCTTTGCACTCAAACCCGCTAAATATTTTTCTTTCTTACTGAAGTCCGTGGGTACAATTCCTGCCGCCAACTTAGCCAACCGATCAAACTTTGTTGTATACTCAGTGACTGACATACCCTCAGTCTGAACTAGATCAGTGAACTCTTTCCGCTTTGCACTGCGGACCGCTTCATTGTAATACTTGGAGTTAAATAACTCCCTGAATTCTTCCCAAGTCATCAGCGTGACGTCCCGTGTGAGGGTTATCAATTCCCACCACACAAGGGCATCTTCCTGAAACTGGAAAGTGGCACAGGTTACCCGGTCATTTCCAACCACTCCCATAAAATTGAGGATGCGCTCTATTACCGAAAGCCACTGCTCGGCCTTCATCACATCAGGGCCTCCCAGAAACACTGGAGGTGCCTGTTTTCGAAATCTTTCGTACAACGGTTCCATACGGTTGCCAACAACAGGTTGTTCTGCTGGCACCGCTGGAACCGCAACGCCCGAACTTGTTGAGGAGGCACGGCGGGGAGGACCCTGTTGCCTCAATCTTTGGATCTCTTCATCTTGCTGACGAATCCTCTCTTGCATTTCAGCAAATCTTTGCTCCCAATCAGGGGGAGCTTGAGGTGGATTTACAGGGCGACCACCCTGAGCTCTGCCACGGCCACGGCCGCGACCACGGGGATTTTGAGGATTCCCCTGACCGCCTCCGGCCTCAACCATGCCACCCTGACTTCTTGTATTTCGCGGGGCGTCCATTTAATAGGACTTAGCTGCGAATCCATAAGGTAGGCGAGAGTTAGACGGCGATCAAAATTAACACCGCTCTTAATAGCAAAAAGGCAACGCACTTTCTTTTCTTTTTAAAGAAATATATTTAATTTAAATCTAATATGCTTCCTAACATGCTTTTATATCACACTTATTTAAAATACTAAACAAGTACGGGCTTACTGAACCGTGAACCGAGCTTTCTCTGATGAAGATTGTACATGTCATAGCAAGCTTCGGTAGACAAACCTGGCGGCTCTGATACCAAAATTGTAACGCCCTAATGCTAAGGCACGCTACAGTGCTTTTTCAGTTATTGTGCAAACTTTGCTAATCAAAGTAATTTCTTGAAAAACGTGTCAAATTAAAATTTTTGCTTTAAACATGAAACTTTGTAATTTAATAAAATATTTACAAGTGCCGGGATCCCGATTTTTAAAACTTTACAAACTTTACTTTATAAATATACATTCCAAAATATGCAGATTTACAGGTCGCACAGCGACATTCAAAATACAACTCCCAGATGTCCCGAGACCGAACACTCCAGGTCGCGCTGCTTGACATGTACAATCTCACCCAAGCTCAGGTTCACTCTTGTTCAGCCTTCGCCTTTCCTTTACCTACACATGAAAGCAGAAACTGTGAGTCAACAGACTCAGTAAGAAATGCATATAACATACCACATAATTTCCGACCTGTAAATAGGCGCCCATACACCTATTTACAGAGCTTAACAGATGAGTATGAACGTTCAATACCAGGGTACAACCACTATACCACATACACAACGTACCTCACTGTACGGGTGTTGGTAGGGTTTATCCCAATCACTGAGTATCACTGAGTAATGTACCACACACCTTAGCATTTTCTATGCTTGTGTTGGTATCACTGTATCGTACTCAAATTAACAACAATCACTGTACCAATACACTCACACAAGTGTTGGTAGTATTTAACATATTTCAAGCATGCATATATAAACACATATACACACATTCAGATAATCACATCATATATTACACACAGTTCTTACCTGTTTTCCGAATTCAAGTGTGCTGGCCGACCTGAACGGAATTCACGTGCTAGATGGATGCCCTAATCACAATAACGGTAACACAGATGAGTGACTCGCCAAATCACTTTCCGGGACTTAAAACCCGAAACTAAATGTTCCCCTATCAATAAACCTCATGGCAATACCCTATATTACCCAAAATTGGCCAAAACTAAGGTTCTGGAAAAACCCCCAACAGTGCATCGGATCCAACCGTATCCGGTTTGGGTCACCAACCGGTCGACCGGTTGGTATAGACCATCCGAACCGAATTCCGGCTCATCCGCAAACCCAAAAATTTCTCCCCCTTGATTCAAATCAAGCCCAATCTTTACCAAACTCTCCAGAGCTCCTAATCAAGGCATACACAATAAAACCCAGCCAGTATTTCACAGAAAAACTCAGTGTAAACAAATATGCCATTAGAGATCAAAACTTTGAACTCAAAGTTCAAACTTGAACAATACCAATTCAAATCATCAAAACCAGCAACAAGAGGTTAAAACCAATTCAAATAAACCTAGAAAACCAAACCCTAAGCAAACCTAACCTTAACAGCCCCAATTTCACAAAATCACATGATCAAACTAAGGAAAAAGCTTAAAAATACAAAAGCAATAATTCTAGGGCTTACCTTAGATGAAACCACTTGAATCCTAGCTTAGATTCACAGAATAAAGAAGAAAAAACCCCAGTTTGCTCCTTGATTGCCTCAGCCGAATAGAAAGAGAGAGAGTTCCAAGAGGAAAAAGTTTTCTTTTTAATTTCTTTTCTTTGATTTTCTAATTTGGGAAATGGACTAACTAAACCTTGGCTGAAAGTATCCTTGCTAGGTGTCAATCCACCAAAAAGCCACCTATCTCTTATCCCTTTCAAATGACAAAAATGCCCTTAGACTAAAACTAAGGTATTTCTTTGAAACTAGGGGTAAAATGGTCAATTCCACAACCCCGCTCAATCCCGATAATTTATTTCTTCTAAAATATTCCCCACTAGGAAATAGGGTTCTAAACTTACCCATGTGATCAATCTAGCCATCCATCGCAATTTCCGTTGTCGCCGAGCAAAAATTACAAAATTAACATATTTCACATATAAGCTAAATAATACCCCTAGAGTTTAATAAAATCTCCGGAATTGAGAAATTATAACTCAAATATTTATTTCTAAATATTGGGATCCACAAATAAATTAATTCACAAATAATAATAAAATAATAAAAATTAGTGCTAATTGCCTTTTCTAATCATATTACTAGAGCGGTCATTACAAATAATATTCCAACAACTGGCCTCAGAGCCATGGTAATTGATTTATTTACAAGAAATTTGGACTTTAAAACGATTGTTTGTTTGTTTTTAGATGGTATCATGTTGTATTGAGTGTTATTTGATGATTGATTGATGTTTGTGAATTTTCGTGAAAAATAATTGCGATTCTGTTTCTAGAATTATTTTTATTGGATAGTATGGAAAAAATTAAGCAAGTTACCTTTTTACAGAACTCAATTTCGATTTAATTTGAATTAGTTATGATTTTTTGAAGATTCGAAAAAATCGGAGCTGTGCTGAAATTTTCCTACGATCGCGAAAACTGTCCGTACAGCTCACAATTTTTTCGTTTTTCTTCGTTTTTTCATGCTTTTTCATGGAATTAACTTCCGATTTTTTGTGTAGTTTTGTATTTATAGATTTGCTATTCCTAATTCAATTCTAATTATCATTATGAATTAATTTAATATTTTTTAAATGTAATTTAAGATATTAGTGTAATTTAAATTTTAAAATAGTAAATATCTATCTTATTTTTAAATTTGATTATATCTTATCTTATTTTTTAAATTTAAGGCCAGATTTTAACTATTTTTAAATTAATTTTTTTTTAAATAATTTGACCTTATTTAAATTTAAAATAAGATAACTATAATCATGTAATTTTAAATATATGTAAGATATTTTGCTAACTTTTAAATTTTGTTATTTTATTTATTTAAATTAAATTTAAAATTTGAAAAGATATTTCATTTATCTTTTCTAATTTTTATTAATTTTTAATTTTTAAAATAACAGTTAATTTTTAAAAGTAGTTAGCAAATTTTTGAAATGAGATTTAGGTTGGTTGAAACCTAATTTTTCAAAATTGTAAGTTTAATTTTAAATATTTATTTTTTAAATAATTTCGAAATTTAAATTTTTTTTATTTTATTTTCGAAATTAAAAATATATTTTTTTAATTTTATTTTTCGAAAATTAAAATATATTTTTTTATTTATTTATTTAATTTTTTTTTCGAAATTTTTTATTTAAAATTAAATAAATCCTACTTCCAACTATCCAGCTAACCTTGTTGCAGGAGTATGTGGTTTTAGCTTGTGTGTAAGTTTTCAAAACCTATTATTACTTGATTGCAAATAGCCATGGTTACTTTTTGCCAGATGGCTCCCTTGGTCAAGTTAATAATTTGTAACCGGTAAATTTTACAATCTTTTTTCATCTGTGTATGACCTAGCAACATGATAGGATCCATCCAAAGTGTGCCTGTGTGAGCCTATATGTTTATTTTGTTTTAATATAGATACATATAGGTTGTTGCTAAATAAAATGTCACACCATGATAGATTTTATTTAGGTCCATTTAGTTATTGGACCTATTCAATTAATAACAGTTATTTATTTTAAGGTTAAATTCCTCTCTTTTGGGCCTTGTGTGAGAGTTGGGAGCCATAGAAGTGGGTACGACATACTGAACCCAGCACCCCCTCACATGAACTACCCCAATTGTGAATGCCCATTTGCCTGATTTGAATAACTGTACTAGGTTAATTATATTAGTTTGACCTAATAAAATTGAATTAGCAACATAATTAACTTTTAAAATATATGAAATTTATTTTCATTTTAATATTTTAAAGTTAATTTTAAGAAAAACACTTTTAGTTTTAGATATTATTTTTAGACAAACTATTTGTATTTTTCTTGTATTTAATTAAATATAGAATTTTAACTAACTAAGATTCTTTCTGGAGCTTATTTAATTAAATATTCCTATTTAAGTTATAAATTAGTTGTATCAACTGATTTTTCTTATATAACTTAAATTTGAATATTTTATTTAAATTTTAAATCAAGTTGAGGAATCCTAGGCATTAGTTATTAAAGATTCTTAAGATATTTTTTAAGTTAATATCTTTTCGAATATTAACTTAAAATGGAATATTTTAGATATTTTTTAGGTTAATATCTTTTCGAATATTAACTTAAAAAGATATCATCAAATTAAGTGGTTATAACTTAATTTTTGATATTTAATTAAATCTAAATTTGAAATTATTTAAGTTTTAGATTTTTTCTATATAACTTAAATTAGATATTTTTCAAATTTTTGAAAAGATACTTAGTCAAATAAGATATTTCTAGATAGTAATTTCTAGACTACTTATTATTTCTAATATTTAAATAGGAAAATAATATACTTTGTGAAATTAATTATTTAAATAATTAATTTTGGTATAATTTTATTAAGTATATTTTTCCTAGTATTAAACTAGAAATTAATAATTAAGCCTTCTCTACACTCAATTATTATTTCTTGAATTTAATACATTTAATTAACTTGAAAAATTTAAATATCTAAGTTGATTTTCATCATGATACTTAAATATTTATTTATTTTTCATGACACTTAATTAAATAGAAAATTCTTTTTAGGTTGAAATTTAATTTTTTCAACTTAAATTTAAATAATTTTCAAAATATATATATATTTTTCTTTATTTTATTAATCAATTTCGAAATTTGCATTTTAATTATGCAATATTTTCGAATTTTATTTTGAAAAATAGATTGAGTTGTAAATTAATTATTTATTTTAATTAATTCTTGGACCAACTACAATCAATGATTTTTTCATTTAATTGATTAATTTAAAATAAATGAATTTAAAATATATATAATATTAGAAATTGAATTAATTAGTCAAAAGAAAATCTAGATAGGTGATATTTTTGCTTGAAGTATTCCTTTTCTATTTTTTATTATTATTTTCGAAAATTGTATATTTTTTTTATATACTTTAAATTTTCGAACTCAATAAATATATTCTCAAAGGAAATTTTTAAGTTGCTAATTATTTAATTTAATTCAACTTAAATTAATTTCCTTAATATTTATATTTAAGATTATTACTAAGATGGAAATAATTAATTTTATTTCAATCACCATCTAAGTATAATTTTATAAATATTATATTAAATTCTTATTTTTGAATTTCAATTCTAAATTTCGAATTTAATGAGAATTTATTTATTAGAATAATAAAGAAAATACATTTTAAAGAATGAACTTTATTATTATTAAGATATTTGATCTCCATTGTGGGTTTTACACCGCGTTTGTTTTAGTGAGTAATCCTCCCTAATGGAGGAACGTTCATTAGCAATTTCGCACCGTTTAATCTCGCATGATATGTGGTTTGTAAGTGTTTTATATGGTATAGATCACCCTAATGGTGGCGACCATATTTGACTTGCAAATTGCGAAACAATGGTAGAAGCTCATAAGATAGAATAGCCTTGACTCTCGCCTAAACGGGACAACGCTGGATTCCAATCTTGATCGAATAAAAGGTTGCTAGAATGTTTAACATTTTAGATGAGCTGACAACTCTATTCAATGGATGGTAGCTTTGACTCTCGCCTAAATGGGACACCGATATCAGTTTGTTGAAAAACCTTGGAAATTATTTAGGATTGAATTTTTAAGTATTTTCTCATATCATTCCTACTTGCTATGTGCTTATAATTTCTGAATTGATTTTGTGTTAAACCATTATTTATTTCTATTTGTTGATTTCTATTATTTTGTAGTATCCTGTATTATCAAAATGAATCCCATGTTATCACTGTTGACTGAAAACAAGCTGAATGGATCTAACTTTAATAAGTGGAATGAGAACATTAACATTGCTCTCATAGGAGAAAGTGCCTTGTTTGTTTTAACTGAGCCGTCACCTGAAGTGCCTGGGGATAATGCATCCAAAGCTGTGAAAGAAAAGTATGAGCGTTGGCAGAAAGCAAATGACAAAGCTCTATACTTTATGCTTTCTAGCATGGTTGACACCCTCAAAACTCGGTTTTCTAAAACTGAGAAGGCTGCTGAAGTTATGACGAAGTTAAATGAGCTATTCGGTAAGGCATCACTTCAGTCACGCTTTGACACGACTAAGAAGTACATTAATGCACGGATGGAACCTCATCAAAACGTGCGTGGCCATGTTCTCCTCATGTCAAGTTATTTCCAAGAAGCCCAGGATCATGGTGCTGAAATGGACAGTGCTACTCAAGTAAGTCTTATCTTGAATAGCCTGACTCCAGCATTTCTACCATACACATCAAATTATGTCATGAATAAGAAGGAAATTGACTTTCATGAATTAGTCAATGACCTTCAAACTTATGAAAATTTGATTGGAGGACCCAAGAAGAAAGGGAGTAAACCTCATAATCCTGGGAATGGTAATGGGACGATGAAACCTGAAGCAAATGTTGCCTCTGCTTCAAAGCCCAAATCGAAGAGGAAGTGGAACAACACCAAGAAGCGAACTAAAGCCATGAAGAATAAAAAGGCTGCTCCTTCTGGTGATGCTACACTTAAAGGAAAGTGTTTCTACTGCAATGAGAAAGGTCATTGGAAACTCCAGTGTCCTAAACTTCTTGGAAAGAAACAAGGTATTTCCATTTATAAACTTTAAGAGTTTTAGTGAATTATTATCCAATTGGATTTATGATTCTGGACTAACTTTGTTTATTTGTTTTCTTCTTCGTATAGGCCAAGCTACTTGAACTCAGACGAGTTGGATTAGCAAGCTGGACCAAGGGTGAAATCGTCCAGATGAAGATGAAGCTCTTCAATTTATTTTTGAATTAATTGTTTTAGTTTAAAAACAATTTGGATTTCAAATTTTACTTAGGGATATTTATCCCTGTTTTTCTCATATTGTTGCAATACATTTTTTATTTTATTATTAATAAAGTATTCTTTATTTTCGAAATCACCATTGCAAATTATGAGATTGAGCTTTGTAATGACCGCTCTAGTATATGGATTAGTAAAGGCAATTAGCACTAATTTTTATTATTTTATTATTATTTGTGAATTAATTTATTTATGGACCCCAATATTTAGAAATAAATATTAGAGTTATAATTTCTCAATTTCGGAGATTTTATTAAACTCTAGGGGTATTATCTAACTTGTATGTGCAATATGTTATTTTTGTAATTTTTGTTTGGCGACAACGGAAAATGCGATGGATGGCTAGATTGATCACATGGGTAAGTTTAGAACCTTATTTCATAGTGGGAAATATTTTTGAGAAAATAAATTATCGGGATTGAACGGGGTTATGGAATTTGACCATTTTACCCCTAGTTTTGGTGAATACCCTAAGTTTGAGTTAAAGGGCAATTTGGACATTTATTTAAGGGGAATAGGTGGCTGTCCCTTTAGTTGACACCTAGCCATTTTTTTTTGGCAGCAAAGAGTTAATTAAACCCTTTTCTAAGTTAGGAAAGTCAAAGAAATAAAAGGAATTAGAAAATAAGCAAAATTGGTTGAGAAGTTTTTTCTTCTCTCTCTCTCTCTTCGAAGGCAGCAAGAGCAAGGGGAAGGGCTGAGATTTCTTTGGATTTTTCAGCAAGGTTTCAATCTATTGCAAGTGAGGTAAAGCCCTAGCCTATTGGTTATTGTTTTTCAAGCTTTTGAAGTTAGGTTGAAATGGTGAATTTGGGTTATAGGGGCTGTTAGGGTTTAAGGTTTGCTTAGTTCGAATTTTAGGGTTTGTTTAGCTTGATTCTAGTTCATGGTAGCTGGTTTAGAGATTGGTTGTTGGTTTTGAGCAATTCTAAGCTTTGAGTTCAAGCTTTAAGCTTTAATGGCAAGTTGTTATTTATTGTGAATTTCTGTGAAATACTGGCTGGGATTTATTGTGTATGCATTGTTTAGGAGCTCTGGAAAGTTTGGTATCATTTGGTGGAAAATTGAGCAAAGAAGGAAGTGTTTTGGGATTACTGGTGCAAACCGGCAAATCGGTTTGCCATGCCCCAAAAACCGGTTTGCCGGTTTTGGCAGGATTCCCGAACACTTCGTTTTCTCAATTTTTGTCCATTTCAGTACCTCGGTTGGGTGTTTTCCCATTTCCAGAGTTAGAATAACCCCTTTAGAGTATTGCAGAACCTAGGGTTTTGGTTTTGGGTTTCCCGGGATTAGGGTTTTAATCATGTGACTTACCCGGTTTCAAAATGTGATTAGGGCATCCATCTAGCACAGAAATTCCGTTCAGGTCGGCTAGCACACTTGAATTCGGAAAACAGGTAAGAACTGTGTATAATGTATGATGTGATTATCTGAATGTATGTATGTGTTAATATGTATACATGCTTATTTATTGTGATTCATACACTACCAACACTCGTACAGTTGTGGTACGGAGTGCATTGGTAAGGTGTGTGATGTTTGGAAGTACATCATAGTGTTACCAGCACTTGTACGGGAAGGTACAAGGTGTCTGTGGTACAACACTAGATAGTACTCAGGGTGCGGTCATACCTTACCTACACTAAAACGAAGGTATTATGAGTGTATGTGGTACATGGTACATGGTCGTGTCCCGGCTTAGAACGTTCATACTCATCTGTCAAGCTCGTAAATAGGTGTATGGGCGCCTATTTACAGTCGGAAATTATATGATATGTTATATGCATTTCTTGCGAGTACGTTGACTCACAGTTTCTGCTTCCATGTGTAGGTAAAGGAAAGGCGAAAGCTGAACAGGAGTGAACCTGAGCTCGGGTGAGATTGTACATGTCAAGCAGCGCGACCTGGAGTGTTCGGTCTCGGGACATCTGGGAGTTGTATTTTGAAAGTCGTCGTGCGACGTAAATCTGTATATTTTGGAATGTATGTTTAAAAAGTAAAGTTTGTAAAGTTTTAAAAATCGGGATCCCGGCACTTGTAAATATTTCATTAAATTACAAAGTTTAATGTTTAATGCAAAAGTTTTAATTTGACACGTTTTTCGAGAAATTTCTTTGATTAGCAAAGATTGCACAATTATTGAAAAAGCACTGTAGCGTGCCTTAGCATTAGGGCGTTACAAGCTTCATTTATTTTATCTTCATCAATTATTACCACATTATATTTGTATGTTTGATCGCTGTCTAACCTGCCTGGCTTATGGATTCGCAGGCTAAGTCCTATTAAATGGACGCCCCGCGAAATACAAGAAGTCAGGGTGGCATGGTTGAGACCGGAGGCGGTCTGAGGAATCCTCAAAATCCTCGTGGTCGCGGCCGTGGCCGTGGCAGAGCTCAGGGTGGTCGCCCTGTAAATCCACCTCAAGCTCCTCCTGATTGGGAGCAAAGATTTGCGGAGATGCAAGATAGAATCCGCCAGCAAGATGAAGAGATCCAAAGGTTGAGGCAGCAGGGTCCTCCTGCCGTGCCTCCTCAAGTGGTTCAGGCTGTTGCAGTTCCCGCGGTGCCAGCAGAACAACCTGTTGTTGGCAACCGTATGGAACCGTTGTACGAAAGATTTCGAAAACAGGCACCTCCAGTGTTTCTGGGAGGCCCTGATGTGATGAAGGCCGAGCAGTGGCTTTCGGTAATAGAACGCATCCTCAATTTTATGGGAGTGGTTGGAAATGACCGGGTAACCTGTGCCACTTTCCAAGCCAGGAAGACGCTCTCGTGTGGTGGGAGTTAATAACCCTCACTCGAGACGTCACGCTGATGACCTGGGAAGAATTCAAGGAGTTGTTTAACTCCAAGTATTACAATGAAGCAGTCCGCAGTGCGAAGCGGAAAGAGTTCACCGAGTTGGTTCAAACTGAGGGAATGTCGGTTACTGAATATACGACGAAGTTTGACCGGTTGGCCAAGTTGGCAGCGGGAATTGTGCCAACCGACTTCAGTAAAAAGGAAAAATACTTGGCGGGTTTGAGTGCAAAAATTAGACATGATCTGGTTATTACTACTACTGAGGCAACCACTTATGCGGAGATGGTTGAAAAGGCTTTGAGAGCCGAGGGTGCGGTGAAGTTCCTTCAGGAGGCCCGGGTGACTCCGAGTGTTGGTGGAACCCCCACTATTCCTACTCCTGTTTATGGTAGGGATGGTGGTGACTCCACCACCGAGCAGAAAAGAAAAGTTGTTCCAGCTTCTGGTGGCTCGGGGCAAAGCAAGCGGTTCCGTGGGAACCAAGGCAGAGGGGGACGCCAGGGTTATTCTTATCCTGAGTGTCCAAGATGCAAGAAACATCATCCGGGAGAGTGTAACCGGAAGACATGCTTCCTGTGTGGCATGGTGGGGCATTTCAAGAAAGATTGCCCCCAGGCAAAGAAAGAGGAGCCAAAAGCTGAGGTGAAACCGGTTCCTGCTCGTGTATTTGCCATTACCCAAGCTGACGCTGCAGCCAGTCCTTCTGTTGTGACAGGTCAGCTTCCCGTCAACAACTTGTTATTTACAGTATTATTTGACTCGGGAGCTACACGTTCATATGTGGCTACAAGAGTGATTGATCTTTTGGGTAGGCCTTGTGAAATTTTAGAAAGAGGGTTCGGAACCCTAATGCCTAGTGGGGAATTGGTTATCTCTAATAGGCGCATTAGGTCTATGCCGATTAGGATCGAAGATAGGGAATTGAGTACTGATCTCATAGAATTGAAACTAACTGAGTTTGATATTATACTGGGAATGGATTTCTTATCCAAGTATTCGGCCAGTATAGATTGTAGGCGTAAAATGGTGACCTTTCGGTAGGAAGGTGAAGATCCATTTGTTTATGTTGGATCGGTTCAGGGGTCTCGGATCCCGGTTATTTCTGTGTTGAGAGCTAGGGATTTACTATGCAATGGTTGTGTAGGATTTCTAGCGGTAGTATTTGACTCCAGCAGACCTGAAACATTTGGGCCTGAGGTAGTTCGGGTAGTGAAAGATTTTCTTGATGTGTTTCCCGAGGAGTTGCCGGGATTGCCGCCACAACGAGAGATTGATTTTGTTATTGATTTGGCACCTGGAGTCGAACCTGTTTCTAAAGCTCCATATAGGATGGCTCCAGCAGAACTCAAGGAGCTTAAGTTGCAACTTCAGGGGATGTTGGACATTGGGTTTATTCGACCCAGTGTATCGCCCTGGGGAGCTCCGGTTCTCTTTGTGAAAAAGAAAGATGGTTCCCTCAGAATGTGTATTGATTATCGGGAACTTAACAAGTTGACGATTAAGAATAAATACCCGTTGCCCAGAATCGACGATTTGTTCGATCAGCTTCAGGGAAAGACTGTGTTTTCAAAGATTGATTTACAGTCGGGTTATCATCAACTTAGAATTCGAGAGGAGGACATACCGAAGACTGCTTTTAGAACCAGATATGGGCACTATGAGTTTCTGGTAATGTCATTCGGATTGACTAATGCTCCTGCGGCCTTTATGGATCTTATGAATAGAGTGTTCAAGGATTTCCTCGATAACTGCGTTATAGTGTTTATCGATGACATTCTTGTATACTCTCGGTCAGAGGAGGAGCACGAGCATCATCTTCGAATGGTGTTACAGCGACTTAGGGATCACAAGCTGTATGCCAAGTTCAAAAAGTGTGAATTCTGGTTGTCCGAGGTATCCTTTCTGGGTCATATTGTGGGAAAGAATGGAATTATGGTTGATCCAAACAAGGTGGAATCAGTGAAGAATTGGCCGAGGCCTAAGTCTGTGACAGAAATTCGAAGTTTTCTCGGGTTAGCAGGGTATTATCGACGTTTCGTCGAAGGATTTTCTAAACTTTCTATGCCCTTAACCGAATTGACTAAGAAAAATCAGAGATTTGTGTGGTCAGATAAGTGTGAATCAAGCTTTCAGGAGTTGAAGCAACGTTTGATAACAGCTCCGGTGTTAGCTTTGCCATCAGATCAAGAGAAATTTGTTGTATATTGTGATGCATCCGGACGTGTCCGGGATGTGTTCGATGCAAGCCGACGAGTCATAGCCTATGCCTCTCGTCAATCGAAGGATTATGAGCAGCGTTATCCAACTCATGATTTAGAGCTCGCTGCTGTGGTTTTTGCTTTGAAGATATGGCGACATTATCTTTACGGTGAAAAGTGTGAAATTTATACTGATCATAAAAGTCTTAAATACTTTTTCACCCAAAAAGATCTGAATATGAGGCAGAGAAGGTGGTTGGAGTTAGTTAAGGACTACGATTGTGAAATACTGTATCACCCCGGGAAAGCCAATGTCGTGGCCGATGCTCTAAGCAGAAAAGGTCCCGGTCAAGTGTGTACTACGGTTATGATAGCTCCTCAACTAGCCTCGGAAATGGTTAGTGCAGGAATTGAGTTCGTGGTCGGGAAATTACATAATTTAACACTCCAATCTGATCTGTTGGAGAGAATCAGAAAGGCACAACTGGAAGATCCTGAGCTAGTTAAAGTTCGAGATGAAGTGATAGCGGGTCGGCCTAAAGGTTTTACAGTCTCGAGCAGTGGAATGTTGCTATATAAAGCTCGAGTTTGTGTTCCTAGTGTGGATGAGCTTAAGAAAGAGATACTTGATGAAGCTCACACCACACCTTATTCGTTGCATCCGGGAACCACCAAGATGTATCAGGATTTGAAACCCTACTTCTGGTGGTATGGGATGAAAAGAGATGTGGTGGACTATGTGTCCAAGTGTTTAACCTGCCAGCAGATTAAGGCTGAACATCAGAGGCCGGCAGGGTTATTACAGCCTTTAGTCCTTCCAGAATGGAAGTGGGAGGACATCACAATGGAATTCGTAACTGGTTTGCCTAGAACTACAGGAATGTATGATTCTGTTTGGGTCATCGTGGACAGATTCACAAAGTCAGCTCACTTTCTACCTGTGAAAATTACATATTCAGTGGATCAATATGCTGAATTGTATGTGAAGGAGATAGTTCGTCTCCATGGAGCTCCTAAATCTATTGTGTCAGACAGGGATCCAAAGTTCACATCGAAGTTTTGGGTGAGTCTCCAGAAGGCTATGGGTACCAAGTTAAAGTTTAGTACAGCCTTTTCACCCTCGGATCGATGGTCACGTAAAGAACTATCCAGATTTTAGAAGACCTATTGCGAGCCTGTGTCATGGACTTTGAGGGTTCATGGAGTAAGTACTTGCCTTTAATTGAATTCTCCTACAACAACAGCTACCAAAGTACAATAGGGATGGCTCCCTATGAGATGTTATATGGTAGAAAATGTCGTTCTCCTATTCATTGGGACGAGACAGGAGAAAGGAAGTACCTGGGTCCTGAGTTAGTGCAGAGGACCAGTGAAGCTATTGATAAGATCAAGGCTCGGATGCTTGCTTCTCAAAGCAAAGTAAAAGTTATGCTGATCCGAAGCGTAGAGATGTTACATTTCAGGCAGGAGAACATGTTTTCCTGCGGGTTTCACCAATAAAGGGTATTAGACGCTTCGGGAAGAAGGGTAAGTTAAGCCCTAGGTTCATTGGGCCATTTCAGATACTTGAGAAGGTCGGGCAGGTAGCGTATCGGCTAGCCTTACCACCAGCATTATCGGCTGTTCATGACGTATTTCACATTTCTATGTTAAGGAAATACGTATCAGACCCGACTCATGTCTTGAGTTATGAAGCCCTTGAACTTCAACCAGATTTATCTTATGAAGAGCAACCTGTTCAGATTTTGGATAGAAAAGAAAAAGTTCTTCGGAACAAGACTATTGCACTGGTTAAGGTGCTCTGGAGGAATAGTAAGGTGGAAGAAGCCACCTGGGAGTTGGAGTCGGATATGAGAACTCAGCATCCAGAGCTATTCAGGTTAGATTTCGGGGACGAAATCCTATTAACGGGGGGATAATTGTAATGACCGCTCTAGTATATGGATTAGTAAAGGCAATTAGCACTAATTTTTATTATTTTATTATTATTTGTGAATTAATTTATTTATGGACCCCAATATTTAGAAATAAATATTAGAGTTATAATTTCTCAATTTCGGAGATTTTATTAAACTCTAGGGGTATTATCTAACTTGTATGTGCAATATGTTATTTTTGTAATTTTTGTTTGGCGACAACGGAAAATGCGATGGATGGCTAGATTGATCACATGGGTAAGTTTAGAACCTTATTTCATAGTGGGAAATATTTTTGAGAAAATAAATTATCGGGATTGAGCGGGGTTATGGAATTTGACCATTTTACCCCTAGTTTTGGTGAATACCCTAAGTTTGAGTTAAAGGGCAATTTGGACATTTATTTAAGGGGAATAGGTGGCTGTCCCTTTAGTTGACACCTAGCCATTTTTTTTTGGCAGCAAAGAGTTAATTAAACCCTTTTCTAAGTTAGGAAAGTCAAAGAAATAAAAGGAATTAGAAAATAAGCAAAATTGGTTGAGAAGCTTTTTCTTCTCTCTCGCTCTCTTCGAAGGCAGCAAGAGCAAGGGGAAGGGCTGAGATTTCTTTGGATTTTTCAGCAAGGTTTCAATCTATTGCAAGTGAGGTAAAGCCCTAGCCTATTGGTTATTGTTTTTCAAGCTTTTGAAGTTAGGTTGAAATGGTGAATTTGGGTTATAGGGGCTGTTAGGGTTTAAGGTTTGCTTAGTTCGAATTTTAGGGTTTGTTTAGCTTGATTCTAGTTCATGGTAGCTGGTTTAGAGATTGGTTGTTGGTTTTGAGCAATTCTAAGCTTTGAGTTCAAGCTTTAAGCTTTAATGGCAAGTTGTTATTTATTGTGAATTTCTGTGAAATACTGGCTGGGATTTATTGTGTATGCATTGTTTAGGAGCTCTGGAAAGTTTGGTATCATTTGGTGGAAAATTGAGCAAAGAAGGAAGTGTTTTGGGATTACGGTGCAAACCGCAAATCGGTTTGCCATGCCCCAAAAACCGGTTTGCCGGTTTTGGCAGGATTCCCGAACACTTCGTTTTCTCAATTTTTGTCCATTTCAGTACCTCGGTTGGGTGTTTTCCCATTTCCAGAGTTAGAATAACCCCTTTAGAGTATTGCAGAACCTAGGGTTTTGGTTTTGGGTTTCCCGGGATTAGGGTTTTAATCATGTGACTTACCCGGTTTCAAAATGTGATTAGGGCATCCATCTAGCACAGAAATTCCGTTCTGTGCCTGGCTAGCACACTTGAATTCGGAAAACAGTAAGAACTCGTGTATAATGTATGATGTGATTATCTGAATGTATGTATGTGTTAATATGTATACATGCTTATTTATTGTGATTCATACACTACCAACACTCGTACGCGCTTGTGGTACGGAGTGCATTGGTAAGGTGTGTGATGTTTGGAAGTACATCATAGTGTTACCAGCACTTGTACGGGAAGGTACAAGGTGTCTGTGGTACAACACTAGATAGTACTCAGGGTGCGGTCATACCTTACCTACACTAAAACGAAGGTATTATGAGTGTATGTGGTACATGGTACATGGTCGTGTCCCAGTTAGAACGTTCATACTCATCTGTCAAGCTCTGTAAATAGGTGTATGGGCGCCTATTTACAGGTCGGAAATTATATGATATGTTATATGCATTTCTTACTGAGTCTGTTGACTCACGCGCTCGCTTCCATGTGTAGGTAAAGGAAAGGCGAAAGCTGAACAGGAGTGAACCTGAGCTCGGGTGAGATTGTACATGTCAAGCAGCGCGACCTGGAGTGTTCGGTCTCGGGACATCTGGGAGTTGTATTTTGAAAGTCGCTGTGCGACCTGTAAATCTGTATATTTTGGAATGTATGTTTAAAAAGTAAAGTTTGTAAAGTTTTAAAAATCGGGATCCCGGCACTTGTAAATATTTCATTAAATTACAAAGTTTAATGTTTAATGCAAAAGTTTTAATTTGACACGTTTTTCGAGAAATTTCTTTGATTAGCAAAGATTGCACAATTATTGAAAAAGCACTGTAGCGTGCCTTAGCATTAGGGCGTTACAAGCTTCATTTATTTTATCTTCATCAATTATTACCACATTATATTTGTATGTTTGATCGCTGTCTAACCTGCCTGGCTTATGGATTCGCAGGCTAAGTCCTATTAAATGGACGCCCCGCGAAATACAAGAAGTCAGGGTGGCATGGTTGAGACCGGAGGCGGTCTGAGGAATCCTCAAAATCCTCGTGGTCGCGGCCGTGGCCGTGGCAGAGCTCAGGGTGGTCGCCCTGTAAATCCACCTCAAGCTCCTCCTGATTGGGAGCAAAGATTTGCGGAGATGCAAGATAGAATCCGCCAGCAAGATGAAGAGATCCAAAGGTTGAGGCAGCAGGGTCCTCCTGCCGTGCCTCCTCAAGTGGTTCAGGCTGTTGCAGTTCCCGCGGTGCCAGCAGAACAACCTGTTGTTGGCAACCGTATGGAACCGTTGTACGAAAGATTTCGAAAACAGGCACCTCCAGTGTTTCTGGGAGGCCCTGATGTGATGAAGGCCGAGCAGTGGCTTTCGGTAATAGAACGCATCCTCAATTTTATGGGAGTGGTTGGAAATGACCGGGTAACCTGTGCCACTTTCCAAGCCAGAAGACGCTCTCGTGTGGTGGGAGTTAATAACCCTCACTCGAGACGTCACGCTGATGACCTGGGAAGAATTCAAGGAGTTGTTTAACTCCAAGTATTACAATGAAGCGATCCGCAAAGGCGAAGCGGAAAGAGTTCACCGAGTTGGTTCAAACTGAGGGAATGTCACTATCGAATATACGACGAAGTTTGACCGGTTGGCCAAGTTGGCAGCGGGAATTGTGCCAACCGACTTCAGTAAAAAGGAAAAATACTTGGCGGGTTTGAGTGCAAAAATTAGACATGATCTGGTTATTACTACTACTGAGGCAACCACTTATGCGGAGATGGTTGAAAAGGCTTTGAGAGCCGAGGGTGCGGTGAAGTTCCTTCAGGAGGCCCGGGTGACTCCGAGTGTTGGTGGAACCCCCACTATTCCTACTCCTGTTTATGGTAGGGATGGTGGTGACTCCACCACCGAGCAGAAAAGAAAAGTTGTTCCAGCTTCTGGTGGCTCGGGGCAAAGCAAGCGGTTCCGTGGGAACCAAGGCAGAGGGGGACGCCAGGGTTATTCTTATCCTGAGTGTCCAAGATGCAAGAAACATCATCCGGGAGAGTGTAACCTAAGACATGCTTCCCGTGTGGCATGGTGGGGCATTTCAAGAAAGATTGCCCCCGTGCAAAGAAAGAGGAGCCAAAAGCCGAGGTGAAACCGGCTCGCTCGTGTATTTGCCATTACCCAAGCCGACGCCGCAGCCGGCCCTTCATAGACAGTCGCCTTCCCGTCAACAACTTGTTATTTACAGTATTATTTGACTCGGGAGCTACACGTTCATATGTGGCTACAAGAGTGATTGATCTTTTGGGTAGGCCTTGTGAAATTTTAGAAAGAGGGTTCGGAACCCTAATGCCTAGTGGGGAATTGGTTATCTCTAATAGGCGCATTAGGTCTATGCCGATTAGGATCGAAGATAGGGAATTGAGTACTGATCTCATAGAATTGAAACTAACTGAGTTTGATATTATACTGGGAATGGATTTCTTATCCAAGTATTCGGCCAGTATAGATTGTAGGCGTAAAATGGTGACTTTTCAGCCGGAAGGTGAAGATCCATTTGTTTATGTTGGATCGGTTCAGGGGTCTCGGATCCCGGTTATTTCTGTGTTGAGAGCTAGGGATTTACTATGCAATGGTTGTGTAGGATTTCTAGCGGTAGTATTTGACTCCAGCAGACCTGAAACATTTGGGCCTGAGGTAGTTCGGGTAGTGAAAGATTTTCTTGATGTGTTTCCCGAGGAGTTGCCGGGATTGCCGCCACAACGAGAGATTGATTTTGTTATTGATTTGGCACCTGGAGTCGAACCTGTTTCTAAAGCTCCATATAGGATGGCTCCAGCAGAACTCAAGGAGCTTAAGTTGCAACTTCAGGGGATGTTGGACATTGGGTTTATTCGACCCAGTGTATCGCCCTGGGGAGCTCCGGTTCTCTTTGTGAAAAAGAAAGATGGTTCCCTCAGAATGTGTATTGATTATCGGGAACTTAACAAGTTGACGATTAAGAATAAATACCCGTTGCCCAGAATCGACGATTTGTTCGATCAGCTTCAGGGAAAGACTGTGTTTTCAAAGATTGATTTACAGTCGGGTTATCATCAACTTAGAATTCGAGAGGAGGACATACCGAAGACTGCTTTTAGAACCAGATATGGGCACTATGAGTTTCTGGTAATGTCATTCGGATTGACTAATGCTCCTGCGGCCTTTATGGATCTTATGAATAGAGTGTTCAAGGATTTCCTCGATAACTGCGTTATAGTGTTTATCGATGACATTCTTGTATACTCTCGGTCAGAGGAGGAGCACGAGCATCATCTTCGAATGGTGTTACAGCGACTTAGGGATCACAAGCTGTATGCCAAGTTCAAAAAGTGTGAATTCTGGTTGTCCGAGGTATCCTTTCTGGGTCATATTGTGGGAAAGAATGGAATTATGGTTGATCCAAACAAGGTGGAATCAGTGAAGAATTGGCCGAGGCCTAAGTCTGTGACAGAAATTCGAAGTTTTCTCGGGTTAGCAGGGTATTATCGACGTTTCGTCGAAGGATTTTCTAAACTTTCTATGCCCTTAACCGAATTGACTAAGAAAAATCAGAGATTTGTGTGGTCAGATAAGTGTGAATCAAGCTTTCAGGAGTTGAAGCAACGTTTGATAACAGCTCCGGTGTTAGCTTTGCCATCAGATCAAGAGAAATTTGTTGTATATTGTGATGCATCCAGACAGGGTCTGGGATGTGTTCTGATGCAAGCTGACAGAGTCATAGCCTATGCCTCTCGTCAACTGAAGGATTATGAGCAGCGTTATCCAACTCATGATTTAGAGCTCGCTGCTGTGGTTTTTGCTTTGAAGATATGGCGACATTATCTTTACGGTGAAAAGTGTGAAATTTATACTGATCATAAAAGTCTTAAATACTTTTTCACCCAAAAAGATCTGAATATGAGGCAGAGAAGGTGGTTGGAGTTAGTTAAGGACTACGATTGTGAAATACTGTATCACCCCGGGAAAGCCAATGTCGTGGCCGATGCTCTAAGCAGAAAAGGTCCCGGTCAAGTGTGTACTACGGTTATGATAGCTCCTCAACTAGCCTCGGAAATGGTTAGTGCAGGAATTGAGTTCGTGGTCGGGAAATTACATAATTTAACACTCCAATCTGATCTGTTGGAGAGAATCAGAAAGGCACAACTGGAAGATCCTGAGCTAGTTAAAGTTCGAGATGAAGTGATAGCGGGTCGGCCTAAAGGTTTTACAGTCTCGAGCAGTGGAATGTTGCTATATAAAGCTCGAGTTTGTGTTCCTAGTGTGGATGAGCTTAAGAAAGAGATACTTGATGAAGCTCACACCACACCTTATTCGTTGCATCCGGGAACCACCAAGATGTATCAGGATTTGAAACCCTACTTCTGGTGGTATGGGATGAAAAGAGATGTGGTGGACTATGTGTCCAAGTGTTTAACCCGCGCCACAGATTAAGGCTGAACATCAGAGGCCGGCAGGGTTATTACAACCTTTAGTCCTTCCAGAATGGAAGTGGGAGGACATCACAATGGAATTCGTAACTGGTTTGCCTAGAACTACAGGAATGTATGATTCTGTTTGGGTCATCGTGGACAGATTCACAAAGTCAGCTCACTTTCTACCTGTGAAAATTACATATTCAGTGGATCAATATGCTGAATTGTATGTGAAGGAGATAGTTCGTCTCCATGGAGCTCCTAAATCTATTGTGTCAGACAGGGATCCAAAGTTCACATCGAAGTTTTGGGTGAGTCTCCAGAAGGCTATGGGTACCAAGTTAAAGTTTAGTACAGCCTTTCACCCTCAGACTGATGGTCACGTAAAGAACTATCCAGATTTTAGAAGACCTATTGCGAGCCTCTGTCATGGACTTTGAGGGTTCATGGAGTAAGTACTTGCCTTTAATTGAATTCTCCTACAACAAGCTACCAATAAAGTACAATAGGGATGGCTCCCTATGAGATGTTATATGGTAGAAAATGTCGTTCTCCTATTCATTGGGACGAGACAGGAGAAAGGAAGTACCTGGGTCCTGAGTTAGTGCAGAGGACCAGTGAAGCTATTGATAAGATCAAGGCTCGGATGCTTGCTTCTCAAAGCAGGCAGAAAAGTTATGCTGATCCGAAGCGTAGAGATGTTACATTTCAGGCAGGAGAACATGTTTTCCTGCGGGTTTCACCAATAAAGGGTATTAGACGCTTCGGGAAGAAGGGTAAGTTAAGCCCTAGGTTCATTGGGCCATTTCAGATACTTGAGAAGGTCGGGCAGGTAGCGTATCGGCTAGCCTTACCACCAGCATTATCGGCTGTTCATGACGTATTTCACATTTCTATGTTAAGGAAATACGTATCAGACCCGACTCATGTCTTGAGTTATGAAGCCCTTGAACTTCAACCAGATTTATCTTATGAAGAGCAACCTGTTCAGATTTTGGATAGAAAAGAAAAAGTTCTTCGGAACAAGACTATTACCTTTGGTTAAGGTGCTCGGGAGGAATAGTAAGGTGGAAGAAGCCACCTGGGAGTTGGAGTCGGATCTGAGAACTCAGCATCCAGAGCTATTCAGGTTAGATTTCGGGGACGAAATCCTATTAATCTGGGATAATTGTAATGACCGCTCTAGTATATGGATTAGTAAAGGCAATTAGCACTAATTTTTATTATTTTATTATTATTTGTGAATTAATTTATTTATGGACCCCAATATTTAGAAATAAATATTAGAGTTATAATTTCTCAATTTCGGAGATTTTATTAAACTCTAGGGGTATTATCTAACTTGTATGTGCAATATGTTATTTTTGTAATTTTTGTTTGGCGACAACGGAAAATGCGATGGATGGCTAGATTGATCACATGGGTAAGTTTAGAACCTTATTTCATAGTGGGAAATATTTTTGAGAAAATAAATTATCGGGATTGAGCGGGGTTATGGAATTTGACCATTTTACCCCTAGTTTTGGTGAATACCCTAAGTTTGAGTTAAAGGGCAATTTGGACATTTATTTAAGGGGAATAGGTGGCTGTCCCTTTAGTTGACACCTAGCCATTTTTTTTTGGCAGCAAAGAGTTAATTAAACCCTTTTCTAAGTTAGGAAAGTCAAAGAAATAAAAGGAATTAGAAAATAAGCAAAATTGGTTGAGAAGCTTTTTCTTCTCTCTCGCTCTCTTCGAAGGCAGCAAGAGCAAGGGGAAGGGCTGAGATTTCTTTGGATTTTTTAGCAAGGTTTCAATCTATTGCAAGTGAGGTAAAGCCCTAGCCTATTGGTTATTGTTTTTCAAGCTTTTGAAGTTAGGTTGAAATGGTGAATTTGGGTTATAGGGGCTGTTAGGGTTTAAGGTTTGCTTAGTTCGAATTTTAGGGTTTGTTTAGCTTGATTCTAGTTCATGGTAGCTGGTTTAGAGATTGGTTGTTGGTTTTGAGCAATTCTAAGCTTTGAGTTCAAGCTTTAAGCTTTAATGGCAAGTTGTTATTTATTGTGAATTTCTGTGAAATACTGGCTGGGATTTATTGTGTATGCATTGTTTAGGAGCTCTGGAAAGTTTGGTATCATTTGGTGGAAAATTGAGCAAAGAAGGAAGTGTTTTGGGATTACTGGTGCAAACCGGCAAACCGGTTTGCCATGCCCCAAAAACCGGTTTGCCGGTTTTGGCAGGATTCCCGAACACTTCGTTTTCTCAATTTTTGTCCATTTCAGTACCTCGGTTGGGTGTTTTCCCATTTCCAGAGTTAGAATAACCCCTTTAGAGTATTGCAGAACCTAGGGTTTTGGTTTTGGGTTTCCCGGGATTAGGGTTTTAATCATGTGACTTACCCGGTTTCAAAATGTGATTAGGGCATCCATCTAGCACAGAAATTCCGTTCAGGTCGGCTAGCACACTTGAATTCGGAAAACAGGTAAGAACTGTGTATAATGTATGATGTGATTATCTGAATGTATGTATGTGTTAATATGTATACATGCTTATTTATTGTGATTCATACACTACCAACACTCGTACAGTTGTGGTACGGAGTGCATTGGTAAGGTGTGTGATGTTTGGAAGTACATCATAGTGTTACCAGCACTTGTACGGGAAGGTACAAGGTGTCTGTGGTACAACACTAGATAGTACTCAGGGTGCGGTCATACCTTACCTACACTAAAACGAAGGTATTATGAGTGTATGTGGTACATGGTACATGGTCGTGTCCCAGTTAGAACGTTCATACTCATCTGTCAAGCTCTGTAAATAGGTGTATGGGCGCCTATTTACAGGTCGGAAATTATATGATATGTTATATGCATTTCATCGAGTCCGTTGACTCACGCTTCGCTTCCATGTGTAGGTAAAGGAAAGGCGAAAGCCGAACAGAGTGAACCCGAGCTCGGGTGAGATTGTACATGTCGGCGCCGCGACCTGGAGTGTTCGGTCTCGGGACATCTGGGAGTTGTATTTTGAAAGTCGCTGTGCGACCTGTAAATCTGTATATTTTGGAATGTATGTTTAAAAAGTAAAGTTTGTAAAGTTTTAAAAATCGGGATCCCGGCACTTGTAAATATTTCATTAAATTACAAAGTTTAATGTTTAATGCAAAAGTTTTAATTTGACACGTTTTTCGAGAAATTTCTTTGATTAGCAAAGATTGCACAATTATTGAAAAAGCACTGTAGCGTGCCTTAGCATTAGGGCGTTACAAGCTTCATTTATTTTATCTTCATCAATTATTACCACATTATATTTGTATGTTTGTATGTGTAAGTGTTTTTATTATTGATGCAAATTCTATAATATTTACAACTCTTCATAGAGTTCTATTAAATAAACACTAGAAATTATTTCTATGTTTATTAATAATTGTTCATTCTCATACAATTATTAAGAATTTGTTTAATAAAAGGATCTTTTGATCTGATAGGGGTGGAGAAAAGTTAAGAAAACTATGCAGTTCAACGATCTTTTATATCTAATGAACTCTGGATAGTATTCAACTCCACATAAACTCTATCACACTAAGAGATTCATGATCTTTACAACCTTTAGGGGTGGATCATAATCTCTATATACTTAGGGGTGGAGGTTATCCACAAGTACCCTATATGTATATTCTTAGGGGTGGAGTCTATTCCACAATTCCCTATGTAACACATATCTTCTTTAAACATGGAAGTAATATAATGAGTCAGCTATTGTCAATATAAATTCTTGATCTTGATTGTATGTTCCATTTCGATTTTACTGTTGTAAGTAAAAGTTTGATACCTTTGAAAGTTCTTTGTTAAAGTTTCACACTACCTTAATTGAGTGGGAGAATTTTAAAATTCTATACCCATCTTTATTAGGTTGATACTTGTGATAGGTACTTAAGAACATTACTGAAAAGCAAATCTAACCATTCACATGGATAGGAATAGCTTATCAGAATTATGAGAATAAGATAAAGAGCTCTAGTTCAGTCCATTCGAATGACTTGAACTTAGAATTCTTAATCCTCATAAAATTTTATGGTATCTTAATTTTTGATTACTTTATCTCTGGCATGTATTTTTCACTTCAAATACTAGTCTGCTATGTTGATGACATAGTCTTTACTTAAAGTTTTAGACTAATACAAAAGTCACAACTAGGTAACTCTCCAAACAATCAGAGGTTAAAAGTATTATTTAACCAGACATCTGCTATTGAGTGGGAGCTATCTGAGATGTAATCAAATAGGGAACATTAGAAGATATTCAAGAAAGATTTATGAAAGTGATCTATATGTCAGATATTAAGGAACTGTGTATCAGTTGTCCTTGTATCTCACCATCTAATTTTCGAGACCTATGAGATGGTATTTACTTTGGGGGTGGAGGAGTTATTGTATAATAATTCAAGCTCTACCAGAGAAGAATTATATATTTGTGTATTCAAAATCCAAGAAAGTTATATCACTGAAGATAAGTCTACACTGTATTATCTCAATTACATATTTTAAAATATGAGAGATATGTCTTCTGTTAATTCAGATGTACTTTTAAAACAGTAAAGATTTCAGTATCCCTTGATGAGTAAAGCATATAGTAAAGGATGTTTCATAAGAGTTTTTATGAACTAGTTTCAAGAAGTTTGGGTGGATTCAAATATACTACACTTGATCTGAGGATCAAGACATCAGATTGACTTATTTGCACAGTTTGTTTTATGTTAGTGCAAGTGGGAGTTTGTTGGGTTTTATGCCCTAAATAAAACTCTTTACAATCTGATTAGTTATCAATATAAGAAATTTGAAGTGATTGATGTTTGCGTGAATTCTACATGCTAATGGTTTAATATGTTTAAATATGTTTATTACATTTACACACAGAATCAGTTAAATCCAGATCATATGTTTATTCACAATTACAGTATCGTCAACACAGTGGAATGTGATTGTGATCATATGAATCAAAAGTATTGGTCCCTGTTTCATCAGTGTTATTGGATTTACACTAATGTGATAATCAGCGATGATGTGTACTTACACTTGGAGTAAGTGTTATGTTCTTTCCAGGACATTAGTAAAGTATACTAGTTTCGAATGTATGGAGTATACATAGGACTGGACCGATATTGCAACTAAGTTAAGATATTACAAACTTACCGTTATACATATCTTTCCAAGTCAATATCAGTAGTTGATCTTAAGATTAAAAGAATCTAAATCCTGATATGCTTGGGCTCAACTCAGGAGTGCTATTCATGTTCTTTGATTTATTAGTTAAGCCTACTTTTGGGTCAGGGTGATACGTATATTTTGGGAACATGATAGTATGATTGAGTGGGAGTGCTGAACATAAATATGGAATCTATAGCTTCTACTGGTGTATAGAAGTCAAGTGATGATTCCCTTCGAGCTTAGCAAATAGAGGTAAATGGATGAGCTCTTGTTTAACTGACTAATCATTAGATCACTAAACACCATTTACAGGTAGCTAAGTGTTTTAAGGGGCAAAATACTTTGAGGGGTGAGAACGGTAAAGAAATCCCATCTCGATGTAAATCATCTATATAGAGGATCTTTAAATCACAATAAGATTATAACAATGGTTAAATGAGATAGCATGTTGATATCGTGGAACATACAATATGCTCTATATAAGTCTGAGAGTGCAATTCTAAGTTCTAAGAGTGGATTCAACGAAGAATTAATAAGTAGGAATTTACTTGGTAAATTTGGTTCACTTATTGGAAGCTCAGCATATAGATCCATGGTCCCCATTCTAGTTGAGAACATTCTTCTTGTAAGACTCATTAATTGATTCGTGATTGATCAATTATAATTCTAAAGTTAGACTATGTCTAATTTTATGAATTTTCACTAAGTAGGGGTGAAATTGTAAAGAAAAGAGTTTCTAGGTTTATTTATTTATTAATGGACTTTATATGTCTAATTAATAATTAAATTAAATGACAATATTATTTAATAATGTATTTTAGTTATTAATAATTAGTTTTGGCATTTAAAAGGTTAGAATTGGAAAATTGGCGTTTTTGAGAAAATAGAGATAAAATTTGATAAAACTGCAAAATCAAGTGAGGCCCAATACAACACCATGGCCGGCCACTTAATGTGGGATTTCAAATTAATATTTTCATTATTTTAATGCCAAATAATTCCTAACCTAAACCTAGTAGTTGCCTATAAATAGAAAGTGATGGCTCAGTCACAATACAAGCTTTCACATGCTTTCATTAGTAATCTGACGGAAATTTCTCTCTTCAGAAAACCGAGCCTTCCCCACTTTCTATACCTGGCCGAAACCCTCTCTCTTCTTTTCTCCTTGATCAATTTCGACCCTAGTGAAAGAGTAAGTTCCCACACACAGCAAGCAGTAACTCAATCATAGATTGGAAGACTGTGAAGGATCAAACTTGAAGAAGAAGGACATTCGGGCTCAGATCTTGATTATACTCTGCTACAGAAAGGATACAAGGGTTAGAGATCTGAAGTGAAGGAGACATTAATTCCGCTGCATCAATGTAAGGTTTTCTTAACTTTATATGTGTTTTATTTATCGTTTTAGAAAGTTCATATTTAGGGTGTTTAAACAACATACTTGTGAGTAGATCTAAGATCCTGGTAAAATAATATTCCAACAATATGATGATAGGATAATTATATTAAATGTTTAGGGTAGTTCTACAATAGACACTCTAATATTGGTCACACCCATACATCCTTAAAATGTTGAATAGTGGTTGGTTATAATATCGACACACATGCTATTTTAGTGGATTATCGTACATAGAATATTTATTCATTTATTTATGAATATATATGAATATTCATATATAATTATTTGTTTATTTATTTATAAAATATATATGAATATTTATTAGAACATTGAATTATTATTTGTTTGACATATAATTTTTTGAATTGTTTCCTGTATTTCTCTTTTATTTTATTTTTTCTTCCGACAATGTAAAAGTTTTATGATATTCAATTGGATATATAACTTTGACTAGCTAATACTGAAAAAGAAAACAAATAAAAAGACATAAAAAGAAAATAATAGTAATAATATTAAAGAAGGTAAGAACTTATATATTCGATTCGGCAAATATTATATATATATATATATATATATTTTAATGCTTTGTTCCACCAACCATAATTTATTAAACAAAGAGTTTTATTATAAGTAGATTCATGGAATAAAAAGAGAGTCAAATGGCAGCAGTGGTCTTTCTTTATTGAAATCTTGATTCAAGATTGAATTTCCATCTTTGATGTATACTTTTACTTGAGGACTGAGGGTTGGATAGGGAATCTCCTGCTGGACTGTGGGGTTGAGGGAAAGGGAGTCGTCGGTGGTGCCGGAACTGAGGGAGAAGGAGAGAGGAACCGTCAGCAACTTGGAGTGAAGAAGATGAAGAGAGACCGAAATAGAGAGAGGGATTGTTATTTTTAGGGATATTATTTAATGTGCATTAGAGTTATATGGGCCAATCAAATAATAATTTAAAGGTTGTATAGGTGCACCCCAATTTTACTAAGGTTTGATTCTCTACAGCAAGCCTTACCACAAAAATCTTTCATTTAATAGTTGTCACCAATTATATGTTTTGATATTGGACACACTGGTGAGCCCGTAAAAGGAGTGTCTATTGAAGAATTTTCCAAATGTTTATATTAAATCGGAGAATTTAACGAAAGCGGATCCTCTGTCAAAATATGTTGTCCATTCTTCTGTCTAACTAATCAAAACAACCCATGTTATTAATTACATAATGACATAACAGACACTTATCATATATTCATTCCGTTAGTTTGTTATTCCCTATATAAAATACATAATAATAATAATAATAATGAAAAATGAGACTTTTTCAAAGACCACATTAATAATAGGACCCACTATTTATTATACCTATGAGAAAAGAAAACTGATTCCATTTAATATATATTTAAATTTTAAATCAAATTTTTTAAAAGAAATTATTTTAGAAATTGTATAAGTGGGTCTTGTAATTTTTCAGTATGAAGTTCTAAAATAATTTATTTTATTTTTAAAAAATTAAAAGAAAATAGTTTTTTTTCTATTTATTTATTTGTTTCTTTTAAAAAAAAATTATTATTATTATTATTATTTTTAACCATTCTTTTCAAGAAAAAAACAATTCGTTTATCCATTTTCTTTAACAATGTTCCTTATTCTTAATATAATAATTAATATATGGGTGCACTCTTAATGGGTATAACCCATGAATGGGTAAAATTAGAAAATTTTGAGTTTTTATGCTTTATTTTTCTATCTAATTAAAAAAATCTATCATTTTTATATCATATGGGCTGAGATTGTTCCATCGGTAAAAAAAGTTTTTTAGCAAGAAAAATTTGAAAAAGAAAAAGTTGAGTTTGAGTTAAATATTTTTGTATGAACATATTTTTGATATAGTGTAAAAAAGAGATATTTTTTGATATTTTTTTTAATTAAGTAGTTAAATTAAGTATAGAAATTCAAATTTGTGATTTCATTATTCGTTATTAGATCAAAATTCGATGGTTTTGTTATAAATATTAATAATTATGTGGATGTCCAAATCTTTTATTTATTACCATTAATTGTAATCAACATTCTTCTTATTTAGTTTCCATTTTTCTTAGTTTCTTAATATTTGACTCTTGTATTTGTATAAATAGGGGTTCACCCCATTAACATAAACAACTGAAAAATTCTCATTCACTTTCTCTTTCTCTTTTCTTCTTCTTCTTATTCTTTCCTCTCATCTATTTTATATTATTTTATAACACATTATCAGCACGAGTCTCTGCCCAAGCTTCAAGCATAAGTCTCTGCCTAAGCCCCAATGTAAGTATTTTGTTAAAGTTTTTGAATTGTTTCAAGGTCGCGATACACTAAATATATATTTATATATATATATATACTTATCTGACTGAAACAATTTCAAGAATCATTTGCTTTCCTTTTTTCTTTTTATCTATATATCTATATATTATATATGTATGTATATATTTTTATATGTTTATTATTGTTTTCATATATATATATATTATGTTCTTATCATTTATAATATTTACAATATATGTGTGTATATGATATAGAAAAGAAAATTTGTATAAATTATACATATATCCTGAAAATTATGTATTCACGATAAAATATTGCATATATCATGAAGATTATGCGTATGTATATGTTCTTGTATCCTTTGAGGACAATGAAAAGTAATCTAATATCGATATAGATTTTGACAAACATTTCCTGAAGTAAATGTTTTATATTTGTAAAAAAAAAATTGTATTTATGTGAATACAACTAAAGAATCATTGAAAATGATTATTATTGATGCAATTTTATAGTGGGTTTTGAATACCTAAAAAGAATGTTAAGAAAATTGCATTGAAACATCAAAGTATAAGAATAACAATGAGCATGACTAATATTATTTAAATACATGATGCATGTATTTATTGTTCACCATTCAGGGAATGATACATGAATTCAATTACTTTTAAAGATTGTTCGTATTCTATAAATTAGTCATATTATTATACATTGTTATTACTTGCAATATTTATATTGGAAATTATTGCATGTGACATATATTAAAGATCAAACTTTGCAAACATCTTGGAGACTATGCAAAAACTGTATTCATATATTCTTTGAAATATCATAAAAGAAATTGCTGAATAATTTCTTATATTTTTATGGATGAACAATGAATAAATTTTTAAGAAATTTATAATAATGTTCTACTTGTTCAACGTCATTCCCTGAAGTGAATGCAATATTGTTTACTACTCATATATTTCCAGAAGAAAGTGGAAACAACCAAAAGATGAGATACCACAGACAATCAAAGTGCATGAAATCTATATATCATGTGTGGAATTGAATAATAGTAGTCGCGTACCTGTAGTACGGACACACTTATAATCAAGATAAATGTATATTTGATTATTGAATAAGTGTGGATTGACAAATTTATTGTACATTTAGAATATTTAAATATCATTCCCTGAAGAGAATGAATAGACATGAAATTCTATTTCAAAGAATATAGATTTCACATATATTGGTAATGCCATAAGCAAATTAATATATACATATTTTATTATTTCTTGAAATCAATAGTTTCAAACTATTGTTGGTACAGAATATGTATATATATAGTTACTATTTAATTCAGTTTGCATATTCCCAGAAGTGGATATATAATTTACTAATATTTGTTAGTGATCCAATATAATCAAAGTGATAAAGAATCACAAAATGATTATTTGAAAAGCTTCCTAAAGAAGTTTTACATACAATTGCTACTTGGAGTAGTAAAATATCTTTGTATGTACCTAGATGTATAACTTTTATCTAGTTATGAAAGTGATAAGAAATAACTTATTATATGTACTAGTTGTACATTTAAATATATAATATATCAAGTCATGATAATTAGACTGATGAATAGTCTATTAATAAATTAGACGACTTGTTAAAAAGATACCAGGAAAAATAAATGATATATTATGGTTATATCTATTTGACCATTACAATAACATGATGAAGTTGTCATGTATCTTTTAAATTATACACATCATTGAATTGATGATAGTGATTCCTGAAGAAATATAAAGTTTGATAAACATAATAGTGACTCTTGAAGAGTGTATATGTTTTGGAGAATAATATAATTATATTATTCGTGTATATAAAAATGAAATTTGTAATGATTATGTTGTAATGAATTTAAACTACCTTTTGAAAGTTTCATTGAAATACAAATTATAGTGAACCTGAAGTTCATAAGTTGAATTATTTTGACATGATCAATCATATGCAATAAATTGTCAAAGGATTTGACTAAATTTTGTTGAAGAACCTTAAGATTCTTCTCATTGTTAATTTATAAGGCTCAAAAGAAGAATGTGCATATATTTGTGTTGGGAAAAACGATAAACTTCAAGCGCAGCGAAAATAATAAAGAAACTAAGCAAAGCAATTTACTCAGTTTGGTAAAACTACCAAACCCACAAAGAGAGATACATTTCACTTATCACTTCAAAATTACATATACTCTCTATCTCAATCTCTCTACCCAAACCTCTTTCTCTCTCTCTGTCTCACACAAAACACATATTTATAAAGTTACAAAACTTGGGCACCAAGACAACTTGGAGACCAAGACATTCCAAAGCTTCCTTAAGAAGACTTTCAAAACTTGGCAACCAAGAGTTTTCTTTTCCCATAATTAATAATTACCCAAAAAGAAATTGCAACTTTAGAAATATAGATAAATAAAGAAAGAAATAAATAATTTGAGTCAAACTCTAACAATCTCCACCTTGACTCAAATTCTCTAAACTCACAACTCAAACCATCAATAAGAGTATATATGCACCGAATTCATACTCTCATTGAACTTCACTTGAGCACTTGTCTTCACATTCTTCAATCTTTCACTGATGTCTTCTTTCTTCAAACAACTTTTAACTGAAATTGGAGTCTTCTCCACCTTGTCACATTCCTTCGCACTAACTAAATGTCTTTTGTGACGTGACTCCACCTTCACAACTCCACCTAAAATAGTCTTCCCGACTAATTTATACAAATTTCGCTCTTTCTTACCCTTCACCACTACCAAGCCTCCTTTCTTGATAGTTATTTCACCACCTTTTGTGGAATAGACATAACCTCGAGTATCCAAAGCTCCCAAAGAAATTAAGCTCCTCCTTAATGTTGGAACATGTCTCACAACAGTCAGTATTCTCACAACACCATCAAACATGTTCACCTTAACAGTTCCTATTCCAACAACTTTAGAGCTAGAATCATTACCCATCAAAACAATACATCCATCATATGCCTTATAAGTGTCAAAGCACTCCTTATACGGGCACATGTGGAACGAACAACCAAAATCCAAAATCCAAGAGTCAAAAAAGTTTTCATCAGCTATGACAGAGAGAAAATCAGAGTCACTTTCAAAGCTTTCACCAGCAACATTTGTGGAATCTAATGTGTCTTTGCAATCTTGATTCCTCATTGCTTCAAGATGCTTAGTCAACTCTTCACAATTCCGCCTAACATGTCCCTTTTTGTGACAATAGTAGCACTCCACTTCCCTTGAAAAGCGTGAATGAGTGCGATTGTCTCTTTTGTCATCATATCTTCCTCTCGATGTACTCCTACCACGACTTGATTCTGATCTTGTCACAAGAGCTTGATCAGTATGAGACACACCACTTGGTTGCTTGATACTATCTGTCTCTAAAAGAGCAGTTGACACCTCATCTACAGTTAAAGTAGTCTTTCCAACCAAAAGTGTAGTCACTAATGTCTCATATGATTTTGGTAATGATGCCAACAAAATAATAGCTTGATCCTCTTCATCAATTTTGACCTCTACACTTAACAATTGAGTTATGCACTTATTAAATTTATTTATATGGTCCCTAACATCTTGTCCTTCAACAATTTTTAACTCATATAACTGCTTCTTTAAATATAATCTATTTGTTAGAGATTTTGACATATAAAGTTTTTCTAACTTTTTCCATAACTCAGAAGGACATGTTTCATTCAATACACTATACTTTAATTCAGGAGCCAAACTTAAACGAATAGTGCTTACCGCTTTTGCCTACAACTCTTCCCAATCTTCATCAGTCATACTCTGAGGTTTCTTTCCCTGCAGTGCCTTTAGTAGCCCTTGTTATACCAACACATCTTTCACCGTACTCTGCCATAAACTGAAATTATTCTTCCCATCAAAAAACTCGATCTCAAATTTTGTGGAAGACAGCATCTTTGACATTTTCTGTGTTGATCTGAACCTTGGCTCTGATACCACTTGTTGGGAAAAACGATGAACTTCAAGCGCAGCGGAAATAACAAAGAAACTAAGCAAAGCAATTTACTCAGTTTGGTAAAACTACCAAACCCACAAAGAGAGATATATTTCACTTATCACTTCAAAATTACATATACTCTCTACCCAAACCTCTCTCTCTCTCTCTCTCACACACACACACAAAACACATATTTATAAAGTTACAAAACTTGGGCACCAAGACAACTTGGAGACCAAGACATTCCAAAGCTTCCTTAAGAAAACTTTCAAAACTTGGCAACCAAGAGTTTCCTTTTCCCATAATTAATAATTACCCAAAAAGAAATTGCAACTTTAGAAATATAGATAAATAAATAAATAAATAAATAATTTGAGTCAAACTCTAACAATTTGCACATAGAAGATATTTAAATTATATTTCCTTAACAATCTTGAGCCATTGTTAGATTTTTATTGCTAGTTTCTTATCGATGTGATAAGATTATATGATCATGCATTTACAAAATGTGTAAATTTATGTATTTCTAATTCTACACGTATGACTCATTCTTAGAAATGAATTAAGTTCATAAATATTAAACTTGAAACTGAAGTTCAATGTCATATAGTATATATGAGTTTAAATAGATATTGATTCATTGTGATATATTGAAATCCCTACATGTGTATTAATATTATTAGATATCACAATTTTTAAAAATTCTCTCGATCAGGGGGAGAGAAGCAGTTGGGATCGATGATAATTTTTGAAAAATGATCTTTGCACAAAGTATATAAGAACGATATAGTTCAAAATGATATATACCAACTGCAAATCAACATTATTCAAAGTTGAGATAGAATGAGTTGAAAACGCCTGAAGCGTAAATGAACATTGTAGAAATTATTAATAAATGTTCATTTGATTTATCCTGATGTTGTTAAATCTAGAGGTACTCATGGAGATACCTTAATGTTATAAAGTATTGATGATTTAAAAATGATAACTGTGATGGAAACGGTACTCTAGAAGAGACTCCAAAGAGAAGTTAGACATAACACATTTGATTATAATTGAATCCCTAAAGTGGTTCTATATAGGTACCTATAAATGATAAACATATTTGAAAAATAATGTAATTTAAAGAGATCTCTATAAGTTATGTCAATATGGGAGGAAATTATCATAAAATGAAAATTTTTGTCAACATGAGATAGCAAGGATCATGGTATTAGATTTGTCAAGAATTAACGACATACATTTTGATTTTTGGCCAAAATATTATGACGCAGTCCAGGCAAGTTTACTCGCATAAAGTGAAGTAAGACCTGTAGGGTGTGCAAATAAATATTTTTAATGAGAAATTTGCATATATGTATTTGTACATAATAAATTGTTGTACAAAGTTTGCATAGACATGAGATTGATTGAAGTAAAGCTTAAATATTGAGAAAATATAATCATGATTTGATTATAGCCTGAAATATATTTTATGAGAATTTATAAGCGTCACACTAATGTTGCAACAAAATGTTATTTATTTCGAGATCCTAATATAGTGAGAATTTGAAATAAATCTTATCTAAAAATTCAAGAAGAATTTAATACATGTCTTAAGTGATATAAATTCAAAGTCGCGCGCACTATACGATAAAGATCTTTGTATGAAATAAAGACATGTAAGTAAATTATTGTTTGAAAAATATGTATGGTTGTCTATGCAGTATAAATTCGTAAATTATACGTTGTGATAGACTCTTGAAGAGTTTTTGATTAATTGAAGAACAAACTTTTATTTCTTTTGTATATTGAGAAATATTAAATGTATAAAGTTTGTTCATTAGTAGAGAAGTCCTGAAGTACTTCATATGCATCAAGAATTATAGATATATGATCATTTGATATGGAAATTAAGATCATACAACAAGATAGAACAAATATATGGTCTTGGAGTACCATCATTGTCACAAATGAAAATTTATATTATCATTAATGTGTTATGCTCATATCTACTTCAAATGTTAAATTTTAGTATGAACAAGATTGTATACACACATGAATGATACAATTAGTTGGATAAAGATTAATGTTCCACGAACCCCTCATCTATAATTTAGAAGTCCATACATACTCTGGAAGAGTTATAAAAAATATATGATCAAAGATTGTATATGGTGATATTTTAAAAGTGATAACAATAATCTTATGAGATATATTACCACCAAAAGAATTATGGATCATATGTGCATGAGGGGGAGACATATTCATGTTGCACTCTTTTTCCCTTAGCTCAGGTTTTGTCCCACTGGGTTTTCCTGGCAAGGTTTTTAACGAGGCAACTTGCAAATAATTATGAATATGAAATATATATTGTACTCTTTTTTCCCTAGCTCAGATTTTGTTCCACTGAGTTTTTCTGGCAAGGTTTTTAAAGAGACAACTATAAATCATGTTAACATACTTGTATTTTATGAAGCAAGTAAAGAATGTGTAACACCCTGTCCAACAGGGACGCCACGTGTGTGCAATTTAATAAAATACTCTGATTTATATAATATGTAATTATACTAAAAAGTGTGGGTAATTAAATTTTGATAATTAAAATTCAACTTTTAAAATTGTTTAACATAAGATAAGTGATATAGACTACGGGGTTCCCCTGTTTTCAAAATATTTACAATCTGGTTTCAAAGTATTTTACAACATAAACTTTATATTTCCAAAATACAATCAAAATGGAGCATCCTGTTTACTGGGCCGTGCCACTGCGGCTGGTATGTACATTGCTGCTGCGACCACAAACTCATGGTTGCCCAACTTTTGCCTTCCCTTTACCTACACCATAAAGCACCCGTGAGTCACACAGACTCAGCAAGAAAAGTGACCATAACAATAACTGAAAGAAAATGATTATCAATTTAATCCCATGCCATCATGTTTACTCATTATACAATATAATAAGCATTCCTTTAAACGTTACACATTCCTGGTACTTAATAAAGTACCCCTTTTTACCACTCGTCACTCACGAGCTGAATATGTCATTATCGTTGCCCGATAAAGCAAACGATAAGTAAGAAACCTAACCGCGGTTTTAAGAGTAATTACTCGTAACGGTAATAACCGTTTCCAACCCTAGGTCATAACCTAGGCTTAATAAATATTTAATCAAAGTCTTGATAATAATCAAGGCCACTTCCATTCAACCATTAATCTTTAACCACATACGGTGCTTACCACTTTTCTTACCTTGGTTCAGAAATCAAGAGTACGGGCTGACCTGAGTGGAAAACAAGCTAGGCAATCCCGGTCCTATGTCACGACAATTAAAACTCAAATGAATACCTTAACTTGATATTTTTCGGATTAAAACCCTAATTTAAAACTGATTAGACTTAGCCTTAACCAACTTTAAAATAACTCAAATAACTCAAAAACATTCAAAGGCAGGTACTAGGTTCAACCCCGAGTCAAAACAGGGTTCGGAGAAAACCCGAGAAATTTTCCCCTGCTGTAACCGTTCGACCGGTTCTAGTACACCAGAACCAACCGGTCGACCGGTTGCTGTCAGACTAGAAAAATTCTGGGTTTTCTTCCCCAGCTCGAACCAAAATCATTACAGACCTAAATTGCATTTCCAGAACAGTTCAATATACCAAGTACAACATATTTAACACATCATTTAATCACAATTCACCATTTAACTCAAAATCACCATCTCACATGAAAATTTGCACTAAACATCACTTTCAACACCAATTCAATTAAACAACCCCTAACTTCACTCAAATTTCATTCAAACAAGTTCCAATTCAACCCTAAGAACCTACCTTACCCTCAGTTTATACCCCAGCTCAGAATTTATTGAAACTTCCACCAAAACCTAAACTAAACTCAAGAAAACAAATCAAGAGTAGTGTCAAAAGATCATACCTCCACTTAGCTAGCTTCTAGGGCTAAGATTAGCTCAAGAATGGTTGAAATAAGATGAAATTCACTTGGTTCCCAACTGCTTCTAGGTTTCGGCAGAAGGACAAAAAAAAGAGAAGCTTGGTGTTTTGAAAATTTTGGTTTTCTTGTCTTGGAAGGAAACTCTTTAAATAGGGTTTTTTTTTTATTTGTTTAAAATAATAGGCAGCTAAAAGAAAGAAAAGTCAAAGCACCATGAATTTACTAATCTACCCCTCTTCCTTAATTTAATTTTTTTATAAAAAAAAACCCTAGGGGCATTTTGGTAATTTCACTAATTCCCCAACCCGACATTCTAATAAAATTCTAACTTAATCCGGGATATTCTCAAAATAATTCTTTCATTAATGTCGTGACATTACTAACCACATCGCTAAATTCTCACAATTGCCGGGCCCGAAAATAACGTATTTCATTAAATAATTTCTCAACAATTTACCTAAGTAAGATCATAATCCTACTTCGTTTCCAAAGTAATTACATATTTAATAAAATATGTCTATTTAAATATTATTTATTTTCTGGGATATTACAACTATCCCCCACTTATAGGAATTTCATCCTCGAAATTTACCTGAAAAGCTCGGGATACAACTCCCGCATCTGCGACTCTAACTCCCAAGTCGCTTCTTCAACTTTGCTGTTCCGCCACAGCACTTTAACTAGCGGAATAGTCTTGTTCCGCAACACCTTTTCTTTCCTATCTAAAATCTGTATTGGTTGTTCTTCATATGACAGGTCGGTTTGAAGCTCAATGTCTTCATAACTTAAGACGAGTTGTATCAGATACATATTTCCGAAGCATCGAGACATGAAACACGTTATGAACCCCAGATAAAGCAGCAGGTAGAGCCAACCGATGAGCTACCTGACCTACTTTCTCAAGAATCTCAAATGGACCAATAAATCTGGGACTCAACTTTCCTTTCTTCCTGAATCTTCGAATTCCTTTCATTGGGGATACCCGAAGGAAAACAAAATCCCCAACTTGGAATTCAACATCTCTACGCTTTGGATCTGCTTAGCTTTTCTGTCTACTTTGGGAAGCAAGCATACGAGCTCGAATCTTTTCAATAGCCTCACTCGTTCTTTGGACAGCTTCAGGTCCAAGGTACCTACGTTCACTAGCCTCATCCCAGTGAATAGGTGATCGACATTTCCTTCCATAAAGCATCTCATACGGAGCCATGCCAATGGTACTCTGATAACTATTGTTATAAGAAAACTCAATCAGAGGTAGGTACTTGTTCCAAGAACCTTCAAAATCCATTACACATGCCCTCAACATATCCTCAAGTATCTGGATAGTCCTTTCAGATTGACCATCGGTTTGAGGATGAAAAGTTGTACCGAATTTCAACTTAGTACCCATTGCTTGCTGTAAACTTTCCCAGAATTTGGATGTAAATTTTGGATCTCGATCTGAAACTATCGACTTTGGGGCACCGTGAAGTCGAACTATCTCCTTGATATACAAATCAGCATATTGATCCACTGTATACGTTGTCCTCACCGAGAGAAAGTGAGCAGACTTCGTATATCGATCCACTATCACCCAAATAGAATCATAATACCCTACTATTCTGGGCAATCCCACTACAAAATCCATGGTGATGTCTTCCCATTTCCATTCAGGAATCTTTAGAGGTTGAAGCAAACCTGCCGGCCTTTGATGTTCTGCTTTAATTTGTTGACAGGTTAAGCATCTTGACACATATTCAACAATATCCCTCTTCATACCAGGCCACCAGTATAAAGCTTTCACATTATGATACATCTTGGTTGTTCCCGGGTGTAAGGAGTACGGTGTAGTATGAGATTCATCAAGAATCTCCTGTCTTATTTCTTTATCAACCGGCACACAGATTCTGTTCTTATATCGCAACAACCCATCAGATAAACACGAAAAGTCTCTTGCCAATCCAGCCTCTAACTTCTCCTTATGTCCTTGTAGCTCAAGATCACCTTGTTGAGCTACTCTAATTTTTTCCAATAGATCAGACTATATGGTGATATTAGCAAGTTTTCCAATTACAAATTCAATTCCCGCTCTCGTCATATCCTCAGCCAGCTTTGCTGAGATTTCCTTTAGTTCACAAACTTGCCCTGGTCCTTTTCGACTTAGAGCATCCGCTACCACATTTGCTTTACCAGGGTGGTAGAGAATCTCACAGTCATAATCTTTGACCAGTTCTAACCATCGTCGTTGCCTCATATTTAAATCCTTCTGAGTGAAAAAGTACTTGAGGCTTTTGTGATCTGTATAAATTTCACACTTCTCACCATACAGATAGTGACGCCAAACTTTTAGTGCAAAGACAACTGCTGCCAATTCAATATCATGGGTAGGATACCGCTGTTCATACTCCTTCAATTGCCTGGATGCATAAGCAATCACTTTCCCTAACTGCATAAGAACACAACCTAACCCTTGTTTGGATGCATCACAATAAATCACAAACTTTTCATCACTTTTTGGTAAGGTTAGCACAGGAGCGGTAATCAACCTTTGCTTCAATTCCTGGAAACTACCTTCACACTTGTCAGTCCAAACAAACTTACAATTCTTTCGGGTCAATTCAGTTAAAGGCGTAGAAATCTTTGCAAAGCCCTCAACAAATCTTCGATAATACCCTGCTAACCCCAGGAAACTTCTAACTTCGGTTGCTGACTTAGGTCGAGGCCAGTCACGTACTGCTTCGATCTTTACTGGGTCCACTAAAATACCATCTTTACTCACCACATGCCCCAAGAAACTCACCTGAGGTAACCAAAATTCACATTTCTTAAACTTGGCATACAACTTATGCTCCCTGAGACGTTGTAATACCATTCGAAGATGTCTTTCGTGAGTCTCTTCTGAGTCTGAATAAATTAGAGTGTCATCAATAAAGACAATAACAAAATCATCTAAAAAGTCTTTGAACACTCGATTCATCAGGTCCATAAATGCTGCCGGGGCATTTGTTAATCCGAAGGACATTACCAGGAATTCATAATGACCACACCGGGTCCGGAAAGCTGTCTTGGGAATATCCTCCTCCCGAATCCTCAGTTGGTGATAACCAGACCGAAGATCAATCTTGGAAAAGACAGTCTTTCCCTGCAACTGATCAAATAAATCATCTATTCTTGGCAGAGGGTACTTGTTCTTCACTGTCAACTTGTTTAACTCCCGATAATCTATGCACATTCGTAAAGTTCCATCTTTCTTTTTCACAAACAAAACTGGTGCACCCCAAGGTGAAGTACTAGGTCTAGTAAATTTTAAATCCATCATCCCCTGTAATTGAACTTTTAACTCTTTCAGCTCCGTAGGTGCCATCCTGTAGGGAGCTTTCGATACAGGTTCAGCTCCTAGTATTAGATCAATCTCAAAATCAATTTCACGTTTTGGTGGCAACCCCGGTAACTCTTCGGGGAACACATCCAGAAATTCTCGAACCACTGGGACATGCTCTGGTCCCGCTAGTGGTTTCCTATTGATATCCACAACATTTGCTAAAAAACCAATGCACCCTTCACACAACAAATCTCTAGCTTTAAGCGCTGAAATTAAGGGAATTCGAGATCCCTGCATTTTACCTACAAATACAAAGGGGTCCTCGCCCTCAGGCTGAAAAGTTACCATTTTTCTCTTGCAATCAATGGTGGCATTGTATTTAGCAAGCCAATCCATCCCCAAGATAACATCAAAATCCTCCAGATTCAATTCTATCAGATCAACTGATAACTCTCTTCCTTCCACAAATACTAGAAGGGATCGAACCCACCTGCTGGAGATAACCAACTCCCTAGTAGGCACCAAGGTTCCAAAACCTCTAGAAAGCACATCACTAGGTCTATTCAACTTCTCAATTATTCTACTTGAAATATAAGAATGCGTCGCACCAGAATCAATTAGAACAGTCAATAAAGTACCAAAGAATGAAGCCGACTCGACACAGTGGAAGGACCAGCATCAGCCTCAGCTTGAGTCAGGGCAAACACTCAGGCAGGAGCGGGTGTATCATCCTTCTTTTGCTCTAGTCGTAGCAATTATGGACAATTTCTCTTCATGTGACCCACCATTCCACAGTGAAAACAGGCCCTGGCCTGACACTCGCCCAGGTGATGCCTTTTACACATCGGACATTCAGGAAAAGTCCGCCAGTTTTCGTTTCCACCACGACGGAAACCTTGGTTACCCTGGAATCTTTTGTTTAGGCCTGTCGCTGATGATTCACTAGGTCTTTTCTTGCAGTCACCGAGATCAGTACCCCTACCAGAACCAACACCTGCTGTTTGCTTCCATGAATCTCTTCTGGCAATATTTTTCTTTCGTATCTGAGCTTCTGCACCCTCAGAAACTAGGGCCAGTTCAACTATCAGAGCATAAGTTCGGGAAACCCCCGGTTGTTTAGAAGCAACAATCACGTCCCGGGCGATGTGTTCATCCAGCCCTCGAATGAACTTTGCTTTCCTAGCAGCTTCAGTAGCCACCTCATCTGAGGCAAACTTTGCCAATCGATCAAACTTAGTGGCATACTCTGTCACAGTCATACTACCCTGAGTTAACCGTATAAACTCTTCTGCCTTTGTTGCTCGAATAGACTCATTATAATACTTCTCATAAAATAAGGCCCGTAAGGCTTCCCAAGTCATGTTATTCAGATCATGGCTCTGAGATACAATCTCCCACCAAATACGGACATCATCTCGTAGCATATAAGTAGCACACCTGACCCGGTCATTATCTTCAACTCGCATAAAATCAAAAATGGATGTTATCATACTCATCCATTCCTCTGCCTTGAGTGGATCAGCACCACCCTCAAACACTGGCGGGTTCTGCTTCCTGAACCGCTCATACAATGGTTCCAAACAATTCCCTGCATCCGGTGGCACTACCAAAGGTGCCGGAGGATCAGGATTAGGGTTTAGAGCAGGTTGAGCTCGCTGCTCTCTCAATTCTCTGATTTGCTCACCCTGCTACCGAATAGTCTCTTGCATTGCAGCGTATAACTCTTCCCAGTTAGGTGGTGGTGGAGGGTTCTTACCCTCACCGGCAGCCCCGAGCCCAGCTAGCTCGCGGGTACCCCTACCAGTCCGCCTCGAGTGCATAACTATAAACCTGCGATCACATTCTAGGTAATAGCAATACTGATAAGTATTTTCATATATTATAATTCTTCCCACACCATTCCGATATCAACATAATTCAAATAATCAGGTATTCAGAAAATTAACAAGCTATCTTTTAACTTAAAGCTTACTAAACCATGAGTCGATCAGGTCCTTGCAGCCAATGTACATATCAAACCAGTCTTCAGGATCTAAGAACCTTGGCGCTCTGATACCATGTTGTAACGCCCTGTCCAACAGGGACGCCACGTGTGTGCAATTTAATAAAATACTCTGATTTATATAATATGCAATTATACTGAAAAGTGTGGGTAATTAAATTTTGATAATTAAAATTCAACTTTTAAAACTGTTTAACATAAGATAAGTGATAGAGACTATGGGGTTCCCCTGTTTTCAAAATATTTACAAACTGGTTTCAAAGTATTTTACAACATAAACTTTATATTTCCAAAATACAATCAAAATGGAGCATCCTGTTTACTGGGCCGTGCCACTGCGGCTGGTATGTACATTGCTACTGCGACCACAAACTCATGGTTGCTCAACTTTTGCCTTCCCTTTACATGCACCATAAAGCACCCGTGAGTCACAGACACTCAGCAAGAAAAGTCACCATAACAATAATTGAAAGAAAATGATTATCAATTTAATCTCATGCCATCATGTTTACTCCTTATACAATATAATAAGCATTCCTTTAAACGTGACACATTCCTGGTACTTAATAAAGTACCCCTTTTTACCACTCGTCACTCACGAGCTGAATATGTCACTATCGTTGCCCGATAAAGCAAACGATAAGTAAGAAACCTAACCGCGGTTTCAAGAGTAATTACTCGTAACAGTAATAACCGTTTCCAACCCTAGGTCATAACCTAGGCTTAATAAATATTTAATCAAAGTCTTGATAATAATCAAGGCCACTTCCATTCAACCATTAATCTTTAACCACATACGGTGCTTACCACTTTTCTTACCTTGGCTCAGAAATCAAGAGTACAGGCCGACCTGAGTGGAAAACAAGCTAGGCAATCCCGGTCCTATGTCACGACATTCACTTTCTTCATCATAATCATATATGCAGTTGCTAATTTTTTTTTGAAAATTCTCGAAATCGTTCAAATACAGTACTAAGATTCTTTGCTGCATTTTGATATATGTACCAAATACACAAGCGATGATATGTTTGTGGCCATTGAGAACCTAGTGCTTCAGCCATGGCGGCATTTTGATTAGTAAGAATTGTCTTTGGTTTCTTTCCCGACATTGCTGTGGCAAACGTATCAAACAACCACTCAAAGGTTTGAGTAGTTTCGTCATAAAGCAGACCAGAACCAAAAATAGTTGTTTGTTTATGATTAATAACTCCAAGAAACATTGCAAAAGGTCTCCCATCTTGTTTTTTTTTAATATGTAGTATCAAAGCTTACAACGTCACCAAAATAAGAGTATGATTGTATCATCTTTGCATCTGCCCAAAAAATATTCGTGATCAAATCATCCACATCCACTTGTATAGCATAAAAGAAGTTTAGATCTTGTATCTGCATACGTTGAAGATACTCTAAAACATTGCCTGTATCTCTAATTTTCATTTGGGTCATTCTTTTTGTTCGAAGAAAATTCTTGTAATCAATTGGAATCATACCAAGATTTTCTCGACCACCGGCTCTCCTTGCCATTAATTCACAACTTTCTTTAGGAGAAATTCCTGAGCGATCAGCCATATCTATTTCTGCTGCTTGAACTGCAATCACTTGTCGATGTGATCTTTGTAAATGGCTCTTACTAGGGCTAGTTGTAACATGAGTATGCTCAGCAATAAATTCAACAACACGATATCGATTAGTTTGTCGAGAGTAAATTTTCATCATTGCTAAACAACCAAATCTTGTTTCTGCTCTATGACGTATTACTTCCAGATCTCGCTTATCTTTCTCGCGGTAACCTTGGCACGAACAACAAAAGATTCTATCTATCATTCTACCATTCTTATAATCTTTTTGTCCTTTACTTTTACGAATACTAAATCCAACCTTATAAGAATAACTATTATAAAAATCATATCCTTCCTCTTCAGTTTCAAACTCCATACCTATTTTTGGTATTATTTCATCTATAATTTTAGAATAAATTAACTCTATTCTTTTTTTTTCCATTCAAATCGCTACTACAATTCATTCTCCAATAAAATTTAAATCTGCAATATATAATAAGTCAATGTATAGTAAATTTAATTTTTTTTTTATCACAATTCATATTTAATAATTAATGATACAAATAACATCAAATTAAAAGTAAACATAAGCAATATTATATATATACAGGAAAGTTCATGTTCTATAACATACCTCTTTTTTTTCTTCTTTAAACTCAAAAGATTACTGACATTGTGAGATAAGACTTCCCAATGCCCATATATGTAGCCACTCCTTTAAACAAAAAAGTAAAAAAAATTGATTTGTTGCTATAGAAGAATAGGATGAATAGTGATGTTTTTTTTTCTTTAAAAAAAAGGGAAAGCTTTATTCAAAAGACAACCAAAACAAACACAAGGCAAAAGCCTACAAAAACTCCCAGCGGCTGCTGTTGCAGAAAACCAACAACTACAGCCCAAAAAGTCCTTACCAATTACTTATTACATTAAGTAAATACTTGTTTCTTTTACAATCCTTAAATGGACCCTTGCTAATTACCCTCATCCTAACAGTGTCCTTAATCCCCAAACTCAAGCAACTAGGAGTTAAACAACTAAGATCAAATATGCATTTGTTCCTATTCTTCCAGAGAAAATAAAGGGCAGCAGCCAAGACAGTATTGGTTATTCGGTTTGTCAAGTTCTGCTTTATGTTGCAGCAGCCAAGAACCATTTCAGCAATCGACCGAGGCCACTAGATGCTTCCCATCCACTTGTTGACAGCTGCAAACACCTGAATTGCATAGGTGCAAGCACTACAAGGAATGTCACTTTTACCAGCACAGTTCGCTACTGCGCTGGTAAAAGTAACTTTTACCAGCGCATTTCGCAAACTGTGCTGGCAAAGGGGTCAAAGTTTTACCAGCGTACATTTGTAGTGACTAGAATCTAACTATTACCAGCACATTTATGCACTGGGAAAAGTCATTTTTTCCAGCGCTTTTCTTTTTATGCTGGCAAAACTTCTAATACCAACATTGATTTGCCAACCCCCTTTTGCCAACACATCACAAGTAAATTCTATTTTACCAGCGCAATACCAACTTTTGTTAGCACAAAAATGTGCTGGCAAAAGTGACATTTCTTGTAGTGAATTAAAAAACAAGTGATCATGAGTTTCCAAAGCCGAATCACACACTGGGCAGAGGTTGCTCGGAATGACTATTATCTGCTGTAAGTAATCCCTCGTGAGCAAATGTGTGTTAAAAATCTGCCAATATATGAACCTATGTTTAGGAACAACAAGTTTATCCCATATAGCTCCTGCATTGACAGCTTGGTTATCTTCCACAAACAGGTTATAGCACTTCTTAGCACTAATTTTATTACCTCTAGTTGCTTGTCTTAGCTTCGTTTCATCCAAAGAATCTCTTAAGCTCAGAATTTTCTTGAAATACATACTTACATCTTCCTTATTGGGCCAATCCCATATGTTTTGGTCTTTCAAGTAGATTGAATTGATCCATTTAACCCATAAGCAATCCTCCTTTTTAGTAAGAGCCCAAAGATGCTTAGCCAAAAGAGCTTTGTTCCATTTTTTTCCTTCCCGAAAGCCTACCCCTCCAAGGTTTTTGGGGAGGCAAACCTTTTCCCAAGACGCTCTATGAAGCTTGCTCCTATTCCCTGAAATTTTTCAGAGAAAGTCACGACAACTTTTATCAATAGCTGCGGTTACCTTAGAACGGAGGATGAAAATACTCATCCAATAATTTCGAATACCAAGCATCACCGAGTGAATCAGTTGCGCCCTACCTGCAAAAGATAGGTTTCTACTAGCCCAACAGTTCAGGTTCTTGTTCAGTTTGTCCAAAATAACTCCACAATCAGCAGCCTTCCATTTGGTTGGTCTAAGGTTGACCCCCAGATACTTCAGAGGGAAACTGCCTTCTTCAATTTAAACAATTTCAAGGATCTTTGCTTTGACCTCTTCACAAACCCCTCCAAAGTAAATGCGGGACTTTGAAGTATTAGCTGACAATCCTGTGTCATTGCAAAACTTAGTGAAGGTTGTATGAACAAGCTTCACCGAGTTAACATTACCTTCGCAAAAGATAACAAGATCGTCTGCGAAACACAAGTTTTTCAGGCTAATATGCTTACAAAGAGGATGAAACCCAAAGCCCTTTTGACTAGAGTAATAGCTCAACAATTTAGTAAGGTAGTCCATTATCAGCACAAAGAGTAAAGGGGACATCGGATGTCCTTGGCGAAGGCCTTTTTTACCTTTGAAACTACCTTGGATTCGACCATTGAGAAGCAAATGATAGCTAGTACCCCTTAGACAAGTCATAGTACATTGTTTCTAGTATCATAAGCCTTACTAAGATCAATTTTCATGATGCACTTGACAGAGACATTGTTTCTAGTATAACCTTTCAAGAGATCTTGAAATATGATTATGTTATGAGCTAGAAGTCTGTTTTTGATAAACGCACCTTGATTGTTGTTGACTATGGATGGCAGAACTTCAGACAATCTGGAACAGATCATTTTTTAGATGCATTTATAGACAGTGTTGCAACAAGCAATGGGTCTATAGTCCTTAGCTGAAGAAGGATTCGTCACCTTTGGAATCAAAGAGATGAGAGTCTCATTTAAGGTGTTGGGCAGCCGGCCAATGGCAAAGAAACTCAGGACTGCAGTAGAAACATCATCACCAATTTTTCTCCAAAGGTCCTTATAGAATCCTAAGCCAAACCCGTCTAACCCCGGACTCTTAGAAGAATGAATGCTGAAGAGAGCCTTCTTCACATCCCCCTTATTGAACGGGCGAATCAATCTAACTTGTTGTTCCAAGTTCAGACAATTACCCTGCTTCAAACAAGTCTCATCAATAGTGCTAACCGCTGAACTCTTGCTCCCCATGAAATTTTCAAAGTGCTTGACAAAGTGTTTCACCACTTCCTCAAAATCATCTATTATAACATCCCCCTTCATGAACGTAGTGATCCTATTTTCCAGTCTTCTTTTCCTCATACTGGCACGAAAATAGGTAGAATTTTCGTCATTAAACTTAATCCAGCTGATCTTGCTTTGTTGACGAAGATTCAGATCCATTATTTCCTTAGCTGTCAAAAATAATTGCTGCTTGTCTTTAACCAGAAGTTGCAGGGCTTGATCTGTAGGGTTCAAAGCTGCTTCCTCAAGACTACCACAGTAAGCTTCCTTAGCCTCCCTATACTCCATTGCCACATCTCCCACTTCATACCTACGAAAGACTTTTCGAGCATGCTTGACACGAAACAACCTCTTCATTAAGCTATCAAGACCGGTACCGGCGTCTTTTATATTCCAGCAATCCATCACCAGCTGATGATAACCAGGGTAGGAAGGCCAATGATTCCCAAACCGAAAAGGTTTTACACCTACATTATTCTGAGCATGGCAACGGATTAAGCAATAACAGTGATCTGAAATGACCTCCCATTTAAAACAGGCATCAGAATTAGGAAACTCATTCAACCAGATATTATTTATGAAAACTCTATCTAGCTTAGAATAAATTCTACCCCCCACTTCATGCTTATTCGTCCAGGTGAAAAACGAACCCGAGCTTTTAAGCTCCTCAAGCTAACCCAAAGCAAGCCAATTCTGAGCATCCACAATATCTTTATTCTGAATAGGCTTTCCACCACTTCTATCTTGAAAACTAAACATTGTGTTGAAGTCTCCAAGAATAACCCAAGGCTCGTTTAGCTGACCAATGCTTGCTAGACTGTCCCAAAGCTCTTTACGAGTTTCCATTGTGTTACTACCATAAACTGTCGTGACCACTATGCCCTGCTTTTGCCCACTGAATCTGATTTTACAATGCACCAGCTGTTGAGTCTCTTCTAAAATATCAAAGTAGACAAATTTGTCTTGCCAAATTAGCAAGATTCTCCCAGAAGTGATCTCACTAGAGTGATAATTCCAATTAGGAAAGCTCTCTGCCATCATGCTTTGAACCTTAGCATGTTTTATTTTAGTCTCAACCAAAGCTCTAATACTAATTTTATTCAACCTACAAACATCAAGAATAGCCTTTTGCTTTTCTTTTTTATTCATACCTCTAACATTCCGCCCTAATATATAATTAACTTCCATCAGGATTTAGTGTGGATTTAGGGACCATTACCTCTTCATCAGTCGCTGCCTGTAACGCAGCATAGCCATTGTTGGAATAAGAGTCAGTCGCATACTCCTTTGCCTCTTTGAATTCCGTCTGCTTTATTTCTTTCCTCTTAGGAGTGATCCACTCATTACCATCATCAACATCATCTTTTCCGCTCATCTTTATCTCTTTTCCCACTTCAGGAGCCTCTTGAGTAATTGTCTCATTTTCAGGTTTATCTACTGTCACAACAGCCGCTTCCCCTGTGTCTCTAACTATCATCTCTTGCACCTTCTTGGCCCCTTTTTCAGCTGCTGGTTTTTTCTTCCAAACTACTTTCGTTTCCTTGTTACAATTTGCCACAATATGCCCCAATTTATCGCACGCTGAACACTTTGATGGCAACCATTCATACTCCACCCCTTGTTCCACCAATTATTTCTTTTCATTGATATAAGAGATTGTTTTTGGAGGGTCATTCGAAATCTCTATATCAACAAGAACACGGGCAAATTTGATCATAGTTCTTTCTTGAGTTACCTTGTCTATCATGATAGGTTTGCCAATGGTGCTAACTAAAGCACTCAAATTCTTTTTTCCCCAATATTGCAGCCTCAAGCCATTCAATCGGACCCAAACTGGAACTGAATTGACCATCCTTATCGAGTCAAGATCTGTAGTCCAAGGCCGTAGCACCACCGATTTCTTATCGAAATGAATAACTCCAGTCTCTAAAATGAGATCTCGAGTAGCTTCATCTCGAAAGTTCATAAGAGTAAACCCAGAGTGCATTCGCACTACCTTCTCAATGCCCAAATTACCCCAGATTCTCTTGATGAATCCTTCAAACACCTTGAATGGGGGATTAGCACCTAAAACAATACAAACTATGGCATTTTTCCAATATGAAGCCTCTACCTCAGCCTCCTCTAGATCAATTTTGGCCACACGTTGATCACCAACAATAATCGGTTCTGTGTAAGTAAGTTTAGATGAAGGGGAAGGTACCTGGTTCGTCTTGAATTTACTCCAAATATCCCTAGCACTGGTTTGGAAATCTGCCTGCTCAACTTCCTCAACCCAGCTAGCCTGTCTCACTGTCTTGAGTTCAGCATATTCTGCTTCGACTCCTTCAGGTTCAGTTCCAGGTTCGGTCTCGATGATCAAATTCTCGCAAGAATCATGAAATTCTTCTGTAGCTTCAGGATCGACATTCTTTTCTTGGATCGAAGGGAGGTGTGCTTCAACTTCTTTGTTCACTGGGTTAGAATTGGCTGGCTTTCGGCCAACCCGTTTCTTCTTCACCATGGGAGAGGAAAGGGAGAGCTCACACGCCTTCGTTAAGTGAATTAATTTCTTCTTATGAATAATGATGTTTAGTGTTTAAAAAATAAACTGGTTATAGAATATAAAAAGTCTTATATAAAAATGAATGAATATAAAAAATTGATTAAAAATTTAAAAAATATATATATTAAAAAGGATCAGTTTTTTTTTCTCATAGGTATAATAAATAGTGAGTCTCATTATTAATGCGGTTTTTGAAAAAGTCTCATTTATTATTATTATTATTATTATTATTATTATTATAGGGAATAACAAACTAGCAGAATGAATATATGATAAGTAAGTGTCTGTTAAGTCATTAATAACATGAATTGTTTTGATTGGTTAGACAGAGGAATGGATACCATATTTTGACAAAATTTGAATTTAACTAGTTCGTTACTTTATCTTCATTCAATTATTTCAAACAATTTTGATCCCTTATTGATCATTTACAGAAAAAGAAAGCTATGATGTTCTCTTGATGTTGCATTGAAATGAAAGTCAATAATAAAATTTCGAGCTTATAGACAAAATTGGAGAATGTTTTTAATTACTTATCCAAATAGTTTTTAACCGATATGTTACTTTTATTCAGTTAATCATATCTAGTGATCCAAATAGTTTTGATAGTTAAGATTTGATTATTAAAACACAAAATAGACACGTTAAGGTCTACTTAACACTAATATTGGAGTTATCTCAAAATTTTCATAAACGCATATAGAACATTGCTACAAGGCACCATAACCATCTTATACCGAAAAGTTGGACTAATAACAAGCATTATGTCAAAATAGTGTTACTTACCATTTGATGCCCCTTAGCAATACATGTTAACAACATGGCACAGTTGATTTTAAATTTTGCCCCCAAAATGCAAGCTATTTTGGTCTTTTCAAGACAGAAAAGTTTCAGTTTGAAAAAAAAAAAAAGAGAGAAAAATTTAATTGGTAGAATATTTCCAACCTTGGCCCTTTTAGGTCTTCAAGTAGACATATTCAAGGATAAGAAAAAAAAAATGTTTCTTTTCTAACAAATAATTCATTTCCCAATTGCAGATGCAGTCACTTCCATAACTTATCCAATCACAAACAGAAACAAGACCCTAACACTTCATAAACAGAAAAACCAACCCAACAGCAGGTTCATTAATTCCGCAGAAGAGGACACTATATCACAACTAATTTTTCTAACATGAAAAATACTAAACGGTTCATTTAGAATAAGGATAACAATTTCTAACCCTATGCAGGCTGACAAACTAGCTTTCCCATACTACAACACTAATGTGGTTTTCACTTCCTCTTTTTAGCAGGTGGCTGGGGAGTCTCTTCATCCTCGTCTTCATCTTCTTCCTCATCCTCGTCTTCCCCATCCTCATCATCATCATCATCGCCATCATCATCTTCCTCATCATCGTCCTCGTCATCACTTCCTCCTTCACCATTGGCTTCAGGGTCATCTTCAGGATCTGCTTCCTCATCACCTTCTTCACCTGAGAAGTCCTCATCACCCGCGTCATCATCCTGGTCATTAGCATCATCAGCATCCTCCTCATCATCGTCATCCTCTGTATCACTAGAATCTTTGTTTTCTGGAACAGTTTGCTTCATTTTGCGAAGTTGATCGAAAGGAAACCTACCAAAGTAAGTAACACCCAGATAAATTTGATATCCCATCAATGGATGAATCATATAAGCTACATTAGGGATTATTACTACCTTTCCTCAACTGCAGAAAGTCTCAACGACACATTGGCCTCATTCAGCAGTGAACAAGTCTGAAAAATATTTTGAACACATGAAGGTAAGAGCTCAAGAGTCATGAAGCAGAAAATCCAAGAACTACACAGTACACAATTATTCCTGTACATAGCTCGGTATGGAACAAACTATTTTCTTCATTATTTGCTTTCAATGATAATAACAATCATTAACCAAGTTGCCAAACAATCAAAACAGACTACATGCAAAATACAATATGGAACAAATGCCAAAAAGAGATTACTGTAAAATACAACTTCTAAATTATTAAGATTTCACCAATTTATCAGACATATTAATCAACTTACTACAAATAGATACCAAAAAAAAAAAAATGCATATATTCCTTTTGAAGTTCAACTACACAGTTCACTTCCACCAACCATTCTCACCTTGTTCATAAAAGACAAATAAGAAAATAAACAGAAAAAGACAACAATAAATGACCTAGTGTATGTTGATTTAGTTCCCCATTAAGTAAACATGGAAGAACAACATTTTGAGTATGGACTATGGGCCTACACAGCTGCATACATTTCTTGTTATATTCCCAAACGCTATTGTAGACTTGGATCTTTAAAGACAAATAATTTACAAAAGAAGTTTCTGTCATAGACATGGATCTTTGAAAACCAGTCACACGGTACATATATGACATAAGCATAAGTAAAGACTCCTATAAGCTTAAATTTTATGCAGAAAGAAGAGGGTAGTAACTAGATTAATATTAACGAATCAAGAAGAGATACACACTCCTATTGCCCTACAATATGCTAAAACTACATTAAAATGAAGAAGTTTCTAATTCTTGAAAACCTACTTCAAGCAAACACTCAAAGGCCATATCCCCAAATCCAGAGTCAAACTTACAAACATTATTTATAGGAATAAACAGAGTAACAACCTGGTAAAAATGTTAAAAAGCCAAAGCTTTACTTCTCCAAAACACACAATGTGACAATGTACAGAACTATGCAAAAAGGGAATTCAGTATTGAAGCAGCATTATACGAATTATCGAAGGTCACCGTGTTAGAAGAATTTTCAAAATAGACAAACGCATACACAACAAGGGAAAACAAATAAACAAACTTTAAACTCTGTAATGACAGAAATAGAACCTCTTAACTTGCAACTGTTCGAGCAAAACGAAAAAAGACATTCGAAAATTCATTAAAAAAGATATAACAAAAGCCATTAACAACCACTGTTTACTTCACGAAGAGAATTTAAAAGTGTAAAGCTACAGTCATCAGCCAAAATTAACAAAGTAAATGAGAAAGATATACCGTGAAAAGAAGCGAATTGAGAGACTTCCCAACTGTAAGAACAGTCTCCACCACCATAGCTTCCAAGACAGACCTTACCCAGATGCTATTTTCCTCAGGACAGTACAAACCCACCTCCATTGCTACAAAAGAAAGCTTAAAATATACACACAAAAAATACCCAGAAAAAGAACAGAGATACAGGAGAGAGACGGGCTAAGGAGCAGAGAGCGAGAAGAAAGAGAGAGAGTGAGAAAGGGTCTCTGTTTGGGGGAAAAGGGTTTGGTCCGGTTAGGGTAAAACCCAAAGTGGGGTTTAGGTCCGGTTAGGGTTTTTGGTTTGGGTAAATTTGCTATTGCCAGGACTAAATGTGTTACACGCGTCAAAGGTGATGATTCTGATTGGTTAAGAAAGTTTAATTAGGTAGTGGAAATAACAAAAGTTGTTGTAGTGGCAATAGTAATTTTATTTGTGTTTGTGTGATTGGTGAGTTTTGACTGTTATGTTATGTTTTTGTATGTGAAAGGACTTTATAAGTCATTGGATCCTGTGCTTGAACGAGTTAATTACTTACTATCTTAATCTACTTTTAGCAATTCGGCTACGTTTACGTTATACATTTCTTTTCTTTCTTACCGTTGTCGTTAAGCTGGGCCTTAATGGGTCTTTACTGGGCTGACCTAGCTCAATACATGCTACTATGGGAAAAGCCCATACCAACTTCTTTTTTTTTTTTTTTTTTTACAAAAAAATAAATAAATAATATGTACACTATATATTAGAGGTGTTCGCGGTGCGAGTAATGCAGTTGTAGTCATTTTTTTTAAATCAAATTGCATATGCAGTTTTTATAATTTCTCAAACTGCAACTGCACTGCAAGATTTTAAAACTGTAAAAACTACACCGCAAAAATACAGTGCGGTGCGGTGCGGTTTGAGCAATTTATACTATCATTATTATCAAACATCATAATAAAAATTTAAAATTAAAACTAATAAAGCTTTAACAATATAAAACAAAAAAAATCTAATTAAAATTTTAACATCATAATAATTAACAAGTCATTATATTGAATTGTCTCTAAAAAATAAAGTAATATTCGCATATTATATATTTGTTCTTATATTAAAAAAAAGAATAAAAATTATATTATAAAAATTAGTAACTTTGTAATATATAGTGCAGTGCGGTTTGAACTGCAATTATTAAATTCAAAATCGCAAATCGCACTACACAGTGCGGTTTGGCAAAAATGCAAACCATAACCGCATCGCAAAAGATTTTAAACTGCATTTTTATGCAGTGTGGTGCGGTGCGGGCGATTTGTGCGGTTTGAGCGGTTTAATGAGCACTCCTAGCTTTTTTCTTCTCTTCACTTCTCTCTTTCTTTGTTTATTTTTTTTTTATTCTCTCTCTTTTTTTTATTTTTTTTTCACATTAATTTTTTTTTATATCTTTATATATAAAATTATATATAAGTATACATTTTTATATCTTTTTTTTTAACACCTTTTTACTCTCCCACAAAATTTTATTGTATTATATTTTTTTTTAAAAAAAAATACAAACACTTATTATATTTCTTTTTCTCTCTTTTACATTTTCTTACTATTCACACTCAAACTATTTTATACTATTTTTCTTTAATTAATCATATTTTATTAAAAAAATCTTAATTAATTTCTTTTAACCTTTACTAAAATATGATTATGTTCATTTCAAAAAAAAAAATATGATTATGTTACTTTTACATTTTTTCTCGTATTTTTTTAACACTTTTTCTTTATCTTACAAAAAAAAAATAAGAGCACTCATCCTATATTTTTCTCTGTTTTACATGATTAATAAAAATAGTATTTTTTCGATGTTTTATAGTTTTTCTGAGTTGATTTATGAATAATCTGGATATTTTAACAAGGTAGATGTGTCTTGTTATTTTTCTACTGATGTAAAGTTGTCCTTTTGTTATTTTATAATTATTTTTATGTTGTTATTTATGTATTTTATAGTTATTTTTCTATTATTTTTATGTTTTTTTTTTTTTTTGTATAGTTGTTGCTTAGTTTATATGCATTTTTTTATGGTGTAATTTTTAGTTTATTCCAAACAATTTTTTTGTTGTATATATGTGCATTTATTTTGTTATTTTTTAATTATTTTTATGTGCTTTTCAGAATAATTTTTTTTCAATAGTTATTTTTTATTCATGTGTATTTTTTTATGGTGTATATTTTTAATTTCTTCCTCACAATTTTTTTTGGTTGTATGTGTGTTGCTTTGTAATTTAGATACATATATTTAATTTATTTTTGACACATTTTATTAGAATACAATGATAAGATTTTTTATTTTTTTGATTGACACAATGTGCGGTAGTAACATATTAATTATTTATTACTCATTATATTATATACCAAATTTTGAAATCATAATATTTTATTATTTTTATTATTAATGTAATTATTTATTTATTTATTTTTTTTAAAAAAAGTAAGGGAATTATCCCATATACTATTTTTTTAACTTTTTTTTTTTTCAAATTTACGGTTTGGATTTCTAAAGTGGTTGCAACGCTAGTTGCAATAGGGGTTTCTGTACGATTTTTTATTGCAATTTAGGTTGCAGCGCTAGTTGCAATAGGGATTTTTATGTAGAATTCCGTAAAAATGCAAAAAAAATTGATTTGAAGTGTAAAAATGAAAAAACCCCCAAAAAGTATCATTTTAACTGTCACTAACTCAAAAAGAATTAAAGAAAAAAAAAATTAAAAGTATGAAGTTGTAACAACAAATTCTAATCAAGTTGTCAAAACTAAGTAAATAAATCGTAATACAAAAACATATTGAGTTGATATTGTTTTGCATATTGCAATTAGGTCATTATTTTGTTATTTTTCTGTTGGGAAAATTGTAGCAAAAGTTCCTAAAAAGTTTACTTTGATGCAGGATAAGCTCCCAACCTTAAAAAATAGCAGCAATAGTCCCTAAGCTCGAGATTTTTGTAAGTCTGTTGGTTCTCTTTTTAACAGGTCTGTTAATTCCTCCCTAAAATATCATGTGTTGATATTAAATTGTGGCATAATTCTCCAAAAAATTTACTTTGATATAGATAAGTTCCCAAAAAATTTACTTTGATGCTTATAAGTCATAATCTCGAAAAATTGTGGTTATAGTCCGTAGGTACCCAATTTAATAAATTTGTTTGTAGTTCTTAAAATTTCCACGTGTCAAAAATGTATTGGTTCACAACATAAAAATTATTTAAAAATAATTTAAATAACAAAAAATTATTAAAAACTTTAATACTTTTTTTTTTTTCATTTTCTTTTATTAAAGATTAAAAATCATGATATATATATATAAAAACCTTTTACGATTCGCCTTCGACCCTTTCTCGATGGTCGAGGCTTGCCGCCGAAAAGTGTCATCGTTCATCTCTACTTTCTTCCTCGTCCCCTCCCATCCCACGATCCCATGCAGAAAACCTAGAAAAGCAATAAGCAAAAAAAAAAAAAAAAACCCTAAATAGTTGCACCTTACTCTGATCCTCTCCCTGAATCTATTCTGCCAGTCCCCATCTATGGTGGGGTGGTGGGTTTTGATGGCCATTTTTTTAATTTTAGCTTCTCTGGTTCAAAATTTTACTTAGATTTCTTTTAGAGCGACCGCTCTTGCTAATATAAATTGGAGAGTTTTAGTAAAGTAGACCAGAGCGGGGATGTTGGGCTGAGAATGAACTAGAAGAAGAAGAAAGATAAAAAAAATAGAAAAGATAAAAAGAAAAGGTTAATTAATTAGTTTTTAAAATAATTAATTTATTTATTTGTTATATTTTAAATTAATTTTAATTAAAATTATAATTTTGATCAATAAATAATTAACATGTGGTATTTTTTAGAACAATAATGGAGCAGTTAAATTAGGTACCTACGAACTAATGAGAATTTTGAGCTTAAGGCTTTTGTCACAATTTTTCAAGATTGGGGACTTATCTTCATTAAAATAAATTTTTTAGGGACTTATCTTTATTAAAATAAACTTTTTAGGGACTTATGCCGCAATTTAATAACATGTGATATTTTAAGAAGGAATTAACGGATCTATTAAAAAGAAGACCAACAGACTTACAAAAATTTTGAGTTTGGGGACTATTATTGCTATTTTTCGAGGTTGGAGACTTATCTGCATCAAAGTAAATTTTTGGGGACTTTTGTCGCAATTTTCTCTTTTTATGTTGTTTTGTAGTTATCTTTTTGTTATTTCCATGTTGTTTGTTAAGTTGTTTTAAAGTTATTTTTTTAGTTGTCCTTTTATTTTACTGAAACAGAGTATTTTGTAATTTGAAACTTTAACACAGTAAACTTGGTATAATAAAAATGTAAAAAAAAAAAAAAAAGAGTGACAGTAAAAATGACAAAAAATGGACATTTTTGTAAGATAAAAAAAAAAGTATTTTCTGGCAACGAGTTCGAGGTCGTGTAATGTGGCCAATGATTTTTTTTTTTTCTGAAAAAACCTCAATGCCTTAAACTGAAACTAAATTCTTGGTGAGCACATGCGGACTGGCCTCCTAAATACAAAGCAAACCAGTACAATTAAAAGCTAAACCCCATTTAGCAAGCTAATGGGCACGAACATTACAACTACATGAAATCCAACTAATAGAAAAATTACAAGCTGAAGCCAAATGAACAAACATTTTTTTTGCTAAAAAATAAAGAGTTATTAAAACCAAAAACCAAATTCCAATCTGGAGACTTACCCTCCACCAACGAATGCACCAGGGTGATATAATCCAAGAAAAATTCACCTCCTTGAAAGTGAAGGTCATGAGCAAGTTCAACACTGAAAATTAAAGCTTCCAATTCTCCATTTAAGGCATAGACATAATCAACTTTCTTTGCCACAAAAGCCTTCACATTCCCATCCTCATCTTTGAACACAACTGCCACAACACTCCATTCAAAAGCCAGATAAGTAACTCTCTCCAAGAGGGGAAATGGAGATGATCCACGCAAATAGACCACTTAGAGGGGAACTAAAGGGTTTTGGTTGTAACACACTAAATCAAGAAATGGACCACAGAGTCACTATTCATCTCCTCACCTAAGAAACAAGGCCCATGGCCATGGTCCTTGCCAAAAATACCTTGAAGCTTCGAACCAAATGGCATGATATCATGACATAACTCCACAAGAACAACTTTAATTTATCATGAAACAGTTTCTTCCAAAGAAGAGAACAAACAACATCTTTGGAAGAAAAATGAAAGGCATTCATATCCCATTAAGTTGTTTTGAGAGAGAACATAGTCTACTTCAACATAGTCAAATCAGAAGAAGGAAAAATATTCAAGTTGAAAAACCGTGTTTTTGCAAATGTCAGTTGTATATACGAAAATATAAAAACTGTACGCGTTTGCAGCAGCAGAAAGTAATTCTGCTACAGCAGAACTGAACAGGCAGAATATAAAATATTTGCAGAAAAATAAATAACTTGACACAAGAGATTTATACGTGGTATCAGTGTTCTCCCGAACACTCCTAGTCCACGGGGCCACGCCCAGAGAATGAAATCAATTAATAAAGTATCAAAATTACAAAGACAATTGACTTAAACAAGTTTAGACTCCCTCTAAAGTATTGCCGCAATCCTTTGTAATCCACTTTATGAATCTGACTTCTTGAAACACCTTCAAGCCCGAACTCCCTTCGTCTTTGAAGTGTGAGTGCTTACTTCCTCCCGAAGTAAGGCTTCAATAAGTCTTCTCCCGAAGACCAAGTGCTTACTTCCTCCCGAAGTAAGGCTTCAACAAGTCTTCTCCCGAAGACCAAGTGCTTACTTCCTCCCGAAGTAAGGCTTTATCAAGTCTTCTCCCGAAGACCAATCTCTTGTTCAGTCAAGTAGTTCTTCACAACCTCTAGGATAGAGTAAGAACAGAAATAGAACAACTAGAACCTAGATGAACAACTAGGCTCTCACAAAACAAAGAAAGACTCTCTTCTCTCAAAAGATAAATGTAGAAAATGAATAATGGAAGAGGTAATTCGAATGGTTGCTCTCTAGGCTCTATTTATAGACCATAGAAACCAAAGAGGCAACCACAAGTTCGAATTAGCGACCGTACAAAAACTTTCCAAAAGAAACACGATCGCTACATCGGATTCGGATGCCGACGAAGCGGATACGCCTGAAACGGGAAACTTACTAAAATCGGGTCCGATCTTCTTTCAATGCTTGATTCCTGCCAAAAATAGATTAGATATTCTGATTGTATCAAGATACAATCGAAATTAATAAGGAAAAGGCAATAAACAAAGTTTCCCTAAAAAAGACAACTTTCCAAAAGAGAATTTCTTCTCTTTTGAGAAGTTTTCAACAAAGGAAAGTTCAGCTGAAAGTGCAACTTTCCAAACAAGGAAAAGGGCAACTACAATCCGAATTTATAAGGTAAGAAATCGAATATGAATGCACACCAATCTTACCATAAATGGGAAAATTATTTTGTCAACTAACTTGCCAAAAAAAAAGACTTTACAATCTCCCCCTTTGGCACTTTAGATGAACAAAATAATTTGTAACACAAAGTACCTGCAAGTTAAAGTTAGCCATAACAAATAACTACTCCCCCTGAGTAACACAATCGAAAACCAACAATAACTAAAGAAACATGCTAACTTTTAAACCAAATAAGTTCACAGGTACCAAACACAACTCCCCCTGAAAAAAGGGTCTAGAGTTGATAAAAACAAATTGAATGCTCAATAAAATGCACATTAATTAAGAAATATTTTGACAACTAAATTGCCAAAAAAGGACCTAACAATCTCCCCCTTTGGCACTTTAGATAATCAAAATATTATTAATTAACAAACACCTACACAACAAAGTTAGCAAAATAAACATAAAAACTCCCCCTGAGAAGCACAACATTAAACCAAAATAAACAGCTAACTTTGACCAAAGATGAACACAAACACAAACCTCAACTTCCCCTAGACAGTTGAGTATACAATTACTCCCCCTTTTTGTTTATCTATAAGGGCCAAAGACAAAAAGAAATGAAAAGATAGAAATATGTCCAACAAAAACAAAAAGAAAGAAAACTTATGCCCCATAAAGCTTGATCAATGAGGACAAGCTTTGCTTGGACATCTCTTGCCGAACCTCCTCCATGGCAACAAGACGATTGGAGCGACAAGAAGAGCATTTGAGGGGCTTGTTTAGATTCCACCATTTTCCTTTTTGGGATGCCCTAGGTTCTTTGTTCTCACTATTTTGATCTGAAAGAGACAATGAACAGCAAACAAGCAAGAGAGACAACGAAATAGAATCGGGTAGGTGGTGAGAGTGAATGACATAAATTGGTTGAAATAAACATGGGAGAGTTTAGCAAAAAGGAAACCAATTTCAACATATTTGAGAAACCACCAGCCCACAATTACAAAAGGAAACTGCCCACTCCTTGCAACTTCTTTCCCTTTTTTTAAAAAAAAATAAAAGGAAACTAGAATTACCAACAATATTTCCAAAAATAAGTCAATCTTTCAAGATTAAAGACACATTACATATAAAAGATCAATCTTTAAATGGAAACATATCAAAAATAAATCAAAGAAGAATGAATGTTGATACTTACCATTTATGCACAAGATTTTCTTGACCCATGAAGCAAGTCACACGCCTCCCTCTTTTTTTTTTTTATTTTTTTTTTAATTAAAACCGAAAATAAAATACAATGTGTACAATAAATATATGTGATTCGAATCAAGCAAAGAAATCAAATATCATTGACAATTGACAAAATAAAATACATGTTATGCTTTTAAGGAAAATAACTAATTAGTATCTCATGAAATAATCATACTAATTGATGTTAAGGAAAAAGATATGCATGTTACTGAAAGTTGTGTACCAGGATTATCAATTTAATTTTAATAGAGGAGACTTACAGAATTGAACACACTTGTCAGACATAAGTGTGTGCAGTGAAAATAGGATCATTGTCCTTGGCAAGATTTTTCATTTTCGCCTTTTTCAATTTGATCCCGCAACTGGATGCTTTCACATCATACTGAAGGTAGCCCTTTTCTATGGTAGTGCATCCTCATCATAGTTGCTAATTACAATGTTCCAGCTTACTCATCAGATGGCTTTCACACCTCAGTATGGGTAGCTCTATTCCAGCAAGGGGCCTGACAAGTCTGAAACAAAAATTGCTCAACTCTGTATAAGAACATTATTTAATCCTAGACACAAATAAAGAGTAACATGAACCTTTTAACACAACATCACAAAGTATGATCAGACAGAGATCCTAACTAATTATATTCCAAAAGCATAAACATGATTTGTCAAAATACAATGATAGAAGATTAAGAGCTAGAGATGAATCACATAACACTATTGTACAAGAATTATGAACAAATAAAATTAAACAATGCAAACTCCCAAAGACTTTCTGAGGGAGTCAAAGCGACTTGCATCTAGGGCCTTTGTGAAAATATCAGCTAATTGTTTTTCAGTATCAACATATTCTAATTGCAATGATTTATTTTCAACAAGTTCCCTGATAAAGTGGTGTCTTATGTCAATGTGCTTTGTTCTAGAATGTTGAACAGGATTTTTGGAAATATTTATGGCACTAGTATTGTCACAAAAAATAGTCAAAACACCCAATTCAAATCCATAATCAATCAACATTTGTTTCAACCACAATAGATTGAGTACAACAAGCCAAATAGCCGATGTACTCAGCTTCGGCAGTGGATAAGGAGATGGAATTCTGTTTCTTGCTATGCCAAGATACTAGATTATTCCCAAGAAAGAAACACCCTCCACTTGTGCTCTTTCGATCATCAACATTTCCTGCCCAATCTGCATCACTAAAACAAGCAAGATTTGAATTGGTATCTTTCGAGTACCAAATTCCATAATCAGGAGTGCTATTAACATATCTAATAATCCTTTTCACAGCTGATACATGAGATTCCATAGGATTACTTTGATATCTAGCACACACTCCCACACTGTAACATATATCAGGACGACTAGCAGTTAAATACAAAAGACTTCCAATCATGCTACGATAGAGTGTAGTGTCTACCTTTACTCCATTCTCATCTTTTGTTAATTTCAGTGTGGTGCTCATAGGAGTACTTACCTGCTTAGCCGATTCAAGGCCAAATTTCTTGACAAGGTTCTTAGCATACTTGCTTTGAGATACAAATGTACCTCCTTCCATTTGTCTCACTTGAAGACCCAGAAAGAAATTAAGCTCACCAACCATGCTCATTTCAAATTCACTTTTCATTTGATCAACAAATACCTGCACTTCATGGTTAGATGTAGAACCAAAAACTATATCATCAACATAAATTTGAGTAATGATAAAATCAGATTTTATATGTTTGATGAAAAGAGTTTTATCCACACTACCTCTGTGATAGCCATGAGAAAGTAAAAATTGAGTCAACCTTTCATACCAAGCTCGAGGAGCTTGTTTCAGACCATACAAAGCTTTTTCAAGTTTGTATACATGGTCTGGAAATTGAGGATCTTCAAATCCTTTTGGTTGCTCAACATAAACTTCCTCATTCAAAATACCATTTAGGAAGGCAGATTTCACATCCATTTGAAACAATTTAATATTCAGAATACAAGCAATACACAAAAGTAAACGAATTGATTCTAATCTTGCTACAGGAGCAAAAGTTTCATCAAAATCAATACCTTCTACCTGTGTGTACCCTTGAGCCACCAAACGAGCCTTGTTTCTCACAATTGTACCGAATTCATCACTTTTATTTTTAAACAACCACTTTGTTCCAATAACATTTATACCTTTTGGTCTTCGGACCAAAATCCATACCTTGTTGCGAACAAATTGGTTGAGTTCCTCTTGCATTGCATTGAGCCATTCCTCAAAGGTCATGGCTTCCTTCACATTTTTCGGTTCATATTGAGAAACAAAGCAAAGAAAGCTGATTAAATTAATATACCTTCTGCGAGTTACCATGCTTTCTTCAAGATTTCCCAGGATGAGATCTTTTGGATGATTCAGTTTGACTCTGGTGCTTGGTTCTTTCTGAATAGAGTCAGTGATGATGTTTGGATGAGTCAAGATAGACGGTTCTGGTTCTCCAGTTTCAGTTGCGACGGCGAGATTCGTCCTTTGCGGCATCGGCAATGGGTTCCGCCGCATCGGGATCTGCTGTTACAACTTCTGGAGGAGTATCCATGAGACTATCTATCTTGGCTTCTGTGGAAAACTCTGAAAAATCTCTAAAATCATCAACAACCTCATTAGCTGATTCCAAAACAGTTTGAGTTCTCATGTTATAAACACGATAAGCTCTATTGTTTAAGGAATATCCAATAAACACACCAACATCACTTTTAGCATCAAATTTACCAATATGCTCACGATCTCTATAGACATAACACACACATCCAAAAACATGAAAATGACTTACATTGGGGCGCTTACCTTTCCAGATTTCATAAGATGTTTTTGAGGTACACGGACGAATAAACACTCGTTTATTATGTAGCAAGTCGTGTTAATAGCTTCAGCCCATAAGCGCTTTGTCAACTTCTTGCTATTTAACATCACTCTTGTCATTTCCTGCAATGTTCGATTCTTCCTCTCAACAACTCCATTTTGTTGAGGAGTTTTGGGAGCTGAAAATTCATGAGTTATACCTGTAGACTTGCAAAAATCATCATACACAGAATTTTCAAACTCCTTACCATGATCACTTCGAATTCGAACAATTTTCCCAATATTACAACCTTTCTCAACTCTTAATCTCAGACAAAGAGTTTTAAAGGCATCAAAAGTGTCAGATTTTTCTCTTAAGAAATCTACCCAAGTAAAACGAGAGAAATCATCAACACACACAAAGATATATCGTTTACCATTCAAACTTTCAACTTGGATTGGACCCATAAGATCCATGTGAAGCAATTCCAATACCTTTGAGGTATTGATATCGTACACGAGCTTGTGAGTGATTTTTAATTGCTTCCCAAGCTGACACGGTTCACACTTACCTTCACTTTCCTTACCAAGCTTGGGAAGACCTCGAACAATACCTGCATTTGACAATTTTTTCAGGTTTTTAAAATTAATATGCCCAAGCTTGGCATGCCACAGATCTGCGGTGTTGTTGATAGCTGAGTGACAAGTAAACACAGGGGTTAGAGTGTAACAGTTATCATTGGATCGAAATCCTTGCAAGATACATTCATTGTCATCATTTAGAACATAACAATGATCACTATCAAAAGAAACAGTAAACCCTTGATCACAGATTTGACTGATGCTAAGTAAATTAGCCCTCAGTCCTTCAACTAACATCACATTTTTCAGTTTAGGTAACCCTTCAAAATTTAGAGTTCCCATACCAACAACTTTTCCAGATAGGCCATTACCAAAAGTGACTTCTCCACATTGCATAGGCCGAATGTTAGTCAAAAAATCCTTGTCACCTGTCATATGTCTAGAGCAACCACTGTCAAAATACCACATTTGAGATACAGCAGTTTTATCAGAAAAACCAGCTAGACACTTCTTTTTCACCCATATTTGTTTCAAAATTTTATGTTTCTTTTGAGATTTTTTCAAATTATCAAAATAATTTATTTTAAACAGATTGTTCAACGTGAAACATTTAGGTCTGATATGTCCTTTTCTACCACAAAAATGACAAATGGGAATAAATCTTTTTACCTGACATCTTACCCTTTTTAAAAATCCTGGAGATTTTGCAGCGTCGAAAAGTTTCTTCTTTAACAGTCGTGAAGCGTTACGACGAGTTTGTAGCCTCAAGGTGATTCGTTGGAACACTAGATTTTACAAACTTCGTGACTCGAACTTTCCATTCCATTAGAACCAAGGCCTGCGAAACCTCTCGACTCGCATTCTGAGCTTTTTCAAAAATAGAAGATCCAGGGTTAAGCATTTGAACATTTTTCTTAAAATTTTCAAGTTCCTTCTTTAATAGAGAGATTTTTTCATCTTTATCACAAAAACTTGTCTCATATTCTTTTATTTTCAAATCACACATTTCAATCTGATGAGACAATTTTTTATTCAATTTATTCAACTCTCTATTTTCAGAAGCAACTCGAATCCATTTTTCATACATGACTTTGTATGATTCGGCAAGAGATTCTTCACGGATTTCGGACTCATCCGAATCGATTCCTCTTGTTTGGTGGTATTATTCAGACATACCAATCTAGCTTTCACCTGTGAATCACACAACACATTAGTCATAACAGAGGTTAGGGCAACATTTTCAGCAATATCTTCATCACTTTTGGTTTCATCATCACTCTAAGTGACATTGAAGCTTTTCTTATTCTTTTTCAAAGTGTTTGCACACTCAGCTTGAATATGCCCAAAACCTTCACATTCCCTGCACTGAATTCCCTTTTTGTTAGAGACAGAAGGTTTAATGAAAGAATTACCTATTGAACCTTTTGATATGTTCTTTTTATTTCCCATCTTTTTCATATATTTCTGAAAATTCTTAGTTAATAAAGCAATCTCATCATCACATTCACTATCAGAATTTTCATTATCAGCAACTTTCAAAGCAATACTTTTACCTTTATCAGTAATGGATTTGGGTTTGTCCTTTTGTTTAATCTGTTGATTTAATTCAAAAGTACGTAAGGAACCCATCAATTCTTCCACTTTCATAGTGCTAAAATCTTTAGCTTCCTCCATTGCCAAAAGTTTAGTATCAAACCTTTCTGGAAGAACTCTAACAATTTTTCTCACAAGAACAATCATCGAAGCTTTTCTCCAAGAGCAAAATATTCATTAGCAATGTCAGATAATTTTTCATAAAATTCAGTTAAAGTTTCATTATCAGACATTCTAAGCTCATCAAATTTAGTTTGAAGCATGATAAATCTAGATCTTTTCACATCAGAAGTTCCTTCAAACTGAGTTTGAAGAATCTCCCAAGCTTCCTTAGCAGAAACACAAGATGATATAAGTTTAATGTAACCCTCACCTACACCATTAAAGATAGCATGCAAGGCTTTGCTATTGTAGGCAGATAATTTATCATCTTCAATAGACCATTCCAGTTCAGATTTTATAATAGTATTACCTGAAGAATCTGACTCAACTGGAGGAGACCAACCTGATAGAACCATTCTCCACGCCTTCTCATCTTGAGATTTGATGAAGGCCCTCATTCTAACTTTCCAATAAGGATAGTTAGAGTCATTAAGCAACGGTGGTCTAGAAATAGAACTTCCTTCTGCAAAAAATGACATTCTAACAAAAACGTTATAGGACCACACTAAGAGTTTAGTGTCCCGCTCTGATACCAATTGAAAAACCGTGTTTTTGCAAATGTCAGTTGTATATACGAAAATATAAAAACTGTACACGTTTGCAGCAGCAGAAAGTAATTCTGCTACAGCAGAATCGAACAGCGTAATATGAAAATATTTGCGAAAAAATTAAATAACTTGACACAAGAGATTTATACGTGGTATCAGTGTTCTCCCGAACACTCCTAGTCCACGGGGCCACGCCCAGAGAATGAAATCAATTAATAAAGTATCAAAATTACAAAGACAATTGACTTAAACAAGTTTAGACTCCCTCTAAAGTATTGCCGCAATCCTTTGTAATCCACTTTATGAATCTGACTTCTTGAAACACCTTCAAGCCCGAACTCCCTTCGTCTTTGAAGTGTGAGTGCTTACTTCCTCCCGAAGTAAGGCTTCAATAAGTCTTCTCCCGAAGACCAAGTGCTTACTTCCTCCCGAAGTAAGGCTTCAACAAGTCTTCTCCCGAAGACCAAGTGCTTACTTCCTCCCGAAGTAAGGCTTTATCAAGTCTTCTCCCGAAGACCAATCTCTTGTTCAGTCAAGTAGTTCTTCACAACCTCTAGGATAGAGTAAGAACAGAAATAGAACAACTAGAACCTAGATGAACAACTAGGCTCTCACAAAACAAAGAAAGACTCTCTTCTCTCAAAAGATAAATGTAGAAAATGAATAATGAAAGAGGTAATTCGAATGGTTGCTCTCTAGGCTCTATTTATAGACCATAGAAACCAAAGAGGCAACCACAAGTTCGAATTAGCAGCTGTACAAAAACTTTCCAAAAGAAACACGATCTGCTACATCAGATTCGGATGCTGACGAAGCAGATACGCCAAACGGAAACTTACTAAAATCGGGTCCGATCTTCTTTCAATGCTTGATTCCTGCCAAAAATAGATTAGATATTCTGATTGTATCAAGATACAATCGAAATTAATAAGGAAAAGGCAATAAACAAAGTTTCCCTAAAAAAGACAACTTTCCAAAAGAGAATTTCTTCTCTTTTGAGAAGTTTTCAACAAAGGAAAGTTCAGTTGAAAGTGCAACTTTCCAAACAAGGAAAAGGGCAACTACAATCCGAATTTATAAGGTAAGAAATTGAATATGAATGCACACCAATCTTACCATAAATGGGAAAATTATTTTGTCAACTAACTTGCCAAAAAAAAGACTTTACACAAGTCACAGCTGCGAACACAATCAGCTACAACAGGGTTAAGCTAACCGTGCACCCTCTCAATACACCAATCATTACCCTAGGTCATCCAACAAATCACTGAACAACACCAGATATTTGGGAATTGGATTAAGTATACCAGCATCAAATAGAACATTATCAGCACACGACCATTGCGCATGCCACAAGTCCACTGAGGAGTCTTTGTCGATAAACCAAACACTATTCTTGGCTATAAAATGACGGGTAAAATAAATACCCTTAGCCACGAAAAACCCAGTCTTGGGAAGATCCGTAGAGATAAAATTACCATTGGCATAATACTTGGCATTAAGAATCAAAGCCCAAAGAACTTCCTTATGAGATTCCATATACCACCCCAATTTAGAAAGCAAATAAACATTGATATCTTTTGTGTATCGAATTCCTAATCTGCCCCAAGACTTTGGTTTAGTAATGGAGTCCCAAGCCATTTGGTGATTTTTGCTGGGACAGATAGTGTAAATAGGGATCGAAGCCAGAACATTTTTAATGAGGGTTATTCTAGCAGCTTGAGAAAGGAGTCTAGTCCTCCACCTTTCGATAATTACACACCTTCTCAATCACATAACTAAAATCACTATTATTGTTGCCACGAAAAAGCAATGGAGTACCCATAAATTTCTCCTCACCCTTCATAACCTCAAAATCCAAAAAATCTAATGTCTAATTCTTCAACACATCATTATAGTTTTTAGAGAACACAAATTTAGATTTTTGAGCATTTAACTTTTGGCTAGATCACCCGTAGTAAGTTTGTAGACAATCATCAATTGCTTAAATATTGCAAAGTGTCATCCACGTACATCAAATGGGGTGTAGGTGGTCCATTACAACTAACATTTATACTAGAAATCAAACCACTTCTCTCCTTGTTAAGGATCAAACAAGAGAGGATATCAGCACACATAATGAACAAATAGAAGGATAAAGGGCCCCTTGTCTCAATCCAATCTTAGAAAAGGTCTTAGTTAAACCCCCATTTAACAACACTTGATAGCCGACTGAAGAGATACAATGAGAAATTAACTTAAGGAATTTTTCATTAGAACTAAAAGAACGAAGCACTATGTCAATGAATCCTTATTCCATGCAATCATATGCTTTTGACATATCACACTTGATACCAACGAAGGCCTTACTATCTTGTTTACGTTTCATCTCATGCATAATCTCATTCGCAATGATCGAATTCTCAACAATCCACATGCCTTTCATGAAAGCCGATGGACATGGCAAAACAAGTTTATGTTGGGATTTATGCCCTAAAAGTAAGTAATTAAAGGATAATATATTAGAGAATATATGAAATATGATTATAAAATAAATGACACATTAATTAGAAGAGTACACTTATTAAATATCTAAAAAGTTCTTTTTCATATGGATAAACGTATAATCTTGTAAGGATGTATAAGAGAATTAAGATTATACGATATGAATAAAGTAAGTCGGTAGTGTATTAAAGTATTAGAAATCTTTAATATAGAAATACTAAGTACGATTTACTATACACTATACTTCTGGTGTGTGTGATTATGATTCAGATCACATATGTAGATGGACATGTAGTAGAGGTACTGTGTATAATTAGATTATGCATGATTGGATTGATATGTAATAAACATCTTTCATTAACTTACCGTTTACCATAAAAGAGTTTATCATATCACAATGATGATTATTAGTAGATTAGCCTAAATCCTGAGTATACATGAACTTCTATTTGTGTTCATTGAGCTCTTTGATTCACGTGTTAAAGTTTCTCAAAGAAGATGATTCTTACAACTTTTATTTTAGGAGCTTAATAACATGAGTGGTTTGGAAGATGTTATATAATAGCGAAATCTAAGCTTTCCTAACGGATCGAATATTAGTTCCCTTATAGTGTTAATTCTAGGAGTGCTAATAGTTAGATCTAAATCTATAATAAGTTATAGATTAACTGTTCACATTTGAATTAATGGTACATAAGGAATCAAGAGATAATTAGAAGAGTAAAATGGTATTTTAACCAACTCTAATTATGAACTAATAATTGGAGGGCGAACTGCTTATATTTATTATATCAACGGACTACAAGTAAGAATTCTATAAATATAATTCTATATTGTCAAATAGTGCAATTCCATATTTATAGTGGAGTAATAATGAAATTAATAAACTAGATTATTCTATTTATGAGATTGATAATAATCTTGGATTTATTGAAGCTTTGAAATATAGGTCCATGGTCCCTGAGTCACCTCCATACAACAATGTACAAGGGAAGATTTTATTTGATGAATGGATTTTGAGTGAGAATTAATTTCTATGATAAAAAATTTTTAAGGGCAAAATAGTAATTTGTGAAATTATTATTTTAATTAATTATGGCAGTTATGAATTGTATAATTAATAATATTTAACTATTTAGTTTTATTAGATAAAATTATTGTTTATCGAGATTTTCGGAAACCGATTAATAAGAACTTAAGAAAGAAGTAGAATAATAAATAATAAACATAAGGCTTTTTACATAGTTCAGGCGTTAACTATCCTTAGTCCACCAGTCCATTTGTCGGCCTTATCGGCTGGTAATGAATATTACAACTATTTACATTATAGACTTGAACTCTATATTCCTCTTGTTTCTCTTAAAGAAAAGAAAGATCTCTAAGAATTTCAGCAGAGTTTTAGTAAGTAAAAAATTGTTCACCAGACTCCAAAGAGTTGTTCCCCATCTCGTGAAATGCAGGGGTATTTATATCTATTCATTCACTTGCTTTCTAGGTTGGTCTTGCTAGAAGAGATCCAACCGTTGATCTGGTAGGTGTTGGAATTTATTTTACCAGGATCTTAGATCTACTCACAAGTATGTTTATTAACATCCTAAATAAGAACTTTCTAAAACGATAAATTAAACACATATAAAGTTAAAGAAACCTTACATTGGGTGCAGCGGAATATAATGACTCCTTCTGTTCAGATATCTAGCCCTTGATTCCTTTCTGTAGCAGAGCATTATCAATATCTGAACCTGGATCTCTTTCTCTGAATCTTTGATGCTGAAACTCCTTCTGTTGAATGTCTTTCTTCACGATCTTCCTCACTATGATTGAGGTATCACTTGATGTGTGTGGGCACTACTCATACACTAAGGATTTCGAAATTCAAGAGGGAAGAGAAAGAAGAAGTGGCAGCTAAAGATAGGGAGAGAGAAAGATCAGGTTTTTCTCTGAAGGAAAAATAGAAAATTTAAGTGTAATTTTCCTGAAGCCTTCACTATCTATTTATAGCATTCCACTAGGGTTAGGTTTGAATTATTTGGCATTAAAATAATGAAAATATCAGTTTAAATTTCCTACAAAAGTGGCAGGCCCTATACTAGTGGATTTGGGCCTCACTTTTTGCAATTTTGCAGTTTTATCTTTTCTGCATCTGATTTTCTCAAAAATGCCAATTTTCTAATTCAACCATTTAAATGCCAATTCTAACTATTTAATAACTATAAATAATTATTAAATAATATTGTCATTTATCATATTTATTAATTGAACCATACAAAGTATCATAATTAACAAATATGCCCCTAAAAACTCTTTCTTTACAATTTCGCCCTTTACTTAGTGAAAAATTCACAAATAGACATAGTCTAATTTGAGAATTATAATTGATTAATCAAAACCAATTACATGAGTCTTACAAGCAATATTATCTCAACTAGTGGGGGGACCATGGGTCTATATAACCGAGCTTCCAATAAGTAGATCAAGAATTTAGCACTAAAATTCACTAACTTATTAATTCTTCGTTGAATCCACGCATAGAACTTAGAATTGCACTCTCAGTATATAGAATGCTCTATATGTTCCACCATATAGACACATCATTAGTTATCCATTGTTATAATCCTAATGTGATCAATGATCCTCTATATGAATGATCTACACTGTAAAGGGATTAAATTACCGTTACACCCTACAATGTATTTATTCCTTAAAACACTTGACCCCGTATAAATGATATTTCATCTTATGTGAAATGAGTACTCCACCATTTATGTTCGTTTGGTCAAGCTCGAAGGAGATCATCCTTTGCTTACTATTTGCCAGATAGAAGCTATAGATTCCATGTTTATGATAGCGCTCCCACTCAATTGCACTACCGTGTTCCCAAAAAGTACGTATCACCCTGACCAAAAGGTAGGCTTAACTAACAATTCAAGGAACACGAATAGCCTTTCAAGATTGAGCCTAATCATAACAGGATTAAGATCATTTGATCTAGGATCAACTAGGCGATATTGACTTGAATAGATTTTACGGTAAGTTTAATTAAATCTAAGTCAAAGTTCAATATCGGTCCCTTCCGATGCATACTCCATGCATCCAACCTGAGCTTTACTTTAACCAATGCTCTGAAAAGAACATAGTATTTCTCCAAATACAAGTAAACTCTTGTTGTAGATTATCATATCAGTAAAACCCTGTGTCTGATAAATCTAGGAAACTTTATTCACATAGTCATGTTTACTTTCCAATGTGTTGACGGCACAATAAACATGATCAAGTATGTGAAAAGGGTTTCAGATGAATTTATACATTATGTACATATAATCATGAAATAAATCATGTGAACCATGCAACATTAAATGTTATTTCTGATCTATATTAATAAGTAAATCTGATTATATTGAAATGAGTTTTATTTAGGGCATAAAACCCAACAAACTCCCACTTGCACTAATATAAAACAAAAAGTGCGTTTCAATTAATCTCAACACCTTGATATACAAATCAAGTGTAGTAGTAGTAAACTCCTCGTAATAGGATCTGAAAGGTTGAATTAACCACAACCTTTTCTCCACCATTACTCTTCCTTAATCACAAAATCATTGATAATGTGAAATTCCTCTCTATATGTCTACTCTCTTGGGATACTGGATTCTATACCTTTGGCAACTACTTTTGGTTAATCAGGAAATTAACACTAGTAGTTTAAGGCAATTTGGAATGGTGCCAAAGATGTATAGAACTTTCCTTAGACTGAATAAGTACCTTTCCTGCCTTTAACATTCAGTCTCTCTGGTAGACCTAGAGACTTCAGATAGGTTTTTACACTTCTCCAAAATCACTATTCCACCCCCAGAGTAACCACCATCTTATCTGAAAGATTTACTAGCACAAAGGCAAATTTCGAAATCTGATATGGTGTAGTCTAAGAGTTTTAAACATACCCTTATAGACTAACATATAGTTCCTCTTCTTAATCTTAAAATTACTTGATTGTCTTCCAATGTTCTTCTCCTGGATTAATCTGATACCTACTCATTACTCCCACTCAACAGCAGGTGTCTGGTCTAAGGCATACAAAAGCATATCTAAGACCTCTCACTGTTGATATAAGAAATTCTTTCATGGCTTTATCTTTTCTGGAATAGTTGAAACTTTTCCTTAGATAAATAAAATCTATACCTTAGAAGTTGTGAAGCTTCTATAGATTGCCATTAGAAAGAAAATGCTTCAGCATCTTACTAAAGTAAGTTGCTTGCATTAGAGTAAGTAATTACCAGGTATACCACAAGCCATAGGTTTAGATAAACTCAAACCTATAATACTAGGAACAGGAAGTTTGTTAAGTACATTGAATGGACTTATAAACGAAATTTCCTTTTATGTCCTTGTAATAGAAAGCTTTAGGTTATTCCATGTGAATGGATTAAACCATAGTTCTATTGGCTTTCTTCTTATTTTCTTATCTTGACAATCCATTACTTGTTTAAACTCACAATGGATTTTAATCACTAGTGTCTCCCAAGTCATAAGAAGGTGAGTTCCTAGAAACTCTCCCACTACGACAAGGTACCGTGAATTATGTCGAAGAAAACTAAATGGTATTAACCTCTTTGGTTGTGACAAGACAACAGAGGCAGTGGGATCATCATATGTTATATAAGATGATAGAACACTTTTGGAATCAAGAATTAAATATCTCCTTTATTTGCTACTTGTTTTCAGACTTAGTCATTATCTTAGAAAAGTAGTATGTGTTTGAACAAACACTTTCTTATCTATTGACTATGGGATGGTCCACCCCTAATCACTTAGAATAGCTAAGAAACCATGGTTAACAGTTCTAGCTTTTCTTAAGATTTTGATTAGGTCATCCATGAATCTAGTAATGATCTACATTAAGTATACAACCATTACATCATTCTGAAATCGTATTACCATAGAAGGAATTAGGCAACGACTAGTAACTAATCATCAACATGCAACTCAAAATTTCTGGGGAGGTAAGTTTGGATATAATTCAAAAATCAATTTAATGATCTTTGAACTGCATATCTACTAACTATTTCTCCACCCCTATCAGTTCGCAAGATCTTTAACCACTTACCTTAATGGTTTTAACCATTGCTAGAAATTAATGAAATTTTTCAAACATTTCAAATTTCTTGCTAAAGGTATAATCTAGAGTTATCGTTTTAAGAATACAACGAAAAACTCATATCCACCCCTGAATGTACATCCATCTGCGAATGAGATGAACTACTTTCAGTGGATATAGGCATATTAACTCTTTGCAGAGATTGATCTTGTCAAATCCACTATGAACAAGATACAAATGCCATAGATTAAAAAAAATGGTAGTGTCTATTGATGACATAGGTTTAGTTACATGAAAGAGTTCTTAGAATACTTCAAGTGGATCCTGGTCACAGAATACCTAACTCATATTCCATACAGTTTTAATCCATTAATAGAAGATGGATATTAAACACTTGAAAAAGTGTAACTGTATTGTATTCTGGAATTAGAAATATAAGAAAATTTCTATTTGGAATCAAAAATTAAAGTCAAAGACTTAAATTTATACCAAATATAATGAGTAATTCTTTCTTGGGCCACCACTACTAATTTAAACTCTAAGTCAGATTTGCACATACAAGTAGGAGATTTCTAAGATTGAGGATTTATATCAATTGGGAATAGAATTTCGGGATTATAATCATATGCGTCATTTAATTTCTTAAGAGAAAATATAATGACATGAAATGATTTATAGACCATTCATCCAATGATATATTATGGAGCTAATTCGAAATGAATAAGCTAAGAGGAATTAGGATAATTTCGTTTATAAATAAGAATCCAACGATGCTTCGATTAGCGAAAGTCAAAGTAATCTTATTTATACAATCTTCTTGTTTCATATCGTAAAAATACTAGTCTAAGGTGTCATCAATTGATGAACAGCTAGATGTCGCATATACAATATTTATCTTTCGAGATCTAACACTATTATGTATGTCTAATGGTGAAAATCCATTAGGGATTTATCTCATTAGAAAAACAAACATGTTAGACCAACAATGAAGATTCGAAATTAAACTACAACTTAATAACAGAAAGTAACATGGTTCAATATAAATTCATACACAATTCAGAAATTATAAGCATATAGCAAGTAGGAATGACAAGTGAAAATACTAAAACATACAATCCTAAATAATTTCCAAGGTTTTTCAACAAACTGATACAGTGTCCCGTTTAGGCGAGAGTCAAAGCATCATCCATTGAATAGAGTTGTCAGCTCATCTAAAATGATAACCATTCTAGCAACCTTTTATTCGATCAAGATTAGAATTCAGCATTGTCCCGTTTAGGCGAGAGTCAAGGCAATTCTATCTTATGAGCTTCCACCATTGTTTCATAATTTGCAAGTCAAGTATGGTCGCCACCATTAGGGTGATCTATACCATACAAAACACTTACAAACTACTTATCATGCGAGGTTAAACGGTGCGAAATTGCTAATGAACGTTCCTCCATTAGGGAGGATTACTCACTAAAACAAACGCGGTGTAAAACCCACAATGGAGATCAAATATCTTAATAATAAAGCTCATTATTTAAAAAGAGTTGTATTTTCTTTGATTCTCTTTATTTATTCTATTTATTTTAAATATATATTTATTTAATTAAAATTTCCAATTTAGAATGAAAAATTCCAAATATAAATTTTAATTTAATATTTATAAATTTTACTTAGATGGATATGAAAATAACATAAATTATTTCCATCTTAGTAATAATTTCCAATAAATATTTAGAAAAATATTCAATTTAAGTTGTTACAAAATTAATTTAAATTAATTTACAACTCAAATTTAATTTTCTATAAATATATATTGCATTTCGAAAAATTAAAGTATATAAGAATACAATTTTCGAAAAATGCATATTAAAATAAAAAATAAATCCTGGAAAAATTATTCTAATTTAATGTTGGCCCAAAATTAATTTACAACAAAAAATATAATTTTCCTATTTAATTAAATATATAAGAAAAATTTCAAATATTTAAGTATGATGATGAAAATCAACTTAAATATTAATTTTCTATTTAATTAAATACACTAGAAAAATACTTCAAGCAAAAATATCATCTATCTAGATTTTTCTTTGACTAATTAATTCAATTTCTAATAATATACTTTAATTCAATTTATTTTAAATTAATCAATAAATGAAAAAATCATTGATTTAAGTTGATCCAAGAATTAATTAAAATAAATAATTAATTTACAACTTAATCTATTTTTCAAGATAAAATTCGAAATTCTAGCATTTAATAAATGCAATTTCGAAAATTGATTAATAAAATAAAGAAAAAAAATATATTTTGAAAATTATTTAAATTTAGTTGAAAAAATAAATTTCAACTAAAAATAATTTTCTATTTAATTAAATGTCATGAAAAAGAAATATTTAAGTATCATGATGAAAATCAACTTAGATATTTAATTTTTCAAATTAATTAAATGTATTAAATTCAAGAAATAAATAATTAAGTGTAGAGAAGGCTTAATTATTAATTTCTAGTTTAATACTAGGAAAAATATACTTAAAATAAATTGTACCAAAATTAATTAAATAATTAATTAATTAATTTCACAATTTATAATATTTTCCTATTTAATATTAGAAATAATAAGTAGTCTAGAAATAACTATCTAGAAAATATCTTATTTGACTAAGTATCTTTTCCACAAAATTTGAAAAAATATCTAATTTAAGTTGTATTAGAAAAAATCTAGAACCTAAATATTTTTCAAATTTAAATTTAATTAAATATCAAAAATTAAGTTGTAACCACTTAATTTGAAAATATTCCATTTTAAGTTAATATTCGAAAAGATATTAACTTAAAAAATATCTAAAGAATCTTAATAACCAATGCCTAAAATTCCTCAACTTAATTTTGAAATTTTGAATTCAAAAGATATTCAGATTTAAGTTGGTTAGTTGAAGATAACTAAATATCAACTTAAATAGGAATATTTAATGAAAAATTTAAATTAAGTTCCAGAAAGAATCTAGATGGTTATAATTCTATATTTAATTAAATACAAGAAAATACATATAGTTTAGCTTAGAATAAAGAATTCTTTAAACTATAATTTTCTTAAATTAATTTCAAAATAAATGAAATTAATTATGTTGCTAATCAATTTTATTAGGTTAAACTAGTGTAATTAACCTAGTACAGTCATTCAAATCAGGCAAATGGGCCTTCACAATTGGGGTGGTTTGTGTGAGGGAGTCTTGGAGTTCGGTATGTCGTACCCACTTCTATGGCTCCCAACTCTCACACAAGGCCCAAAAGAGAGGAATTTAACCTTAATAAGAACAACTGTTATTAATTGAATAAGCCCAATAACTAAATGGGCCTAAATAAATTCTATCAAGAACTATGATAATTTATTTTAGCAACAACAACCTATATGTATCTATAATCAAATTAAACACATAGGCTCACACAGACACACTTTGGATGGGTCCTATCATGTTGCTAGGTCATACACAGATGAAAGAAGATTGTAAATATACCTGTTACAAATTATTATCTTGACCAAGGGAGCCATCAGATCATTAGATCTGGCAAAAAGTAACCATGGCTATTTGCAATCAAGTAATAATAGGTTTTGAAAACTTACACATAAGCTAAAACACATACTCCTGCAACAAGGTTAGCTGGATAGTTGGATGTAGGATTTATTTAATTTTAAATTAAATATTTAATTTCGAAAAAAATTTAATTAAATAATAATAATAAAAAAAAATTCGAAAAATTTAAAAAAAAATTGAAAAATTCGAAATTTTTAAAAAAATTTAATTTAAAATTAAACCTACAATTTTTGAAAAATTAGGTTTCAACCAACCTAAATATCATTTCAAAAATTTGCTAACTACTTTTAAATTTTAAATGTTATTTTATAAATAAAAATTAAATAAAAAATTAGAAAAGATAAATAAATATCTTTTTCAAATTTTAAATGTAATTTAAATAAATAAAATAACAAAATTTAAAAAATTAGCAAAATATCTTACATCTATTTAAAATTACATGATTATAAATATCTTATTTTAAATTTAAATAAGGTCAAAATATCTAAAAAGATTTAAAAAAAAATCTTAAAAGATAAGATATTATTAAAAAAAATATCTTAAAAGATAAGATATTTTTAAAATATCTTAAAAGATATTATAAATATCTTAGAAAATCTGACCTTAAATTTTAAAAAAATATAATCAAATTTAAAAATAAGATAGATTTTTAAGCAAAAAGATAAATACTAATTCTATTCAAATTCAAATTACACTAATATCTTGAATTAAATTAAAAAAAAATTAAATTAATTCAAAATGATAATTAGAATTGAATTAGGAATAGTAATAGTATATATACAAAACCATACAAAAAATTAGAAATTAATTCCATGAAAAAGTATGAAAAATTGAAGAAAATAGAAAAAATTCGAAACTGTACGGACAGTTCTTCGATCGCAGGAAAATATCAGCACAGCCACGATTTTGTCAAATCTTCAAAAAATCATAACTAATTCAAATAAAATCCAAATTGAGTTCTGTAAAAGGCTAACTTGCTTAATTTTTTCCATACTATCCAATAAAAATAATTCCAGAGATGAAATCGCAATTATTTTTCACGAAAATTTCACAAACATCAATCAATCATCAAATAACACTCAATACAACATGATACCATCCAAAGAACATACAAACAATCGTTTTAAAGTCTAAATTTCTTGCAAGTAAATCAATTACCATGGCTCTGAGGCCAGTTGTTGGAATTTATTTTACCAGGATCTTAGATCTACTCACAAGTATGTTTATTAACATCCTAAATAAGAACTTTCTAAAACGATAAATTAAACACATATAAAGTTAAAGAAACCTTACATTGGGTGCAGCGGAATATAATGACTCCTTCCGTTCAGATATCTAGCCCTTGATTCCTTTCTGTAGCAGAGCATTATCAATATCTGAACCTGGATCTCTTTCTCTGAATCTTTGATGCTGAAACTCCTTCTGTTGAATGTCTTTCTTCACGATCTTCCTCACTATGATTGAGGTATCACTTGATGTGTGTGGGCACTACTCATACACTAAGGATTTCAAAATTCAAGAGGGAAGAGAAAGAAGAAGTGGCAGCTAAAGATAGGGAGAGAGAAAGATCAGGTTTTTCTCTGAAGGAAAAATAGAAAATTTAAGTGTAATTTTCCTGAAGCCTTCACTATCTATTTATAGCATTCCACTAGGGTTAGGTTTGAATTATTTGGCATTAAAATAATGAAAATATCAGTTTAAATTTCCTACAAAAGTGGCAGGCCCTATACTAGTGGATTTGGGCCTCACTTTTTGCAATTTTGCAGTTTTATCTTTTCTGCATCTGATTTTCTCAAAAATGCCAATTTTCTAATTCAACCATTTAAATGCCAATTCTAACTATTTAATAACTATAAATAATATTGTCATTTATCATATTTATTAATTGAACCATACAAAGTATCATAATTAACAAATATGCCCCTAAAAACTCTTTCTTTACAATTTCGCCCTTTACTTAGTGAAAAATTCACAAATAGACATAGTCTAATTTGAGAATTATAATTGATTAATCAAAACCAATTACATGAGTCTTACAAGCAATATTATCTCAACTAGTGGGGGGACCATGGGTCTATATAACCGAGCTTCCAATAAGTAGATCAAGAATTTAGCACTAAAATTCACTAACTTATTAATTCTTCGTTGAATCCACGCATAGAACTTAGAATTGCACTCTCAGTATATAGAATGCTCTATATGTTCCACCATATAGACACATCATTAGTTATCCATTGTTATAATCCTAATGTGATCAATGATCCTCTATATGAATGATCTACACTGTAAAGGGATTAAATTACCGTTACACCCTACAATGTATTTATTCCTTAAAACACTTGACCCCGTATAAATGATATTTCAGCTTATGTGAAATGAGTACTCCACCATTTATGTTCGTTTGGTCAAGCTCGAAGGAGATCATCCTTTGCTTACTATTTGCCAGATAGAAGCTATAGATTCCATGTTTATGATAGCGCTCCCACTCAATTGCACTACCGTGTTCCCAAAAAGTACGTATCACCCTGACCAAAAGGTAGGCTTAACTAACAATTCAAGGAACACGAATAGCCTTTCAAGATTGAGCCTAATCATAACAGGATTAAGATCATTTGATCTAGGATCAACTAGGCGATATTGACTTGAATAGATTTTACGGTAAGTTTAATTAAATCTAAGTCAAAGTTCAATATCGGTCCCTTCCGATGCATACTCCATGCATCCAACCTGAGCTTTACTTTAACCAATGCTCTGGAAAGAACATAGTATTTCTCCAAATACAAGTAAACTCTTGTTGTAGATTATCATATCAGTAAAACCCTGTGTCTGATAAATCTAGGAAACTTTATTCACATAGTCATGTTTACTTTCCAATGTGTTGACGGCACAATAAACATGATCAAGTATGTGAAAAGGGTTTCAGATGAATTTATACATTATGTACATATAATCATGAAATAAATCATGTGAACCATGCAACATTAAATGTTATTTCTGATCTATATTAATAAGTAAATCTGATTATATTGAAATGAGTTTTATTTAGGGCATAAAACCCAACAGTAGGTGGCTGCTCCATCGTACGATATGCCGAGATGACAACTCGTATCGTCTGAAAATCCCTTACGTGTTGCTCAAAGGCTTTTCCTTTTTGAATTTCTCTTGCAAATGGCCGTTGGACCATGGGTAGGTACAATGGTGTGCATGCCTTGTACTATGGCCTGACGTGGGGGACAAAACCTGGCGTCGTACCAAGAAAAGTATGGCTGTCAATCCTGTATTCTGACAGGTATGGACGGAGCTCTCTTGCGACATCGTATAGAGATACAACTCATTCTAAGTCGTTCCGCAACCCATATAGGTGTACCCAAGGAAGCCCCCAACCTCCACATGGTGCTTTACTTCTGCTCCCGAGACTTGGAGTTATCATGTATGTTGACGCTCCATGTGTCCCTGCCTTGAGTGGAGGTATCCTTCGCGAAAGCTCCTCGCGAGAGCTGGGGCTGAAGGCATTAATCAGCTGATGATTATCTCAACTTCCTTGGTTAGGTTCCATGTGTCAAGCTTACAAAAATCTAGACAACATTTACCCTCAAGCTTCCGGGTCGACTCGCAGTCTGGGAGCTTGTAGTGTTTCTTTTCTTTCTCATGATTGGTTTCTAACACGTGGTGTAGCTTCAGATTTTATTGTGTCACACAAATGGTTGTCAACTGGTATGTCATTGACAAAGGATATCATTTGCATTGTAAACTGACAGTGCTTTAAATGTCGACTCTTGTAATTCACGCGCGTGTCAGGTGCGTGTCTCGGGAGACGTCAAAATGGCCGCAAATTGATTGAATAGATTCTTTATTTAATAAACACTCTTCACGAGATATGCCATAATGAATGTTAAATGTTTGGGCTGATACAGTCTTTTTGTCTCCCTATCCGTCAGATCTTCAGATGCCATTTTGGTGAATGATCTAGGTCATTCGCTTCGCGTGGAAGGCACTCCTCCTGGTACATATTAAATACTCATAGCGTTCTCATCTCCTTTGAAGTTTCAAATTTTTTGCATGCTCTCCACACCAGAGCTTTTGCACCTTGTTTCATCCTACTTTTTGCTTTGCAAAGCTCAATCAATCGAACCATCCTCAGTCGTGCACGTATCCGAACACGACACAGTTGGGCCATTCCTCGTAACTGACAAATATACTAATATTTATTTCTAATACCTCCAATTATTTTAGTATAATTGTAAGTAAGGGTCGATCCTACGAGGACTATGTTTTTTTAATTACTCAAAAATTAGTGACAAAAGTTAGAAAATGAGGTTTTTATGTTTAGAAGAAAATAACATAAATAAAAATAAAAACAAATTAAAAGTGAGACTACAATATGAGAAAATAGTTAAAGGTTATTCACCACCCTCAACAATCATTTCTAATTTCTATTAGTGAATGTAATTTTAATTTCCAATCAAACTATTAATCTCGCAGATAAAGCTGAAGCAGTAAATTATTCATATCTCCCTATTACATGTAATCAAGGCGAATCGCTCAATAATTAACTCTTTTATCTAAGCAATAAATCTACAAAGCATGTAATTTATTTAAGTTAGATAAAACTTTGAGATTCATGGAGATAGATTAATTTAGGCAACAAATTCATGAAGCATATAATTCATTTAACCTAGGTTCTATTCTTCATCTCAACTAAAGTACCTTTGACAATATTAAAAATTATAATTTATCACAAACACTTAGAATCCTAGACTATTAGGTGAATTGTAATTCTAAGATAACGGTAGATTAAAGTAAAATCTAATTTAGCGGCTGTCTAAACAAAATTAAAACAATAATCATGACATTGAACATAGAAGAAAAGAAGCAATTTGATATATAATAGAAACTAGAAATTAACATTCAATAATGAAATTAAGAATTCATGTCTCGGGTTTCGAAATAACCCTTAACTAAAAGGAAACTACTCAGAACTAGACATTATAACGATAATCATAATAATTAGTAAGAGTTTCAGGAGAAGAAAAGAACTACAATGAAGGACACTTCGAAGCTGCGATATTCGTCTCTTCCTCGCTCTCTCTAAGTTTCTCTCTCAATTTGATAGCTCTACGGTTGTGAAATTAGCAACCTAAAAGATTCTATTTATAGTGCTTGAAAAGATAGATAAATCCCCTTAGAATTAGGATTTTTTTTTTTTAAAAAAAAGATAAGTACAGTGCTACTGATTAGTATTTTGGCCATAACTTTTTCAATACAACTCAGAATTAGACGATTTGAGATGTTCTGGAAAGCTAACAATGAGATCTAAAACTTTCATGTTGAGCTCCAAGTCCATATCTACATCTAAGGTTGTCAAAAGTTGCAATTAAGCTCTTCCTTGTAAAACCGAGCTCGCCGACTTCTACTATTTTCCACCAAAATATGCTAACATCCCTCTAAATGAAAATAAATGCATAATTAGTCTTTAAAATATTCAAAACAATTCAAATCATACTAATCAATAATTTAATGAATCAATTTAAGAATATTAATACATAAATTAATCATATTTATAAGACAATTATGGACTCATCAAATTCCCCCACACTTGACTCTTGCTCGTCCTCGAGTAAGTTAATGATAATATAAATGATACTTAAACAAATCGGTCATTATAAAAAATAATTGTAGTTTCAAAAATTGTACATCCCTTTATAATTCCAAGAAAATTCAAACTCTTTAATCATTAGAATTTCAATTCAAGATAATTACTTCAAACTCAATTTTTGGTGTGTGTGTGTGTTCAATCAACTCATCATATTACTAACATTCAAATCAATTCATGCATGCCAACAATCAATACTCATCTTAAAAGAAATGTGTATTTCAACGAAAATCTACTCCATTAACTTAATTATCAAACTATTCTCTACTAATGTAATTACACACAATCTAAAGATCGATAGGACTTTATAGGCATATATGTTAGACATTTATTTGTATAAACTGAAACATACATGAATATGAATAAAGTGCGGAATAAATAAATCATATATGCACTATATAACTTAAGGATCGAAATACCTCCAGCCATTGATTCTTGAGCTTTAATCCCACACAAGCTTTGATCTGCAAAGGAAACTGATTGATGTGGGTAATCGGGCTTCCTCGCTCTCTAAACTCTCTTTAGATGGATTTTGCTGTTACGAACAGAATGAGTGAGGAGCTCGGGGACCGAGACCCTATATTTATAGGTGAGATACTCCATCAGTATCTGCGCCACATTAATTTTCAGAATATTTTGACAATTAATTCAGGAAATCAAATCAGGTAATGAATATGAAATCTGACCATATATAGAATATTACATAATTGATTTTGTCCAGATTCAATGAATATAAAATATTCATTTAATAGAAAATCAATTATTTATTTATTTCCTTAAATAGAAATTTATTTCCTTAAATAAAATATTCTTATATTCTCCCACTTGGTCAGCATTTAGACTAAAACATTCAAACCCAAACGTTCCTCATTATATAATAAACATACGAATCATAACGACATGTCCTCATTATGAGTCGAATATTAACTTCTATGTATTACAATACATTTATTATATAACAATGTACTTTATGTGGCAATGTACTTAAGCGAATAAACCCTAACCCTTATGTTTATTCTGGTCCTCTTATGATAATTTTCTCAAACGAAATTAAGGTGCACATAAATATGAGAAAATATCAAAATTAGAGTTTCATTGAATAATTTTTGGTTGTACAAATAAAAGACTGCATATGGGTTAACTGAATCCCATATTTACTTTATGATCCTTGAATTTGTGTTGCAGCATGCCTTTAGTCAAGGATATATGCGATCGCCCAATTCAGTTTGCGTGATTAATGACCACTTATCACACCTTTTTATGACTAAATTCTTAATGTCGATATGCTAGCTTCGACCAGTACTCTTATAATTATTTAGTCATAAATATTGTAGCTGAATTTATCACAAAATTTTCTTAATGGCCTAATGAAACTGTAATTCTGAACTCTAGGCCTACTATGAAACTCTATAATACATCATACAAGATGTATCCTCAAAACAATAAATGAATCTGACTTCTATAAGATTCTCTACAATAGAACTTACTGGTAATCTTAAGGACGTAATAAAATATTGATTTACGTTACAACCAGTGAAGTACGTTAGAATCTAATTGGTTAACTATATTTCCAGATGGTCAATTCATCTTAACAAAATATGTATGAATATAATTTTTAGTATCTTAAAGACACCTCATCACTTTGTATGAAGAATAAAGTGGTCTTAACTTTAGTTATTCTGATACTACTTAACGATCCTGAAACAAATGTAATGCAAAGTCTTATTCAGACTCTTAGGCATACATTAGGCTTCTAAAATAGAAGCAAATGAATGTTCTTAATTTATTCTCATTCCAAATCTTTTTTTCAGATGTTGGTTTGAGTTGAATTTATCACACTTAAAGATAAAAGTTATATCAGATGAATAATATATAATTTTATTTAATCAGAGATGCTGTGGCTACTCTCTAATTAATTAAAATTATATATGTTATCTATATTCATTATCTCAAAATAATAATTTGAGATATAAATTATTTCACCTCATATAGAAAACTTTTATCATCATTTGCAAGTAACATATTGTCTACGTATAAAACAAATATTACTCCCACTAACCTTCTGGTATATAATTATTTCCATAATTATCTTTTCAAACCTAAAGGAAAAGATAATTTAATACCAATTTGTGAGATGTTTGTTTTAATCTATAGGTAGACACCTTAAGCTTGCATATGTTCACCACTATTAGAGAAAAATCTTTATGGCAGTGTGTATACCTTCTCCTCTAGTATACTATTAATGAACTGAAACGAGCAAGTGAGAATGTAAATCTCTTTTGTTATTGATTCTTAGTTCAAAATGAACTTCTTAGCAATGAATATTCTTTTATATCTTTATGTTTCTCAATGATGCCTAATGAATATTATTGGTGAAAAAACCTATTCTTAATTAATGTTCTCCACCCCATTAGGCAACTTTACTAAAGTTAAACTTTATTGCTCTTTAAGATATTCATTTCTTCATTCGTGGCATATTGTACTACAACTTCAATTCTTTATCATCCTATAATTTAATTTGTGTCTCAAATTAATATTGTAGTTGGACTCTTATTGTACAAAATGTAATCACTAGAAAACATTGATCTTATTGTTCTAATAAGTCATCTTAAGGATGGACCAACAAACTCTTAAAAGAGAAAATGGTTCAATATGCATGTTATTTTAGAAATTGTAAGCAATTACTAAATAACATAACTCATTAGAATTTTATCAATGACTTGTAGATTATTAATGATTAGTTATGAATTCTCAATAACCATTAATCTTAAGGGTTGTTGTGAATCATAATTAATCTAACACCTGAGGTGGAAGTTTGAGAAAATATGAATGATCTTTCTCAGAAACTAGGTCCCTAGATTGATCACTCCCACTGATCAAGTCAATTCTTAATTTCACAGTTCTAGTGTTGTGAGATAGATAATAAAATATGTAACCCTTAAACCTTATAGCTTTTCAGATGAAATATGCTCATTTATGGTTTTGGGCCCAGATCTTTTCTTTGATAATTGTACTCTAACTATATATGGGTATTTATAAAATGTGTACATGTCATTCAGTCGGTTTTCAACCTTATCACAACTCAAAATATGTTTGAGAAACAACTTTGGTCAGAACACGAATCGATATGTACACCCCATTGAAGAGTATCAATAGACAAAGATTTAGGAAAGTTTGGAGTTTGTTATGTAGGCTCCACCCCATGTCCAAAAAATGCTTAGTTTCTTAAATCTGTCACACACTATGATTTAGGTGTACCAGGCATATGTATTGGGCAATGAGCCCATACTTTTAAAGAAACTTTACAAATAATGGACTGGGAGTTTATCCATACTCACGAATTTTAATGTAGTATTCTCCATTTTATATTTGATCTTACTATCTTAATATGCAAAATGCACTATTTCTCTACTTAAGATTTAAATGTCTTTGAACCATATAAATCTATACTTTTGTAGAAAAATTATTTATGTGAGTAATCGTTAAAAAAGAGATGCAAAATTTGAGTCCATGTCTTCAAAATTAATTGACTTGTATGATTTCTAATATGATAGAATTCTAATGTGCACCGATTTTGACTTGTTGGAATACAAATTCTTAATGAATTTCACACAAGTTCTAAATAAAGTTAGTAAAATCAAGTGTAATGAATATCCCCACCATTTACTAACACTTATTCTATTTATGGAGATATGTTCCATAATCTTTGGTGCTATAATGTAGAAGAATTCTTATTGATAACACATTTCTTATTGTCAGATTGAACTTGCATATCTTTATGAGTGACATCTTTTTGTAGTAAAGACCTCTAAATGTGTCTAAATCAAGTTTCAATAGAATCTTGGAACATAAAGGTCCTTGTTAATTTTAAAACAAAGCCACTACTATATTGCTTGTTCGTTAAACTTCTAAATGTGAGAACTTATCTTGTCTGTGGATAAGATTGGCTCACAGTTACTGACTTTCTTAGGTGTGACGCCCCGATATTTTGCCTTACTTTACAAAAATACCATTTTAAATGCATAATTTGAAAAGATAAAAAAAAAATCCTTTAAATACAATAATGGATTTTAGAAATCAAAATGCAATAGAGAAGGATCCTTCATTTGAAAAAAAAAAAGATATATTAAGTAAATAATTTTAAATAATACATTTCCATTGTGTTTAGATTTTTCAACTGCTTAAAATAAAACAGGCACCACCGGCGTTCTAGATCGTTTGCCCGTCTATAGCCACTCACAGTATACGTACCAGAACTGACCCTGCTCACTATACATATTTTCCTGTCTAATACCTGTAGGGGGAAAGTAAGGGGGTGAGCTAAAAGCTCAGTAAGGAAATGCTTATCATAAAATACCATATAATATCACACATACCATTACTGTATTTATTAAGTTTTAGCAATATCATACACTTTATTTTATAACCATAACCAAATAACTGTATACATAGAAACCTTTATCATATAGATCCATAAAAATTGTTCACACCATACATATATACAGAGATCATAACTCCAGTATCACATTCATAACATAATCATATCAATACTATAAATAATAATGCCATTACCATAATATTGGCATATCATAGCCATTACTTACATAACCCGGGCCTAGCTTGGCCCTACAATATCCTGGGCCTAATCTGCCCATATAATAACTTGGGCCTATGCAGCCCTACTATTGTTATAGGATAGGGTATCTCTATATTCAACAGTAACATCACTGTATCATACCCACCATAACAATCTCATACACGACTCAGTAAAATGTAGGGTAGGGTATCTCTACATTCAACAGCCTTTTCCCGTATCATACCCCACCATGGTCCCTCACTTTACCTGAAACGTTAGCATACAACATATAACATACAACATACACCATACACCACACACCATACACCATACACCATACAACATACAATACACATCATACAACATACAACTTTATACAAGTCATAACAACCATAATTTATATATCAATTTACGAACATTGTGTCCATACCACACATTCTCAGTACCATATATAGACTTATAATAACAAATCATAACTCATATTTCTTTTTGAATAATCATAACTCATATTTCAGTACACAAAGAATCCAAATTTATGCAGATAAACACATATAAAACTATCTAATTTCCTTACCTCAAATCCCGCTGCTTAAACTTGTTATCTCGTCACTACAGACCTATAATAACACATGGGTCAAGGCCCTAACATTAAAATTCACACTCTTACAGTACAGCAGAAAGAATACTATTTTTAACTAATAAATACACGAATTCAGTAAAAGTTTCCTTCATAAAAATTATAGAAAATTCAATTATCTTTCCAATGATATATAGAGCATTAAAAATGGATTAAAACTGAGGGAGTTATGATAGTTTTACTGAAACTATTTCTGAGAAGGAATATGGAGTAACGAATCACAGTAGACATCGGAAATCCAAAGTTTTGATACTGAAATATTCCAAATCAGAGAATACTATCTTCATAAAAGTTTTAGAAAATCGAATTTCCTTTCTAATGACACTAAAATATTTAAAATCGGAGTTATAACGTAAGAGATATAGATATTATACCGAAACAGTTTTCTACAAATCCTGAAACAAATGAATTTCGAACTACAGCAATAAAACAATAATTTGACTTAGAATAATCAATAATTAGTGAATGAATTCTTCATAAAACATTTAGAAAATTGAATTATCTTTTCAACGATACTAAGATCGCTAGAATCGGGTTATTATTCAGGGAGATATTTGAATTTTACTGAGCAACTTATATAGAAAATATGAAAAACGATTTACAACAAACAGCGTAGAAATAGTTATTTTTGACATAGATAAATTTCGACTCAGTAAAACCTTTCTTCATAAAAATTATGGGAAATTCAATAAGCTTTCTATAGACACCAAGATTGCAAGAATCGGATGAGTATTTAAAGAGATATGGCAGTTTTACTGAGACATGTTTCATTCTGAAAAATAAGAAAAGGAGACCTACGAATATTCTCCTATTGTGATCAATAAATAAGTAAATGTAGAGTTTCTTACCTCAAATACATCAAGCTTCTTGGATCGATAGACATAAGATGATGGTGATCAAAGATGAGAGTGAAGAGTGGTACAGATTTGGCTAAGGATGTAATGGAAAGATGACTTGAAAATTTTAGGGTTAGTCTTGCTCAGGTGGGAAGAATAGAACGATATAATTTTAGGGTTAATGAAACCTATACTATTCTGACTCTTAGTAGGTTTAGTTTTATGAATAATAATAATATTAACATAATAGCAATAACAATATGATAAATTATTAAATAAACAAATATCTTACTTTTAAATTTAAATTGTAACCTCTAAATCTCGTAACTTTAGGGCTTAGTTTTCACCTAAATAAATTACGAATTATGATATGGTTATTTCTACAAAATTTATAGATCTTTGAATTATCTTTCCAACGCCACTGGAATCACCTCAATCGGAGTTATAAAACTCCATATGGTCATTTTAGTAAAACAGTTTCTAAACGTGCGAATTTCTCCAAACTTACGATTTTTCTAACATTAATCAAATAATAATATTATTTAATACCACTTATACAATTAATTAAATCTAATAAATATATTATAAAAACCTAATGGTCTTTCATATCGGGCTTTAATTAAACGATTACCTACTTATGAAAATATCATAATATTTTACTTTCGTAGTTAATACAACTTTAACTTTCTTTAAAAAAAAATGGTACAACTACTCTAAGCAATAATATCAACCCACTAACAACACAAATAAATGAAATAATTATCCTCGCACAATTAATATCCAAACGAAAAATTAAATACTATTTTAAACTGGATATTACATTCTACCCTCCTTAAAAGAAATTTCGTCCTCGAAATTTAACTTACCAACACTCGGGGTGTTGAGTCTTCATGTCTTTCACCACTTACCGCATTACCTCCTTATCTACTATATGGAGCCAACAAATATATATTTAACCTATATCTTGTCGATCAATCCATAACACACATAATACAAATAAATTATTAATTAAGCATTATTATTTCTCTATACATTACTTAAATATCAAAACGTACTCTATCATAATAAATTACATATACATGCTTTAAATGCATAAGTTTTGCAATAGCATGCTCGTAATATTATAAAAAAAATTCTTCTCTTATGACCATCCTTACATGACATTAAGAGTGAAACTATTTATTCTTCTATGAGCATCCTTACATGCCATTAAGAGTAAAACTATTTATTCTCTAAATGAACATCCTTACATGTCACTTGAGAACACATTATACAATACAAAATCATAAACACAAGGAGTAGGGTAGAAGACCTTATGGAAACTTCTCTTTAATCATTCCCATTCTTTAGTTAAATGTTATTACGTATAAAAATCTTACTTCTCTACTTGATTTTCTACTGTAAGGCTACAATGTCATTCTTTCAATTTCATAGATGTTACTCACTCATCGATAGACACTTGTTCCATGACACTTGGAAATAAACATGTAAGCTCTAAAAAAAAGGTCTTCTATATATAAATATTTTAATGATCCATTTCGACCACTTTTTTGTCTAACATTCACTTCTTGATATTCTTTATCCATGTATTCATTGCACTTGTCACGCCTTCCCATTTTCCTAGGTAACTGCTGTTGGTTTCTTTTGTAGTCACTTTCTTGTATCACTCTATTGTATTTTCTTCTCTAATCTCTCCTATGGTTCTTGGTCCTCCATTACTCCTTTCAATCAAGTTGACTTGATTATGAGATTATCTAGTTTTCCCCATTAACTTTTGTCTGCTAGGCGAACATGAGATAACAAATTCAGTCTTTCACTAAGATTTCAAATAGCTATGTCGAACTCAAGTTGATTATGTTTCGCCTCTTCCTCGGAGAAAGACGATCAAACAATTCCCAATCATGGTCCTCGCGGATCAGATCATCCATATAATATACAAAAAGAAACTCCAGATATTTGGTATCCTTCTCTTTGAATGAGATCTCAATTCCAGCGACAGTTTCATTAGATATCGCCCATAAGCATCTAAATTTCATTATATCATTTATTAACTAAATATTAACTAAGAAATGAACCTAATCCAGAATATGAACCATAAAAAAAAATACCAAGTAAACCGATCACCAGAACACCAGTTACAGTATCTATTATCCAAAGAGGAATCCTTCCAGTAGTATCGGCCATTTGTCCTACTTTCCTCCACATTTCATCAGGTGGTGTTACATTGCTATACTGATGAAGTCTAAATCTGCAATGCTGATAGATTTGTGTAATTGTGTTCAATGATTGTTTCTTCTATTATACTAACCTTCTGGGTATCACATCACTTTCATATTTATAATACCATATATTTTTCTAACCATATTTATGTCTTACATATTGTAGACCTCTATAGTTCACAAAATAAATCCCAACTTCTTAATTGCACTGTTAAGACCTCCAAAATCTAAAACCAGCTTACATTCGAGTACAAACCATCTACTTTTAGTTAAGTAAGATCATATATGCTAAAATATCGTAAGTGTATTAGTAACCCTTTAAAACGAGTTCAACCTTAACATAGGTTAGGTAGCCCAATTATTTATTTATCATTTACTATTTAACCATAGGTTAATCATGTAATCTCATAATATATCAATCAACCAAGTTGTCGGGGTAAGGATACTATATACATAATAGGCAAATCATGCCGAACAGACCTTACTCTGTTCATCGTTACTATACCTCCTACACCCCACTTGTATCTGATTTTCTACTAGAGACTCACTTTTTATAATTATTTAGCCAGGGCTCTTTGACTCATACTTTCTAAACTACCCTAAAAAAATAAGTCCATACTTCACTTAATCATCTTCATTCCATATATGAATGCAATCATATACATCCATTTCTCTTTCCTTATAAGTTCCTCACTTCCAATTAGATAAATTTTAGTTATTTTCCAAACAATGGCTATTGTCTCATTCCATCTTAGTATGTTCCTCTAAGATATTGCTCCATTACTAGCCCTCTGGGTCGAGAAAGTTTCAAATATTTGTCTAAATTCTTAGCTCTTGACAACTTTAACTTTTGGCTGATCTGATGTCATTCTTTCCTCTAACACTATATAGCATAGAAATGCCATCTCTCTTGACCAAAATTAACACTTTTGTAAGTTTTTTTTTTCTTATTTGCTTCTATTCACTTAAACATACTCATACTATTGTCCACAAAGCAAATCATGAGTGGATAGTAGTATCATTTGCATACTCTGTGCCTTTTATGTTGCTTGATCATTTTATAATCCCAACACTTCACAAAAACTCGTATGGTCCTTGTCGTTCCATGAAATTCTTCTAGATGTATCACTTTAGTCCTAGTTGTGTCTCACTTGTCTCTTGCCTTTGAGTGAGGCTTTCCTAACCTCTTCTGCTTGAGTTATGATCTACACCATCGTTGTATCGATGGGTATTTAGAATCTAGGAATGTCACCCTTGAATATTAATTTCCCCTCTTCCTCAAGTCTTGAATTTATGATCTACTTTCTATAGTTGTTTATTTTTTTTTTCATCCTTTACGAAGCTATATCTATGATCTCCAAGTTGACCAGTTTGAATTGTTCTGTATAATTGTCCTCTGTGTTGCCTCTCATTCATGTTGTACCCAAATTGTTAGCCCTAAATCTTCTTTTTCTTCCTCCTTTGAAATTGTCTTTATCGAAACCATGCGCATTTTACTTTATTGTCTCCTCACAAAGTAGCTGACCTTGAGTTTGAAGCTTGCAATTTTCCTTCGGTAATCTAATATTTGTTGATGGTCTACTTATCTCTTGGTGTTCAAGATACCTTCATAAGTCATTACTTTAAAAAAAATTATATCAGGTTTCTTTCTAACTTCTTATTCTAGATTATGTTCAGTACGGTACACTCCTTTCTACGTGATGGCATAGTCCTCTTTGGACTAATTTGTATAATAGACTTTTCTCTAAAGTCTTCATATACAATATTCATACTTCTTACCATCTAACTTAGGGGTGTGTATCCATAGAATATCCATCAAGACAGTACTTGCTCCTTATAGGTCTATTCTTTCATCTTTCTTAATAAGTGAGTTTCATAAAATACCATATCTAGTCTAGTATAGCATCCACTATCTTAAATCATTCCCTACTCCCTAATAGGTTGGGCTTCCTTTCATAACTAGGTGTAGAGACTTCATCTTTAACCATTTGTAGACAGGTGCAATTCTATGCATCGATACTTAGTTGGCTATTGGTACATTTTATTATGTGCTTCAAGTTCCACTACTAGTGTTGGTGATCTATTGCGCTGAGCCTGTGAAAACTCTTCAGCAAATCGTCTTAGTCATGCTCACATTCCTTCCAATGCCTCCATTAGATCGTTAGCCTTAACTACTATTGGGTTCGATCTGGAACATCAACCATTTGTGGGTCAGCGGAACACACATCCTTAGCCCCCACCTCTACTGGTCGTTCTTTTCACATTGATTCTAACTGATCTTCTAGTTGCATGTGTGAGCTCTTACAAGAAAGGTTGATTTAATAGAAACAAAAGAGTTCAATTATTGGAAGAGAAAATTCTATGAACATATCTAAACTTAATGTTGTCAAGCTTAACTAGTAATATTCTATTCATCAAACAAAATCTTATGAATTCCTAATATAATTTATTCTAAATTTTCAAGAAAGGAACACTGTCCTTCCTAGTTTCAATTCAAGGCAATAAAGAAATATAAAACCTATTCATCTTCTTCGTAAAATGTGTAATCAATCATAAGAGGTAATATACTCTTAAATGCATAATTTGAAAAGATAAAAAAAAAATCCTTTAAATACAATAATGGATTTTAGAAATCAAAATGCAATAGAGAAGGATCCTTCATTTGAAAAAAAAAAAGATATATTAAGTAAATAATTTTAAGTAATACATTTCCATTGTGTTTAGATTTTTCAACTGCTTAAAATAAAACAGGCACCACCGGCGTTCTAGATCGTTTGCCCGTCCGTAGCCACTCACAGTATACGTACCAGAACTGACCCTGCTCACTATACATATTTCCCTGTCTAATACCTGTAGGGGGAAAGTAAGGGGGTGAGCTAAAAGCTCAGTAAGGAAATGCTTATCATAAAATACCATATAATATCACACATACCATTACTGTATTTATTAAGTTTTAGCAATATCATACACTTTATTTTATAACCATAACCAAATAACTGTATACATAGAAACCTTTATCATATAGATCCATAAAAATTGTTCACACCATACATATATACAGAGATCATAACTCCAGTATCACATTCATAACATAATCATATCAATACTATAAATAATAATGCCATTACCATAATATTGGCATATCATAGCCATTACTTACATAGGCCGGGCCTAGCTTGGCCCTACAATATCCTGGGCCTAATCTGCCCATATAATAACCTGGGCCTATGCAGCCCTACTATTGTTATAGGATAGGGTATCTCTATATTCAACAGTAACATCACTGTATCATACCCACCATAACAATCTCATACACGACTCAGTAAAATGTAGGGTAGGGTATCTCTACATTCAACGGCCTTATCCCGTATCATACCCCACCATGGTCCCTCACTTTACCTGAAACGTTAGCATACAACATATAACATACAACATACACCATACACCACACACCATACACCATACACCATACAACATACAATACACATCATACAACATACAACATTATACAAGTCATAACAACCATAATTTATATATCAATTTACGAACATTGTGTCCATACCACACATTCTCAGTACCATATATAGACTTATAATAACAAATCATAACTCATATTTCTTTTTGAATAATCATAACTCATATTTCAGTACACAAAGAATCCAAATTTATGCAGATAAACACATATAAAACTATCTAATTTCCTTACCTCAAATCCCGCTGCTTAAACTTGTTATCTCGTCACTACAGACCTATAATAACACATGGGTCAACGCCCTAACATTAAAATTCACACTCTTACAGTACAGCAGAAAGAATACTATTTTTGACCAATAAATACACGAATTCAGTAAAAGTTTTCTTCATAAAAATTATAGGAAATTCAATTATCTTTCCAACGATATATAGAGCATTAAAAATGGATTAAAACTGAGGGAGTTATGTTAGTTTTACTGAAACTATTTCTGAGAAGGAATATGGAGTAACGAATCACAGTAGACATCGGAAATCCAAAGTTTTGATACTGAAATATTCCAAATCAGAGAATACTATCATCATAAAAGTTTTAGAAAATCGAATTCCCTTTCTAATGACACTAAAATCTTTAAAATCGGAGTTATAACGTAAGAGATATAGATATTATACCGAAACAGTTTTCTAGAAATCCTGAAACAAATGGATTTCGAACTACAGCAATAAAACAATAATTTGACTTAGAATAATCAATAATTAGTGAATGGTTTCTTCATAAAACATTTAGAAAATTGAATTATCTTTTCAACGGTACTAAGATCGCTAGAATCGGGTTATTATTCAGGGAGATATTTAAATTTTACTGAGCAACTTATGTAGAAAATATGAAAAACGATTTACAACAAACAGCGTAGAAATAGTTATTTTTGACATAGAGAAATTTCGATTCAGTAAAACCTTTCTTCATAAGAATTATGGGAAATTCAATAAGCTTTCTATAGACACCAAGATTGCGAGAATTGGATGCGTATTTAAAGAGATATGGTAGTTTTACTGAGACATGTTTCATTCTGAAAAATAAGAAAAGGAGACCTACGAATATTCTCCTATTGTGATCAATAAATAAGTAAATGTAGAGTTTCTTACCTCAAATACATCAAGCTTCTTGGATCGATAGACATAAGATGATGGTGATCAAAGATGAGAGTGAAGAGTGGTACAGATTTGGCTAAGGATGTAATGGAAAGATGACTTGAAAATTTTAGGGTTAGTCTTGCTCAGGTGGGAAGAATAGAACGATATAATTTTAGGGTTAATGAAACCTATACTATTCTGACTCTTATTAGGTTAAGTTTTATGAATAATAATAATATTAACATAATAGCAATAACAATATGATAAATTATTAAATAAACAAATATCTTACTTTTAAATTTAAATTGTAACCTCTAAATCTCGTAACTTTAGGGCTTAGTTTTCACCTAAATAAATTACGAATTATGATATGGTTATTTCTACAAAAGTTATAGATCTTTGAATTATCTTTCCAACGTCACTGGAATCACCTCAATCGGAGTTATAAAACTCCAGATATGGTCATTTTAGTAAAACAGTTTCTAAACGTGCGAATTTCTCCAAACTTACGATTTTTCTAACATTAATCAAATAATAATATTATTTAATACCACTTATACAATTAATTAAATCTAATAAATATATTATAAAAACCTAATGGTCTTTCATATCAGGCTTTAATTAAACGATTACCTACTTATGAAAATATCATAATATTTTACTTTCGTAGTTAATACAACTTTAACTTTCTTTAAAAAAAAATGGTACAACTACTCTAAGCAATAATATCAACTCACTAACAACACAAATAATTGAAATAATTATCCTCGCACAATTAATATCCAAACGAAAAATTAAATACTATTTTAAACTGGATATTACATTAGGTTTATTTGTAAACCTTGCAAGAAATTATGAATGTGGAATAACAATCTAAAATAATCCACTATGTGTTAATCATCACATTAACTATATTAGAATGAATTCATACACAATAAATTGAAAATTTATTGGTGATAATAAAGTGTGATTTATTTTTCTTAATTATACAGTAAAAACTGTACATTTTGGAAGAAGTTATCAGAATAAATTTTGGAAATTTCTACTGGTATGGTAAAAATTTATGAATAGTGATGTAATAAAATTACATATATAGTTTTGAGGTTTAAATGAATCATGTTTTTACCAATGAATAAACATGCTTAAATATGAAATCTTATTAAACGAAAATTGTCTGTGGGTTAAATTTTTAATTTAATAAGATTAGATTTAGATGTAGATTATGATAGATTTACACAATTTATGAAAAACTTAAAGTTTAATATTTCTATCTCAAGGAAAGGTATGAAACACTTAATTATTTATAAATGTTTCAAAATTTAATACTTTATGATAAAATTATTAAATTAAATCTACATAATTCCCTGTGGGATAAATTAAGAGAATTTAATTTAATATATTAATTATGTAAATATAATAAAATCCGTGTATGGTAAGATTATTATGTTCATATAATTCATGTCCATTATGTGATCTTGATCCACTTAATATATATAATTTTATATAATTAAGGATGTTGTGGCTACTCCCTAATTATTTAAAATTATGTGGTTCACTAGGCACCAAAGTATAAACTCATGAAGATTAAAATTTTACTAAATCTAAAATTGCATGTGGGCTAAATTTTAAATTTAATAAAATTAAATGAACCTTATGATAGATTTAATTAAACAATTAGTTTAGGAAAATGAAGGTTTATTATCTATCTTTAATTAAATTTGTGATAACACTATTAAATTAAATCTCCATAACTCCAGGTGGGGTAAATTAAGAGAATTTAATTTAACATATCATCCATATGAATTATACAAATATAATAAAATCCATGTGGGGTAAAATTATTATACCTATATAATTAATTACAAGTTATGTCCATTAAGGTGAATTTTAATTAATATATAATTTTATACAAACAAGGATGCTGTGGCTACTCCCTAATTATATAAAATTATTATATTTTCACTTTGACATTAGGTATTGGGCTCTACCTAAAAGTAATTTCGTTATTAACATAATAGACAATCACTGAGAGTAGTGCTCCTAGTGTGGTCGTCCGAAGATCATTAAAAATCGTTCTAGATATGAGCAGTTGTCCCAGGTTCATGTTTTGTTATGTCAAACCACAAAATTACTTACATTTTATTCATATTTTATTCATTTTATAAAGTTTTATGAATATTTTATGCAGAATTTTATGAAGTTTTATGAAACTTAATGTGCTAAATAAAATATTAAACATATCTTAATGTTTGAATATTTTTAAATATATCTAGCACTATAAAAGGAATTTATGTATAACATTTAAATCATACAAATCTAAATTAATTGCATTAAACACAAATTTGTCAAATAAATACAAATCAATACAATTAATGTATGATAATAAATTAAATGCTTAATTTCATAATATGTAATTAATTATGCATTTATAACCATATAATATCTTAAATATTTGTACTAATAATTAATTTGTATAAATAAGGTAAATATACAAATTAGTGCAATGAATTATATGATATGAATTAAATGCAAAATTAAAGAATATACTTAATAGCAGATTTTTCAAATTTTATTAATTTAAACAATAAATTACATAAATTTGGTAATAAATAATTAGATGCACAATTATACAAATTGCACAATTATTACATGCCTAAATAAATCATGTAATTAATTACCAAATTAAAACAAATTTCTATTTTCAATTTATACTAGATATATATATTAAACAAAAATAGAAAATTGACTAAATGCAATTTATGTACTAAATTAACACAAAATAGGAAAATAATTAATATTCCAAATAAATAAGAAATTTGGAATTTTCTCTCTCTCTCTCTCTCTCTCTCTCTCTCTCTCTCTCTCTCTCTCTCTCTCTCTCTCTCTCTCTCTCTCTCTCTCTCTCTCTCTCTCTCTCTCTCTCTCTCTCTCTCTCTCTCTCTCTCTCTCTCTCTCTCTCTCTCTCTATTTTTTTTTTAAAAATGCACTGCCTATAAACGACATGTCGTTTTTTGCAAAACGCAAAACGACACGTCGTTTTATCAATTCCGAAGGGGCTGAATATGTATGCAAAAATGACACGTCGTTTTTCTACAAGGGGAAAAACGACACGTCGTTTCTCTCCTAAAGGGCTGCCTCAGCAGACTAAAAACGACATGTCGTTTGCAACAAACGACAGATGCAGTATATGAAAAACGACATGTCGTTTTTCCACACTGTGAAAAACAACACGTCGTTTGGGGTTGTCTTCTTCAGCCAACCGGGTCATTTTGACCCGTTTTTCTACACGTGGGTCCGACGGACCCGACCCAAACCCGATCGAAAAAGACAATTCCGACGACCAAAAAGGCCCAAATCAATTCCAAATGAATCTTAATGCAAAAATTAAGACATTCATATAGATTTTATGCATCGAAAATACATAAAACAAAGACTTTAAAAATCACCAAAATTTTGAGGTCTGAAAAATAATTTAGAGATTTCTTTATTTTTTCAAAGTAGATTTTCATGCTTAGAACAATCTATATTAATATATGAATGTATTAATACATATACAATGCATATATAAACATATATACATATATATACTGAAAAATATATATTATACCGTATATAATATATATATAATTGAAATGTATATATGTATATATATGTATTTAGCATTTATGTAAACTATAATATAAAATGATGAATATGAATATAAACAAATATATTAAAATGTATATATATATAAACGATATATATAAAACTATATATAACCGAAAACTCAATCGTATACGTATATATATAAACACATGAATAAATGTATATATATATATATGAACGTGAATGAACTGAATGTATATAAGTATATACGTATGAAAATGTATATATATAATATGAATGTATATACGAACCCGAAAACGAATATATAATATATATATATATGAACACCGTATATACGTATATATAAATATGAAACTCAAAACAAAATCAAGGCAGAGATAAAAACCGCTCTGATACCAACTGTTAGATATTTATTTGTATAAACTGAAACATACATGAATATGAATAAAGTGCGGAATAAATAAATCATATATGCACTATATAACTTAAGGATCTAAATACCTCCAGCCATTGATTCTTGAGCTTTAATCCCACACAAGCTTTGATCTGCAAAGGAAACTGATTGATCTGGGTAATCGGGCTTCCTCGCTCTCTCAACTCTTTTTAGATGGATTTTGCTGTTACGAACAGAATGAGTGAGGAGCTCGGGGACCGAGACCCTATATTTATAGGTGAGATACTCCATCAGTATCTGCGCCACATTAATTTTCAAAATATTTTGACAATTAATTCAGGAAATCAAATCAGGTAATGAATATGAAATCTGATCATATATAGAATATTACATAATTGATTTTGTCCAGATTCAATGAATATAAAATATTCATTTAACAGAAAATCAGTTATTTATTTATTTCCTTAAATAAAATATTCTTATAATATAATGTAAGGCTAGGGTGAAAAGTAGATAAAGAAGGTTAATTTGGACTCAAATCACACCATAGCATACATCTACAACATTCTCTCAAATAATTTCTATTTGTATTCCCAAATCACTTCCCTCAACAATTCAATATTGTATCTTTTTTTTTTCATAAAATTTACTATTCCCCCACACTTAAATTGTTGCAAGTATTCATTTGTTTTTCATTAATTTTTTTTGATAAAATACTTACAACTTACAAACATTCATTTTAAGGGAATAATAACTATTTTCTTCATCACCACACAACCATGAATATTTTTCCCTTAACAAAATTCTCACACCTTTATAAATACATAAAACATTAATATACTATGGTGTGAAAAAGGATGAATAATGATTTTTTTAGGCTCAAAGGTTAGTGTATAGGGTTAAAAGAAAAACAAAATGTCAACATTTAGGTTAAATTGGGTAAAACTAGGGAATTAACAAATAGGGTAGGCTTGAAAAGCTTAATCGATCCAAAACAAAAACCTATATCATATCTCAAAACTATGTGTAATTTATCGATTTCGCCTCAAATGATTATCAAACAAGTTTTAGAGTGGTTGAGACTTTAAATCAAAAGCCAAACATGCATTCATCTTTCCAAACATTAGCAAATATGATATTTCAACTGATGTGCAAAAGTTTTAAAAAAAAAATCAAGCTTGAGCAATAATTAATCATGAGTTAAGCACATGAATCATGAGAATATATCATTTTCCTAGAATTATGACTATCACACAATCAAGAATTTCACCATCAACAAAATTATTTTCCAAAAGATCATGCATAAGACATCAAAATAAAAATACATATCAAACACGAGCAATCATTGTCAACAGAATTTCATTTAACCCATGCTCACTAAAATTAAAGAAAAAAAATATAAACTATAAAAACGATTAAACAAAATAAATAACTAAACAACTAAGGAAAAAATACTGGATAGACACGACAGTTAATCTCCCCCCACACTTAATATAAGCATTGTTCTCAAGGCTCAATCAAATAAAATCAATGCAAAATAAAAAGAAAAGGGTAAGAAAAACTCCCGTAAGTTTGCTTTGTTTTAACGTCGTTAGCTCGACTGCATGTTATGCTCATGTGGTCTTCACGTCGGGTCTTCTAACAAAGACTCATTCTTTATGTACCTATCAATGGAATCTAACACATTGAATTTGAGTGTTTCACCATTAAATTTCATTCTAAGTATCCATGCTTTCGTATCCAACTTCTTACTTGCAGTGAGTAAGAAGGGTTTCCCAAATAAAGTTAATGTAGGATTGTGATCACCCTCATCTTCCATCTCAATTATGTGGAAATCACCTGGAATGACAAGTCCATAAGTCTACACAAAAATATCTTCAACTATCCCTAAAGGATAAGCATTAGTTTGATTAGTCAATTGAATTAAAACCTGAGTTTCTCTTAATGGACCAAGATTTAAAGAAGTAAAATTAGAATAAGACATATTATTAAGAACTGCTCCTAAATCTATCATGCAATGATCAAACCTGGTTTTACTAATTGTGCATTAAATTGTACTTGTCTTAGGCAACAACTTTCGTTGGAGAACAATAGAAACATTCTCCCCCACACTTATTTTCACCTCCATTCAACTTTTTCTCATTTGGACACAACTCCTTAAGAATGTTAGCACAATGAGACTCTTCTTTGATTACCTCAAGACATGGAATTTTTACCTCAAATTTTAAAAGAGTTGTAGGGATCTCCTTGATGGGCTCCTCTTTCTTAGATTTTTTCAATCTACTTGGAAAAGGTGGAGGAGTGACATAAGTTGGTACAATTAGTTTGTTTGGCTTTTTTAGTGGTGGTGGACCAACTAAAGTAGGAGATTCAAATTTTGGTGGAGATAACTCTTCAAGGGATGAATTGTTGACTCCTTTAGTTGGAATCAACATATGTACTTCTTTGTGTGATGGTAATTCAAGTTGTGCACTACTTTGAAGTGTTATGGCCTTGACATTCTCCATTGGATTACATTCTATTTGTGCAGGTAAAGTATTTGAACTTTGAATTTCATCATAGATGTTTCCATTGACTTCGCAAGATTCTCTAACTTTTGTAGAGATTGTTGAAGGCTCTGCATAGTTTCATGAACGTTTTGCTGAAATGGCAAGGTATTAGCTGCTAATATTTTAATCAGCTCAGCACTAGTTGGCTTTTTACTGTATGGTGCAACATGAGTAGGTTGTTGAAACTGTGCATTATTCTCTTGTGGTGCTACAAGAGAATAGTAAGAAGTTGGTTGAACATATTGATTGATCCCACTCTAGGAAGTGTTAGAATAATCTCCACGTTGTTGATTGCATGTGTAAGTGTTGTAGTATGGATCATATTGATACACTTGTGGTGAGATATAATATAGATCACAATATTGTTGATTATACATCATCATGTTTCTAAAGAAAGATCTGAAAATTAAAACCACAACTTGAAGAACAAGTTAGTAAAGAAAAAAATTAAATATGAATAATAAAATAAAACAACAACAGTCCCAAAAATTTGATGCGTGTCGTAAGCCACAACAAATTTACTAAGATTTATCTCTAATACCTCCAATTATTTTAGTATAATTGTAAGTAAGGGTTGATCCCACGAGGGCTATGTTTATTTAATTACTCAAAAATTAGTGACAACAGTTAGAAAATGAGGTTTTTATGTTTAGAAGAAAATAACATAAATAAAAATAAAAATAAATTAAAAAAGAGACTACGATATGAGAAACTAGTTAAAGGTTATTCACCACCCTCTACAATCATTCCTAATTCTTATTAATGAATGTAATTTCAATTTCCAATCAAACTACTAATCCCGCAGAAGCAGTCATTATCCCAATCTCCCTATTACATGTAATCAAGGTGAAGCACTGAATAATTAACTCTTTTATCTAAGCAGTAAGTCCACAAAACATGCAATTTATTTAACTTAGATAAGGCTTTGAGATTTTTGGAAATAGATTAATCTAGGCAATAAATTAATGAAGCATATAATTTATTTAACTTAGGTTTTATTCTTCATCACAACTAAAATACCTTTGACAATATTAAAAATTGCAATTTATCACAAACACTTAGAACCCTAGACTATTAGGTGAATATTAATCCTAAGATGACGGTAGATTAAAGTAAAACTTAATTAAGCGGCCGTCTAAACAAGATTAAAACAATAATCATGACATTGAACATAGAAGAAAAGAAACAATTTGATATATAATAGAAACTAGAAATTAACATTCAATAAGGAAATTAAGAATTAACATCTCGGGTTTTGACATAACCCTTAACTAAAAGGAAACTACTCAGAACTAGGCATTATAACGACAATCATAATAATTAGTAAGAGTTTAAGGAGAAGAAAAGAACTAGAATGAAGAATACTTCGAAGCTGCGATCTACATCTCTTCCTTGCTCTCTCTCTAAGTTTCTCTCTCAATTTGGTAGCTCTAGGGTTTTAAATTTTGCATCCTAAAAGGTTATATTTATAGTGCTTGAAAAGATATATGAATCCCCTTAAAATTAAGATTTTTTTTTTTTAAAAAAAAAAAAAGATAAGTAGGAGGCTACTGATTAGTATTTTGGCCATCACTTCTTCAATACAACTCGGAATCAGACGATTCAAGATGTTCCAGAAAGATAAGAACGAGATCTAAAACTTTCATGTCAAACTTCAAGTCCATTTCTCCTTCTAAGGTCGTCAAAATTTACAATTAAGCTCCATTTATAAAACTGAGCTCGCTTACTTCCACAATTTTCTACCAAAATATGCTAACATCCCTCCAAATGACTCTAAATGCATGATTAGTCTTTAAAATATCCAAAATAATTAAAATCAAACTAATCAATAATTTAAATCAATTTAAGAATGTTAATACATTAATTGATCATATTTATAAGACAAATATGGACTCATCAGTAACACCCTTATATATCATTCGGTAAGTGTTTTTCGTTACTTGCATAAATATTTGTTATTGACGAATGTATTTTGAATAAATTCAAAAATCATAACTTGTATAAATATTTGTACAAAAATATATTTGACACTCAGTGCCCCAGAACAGTTCAAAAAAATATACAGATTAAGTTTTCAATTTTTCAAATAATTAATTTGTAAATTATAAACAATTAGAATATGTCTAATATTATTCAACACATATAAAATCAAGTCCAATAATCAAATTGAGTCCCTACCTTTCCCAAGTTGTTAAACTTTGTTCAAAAAGACGATCCTAAGCTCTCAAGTCTCAAGCTCCAATTGTTTAGTTCAATCTTAGACATCACTCCCATATATACCATCAAATGAATAAATAATTATCATCATTGCATTCTACATTCAAAACCGAGTCCAACGACATATAACATGACTATATTATTTAGAGTTCCGAAACCTCACCTAAATGATGTACATTGACTATTGGTGGCGGTAGAAATTGGTGTACTGAAAATATCACCGAAAATAGGGGTAGTATAAATCAAAACAACTACCTCGACGAGTAGATCATACTCATGCCAACTATTTTTCAAAATGGTACACGATATCGCTAGAAAGTCATCAGAAAGGAGCAGAGCTGCAAAAACATCACCGAAAAAAGTAGCGGGCTGGGTATAATGGCTTAGTGTAGATTGTTCTCCTCAACGAATTGAGTCTAGTGGTGAAGACGACTCGTCAAACAGACACCAGAGGTGGTCAGAAAATCTGTTCAAAGTTTGAACCTCCAAACTTTGACTTGCGATCTCGAGCTAACGTTGGCGAAAGGGGCAGTGCTACTTGTGATTAAGATCATCGGCGCCTGGGGTCGGATGGTGGCAGGAGAGTGGTCTTCGGAGTTACGCCAACGATTAGATTTATGGGTTTTTTTTTTGTGGACTGGAGAGAGAGAGAGAGAGAGAGAGAGAGAGAGAGAGAGAGAGAGAGAGAGAGAGAGAGAGAGAGAGAGAGAGAGAGAGAGAGAGGAGTCTGTTTCTTCCTTATTATTATATTATATATATTTTGTTTCTTTTAACTTGGTCAAAACTAAGTCTTTACAGTACTCTGGACCAAGTTTAAGGGTTTTAAAAGTAAACTAATGTGAACAATTTTTTTTTTTTTTGTAAAAAATATCTTGGTTATATAAAACTATGGACTAATTTTGGAAATTAAAAATTTGAGAAAGAAAAATGTTTGAGAAGAAAAATTATATAGTATACATACCCATATTAAAATGTGACCCCTTAAATAAAAGAGTTCATTAAAAATTTTCTAAAATGCAATCAAGACCCATAACTACTTTAGATGAATATATATGTATTTATGTATATATGAAAATAATAATAATAATAATAAAATTATTAAATTAACAAACAAAGAGGCTAAAATGTAAAAAAATAAAGAAATTAACCTTATGATATTTTACTATATTTTATAAAGTTATCTAAATTCTTTTTAAGCAATGTGATGAAATATCACACCAACAAATATATATACATATTATTTTATAGAAGTTTGAATTTTAATTAAATTACTATTCTTATTAATTAATTACTCAATCAATATTTATAAACCTATTCAAAAAGTAAAAAATGAGAAAATTATGAAAAAAAAAATATTTAAATCAATATTAAACTACTATGTCACTGTCTTATACTTTAACTTTATATATATATAGATTCTTACGTACTATTTGTAGAATATTCTTTGAGTATTCGCTATTCTAAGTGAGTATTCACATATTTATTTTCAAGTGTTCAAATGATCTTTGAATATTCGCATAGTTTTGGTATTGTCTAAATTCCTCCGATAACAGCCTCATTTCATTGCTATCAGTTTAACTTAAATACTTCTGGTAAGTATTATAGAAATATTGTTTTACTTTGGGATGGTTAAACTTCACCCACAAATCTTTGTTCGAAAATTATGAGTAACGTTACTGGTATATCTCTCAATAAATAATATTATTATAATGTGAAAGTTTCGGTGCCACCATATTCAGTTACCGAAACTATGATTATCGCAAGTAAAATTCTAGCTGATGTCAGAAATTTATATCGTATGCCAGTTATTAACATTATATATTAATTTATTTCTACATGACGGGCTCTCACCCAAGCCTACATCTAGAACTTATATAAATTATAGAAAATTTACGGTAAAAGTCTCTAAAAAATTCACTATGATGTAGATTAGTCCACAACCTCGAAAAATAGCAGTGATAGTCCTCAAAGTCACATTTTTTATAGGTCCGTCAGTCCTAAATTTGACGGATCCGTTAAATTATTCATATCTGGCACGTGTTGAGCCATTATTGGTCCAAATAATAATTTTAATGAAAAATAATTAAAAACTAAAAAACTAAAAAATTAAAAAATTAAAAAAATATTTTAATTTTTTTTTTTTTTTTTCCTTCCTCTTTTATTTCCAGGCACACCCGTCTTCTTCACCTTTTTTTTTATCAAACAAAATCCTCCCATAGCCATGGAAGAAGTGTGTAATGACAAACCTTTAAGCCTTGACTCCAACTCTAAAGCCCCAAATCTTTCTCGGGGCTCGATATTTTTTCACCATTGACTTCGCCATCAAAAATAGAGGCCAACACGGACGTCGTTCTCTGGAGTCAAGGCCACCATGGCCTTTGTCGAGTTTCAAACCACAAGCTCCGAGGTTCCTGTAGCTCCCTTCGTCGTTCAGTCGCCGTTAAAAGATCATCACAGTAAAAAAATTTGGGTCAAATTTAGTTGTATCCAAGATCCATTTAATAAAACGACTTTCAAAAATGTATTCTATTCGTAAAGATCTTTTAGATCTCGTCGATAGTTTCTGCAAGCTTCGCCGTCGACTGTAGACGACCACTGTCCACGGTGGAACTCCGGTTAGCTCGGGGACAAGAGTGTGGCTGGAGATGGGGGTGGGTCGAGGTCGGGGTATGGCTGGAGGAAGAAGACAAAATCAGGTGGTTTGGTTGGAGAAAGAAAAGGATGTGGGGGTGGTGGGGGTGGACTACTGGAGGTAGAAGATGAAAAGAAAAAGAAAAAAAAAGAAAAAAAAAGAGAAAAATATATATTTTAATATTTCTTAATTTTTAATTATTTTTTATTGAAATTATTATTTGGACCAATAATGGTTCAACACGTAGCAATTATAAATAACTTAACGGATCCGTTAAATTTAAGACTAACGGACTTACAAAAAGTGTGACCTTGAGGTCGATTGCCGTTATTTTTCAAGTTTGGGGACTAATCTGTAACAAAGTGAATATTTTGGAGACTTTTACCGTAAATTTTCCTATATTATATATGGAGAATGTTTAGATAATTACATTAAATATGTAACCATGATAGTTACTTAGTTGTTGGATCATTATTAAACTATAAAATTAATTTAGAAATTAGTTAAATTTATTTTATTTTCTTTAAAAAAATATAATAAAAATATTTCTAAATATTAATTATTAAAAAATATTATTAAATATTTAAATTAAAAAATAAATTTATTTTATAATTAATTTTAATTATATAATTAATTATAATTAATTTAAGTTTAAAAATAGAATTTTTACCTCACTCATATATATATATATATATATATACTAGGTAGATGTTACGTGGGCGAGACACGTATTGTTAGTTTTATTTAAGGTTTTTTTTTTTAAAAAAAAAAAACTGCTAAATAGGTAATATAATTATTTGAGCAATTTATTTTAAAAAAGTATACTGTGAGTACTGTGTTTATAAACATATGATATGTAAATTATTATTAATAAAAAAAAGTACGTTAATCTTAATATATAAACGTAGAACTTTATTTTAATTTTTCATCAATTCAGCAGTTTGAATGGTGATATATTTGTACTCATCCTTCGATCTGGATCTGCATACAGCTAGATTGTTTGTGCTTCACGAAAAATATTATCCTATTGGATAATAGCATTCAAATAAAGAAAAAAAAATATAAGAAATAGCCAATTACTCATCTAAATATTAAATGACTGATATATTATGAGATAAAAAGCAGAGTATATTAAACACATAAAAAATTTTGTACTTATACATGAAAAACATTGTCTAATGGCCCATAGTCACATAACAATATCAATTGACACTGAAATTCTAGATATGATGGCTGGCAACGAACAACAATTTTCTAATCGTTACTACTACGTGAATTTAGTAGATGATTGATAAATAACCTATTGAATAAACATTAATCAAATATCAATCCAATAAATAAAAGTTAAATCATATTTAAATGAATAATATTAAAGATATTGTGATTTGTGTGTGTGTGTTTTTTTATTCTGATAGAACAAAAAAGCAAAGAAAAGCTATATAAGAAAAATATTTGATGTAGACTTGTAAAGATGAGTAAGATGTAAAGATTAAAAATATAATGATTCAAATGAACTTTTTAATTTGGTGTTTTAAGTTTAAACTTGTATCCATGGAAGGTGAGAGCAATCATAAATTAGTGGGTTAAAAGATCTTGTTTTTACTAATTCGATACTAAGAAAAAGATCCCATTTATGATATATAAAATGATTACACAAAATTGAAGTTGACATTCATAAAGGCAATTCCATTGGGGTGAAATTTTGAAAAACATATATTAGGAAAACATTAGGTTTCTTGCATATACTCATAACACAATTGGCAACAAAAAAAATCAACATTGGAAAAGATTGGGAGGCATAGAAGATTAACCACAAAGCTAATGTATTTACATATAGAAAATTGGGGAATTGTAAGTACCAGATTGCCATGGATTTTGAGTCTATTTTTGAGTTCTCTACAAAGCAGAATGTGGCCTTCTTCACCATCACTAACAAATCAGTGCTAGGATCACAAATACTCCAACCACCATAAGAAGGTTCTTCAAGGCATTATCAGCATTCGAACCCCGATTAGCTGGCTAGGGAAAGCCATGATGAGCATGACCACCATGAAAGGAATGGAATCCATAAGGAAAACCAGAAGTTATGCCATAAACAGTAGCATCAGGGAAACCATGAAAGTGCATGTTAAACAATGATGGTATTGATCCACCAAAGGCAGTAGCCAAAGTGAAGTTTCCCATTCTTGCAGTTGCCATGGGGACAAACCCTCCCATAAATCCAAACCCATTATTTGTAAACTGATTTGCATCTGACGGAGGAGTTGTTGGAGGTCTCTCGCCGGCGGGGCGATGAGGAATATCGATACCCGAATAAGATTTCGATCTTGGGTCAGACTGAGTTTTGTCGCGGCCATATAGGGGGGCCAACTTCTCCTCTTGAATAAGAGCCTTACAAACAGGAAATTCATGTGATTGTGAGTGGTGATGAAGCCATTTGTATAAACAAGGCCAACAAAAGAGGTAGCCACAAAGAGTAACGATAGGGTCTTGAGCTAATTCAAAAATATACATATATATATATACGTATATCAACTTAAAAGGAAGACGCAATTCAATGCGAATATCAAGAAATCAATTATATCAGGCAGAGGAAACAAAAACTGCTTCAAATTCAAATACATAAGATCATAACCAATAAATTAAAATACAAAAACAAATCAAAGCAATTAACAATTAATTAAAAAAAGAAGAAGAAGAAGAAGGAAAGCAGAGTAGCCACGTACCAGTTGAACAAAACTACGGAGTATGAAAATTGAATATGAAGATGGAAGAAGGAAATTATGGAGAGAAAATATGGACCCAAAGATGTGTATGTATGAATTTTCTCAAATTCAGAAATTAAATTAGATAAAAAGAAATATTAGAAATTAAAAGAGAGAAAAGAGATTAAGAGAGGGAAAAGGGAAACGAACCACATTCTTCTTGGCCTCAATTCTTTCACGAATGTCTGAAATATGAAATCACATTGGATCAGAACCCTCTTCCTCTAATCTTAATCGTTGATGTGTGAGAATTGGATTTGCTGCAATTTTCGGGCGATATCGATTTGGATCTCTTCTTGCAATAAAATCTAGCGACATCAATTGGGATTTCTTCTTTCCCAAGAGTTGGGTTTAATTTTTTTTGGTTTAATCGTTTAAAAAAAGATTGTTTAATTTTTTGAGTTAATTATTTATATATTTTTGAAAGTTAACGGAAGGCTAAATTTAACAGAATATTCTTTTATTTTTAAAGTATATTCTGTTAAACCAAGAAATGCCGTTAGATAGGCACTTTTAATATATAAAGATATACATAATATAACACAAATGTTTTCAAGAAGATGCGTTTGTGCTTCAATTGAAGTGCTATGATATTTATACATTAATAATAACTAATGATTCGCTCACATTCTTTTATACTCTAAGAAGCATTAAATATCATTTTAGTTCATGTTAATCAAATCTTAAACTAAAATATTTTCGAGAATTTTATTTAGGCCTAAAAATTTATAAAAATATTTTATTTTAATAATTTTATTTTATATAAGGTATATATCCTTAATTTATACTATGTTTTTTTTTTTTTTTTTATATATATATTCTTAAAAAAATATGCTTATCAAATAAAAAGAAATTAAAAAATTATATAAAATTTTATTATAAAAAATTATATAGATTTAAAAAAAATTATGAAAATAAAATTAAAATAAATATTGACATCAACACAAAATAATGTGAAGAGAAAAATTAAAAAGAAAATTAAAAGCGATTTTTAAAATTTATTTTAAGGTTTTTTTTTAATATTGGGATAATTTAGTGAAGTGCAAATATATTATAGGGTGATTCTACAATGCATCCCCGATACACCCTTGACTTATTTTTTTTCATATTCATGTACGTTATAACTATTTAAGATAACTTACAAAATTTTGAGAAATTCCGAATAATTTACAATATAGAAAATAATGTTCAAACTGAGAAATTCCGAATAATTTACAATATAGAAAATAATGTTCAAACAGTCACGTATAAAATAAAATAGTCACGCGTGCATTACACTGTTTGAACGTAGTTTTCAGCGTGTTAAAACTTTTCTAAATTTCTTAAAATTTTGTAGGATATCTTAAATAACTATAAGAGACCATGAGAAAAAATTTGACTAAAAAATTATTTCGGGTGCTAAAACAGATGAGAGTGCATCAATGTAACTATTTTAAGAAGGTGCATTGTAGAATTTCCCTATATTATATTCTCCTAACATAATTTGAAAAATCTAATAAATCAATTTTACACCATTATATATTTTCCAACTAGATAGTTATAAACTCTGGATTATTAAAAAAAAAAACGCACACCACAGTACGTAAGTAATGAACATTTCGACTCCAATTTAACTAAATAATTATATATATGATATATGTATACATTTACATACTATACATACAGTGGCGGAACTATGTTATGGTATGGGGTGGCCATGGCCCCCCCTAATATTTTGGGAAATTAGTTTTAATATATATATATAATTTATAAAAATTAAATTTAATTATTAAAGAAATATAGTTAGTTTAGTTTACCTCAATGTACATAAATAGATGTGTATTATTATATATGGGTTGTATAGGTGTATTCTATTTCTTATATTTATTTAAAGGCTATGTGTAGGAATTGTCCCTCAAATTAATACGATTATCAAATCGTCTTTTGAAATATTTATTTACTATTCCCTTCGAACTATGTCACAATGCTGAAATATAAGACTTCTAATAAGTTTTATCCAATGTGGCTAATAAAATAGTAATGGGACTTGTGTGTCATTGTTACATAAGTGCCACATGTATAATTTAAATAAAAATAATTTCTTTTCTTATCAATAATTGATAAGAAAATTTAAGATTAATTTATTTTTATTCATATAATTTAGGGTAAATACCATTTTGAATCCTGTATTTTGCAAAAGTTACTAATTGGAATCTATGTTTTATTAATCACAAAATGTACCATGTATTTTCGAAAAATGTACAAATAGGACCCTGAATTGATTTTTTGTCAAAATATAATTTAATAATAATTTTATCTAAAGATGTTATAACAAATCTAGTTACATTTTCTGTATCTGTTCGTGTTAGAAATTATCTTAAAGTTAGTTATATTAAAAAATAAAAATGTTAAAAATTGAGTTTAGGATCCTATTTTTATACTATTTTGGAAAATATAGGGTCCATTTTGTCATTTAACAAAACAGAGGGTCTAATTGATAACTTTTACAAAGTAGAGGGTCCAAAATAGTATTTATCCTATAATTTATAGTTAATAAGAAAATATTTTTTAAAATTTTAAATTAAATATGTGGCCCTGACAATAACACATCAACTACATTGACATGTTTTAGCAGAAAAAATTTCAAGGGGTACGATACGATCATTGTAATAGTTTAAGGTTATAAAATTTTTAAATAGCCTAATTTTATTAATATTTTTTAAAAAGAAATAGGTAAAAATACAATTCGCTTGACCTTCCTATTTGGCCCCTCCTCGGGTTTTTGTCTGGTTCCGCCACTGTATACATACATCAATCGATATAATTATTATTATATTTTCTCTTCATTTAAAAAATCAATATGTACACTTCTGCAATATATAAATATATATATTTATTTACTTATATAAGTTTTGAGCAACCTGTACGTAGTGGCGTGCTTCTCGGCCTTTTTTTTGTTTTTTTTTCTTAATCTAACTTTTCATTTTTCAAAAAGGTAATTGGCATTTCAGTTAGCAAATATAGCGATTATAATTTATATATCAAAGCTAATATATATTAAATGAATGATGATTAAAAATAACCTTTTAATAAAATTAATAAATAATAAAGGTTAATTTTAAGAGGATTTTTTTTTAAAATTTGAATGGTACGTAAAAATAGGCTGTAGAGTTTTGAATCAGTTTAAGTTTAAAAATATCTATGAACAAACATTTTCAAAAAATAATAAACTAATTTTTAAATTTATAGGAATACGAATACAACTCTCTATAAAAACTGTGTTATCACTTTCACTTTTCATAGTTAGTAAAAAACAAAAACAAAAGCAAAATGAAGATATTATCAATGTTTGTAGCTTTTTTGCTATGTTTATCATGGGTAAATCCCATTCTAGGAATTAGATGGCCTAATTTTCCTGGGATTGGTTCTCCAGGAGGATCATCACCAAGTCCACCATCATTCCCATCATGGCCACATCCCTTTTTTCCAAGTCCAAGTCCTCCTTCTGGAGGCTCTTCTCCAAGCCCACCTACTTTCCAATGGCCACCACACTTTCCAAGCCCACCATCTGGAGGATCATCACCAAGTCCACCTGCTTTCCAATGGCCGCCACACTTTCCACACCCAAGCCCACCTTCTGATGGTTCGTCGCCAAGCCCACCAGCTTTCCAATGGCCGCCACACTTTCCACACCCAAGCCCACCTTCTGGAGGCTCATCGCCAAGCCCACCAGCTTTCCAGTGGCCTCCACACTTTCCACACCCAAGCCCACCTTCTGGAGGCTCATCGCCAAGCCCACCTTCTGGAGGCTCATCGCCAAGCCCACCAGCTTTCCAATGGCCGCCACACTTTCCACACCCAAGCCCACCTTCAGGAGGCTCATCACCAAGCCCACCAGCTTTCCAATGGCCGCCACACTTTCCGTTTCCAAGTCCACCTTCTGGAGGCTCATCACCAAGCCCCCCTGCTGCTGGAGGTTCACCTTCCTTCCATTGGCCACGCTTTCCATTCCCAAGCCCACCTTCCGGAGGGTCATCGCCAAGCCCACCTTCTGGAGGCTCATCACCAAGCCCACCTGCTTTCCATTGGCCACCACACTTTCCGTTTCCAAGCCCACCTTCTGGAGGCTCATCGCCAAGCCCACCTTCTGGAGGCTCATCACCAAGCCCACCTGCTTTCCATTGGCCACCACATTTTCCGTTTCCAAGCCCACCTTCTGGAGGCTCATCGCCAAGCCCACCTTCTGGAGGCTCATCACCAAGCCCACCTGCTTTCCATTGGCCACCACACTTTCCATTTCCAAGTCCACCTTCTGGAGACACATCACCAAGCCCCCCTGCTGCTGGAGGTTCACCTTCCTTCCATTGGCCACGCTTTCCATTCCCAAGCCCACCTTCCGGAGGGTCATCACCAAGTCCTCCCGGAGGATCACCTTCTTTCCAATGGCCCCCACATTTTCCATTTCCTAGTCCACCTTCAGGAGGATCATCACCAAGCACTCCAGCATTCCAGTTTCCAATTCCGAGAATTCCAGGGTTCCCGGGCACACCACCAAGGGCTAATTCAGCTCCTCCAACTAAGGCTTAATTATTAATTGGTTTAAGTTTATATTTCGTTTCTTATTTATTTATGTTTATTTTCGTTTGTTAGATGCTTTTAGTTGTCGTTAGTCTGTTAATGTTATCATTAGTTCACATACTGTGAACTATTATCAATAAAGTTATTTTTAGTAATATCTATAAATGTCTGCGCATACGTACTTATATTATAATATATATATATATATATATATATAGATATTAATCATCAATACATACCTTAAACCCAAGAAAAGAAAAGGTTACGTACCATAATGAAACCTATAAATACTCAATCTTAAGAGTAATACAGAAACTCAAACAAGTATCGATTATTACCTGTGTATAGCCACCACTGCCATTAAGTTTTTCAGTATTTATGATAAAAAAAAACTGTTCGAAAAAGTATGTCTTTGCCATTTTTATCCCTGGTATTTTTTTATGTAGAAGTTTAATAATGTAAATGCATTTATTCATATATGGATTTATTTTAATTTTTGTATATAAATGTGATTTATTTTTATTTTTGTATATAAATGTAAGTGAACATTTATTAGAGGCTGCCTTTCGCTTTATATTAGATTAATTAGCATGGCACATTTTTAACTGAAACTACAACGCAGTTCTTCCAAAAATATACATTAATTGACAGTTTGACAGAGCACCAAATAATTTTACTTTTATACAAAAAAAAAACAAAAATAACAAAAGAAAAATACAAAATGATTATATGAAAATTTAAATATTTGTAATGCTGTTTGATGTTATTTTTATGATATTTTCGTGTGGTTTTCAGTTGTTAATAACAGTAATTTTTTTTAAAAATAGTAATTTATGTAATTTTTCTTATTATTTTTTTTTGAGATATTTTTGTATATATTTTATTTTTCTTGTTATTTTTTGTTCAAAATTTTCACTTTAGGATTTCCTCCATACGATTGTTTTGGGATAGCTGGTTGTTAAAGATTTGAAAGGGAAGTTTAAATAAATAAAATATACATTACATTCAAAATATATACAAAAATATCTCAGAAAAATAATTAAATAATGTGCCACATAGCATTTTTATAACTGATTCAAACTTTTTTTTTTTTAAAAGATTTGAAAGGGAAGTTTGAACAAATAAAATATACATTACATTCAAAATATATACAAAAATATCTCAAAAAAATAATTAAATAATGTGCCACATAGCATTTTTATAACTGATTCAAACAATTTTTTTAAGGATACCTAATTCAAATTTAATTATACCTAAATCTGAAAAATCTCGGTTCCATTTTTTTTTCTTTTTTTGTTATTGTAAGTATTCCACATACACTTTTTACTTTTTAGTTATTAATGATATTACTTATTTTCTTAAAAGCCACTAAGACTAGCTAGTGATGAGAAAAAAAAAAGTTATAAGTTCGAACCCAAAATTTTTAAGCTATTAATGGATTATAAAATACCATTACACTACACTAAGGGGGTGTTTGGAATAAGGGAATGGTAATGTTAAACATTACCTTGTTACCTTTGAGGAGGGTAATGTTCATACATTAAAAAAAGGGTGGAATTAGTTATTCCCTTCCATTATATTAATTTGAATAACATTTTTCAATTAATAAATAAATTTAAATACCATTAATATTATGATTTATTATAAATAAAATATTACGATATATATATTTAGTCTGTAAAATCGATTTTTTTATAACTGAATTATTTTTATGTTATTAGCAATAACATATATATACATTATACATAAATTTTATGAGAATGGTGTATATAAATGACACAGCGAACAAAAATAAATAACATAATGATATATAGAAATATTTATTTTAATTAATAAAAAATACAATAAAATTTATTATTTTCTAATTAATAAATATATTTCTTTAATGAATAATTATTTTATTTTTATGTATAATTAACCTTCTATAAATACAATAAAAAAATATTTTAATTTTATTTTTTAAAATAATATATAAGATTCCTGTACTCAACCAAACAGTATAATTCAATTAACGGGAATATGATTACATATTACCCTACACAACCAAACACAGTTTACACATTTCTCTAAAATCATATTCTCCTTCATAATATTCCCTATAATCAAATTATTTTGAACACCTCATACCAAACGCCCCCTAAAAAAACTAATTATTTATATATATATAAAAACCTTATTTCTAAATAAATTTGTATATTGATTACATTTATATATATAGGGCAAGACTATGGTATGACTTAGCTTCCCTAACTTTTTTGATCATGATTTTAGATCATGTGGTTATTAAGATATAAGGTGTATACTTTTACGATAAGACTACTGGTATGCAATTAAAACTTTATGCATATTATAATTATATTCAATTATATATTTATTTTAAAAATAAAATAATATTAATTATTAAAAAAATTATTAATTTTTAATTTAAATTGTTGTTATTTTTTAAGTTAACTCTGATGTAAATCTTCACAGTTTTTGCACTAATATTACTATTGCTTTAATTTTTTTTTCTCACTCGATATATTAAACTAGCGTGTCCTCCTTTTTTTTTTCTTTCGATTTTTTTTTTCTTTTTTTGTTGGGAATTTTTTTTTTAATTCATCAATGAATTGTAGGGGTTTTTTTTATCAATTTTAATTGTTATATTACGTTGTATTATTATTATTATTATTATTATTATTATTATTATTATTATTATTATTATTATTATTATTATTATTATTATTATTATTATTATTATTATTATTGTTTTGGATTACTCAAGAATTTACAATAAAAACATCAGTATTTGGAGCAAAAACCTCTATTTTTCTTTTATTTTATTGATTAATGGATTTTATGAGTTTCTAGATTAGCATTTTTTTTTTGTTGTCTTTATATATAAATAAGTATTTTCTTTGTATTTTTTTATTTAAATATTTGTTTTTTTTTTAGTAATATTTTATTTTATATATAAGAATTTATGTTTAATATTAATCTATTTTTTTTCTCCTAGATTAGTGTTAATTATTTTTTTTACATGCCATATACCAATTAAACAGTTAAATAAAATAAAATGAGTTTTTACACTATATACTGACTTTTTCATTTTTTTTTTTCATTTTTAATGTAGCACGGGTATTATTACAATTTACTGTCTTATTTAAATACTATGTACATTTTTTTAAAAAAAATGTTTTCTTTACATTTTTTGTTGCTATGTGTCTCCCAATACATTTATATTGTATGAAAAAGTATAAAAATAATTGAGGTGATAGGTTATGTCACGCCTAAGGTAATTTTTTTTTTTTAATGATGATTAAAACTGAGGTTTACCTCTCTTACTCATTTTGCATTTTATATGTGTGGATATATTAGCTTTTTTTCCATTCTCCTTCCCTGTTTATCTTCTTCTTCATTTTTCTTTTTTATTTTCTTATATTTTATGTTTAAGAAATCACACATGTTTCTAATTTTTTTTTTCTTTGTATCTTCCATTTTTGTTTGAGTTTCTTCTTCTTCTTCCTTTTTTTTTTTCTCTTGTTTTTGTTAGTGTTAACGCAAATTTTCATTAACCAAGAATAAACTTTTTTCGTAATAAATTTAACACAGAAATTATAAGAAATTAATAAACTATAATAAGTATAGTAATAACACCAGATAATTTACGTGGTTTTGCAGTTAAATCTGCATACTCCACGAGTCTATCTTATTCGAGATCTTTTTGAGTATTTAATACAATATACAATTGATAGTATTTCTGTATTTCTCTCAAAGATCCTTCGTCCCCCTCTTTAATAGTGAGATCTGCCCCTATTTATAGGAATATAGGTTGGCAGTTATTTATATTTAAATTCAAAATACATAACCGTTTCATGAAACGTGAGAATTGATCACGTTTCATTTAAACACGTGTGGATGACAATTGATAATCGCATAACTGTTTATTGTTCTTATCTTCAAAGATGGTAGATGTTGATTTGGATAATAGCACCTTGCTTAGCTTGTAGATGATCAATACTGATTTGGACAATTATATACCTTCCAGCAATGGCATGATCACTAGTGTACTGAGCAAACTTAAGAACTGATCTTTGACCAAAAGGCCTCGCAGATTGGACAATCATGTCTTTTGCATATTTCCAAGTTGTTGTACTTAGTTATTGTAATGTGGAAAATACGCTAAGTGTTTAACAACTGATTTGCCTCATTAATCTTTCTTATGAATAGCGAGGTGGATGCCTCACTACATATTGTCTGCGGTTGCTTTGAGTAACTTCACTTATTTCTTTAAAATAAATGAATCTTGTCTTTGGATTTGTGTATTCTGAGGCAGGTTGGTGTCTCGTCAATACATGTATCAATAGTTTTATATTCTTGTCTCGCTTAAGACTATACAGTCAGCGAGTTATAAATATACCTTACTAATTCTATATTTAATGAGTTATTCCTTTTTGCATCAAATGATATAACGTTATTATACCAAGTGGTTCATATTCCACTAATTGACATGTGTCACCCTCTAAAGTGTAGCCAAATTTTGGGTATAACAATTGCCCCTTAAAAAGTTTTTTTAAATAAAAAGAAATTTTTAAATATTACAAGGGTATATTTGTCTTAACTCAATTTTAAAAATTGCATGCTTTTGAATTTTGGCGGTTCATGATTTCGAGGCACATCATTAGCATTAACTGCCCATCTTTTCCAATTCTCTCTTGTTCTTAGCCGTTGGATCTTTACTTTTTTAATCTAACAGTGATCATCCTTAAAGTATAAAACTTGAGAGTAAATCACCATTTCTACCCTCAAAATCTTTGAGCTTTTCTGCAATAAATCCTTTTTTTTTTATTTCTCAAAATCTTGCATGCCCTCTTTGTCATTGACTTACTTCATGGTGAATTTCTTCAGATTTCGTCTTCAATCTAAGAAGTTCTCAGGGTTCACTTAGTCATTCCTTTCATCCTCAGTTACAATGTTCTTCCTTGTGCAAACGTTCATCTCTAACGAGTAAGTTGTTCATTCTTTTCTTCCCTGGTATATATTTTTTTTATAACTAATTGCATCATTGTTCTCTCCGCTTGGTTTTAGTAATTTCAAAATTTTTAACCAGAGAGAAAGAAAAACTATACAGTCAGTGAGTAATTTCTAGGTTAATGTCTTAAAACTATACAATCAGTGAGTTATGAATATACTCTATTAATTCTATATTTAAAGAGTCATTCCTCTTTGCATTAAAATGATATAACGTTATTATACCAAGTGGTTCATATTCCGCTAATTGACACGTGTCACCCTCTAAAGTGTAGCTAAATTTTAGGAGCAATTTCTCCTTAAAAAGTTCTTTATCAATAAAGAGAGCTTTTTAAATGATTACAAGGGTACTTTTGTCTTAACCCAATTTAAAAAATTGCATGCTTTGAATTTTAGCGATTCATGATTTCGAGGCACATCATTAGCATTAATTGTCCATCTTTTCCAATTCTCTCTTGTTCCTAACCGTTAGATTTTTACTCTTTTGATCTAACGGTGATCAACTTAAAAGTATAAAACTTGAGAGAAAATCACAATTTCTCTATTTCTGCCTTCAAAACCTTCGAACTTTTCTGCGAAAAACCTTTTTTCTAATTTCTCAAAATCTTGAATACCCTCTTTGTCGTTGACTTATTTTCTGCAATTTTCTTCACATTTAATCTTTAACCTTAGAAGTTCTCAGGTTTCATTTAGTCATTCATCTCAACCCTAGTTACAGAGTTCCTCCTTGTGCAAACGTCCATCTCTAACCAGTAAGTTATTCATTTTTTTTCTTTCCCGGTATATATTATATTTTTTTTATAACTAATTGCATCATTGTTCTCTTCGCTTGGTTTTTGTAATTTCGATTTGATTTTTGGTCTAGGGTTTTAATTAGAGAGAAACTTAGGTTTATCACTGTTCATAAGTTTTTGGTTTTAAAAAATTTCTTCAAGAAATTGGGGTTCTTCTTTTGTGAAAATGTCCCAATCTGGTTTTGAAATTTATTCTCCATAATTCTTAGAAATAAAATGTCCTAAGGAATTGGCCCTCCCATTCAAACCCAAAATTCAAAAACCTCAATCCAAACTTGAGATAAATGATGCAAAGATTAGGGACCATTTAACAAAAACCAATCATGATGAAGTTGCTAGTCGCTATAGGCATTTTCTACAAGAGATAACTGAGGGAAAATATCGTTACTTACGAGATGCAGCCTGGCCTAAACCTCAATTATATATATATATAAATAAATAATAATATATATTAATATTAAAGAGAAAAGTACGAGAAAAACAATAATACTACCTAAAGATGGCGGGGGTGGTGGTCTGGCAAAGTCTCAGGCGGTGGAGATCAGTAGTGGTAGTCCGACATTAGAGAGGGTCGGACGATGAAGAAGGTCCGACAATAAATTTTAGGTTTTGGTTTTCTTTGGATATGGAGGATGAAGAAAATGGTATGGTGATATAGAGAGGGGATTTGATATTTTTTTTAGATGAAAAAGATGAAGAAAGTGATAAGGTGATAGGGTTTTTTTTTTTTTAGAAAAAGGGTTTCAAAAATGAGAAAATGAAAATAAGAGTAATTTGATGGGGTTAGGGGCTCGAGCATCCTTTTTTTTTTCACCCAATACATTGCCAGTGGCAACCACTGACGACATTGTCGTCAATGGTTCACTGACCTTGCAGTGTGTCAATCAACCACTAATGACAATGTCGTCAGTGGTTGTCGGTGGCAATGTATTTGGTGAAAATTCCAGCCTCATTTCAACGGTTACAATTAAAGAAAAAAAAAACAATTCCTGTTAATTCTATTTTTAGTATATTTAATTGATAAAAATATTTTATTATTTATTGTATATTTCGGCTGGTATGTTTAATTTGGTTTCCCTATTGTGTGCATCCAAACTTGGAAGGAAAGTTGTCTAGCTTTCTTATTTATGGAAATTGTGGTAAAAATGGTAAGTTTGATTACACAATTAACTCTTATCTAAACAGCTATTTATTCTGATCTTGTGTGAGTTTCCATTTTCTTATATCAGATTTCTTGAAGAGAAAACTGGAGCTAAACTTTCCTTTTCTATAAAAGGAAACTTGTACTTACTGCCCACGATTCTGTAGGTACAGAAATGGAAATTCCTGGGCTGATTGAAGATTTATTTTAGGGAAGTTTCTAGTGGGTTGGGGTCTTGTACAGACCGTGTGTAAGGTGTCAATAAGGTGTATATTGATTATAAATACACCTTATAGCAGCTAGGTTTAGTATCTCTTTCATAAACTTAAAATTGTATTCATATCTTAAGGAAAGAGTGTCTTTGTTTTGTAGAGAAGAGTTGTTCGACTCTTACTCTGTTTATTTGTAGTTTGTATTATCTTGAATCTGTATTCAAGTCTACAACGAAGAAGAACATCAGTGCAGCCTTCAGGAGAAGGTTTCACAAAGCTTTCGGGAGATTGCATTTCAAGTCTTGTATCGGGAGGATTCAAGCACTCAACCTTCGGGAGAAGGTTTCCCAAAGCTTTCTGGAGATTGATTTTTAAGTATTGCATCGAGAGGATTCAAGCACTCTTCAAGGTGATCGAAGGGATTTCGAGCTCTTGGAGTTTTATCAAGATTCGGTTAGTAGGTGGAATATATCAAGCTTGCGGCATACAATACGAGGGCGTTTATTTATGCATTAGTCAATTACTTTATATTTTTTAGACCGATCTAATGAATCTTATCTTTGGGCGTGGCCCCGTGGACTAGTAACAATCTGAAAGGATTGTTGAAATCACGTACAAAAACCTTGTGTGTTTTTTTAATTTTATGCACTGTTTGTTTTTCTGGTTTCTTCTGGAGTTACGGAGTTGTATTCTGTAACTACGGAAAAACTGTTTTCAGTACCAGTTTCATTATTCCGCATTTAATTAAACAGTTAATTAAATAATTAAACTGGGAATATTAAACTATGGAATTTCAATTCCCAACGACATTGTCGTTGTTGATGTGTTTATAAATAACGATAATGTCATTGGCACCTATAATGTCGTTATTGATTGAGATTCTGACAAAAAAAATTAAATGAATGCAAACTCCCAACGACATTGAAGTGTCGTTATTGATATTATCATTTTTAATGAGGACTTTTTAGCGTTAGTAATAATGGCGTTAGTAAAACTCATTATTCTTGTAGTGTAGATCAAAGAAAAAGAACGCAGAACATCTATAACAAAAAAGAAAAAAAATGCTTAAATAACTGAAAAATAACATAAACACCTTCAGCACTATGGGTATCTCAAAATCTTTATCATCAAGTTCGAAATCAGAGTTTTAATCTTCAATGATCGGTTTCGAACGTTTTGATTTTCTCTTTTTTAGAGAACTAACAACTAATTTCTCTTTGGAAGCTATAGAAGATGTAGGGCTATGGGGGATTTTTTTTGAAAATTTTCTTACCCATTACTAATTTGCTAACAAAACAAGAGAAAATGGAAGAAGAAGAAGAAGAAGAAGAAGAAGAAGAAGAAGAAGAAGAAGAAGAAGAAGAAGAAGAAGAAACTCAAACAAAAATGGAAGATAGAAAGAAAAAAATAAAAAAACAAAAACTAGAAACATGTGTGATTTTTTAAACACAAAATATAATAAAAAAGAAAAATGAAGAAGAAGATGAACAGGGAAGGAGAATGGAAAATTAGAATGAAAAAAAAAGTTAATATATCCACACATATAAAATGCAAAATGAGTAAGAGAGGTAAACATCAGTTTTAATCATCATTTAAAAAAAAAACAAAAGCTACCACAGACGTGATATAACCCATCACCTCAATTATTTTTATACTTTTTCATATAATATAAATGTATTGAGAGACCCATAGCAACAAAAAATGCAAAGGAAAAGTTTTTTTTTAAAAAAAAATGTACATAGTATTTAAATAAGGCAGTAAAATTGTAATAATACCCGTGCTACATTAAAAATGAAAAAAAAAATTGAAAAACTCAGTATATAGTGTAAAAACTCATTTTATTTTATTTAATTGTTTAATTGGTATATGACATGTAAAAAAATAATTAACACTAATTTAGGAGAAAAAAGAAATAGATTGATATTAAACATAAATTTTTATATATATAATAAAATACTAAAAAAAATAAATATTTAAATAAAAACAATACAAAGAAAATACTTATTTATCTATAAAGACAGTAAAAAAAAAAAATGCTAATCTAGAAACCATAAAATCCATTAATCAATAAAATGAAAGAAAAATAGAGGCATCTGCTCCAAATGCTGGTGTTTTTATTGTAAGTTTTTGAGTAATCCAAATTACTTTGTCAAAATAATAATAATAATAATAATAATAATAATAATAATAATAATAATAATAATAATAATACAACGTAATATAACAATCAAAATTGATAAAAAATGACTTGATAAAAAAAATCTTGAAATTCATTGATGAATAAAAGAAAAAAAAAATCCCAACATAAAAATAAAATAAAATAAAATAAAAAAGAAAAAAAAAGGAGAACACACTAGTTTAATATATTGAGTGAGAAAAAAATTAGAGCAACAATAATATTTGTAATGAGATTATATATATACTAATTTTATTATCATTTATACTACTATTGATGGATATATGTGAACATTTATAATTTCTGCAAAATATCTTGTTCTTGTAATTTTAGCTCGGTGGCGATAGAAAATACGACGAAGGATATTTTAGTCACATGGGTAAACATAGAGCCTTTTAGTGATAGAAAATATGTTATGTGAGCTCAATCGTTGGTGTTGGGGGGGTTGTGGTACTGTACCATTTTACCCCTAAGTCGTTCCTTGTGTTTGGTTTAAATGTAAGGGTAGATTAGTAAAGGCTAATTAGGATTTTGGTCCCCTGAACTTTGACATGTACCAAATCATGCCCCCTGAACTTTTAAGATCGTTAAAAATGCCCCCTAAACTATTGAAATTGTTGGATTTAAGGACTTTTGTCAAATTTCATTCAGTTTTATTATTTCAAAAATTGTTTATGTATTAAATTATGCTCCCAAACTTTGATATCTACCAAATCATGTCCCTTAAACTTTGATATGTACTAAATTATGCCCTCTGAACTATCATCCATGTTAGACGTTTTTACTAAAATTAGAAAAAAGTCCTTAAATCCAACAATCTCAATAGTTCATGGGGCATTTTTAACGACCTTAAAAGTTTAGGGGGCAAAAATCCTAATTAGCCATTAGTAAATTGGTTTTTTTTGGATAGGTGTCCCCACCTTTGGTTGACAGCTGCCATTTAATTAAAGTAAGGTTATCTAATTAACCTTTTATCCAACAATTCAAGAAGAAAAGAAAAAAAAAATTAGAAATTAGATAAATGGAGGAAAAAACTTAGATTTTCTATCCTTCTTCTTCTTCCATCTTCGAACTAGAGGTGCAACAATGAAATTGTGTGGTTTATCTTGAAGATTCAGTTTAGGTTTGAAGCCTTTGATTGAAGGTATGACCCTTGAAACCCTACTCTAGATATTCTTAAGGTTTTGGTTGGTTAAGTGTTGAATTTTGGGAGTTTCGGTTCTGTTTGATTGAGTTTTGATTAAGAGTAGTTTTAATAGGTTTTACTTGATGATTTAGGGTTGTTTGTGCTGCTGTAATTGTCTATTTTGAGGTTGAGCAAGTTTGAACTCAAACTTGACTCAACAATGGCATGGTGAATTTATTGTGTTTTCTTACTACTATTGTGTGGGAATTGTTCTAGAATATATGTATAGGTGTTCTGGAAAGTTTCATTTCATTTGGGGAAGATTTGGCCAAGTTGCGCAATTTTTGGAGTTTGTTGGTGCAAACCAGTCGACCGGTTTTACAGGGTATGTAAAACCGATTAATCGGTTTACAAGCAAGGCCCCCAAAATTGCAACTTTCCAAATCCGTGCTATTTTTCGAGCTTGGTTTTCCTTGGTATTTGGGGTAGCTGTATATTGTATGTGTCATTAAGATTACCCTTAGTTATGAGCTAGGGTTTCGAGACGATTTATTCGAGTTATTTACCCAATTGTGTAATGTGACTTAGGACCTCCGTTCAGCTCGAAGATTTTCCATTCAGGTCGACCGGCACACTTGAATTTGGAACGAGGTAAGAAAACATAAAGTATGTATATGTGATTGAGTGTTTCTTATTATTTGTTACACTACTAACGCCTAAATGAGTTAGTTTTAAGGGTGTTAGTACAGTGTTGGGCATTAGGGTAGTTACAGTTTTACCAACACGAGTACCAAGGGCTATGGAGTTCATGTGGTACAAGACTTAGTAACTCCCAAAAGTACAATAAAGGCCATACTAACACGAGTACGGAGTCTGTACTCTAGTGAATATGATACAGTGGTCGTACTTTCTTTGAGAACGTTCTTAGCCATTTGGTGAGCTTGGTAATTGGGCTTAGGACGACTTAGGCATTAAGCTGGTATCACATTGCTTATATAAATGTTATGAATATCTTACTGAGTTTGCGTCGACTCATCAGTTTGCTACCTTGTGTAGGTAAGGGTAAGGCTAAGCTGGAGGAGCTCGACAAAGATTGTACATTCGCGGCAGAGCAACCTGGTGGGTCTTGGTCATACTACATTTTGAATTACATTTTGTTGTTGCCTGTTGTTTGTAAAAAAAATTAATATGTAACTATATATGTATAGAATATGTATTTTAAGCCATTGTTTTATACTCAGGATCTCGACCAATGAGTTTGTAAATATAATAAGATAAGTTTAAATTAGAATTAGCAAATTTTCAAATACGGGCTTTACAGTTTGGTATCAGAGCCACCAGGTTGTTCACTGAAGAAGGTCAAGATATGTACAATCAAGGCCAATGTTGAGCTCAACTCACGGTTCCGTAAGCTTTTACCTTTTTGCAAACTGTTTAAATTGTATTGCATATATGTGTGAAATGTTACATAACTCTAAATGCAGTCTTGGAAATATATTGACCACTGTCTACCTGCATGCCTTGTGGGTTCGCAGGCTAAGTCCTAAATAATGGGCGCCCAGCGAAACGTAAGAGGTCAGTGTGAAATGGTTGAGACTGGAGGTTGTCGGGGTTTTAAAAATCCCCAAAACCCATGTGGTCGCGGTCGTGCTTAAAGAGGTGGCCAAGAGAATCCGCCTTAGGCTGCTATTGATTGGGAACAGAGGTTTGCTGAGATGCAAGCCCGAATCACTCACCAAGAAGAAGAGATTCGAAGGCTTGAGCCTCCCCCGCAACCACATGTTATGGTTCTTGCAGTGCCAGCAGAACAACCTATTGCTAGTAACCGTATGGAGCCTTTGTACAAGCGGTTTAGAAAGCTAGCACCTCCAATTTTCTTGGGAGGTCCTAATGTTCTTAAAGCAGAGCAGTGGTTAACTGTGATCGAAAGGATACTGAATTACATGGGAGTTACCAGAAATGATAGGGTGGCATGTGCCACGTTTCAACTCCAAGAAGATGCCCTGGTGTGTGGGAGATGGTGTCCCTCACAAAATATGTCACTAGAATGACCTGGGAAGAATTTCGGGACTTGCTTAATGCTTAATATTACAATGAGGCGGTCCACAATGCAAAACGGAAAGAGTTTGGTGAGCTGGTACAAGGTGAGAATATGCATGTGGCTGAGTATACGACGACCAAGTTTGATCGCTTGGCCAAGCTGGCCTCCGAAATTGTGCCCACAGATTTTAGCAAAAGGGAAAAGTACTTGGCGAGGTTGAATGCCAAGATCAAGCATGATCTAGTTATTACCACCAATGATACCACAACCTATGTTGAAATGGTTAACAAGGCTCTTCGAGCTGAAGGAGCAGTAAAGTTTCTGCAAGAAACCCGAGAGGCTCCTGGTGTTGGTGGGACTGCCACTCTCCCTATCTCTGGTCCTGGCAGGGAGAGTGGTGATTCCACTATTTAACAAAATAAGAGAACTTTCCCACCTGCAGGGAGTTCAGTGCAAAGCAAGAAGTTTCACAAAAGTCAGGGTAAAGGGGGACGTCAGACCTACTCCTATCCTATGTGTCCACGCTGCAAGAAACATCACCCTGGAACATGTAACACGAGAGCTTGTTTTAAGTGTGGATCAGTTGGGCACCTCAAGAAAGATTGTCCCCAGCTGAAGAAAGAGGAACCCAAGCTGGAAGCTAAACCTGCACCACTGTGAGTATTTGCTATCACTCAGGCGGATGCTGCCGCCAGTCCTTCAGTATTTGTAGGTCAGCTTCTTATTAACGACTTTACTTATACTATGTTATTTGATTTGGGAGCTACACGCTCATATGTAGCAACAAGAGTGCTTAGTCAGTTTGATAGGCCTAGTGATATTTTTGAAATGGGATTTGGAACCCCGTTGCCTAATGGGGAGTTAATTATTTCAAGAAAGTGGATTAGATCAGTTCTAATCAGAATTGAGGGCAGAGAACTAAGTGCCGATCTTGTGGAGTTACCTTTGTCCAAGTTATTATACTTGGAATGGACTTCCTGTCCAAATACTCTGCTAGTATCGACAATAAACGAAAAATGGTAACTTTTCAGCTAGAAAATTAAGAACTATTTGTTTTTGTGCGATTGGTTCAAGGTTCTCGTGTCCCAAGAATTTTAGCATAGAAGGCTATGGATTTTCTACGCAGTGGATGTGTAGGGTTTCTAGTGATTGTAATTGATTCCATGAAACCTGTGTTACTCAGACCTGGGGAGGTCAAAGTGGTTAAGAAATTCCTGGATGTGTTTCCCAAGGAATTACCGGGAATACCTCCACAACGAGAGATAGATTTTATTATTGACCTGATACTTGGGGCAGAACCTATTTCAAAGGCACCCTACCGTATGGCTCCTACAAAATTGAAAGAGCTAAAGATACAACTTTAGCGGATGCTGGATCTTGGGTTCACTCGACCTAGTGTGTTGCCCTAGGGAGCTCCAATTTTATTTGTAAAGAAAAAGGATGGGACTCTTCGAATATGTATTGACTATCGGGAATTGAATAAGTTAACAATTAAAAACAAGTACCTTTTGCCTAGAATTGATGATCTGTTTGATCAACTTCAGGGTAAGACGATATTCTGTAAGATTGATTTGAGATCTAGTTATCATCAACTAAGAATGTGAGAAGAAGACATACCGAAGATAGCTTTTCGAACTATGTATGGTCATTATGAGTTCCTAGTTATGTCATTCAGGTTAACGAATGCTCCAACAGCCTTTATGGATCTCATGAATAGGGTATCCAAGGATTTCCTCGATAACTTTATAATTATGTTTATCGATGATATTCTTGTATACTCTCGATCGAAAGCAGAACATGAGCAACATCTTCGTATGGTTCTGCAACAACTCACAGATCATAAACGTTATGCAAAGTTTAAAAAGTGTGAGTTCTAGCCGCCACGTGTGTCTTTTTCAGGACATATTGTCAGGAAAGACAGGATTATGGTAGACCCAGGGAAGATTGAAGCAGTGAAGAATTGGCCTAGGCTGAAAAAACAGTTACTGAGGTGCGGAGTTTTCTTGGTTTAAAGGGTTATTATCGGCATTTTGTGGAAGGTTTCTCCAGGATTGCAATGCCATTATATGAGCTAACAAAAAAGAATCAGCGATTTGTGTGGTCAAACAAGTGTGAAAACAGTTTCCAAGAGTTGAAACAACGATTAATCACAGCTCTAGTGTTAGCCCTGCCAACTAACCAAGAAAAGTTTGTGGTATATTGTGATACATTCAGACAGGGCTTAGGCTGTGTATTAATGCAAGCGAATAAAGTCATAGCTTGTGCTTCACGAAAATTGAAAGATTACGAGCAGTGTTATCCAACACATGATCTGGAACTTGCAACAGTGGTGTTTGCCTTGAAGATTTGGCGACACTACTTATATGGTGAATGGTGTGAAATCTATACTGACCACAAAAATCACAAGTACTTTTTCACTCATAAGGATCTAAACATGAGGCAAAGGCGATGGTTAGAATTGGTTAAAGACTATGACTGTGAAAATTTGTATCACCTCAGGAAAGCAAATGTCGTAGCAGATGCCTTGAGTCGGAAGGGGCCCAACCCGACTTTTAATGCAGTAATGATTTCTCCTCAGTTAGCCTCGGATATGTCTAGGGAAAATATTGAATTTGTAATTGGAGAATTGCATAACCTGACACTTTAGTCAGACTTGTTGGAAAGGATCACAGTAGCACAACTAGAAGACCCTGAGTTGGTTAAAACTCGAGAAGATGTCTTAGCAGGCAAATAAAGACTTCTCAATTTGGAACAATGGAATGATATTGTTTAAGACTCGGGTGTGTGTCCCAAGTGATCATAAGCTTAAGAAAGAAATTCTGAATGAAGCACACACTACCCCTTACTCATTGCATCTGGGTACCACCAAGATGTATCAAAATTAAAAGCCCTACTATTGGTGGTACGGAATGAAAAGAGATGTAGTGGATTATGTAACTAGATGCTTAACCTGCCAGCAAATCAAAGCAGAACATCAGCGACCAGTAGGACTACTTCAGCCATTAACACTTCCAAAATGGATGTGGGAAGACATTGCAATGGATTTTGTTGTTGGATTTCTCATGACCACAGTGATGTACGACTCAGTTTAGGTCATAGTGGATCGCTTTACAAAGTCAGCACATTTCTTACCTGTGAAAGTAACATATACGGTGGATCAGTATGTTGACTTGTATGTGAAAGAAATTGTTTGCCTTCATGGGGTACCCTAAATTCACATCGAAGTTCTCGGTGAGTTTGCAGGAGGCCATGGGTACTAGTTTGAAGTTTAGTACAACCTTTCATCCTCAAACGGATGGGCACTCTGAACGGACTATTCAGATACTTGAGGATTTATTGCGAGCTTGTGTCATGGACTTTGGAGGTTCATGAAGTAAGTATTTGCCTCTGATTGAATTCTCCTATAATAACAGTTATCAAAGTACCATATGAATGGCTCCCTACGACCTGCTCTATGGCAGAAAATATCGCTCCCTAATTCATTGGGACGAAACTGGAGAACGAAAATATTTGGACCCTAATTTAGTCCAAAAGACAAATGAGGCAATAGACAAGATTAAAGCTCGAATGCTTGCTTCGCAAAGCAGGCAGAAAAGTTACCAGATCCTAAGCGTCAGGATGTTACATTTCAGAAAGGAGATCATGTATTCATGCGTGTATCACTAATGAAGGGTGTCAAGCATTTTGGAAAGAAAGGCAAGTTAAGTCCAAGGTTTATTGGACCTTTTGAAATACTTGAAAGGATCGGACAGGTAGCATACCGGTTGGCCTTGCCACCAACATTGTCAGTTGTGCACAATGTATTTCATGTCTCAATGTTGAGAAAGTACGTATCTGATCCAATGCATATTCTGAGTTACAAAGCCTTGGAGTTGCAACCAGACATGTCTTATGATGAGCAACCAGTACAAATTCTGGATAGAAAGGAGAGAGTCCTTCGAACCAAAACCATAGCATTGGTTAAAGTACTCTGGAAGAATAGTAAAGTAGAAGAAGCCACTTGGGAGTTGGAATCTGACATGAGGACTCAGTATCCAGAGCTATTCAGGTTAGATTTTGGGGACGAAATCCTTTTAATGGGGAGATAATTGTAATGACTGCATGATTTAGATATGGATTAGTGAGATTATAAATACTAATTTATTATTATTTATACTACTATTGATGGATATCTGTGAACATTTATAATTTTTACAAAATATCTGGTTCTTGTAATTTTAGCTCGGTGGCGATGGAAAATGCGACGGAGGATATTTTAGTCACATGGCATAAAGCTTTTTAGTGATTAAAAATATGTTATGTGAGCTCAATGGTTGGTGTTGGCGGGGTTGTGGTACTGGACCATTTTACCCCTAATTTGTTCCTTGTGTTTGGTTTAAATGTAAGGGTAGATTAGTAAAATGGTTTTTTTTTTAGAAAGGTGTCCCCACCTTTGGTTGACAGCTGCCATTTAAAGTAAGGTTATATAATTAACCTTTTATCCAATAATTCAAGAAGAAAAGAAAGAAAATAAGAAATTAGAGAAATGGAGAAAAAAATCTAGATTTCCTATTCTTCTTCTTCCATCTTCGAACCAGAGGTGGAGCTCTGAAAATTGTGTAATTTATCCTGAAGATTCAGTTTAGGTTTGAAGCCTTTGATTGAAGGTATGACCCTTGAAACCCTACTCTAGATATTCTTAAGGTTTTGGTTGGTTAAGTGTTGAATTTTGGAGTTTTGGTTCTGTTGTTTGAGTTTTGATTAAGAGTAGTTATAATAGGTTTTACTTGATGATTTAGGGCTGTTTGTGTTACTGTAATTGTCTATTTTGAGGTTGAGCAAGTTTGAGCTCATGGAACTCAAACTTGACTCAAAAATGGCATGTTGAATTTTATTGAGTTTTTCTTGCTACTGTTGTGTGGGAATTGTTCTAGAATATGTGTACAGGTGTTCTGGAGAGTTTGATTGCATTTGGGGAAGATTTGGCTGAGTTATGCAATTTTTGGAGTTTGTTGGTGCAAACCGACAGACCGGTTTTACAGGGTTTGTAAAATCGGTTAAACAGTTTACAAGCAGGACCCCCCAAAATTGCAACTTTTCCAAATCTGTGCTATTTTCCAAGCATATTTTGGTTTTCCTTGGTATTTGGGGTAGCTGTATATTGTATGTGTCATTAAGATTATCCATATATGAGCTAGGGTTTCGAAACGGTTTATTCGAGTTATTACCCAATTGTGTAATGTGACTTAGGACCTTCGTTCAACTTGAAGATTTTCCATTCAAGTCGACCGGCATGCTTGAATCTGGAATGAGGTAAGATAGCATAAAGTATTTATATGTAATTGAGTGTTTCTTATTATTTATTACACTACTAACGCCTAAATGAGTTACTTTTAAGGGTGTTAGTACAGTGTAGGGCATTAGGATAGTTACAGTGTTACCAATATGAGTACCAAGGGATATGGAGTGCATGTGGTACAACACTCAGTAACTTTCAGAAGTACAATAAAGGCCCTACCAACACGAGTACGGAGTTGGTACTCTAGTGCATATAGTACAGTGGTTGTACTTTCGTTGAGAACGTTCTTAACCATTTGGTGAGCTTGGTAATTGGGCTCAAGACGGCTTAGGCATTAAGCCGGTATCATAATGCTTATATAAATGTTATGCATATCTTACTGAGTCTGTCGACTCATTAGTTTGCTACCTTGTGTAGGTAAGGGTAAGGCTAAGCTGGAGGAGCAATGAGTTGGAGCTCGACAACGATTGTACGTATCGCGACAGTGCAACCTGGAGGATCTCGGTCATACTACATTTTGAATTACATTTTGTTGTTGCCTATTGTTTGTAAAAAAAATAATATGTAACTATATATGCATATAATATGTATTTTCAGCCCTTTTTTTAAACTCATGATCTCGACCTATGAGTTTCGAAATATAACAAGATAAGTTTAAATTGGAATTAGCAAATTTTAAAAATTTTAAATACGTGCTCTACAATATTAGTGCAAAAATTGTGAAGATTTGCATTAAAAAATAATAATAATTTAAATTAAAAATTAATAAATTTTTTAATTATTAATATTATTTTATTTTTAAAATAAATATATAACTAAATATTATTATAATATGTATAAAGTTTTAATTGTATACAAGCAGTCTTATTGTAAGAGTATACACCTTATATCTTAATAACTACATGATCTAAAATCAACGATAAAAAAAGTTTCCCTACCCGTAGGAAACTTATGCTAAGTCCTACCATATAAAGGTAATCAATATACAAATTTATTTAGAAATAAGGTTATTATATATATAAAAAAAAGTAACTAGTTTTTTTTTTTTTTTTTTGTAAGTGTAGCGTAATGATATTTTACAATCAATTAATAGTTCAAAGGTCTTGGGTTCGAACCTATAACCTCTTTCTTTTTCCCATCCCTCTCTCACCACTAAGCTAGTTTATATAACTTTTAGGGAAGTTTTGGGGTGTATAAAATAAATATCCTTTTGTTAAATAAAGTGGGGTGTAATTATAATAAAAAATATTTTTAATTAAATGATTGGGGTAAATTTAGTAATGGAGTGTAATTATAACTTTGGGGTGTAAATAAAACTTCTCTATTTTTAAATATGTATACATTTTTGTAAGAGTAACATTATATTAGTTTTTGTTTTTTTAAAAAAAGTAACATATATGTTACAAAATATAATTTTTGTGGTAATTTTTACGATAATATTAAATAAAAGAATATTATCATATATCTAAATTCTCTCTCAAACGTTAATAATAGGGAAAAAAAATTAAAGTTTTTTCTTATTAAATTTATAGCTATCGGAGAATTTTTTTTTTTTTTTGTTAAAACAGCCTCGCTGGCCTTCTGTTGGGCTTAATTATGCGTGACTTGGTCGGGGCTATATTTTCCTACGTACTGTTATTAGCCTTGTCTTTGTGATAAGATTTTGAGTTTTAGTCTTGTCTGTGTGACATGGTTTTGTTTTGTTTTATTTTGTTGTTGGTTCTTCTTTGTTCTTCAATTACTCGCCACTAAATTGTTGTTATTGGTTAGGAATGAAAAGTTCTTTGTGACTGAAGGTGTTATTAGTAGTGCCGTTACGTACTTTATGCAATAGTTGAGTGCTCAAACTACGAGGTTGAATGAACCTACTGTAAAACTTTCTACTGTTATGTCTTTCGAGAGGTGGATGAAGCAAAATATATATGTTTTTAAAGTTAATTGTGGTGCTGCAATCTTTTCTATTACCATTAATTAATAAAATTCTATTATTTATTAAAACATTTATACATTTTTGTTTTGGGAAGAGAAGAGGGACAACATTCATTTGTTTGTTTGTTTTAAAATAAGAAAAAGCGTGTAATGTATTTTTATTTTAAAATCATATATATTGACACCAAATAATAAATTATATATATAATGATATATTTCACTTTCTTGATGTTTTCCCAAATAATCATTAACATCTACTGATTTTTGGAAAAAATAAAGGGAATTTTACAAAAATACTGCTTTTGGACCAAAACTTTATATTTATACTGGGACACGGCAAAAACAACATTTATACTGCCCCAGCCCAATTTCATTACTTTTGTACTGCCCAAGCCCAACATCATTTCATTTCTACTGTGAACAGTAAAACACACGGGAAACAATCTTGTTCGTGTGTGGGGAGACGCCGGAGACGGAAATCACCAAGAAAAAACCATTAAATCCGGCAAGAATAAACAAAAGCAGTAAAATCGACGTCAATAAATAATCATGGCAAAACAACACTAAAACAATCAAACAAAACAAAAGAAAAAAATGATTAAAAAAAACAAACAATCTGCTGCACAACCTCAACACCAGATGCAAAATCAACTATATTTGCAAGTCTATACCTAGAAAATTATAAAAAAAAAAACTACTAAAACAACACTGAAACAACACAAAAACAAATGAAGCAAATATAACTACTTAGAAAAATATAAAAGAAACACACACCTCAAAACTCTCTTGTGAGTGAGCTCGTCAAATATATTTATAGGAGAACCAAAAGAAAAAAACCACAAAAATAGCCAAAGAGAACGAAGAAGAAATGTATTTATAGCCTCCATCTTCCACACTCACAGACATAACCATCACAACAACACGAGAACACCCAGAAAATACCTATTAATTCCAGCGAGATGGAGCAAGGGCAGTGAAATCGGCATCAAATAAATAAATCATGAAAAACAACAGTAAAACAATACTAAAACAAATAAAACAATAAAAGAAAAAAATGATAAAAAATTAACTATGTTGTGCACATCCCCAATACTAAATGCACTATATTTGCAAGAAAGTTCTAGAAAATTAGAACAAAAAAAAAAACCCACACTAACTCTTATATTTTAAAAAAAAAAACGTAACTAAGAACTTCAAAAAATTTAAAAAAAAAAAAAAAAAAAAAAAAAAAAAAAAAAGAAGAAGAAAAGAAAAAAAGATGAAGAAGAAGAACTGAACATGAAAAAAAAATAAAAATCATGAAAAACAACAGTAAAACAATACTAAAACAATACTAAAACAAATAAAACAATAAAAGAAAAAAATGATCAAAAATTAACTATGTTGTGCACATCCTCAATACTAAATGCACTATATTTGCAAGAAAGATCTGGAAAATTAGAACAAAAAAAAACCACACTAACTCTTATATTTTAAAAAAAACGTAACTAAGAACTTCAAAAAATTAAAAAAAAAAAAAAAAAAAAAGAAGAAGAAAAGAAAAGAAGATGAAGAAGAAGAACTGAACATGAAAAAAAAAATAAAAAAGTTATATGTTGATGGAGAGAAATAGTGAGAACTTGAGGAAGTAGAGAGTGAAAAAAATAAAGAAGATGATGAATAGTAAGAGAGGATAATGGAGAAGAGAGATTAGAGTGAAAGAAATAAGTTTGAAATATTTTAGGTGACATATTTTTATCATCAATTTCAATTAAAAAAATAATAAAAAAAAAATATATGTCACTAAAGTGACAACACAAGTCACATCACACCTTTATACCTTTAAAATATTATATAATTTTAATTAAAAGAAAATTAAAAAAAAAAAAAGAAAACCCCCCACACGTTTTTTAAGATTATAATATATATATATATATTATGTAAAAAGTTTGCAACTGCCAAAAAAAGAAAAATTGTTTTAAAAAAAAAACGTTTAATGTTGTTTAAAAGGCAGTAAACTGCCAAAAAAAAAAACAGTATAAATGTTGTTTTTGCCGTGGAACAGTATAAATGTAATAAAATGGGAAAAATCAGTAGTGGGTGTAAATTTCCCAAAATAAATAACAAGTATCCTACTAATACGTGCTTAAATTAAAAAAAAAAAGTTATTCGTTTATATTAAAAAACTAAAGCTTAAAACTAAATTTTTTGAAGTACAGTGTATTTGGTAATATTTTTTTAATAAGTATTTTGTTTTTAAAATTAAAAAAAGTAAAAATATTTTCTAAAAACATATTCTATAAAACTTGTTTTCACTTTTTTAATTTTTTAATTGAGAATCAAAATTTTTAAATTTTGAAAACAAAAAAAAAATCACTTTCAATATTTTTTTAAACAATTTTTTTTAATCAATATTTTAGACTCCAACCCCAACCCGAACCTTGGGGCTCAGACTTCGGCCCCGACCCTAGTCCCAGACTCGAACTACAATCGGTCTCAAATTCGAACTTGGACCCGACTTAAATAAAATTAAGAAATCAAAATGAAAATAAATTTTATAGAACATACATTTGTTTTCTGTTTTTAAAATTCAAAAAAAAAAAAAAAACGTGTAGTTATTGAACACATTTTTGTTTTTTAAAAATACAAATTTTACTTTATTTTTATGATTAAAAATTAAAAAGTAAAAGTGTTATCAAACACCCCCTTAATTTACTTGAAACTAATATTAAGGGTGCGTTTGGAAAGCCATAATTGGATTTGTGTGTAATTAGAGGTAATTACACAATTTGGCATGTTTGTCTGACCATGTAATTACACTGTAACTTTATAATTAGAAATGATTGTAGGGTTCCAATTACACTTTCCAATTCTCATGGCCCTTATGAGAATTGAATGTAATTACACTGTGTAATTACTTAAAACTTTCCATATTATACATTAGCTACTAAAAAATATTATTTTCCCTATTTTGCCAAACAAAATATTAGGAATTCATATGTAATTACCCAGTGGCGGACCCAGAATTTAAAGTGAGGGGGCGTAAATAAATTTAAAAAAAAAATATAAAGTGTAGTTAGTGTGGTTTGAACCTTTACCCTCTAACTTATTTACCAACTACCTTAACCATTACACCAAGGTTACTATTATGTCTATAAATATCATCTTTTAATACAAATATATGTTGTAACTAATTAAAATACATATACATTTTTATCTCGATTTTTTTTTTTCAGGGGGGGCGACTGCCCCCCCTCGCTACAAGGTGGGTCCGCCCCTGTAATTACCACCTTATATCTAAATACATCTTGCATTTTAAAATATAGTGTAATTACTAAACTATGTAATTACTACCATAATAATTATCTTACCTAATAATTACACTGTTACTTCCAAACACATTCTAAAACATCTTTTGTTAGTTTTAAGTTATGTTATTTCTACAAATTCACAAAGAATAGTCTAGAAGATAGATTTATTATTTCAACAAGAAAAGAATTTATTTACTTTATTTTCTTCTTTTTTTTTGGAGGGGCTAACTCTTTATTCTCTTTTTTATACCTATAAAAGATATATAAAATACAAATAACCGACTTCAACTCTTAGTAAAAGAAATAAGTACTCAATCCAAAAAAAAAAAACATATCAAACTTAATATTTCTACAAATTCACAAAGAATAGTCTAGAAGATGGATTTATTATTTTAAAAACACAAATTTCACTTTATTTTATGATTAAAAATTTTATAAACAAAATGTTACCAAACACCCTTTTAATTTGCTTGAAACTAATATTAAAGCATCTTTCGTTCAATTTTAATATTTCTACAAATTCACAAAGAATAGTCTAGAAGATGGATTTATTATTTCAACAAGAAAAGAATTTATTTACTTTATTTTTTTTTTTTTGGGGGGGGGGGCTAACTCTTTATTCTCTTTTTATACCTATAAAAGATATATAAAATACAAATAACCGACTACAACTCGTAGTAAAAGAAATAAGTACTCAATTAAAAAAAACATATCAAACTTAAGCTCTTCGGAGTTCATTTTTATTTATTTATTTCCAAGTTTGGTGGCCAACTTTTGATCCATCGGTAAGCTTTTGATTTTTTTATTCAGTTTCTCACTTGTAGTTGTAATACATATACAATTTCTTTCTTTGTTTCTAATTTATATTTGTTATATATATAAAGCATACATAACTGAGTGATTAATGCATGTGTTTTATCATTTCACCCTTTATTAAACAAATATAAACATGTAATTTCTCATTCATTTTTTTAGGTCATTTTTTTAGGCCCCGTTTGGGAAAACTTTTTAAAAAGCTAAAATCACTTTTGAAAAAGTAAAAGTTATGAGTTAATATGTATTTAGTAAAATTTAAAAAATAGTTTTTTTAAAAATTTCACTTGACTCAATTGCCCTCATCTAATTTTAAATTTCCTATTTACCAATTAATTTTAGGGCTTCTTACATTCTTTCAATCTCATTCTTATTCAAAAAAAAAAAAAACCCTTCTCTAATCAAAAACTACTCAACAGTCATCTTATTATTATTATTAGTAAAAGTTTAATTTATTATTTTATTATATAAATATTTAAAAGAATTAAATATTATAAGAAAAAAATATCGTAATTTATAATATAATAAATAATATTTATAAATATATTAATATGTATAAAATTATTTAAATAAATTAGATAACAAATGTCATACCTATTTTAGTAATTATATATTTAACAGCTATTTAATCATTTAGCTTACGAAACTAGAGATGGAAATTGGTCGGTTAATGTACGGGGAATGCAATCCCCGCCCCCATCTCCGCTACCTGTTTATAACCCTATCCCCGCCCCATCCCCGTCTAATAACCAACGGATTCGGGGTAGGGGAATACCCATCGGTTATGGAGAACCCATCGGGTATCCATTAAGGTAAAATAAAAAAACAAATTAATTTAAAATAATTGAAAAAAATAAAACTAATATTCTCGCAAATATTTATTATGCATTCATAATTCATAGAAGATAAAAAATAAACCTACTTACAAAAAAGCATAACCTAATAGAAAATAAAAACTAAATATGTGTCAAAGTTTGAAAAAAAAACAAAAAAAATTATATATATCTATATCGGGGTCGGATATGGTGCGGATAGTATTATCCCCGCCCTCGCCCCATCCCCGCTTCGGGTATTGAAATTGTCTTCTACCACCGCCCCCATTAACCACTAAGATGGGGAATCCCCACCCCATTAGGGGCGGGTCCCCGCGGTTACCCATCCCCGCGGTATAAAGTTCCATCTCTATACGAAACACTTATATACAACTTTTTTAACTCACAGCTGTTTTAAAATTATATTTACCAAACACTCAGTAGCTTTTTCTCACAGCACAGCTGCAGCTGCTTTTTCTCACAGCACAGCTACAACTACTTTTTCCCACAGCACAGCTGGCCCTTAGTATATTTAAGTAGGAAGCAGATCCTCTATCTAGAGAGTGCGTATAATTCCTTGTCTAACATATAGTATTGGGACATGTGTCAATATAATTAATATACTGTAAGATATTGTTTGTTTGGTAAAATTGTTTAATAAAAAAAAAAGCTTGGAAAGGAAAAAAAAAACATTAATACTCTAAAATAAAAATAATGTAAATAAAATAAAATCAACATATAATTATTCATATTTCCAAATAAATAAACAATAAAGTTACAACTTTTATATTATTTTTTCTTATTTGCTAATTATAATAGTTTAGGAAAACTAATAGGGTGATTCTATAATGCACCCCCTTAAAAGAGATGTACTGATGCACCTTTTACTTATTTCGGTATACGGAAGAATTTTTTAGTCTGATATTTTTTATATTCATGTATGTTATAGCTATTTAAGATATCCTACAAAATTTTAAAAAATTCAGAATAATTTACAATATAGAAAATAATATTCAAACAATCTATTTTACACGCGTATAAAATAAAATAGTCACGCGTACAACACACTGTTTGAAAGCATTTTTCGGTGTGTTAAAATTTTTTCAAATTTCATAAAATTTTGCAGAATGTCTTAAATAACTATAATTTATATAATCATGAGAAAAAACTTGACTAAAAAATTATTTCGGATACAAAAATTGATAGAGATATATCGGTGCATCTATTTTAAGGGGGTGCATTAAAGAATTTTACAGGGTGATTCTACAGTGCACCCCCTTAAAAGGGATGTACTGATGCACGCTTTACTTATTTCGGTATATGGAAGAATTTTTTAGTCTGATTTTTTTTCATATTCGTGTACGTTATAACTATTTAAGATATCCTACAAAATTTTGAAAATTCAGAATATTTTACAATATAGAAAATAATATTCAAACAATCTATTTTACACGGGTATAAAATAAAATAGTCACGCGTACAACACACTGTTTGAAAACAGTTTTCGGTGTGTTAAATTTTTCTGAATTTCATAAAATTTTGCAGGATGTCTTAAATAACTATAATTTATATAATCATGAGAAAAAAATTAGATGAGTAACGCTGCCTTTTATTATTTAAGAATAAAATCCTTATTAAATTAAAAAGTATAATTAAATTACACTAATTTTAAAGCAAAATGATCTTAATGAAGCGTTTACATTTTGATTTTTTAAAAAAAAAAAAGAAAACTCTTATTTTCAACCTAGACTTTTGTGACAAAAAAAAAAAAAAAAAAAAAAAGAAGAATACTGCAAAATTATTTATAAAGTAAAGTAGTTATATTGTATCCTTTCCTTATATATATAATATATTTTTTTATAGCAATATTTATATATGTGTTATGAATTGTTTTGTTTACATAAATATTTTGATGCATTTATGTTTTTTTTTTTGTGATTCACTTTTTTTTTTATCCTTTCAAAGTTATTTAATTAAATTTATTTCCATCAAAATATTTTATAGTACATTAATTATATTGACACATGTCCTAATACATATGTTAGACAGAGAATTCGACACACTCTAGACAGAAGATCCTCTTCCATTTAAGTATTTTAACATCTTTATATTATTGTTTCTTGCTATAAATAGATGGATGATCAGAAAATTCAACATGTCTGCAATCAACAACATAATTTGCACCTAATTAAGGATAGTGAAATCAACATTACTGATCAAATTAGTTGTCAACTATGTAAGTCTTCTGTGAAACAATCTCCTTATTATGTTTGTGATTCATGCAAATATTATATCCACAAGTCATGTGAAGAACTACCAAAGCAAATCGATCACTCTTTTCATCCTCGCCATCCTCTCATTCTTACATCAAGATCTGTCTGGTGCGAATCTTGTTTCAAAACCCCCCAAAAGAGACTCATGTTCTGTTGTAAAGAATGTGGATTTGACATGGACATTGAATGTGCCTTAATGTCAAATTCCATAACAACATGTCTTAATGAAGGCCAACATTACATCCAACATTCTAGTCATCCTCATTTGCTACTACTTGTTGACACAACAGATACTATCTATAAAGATGTCAATGTTAGATGTTTTGCATGTCAATCAACATCAGATGTTAGTGGAGTATATTATGGTTGCAATAGATGCAAGTATTTTCTTCATAAACATTGCATTGATCAATTACCACAAAAAATCCAAACCTCCCACCAACCTAATCACAACCACCTCTCCCTTCATATGAAAAGGTATAATTGTAAATGTAATACTTGTGGATATTCAACCAAACCTGCTTTATATTTTGAATGTCCTCAATGTGATTACCAATTGTGTTTAGAATGTGGAATGACACGAAGAGCCATTACATATGAAGATCATCCACACATTCTTTCCTTTCTAGAAAAGAACATTCAATGTGATCGATGCAATGTGTACGACACTTGTTTGAAGTAATCAGTCAACATGTCCAATTCCAATGAATTCCATAAAACTCATTCCTCCATATTTAGATGTTTGGATTGTGATTTTAAACTCCATTTATTATGTGGTCCATTGCCTTCTACCATAAAGCATGAGAGCCATATACATTGTCTAAATCTTATTGATTCGTGCATTGAGGATACATTTGGTGACTATTATTGTGACATTTGTGAAGAAGAAAGAAATCCACGAGTTCGTGTTTATTATTGTGCTGAGTGCAAATATGTTGCTCACGTACATTGTGTACTCTCTGAGGTATGTCATGATTCTTATTATTAATTTAGATATTTCATATAATATTTTATTACTTTTGTAAGAATATTTGCTATACTACATTTATTACTTTTTCACAACAGATGGTTGCTAGTATTTTATTACTAAAAAGAAATATATTTTTGTTTTTATTAACTTGTATAACAATTATCCTTAATACAAAAGTTCTGCTCGTATAAATAATACTTATGTATATATTAATATGTTTGAATTTAAGTATGTTCACCAATAATTTTTCTATATATTTTATTTCATATTTAAGATCATTAGAATTATGTTTTTGTTCCATTCAAAAATGAAACATGTTGTTTTTATAAATTTGTAGAATTATTATCGACAAGTACTACACATATAAATATTGTAATATTTCAATTAATTGAGTAATCTTTTATCTATATTTTTTGTTTTGAAGAGAAATACAATTTTAGCATATATATTTATGCTTTTTAATATGTTTTGAATTTAAGTATACATCTATATTTTGTTAAATAATGTATTCTTTACTTTTCAATACTCTTATATAATATTTATAGATGGTTTGTTTTCTTTGGTGTTTCTATGTGTATATAGATTATAAAAGTATTAAAAGGAGACCTTAGAGATGTGAAGCTGAAGACTTTGGGATCAGATCTTTTCTATAATTCTGCTGATGATCAACACACAATTCAAGCCACATCATCTCTTTTCACATTTAGAGAGTTCATACGTAAATTACCTGTAAACGACCTAAGAATTCTTAAAGGTCAGTTTTATTGGGATGATAATGATGATGATGAGGAGGACATGATGAGTAAGAGAGAAGATGCTCATGATGAGATTATCGTAATTGAGGAGCTTATCAAATATTCTACTCTTGCAAAACATGACTTTGTGGAGTTTATCTTCAAAGAGTTTCGTTCTAGCTATGGCAAAAAGAAGTTGAAACTAAAAGGGAGTGATCTAGCATTGAAAATTGTGGATGTTGAAGGCTATTCCATGCCTTTAAATTTGATCTCTGCCATGAAAGACTTGTTTCACAAACATGGAGACATGAGTACACAATCAAGTTATTCCAAAGAGTTCAAGAGCATTTGCTTTTATTTAATATGTAAAGTGGTAAAAGAATTGCATACTACTTTGGTCACTGACATCACTAAACATCTTCTTCAACAATGGTATCACTACATACACTTTGTAAAGGACTTTACTTACTTTGAGGTGGACTTTGTGTGGGAATGTCTAAAGAAGATCACAGGAGATTTCTATTATCAACAAATGAATAAGCTGTTGTGTACAGATGTCCCAACAATACTAAAAAAGAGGATTGATGAGTTGCAGAAGAATATAAGTGAGTACCAGAGATTGTGTGAGTCTTCTTCAACAGAGCAATCCATGAAAGAAGGACTGGAAGAGGCAATGTATTCCAAGTGGAAGCTCGCAAGTCAAATTGGATTTTGAATAATAAACTTAATTTTATAAGCTTTAGGCATGCATATGCATGTATGAATAATTATAACTATGTATTTCTTTTTCTTTATTAATTTTCAAGTTATTTAGTTATAAAATATTTATACATCTCATGTATATTTTACAATTATAAAAGTTTTTTTTTTGGTGTTGATATTTGACATGATTATAAAAGTAATGGAGTTTATATTTTAATGAAACAAATTTGTCATGATTTATATTTTGATATGATTATTGAAGTCCTTTAGTATAATAATATATAGGAAGAAACTTAAAAAAAATTTATAGTCAATAAAGTTAAAGGAAAAATACAATCTATATATCTATATAGGGAAATTTGATTTTTTATACTTAAAAAAACTAAAATATTTTATTCTTAAACCAATACATTTTAAACTCAAAAAAATATGATACTTTTTTTAAAACCCCAAAAATACCCCTCTCATAACTCAAACCCTTTCTCTCTCCTTCCCTCAAACTCTCTCTGCATCTCTCTTTCTCTCTCTATCTCGGCATCCCACAACCGCCCCACTCAAACCATCCCACAACCGCCCCACCCAACCCATCCCACCTCCGACGACCACCGAGGACCACCCACCACCGACCACGCACGACCCAGCCCCCCTCTTTCGGACCCAACCCCTCTCTCTCTTCGTCTCTCTCAAACCGAAAGAAAACAAAAAAAAAAAACCAGGTCCGATGGTCGGACCATGGGGTCCGACCAATCGGACCCAGCCCCCTCTCTCTCTTCGTCTCTCTCAACCCGAAAGAAAAAAAAAACCCCAGGTCCGATGGTCGGACCATGGGGTCCGATTGGTCGGACCCCATGGTCCGACCATCGGACCTGGGGTTTTTTTTTTCTTTCGGTTTGAGAGAGACGAAGAGAGAGAGGGGCTGGGTCCGAGAGAGGAGGGTTGGGTCGTGCGTGGTCGGTGGTGGGTGGTCCTCGGTGGTCGTCGGAGGTGGGATGGGTTGGGTGGGGCAGTTGTGGGATGCCGAGATAGAGAGAGAAAGAGAGATGCAGAGAGAGTTTGAGGGAAGGAGAGAGAAAGGGTTTGAGTTATGAGAGGGGTATTTTTAGGGTTTTGAAAAAAAGTGTCATATTTTTTTGAGTTTAAAATGTATTAGTTTAAGAATAAAATATTAAGATTTTTTAAATATAGAAAATCAAATTTCCCTCTATATATCTATGGGTCACGGATGGAATCACGCACAATCTAAATTGTGTGACTAGTCAGGCACAACAATTATAATATATATTACACTAATAAATATAGTACAGTCTAAAAATTTGACACAGACACCTATTATTTTAAACTAACAAAAAATAAATAAAGGACTCTACTAACCTAATATAACCGGTTATACTAAACGGTTAGGTTGACATCAACATTTAATAATATATTTTGGTAATTTTATATGTGCTAGGTAGGGATACACTTGTAATTTGACATTAGTTTTTATGCATAAGTAATCTATCATGTTAGTCACTCAATATATATCACACATAAATAATATATATGATACTGGGTAAATATAGACCATACATAAAAAATATTAATTTACTAAATTTTTTTTAAGAGTACGAGTAATATGGTGATTTCTTTTTTTGAAAGAAGAGTAATATTAATTGGGATATTTATTTTCAATTTTGTTATAAATAATTTAAAATTTAAAATAATTAAACTTAATAAATTTTAATTTTAACTGCTACTTTGTTATAATATTTAACAGAGCACAATTAGTTTCATAATTATAATTATTAATATTTAGATATAATGCAAGTTTCTACCTTAAAATTATATTTTAAATATGACATTTGTAGGGCAATTTGTAACTAACTCCTAAATCTTGATCCACTAGAGGCGAAGCCACCTATGATCGAGTCTATTTGCTTGTTTCTGTTTGTATGTTGCTTATGTGGATATTTGTAAGTGTACTGGACTGGTTATAAGTGGAATTTATTCAACAATTTCCACCTAAATTCCTCTTATAACCAGTTCTGATGTCTGATTGTTTATCTCTGAGAGTCTTAGCTTGATAGGTCCTACTTTTAGTCTCCTGATTCCATTCTTAACAAGTTCATACAATGTGTGAACTTGTTAAGAGTCACAATTTTAGTTCCCATGTCTGCTGGGTTATCCTCAGTAGGCACCTTTTCAATGTCAATTTCACCTTGAGTCACTTTATCTCTGATAAAGTGATACTTGATTTCTATGTGCTTTGTTCTGTCATGGAACATAGGGTTTTTACATAGAAATATGCAGCTCTAGCTATCTGAATACACAGTAGGCACACCTTTAAGTAGATTTAATTCCTTCATTAGCCCTTTTAGCCATATTGCCTCTTTTATAGCTTCAGTTGTGGCCACATACTCAGCTTCTGTAGTTGATAGTGCCACAACAGGTTGAAGCTGCACTTTCCAGCTAACACAATTACCACCAATTAGAAAGAAATAGGCAGATGTAGATCTCCTATTGTCCCTATCCCCAGCATAGTCTGAATCACTATAACCTTCAATTATAGTGTTAGCCTTTTGTCTATTGTAGATTAATCCAACTTTAGTTGTCCCAAGTAAGTACCTGAATACCCATTTCATGGCCAACCAGTGAACTTTTCCTGGATTTGCCATGTATTTTCTAAGTACACTCATAACATAACCTAGGTCAGGTCTTGTGCTTACCATTAAGTACATTACTGACCCTACAGCATTAGAGTAGGGTACATCCTTCATAGCTTCAATCTCCTTTTCTGTCTTAGGGCTTTGTTCTTTAGAAAGTGTGTACTGACTAGTAATAGGTTGCTTAACAACCTTAGCATCCCTCATAGAAAACTTATCTATGCTCTTTTCAATGTAGTCTTCCTGTCTAAGTATTAGTTTTCCTTTATCCCTGTCTCTTAGGATAGAAATCCCAAGGATCTTTGTAGCATTTCCAAGATCCTTCATTTCAAATTCTGTCTTGAGCAGAGCCTTAACCATATCAACCCTAGACCTTTCTTGACTTATAATAAGCATGTCATCTACATAAAGCAACAAGTAGATGACATCTTTTATAGAGTCTCCCTTGTAGTATAGACAGGTGTCATGGTAGCTCCTGTTAAACCCATGCTTTATCATAAAAGCATCAAATTTCCTATTCCATTGTCTGGGAGCTTGTTTGAGTCCATATAAGGACTTAACCAACTTGCAGACCATATTTTCTTTTCCCTTAATCTCAAATCCCTTAGGTTGTTCCATATAGATCTCCTCTTCTAGGTCTCCATGTAGAAAAGTTGTAGTAACATCCATTTGATCAATTTCCATGTCAAATTGATTTGCTATAGATAGCATTATCCTTATGGTCTTGTACTTGGCAACTGGTGAGAATATCTCATTGTAGTCAACTCCCTCAATCTGTGTGAATCCTTTGGCTACTAACGTAGCCTTAAACCTTATAGGTTCACCTTCAATTATCCCCTCTTGATGCTTGTAAACCCATTTGCAAGCTATTATTCTTTTCCCTTTAGGCCTTAGAACTATTATCCAGGTCTTGTTTTTCTTTAAAGAAATCATCTCTGCATCCATGGCCTTAAACCACTTCTTAGCATTAGGCCCTGTCATAGCTTCTTCATAAGTTTGAGGCTCTGCACTTAGGGATTGCATGGCTGTCATGAAGGCATAGGCTATGTCTTCATTCCAAATATTGAAACTGTACTTAGGATTAGGTTTAGGTGTCCTCTTCTCTCTGTCTCTGGTCAATTGGTAGTCATCTAGAGCTTCAGTGGGTTGAACAACCTCAGTTTCATCTCCATGTTGCTCTTCATTCTGTGTCTCTTCTCTGTTAAAATTTTCTGTATGTTCCTCCTGATCCTGATCAGGTTCATTTCCAGCTGGTTCCACCTGATTTATATCAGGTTCTTCTTGGTCATCTAGCCTCCATAGAGTAGGATCAAATTGTGTTGTACCTGCATGATTAGTTTCTACTGTACCTGCAGGGTTAGTCTTAAGCAAACAAGGAAATTCATTTTCTTTAAAAATAACATCTCTGGTAATAATAGTTTTGAATCCACCTTTTTGTCTTAGCCAAATTCTATATCCCTTAACTCCTTCAGGATAGCCTAGAAAAACTCCTTTAATAGCTCTAGGTTCAAGCTTATCAATACTTTGGTGCACAAAAGCACTACACCCAAAAACTCTTAAGTTTGAAAGATCAGGTTGTTTACCAGACCACCTTTCTTCAGGTGTTTTGAATTCAATAACACTTGAAGGACATCTGTTTATCAAATAGGCAGATGTCATAACAGCCTCTCCCCAAAAACCATGGGACAAACCAGATTGTATTAACATACATCTGGCTTTGTTCAGAATGGTTCTGTTCATTCTTTCTGCAACACCATTTTGTTGTGGTGTTAGCCTAACTGTTATGTGCCTTTGAATACCTGTTTCTCTGCAAAACATATCAAATTCATTGTTGCGAAATTCCAGACCATTGTTTGTCCTTAGGTTTTTAACCTTTTTGTTAGTAAGATTTTCAACAAGTGTTTTCTAATGTTTAAACCTTTGAAAAGCATCATTTTTATTTTTAAGTAAGAAAATCCATACTTTTCTAGAAAAATCATCAACTATAGACATAAAGTAGGTATTACCTCCATGGGTTGGTGTCTTTTCATGGCCTCATAAATCTGAGTGTATATAATCCAATATACCTTTAGATTTATGTGTCCCTGTTTTGAACTTCAGCCTGTGATGTTTTCCAAGTATGCAATGCTCACAAAATTCCACTTTGCTGATTTTGTCTTTGCCTAGCAATTGTTGTTCATTTACAATTTGTAATCCCTTTCTGCTAAGTGTCCAAGTCTGTTATGCCAAAGAATAGCTTTAGCATCTTCAGGACTTTGCAAAATGTTGCTCTGCCCAACAGTGTTGTTGCTTCTAGCTATAGGTTCCCCTATCATGTAGTATAGGCCTTCTTTCTTGACTCCTTTGATGATGGTCATAGATCCTTTGCAAATTTTCATTTGTCCATCTTTGATTTTGCTTTCTATTTTCAAATCATCAAGCACACTTAGTGAAATAAGGTTTCTAGATAAATTAGGCACAAATCTTACCCCAGTTAGTGATCTGGTGACCCCATCATGCATCTTAAATGCCACTGTTCCTGCCCCTTTAATTTCACAGCTTTGATCATTCCCTAGGATCACTTTTCCTTTAGTAGAATCCCTGAAATCAGTCAAAATAGATCTATTATTAGTCATATGAAATGTACAACCTGAGTCAAGTATCCAATCATCTTTAAAAGATGATCCTGTAACATAAACTTCCCCATTTTCATAACAGTCACTAAAATTTGCATTTTGGTGATCTGTTTTACTCTTAGGGTTTCTAGAATCTGAGTTGTAGTCAGTTCTTTGTCCATTTAATTTGTTCTTTCTGTTCTTGTTCAAGAAATAGCAATCTTTCTTGAAGTGTCCAGGTTTCCCACAGTTATAGCATCCTTCTGTGTCTTGTGGCCCTTTAGAATTTGATCTTCCTTTATTCTGTCCTCTATTTGGACCCCTGCTATGGCTTTGACTCCTCCCTTTTCCATGCCAAGGTTTCTTCTGAGTAGATCTGCCTCTAATCAGATTTAGTTCACCATTAGAGCCACCATTTCTTTTGGACTTCATCTCCAAGTCCTTAGATTTTAAGGTAGAGATAACCTCATCAAGAGTGATAGAGGTTCTTCCATACTTAATTGCAGTTTTAACTTCTCTGTAAGTTTTTGGCAATGAGTTAAGTATGATGATGGCTTGATTCTCATCATTGAGAGCCTCATTCTCCCCTGAGTTTGCAAGCTCAATGTGCATTCTCAATAATTCATCAAGATTTTGATCTAAGGATTTGGATTGATTCATCTTGAAACCAAAAATCCTTTCCTTGAGATAAATCTTGTTTGTCAAAGATTTCTGCTAAAATTGCTCTTCTAGCTTTTTCCAAATCTTTGATGGAGTCTCTTCTTTATCTACCAATCTGATAATTGCATCTGATAGGTTGAAGATTAGAATTCCAGTAGCAGTTTCTAGGTATTCTTCCTGTTGAATCTTTGAAGTTCCTTCTGGCCATTCAATAGGTTCATCTAGCACTCTTAGTAGTTTCTGTTGAGCTAGGAGAGACCTAATTTTCTTTCTCCATATTCTGTAATCCCCTGTACCATCAAATTTATCAATATCAACTTTTATGTTACTCATATTAATAAAATTGAAAAACAGATAGAGTTTTAGAAATTCTCAGTTTGTGTTTCTGAATCTGAATTTAATTCAGAATCTTGATCTTCTTGCTGTTTTGAGTGTTTTTCTTTATTGTCAATCTTTCTTTCAAGATTTTCTTGCCAATTCCTTCTTGATATTTTCCTTGAATCTTGTTGATCTCCCTTAGCCAAACCAGGCTCTGATACCACTGTAGGATTTTTACCAAATTGCCCTACACCAACAAGAGCATTAATATCAGTATCAAAGGTCAAAATCGACCTTTACCAGTCTAACTTAAACTTAGACTAAAACGGTAGTGTTTAAAGAACACGACACCAAGTTCAGTGTCGTTTGAATCTTTGGTTTAAAGACTCAGTAGAAGAGTCTAGAAACCCTAAACACCCAAACACAACTCACACACAGCCTCTCTGAATCAAAACCCTAGCAGAGCAAGTTCTCCTCAAGAACTTGCTCGATTCCAAGCCTGAAACCCAGAATCAAACCCACACACACACAGAAATAGATTTAACAAAATGAAAAACAAGAGTGAGGGAGAGAAAACACCAGATTTGTTTCAGAGTTCACCCCAAAAATTAGGGCAACGTCTCTGTCAAGCTCGTCTCAGAGATTAACTTGATATCCACTATCAACAATGATGCAATACAACGATTTTGGAGCTTCCTGTCACAAAATCGATCAGGTAAGACTCGATTTTGGTACTTTTACAAGTTTGTTACTCTCTCTCTCTCTCTTTCTTTTCTTTGTAATCTGAATCTAGAGTTTTACTCAAAAACCTCACCACGAGAGTTTTACTCTCAGATCTGGACCAGTTCTCTCTAAATCTTGGATTTGGGAGCTCGAGGCTAGGGTATAACCATTCTTCTCTTCTCTCTTACTCTCTGATCTGTGTTCTGTAATAGATCTTAGGTTATTTGCTTTGATTCCTGCTTTTATATTGTTGCAGAGTCGGTTGATCACAGGTTTAGGAGTTAGTTACAATTTCAGTTGTAGCTAACTACTATATCTTGATCCACTAGAGGCGAAGCCACCTAGGATCGAGTCTATTTGCTTGTTTCTGTTTATATGTTGCTTATGTGGATATTTGTAAGTGTACTGGACTGGTTATAAGTGGAATTTATTCAACAACATCCACTTAGAATGTCAAAGCAATACGTTTTGGTGTGGCTTGTGTAGCTCGAGACCATAATAGCTTCTTACTGGCAGGTATTACAAAGCTATTCCTAGGCTCAATTCACCCTCTAATTGCAGAGGGTATAAGCTTTCGTGAGGCCTTAAGTTGGACCAAAACACAGCCGTGGAACTCAGTTATAATAGAAACCGATTGTTTGTTGGTTGTGCAAGCCTTGAGAAGTGCAGTTCATACAGAATCTTTATTTTGAGAGATTATTCATGAATGTAAGACCTCGCTTGCTCAAGAAAGAAATGTCACGTTTTGTTTTGTGAAACGACAAGCTAATGTAGTCGCTCATGAGTTTGCTAGAGCATCTATGTTATATCCTGATTCTAACTTCAGTATGAAAAATGTTCCAACTGATCTGCTTCCTACTTTGGTTGCAAAATTTGAAGGATAAAATAAAATTTGAATTTCCTTTCAAAAAAAAAAAAAAAGAATGTCAAAGCAATAAAATGCAATATTTATAATTTTAAAGTAAATTAAAGAATAGCATAAAGAACCAAAGCCATTTTATTTTGTCCAAGCCAAACAAATGTCTTGTTATTGACCACCACTAAGAAAGATATCAAGGTTTTTACACAAGTTCTAAAACTTAAAAAACTTAAAAGGATTTTTCAATCTTAGTCTTCATTTCAACGAACTTTCAATATTAGTTGATGGTTTTCACAAGACCCAGAAGAAAAAAAAAAACTAAATCCAACATAGTGCAAAGTATATAGAGAAAACAAAGATCAATTGCAAATGTACCTTATTTCCTAAAAGGAGGTTTAGAACCCTAAAATAAAAAGGGGTTTTTTTAATATTATACCTAAAAATTATTTTATTTATAAAAATACCTTTAAGAAAATTATTTGCACAAATATCGTTGTGCCACATCAGCATACATACCGAATTCCAAAAAAATTACCGAAAATGGAAAAAATTAGAAAATCTCGTTTCCAAAAATTTTCGCTTTTTGGGTTTTGAAAAAAGTAACATTTTAGTTACTTTTGATGTGAATAAGATATCAATTGGTTACTTTCCTATTAACAAATTTATTTTAGAATTTTATACATTTATAAATTATAAAATAATCATTTTAAAATGTGAGAAATATATGTTTTTCTGCCTCCAAAAAATGACGACTAATATTAAAAGAAACTTTTTTGTTTCTTTTTTATGTTTTCAAGCTATATTATGTTCTTTTATTGTTTAAGATACATTGAGGTTATTTTTTTTTAATGTAACTCATATGATGTTTTAGATAACCAATAACAACAATTTCCTAAACAATTTGATATTTACATGTTGAGATGTAATTAATTCTAAAAAATATAGAGTAACTTGTGATGGTGGTTGTTGTATTGAATTTTAAGTACTATAATTGCCATATATTTATTTTAGAAACATATCAAAATTGTTACAAAATAAACTAATTGTATAAGCTTATTATTTAGTAACTTATAAAATTGGTTGATATATTAAATTTGGTTTAAGTTGAAAGTTTAATTATTTTTGTTAGCTAGATATATAGAAAAGAAACTTAAAAGTTCCTCTTTCCAGTCATTTGTTTTTGTAGCAGCAAAAAAATATATGCTTCTCACATATCAAAATGATCATCATAAAAAATAGATTATAATTGTGTAATTTTTGAGTGAAAATAATAAACGGTTTAGCTGAAAAAACTTTTTAAAGTTTTGGAAAAGAAAATATATATATAGATATATATGTGTGCGCTTTACCTCTATTTACACAAAAAAAAAACAAAATGGTTTTAGCTACTAGCTAGGAGAGAGAAAAAATAGTAGAAGAAAAAATATAAAAGAAAAACTCAGGGGTTACTGTAATAGAAGAAAAAAATATTTTTTAATTTCAGTATACATTTAAAAAATAATACAAAGATATAACGGTAATTGAAGCAATAAAATGGACAGAGTCAAATTCATTAATACTTTGAAAATGATGTTGGTATGTGCAATTAATTCAAATAAAAAACCAGGAACAAGTTCAGACACCCATTTGTAACAAAAAAGGAAATAAAAAAAATCCTAAGAGAACCGTCGGTGTGCTTAGGTCCAAAAGTCACAGACAATCAACATGCATAGAAAAGAAAACCAATTTGTGATCTTATGAAGAAGAAACTATAAGAACACGAAGATAAAAATAAAAAGATGATCTTCAAATAATGAAAGAGAACTGAAGTTTGAGATCTCTTGAGCTGATTATTTTTTTTTTTTTTTGAACTGAAAGTGAGTTTTTTTGAGCTGAAAGTGAGTTTGATCTTAGACAATGAGAGAACCTTCACTTTACTAAATGGATGCGGAAATCGAAAATTTGTAACCAGTTGCATTTCTAATTCCTATGTCAAATACCCCTCTGTTTACTAAATTAAATATTATAAAAAAATAATATATGGGGTGCCTAATATCAGTCCTTAGATTAAAAGTGAGACTGAATTTAATGACTATAAATCTGTGCGACACTAGTCACGCAAAACGTGCATGCGTGACAACAGCTGCCCCCTATATTTATATATCTCTATTTATGTATATATAAATGAGAAATATGAAGTAGTGACATAACACTCTAAAATCTCTCCAATTAGTATTATTTGTTCTCTCCTTAATTCTTTCATTATTCTAATTTTTTTATTTTATTTTAAATTCTCTCAATTTTTTAATTTTTTTTATTAATTTATTTATTCTATTTTAAGATATCAAAACAAAAACAACATTAAAATAAGAGAAATATTTATATATATATATATAATTTAAATGATTAACCATTCATATAACTAGGGATGTACATTTCCTCCAAGGGGATAGACCCCGTGGAGACCCGCCCCTAATGGAGCAGAAATTCCCTGTCTAAATGGGGAACGAAGCGGGGACGGAGATCACACTCCCCGCCCCAACGGGGACCCATTTAATATTTTATTTTATATTTCTAATAATATTTTATAATTTATAATTTATATTTGTATTTTCTTAAGTATATTATTATCTTTTTTATGACTTTTAAGTTGTTTATTAAATAATAATTAATTTATTGAATAATAATTAATGTATAATATTTTAATTTTTATGTAGTTTAATAATTTAGTATATTCAAATTTTTATTATACTTTTTTTTATTAAAGGATTCTCTGCTCCGTCCCCACCTTTATTAGGGAATTCCCCACTCCATCCCTAATGTAAAATAAGTGGGAATGTAAATTAAAATTCTTAACGGGATGGTGACAGGGGAGCACTCCCGCTAATTCCCCACCCCGCGTATATTCTTACATATTATCATATACACCCAATTAATATATAACCATTCATAATTATAACAACTAAAAAAAAAATCATCATATTCATTTAAACCAATCTTTTTATATAGTTTAGATTTTTTAATTATTTATAACAACTAAAAAAATCATCATATTAATTTTTTTAAAAAAAAATTGTACATTTAGATTTTTTAATTTATATTTATATTCTAATTAAAAAGTTCTTAAATATTTATAGCTTAAACCATAAAATCCAACCACAATCATATATAGTTTCTAATTTCTACCACATGTCGTAGTAGGTTCTTCATCCATTGTCCTCAAATTTGCCATTGTTGCACCCAATATCGTCTTTGTTTCAAAAAAAAAAAAAAAAATCATCTTCGAATATCTTAATAAATTTTAATTTTGTTTTTTTTTTGAATGTGTACTTATGATATATTGAATACACTATTTTATTGCTTTATTCTTAATTTCTTTTATAATTTTTTTTTTTTAATGAATCTATGAATATTTGTATGAAATGTCACTTTTACCAGCATAGTTCGTTACTGCGCTGGTAAAACTTTTACCAGCGCATTTCGCAAACTGCACTGACAAAGAGGTCAAAGTTTTACCAGTGTACATTTGCAGTGGCTAAAATCTAACTTTTACCAGTGCATTTACGCGCTGGGAAAAGTTATTTTTACCAGCACTTTTCATTTATGCTGGCAAAAATTCTAATACTAACATTGATTTGCCAACACATCACAAGTAAATTCTATTTTACCAGCGCAATACCAACTTTTGCCAGTACACAAATGTGTTGACAAAAGTGACATTTCTTGTAGTAAATAGATTTATTATCTTACTTTTGTTTTAGATCTCTATTTTGTGTGACGGTTATTCAGTTTTTAATTTTTTTTCACTATAACGTATATTTGAAGATATTTCTTTGTGTGTTTTCTATTTATATAAGATATTGTAAGATGGATTTTTATTTATTTACAATTCTTTAGAGTTTTTTATATAGATTTATTATTTTTTTGAAAAATATACATAAAATTAAGCTTAAAATTATTTAATATAATTTTATTATATAATTAATATTCATATATAAAATTTAAAAATTTTATAAACAACTGCACGGAAAGCACGACATTACTAATTAACTTATAATTACAGAGAAACTGCCTAATCTTCTACATTCCTCATTATTTTGTGTTTCCATTAACAATATATTTCCACTTTCTATAACTACCAGTACCACTACAAGTAAATAAAACTCTTTTCTTCATGTGTTTTACTTTTGTTTAGATTTTATTCTTTTTTATTCTTACTCTTATGATAATAAATATGCAAGCAAAGAATTCTATTAATAGCCAAAAGAAGAAAAATAAAAACTGAAGGACGTACTTTTCTCTCAAAAAATAAAAGAAAAACTGAAGTATGTTGTAGTAATACTTTAAACTTGAAGAAATTTATTTAGTAGCTACACTCTCTTAAAGGATCATTTTGGTATATATTTCGGCATGTAAAAAAGATTTAGTTCATTTTTTTTTTCATAACGGTGTATGTTGTAGATATATATTATGATCACTTATAAATATTTAGAAAATTCCAAATAATTTACAGTACTCAAAATTAATTTTAAACAGATACTTACAACGCGTATAAGAAAATATAGTCGAGCATGCAACAAAATATTTAAATCTTTTTCGACATTGTAAATTACTTGAAATTTTTCAAAAAATTACAACTGATCCTAAATAACTATAACGTACATGATCATAAAAAAGATTTGATTAAAAGAACTCTTTTGTATGCAAAAAGAGATAGGGGTATGTTAAAACACCCCTTTATGGGGTGCACTGTAGAATTACCTTCAACTTTTAATGTGAAACGTTGGTGATGCTTGATTATTGACCATCACCTTTGTTGCTATGATGTTTAAAATTTCTTTGTAACGGTCTAAACTTGACTGCTCTTGCCCCCAGTGTTGATTTCTTTGTGACTGGGGTGGAAAACTTTAAAGTTTTAATATTGAAGCTATTTGCTGTGAGTAAGATAGACTGTTGTTGATGTGTAGTGGGTTATTGCTTGTGTGCTTGGTACTCAAGCATGAGCTCACTTTACGATCATAAGTGAGATGACTCACTGTCGATGGGTAGCACAGATAAACCCGCCAGATCTTCTATATAGGGGCGAAATCACTAGTTGTTAGAGAACCTGGTTTGATGATTTCAACTCATAGACTCATGTTAAAGAAAAAACTCTAAGAGAGGAAAAGGAAAAAAAATAAATATTGGACTAAACCCTCGCTAAGTACAACGCCTCATACTTAGGAGGAGCTTAGCCTTTGAAAGAATACCACAACTGGGGCAGCGTCCCACTCTTAGAGGTTTCTCTTAATCAATTAAACAATCCCCACTAGATGTAACGTCTTGCTTTCACAGAGCTTTCTGTAATTAATGATTCTTTTCTTTTTTATTTTTGTGATCCGAGGAGGAGCACTTACAATAGCACTTTAGATTTATAAATTTGGTCGTTGTATTCTTGTGAGACCTTAAGCATTCATATATAACTGTGCTTTAACTCTTGCGTGCAAATAATCTGTATGTGCGATTGTTCAACTTAATGAACTTACCAGCCCTCGCACTAGCACTTCAATATTAAGAAACTCGATTACTAGGGATAACGTCATTTCATTAAACTATCGAAATACTAACTTAGGTGTGCAAAATGCCACAACAATCCTTGGCACTTTTTGTGTGTCACTATATCTCTAAAAATATTAATAAAAAAGAAAAAAAAAAAGGATATAGTGACACTTTATGTGTGTGGTTGCTATCTTTTTAGTCTGACAAAACCTCACTCTATACGCCTATAGTGACACACAGAAAATGAATGCAAAAGGTTTCAGTGACACGTGTGAAGTGTCACTAAAAATTATTTTTTCAGTCACCCTCATTAGTGACGAGCGTTGAAGTGTCACTATATACTTTTAGAGTTACTCAGTGTGTGACTGAAACCCAATTTTCTAGTAGTGGTAATTTTGTAATTTCTTTTATTTGTGATAAACCTAGTAACATGATAGGGTCTATCTAATCATTTGTCTATATGAGCTTATATGTTTGCTATTGGGCTTAAATGCATACAGAAAGCCCATTTATTTTTGGATATTTAAATGGATTAGGTTGCTAAAAAAATATCACCTTGATAGTTTTATTTAGTCCCAATTAGTATTGAGCTTATTCAATTAATAAATTTTTTTTATTTAAGATTAAATTCCTCTATTTTGAGCTTTATGTGAGAGTTAAGGGACCAATAGTAGTGGGTACGACATACTGAACCCAACTCTCTCTCACATGAACTATCCCAATTGTGAAGGTCCATTTACCTTATTTAAATAATTGTATTAGGTTAATTATATTAGTTTAACCTAATTAATTTTGATTAGTAACATAATTAATTTTAAAATAAATCAAAATTAATTTTTCATTAGATTATTTTTAAAATTAATTTAGAAAAGCACACTTAGTTTAATGAAATAAATTCTAGATAATAATTTCTAGTAACTAACTTATATTTTCAAATATTTAATTAAGTAGAAAAATATATTTAAGTTGAAAATTAATTTTATTAATTTTAGACCAACTTAAATTGGAATATTTTTCTTAGATGTTAAACTAGAATTAATAATTAACTTGATTTTATTCAAGATATTTAATTATTTATTTCTATTTTTAATACATTTAATTAAATAGAACATTATATTTAAGTTGAAATTTTTTTAATTTTAGATCAACTTAAATTAGAATAATTTTCAAAATATATTTTATTTTATTTTAATAATCATTTGAATATATTTTTTGAAATACATTTTTTGTGTAGATATTTTGAAATTTTGAAAATTAGATTAAAGTTAAAAATTAATTATTTCCTTAATTATAGATCAACTTAAATCAAGTAATCTTTTCATTAATGGTTTATTAAAATAAACAGACTAAAATATATTATATTAGAAAATTAATAATTAGTTTATAAAATATATAGATAATTATTTTCTAAGTAGACTATTTTGTATTTTTTCTAGATGTATTTAATTAAATAGAAAATTAATATTTAAGTTAATTTATTCAAGATACTTAAATATTAGATATTTTTCAAAAAAATTAATTAAATAAGAAAATTATATTTATGTTGAAAACTAATTTATTAATTTTAGACCAACATGAATTAGAATAATTTTTAAGATTTATTTTATTTTATTTTAATATAAAATTCAAAAAAATATATATTTTATTAAATACATTAGATTTTAAATTTGATTATATATATTTATAGAAAATTAGATTTAATTTGAAAATTATTTTTAATTAATTTTGGACCAACTCATATAAGTAATTTTCATAATATTTATTGAAAATTAATACTAAGGATGGAAAATAAATTTTATTTATTCTCAGATCTACCTAAGGTATAATTTTATAAATATTAAATTAAAATTTATATTTAGTTATCTAAATTAGTAATTTTAATTAAATAAATATAGTAAAATAAATAGATTAAAATAGATATCAAAATGAAAATATAATTTCTTCTAAAATAATGAGCTTTAGTTTTTAAGGATATTCGATCTCCATTGTTGGTCTTACATAGTTACTATTTTAATGTGACCTCGAGACCCTAGACTTCGTTCCCCTTATGGATGATCATCCAGTGAACATTTAATACCGTAAAGATCTCGAAAGATAGGTGCTTTGTAAATGTTCTTTTCTATTAGACTAATCCCTACAGTGACTACTTAAAATTAATAAGTATGAAACAGTGGTAGAAGCTCATAAAATAAGAATAACCTTGACTCTCGTCTACCGGGACAATGTTGGATTCTTATTTGATCGAATAAAAGGTTGCTAAAATGGTGTCCAATTTAGATAAGCTAACTACTCTATTCAACTTATGATATCTTTGAGTCTCGCCTACCGGGACACTGTATGTCATCTAGTTTAAAATCTTAGAAATTATTTAAGATGTGATTATTTTTTATTTCACATGTCTTTATTACCTGCTAAATATTTAATAATTTTTAAATTGTGTGCATTAATTCATATTGAACATGCATTGTATTTTCTATTATTAATTATTGTAGTATCAATTTCAAATATTCATTGTTGGTCTAATTTGATTTGTTGTTTTAACGGGATATCCTCAATAGATTATCATCCGTTAGACAATATAATAGTGTTAAATCTCGATAGATAAGTGTGCAGATACAAAATTTAGTTGACTCATCTCTACGATGACAACTTAGACTAGTGTTTACAACACTGAAATAATGAAGAAGTTGATAAAATAAGAATAACCTTGACTCTCGCCTACTGGAACATCGTTGGATTCTTATTTGTTGGGTTTTATGCCCTAAATAAAACTCATTTCAATATAATCAGATTTACTCATTAATAAAGATCAGAAATAACATTTTATGTTGCATGGTTCACATGATTTATTTCATGATTATATGTACATAATGTATGAATTCTATTTAAGTCCAGAACATATGAATTTGTTAATGATTATAGTGTTGTCAACACAATGGAATATAATCTTAATTATATATTCAAAAGTTTATTCCCTGATTTGTCAGTTCACTGGATTTAAAATGACATGATAATCAGCGATAGGTATTCTTACACCTTAGATAAGTGTTATGTCCTTTCCAGGGCATTGGCAAAGTTTACCAGCATCGGATGTATGGAGTATACATCGGAAGGGACCGATATTGAACTTTGATTAGATATGTTAAAATTTACCGTAATATCTATTCAATTCAATATCACCTGTTGATCCTAGATCAAATGATCTTAATCTTGATATGGTTAGGTTCGATCTCAAGAGTATTATACATGTTCTTTGATTTGTTAGTTAAGCCTACTTTTGGGTCAGGAAGATACGTACATTTTGGGAACATGATAGTATAATTGAGTGGGAGCGCTACCATAAATATGGAATCTATAACTTCTATAGGAATTTAGAAGTGAAACGATGATATCCTTCGAGCTTGGCTAAACAGAGATAAATGGTGGAGATCTCATTTCACTTTGCTGAAATATCATTTCTACGGAGCTAAGTGTTTTAAGGATAAAACATATTGAAGGTGTAACGGTAACTTAGTGCCTATTCAATGTAGATGATCTATTAGAGGATCATTGATCAAATTAGGATTATAACAATGGATAACTAATGACGTGTCTATATCGTGAAACATATAGAGCGTTCTATATACTGAGAGTGCAATTCTAAGTTCTATGCGTGGATTCAACGAACAATTAATAAGTCAGTGAATTTAAGATATAAATTCTTGATCTGCTTATTGGAAGCACGGTTATATAGACCCATGGTCCCCATACTAGTTGAGACCATACTGCTTGTAAGACTCAGTTAATTGATTTTGATTAATCAATTATAATTCTAAAGTTAGACTATGTCTACTTTATGAATTTTCACTAAGCAAGGGCGAAATTGTAAAGAAAAGAGATTCTAGGTTTATTTATTAATTAAGAGACTTTATATGTCTAATTAATAAATATATTAAATGACAATATTATTTAATAATTAATTTTTAGTTATTAAATAATTAGAATTGACATTTAAATGGTTGAATTTGAAAATTGGCGTTTTTGAGAAAATGAGATGCAGATTTGATAAAACAGCAAAATTGCATACGTGAGGCCCATTATCCAAGGCCCATGGTCGGCCACACTTATAGGGTTTTATCATTTATTTATTCATTATTTTAATGCCAAATAATTCTAATTTAAACATAGGTGGTTACCTATAAATAGATAGTGATGGTTCTCATTCACACTGAACTTTGTCAGATGAAACCTGAGCCTCTTTCTATTCTCTATAGCTGAAACCTCTTCTTCTCTCTTCTTCTTCAATAATTTCGAAATCCTTGAGTGAATGAGTGAGTGCACATACACATCAAGTGGTATCTCAATCATAGTGTGTAAGACTGTGGAAAATCAACCAACAAGAAGGAGAATCAGCATCAAAGGAAGGAGAGAAAGAGATCCAGGTTCAGATATTGATAATGCTCTGCTACAGAAAGGAATCAAGGGCTAGATATCTGAATGGAAGGAGTCATTATATTCCGATGCACCCAATGTAAGGTTTCCTAAACTTTATATGTGTTTATTTCATTGTTTTAGAATTCATATTAGGATGTTAATGAAACATACTTGTTAGTAAATCTAGATCTTGGTAAAATATATCCAACAACTGGCCTCAGAGCCATGGTAATAGTTTACTTTCATGAAATATGAATTAAAACGATGTTATATGTTGATTTGGATGGTTTCATGTGGTTTATGTGCTTATTTGATGATAGTTTAGAAATCGCAATATATATTACTGAAATATTTTTTATTTCGATCTGAAATTATTTTTTCTGGAAAGTAGATGAAAAATTAATAAATTTAGGCTTTTACAGAACCTAATTTGGATTTTTTATGAATTAGTTATGATTTTTTGAATTTGAACGAAAATGTTGGGATTTGAATGTCACACGCGCGCACGACCCTCGGATCCACTCGGACACGCTGCTGTCTGAAGGGCAGCTCGTGCCCAAGATCCTCGTTCAAATGGGGCTGCTTGCAGCCTCTATCCTCGGCCACACCCTTGGTTCCGTGCGCGCAGGGGTATGCAATGCATACCCCTGTGCCTCAAACTTGTTTTCGTCATAACTTTTGATTCAAAAATCGTTTTTCATTGAAACAAAAGCCAAATTTTGGTAGAATTTTGTGTAGAATCTAAATTTTCAATTAAAAATCTAATTGTCGGAATAAAATTAATTTTTATTAATATTTTAATTAAAATTAGTTTCTGATATTAGTAGGCTTTGAATTTTGAAAATTTGATTTCTCACAAGGAGCCTTATGGTTATTTTTGAAATTTTAGATTATTTTATTTATTTTAATTATAAGATCAGATTTTTTTTAAATGATCTTACTTTGATATTAAAATATTATCTTTTAAAAATAATCTTGTACTAATTTCAAAATTTGCTAACCATATCATATTTTTTTAAAATTTGTTATTTTCAAAATATATTTTATTAATTAAAATTATAAGATTAGGAATATGTTAGGTTTAACATTTTATCTTATTAGACATTTTTTTTTTTTATTAAAATTATATTTTGGCAAAAATAACATGAACATTTGAAAAATTGGTTAGTTTAGTTTGAATAGATATTTTAGGGTTTCAAACCATAAATTTTCAAACTTATTATTTTATTATTTTTTTTAAATATTCTAACCATATAAAATATCTTATTTTTCAATTAGTTTATTTATGTAATATTTAAATTTATTAAATTATAAGACTCCGAATATAATAATGAAATATCTAAATTTAAAATTCAAGATATTTTATTATACTATCTTATTAGAAATTTTAAATAAATTTAAATTTTGAATAAACTTGATATTTGAAAAATTGGTTAGATATTTTTGATTTTTTTGTTAGAATCTAAGAAATTTAGGAGTTTGTTGAATTTTGAATTTTTTCAAATATTCTCTAACAACCTAAATTTGAATTCTAGTTAAGATATTTATTTTAAAATTTAATTTAATTTTTTAAATTTTTAAATTGAGATATTTTAGCTTACTTTCCAGATATTCCAGATCAGTTATTTGTTTGTATTGTTTGATTATATTATTATGTATTCAAATTTTTTTTTACAAACCTATTATTTATTTGATCTAAATTGCTATGATTAACTTGTTGACAGATCCAACGATCTGATTTTAATCATAGTCCAATTGTCAATAGATCTTATAAATAATTTGTAACAGGTAAATTTTGCAATTTCTTTCATCTGTGTAAACCTAGTAACATGATAGGGCCCATCCAAATCTTTTGACCTGTGTGAGCCTATATGTTTACTTTTGGGCTTGGATGCATATAGAAAGTCCATTTAAGTTCTACTAAGTAAATGGACTGGGTTGCTAAAATAAATTTTGACATAAGTAAATTTATTAAGGCCCAATTAGATTTGGGCTTATTCAATGAATAACAATTGTTTATTTAAAGGTTAAATTCCTCTCATTTCGGCCTTGTGTGAGAGTTGGGGGCCAATAGAAGTGGGTACGACATACTGAACCCAGCTCCCCCTCACATGAACTACCCCAATTGTGAAGGTCCATTTGCCTTATTTAAATAATTGTATTAGGTTAATTATATTAGTTTAACCTAATTAAAATTGAATTAGCAACAAAATTAACTTTTAAAATATATGAAATTTAATTTTTCATTTATTATTTTAAAGTTAATTTTAGAAAAACACTTAGTAAATGAAATTATTCTAGATAGTTATTTCTAGAACTAGTTATTTTTTCTAATATTTAATTAGGAAAATATCATAGATTGTGAAATTAATTGTTTAATAATTAATTTTGGTACAATCTAATTTAAGTATATTTTTTCTAGTATTAAACTAGAATTAATAATTAAGTCTCCTCTATACTTAATTATTTATTTCTTGAATTTAATACATTTAATTAAATTGAAAATTTAAATATTTAAGTTGATTTTCATCATGATACTTAAATATTGTTATTTTCATGATATTTAATTAAATTGAAAATTATTTTAAGTTTGAAATCTTATTTCATACAACTTAAATTTGAATAATTTTCAAAATATATTTTATTTTATTTTATTAATCTTTTTTCCACAATTTTGAAATTGCATTTCTTAAATGCAGAAATTTCGAATTTTATTTGAAAAATAGATTAAAGTTGTAAAATATTTATTTTAATTTTGGACCAACTTAAATCAATGATTTTTTCATTTAATGATTAATTAAAATAAATGTAGTAAAATATATTTAATTAGAAAATGAATTAATTAGTCAATGAAAGTCTAGATAGATTTTAACTGTTATGCTTGAAGTATTTTTCTAGTGTATTTAATTAAATAAAAAATTAATATTTCAGTTGATTTTCATCATGATACTTAAATATTTGAATTTTTTCTTACATATTTAATTAAATAGGAAAAATTATATTTTTGTTGTAAATTAATTTTATTAATTAATTTTGGGCTAACATTAAATTAGAATAATTTTTCCAGGATTTATTTTTATTTTATTTTAACAAGAAATTTCGAAAATTGTATTCTTAAATACTTCAATTTTTCGAAATGCAATATATATTTATAGAAAATTAAATTTGAGTTGTAAATTAATTTAAATTAATTTTGAAACAACTTAAATTGAATAATTTTCTAAATATTTATTAGAAATTATTACTAAGATGGAAATAATTCATTTTATTTTCATATCCATCTAAGTATAATTTATAAATATTAAATTAAAATTTATATTTAGAATTTTTCATTCTAAATTGGAAATTTTAATTAAATAAATATATATATTTAAAATAAATTGATTAAAATAAATATTAGAAAAAAATACATTTTTTTAAATAATGAGCTTTATTATTATTAGGATATTCGATCTCCATTGTTGGTCTTACAATAGTTAAATGTTTTCAATATAACCTCGAGACGCTATACTTCTTCCCCCTTATGGATGGTTATTCGTTGAACGCATTTAACACCGTAAGATCTCATTTGAAAAGTGTTTTGTAAGTTTTCGTCTCTATTAGACTCTCCCCTACGGTGACTACTTAGAGATAAACTTATAAAACATGAAACAATGGTGGAAGCTCATAAAATGAGAATAACCTTGATTCTCGCCTACCGGGACAACGTTTGATTCTTATTTTGATCGAATAAAAGGTTGCTAGAATGGTTTGTATTTTAGATGAGCAGACAACTCTATTCAATGAATGATACTTTGACTCTCGCCTACCGGGACACTGTATCAGTTTGTTGGAAACCTTGGAAATTATTTAGGATTGTATGTTTTAGTATTTTCACTTGTCATTCCTATTTGCTATATGTTTAATAATTTTTGAATTGTGTATGAATTTATATTGAACCATGTTATTTTTTGTTATTAAATTGTAGTTTAATTTCGAATCTTCATTGTTGGTCTAACTTGGTTTGTTGTTCTAATGGGACAAATCCCTAATGGATTGTCAACATTAGACAAACATACTAGTGTTAGATCTCGAATGATAAATATTGTAAATGCAACATCTAGCTGTTCATCAATTGATGACACCTTAGACTAGTATTTTACAATATGAAACAAGAAGATTGTATAAATAAGATTACTTTGACTCTCGTTAATCGAATCATCGTTGGATTCTTATTTAAAACAACGAAATTATCCTAATTCTTCTTAGCTTATTCATTTCGAATTAACTCAATAACATATCATTGGATGAATGGTCTATAAATCATTTCATGTCATTATATTTTCTCTTAAGAAATTAAATGACACATATGATTATATTCCCGAAATTCTATCCCAAAATGATATAAATCCTCAATCTTAGAAATCTCCTACTTGTATGGCAAATCAGTCTTAGAGTTAGATTAGTAGTGGTGGTCCAAGAAAGAATTACTCATGTATATTTGGTATAAATTTAAGTCTTTGATATTAATTTTAGATTCCAAACAGAAATTTCTTATATTTCTAATTCCATAATACAATACAGTTTCACTTTCACAAGTGTTTAATAACCATTTTCTATCAATGGATTCAAACTGTATGGAATATGAGTTTAGTATTCTGTGACCAGAATCCACTTGCACTATTCTAAGAACTCTTTAATGTAATTAAACCTAAGTCATCAAAAGACACAACCACACATTTTTTTAAATCTATGGCATTTGTATCTTGTTCATAGTGTTTTTGACAAGATCAATCTCTGCAAAGAGTTAATATGCCTATATCCACTGAAAGTAAGTTCATCTCATTTGCAGATGGATGTACATTCAGAGGTGGATATGAGTTTTTCGTTATATTCTTAAAACGATCACTCTAGATTATACCTTATGCAAAGAAATTTGAAATGTTTGAAAAATTTCGTGAATTTCTAGCAATGGTGATAAACCATTAAGGTAAGTGGTTAAAGATCTTGCGAACTGATAGGGGTGGAGAAATAGTTAGTAGATATGCAGTTCAAAGATCATTAATTTGATTTTTGAATTATATCCAAACTTACCTCCCCAGAAATTTCGATTTGCAAATTGATGATTAGTTACTAGTCGTTGCCTAAATCCTTCTATGGTAATACAATTTCAGAATGATGCAATGGTTGGGTACTTAGTGTAAATCATTACTAGATTCATGGATGACCTAATCAAAATCTTAAGAAAAGCTAGAACTGTTAACCGTGGTTTGTTAGCTATTCTAAGTGATTAGGGGTGGACCATCCCATAGTCAATAGATAAGAAAGTGTTTGTTTAAACAAATACTACTTTTCTAAGAAAATGACTAAGTCTGAAAATAAAGTAGCAAATAAAGGAGATATTTTTCTTGATTCCAAAAGTGTTCTATCATCTTATTCTTTACATGATGATTCAACTGCTTTTGTTGTCTTAACACAACCGAAGAGGTTAGTACCATTTAGTTTTCTTAGACATAATTCACGGTACCTTGTCGTAGTGGGAGAGTTTCAAGGAACTTCACTTCTTATGACTTGGAAAACAATAGTGATTAAAATCCATTGTGAGTTTAAACAAGTAATGGATTGTCAAGATAAGAAACTAAGAAGAAAAGCCAATAGACCTATGGTTTGATCTATTCACATGGAATAACCTAAAGTTTTCTATTACAAGGACATAAAAGGAAATTTTCGTTAATAAGTCTATACAATGGACTTAACAAAACTTCATGATCCTAGTATTATAGGTTTGAGTTTATCTAAACATGTGGCTTGTGGTACACCTGGTAATTACTTACTCTAATGCAAGCAACTTACTTTAGTAAGATGCTGAAGCATTTTCTTTCTAATGGCAATCTATAGAAGCTTCTCGACTTCTAGGCATAGATTTTATTTATCTAAGGAAAAGTCTCAACTATTCCAGAAAAGATAAAGCCATGAAAGAATTTCTTAAATCAACAGTGAGAGGTCTCAGATATGCTTTAGTATGCCTTAGACCAGACACCTGCTGTTGAGTGGGAGTAATGAGTAGGTATCAAATTAATCCAGGAGAGGAACATTGGAAGACAATCAAGTAAATCTTAAGATTAAGAAGAGGAACTATATGTTAGTCTATAAGGGTGTGTTTAAAACTCTTAGACTACACCACATCAGATTTTGAGACTTGCCTTTGTGCTAGAAAGTCTGCTGATAAGATGGTGATTACTCTGGGGGTGGAGTAGTGATTTTGGAGAAGTGTAAAAACCTATCTGAAATCTCTTAGTCTACCAGAGAGAGACTGAATGTTAAAGTTGCAGGAAAGGTACTTATTCAGTCTAAGAAAAGTTCTATACAATTGTGGCACCGTTCCAACTTGTCTTAACTACTAGTGTTAATTTCCTGATTAACCAAAAGTAGTTGCCAAAGGTATAGAATCCAGTATCCTAAAAGAGTAGACATATAGAGAGGAATTTCACAATATCAAGGATTTTGTGATTAAGGAAGAGTAATGGTGGAGGAAAGGTTGTGTTCAACCTGTGAGATCCTATTACGAGGAGTTTACTACTACTACACTTGATTTGTATATCAAGGTGTTGAGATTATTTGAAATGCACATTTTGTTTTATATTAGTGCAAGTGGGAGTTTGTTGGGTTTTATGCCCTAAATAAAACTCATTTCAATATAATCAGATTTACTTATTAATAAAGATCAGAAATAACATTTTATGTTGCATGGTTCACATGATTTATTTCATGATTATATGTACATAATGTATGAATTCTATTTAAGTCCAGAATATATGAATTTGTTAATGATTATAATGTTGTCAACACAGTGGAATATAATCTTAATTATATGTTCGATAGTTTATTCCCTGATTTGTCAGTTCACTGGATTTAGATTGACATGATAATCAGTGATAGGTATTCTTACACCTTGGATAAGTGTTATGTCCTTTCCAGGGCATTGGCAAAGTTTACCAGCATCAGATGTATGGAGTAACGGTAACTTAGTGCCTATGCAATGTAGATCATCTATTAGAGGATCATTGATCAAATTAGGATTATAACAATGGATAACTAATGGCGTGTCTATATCGTGGAACATATAGAGCGTTCTATATACTGAGAGTGCAATTCTAAGTTCTATGCGTGGATTCAACGAAGAATTAATAAGTTAGTGAATTTAAGATATAAATTCTTGATCTGCTTATTGGAAGCACGGTTATATAGACCCATGGTCCCCATACTAGTTGAGACCATACTTCTTGTAAGACTCAGTTAATTGATTTTGATTAATCAATTATAATTCTAAAGTTAGACTATGTCTACTTTATGAATTTTCACTAAGCAAGGGCGAAATTATAAAGAAAAGAGATTCTAGGTTTATTTATTAATTAAGAGACTTTATATGTCTAATTAATAAATATATTAAATGACAATATTATTTAATAATTAATTTTTAGTTATTAAATAATTAGAATTGACATTTAAATGGTTGAATTTGAAAATTGGTATTTTTGAGAAAATGAGATGCAGAAATGATAAAACAGCAAAATTACATAAGTGAGGCCCATTATCCAAGGCCCATGATCGGCCACACTTATAGGGTTTTATCATTTATTTTTTTATTATTTTAATGCCAAATAATTCTAATTTAAACCTAGGTGGTTACCTATAAATAGATAGTGATGGCTCTCATTCACACTGAACTTTGTCAGATGAAACCTGAGCCTCTTTCTATTCTCTATAGCCGAAACCTCTTCTTCTCTTTTCTTCTTCAATAATTTCGAAATCCTTGAGTGAATGAGTGAGTGCCCACACACATCAAGTGGTATCTCAATCATAGTGTGTAAGACTGTGGAAAATCAACCAACAAGAAGGAGAATCAGCATCAAAGGAAGGAGAGAAAGAGATCCAGGTTCAGATGTTGATAATGCTCTGCTACAGAAAGGAATCAAGGGCTAGATATCTGAACGGAAGGAGTCATTATATTCTGCTGCACCCAATGTAAGATTTCCTAAACTTTATATGTGTTTATTATATTGTTTTAGAATTCATATTAGGATGTTAATGAAACATACTTGTTAGTAAATCTAGATCCTGGTAAAATATATCCAACATTATTTTCATTGAAATTATCCTTTAATTTTCCTCTTAGCTTTTTCATTAAGAAATTGCTTAGATAGTATATCATTGGACAGAAGGTTTATAAATCATCTACTTATGATGTCACTCTATTTTTTTCTATAAAATTGAGTGCCACAGATGACTACATTCCAAATCCTAAACCCTAGACCTAAGTCATCAAAAGATGATAACCACATTATAACATTTATGGCATTTGCATCTTGCTCATAGTGATTTTGATAAGATCATTCTCTGTAAAGAGAAAACATACCCTCTATCCACTTGGAAGTAGATTCATCTATATTCGAACATATGGATGTACATTCAAGAGTGGATATGAGTTATTGTTAAATTCTTAAGATGATCAATCTAGATTATACATTAAATAAGGAAATTTAAAATATTTAAGAAATTTTATGAATTTCTAGCAATGGTGAAAACTATTAAGGTAAGTGGTTAAAGATCTTACGAACTAATAGGGGTGGAGAAATATTTAGTTATGTAGCTCAAAGATCATTAAGTTGAATTTTGAATTGTATCCAAACTTACCTTCCCAAAACTTTAGAGCCGCATATTGATGAAAGTGAAAGGTGTATGATTAGTTACTAGCAGCTGCCTGAGTCCTTCTAGGAAAATGTCTTAGAGATAGTAAATGACATTGTATGTTGTCCCATCTAAGTCTCATCTCAAGAAAACCTCATAATGATGGAATGGTTGTATACTTAGTATACACTATTACTAGATTCAGGGATACCCTGATCATAAACTTAAGAAAAGCTAGAAATGTTAACTATGGTTTGCATGTTTGATAGTTATTCTAAAGTGATTAGGAGTGGACCATCCTATGGTCATTAAGATAAGAAAGTATTTGTTTCAATAAATACTACTTTTTTAAGAATATGACTAAATCTAAAAATAAAGTAGCAAAGTAGAGGAGACATTTTTAATTCCAAAGTGTTCTATCATCCTATTCTATATAAGATGGTCCCACTGCCTCTGTTGTATTAACAGAACCGATGAGGTAAATACCACTAATGTTTCTAAACAGAAAGTCACAGTACCTTGTTTTAGTATGAGGGTTTTAAGGAATCCACCCTGTTATGACTTGGAAGACACTTGTAATAAAAACTCATTGTTAGTTTAAAACAAACAATGGATAGTCAGAATAAGGAACTAAAAAGAAAAACCAAAAGAACTATGGTTAAAACCATTCGTATGGAGTAACCAAAAGTTTTCTATTATAAGGACAATAAGGAAATTTCGATAATAAGTCTATTCAATGGACTTAACAAAACTTCCTGACCCTAGTATCATAGGTTTGAGATTATTTAAACCTATGGCTTGTGGTATACTTGGTAATTTACTTACTCTAATGCAAATAACTTACTTTAGTAAGATGCTGTAGTATTTTTCTAATGGCTAATTCTAAAGGAAATCTTTTGACTCCTAGACATAATTTTTTTTTATCTAAGGAACAGTTTCAACTATAAAAATCATGAAAAGAATTCCTTAAGCATCAACAGTGAGAGGTCTCATATATGCTTTGGCATGCATTAGACCAAACACCTGATGTTGAGTGGGAGTCATGAGTAAGTATTGGTTTAATCCAAGAAAAAAATATTAGAAGATAATTAAGTAAATCTCAAGATCAAAAGAGGAACTATATGTTAGTCGATAAGGGTGGTATTCTAATACTCTTAGACTACACCAAATCAGTTTTCTAGACTTGCGTTAATGCTAGAAAGTCTACTTATGAGATGGTAATTACTCTGTGGGTGGAGCAGTAATTTTTAGAGAAGTGTAAAAATCTATCTGAAGTCTCTAACTCTACCAGTGAGACTAAATGTTAAAGTGGCCCATAAGGCTACTATATAATTATTCAACCAATGGAAATTTCTATACAATTTTTGGTGTTATTCCAGTCATGAATTAACTACTAGTGTTATTTCCTAATAACACAGATATAGTTGTTAAACAGTAAATAATCCAATACCCTAAGAGGAATAAACATATAGAAAGAAATTTCACAATATCTAGGATTTTGTGACTAATGAGATGTAATGGTGGAGAAAGTTTGTACTGAATACAACCTGTGGTGGAGAAAGTTTGTATTGAATACAACCTGTTAGATCCTATTACAAAGATAATACTACATACTACACTTGATCTAGACACCAAGATATTAAGATTGATTGAAATATACTTTTAATTTTATATTAGTGCAGGTGGGAGTTTGTTGGGATTTTATGCCCTAAATAAAACCCATTTCAATATAAATCAGATTTATTAATTAATAAAATATCAAAAATCATTTTATGTTGCATGGTTCACATGATTGCTTTTATGATTATATGTTTAATGTATAAATTCTATCAAATACAGATCATATAGTTATTCATGATTATAGTGTTGTGTACACAGTGAAAAATAATCATGATTATATGTTTCAAAGTTCTAAGTCTCATGATTTGTCAGTACACTGGATTTACATTGACATGATAATCAGCGATATAGTTTACTTACACCTTGGATAAGTGATATGTCCTTTCCAGGACATTGGCGAAGTATGATAGTATCGGATGTATGGAGTATACATCAAACTGGATCGATATTAATATTGGATAAGATATCATAAACTTATCGTTATATCTTTCTAAGTTAATATTACTTAGTTGATCTTAGGTCAATAGATCTTAATCCTAAGATGGTTAGGTTCTGGCTTAGATTTATTATTCATGTTCTTTGACTTGTTCGTTAAAGTTGACAAAGTGAATCTTCCTAATACTTACATCTTGGGAACATGGTAGTATAAGTGAGTGGGAGTGCTAATCACATATATAGAATTTATAGCTTCTATAACTTTTAGAAGTGAAACGATGATTTCCTTTGAGCTTGGCTTAACGTGATAAATGATTGAGCGCTCATTTCAGTAATTATATTAGTTTACTGAAATATCATTTACAAGTAGCTAAAGTATTTTAATGATAAAAATACATTAAGGGTAGAGCACTCGATGTAGATCATCTATAGAAGATATTTGATTATTTGGATTGAAACAATGGGTAATTCAAAGCGTGTTTATTTTTGGTATATAAAACGTTCTATGTAATTAGGAGTGCAATTCTAAATCTATAGTGGAATCAGGAGGAATTAATAAGTTAAGAAATTTACTTGGTAAATTTTAGATCTACTTATTGGGAGCTTGATTACTTAGGGCCATGGTCCCCACACTAACTAGGATAATATTATTTTGTAGTCTCAGTTAATTGGTTTTAATTAATCAATTAGAATTCTAAATAAGATTATGTCTTATTTGTGAATTTTTCACTAAGCAAGGGCTTATTTGAGAAGAGAAGAAGATTTAGGGTTTGTTTATTAATTAAGAGACTTTGTAAGGTCTAATTAATAAATAAGTTAAATGACAATTTTATTTGATAATTAATTATAATTATTAAATAGATGGAATTGGCATTTATAGAGTTAGAATTAAAATATGGCATTTGTGAAAAGAAAGATGAGTTAAATAAATGGCAAAATTAAAACTTGTGAGGCCCACAATATGGTCGGCCACTTAAGGTCAATAAAACCATTATTTTTATCTTTTTTTTTTTAATTTCATTTAAATTCTAAACCTGGCCCTAGTATCACCCTATAAATAGAATAGTATAGCTCTTATTTTTAGATGATTCTAGTCTCCTTTTGTCAAACAATTAGAAAATAAAGAGAGCCTCTATTTTTTGAAATTTTTCTTCTTCTTCCTCAAAATATTTCGAAGCCTATGGTGAATTGAGAGTATGCCCACTCATGTCAAAGCAATACCTAGTATAGTGAGAAAAATTGTGTCTAACCAAATTGAAGGAGAAGAATATCAGGTTCGGATCTTGATAATGCTCTACTACAGACATGAATTAAGGGCTAGAGATCTGAATAGAATGAGTCATTATATTCTGCTACCATTAATGTAAGTATTTATTAATCTCTTATGTGTTTATTTTATTATTTTAGGAAATTCATATTTAGGATGTTAGATTATAGATTATAATCAAACATACATGTTAGTAAATTTAGATCCTAGTAAAATAAGTTCCAACAGAGTTCGTTGTCAATTTGGCTCGTATCACTCTTGATCAGTGAGAAAAGCTCAAGAAAGAAGTTTATTTCTTGCGTTTGATACTTGGTATCTTTCGGATGGGGCTGGGCTATGGTCTAAACGAGGTTATGACAAACTCAAGGTGAATATTGATGCTGCATTGTTTGACGAGGAGGAAAGGCATGGTTTTGGTGGGGTTGTTTGGGATCACAAGGGTCGGGTAGTGGATGGGATTACTGGACTACGGATTGGACAAGTTCTTTTAGAGATTGCTGAAGCCATGGCTTTCAAAAAAGAATTATCATGGTTGAAGCGCAATTTTCCGTGTGTTAGTATTATCGAATCTGATTACCTGATATTGGTACAAGCTGTTAGAAATTTGAATGTTTTGTCATCCACTTTTGGTGGTGTCGTTGAGGATTGTAAACAACTTTTATCTTCTTTTAGGGATGTTTCTTTACGTTTTGTCAAACTGTTTGCTAATCAGGCTGCTTATCTTATGGCTAGAGCATCTTGTTTATATGCCGATCGTATTTTTTCAAAGTATAATCTCTCTTTTAATGTTGCTAAATATTATTGAGGTCGGTATAGTTGAATGAAATTTACAAAGAATTACCCTAAATACTATTTTTTTAAACTTTTTTTTTTCAAATTTACGGTTTGGGTTTCTAAAGTGGTTGCAACACTAGTTGCAATAGGAATTTCTATATGATTTTTTTTTTCCAATAGGAATTTTTATGTAGAATTCTTTAAAAATGCAAAAATATATATATATATATATATTTTGAAGTGTAAAAATAAAAAAACTCTTAAATTTTTTTTCTTAATAATAATAATAAATAGCAAAATCAAGTCAAATAAAATTTAATTTTAGTGTCAATACATGTCATAAATGTAATTTTTTTTTTAGAAAGGAAGCATAAATGTAACTTCTCAACAAAGTTGTTTAATATCTAAAATTTTTTTACATTGTACGAAAAAAAATTACCTGGAATTTATTTTTTGTAAGAATAAACGTTTTATGATATTAATTCAAATAATTTTACTTACTTATGTGGGATCCAATAAAAGACAAAAGAATTGTATTTTGTTTTTATTATTTAATTTATTGTAAAAAAAGAGTTTCTGAGATTCATAGGCGAGTTTTTTGGATTTGTGTCCTCTCAAATATTTAACATCTACTCGCTCTTTCTTCTTCTTCTTCCTCTTCTTCGCATGCCCCTAATAAGTCAAACCCATACCAAAGCTCTTTCTTGGAAAAACCCTAGAGCTTTCGAATTGGTCAAAATCCCTAATTTAACATGGAGTCAACGCTCTAATCCACCACCCACCACGCACACACCCAATTTTGTTTAGTACCAAATTCTCTGGGATTTCTCTTGCATGACCAGAAGGTAAAACACACACACACACACCAGTTTCATTGGAGCGAGGGAGATTGGACCCAATGTCGTCGGAGATCGAGGTCGTTGACGACGGGGTTCAGTCCCGCGATGGAGAATCTTCCGCTCTGGTGGTCAATTCTGCTGCACCCGGCGCAGATTCCGGAGATGTTAATGTTAGCGGGGATGATAGTTTGCGGAACGATGTGTACACGGCGGCGGCGTACGGCGATTTGGAGAAGCTTCAAAGGTTAGTGGAGTGCGAAGGGTGCTCGGTTTCGGAGCCTGATGGTCTTGGATACTATGCTCTTCAGTGGGCTGCTCTCAATAATCGGACTGCTGCTGCTCAGTATATTATCGAGGTTTTTTTTCTCCTACTCTTTGTTTATCTCGATTAAGTTTCTATTGTGAGGTGCTTTTAATTGTTTCCATTTTGGGTTCTGTAATGGAATTTGGGCTATTCCGTGATTTAAGTTATGAATGATCATGGATTATTTGAACTTTTCTCTTTTTTCTTTTTAATGACTTTTGGAGTAAAAGTTTAAGTTTTTTGTGTCATTATTGAAGGTTGTAGAAGATTGAAGTCAATTAAGTTCTGTTTAATCATCTGGAAATGTGAAATTTGAGACTTTAATAAAATCATTTTGGGTTTGATTTTTTTGTTTTTTTTTTATTTTCAGCACGGAGGGGAAATAAATGCAACGGACCATACTGGGCAGACGGCATTGCACTGGAGTGCAGTGAGAGGTGCAATCCAGGCTGCAGAGCTTTTGCTTCAGGAGGGTGCTAAGGTCAATGCTGTTGATATGTACGGCTATCAGGTTTATTTTATCTCCCTTTCACATTTTGCTGATTTGAATGGAAAGGTGATCTTGACTGTGATTCGTGAGAGAGACTTTGACGTATAACTTTTGAAGTTTGCTATTCCTAAATATAATTATGTAATGTGTGATGGGTTAGGAGTTTGAGATTGCCGTTTATTTTTATTTTTCTTTTGGGCTTCACGGATTAATTAGGAAAGTGATGGGTGGCATTTAGCTACGTCGTAGTTTCTTACTATTTTGAATAGATCAGTCTGCATTAGAAAAGAGAGGTTTTAGTTGTATTATTTAGCTTGTGAGAGCAAATTTTTAATAGTTATTATTATTAAGAAAACGTTTTCATATCTTTGTATGAACTTAGGATGATTTGCTGTTAATTTGAGTGTGACCTTATGATAAAATGTTAATTTATGTATGAATGAGTTAAAATTGAGAATACGAACATGTGAATAGGAAAAGGCTGAAAGTGCCATTTTACAAATATACATGGTGTCAATGAGGCTTTTCTTGATTGCAGACAACACACGTTGCAGCACAATATGGCCAGACTGCTTTTTTGTATCATATTGTTTCAAAATGGAATGCTGACCCAGACATTCCTGATAACGATGGAAGAAGCCCTCTGCACTGGTAGATGAGTAGCATGGATGGTTAATTTAATTATATATGCTTAAAGTGATATGACTGAAAAAAAAAAGGAAAGAGATATGAGCATGATTTTTTTTTTTAATGTATAAACTAATGAAATTTTACAGTTGTTTGCCCCAAATTTCTTTTTCACAATCCACTACTGACAAAATACTTTATTCTATCATAATACTAATTCATTTACTACTGCCTTTAAGTTGTATATATGCTTTAGTTGGATTTACCTCCTTTCATTCTAGTTGCTGGAACATACTTTAGAAATTTCCTTGATGTTGTTGCTTGTACACAGTTGATTGATGGGTTTTTTTTCTCCTCTATGTCTGGATTTAGGGCTGCATACAAAGGTTTTGCTGATAGTATACGCCTTCTTTTGTTTCTTGATGCACATAGAGCACGCCAAGATAAAGAGGGTACTTTTTTTATAATTCAAATTATTGTTAGGAGGGGAAAAAAGGCCTTTGTGAACTATGTCTTATTTGATTTTTTTCTTCTGTTATTTTTTTAAAATCAGGCTGCACTCCTTTGCATTGGGCTGCTATTAGGGGTAACTTAGAGGCATGCACAGTATTAGTACAGGCTGGCAAGAAGGAAGACTTGATAATTACAGATAACACTGGCCTTACTCCAGCACAGCTTGCTTCAGATAAGAATCACAGACATGTTGCATTTTTTCTTGTACGTTTTCCATAACTAAATCACTCTTAAATTGGTTAGTAGTTTTTCGTTGTATGTCGTGTGCTGTTTTCTTTCTTGTTTGTGAAGGTTTTTTTTTTCCTATTATTCCATATCTTTATTCTGACTTGATATCTACTATATCAAATTTTTTCACACATAATAATGCCTCGTTCTGCCTAAAATCATGGGCAGCAATAATTAGGAAGACTGTAGACAGATTCTGTTGGCTGTGATACATTGAATGTGGTTTGTAAATGGAAATCTAACTAATGAGCAATGGCTATTGTGAAGTGAGAAAATTCCATAATTTATTTTGTTTAATTTCAAATGAAAGACTACAAAAATCATATAGAGAAGCTAATGAAAGAGTCAGAAGGTATGGAATGAATTTGATCATCAAATGTGGCTGCATTTAACTTTTTTCTCGGCTTTTATGTGCCATGTTTGCACCCCTGTTGATTTTCCAAAAGGACCTAAGTTATGATATGTTAAGGAAAACCAGAATTGTGAGTTTAATACTGTAAATTTGCAGGGGAATGCTAGACGGCTGCTTGACAAACGTTGTGATGGAAACAGTCGTCTTGGAAAAATTTCAAAGCTAGGACTTGCACCCTTTCTTTGGTGTATGATCTTTATGTTATTGGTGACCTACACTCATTCTGTCATCATTGGTAACTACCCCAATCTTTGCAGATTTTTTTTTCCCCGCGTTATGATCATATATAATTCTACAGAGTTTTTTCCCTCTACTTTCATGCAGCGTCAAATCTGCCAAAATTAACAGCAGGCTCAGGTTTTATTGCTTGGTTAGGAGTTTTCCTGGCATCAGCTGGGTTAGTCATGTTGTACCGTTGTAGCAGGTATGATTGAGTACAGAGTATTATATTGCTTTTAGCATGTAGAACATCAAATTGTTCTCGAGTTAAGCGTATGTTTATTCTTCATACATCTCCGTTCTTCATATATATTTTTCCTTTTATTTTGCAGTAAGGATCCAGGTTATGTCCAAATGAATGTAAATGATCCCCAAAATATGAAAGATGACGTGCGTAACTACTCTCTCTCTCTTTCTCTCTCTCTCTCTCTCTCTCTCTCTCTCTCTCTCTCTTTATTTATTTATTTATTTATTTTTTCTATATCATGTTCTTTTAGATTCTTTTAGATCATTGTTTGATCCATGCATCACTTTATTATGCTCTTCCTTGACCACTCAAGTAGTTAATTCCGGACAAGTATTTTATTTCTTCCAAATGTAAGATGTTTTAATTTATGATTTATTGATTGAGTTTGTGGATATTGGATTCATTCTATTAGGCGCCTCTTTTGACGATTGAAAATAATGCTGTTCTGCTAGCTGGGAATTGGTCTCAGCTTTGTGCAACATGCAAGGTGCTGTTTAACAATTTTCTTTTAGCATTTTTGTGACCATCTTATGCTTTTCTCTTCAAATCTTCATCTAATATGCTACATTTTTGCTTTTTTATTAGATTGTCAGGCCACTTCGTGCAAAGCATTGTTCTACTTGTGATCGCTGTGTTGAACAATTTGATCATCATTGCCCTTGGGTCTCCAATTGCATTGGCAAGGTGGGTTGACGTTGATATATTATTCAATTTTGTGTATCTATGCATCGACTGTTTCTTTATCTGCAGAAAAACTATTATACTAGTAAAACCCTTTTCATTGTGCCATATTGGCTTATAAAAAAAAACAAGCATACACTTTGCCATGCAAAGTTGGGAAAATACTAGTGATGATCCTATATATCACTTCCATCCTGGTTGGAAGAAAACTCCATTGTAAATCCATGGTCGGATTAAGCTGGAACGATCTTTGTTGGCCTGCTGCTCCATTTTTGCTGCTTCATATTCTCTGCTAATATGAAAATGATGTATCAATTTCCATGCTTTGTTGCATGCTGAAGATTTAACGATGAGGGATTATGTTATTGTGCTTCTAATCTGTTATTTATTTATATATATATATATATATAATTTTACTTTTAACATCTGATGCAGAAAAACAAATGGGAGTTCTTTATTTTTCTTGCTTTAGAAGTTTCGGCTATGTTGATTACTGGAGCAGTAGCCCTTTCAAGTAAGTTCTTATTGACCAACCACCATCAGCTACCTGTTGAAATTTTTCCAGGTGCCGTAGTTGTGTGGATGCATTTCTGTTAATCTTACAAATTATTTTGTTGCCTGTAGGAATTTTGAGTGATCCGCTTGCTCCATCCACTTTTGGAGCTTGGATTAGTCATGTCGCTACTATTCATGCTGGTGTGATGTCATTTTTGATTGTGGATTTTTTCCTTTTCTTCGGGGTGGCTGTTTTGACTGTTGTACAAGCCTCTCAGGTAAATCTGCTTCATTCTTTATTAGATTCTCCCCCGAGTTACTTTCTTGCAAGATGGGTTCATTATTCAGATATTTCTTCTATTGGTAATACAGATTTCTCGAAATATTACAACAAACGAAATGGCAAATGCAATGCGTTACAGCTACCTTAAAGGCCCTGGTGATCGGTTCAGAAACCCTTATGATCATGGAATCAGGAAAAATTGTTCGGATTTCTTGATCAATGGCTACAACGAAGATGTACAGTACATAGAACAATCATCATCAGATGCTGAGGGTATCGGAATGATGCACTTGCAGAGGACTGCTAATTTGCAAAACGGGGATGCTCATTCACATAGTAGTAATCACACAAGTGGCTGTGGTCATGTTGCCATTAATATGAATACCCAAGCTACAAATGCTCACCAAGGTCATGTTCATTCTTCACACTGCAACCACAATAACCATGGGAATCCGGAAACCGGCAACGTCCCATTAGGTCTCGGCCTTGGTCTTGGACTTGGACGAAACACATCTAGATCTGTCACAGCTTCATGATGCATGTTCATGTTTATGCCCATCCCAAGCTGTGTTGAGTTTGAGTTTTGTATTATATTCTTATATTTAATTGATTATTGCTTCTCTTTCTTACTTTTATTTTTTTCCGTTTCTTTCATTCTCATATATAAAAACTTTAATCTAATTCAGATTTCTTTGTAAGTGATCCTTCTTAGTTCCTAGCATAGTTGTATATCTCATTTTGAATGCCATAGGTCAGGTGTGCTTTAGGTTCCCAAGACATAAACTTGAAAGTACAGTAAATGATAAAGAATGGAAGTTATTGCCTTCTTGTATTTGCTATGGTGAATTGATTTATTTTAGAACAATTTACACACCTGGTTCAAGGACTTTCTTGTTTTGGTGGCTTTATTTGTTGTGCATATTGAAATCCTTTGATTTTGACACTCAAAAATTTCATATGGAATGACTAGTAAAGTAGCAGCCCAAAAGTGTAGATTTCCATGGAGATGTATAAGTAAAGATTATTATTATTGGACACTAGTGGTGTCTGGCATTTTTTAGAGATGATGTCTCATAATTTGTTAGTAATGTTCTCGAAAAGTTATTTTCTTAAGTTAGATCTAATATTTAATTACACTAATAGTAATATGACACTTAGATATTTAAGTTATATGAGATTCGATACTTAATTGGTTAATAATATTCTCTAAAAGTTATTTTCTTAAGTTATATGAGATTCGATACTTAATTGGTTAATAATATTCTCTAAAAGTTATTTTCTTAAATTATATGAGATCCGATAATTAATTATACCGACAAGGATGTTAAATAGTAATAGTACCTTTTAGCAATTCTCATAAATAAATGCTATATATTAACTTATTATATAAATGTATTTTTCCACCGAATTGGATGATGTCATTATTTCTATTAAGAAGTTTTGTATAACTTACCAAGAATGTTTCTAGCCAAGTCTTCATTATTACCCATCATTGCTTTCATACTTATTTGTGTCATTGTTTAGCAATAAATAATATTTAATATATAATATTAAATCACTATTTTAACATCAGATACTTTAAAATTAATTTTTTTTTTAAATATTTAAAAAATTAAATTAAAAATAAGTTACATTAAATATTCTAAACTCTTTCTCTATTTTAAAGTTTTTTTAAAATTTATTATTCATGTTCCGCACTTATAAAATACTATTTATTATTCGTTTCAATTAAATTAAATGATGCCCATCCCTAATTATACTTATTAATAAAAGTTTAAAAATTTGACATAGCATAAGAAGGGGGATTGCTGTGAAAATTTGACATAGCATAATATGGGGGACTGCTGCTTCTAAGCATATCGTCTAAAGAGATATAATCATTAAATCACCAATGATTAACCACGATATATGAGGAACAACATTTTATAAACGATTAAGTAAAGTCCAAATATTAGCCTTATTAATACTATAAGGAGAATCATAAAATAAGAAATACGTCGTTTAATATTATCATTAAAAGTTACAAACCAATCTATAAAACTAAAGAAGTAAGTATTAATATTTATATCAACATTACCTTTCCAAAATAAAAGTAATCATTCCGTTTAGCCTAAACCATTCTTAGGTCAAATGCATTATTTAAAGATAACCTATTACAAAAGGCAGAACTAGAGCCTACTACAAGTTTGGTCTCCACAATAAAAAGGAATTGACGCTGGTGCTGCTTAACCATGAAGGAGAGATGAATGATTTTTTTTTTTTTTTAAAAAATATATTGTAACTTCATTAGATAGAAAACAAATAGTACAACTTACAATATAAAACAGTTTGGAATACAACCATTCCAAACAACCTCTCACTCTTGTCTTAATGCTCTTTTAGCTAATCTATGCACTAACACATCAATATCTGTAGATACATGTAGGGCCGGCTCAAGAGTAGGACACCAGGGCCCACGCAGAAGGTCCCCCACGCAGGTTCAAAAAATCTTTTAACAAAAAGACTCCAAATTTATTTTTTAAAATCATTTTTTATTTTTACTATTTTTATTAAAAATATAATTATCTTCTAAAGCGAATACCTACTTTATATTTTAAGATGCTACATTTTATATTTATTAAGAAAAAATGGTTAATTATATTCTTAATACAGTGACGGACCCATAACTATTTCTTTGTGGGGGCTTTTTATTATTAAAAAATATTTATACATACATTATAATTATTCTTACTAGATTTATTTAATTTTGTGAGGGCTTTTCCACTATTTTAATCTATAACTATCAAATTAATAAATTTAAATTTAATTTTTTAAAAGGTAATATTTTTATTAGTGGGAGCTATAACCCCCACATTAACCCGTCCATGTTTTTAAAATATTATATTTTAAATTTTTACCAATATATATAAAAACATAAATTTTTTCATATAAAAAAAGGATTAATTTCACAAATGCACAAAAACAACAAAAATACGGTTTCACGGAATTTTAAACATTTTTACGATTTTTTTGATTTTATTTACATAAACTACGGTCTTTTTATGTTGAAATTTTGTTCATTTGTTGTTAATTTTTTGTTATATGTATGTTATTTTTTGTTATTATTTTGATGTTACTTTTATGTTGTTTTCTTGTTGATTTTATGTTATTTTCGTGTTATTTTTTGAAAAACCGTAAAAATGTAAAAAAACATTCTTTGAACGTAAAAATGTAAATATTTTACAAAAAATTGTGCCTTATGTATCCGTAATTCACATGTATATATGTGATGTTTAAAAAAAAAAATGTATACATGTGATACAGAGACATTAGAAAATTTAAAAACAGGAGTATTTCAAATCAAAAAAAATGAGGATTTGTCTCCACCTATGCATAACTTTATTTACAGGAACTTTATAATGAGTTTTCACTAAAACCAAAAGAAAATCTACCATAATATATTAATTAAAAGCTCAATTAAAACCCTCAGTTTCAGCATAAATAGGGGAAAGTTTGCCATTAAAAAATGACAAACTAGCAACAACTTCCCCTTTGTAATCCTTCACTACAACCCCTATTCCAATCTTTTTCATCTCATCAAGGATTTCATCCACACTCAATAAATGAAATTTTATTTAAGGGTGCGTTTGGAAAGCCACAATGTAATTGGATTTGTGTGTAATTAGATGTAATTACATAATTTGGCATGTTTGTCTGACCATGTAATTACACTGTAACTGTGTAATTGGAAGTAATTGAGGGGTTCCAATTACACTCTCCAATTCTTTTGGTCCCCATGAGAATTAAATGTAATTACACTGTGTAATTACTAAAAACTTTTCATATTAAACATTAGCTACTAAAAAATATTATTTTTCTATTTAATTACTAACTATTTTGCCAAACAAGATATTAGGAATTCATATGTAATTACCATCTTATATTCAAACACACCTTGCATTTTAAAATATAGTGTAATTACTAAACTGTGTAATTACTACCCTAGTAATTATATTACCTAATAATTACATAGTTACTTCCAAATACATCCTAAAGAAACAAATAAAAAAGACCAATTCATCGAAATTGACAAGTTTGGATTAAATGGATTATATTGAATATGATTCATTCTAATTTTTTTTATCATTAATTTTTATATTTTTGGAAAATAAACCCCACTAGTATAAAGTTTGTCACATATACGAAGTTTTTTTTGCCGTTCGGCATAGCCAAATGGCAATGCAAGTGGCAATGGATAAAACAACTTTTGGCGCCGGAAAGTAGGCGGCTGAAATGGATGTCTGTTGTGGGACCCATTAGTACTACTCAATCTATTCTTCTTATTAATGATAATAATTATAATTATTAGGTATTTTATTCAGAATTATAATAATTATTATTTATTTTATTTTTGATATTGGAGGAGGGGATTTGAATTTGGATGAAGAGACGTGTAAACACTAATAATTATGGTGCAGTAAAAAATATTTGTTCAAAATTGAAATATTGAGATAGTTTTAGTTTTAATTTTTATATAATAATATATGTCATTTGTATATTTTTAGTAAATTTATAATAATTTATAATATAAAAATATTATTTAAATAATTTATTATTATTAAGGATTTTATTATTTTTATATTTTAAAGTAATTTTTTTTAAACGAAAATACACGAATAATCACGTATCAATCTAAACTGTAAAATTAAAAAAACAAAAATTAAAAAAAATAATATATGAGTGATTTCTTTTATTATTATTGAGTATTGCTACGAGATATTCATAATGTCGAACATCTCGACGAAGTATTATATAATTAATAACTAATTTTTTATAATATTTATTAAAATAAAATAAATAAAACTCAATATTAAATTACACCAAATAATAATGTTAGACACTAGCCTTTAGCAATTTTCATTATTATTATTACTACACTTATTTTACATTCAATATACAAATTTTCATAATTATTTAATCAATAAAGTAATTGCACTCTGTTGACGTAAGCCCGGTCTATGCGCCACGTGTCACAATCAGGTTAACTCGTCACTCTGAAACAGAGATGAAGAGAAAGAAAACTCCTCACTCTTTCACTATTCTTCCCCTCTCTCTTTCTCCTCTCTCTCTCTCCTACTTACTATCCAACCTCAACCCCATCTCTCTATCTCTCTCCGTCTCAACTACGGCCAGGTGGTGGTGAGAGCTCTGTTTTTATCTTTTGGTTTTATGTTTATTGTTTCTTGAGTAAGTGTGTAAAAGTTGTCTTAGAATCTGTTTGTTTGCTGAGAAAATATGGATGAAAATTCAAATAGTAAGGGAACGGGAATTGTGGGATTTCTTCATTTTTTTTTTGATGATCACTATCAAATTCAGACTCATATGTTATTTATTGGCAGATATTATGTTGATGATAATACCTTTATTATTATTATTATTCGTCGCTTTTAGTTTTACAGTGTTTTTTATTATAACACAATATTATTTTATGGATTTGCGTTTGATTTCTTTCTTATAAAGAATCTTTTTGACTATTTGATGGTGTATTTTTCGATTTCTCTTATCATCAGCTTAGCTTTCTGAGTCTCTATTTGCTTTAGATAAAGAATCGGGTATTTTCCTTGTTGGTCTGTGTGTATTGGTAAGTATTATAAGACTCCTTTTATCTTATTGGCGTTGATTTTTTTCTTTTTTTTTGGAGTAGTCTGCATTTTTGTATCGGTCTTTTACACTTATGTGTGATTAGTAGTTTAGTTTTCTTTGTACATGTTTTTACTTAGCCATTTGTGTTGATCATTCATGCTCCTCCAAAATTTCCAAATATCTTATAATTTCTTGTCTTTTTCTGTCATTTAGGATGGAGGGTGTTGACATGGGCTGTATTTTGTTCTGGGATGGGCCGTAATGTCATGCATCTTCACATTTCATAACATTTATTAATAACATTTTATCATATTGTTGAATTATGGGAGGAATTTGTTCAAGGAAGAGAGACCAACCAGTCATGGAAGATACCGTGCCTCATGAAGTGTCGTCTAGATATTGTAAGAGTAGCAGTTCAAAATGGCTGACAACTTCATTTTCTAGACCTGTTGTAGATGGTCAGACAGGAGGAGACAATTGTCCATCTTTATTGGAACTATGCGTACAAAAAATACGTCAGGTCATTGTCTACTTTATTACTATGTCTTTTTCAAGTAGAAAAGCATACGATTTTATCTGCCTTATCTTATTCTGGCTCATTGTAACAGGACATTGACATGCACAGTTCATTTTCAATGCTGCCTAGAGATGTTAGTCAGCTAATATTTAATGATTTGGTATGTTCCAATTGTCTTACCGATGTTTCCGTCGAAGCTTTCAGAGATTGTGCTCTTCAGGTGATATTTCCTTAGGATGAGTTGATTAATGTAGTAATGGCTTTTTGTTAATCATTATTGTGAGAGTAAAGGTGCTTATTAACTTGGTTTTTCACCTTATATTGGCAGGATATTTGTTTGGATGAATATCCTGGTGTGAAGGATAGTTGGATGGATGTTGTCTCTTCACAAGGATCATCTTTACTTACCCTTGATCTCTCTGATTCTAATGTGACTTATACTGGATTGGCTTCTCTCAAACAATGCACAGACCTCCAAGAGTTGACTTTGAATTGCTGTCATAACTTTTCAGAATATGGGCTTAACCACATTGGTGGTAAGATTCTATATTTCTTTCTCCATTTGCAATTTCAACTATGTCTTATCACCTCCATGTCTAGTGCCCCCCATCTGTTACTTAAAGTTATTTAATATTTTTTTATATATATTAAAAAGGAATAACTTAAACAGTTCCTAATGAATGCATGCAATAACCTTGTTCTGTAGGATTCTCAAAACTGACCTCTTTGAGTTTTAAAAAGAGCACTGCAGTAACTGCTGAAGGCATGCGTGCCTTCTCGAGTTTAGTTAACTTGGAAAAGCTGGATTTGGAGAGATGTCCTGACATTCATGGTGGATTTATTCATCTTAAAGGTTTGTGCTGAATGCTAATTAACTTATTTATTTAAACTTCATATTTTTGTTATTGAACTATGTATCTTCTTGTCGTATCTATTCTTTAGGATTTACAAATTATCTTATGGTTTCTTAACAACTCAAGCTGAAGTTTGGGGTCATACCATATCTTGTCCATTTTCCTTAATTGCTTAATTCACAGGTCCATATACACTGGTTTAAATTGGGCGTAGTTTATGAAATAAGCAAGGAAAATAGGACAGAGCTTTGCGATTTCTTAAACTCTTTTAAGGGTAGAGGATAAAATATTGTCAACAGAAGGATAACATTGAGCTACTTTCTCCCTTTTGATTCGTTTAAGATCACTATAATTACTTTCACTTCACAGGGTTATTGAAGCTCAGGTCTCTTAACATCAGATGCTGCAAATGCATAGTAGATTCAGACCTCCAAGCTCTCTCAGGTATTTGTGACATAATAAAATGGACCTTGTCCGTATGCTTTTTTTTATTTTTTTATTATTTTTTTTTTTTCCATTGTTTAAAATGGCAGAACTACACTGCTGATTCGGCAGTGTTTTTTATCTTTTTTTTCTTGTCTAATTTCAGGGCTTACCAGCTTAAAAGAGCTACAAATGTCCAACACCAGTGTAACTGATCTTGGAATTTCATACTTAATAGGTAATTTCAATTTGTTGATTCCTGTGCTTCTGTTGCTGACAGTAAGAATTCTTGGACTTCATGTTTAGAAGAAGTAGACTTCTTTAGTTCAATAACAGTGATTTCCAAAGAGCTTTTTTTCTCTTTAATTTTCAAAATGAAATGTGAAATCATCATATATATTATTTCCGCCTATGCCAATTAGACACACATGTACACCACATGCGCCATAGGGACATTTGGGATTAAAATTTGATTCTACCACTGTGCCTATGAAAAATATAAACTAAAGTAGAGGAGAACCTAATAATGGTTTCTTAATTGAGGCTCAGAGCAATGAAGAAACTTTTCCCAGTATCTAAATCTTCTTTGAAAAGTTCACCAATTAAAGAAGTGGTCCTTATTATATTTAAGGTCATTATTTACTGGGTTAAAAAGCTTGCTGTGGTTGCAGATGCAGGATTAGTTGTTTGTCCAACCTGTATCCTGTAGCTCTCTTTTTATTCCACCAGGCTATAATTGCTGGATCTTCATTTGTGCTTTTCAGGTTTGTGCAAGCTTAATATGTTAAACTTGGAGGGATGCAAAGTAACTGCTGCTTGTTTGGATTCTATTTCAGGTCTGCTTCTCCTTTGATATTTTGGGATTTAAAATTTAACTTGTCCTATAACTTCAGGATAACCTAATGTGAATATCTATTAAGTTTAACTTCTAGTATATGCTGTGTCATGCAGTTCATGATTATGAAGCAGGAGTTTTTCTTCTTTGAGCGAAAAAGATACATGTTTTCCCAGTGGAAATTTAAACATAAATAATATGTCTCTTCTCTTCATTCATTGTTCTGTTTTGTAGGCTTTGTACTTATTCCACACTTCAGAAATATGCATATTTATCCCAGAGTATTGCATTTGAGAAAAGAATTGTAGCATAGTCTAGTTCTTGTTTACTAAATATTATTCACTTCTGTATGCCTAACAAAAATTTTAATTGATATATAGAGAAATACATTAGGACAATTAGTTCCCTTTCCTTTATATACCTACCTCTCTCTGCGTTCGTGTCTATGCCCAAATTCATATTTGACCACTAGTCATAGGATAGCTCTCTGAAATAACTGGTGGTTTGAATTTTATAGAAGTTGCATTGTTAAAATTATTCTAGCAACTGTGTGGTCTTTCTGATCGTGCAAATAAGCTATTAATTAATATATGCTCTTCCTCTATGTTACTATTCTTCAAGTAACTGTTTTTTTATTGTTGCAGCTCTTGAAGCCCTGGCATACTTAAATCTGAACAGATGCAGTCTCTCTGATGATGGATGTGAAAAGTTTTCTGGTAAGTGACATTAGATTGATTGCGTCATGTTTTGGTTCTATGTATCAGGAATGCATGGTATTCGTCAACTCCTTTCTGGCCTTCCTTGTTTTGTAATTTGAACTAGCTAAATAAACCGCTTTCCTGCAGGACTTAAAAGCTTAAAGGTCTTGAGCTTGGGATTCAATGGTATCACGGATGCTTGCTTGGATCATTTTCAAGGTCCTCTCTTTCCCCTAAGCATTTGACCATTTTATGCATAATTTTCTCCATTAATTGATTTATGGGGCAAGTTCTTACATCAACTTTTACATATTTTGTCCATTTCAACTCAATTATATTTTGTGTTATATGCAAAAAGAGTTTATTATCCCAAGCAGATCCCGGATGTACATTTTAAATCAATTACTCAACTTTTATTGTTCTCTAGATAGATCATATAGTAATTTTTTCGCATTTATCTTGCAGGTTTAACAAGTTTGGAGAGTTTGAACCTGGATTCCTGTGTAATAACTGATAAAGGGCTTGCTAATTTGACAGGTTTTCTGTATAGTATTTTTTTACCTCTCCATTTCCCACTCATGATTAAAAATAGTATCTTCTTTCATGCAATTTAAATATTAGTGTTTTAGATGTGCTGCTTTTCTTCAAGCAGTGAAAGGGGAATATGGGGTAACATTTATTGTACTAAGAGTATAAAAACTTAACAGGTTCTTGGGATGTAATTTTGTAGTCATTTCTTGGATATTACAGTGTTAACTGTCCTGTTTCCTTACGAGCTACCATTAGTCCTGATTTTCACAATCTACCTAGACTTGTATACCTTGTTTTTGCAAAATACGACATAAGTATCTTGATTCCTTCTTCAGGCCTTACACTTTTGCGAGGTTTGGAGTTGTCTGATACAGAGGTTGGGAGTAATGGGCTTCGTTATCTCTCAGGTCAGAATTCTATTTATTCATGCTATTAATAGGTTTGACCACAAATACTCAAAATAATATTATGACATGAGAACTGCAAAAAGTCACTAACTGTGAAGAGACAGCTGTGAGCTTATTTGACTGTGTTCTCGGAATAACAGTTGATGAATTCTGCTTCTAATTTTCTCTATTTCTTTCTCGAAACGCTAGTACTGATTTGTACAGTTCATGTTGAGCAAAAGCTCTGTTTGAGAGAGTTTGTTATTTTAGTTGATATTTATTTTGTTGCTATGATAATTGGACCCCATGTGTTTGGAATATATGGTTTGAAAGGCATCTGTTGATTTATGAATTTCTTGCTTGCTCTTTAGGTTTGACAAAACTGGAGAATTTGAATCTGTCATTCACATTAGTAACTGACGGTGGTTTGAGAAAGTTGTCGAAATTGACTACGCTGAAATCTCTTAACTTGGATGCACGCCAAATTACTGACGAAGGACTTGAAAATCTTACAAGTAAGTATTTTAGTGTAAGTTTAGAGTCTCTAGACCCACTGTTTCTCTGACTGGTGTTTTCTCTATACTTGATTAAAATTAGGCCAAGTTTAAGTCTCCTGACTTTACTCTTTTCTTTATTCTTATCCTCTAATTCAAAATATTGAGTAAGCAGGGCTTCTGATGCTAGTAATGTCAGTCAATTAATTGGGTGCTTTGTGAATGCAGATCTTACTGAATTGACACACCTGGATCTTTTTGGGGCTCGAATCACAGATTCTGGGATGAAGTATTTACGATGTATGTTAATGAATTGCAGTAATGATCCCTTTTTGTTTAGTCAGTGCATATGATCATGTCTCTGGTTTTGTGTCAATTAGACGAGGTCCTTTCTATTGGCATAACATGCATGAGAATCCTTTCTATTGGCATAACATGCATGGATATTAAATGCGCTTTATATATTTACATAATATATTCGTACTTTAATTTTTTATGCACATTAGTTACTCGCCAAATGTTGGAAGCTTCTCAGTTCAAGTTGTTTGCAGACTGAATTTAAAACTTAACTATAATCCAACATCAAGGAGTACAGTGTTCACTTGTTAATTTACAAGTCCTTTGCTTGGATCTAACTAAGTTTTCTAGGAAGCAGCTAACGAAGAATAAATCTAACTTCATAAAATTAGCTTAGCATATTCTTTTTCAATGATCTAATGAGTAGACAGGAAAAACACCCATATTTATGGTCTTTGCTAGTGATTGTGCAACTCTGGTTCCATTAAGTACATAAGCAGGTGTTCTCCAAATTCGATGATAGTGAACGGCTTCAATTGAATTTTTTTTTTTTTTAGCTTAACCATATTGTTATGATATGCTAACTTTTGTTGTCCCAATATATTTTCGTGCTAAACAGGCTTCAAGAAGCTGCAATCCCTTGAAATATGTGGTGGAGGAATAACTGATGCAGGTGTTAAAAGTATCCAAGATCTCGTCTCCCTGAGACGCCTTAATTTGTCACAAAACTGTCACTTGACAAATAAGACCTTGGAATTGATTTCAGGTATCTTCATCTCTTAAAATCATTGGAAGTAAAGGTCTTGATTGAGATTATAATATGCATCGATTTTGGGAGAAGGGGCACCAAAAAAAATAAAAGAAAAGTTTTCTCTAGTATACTTTTTGATTTTAGCCCTTGTTAGTACTATATGGGGTTACTCACCCCACCACTTGACATCAGTGGTATATCTTTTATCCCATATCAAGATTATGCTTCCATTCAATGTCAACCTTTTCTTTTTTACTTTTAGTGATAATTTCGTTGCACAATGAGAAAGTCCCGACTTGAACAAGTTAAGTTATTTTGTTTGAATCGTGATCAAGCTTTAGCTGTATTACCTTTCGGGTTTTCCAGTTAAAACATAACTGCTGCTGCAACCTTTTCTATGTGCAATCTAAGTTAGATGGAACAAGTGATCATCTAGATATCTACTTTTATTTTTCTTTGTAATCTTGCTAAATTTCTCATCTTTCTTACGAATTGCAGGGTTAACCACATTAGTCTCTCTAAACGTATCGAATTCTCGCGTCACCAATGCGGGGTTGCAGCACTTAAAACCTCTGAAGAATTTAAGATCACTAACCTTGGAGTCTTGCAAGGTAACTGCATCTGAAATCAAGATTCTTCAGTGTGTTGCCCTCCCTAATCTGATTAGCTTCCGTCCGGAATAGGTTGGAAGCATTTATGGAAATTCCTCTGTAAATAGTCTTAGCTATTTATTGGACCTGCATAGCTTTTTGTACAGGTTTATGAATTCTGCAAAAAAGGGTTATTATGGTATATATGGGAAAGAAAACCGTTAACCATAAATGTACATATGGCCTAAATTTCGATGCAAGTACATAGTGTTTGCTGTTTGTTTGAATCTCCTCTTTAAGAACCATATGTTTATATATGCTACTACGTGTGGCTGATTGAATACATTTGGTGCAAAATTTTCTCATCTTGTTTATAATTTGGTGCACATTTTTAGATGATGTATTATTACTACACTTTTTTTTCTATATATGAAATTGGTCTGTCCAAAAAAAAATTAAAAATCATTGGTTATACATTTTTACTCATCTCCATTTTTCAAGTCAAAACGTTATAAGATTTTGTTTGGCATAACAATAAATTATATATAAATATATTGGGAATATATATGGTATGTTGCTCCATTAATTTTCAAGAAATTTCTATAGGAAGCTTTCAGATTTATACTTTGGTCTCAATGAAAATGAATAGTCACAAGAACTTTTAGATTTGGATGCGCTTAGAAGTCTTCAAAGTTCGAACCCTTTATGAAATGAAGGGCTTACAAGATTTAACGAGCAATTAGTATAGTATTACTAGTTATTTATTTTTTTGCTTCAAAAATGTTTTAAAAAAATATTTATTGGAGAGATGCATGAAAGAGCTTAGATTTATGACTATTTAACCAAAAATAAAACTTTAAAAAGTTCAATGCTTGTGTAACGTGCATCAAGGTCACATTTCAACTCTTTAGCCTAGTTAGGTGTATCAAAGCATGAGGCTCCACCTAATAAGGTAGGAATTTGTACAACATAGCAAACCTCTAAGTTTCTCAAGCAATTCAGCTAACACCACACCTGAAATGTTTCTCTTAAAGGAGAATTTTTTTTCTTTTTTCTTTTTTATTAAAAAAAAAAGACAATAGTAACAAAAGATCAATTAATTCAATACATTCTCTTTTGCCAAAGATCACCCTACAAACCAAAATGATATAACTTACACACTGAACTGAGATCAAACACTAAATTACAAACCAAGAGGAAGAAGAATATAACAAATGACTAAAACTACTGAAATTCTTCTACAAAGAAAAAAAAAAGGAAGACATTGTTGGGTAACTGTAAATCTAGGAAGGCAAAACTAAAGTGAAGGCAGAATGAAATAACCCGCGACTTCATCTTGTGCCCAAAATATAAGAAATGAAACTGAAATACTAGTCTTCAATCAAGTATTGTATGATATAATTCACTGTTAAGTGGGAGAGCATTCACTGTGGAGGTATCTCTAACAAAAGAAAACCTGCATAAGAGAAAAAGCTAATGATCAGCAGATTATAGCTACCACGAGACTGCAAAGGAAATGAGCAAAAGCATAATCAATGATGTGAACTACTTGAAAGTGAGGAGCCCTTAAAAGTCTTCAATTATTGTTGTTCATAACAGGGTTACATTATGATGCTTTCAAATATTCATTTACACTGCTAATGGTATATGTACCCTATGGTGGATGCTCTTTAGCATTTCTCATTAGTAAAACATAAACAAATGTCAGTGTTACATACCTCAGTATGCATAGGATTCATATTTTCAGGCCATTGAGTCAGAAAAAGGGACATTTTACAGAACTTGGAATCATCAATTCATAAATGCTCCAATGCATGATAAAGTTTTGAGACTCTTCGTCTGAATAAGAGCTCTAACCGAAATGAGGGTATTCCACTAAGCAACTTTTTAGCTTCATACATCTCATTCCATGCTTGCACAATCTCATCAATTTTGAATCCTACACCTGAACCATATAGAAACATCAATTAATTTGTTAAACTGCCACACAAGTAGCCTAATTCCGAGGAAAGCAAATAAATTACCTTGCAGTGTACCATCATTAGAACAATGATTCTTTACCATAACAGCTATATCTGTTGGAGAAGCACCAGCAAGTTCAAACTTCTCAATTGCAACATCCAAACATTCGCGCCATACAGGCAACCCAAGTTTGAATTCCACTATAGATCTCTCATAAAGCATTGTGCCCCATAGGAGGTTGATCTGAGACCTCATGTTTGAAGCCTGCTCAGAGGCTTCATCTGGAGATACATCTTTAAAAAGTGTGTCCAACTTCATTTTCTGAATCTCAATTTTAACACTGTTTTGTTTCGAGAGTTCACTCAAGCGTTGTTCTTCCCATTCCTCCCATAATTGCATACCTTTTTCCATATTTTCTTCAGCATTATTGTAAAGCAGTAGTACCTCTGTAGAAGGCCATGAATCCATATCAGTATTGCTGCTTAATGCATAGTACCAAGAGAGCTTTGCCTGCTCAAACAGTTGCTGCCCTATAGCCAGATAGCCTTCATAGAAGTCTGGTTTCATTTTCAATGCTTCTTCATATCTGTTTCCTGCTTCTATATACTCTTTTCGTGCCCAATCATAAGCAGTTTTGATCTGTGAAAGTACTGAATCTTTTGAAGCATCTTCTGTAAAATACACTCTCTTACGTGCCATTGACATGTGAACGTTTCCCCAGTTGAACAATGCTAAAGCTGCCATCTCTTGGAACTTGCCTCCAGCTGTTTCGAAAATATCTTGAGCATCATCACTTGTGACTGTCTCCTCCATGGCCTCAGAATAGAGCTTCATCCCAAGTTCATGGAGATCCAAGTATGAATCAGATTCAAATCCAACATGATTCCTGAACATCTGAGCAAACTGGATAATCCAGTCCTCAATGCAAGACGACCTCTTTATTTCTTTTCCTCTATCCACAGTACCATTTTCAGCTACACCATTTTCCAGAAAACTGTGTATGCACAGATCTTCCCCATCCTTCCTTTTCTCATAGAATGGGTCCTGTTCAGGATCAACTTGTACAATGTAAAACCTGACAGACCCCTGTGATTCTCCTGAGCTTTCAGCCCACCTCAGTTCTTCATCTGTAGTAATTGTAACCAAATCTCCCTCTTGGTCTCTATACTTAATGAGAATTGCTCTTGAATTCGGAAACCGGTCACAGACAACCTCTCTTAGTTGTATGAGTGTGCAGTTTACTGGCACCTGAGCCCATCTTATATCCTCCCCAAAAACCAATTTTACACTTCTTTTAGGTGCTTCCATTACACTAATTTTCTCCTCCACAACAACTTTGTCTTCAGCCTTCTTCTCCTCAGCCTTTTCTTCATCAACCTTATCCTCTACCTTCTTATCTTCAATAAACTCCACAGCCTTTTTATCCACAACTTTGTTGCTCTTCTTCTTCTTTTTCAACTTTTCTTTCGCAACTTTCTGTGGAGGCAATGAAATTGGTGGTTCAACATAATCCGGTGGCAACTCAATTACTGTATCACTCACCTTCAAACCCTTCTTTTCAAGTGCCATTTTAACCCTTTCTGCAATCTCCAATGCCATGACATTGTTTGGCTCAATGGTTAAGACACTACCAACATCTCTTAGAGCCAAATCTAGCCTATTCAGAGACTCATAGCACCTAGCTCTCTTTAGCAGCGCTTTACTGTACTTAGGACTAACTTCAAGAGCCAGATTACACTCATGAATCGCCCTCGGATACTCGCCCAACCCCATTTGCATATAGCAAGCTGCCATATTACTCCTAAGATATGACACATCTATATGATTCTTTGGAAGAAGTTTCAGGGCTTTTTCGTATTTCAACATAGCTCCTTCCTGATCCCTCTTCTGAAATAACTTGTTACCCTCATCCTTCAATTCTTGAGCCATGGAAATGAATACTTCAGTGTCCTTATCATGGGCTTTTGGGCTACAGACACTATCCCCAGTTTTGCTCTGCTTTCCACTACTATCACCTAACTTTTCTTTATTCTTCCCACTTTGCTTCCCCATATCAAAAAACCTCTCAACCTAGCTTTGAACCAGAATACCAGAACCTCAAAAAGCTAATCCAATTAAACAAAAATTGAAAACAAATGACCACCAAAATACTGAAACTGAGTCCCAATACAGTACAAACTAAGCAAGACTCAAAACTCCACTTCAAATAAATATACTTACTTGGACAAAAGCACTGTTGTATATAAGAAATCACAAAGCAACAGTATGAAATACAGATCAGATCAGAAATTTTACACTAAACCCCTATCTTAGGTGTCAATGTCAGGGAAACAGCTTCAGAATCTTGAGCTTTTCCCTCAAACCCCAAATGTGTTTTTCTTTTCTTTCCCTTCTAACAACAAAATCAAAATAGGAAACACCAGAACCTTTCAACACAAAGCCCAGATTTTTATTTATTTATTTATTTATTTTTCCCCTCCAAAATCAAGATTTGTCACTGGTTATCCAAAAATAAACAAACCCCAGCTCAGAGAAGAACAAATATCACTCAAATTAAAAATAAAAAAGTAAAATATATTCTTTGGAAACAAACAAGAAAATCCTTGCTCTTCTTTCACGACGAAAAAAGAAATAAAATAGGAATCTTTTATATAAATATATATAAAAAGACTTATTTGGGTATAGTGTCGTGAGAATTTTCCAGGAAAATTTAGAAGAGAAAGCCACAAAAGAAAATTTTGTCAGAAAATGAGATGATGAGAAATGCAAGGAAATACCAACCAATGTCTATTGGCTTTATTCTATTCTTTATTGAATATTATATTAAGATTTTTCACTGCTTAACGTAAACGCCACAAACACAGAGCTCATTATTTACTTTCTCTTCCTTTTATTAATTTTATTTGTTTTTTCTATTTTAAAAAATAAAAATATTTATATTTATTTATATAAGTGGCATTTGATAAAAATATTTTTAAAAAATATGTTCAGCTGTTTTTATTTTTTAATTTTTTAATTGAGAATTAAAATTTGAAAAATAAAAAAAATAGCTTTCTAACATTTTTTTAAACAGTTTTTTTTTCTTAATCATTATTTTAAACTCCGACTAGACTTGGACCCAAGTCCTTCCTACGGCCCTAGCGTTGAATTCGCCCTCTGACCTGAACTCGAATCCGACCTCAGACCTAGATCCAAATTAAATAAAATCAAAAAATAAAAAATAAAAAATAAATTTTATATACTACACTTTTATTTTCAAAAAATAAATTATTTTTTGTTTTTAAAATTAAAAAATAAAAATAGTTACGTATTTTTATTTTTCGAAAATAAAATTTTACTTTTATTTTGAATATTGAAATAAACTAAGACAAATAGTAGGGTCACATACAAATGGCTAGTTTACAATGTAACTAGCCATAAAAGAACATTTTATTTGAGTACAAATTAAAAATGGATCTTAAAATCACTTATACATAAGCTAAAAGATATGATTAGCATAATAGAATTGAAGATTTTGGTTATAATTAAGAGTAAAAAGATAACATTTATACAAACTAATTTTAGGTGAAAAAAAATAATAAAAATTAGAGTAGGGATATTTACATCAGTTGGTATTGCAATTGTAGGGTCGGGCCATCGACATGCGAAGCTGGAGCTTATGGAGGTTGACGCTTGTGTCGCTAGTCACCCAGTAGTTGAAGACGGGCGAAGATAGAGCCAGCAACAAACAGATTTGGAGCCATCTGGTAGGGAGGAGAGATAAGAATGTTGGATTTTGTGCCCTAAATAAAACCCATTTCAATATAATCAGATTTACTAATTAATAAAATATCAGAAATCATTTTATGTTGTATGGTTCACATGATTTATTTCATGATTATATACTTAATGTATAAATTCTATTAAGTCCAAAATATATATTTATTCATAATTATAGTGTTGTCAACACAGTAGAATATAATCATGATTATATATTCAAAAGTTTAAGTCCCATGATTTGTCAGTACATTAGATTTAGACTGACATGATAATCGGCGATAAGGTATACTTACACCTTGGATAAGTGTTATGTCCTTTCTAGGGCATTGGCAAAGTATACATGTATCAGATGTATGGAGTATACATTGGATTAGACCGATATTGAACTTGGATAATATATCATAAACTTACCCCTATCTTTCTAAGTCAATATCATTGGTTGATCTTAGGTCTATAGATCTTCATCCTGATATGGTTAGGTTTAATCTTAATTGTATTATTTATGTTCTTTAATTTATTCGTTAAACTCGACCAATTGGATCTTCTCGTGACATACAGATTAAGGACATGATAGTTCAATTGAGTGGGAGCGCTAATAATATATATGGAATCTATAGCTTCTATAAGTATTTAGAAGTAAAACAATGATTTCCTTTGAGCTTGGCTTGATAGAGATAAATGATTGAGATCACATTTCAGTAATTATATTAGTTTACTGAAATATCATTTATAGGTAGCTAAGTATTTTAAGGATAAAATACATTAAATGGTAGAACGGTAAATTTGTCTCTATTCGATGTAGATTATCTATAGAGAATCTTTGATCATTAGGATTGTAATAATGGATAATCATATAGAACGTTCTATATAATTAAGAGTGCATTTTCGAATCTATAGTGGCCCAAGAAAAAATTAATAAGTTAGAGAATTTACTTTATAAATTCTAGATCTACTTATTGGAAGTATGGTTATATAGGCATATGGTCCCCACACTAATTTAGATAATGCTGCTTGCAGACTCAGTTAATTAGTTTTAATTAATCAATTATAATTCTAAAATTAGACTATGTCTTATTTATGAATTTTCACTAAGCAAGAACTTAATTATGAAGAAAAAAGGTTTAAGAGTTTATTTGTTAATTAAGAGACTTTGTTAAGTCTAATTAATAAATAAAATAAATGGAAAATTTATTCAATTAATTATAATTATTAAATAAATAGCTTTGACATTTATAGGGTTAAAATTGGAAAATATAGCATTATTGAAAGAAGAATAAGTGGTTAAAATAAAGTGACAAAATTGTAACTAGTGAAGCCCATTAAGTGGGCAGCCACTAGTGTGTATTTTTGTCCATTATTTTGTTCTTTTTAATCCATATAATTCAATTCTAAACCCTAGTTGAAATACTAAGAAACATGATGCTCTCATTTTCATCCAACACTTTTAACCTACCAAATCTAGTTTCCAACTCTGTCTGACAACTAGTAAATAAGAGACACCTTTTATAGTGATTTCGAACCCTCTTTTATTGTTCTTCACCAATTAATACCATAGTGATAGAGTGTCATGCCCACAGATAGCAAGTACTTAATCATAGTGCGAAAGACGGTTTTAACCAACCCGAAGGAGAGAAGGAGATCCAGGCTAAGATCTTGTTATTACTCTGCGACAGAATGGAATAAGGGTTAGAGATTTGAGTGGAACGAGTCATATTATTCTGCTGCCATCAACGTAAGATTTTCTAAACTCTTATGTGTTTAATTTAATCGTATTAGAAAATTCATATTTAGGTTGTTAATAAAACATACATGTTAGTATATTTAGAACCCGGTAAAATAAATTCCAACAACTAGCCTCAAAGCCATGGTAATGATTTACTTTCATGAAATATGGATTTAAAACGATGATTTGTTGATTTGAATGTGTTCATGTTGATTTATGTGTGATTTGATGATTGTTATGTGAATTACGAAATTTTTCCATGAAAATAATTTATTTAGATTTCTTGTGAAAAATTAAGCAATTTTAGTTTTTACGGAACTTGATTCCGATAAAAATTGAAAGAGATATAAATTTTGAAAATAGGGTGTAGGTGGTGTCGAGAAGGTGCTCACGCGCACCAAGAACTCGGACAAGAAGCCTTGTCTGCATGCGGAGCTCAAACAAATCTTGTTTGAAGGCTCAGAGTGCACTCGGTTCAGACATTCCAGACGTTGTTCCGCACACATGGACACCCTACAGCTGACCGAGTTTTCTTGACTGGGGAGGCTGGAAACCCTTGCTCTGCGCACGGATCATGGCTGCTTGCAGCCTGGTTGTGGGCAACAGGTGCATCTTCACCCAAAATTCATTTTTGGGATTTTTCCAATTTCAAATCCAAATATCAAAATAAAATATTATTTTTTAACATTTAAACTTAAATCAATTTTTTCAAATTAATAATATTATTTCAAATTTCATGACTTAACTTAGTGTGTCGCCTTAAGGGTCGATATCACACTAAAATTCATCACTTCCTCTTATCTTAGTCAAGAGATCAACATTGAGCAACAATATAGACACATACCTTCCTTAAGGAGACAAAAATAAAGTCATCTCGAGGTCAGTCTATAATCCCTCAGTGTTGACCAATAATAGAGGTCGTAGGTTATATTGACATGTACTCTTTCTCCCACTCACTATTTTAGGTTAATGTGTCTGGTTTATTAATTCTCAGAATTAATACATATCAACTACTTTAATAATTATGAATAATTTATTTATAATAAAAACCTCAAATTATAAATAATTTTTTTGTCATAATCATTAAATCTGAATTAACTCTTTAATTCATAATTTAAAATTTCTTTAAATTAATGGGTTAATTTTAAATTATCAAGTTAATTCTAAATTAATCTTTGTCAATTTACATGCTTTTAATTTTAAAAACAGTAAACACATAAGACAATCCTAATATATCATGTTTCTACTATGAGATGCATGATGATATAAATTGTGTGAAATTTCTATGTATGACATGTTATTCACTAATGCATGAGCATGTTATTAATCAACTATTAATGAATATTAATTTAAAATAATAAATAAACAATGATGATAAATCAGGTATAAATTAGGTATTTCTAATTTTACAACCTTTGAAATTAGAAACTAAAAATTACACAACTAATCTCCATAGTAGCAATGATATTTTTGTAATTTTGTAGGATCGTCGTAAGCCTCAAAATTAATTAAAGTAATTTTAATTAATTATTATTAAATTAAGCTTTAATTTAATGCATCTTTTAAACCCTTTTAATTAATTAATTCTTAAATAAACTTTTTATTTAAGATAAATTAATTATTTTTTAGTTTTGTCTTAAAATATTAACATTTATTATTTATTTTGGATTAAGACAACTTTTTTCTTAATTTGGTTTTAGGTTTAAGTTTGAATTTCAAAGCTAAAAACAATTATATTTTTTTAGTTCAAATATGAATTTTAAAAAATAAATATCCCACAAAACTATGTTATTTTGGTTTAATTGTTAAAAATAATAAAATTGTTTTATTATTTATTAATTAATAATTAAGATAATTATTATTTGAATTTAGAATTTAAATAATAACCATGATATTCATTTAAAATTCAAATTCAAATAAATATCCTAAAATAAACTCAAGTATTTACATTAAATACTTAATAAATAATTTATAATGTATATACTATATATTATATATTTATACATTATATATAAGATATATACATTATATATCTTAATTATATACATATATATATACACGGTTGGATATCAAAAAGGATAGGGACGGCCACCACCATCAATCATCGTGGCCGGCGGCTTGACAGCCACCAGGTCGGCAGTGGCCATGGTGGCCACTGGATGGGAGCAATGTCACATGGCGCGGAACATAGGGAGGAATCTCTCAACCCATATGAGTCTTTCTCGTATGAGCAGGAGGCCGAGCACGGGAGGAAGGGATCAAGTCCCTATGGTGCTCGACGGTGGTTCGACCACCTTTGAACCCTCACGGATTCGTGCTCCATTCGCCACTCATGCATAGTCGCACGGGTCCAATTGGACCTGGCTGTGCTTGCTCTACTTTAAGGGACTCACATCCCTATTGCATGCTATGCATGCATGGTTTTTACATGGGCTGTACTTGAATCCACTCGGGTGGTTGTGCATGGCTGGGGGAAAATTCCAAGCTCACATGCATATGATATTTTCTATGTGCATGACTGGGTTTCAAGATTAGAAACTGAGCTCACATGCTGAACATTACAATGTGTAATTTTTACATAAAATAAATAAATTACATAAAAATTTATATGCCCCATACTGGCTTACATTATTTTCTAAAAAATAATAACAACAAAACCTACACCCAATTGTAACATCTAATTAACGATTCATTACCTCTCATACATTCACAATAATATAACCATCCATTCACATACATATCACATATATATAAATGCATAAAACTCACACAATATTTAATGTATACACATTTATGGAACTGCTTTTGATACCAATTAATATAGTACTAAATTAGGTATGTAGCAGAAGAGTTTCGTATCTAATTATCAATGTACCATAGCTCAATAGATATCCAGATGTGTGTACATTAAATTAAAATAATTATAAAAGTAATAAATTTACAGTATACCTCTTGAAGCCTATTAAGGTATCCTTGAAACTTCTTGTAAGTTGTATCCCTAAATCCAGCTGATGAGGAATATACAATTTGGACTCACACAAGGGTCTTCCAAATTAATCCATCACACACAAGGAATAGTATGAGCTATTAGGATAAAGTGTATAACCTTTGTTCTTGTTGAGTTCTCAACACATGAGCAAGAACAATATAGAGAAAAATAATTAACAGTGTAAAAGTCGTCTTCTGATTTATCAAATTAGGCTTCTATTTATAGTAGTTAAATCTCTTTAATTAAATAATTATTTAATTTTTAAATAAATAAATATATATAACCAAATTCCGCTATTGATATTTATGAGGGAATCTCTTAACCACTTAAGGAAATATCTCAACAACCTTGAAATATCTATAACTACTTTTTAAATTAGATATTTATCTAATTGAATCAATTAAATAATTAATTAACCCAAAAAGACAAATCCCATAGGGATAGGGACAAGTGCTAAGCGCCTACCATTGTCTTTACGGCAAGGTTGGTGTCTTTTGTGCTGATAAATTTTTTCTTGACAAATCTTATCTTATTAATTTTTGTCATTTTTTCTATTTAATTAATTTGAAAAAAAAATATTTATTTATTACAAAAATAAATAATTACTATTTTGCCAATTCAAAATAGATTTTCTTTTCAAACATCTTTATATAACTCTTTATCCCTATTACTCTTGACAGTGTTTCAAGGTGGCGATTCGGGGACCATGGACCTATAATCCTAAGCTCCAATAAACTAGATTACTTATTGAGTCTCATCAACCAAATAATCCCTTATTTATTAGGCTAATTAAGATTTTTGCCCCCTAAACTTTAACATGTATCAAATCATGCCCCCTGAACTTTTCTGGCCGTTAAAAATTTCCCCTGAACTATTGAGATTGTCAGATTTAAGGATTTTTGTCTAATTTCATTCAATTTTACAATTTCAGTGATCGTTTATGTACTAAACCATGCTCCCCAAATTTTGATATCTACCAAATTATGTCCCCCTCGAACTTTGACATGTACTAAACCATGCCCCTTGAACTTTCATCCATGTTAGACTTTTTTTACTAAAATTGGACAAAAGTCCTTAAATCCAACAATTTCAATAGTTCAGGGCATTTTTAACGACCTTAAAAGTTCAGGAGCATGATTTGGTACATGTCAAAGTTCGGGGGGAAAAAATCTTAATTAGCCTATTTATTAATTCCACGATTACTCCACTATAAGTATAGAATTTCACTCTTAGTAATTATAGAATTATATTTATTAGAGTTTAACTGTAGTGTCCATTGATATAATCAATTCCTTACCAGTGATTAATCCTCCATGTATTACTTCGCAATTAGTTTTGGTCAAAATACCATTTTACCCTTCTAATTACTTCTATATCCTTTAGTTTTATTAATTCACTAGTGAAAGTATAATTCAAGATCCCATCTGAATTTCACATTCTAGTTCTAAAATTAACACTTAAAGGGAACCAACATTCGATCAGTTAGAAAAGTCAAGATTTTATATTTGTACATCATGTTCACAACTATCCATATTATTAGTTCCCAAAATAGAAGTTGTAAGAATCATCTTCTCTGAGAAACTTTAACGAGTGAATCAAAGAAACTAATAACATGAACAAGAATTCATGATAAGTCAGGATTTAGGCCAATCTACTATTGATCATCATAATGATATGAATTAGGTCTTTATGATAAACGACATATTAATAAAGACAGCTTTATTCATATCGGTCATTGTCATATATAATCTCTATTATATAGAGCACTTTCACTTAGATGTTTCACTACATTAGTAATCCGAACCGAGATTATTTGCACAGAAGAATGGGCATCAGTGAACCGTGGTCTTAGTTCTCTGTTCAGCTACAAGCTACAACCTCATATATAAATAAGAAACTTTTTGATATTTAATATAAAATTTTCAATAATAAATATTATCAATTTAACATTCAGAATTATATTTACAAGTTTTTCAAGGTATAAACTCTAATACTTTTAATGGAAAAGCATTGATATTGGATATCAGTGGTGCCCAACACATTTTAGAGATGACGTCCTACAATTTGTTAGTGATATTTCTTAAAAACTATTACATTAAATTATATGAGACTTAATACTTAATTATACTAATAATAATATGTCACTTAGGAAGGTGCAGGGCCGTCTTAAACATTGTGGAGGCCCTATTTTAATTTTAAAAATTAGGCCCCTTATAAAAAAATGAATTTTTACAAAAATACTAGATTTTTTGGTAAAAGTTTACAATTTTATTATCACACATAATTTTTTACAAAAATACTGTCTTTTTTATAAAACAACCGTAAAACAACAAAATAGAACAATTAAAACAGTAGAACAATTAAAAAATAACCGTGAAATACAGTACACAGTATAAAACTACCAAGACCGACCCAAATGATTTAGGAGCCTTGGGCGAAGTAATAGTTTCTTTCTAAAAGAAGTTGATCACATTCTCACCACTAGCTACCCAATTACAATTAACGAATATTAGCTATGATTATTCTCATTATGTTATAGATATATATATTTGTTTTTCAATAATCAATTAGTTATCAAATTAAATTAATTTATATTGCTTAACTACGTTTTTAATAGCTTCATTTATTTTATATTCAGTATTATTTAATTTAATATCTTAACGTAAGATATACTAACCGAAATAACTATAACCCAAGTTAATGAATTTGATTCTTTTTTTTTAAAAAAAAAAATTGGACCTTTTCAAGGCCCTGTGCAGTGGAACTGCCTGCACACCATTAAGGCCAGTTGTGGGAAGGTGTTAGATATCAATAATGTCTTTTAGCATTTCTCTTAATGGAATTATCTCAAGAAAAAAAAACTATAATAGTGAGACTCCATTAATTTCATTTGACCTTTTTGATATACATGTAGTCTGGGTTTAAAAGAAGTGAGAAGTAGTTAGAAAAAAGAGGGAGTAATTTGCGGTATAAATATGTAAATTTAATTTTTGATTGTTGATAAATATTTAAGTTTAATTTTTGACAGTAATAATACTTGTTGCCCCTTATTTTGCCCAAAATACGTGGACCAGTTAAACAGGGACACGTGGATCAGATAACTTGTAAATATTTGATAAAGTCTTTGTATGCCTCAAGGAAGCACCCTGGGCATAGGTCCCGGAGGAGGCACCCGGAGCACAAGGTACTCCCGGAAGCTCGCATAGCATGAAGCCTCTCCGGGATGTGTCAGGCCTCTCCTGAGCAATCAAGTCGCATTTAATGCCGCATGGGAGGAAGCGTGTTGGGACTGCAACACGCAATAAAGTCTGACGGCACAACCCCCAAACAGCAGCGCCACAGTAATGATCATTTAAGTCTAGCGACGGCTACTGTAATACCCTGGAATTAAGGAAATGGATTAGCAAAGCCCTAACTAGTTAATTGAGTATTATTGTAGAATTATATTATATTATAATTTATTATATGCGAATTAATATGAGAAATGACATGTTAAGACCCCGTTGGTGAGTTAGGGGGCATTTTAGTAATTTTGACCCGAGAAGGGTAAAACTGTGAATTTAATTTATTTATGTGCTTATGAACTATATTATTATATAGTATATCTGGTGTGTCCTTTTTCAGGTGTGTTCTGACAAGTTGGCGCGGTATAGTCACAATCGGGTATTTCGGGCTGAACCGGGTTCGGGGCCGAAATATAATTTTGGGATAAATTATTGGCATTTTATTTATGTGTGAATAATCTGAAATTATTTAAATATGTGTTATATATGAAATGAATTCAATGCCCTTGATTGTTTGAGTATGTGAGAAATGGCCCTAGGGGCAAAATGGTAAATTGTATTTTTGGATTTATTTTCAACTAAAGGCATTATTTGTAAAAAAATGAAATTCATTCTCTGCATTTACCTTAACCCTAAAACAGCCCCCTTCCCTCTCTCTCTCTCTATCTCTCTTTGTATTTGGTTGAAAAATTGGTGATTTGCTTGGTATTCAAGCTTGAAATTGAAGAATTGTTTGAGGAGTTGTGGCTTGATCATTGCATTGAAGCTTGAGGTAGTTTTTCTATTGCTGAAATTTAATGAATTTGCTGCTGTGATTTTATGGTTGAAAAGCATGAAATAGGTTGGGATGGTCTTGAGATGCATGTTGGTGTTTTCTTGTTGATTTGAGCATGTTTGTACTTGGATCTTTTGAATTGATGTTGGGTTAGGTTTAGACAGAATTTAAAAGGAATTTTATTGTGTTTTTATTCTGTTATTGAACTTTGAAATTAATTGTTCAAGTTCAAGTTCTTGAGCTTGAAGTTCTTGGTAATTTTGCTTAAGTTGGAGCTTTGAAGTTTATGATGTTTAATCTGAATTTTTGGGGTTTTTACCATTGGATTTTTAATGCATGAATTGTGTTTTAAGCTTTTGATTTAATTACTGGAAAATCTATTTAATGGATTTAAGTTTTGGTTGTGAATTGAGTTGAAATGGATGAGTTTTTGGGGCTGAAATTCATTGTTGAAGGCTGATTTTTAGTTGCTGGTTTTTGGTGTTGTTGGAGAGTGAATTAGGTGTAATTCCTCTCTAATTACTTGGTTTATGTTAGGTGAAAGTTTGGTATGATTGTGGGTTGATATAGCATGAAAATTGGTGTTTTTGGATGCATTTTCGTGGCTGGAAACTGGGTTCCCTGGGTTTTTAAACCCAGTAGCCGCGGCCATTTTTGGCAGCTTATTGTATTTTTTTCGGGTTTTTGTTTTGGTCATAACTTTTGACTCGGGACTCCGTTTGGGACGTTCTTTATATCGTTGGAAAGCTCGTTCCGAGCTATATCTGAATATCTGGAATTTAAATGCCCAGTTTTTAATTTGTGGAAATGGATTTTGGGATTAACCCTATACTTGTGTATCCCGGAATTGTGACTAGGATTACCGGCACTTGGTCAAGAGCACCCGGGGATTTGGAATCTCCATATTTGTGGGACATCATGTAAGACAGTAGTTAGCACGTAGAGATATGCGCAATGGCGCTTATATGGAATGTGATTTATATGAGAAACTAGAAACCGTGATTAGAGTTATTACTCTAAAGTGAGCGGTTTATTGGCTTAGGGTTATTACCCAAGTGAATTGTTAATATGTAATTGTTATGCCATGATGTATATAGCTGTATATTGAAGTAAAGGGTTATGTGTTCAAGGCATAATCGGGTTGGACTCGGTAACTAGAACCGAGATGAACTGTTCTAAGGCCTTATTGTAATTAGACGTGTGAGCGTAACACGTAGGTCTATGCCACATAGACATAAATAGGCGTGTGAGCGTAACACGCAGGTCTGTGTCATACAGACAAATATGAAATGGCATTATTATTATTTATGTGATGAGTTATATATGATTAACGATATATCTTCTTGTCTTCTTGGGCTTGGCTCACGGGTGCTCTCTTGTGCGGGGAAAGGGTAAATCTATCTCTGATCAGCCATGAGTATGGGAGTTGGGCGATGTATGTACATGTTCGGGCCACACTAGACCAAGCGGGTTGGGGTCTACCTGCGTTGAAACTTTTGTAACTCTATTTTTGCCGCTTAGGTCGGCTAAGGAGAAAAGACTTGTAATATTTTGTAAAATGATTTTTTTGGGATCCCGAAACATGTAACTTTTGTTTGTAAGGTTAAAATTATTACAAGTTTATTTTCATTCCGTTTTCGTTTAAAGTTTTAATTTCTGCGCTTATTTTAAAACCAATCCCGTTTAGGGGATTAGGGTTTCTTAATCATATTGGGTAGCGTGCCTAAATCTTAGGGCGTTACAGTTTGGTATCAGAGCGCCAAGGTTTTTAAACTTCCTGTAGACCGGTCGAACATGTACAATCATCGTCAGAGATAAGCTCGACTCATGGTGCAGTAAGTGTTGAGAGTAAATACTTTACTGCTTATTTGATCAATTATTTACCGCTTTCCATTTTAGGCAGTATGTAAGCATCTAGAGTATTTATGTGATATATGATGCCATGCTTAAAATGCTATATGTTAAGTGTTTAATTATATGAAGTAAATAGTTGAGTTAGGGTTTAAGGTAATAAGTGCATAAGTGTGGTATTGGTGCTTAACTCGCTGGGGTTGTTGGTTACAGGGGTACTTGTAAAAATGGACCCTCCGCAATCATCTAGACCACAGGGCGAGCAAGTAGAGCATGGTGTAGACCAAACCAATCCACCGCACGCCTGCACCTCCGCGAATCCGGGATAATGCGGGGGTTGGCAATGCTAATCCTCCCGCCGACCGCGGCGCAGATGTTCCATGAAATGCGAGGTATCATACTTCGTCAAGAGGAAGAGTTGCGTCGATTAACGCAACCGCACCGCTGCCCTGTTGAGCAAGTGTTACCACCGGTGCTCGTGCCGGTGGTGGGTAACCGGGGTTTATGATGCCGCATAGAGATTCCGTGTTTGAGCGGTTTGTGAAGCTGCAACCTCCTACTTTTCTGGGAGGTACTGACATAATTAAAGCTGAGCAATGGATGAGTACAATCACCCGTATCCTTGATAATATGGGAGTGACGGGAACAGAGAGAGTGAATTGTGCAGCTTTCATGTTACAAGATCATGCCCGCGTCTGGTGGGATATTGTGGGACAGACTCATGATGTCAATGTAATGACTTGGGATGAGTTTAAGAATTTGTTTGAAGAAAAATTTTATAGCATCGCTGTGAGGACTTCACACATGGAAGACTTTGTGAAATTAACTTAGGGGAAGATGTCTGTGGCCGAATACACTCTAGAGTTTGATCGGCTGTCCAAGTTTGCTGGTGATCTGGTGCCCACAGATTTCACCAGGAAACAGAAATATGTGAGAGGACTGAATGCCACAATCAGTCGGGACTTGAAGATTACCACTACTCATGACACTTTGTACAAGAAAGTGGTAGAGCTAGCCTTAATTGCTGAGGAGGCTGAGCATCAGGTAATAAAGGAGCGGTACGCAAAGGATGTTGTCACGGCATCGAACCCCGCCGCTAGTGGTAATATCGGTAAAGGGACCGAGACGGTGGTAACACTGATCACAAACGAAAGGTTGATGCTTCCGGAACATCAGGGGGTAACAGGAAGTTTTGGGGAAACAGAGGTGGCCGCCAGGGCCGCGGATCTTCATTCCGATCTTATCCTGAGTGTCCAAAATGCAAGAAACACCATCAGGGTGAATGTCGGGCCAAGACTTGTTTCCAGTGTGGCATGGTGGGCCACTTCATCAGAGATTGTCCTCAGACTAAGAAAGAGGAGCCTAAGAAGAATGTTACTCAGAACCCGGGACGACTTTTTACCATGACTCAGGCTGATGCTGATGCTAGTCCGTCAGTGGTGACAGGTCAGTTGTCTATAAATGGTTGTTCTTATACTGTATTGTTTGATTCAGGAGCTACCCACTCTTATGTGTCAAGTAGAGTAATTGAAAATTTTGATAAACCATGTGATATTTATGCTTCGGGGTTTGGTACCCTTTTACCTTCGGGAGACCTTATAGTATCCACTAGGTGGATTCGGTCCTTGTCCTTCTGGATTGACGGTTGTGAATTAACCGCCAATCTAATAGAATTGCAAATGTCTGATTTTGATATAATCCTGGGAATGGATTTTCTGTCTAAGTATGGGGCAACGATTGACTGCAAGCGGAAGATGGTGGTGTTTGAGCCTGATAGTGCCAACCCAACAGTGTTTGTGGGTAAAGTTCAGGGGGCACGCATACCAAGAATAACACTTTTGAAAGCTAAGGACCTGAGGAGCAGAGGTTGTCCGGGATTCATAGTTACCGCAAAGGGATACCACCAACCCGTGACATCCGGACCCGAGAGTACAAGATTGGTATGCGAGTTTCTTGACGTCTTTCCGAAGATCTACCGGGATTGCCACCTACCCGGGAGATTGAATTTGTAATTGAGTTGGTTCGGGAGCGGAACCGGTATCAAAGGCATCGTATCGAATGGCTCCCAAAATTAAAAGAATTGAAGATACAACTACAAGAATTGCCGAATGCGGGATTCATTAGGCCGAGTTACTCTCCTTGGGGTGCTCCGTATTATTTGTGAAGAAGAAAGACGGGTCTCTGCGAATGTGTATTGATTACCGAGAGTTGAATAAGCTTACCATCAAGAACAAATATCCTTTACCTCGAATTGATGATCTTTTTGATCAACTGAAAGGGAAGATGGTCTTCTCCAAGATCGATCTTCGCTCAGGCTATCATCAGCTGAGAATTCGAGAGGAAGATGTCCCGAAAACTGCTTTCCGTACTCGGTATGGACATTATGAATTTCTAGTGATGTCTTTTGGACTCACCAATGCCCCGGCGGCATTCATGGATCTTATGAATCGGGTATTCAAGGATTACCTGGATAGATGTGTGATCGTGTTTATTGATGACATCTTGGTTTATTCTGAATCGGAAGAGGAACATGAGTTGCATCTTAGATCTGTATTGCAACGATTACGAGACCACAAGCTCTATGCTAAATTCAAAAAGTGTGAATTCTGGTTATCTCGTGTCTCTTTCTTGGGGCACATAGTAGATAAAGATGGGATAATGGTGGACCCGGCCAAGATTGAAGTCGTTTCGGGATTGGCCAATACCAAAATCGGCTACTGAGGTCAGAAGCTTTTTGGGCTTAGCTGGGTATTATCGTCGATTTGTTGAGGGTTTCTCAAAGATCGCTGTACCCTTAACGGAGTTGACTCGAAAGAATTTGAAGTTTGTTTGGACTGATCGGTGTGAGAAAAGTTTTTTGGAGTTAAAGCAGCGCTTGATTACCGCTCCAGTGCTAACTCTTCCTTCAGATAAGGAAAAATTTGTTGTTTATTGTGATGCCTCGAGACAAGGTCTCGCTGTGTTCTTATGCAAGCTGGAAAGGTAATAGCTTATGCTTCTCGGCAGTTAAAGGAGTACGAGCAGAGGTACCCTACTCACGACTTAGAACTCGCGGCAGTAGTATTTGCGCTAAAGATTTGGCGGCATTACTTATATGGCGAGAAATGTGAGATATACACTGATCATAAAAGTCTGAAATACTTCTTTACCCGAGAGAGACTTGAATATGAGACAAAGACGCTGGCTAGAACTGGTGAAGGATTATGATTGTGAGATCCTTTATCACCCTGGTAAGGCCAACGTGGTTGCCGATGCCTTGAGTAGAAAGGGGCAGAGTCAGATAAATACTGTGAATCAAATCTCGCAGCAGTTAGCAAATGAGATGACCCGAGCTAAAATCGAGTTGGTTGTAGGGCAGTTGGCTAATATTACCCTGCAATCTACTCTTTTAGAGCGAATCAAAGAAGCACAATTGCAAGATCCAGAGTTAATGAAATCCCGAGATAGGGTTTTGGCTGGGAAGACTAGTGACTTTACAGTGGATGAAACAGGAAGGTTACGATTTATGAATCGTGTTTGTGTGCCTATGGATGACGGTATTAAAAGAGAGATTATGACTGAGTCTCATACGACTCCTTACTCAGTTCATCCGGGGTCAACGAAGATGTATCAAGACCTCAAGGCCATGTTTTGGTGGCCAAGCATGAAGAATGACATCGCTGAGTTTGTTGCTAAGTGTCTTACCTGTCAGCCAAGTGAAGGCCGAACATCGAGGCTGCGGGGTTGCGCTGCGGCCATTGAATATCCCGCAGTGGAAATGGGAAGACATTGCTATGGACTTTGTGGTAGGCTTGCCGAGAACCACGGGACAGTTCGACTCTGTATGGGTCATAGTGGACAGGTTTACAAAGTCAGCGCACTTTTTGCCTGTTCGAACGAACTTCTCCATTGATCAGTATGCTGAGTTATATGTTAGAGAAATTGTTCGTCTTCATGGTGTCCCAAAGTCCATTGTTTCAGATAGAGATCCGAAATTCACATCAAGATTTTGGGAGAGTCTACATCGAGCTATGGGAACTCAGTTAAAGTTTAGCACAGCATTTCATCCTCAGACGGATGGACAATCCGAGAGGACTATTCAGATCTTAGAAGACATGCTACGGGCATGTGTGCTTGACTTTGAAGGATCATGGGTAAAGTACCTTCCCCTGATCGAGTTCTCGTACAACAACAGCTATCAGGCAACAATTAGGATGGCCCCTTATGAGCTTTTATATGGAAGAAAATGTAGATCACCTATTCACTGGGATGAGGTAGGTGAAAGAAAGTTCTTGGGTCCCGAGGCTGTTCAGAGAACAAGTGAGGCAGTTGATAAAATTAGAGCGCGAATGCTCGCGGCTCAGAGCAGACAAAAGAGTTATGCTGATCCAAAGCGACGGGATATTAATTTTCAGATCGGGGACATGGTGTTTCTCCGAATATCGCCAGTGAAAGGCATCAAGCGCTTTGGTAAGAAAGGAAAACTTAGCCCCAGGTTCATTGGACCTCTTGAAATCCTTGAGAGGATAGGGCAAGTAGCGTACAGGTTGGCTATGCCCCCAGCGGCGCGTACATGATGTGTTCCATGTTTCGATGCTTCGAAAATATGTCTCGCATTCGTCCCATATCCCGAGTTATGAAGCATTAGAACTACAACCAGATTTATCATATGAGGAACAACCGGTGCAAATACTTGACAGAAGGGAGAAAGTCTTGAGAAACAAGACAATTGCACTGGTGAAAGTGTTATGGAGGAACAGTAAAGTAGAAGAGGCAACCTGGGAACTCGAGACGGATATGCAGCAGAAATATCCAGAGTTGTTTAGGTAAATTTCGAGACGAAATTTCTATAAGGAAGGGGTAATTGTAATACCCTGGAATTAAGGAAATGGATTAGCAAAGCCCTAACTAGTTAATTGAGTATTATTGTAGAATTATATTATATTATAATTTATTATATGCGAATTAATATGAGAAATGACATGTTAAGACCCCGTTGGTGAGTTAGGGGGCATTTTAGTAATTTTGACCCGAGAAGGGTAAAACTGTGAATTTAATTTATTTATGTGCTTATGAACTATATTATTATATAGTATATCTGGTGTGTCCTTTTTCAGGTGTGTTCTGACAAGTTGGCGCGGTATAGTCACAATCGGGTATTTCGGGCTGAACCGGGTTCGGTAGAAATATAATTTTGGGATAAATTATTGGCATTTTATTTATGTGTGAATAATCTGAAATTATTTAAATATGTGTTATATATGAAATGAATTCAATGCCCTTGATTGTTTGAGTATGTGAGAAATGGCCCTAGGGGCAAAATGGTAAATTGTATTTTTGGATTTATTTTCAACTAAAGGCATTATTTGTAAAAAAATGAAATTCATTCTCTGCATTTACCTTAACCCTAAAACAGCCCCCTTCCCTCTCTCTCTCTCTATCTCTCTTTGTATTTGGTTGAAAAATTGGTGATTTGCTTGGTATTCAAGCTTGAAATTGAAGAATTGTTTGAGGAGTTGTGGCTTGATCATTGCATTGAAGCTTGAGGTAGTTTTTCTATTGCTGAAATTTAATGAATTTGTTGCTGTGATTTTATGGTTGAAAAGCATGAAATAGGTTGGGATGGTCTTGAGATGCATGTTGGTGTTTTCTTGTTGATTTGAGCATGTTTGTACTTGGATCTTTTGAATTGATGTTGGGTTAGGTTTAGACAGAATTTAAAAGGAATTTTATTGTGTTTTTATTCTGTTATTGAACTTTGAAATTAATTGTTCAAGTTCAAGTTCTTGAGCTTGAAGTTCTTGGTGATTTTGCTTAAGTTGGAGCTTTGAAGTTTATGATGTTTAATCTGAATTTTTGGGGTTTTTACCATTGGATTTTTAATGCATGAATTGTGTTTTAAGCTTTTGATTTAATTACTGGAAAATCTATTTAATGGATTTAAGTTTTGGTTGTGAATTGAGTTGAAATGGATGAGTTTTTGGGGCTGAAATTCATTGTTGAAGGCTGATTTTTAGTTGCTGGTTTTTGGTGTTGTTGGAGAGTGAATTAGGTGTAATTCCTCTCTAATTACTTGGTTTATGTTAGGTGAAAGTTTGGTATGATTGTGGGTTGATATAGCATGAAAATTGGTGTTTTTGGATGCATTTTCGTGGCTGGAAACTGGGTTCCCTGGGTTTTTAAACCCAGTAGCCGCGGCCATTTTTGGCAGCTTATTGTATTTTTTTCGGGTTTTTGTTTTGGTCATAACTTTTGACTCGGGACTCCGTTTGGGACGTTCTTTATATCGTTGGAAAGCTCGTTCCGAGCTCTATCTGAATATCTGGAATTTAAATGCCCAGTTTTTAATTTGTGGAAATGGATTTTGGGATTAACCCTATACTTGTGTATCCCGGAATTGTGACTAGGATTACCGGCACTTGGTCAAGAGCACCCGGGGATTTGGAATCTCCATATTTGTGGGACATCAGGTAAGACAGTAGTTAGCACGTAGAGATATGCGCAATGTCGCTTATATGGAATGTGATTTATATGAGAAACTAGAAACCGTGATTAGAGTTATTACTCTAAAGTGAGCGGTTTATTAGCTTAGGGTTATTACCTAAGTGAATTGTTAATATGTAATTGTTATGCCATGATGTATATAGCTGTATATTGAAGTAAAGGGTTATGTGTTCAAGGCATAATCGGGTTGGACTTGGTAACTAGAACCGAGATGAACTGTTCTAAGGCCTTATTGTAATTAGACGTGTGAGCGTAACACGTAGGTCTATGCCACATAGACATAAATAGGCGTGTGAGCGTAACACGCAGGTCTGTGTCATACAGACAAATATGAAATGGCATTATTATTATTTATGTGATGAGTTATATATGATTAACGATATATCTTACTGTCTTGCTGGGCTTGGCTCACGGGTGCTCTACTGTGCAGGAAAGGGTAAATCTATCTCTGATCAGCCATGAGTATGGGAGTTGGGCGATGTATGTACATGTTCGGGCCACACTAGACCAAGCGGGTTGGGGTCTACCTGCGTTGAAACTTTTGTAACTCTATTTTTGCCGCTTAGGTCGGCTAAGGAGAAAAGACTTGTAATATTTTGTAAAATGATTTTTTTGGGATCCCGAAACATGTAACTTTTGTTTGTAAGGTTAAAATTATTACAAGTTTATTTTCATTCCGTTTTCGTTTAAAGTTTTAATTTCCGTGCTTATTTTTAAACCAATCCCGTTTAGGGGATTAGGGTTTCTTAATCATATTGGGTAGCGTGCCTAAATCTTAGGGCGTTACAGCTACTCTGCGAAGAGTCACGTCAATCACAAGGCAAAAAGGACATTCCTCATAAAAACCCTACGACACCTAGGGATTTGACCATGCATCACCCATGGTATATTCATTGGGAATACCCAACTTTATGGATACTTAGAGATGCGTTTGTAAGAACAATTCTAGGGATTACCCCACCAAAACACTATAAATACCCCCTCAAAGCTCATTCAATGGGGTAGAGAATCTTGGGTTGCATATGAGCAAGAAGAGCAAATACTCACCAAGAACATTCTCCGTATTTATGACGGTAACATTCCCTCAAGTGTGGAATCTGTATTAAATACATCCATTAATAGCAAAGACTCGTGGACTAAGGCTCATTAACGCCCCAACCACGTAAAAATCCTCATCTCACTTTCTTACAGCTCAATATTATAATTATATTTTAATAGTTGCCGAAAATCTCGGTCAACATTTTGGTGCTTTCATTGAGAGCTGAGGAAAACTGCTACACAACAAGCATTTGACTTCACAAAAATGGTGGAGACAAGAAGTACACGTCAGCCTCGCTCTCTGGAAGATGCTCAAGATCCAAATGAGGAAGATGTCGCCTCAAGAGCAGCAGAGGAGTCCGAGGAAGAAGAAGAAACAGTCCCCGACGAGGACTACGAGGGGAACCTCGACGAGTATGCCTATGACGAAGGAAGTTACTCGGAGCTGGTGCTTCTCAGACAAAAAGCTATCGATCATGAAGCCGAGATCGAAGCTTAGATTGCGCAAAACCAGAAAATGCAGGAAGTGATGCTAGCCATGCAGAAAGCCATGGAGGCAGCTGGCATTCACGTGCACCCCAAGGCCATGACCGCTGGGCTCAACAGAGAGCCGGCGACGTCTTCGCCTAATTCCCAGCAGCAGAAATCTAGGGAGCTTAGCCCTATAAGGTACCCTGCTGAGGAAAATCAGACAAAAAACCCTACTTCTACCCCTGGGCGAAAGAAAAAGGTGCAGGATCCGCGAAGGGTCCGCTCAGATTTCCCTAAAGGGAAAGGTCCGCAGAGGGGCAAGCCCCGAAAAGGGAGTCTTGGCCCTCAGGATCGAGGGGACCGGAAAAGCGTTTCTGTGCACCAGGAACCAGGGGGTAGAGGGAGAAGAGGACAGAGATGTCCTCCCATTGATCTGAGAAATCAAATCAATGGGAATCAAGGTGACCTCCGGGACCACCTTGACCAAAAAAGATACGGGCCCGTGGTTTCCTCGGGTACGTTAAACGAAGGGATTATGGCGAAACTCGCTATACTTCGAAAAGACATTGCTCGAGTCTCCCGAAGGCAGAAGGGAGACGACTCCGATTCGGACAGCGAGGATCGAGAGCCATGTGCCAAGCACATCCTGGAGGCGGAGCTCCCTAAAAACTTCAAGATGCCCGAAATGGCGGCATTTACCGGGAACTCCGATCCCAGTGACCACTTGTCGCGGTTCAACCGTGTCATGACAGTCATGCGGGTCAGCAATGATGCCAAATGTCTGTGCTTCCCACTCACTCTGAGTGGGTCAGCGGAGGAATGGTTCAAAAAGCTGGAACCAGGATCCGTGGGCTGTTGGAACAAACTCCAGACCACCTTCCGGAGACAGTTTGTCGCCGCCAGGAAGGTTAACTTGGAGGTTAGTGCCTTGACCAATATCAAGCAGCTGCCCACTGAGACCCTGAAGAATTACATCAAGAGGTTCCGAGGGAAGCCTCGAAGACCAAGAAGGTTGATGACGGACAACAGCTTGCACTTCTCCAAGCAGGAATTCGCACGGGGACTCCCTTCTGGAATGAGTTGCAGCAAGAAGGGGCTGCTAGCCTCCAGGACTTCCAGAAAAGAGTCCAAAAGTATATCAACCTCGAAGAAGCCCAGATCATGGCTTATGGAGGCTATTATCCCACCGGGATAGCAGGGTACATGCCTGGAGTATCGCCCTCGGGTACTGCCCCGACCGCGACTCCACAAGTGAGTGGCATACAGTTCTGCGCTGCCGGGTACGGCCCGGGGGCCAAGCTTTGGCGCCAGCATCTTCCCATTATGGCAACCCGTCCGGAGTGAATGGACAAGCTCCTTCACAAAGCTGCCCCGACTGCTAGCTTAACAGGCCCTACCCAGGGGTCAAGGAGCAAAAGGTCCTCCAAAGGCAGCACCCGAACGCGAGAGAAGCGCCAGAAGAAGGGGTACACACCCCAATATACTCAGTACACGGAGCTATCGGACTCCCAGGAACGTGTGTACTTTGCCACTAGGCAAAATACGCACTACCGGAGACCACAACCATTGTACAAAGACAGCTCCCGGAGAGATCTGAGTAAAAGATGCGAGTATCACAACGACATTGGTCATAGCACCAATGAGTGTAAGAATCTCAAGGACGAGATTGAAAATCTAATCCGTTTGGGCCACCTCTATGAGTGGATCAAAAATAGGTTGCCCCACCTTAATCCGGGGCAGGTGGCTGGGGGTATGCCTCCGGGAACACCAGGGGGTACATCAGGAGTATTGGCTCCAGCTGCTCCCGCAGGTGACGCCCAGCATATTCCCGGACTACCGCCCCGGCCTAATGGGCGGGTAGCCATGATCTCCGGAGGTCCCCATATCGGAGGGAACACTCGTAAGGAGCAAAAACGATACGCCGAGGCCACAAAGCACAATGAGGTATGGGAAGTTACTCAACTCCCAGCTCAAAGGCCTCGGCTGATGGACCAACCCATCACGTTCACGGAAGAAGATGCCAAGACGGTGCGTTTTCCTCATCACGACCCGCTGGTCATAGAGACCCCCATCGCAAATAAAGTGGTGGCCAGGGTCTTAATTGACAATGGGAGTTCCGTGAACCTGCTCTTCAAAGAAGCCTTCACTGCGATAGGGTTGACCGACCGGGACGTCTCGCCTAGTGGGTCGCAGCTCACGGGGTTTAACGGGACGACACTTATCCCAATGGGAAAAGTAAGGCTCCCGGTTACTCTGTGCCCGGATACCCCCCAGAGCACATTTAAATATTGCACCTTCGTGGTGGTAGACTGTCCGACAGCCTACAACGCGATCCTCGGCCGGCCGGCCCTAGTGGACTTTGGTGTAATCACTTCAATCCGACATCTGTGCCGAAAATTCCCTACCCAGGAAGCCGGAGTCGGAACTGTGAGGGGAAATCAGGGGGAAGCCAGGCAATGTTACAATGTTGCCACCCACCTACCCATACTTATGGTCCGGGAGTCTCCTGAGATAGAGAAGGCGAAGAGGATGAGTTGGATCCTCGCATAGGATCCGAAAGGGTCGTGGAACCAATGGAGGACGTCGAAGAAATACCAGTGTGCGACGACGACTCCACCAAAGTACTCCGGATAGGGAAGAACCTGGACCCGGAGGAAAAGGAAAAAATAATAAAAACACTGAAGGGCGCCATCGACATCTTTGCATGGCGCCAAGAAGACATGACAGGCATAAGCCCTCATGTCATCACTCATGTACTCAACGTCAACTCGGACATGCCTCCTGTACAGCAAAAGAGACGCCCGCTCGACTCGGTGAAGGCCGAGGCTCTAGAGAAAGAGGTGGACAAACTTTTGACCAACGGCATGATCCGCGACGTATACTATCCGGAATGGCTGGCCAATCCGGTCCTGGTGCCCAAGCCGAACGGGACTTGGCGAGTTTGTATAGACTTCACTGATCTAAACAAAGCTTGTCCAAAGGACTGCTTCCCGCTACCCAGGATCGACCAAATGGTAGACGCCACATCTGGATTTAAACTGTTGTCTTTCATGGATGCCTATGCTGGGTACAACCAAATAAAAATGCATACGGCAGACCAGGAATGCACTAGCTTCAGGACCGATAAGGGGGTATACTGCTACCTAGTCATGCCTTTCGGACTGAAAAACGCCGGAGCAACCTATGAAAGAATGGTTAACCGGATGTTTAAAAGCCTCCTGGGACGAAACATGGAGGTATACGTGGACGACATGCTCGTCAAATCCAAAGCATGCAACAGCCATGCAAGCGACTTAGAAGAATGTTTCGAAGTCGTCCGGAGATACGGTATGAAACTCAACCCAAAAAAGTGCACCTTTGGGGTCAAGTCAGGAAAATTCCTGGGCTTCATAGTCAGCCAAAGGGGGATTGAAGCGAACCCGGAGAAAATCCAGGCTCTCTTGGATATGCCATCCCCCAAGAAGCATAAAGACGTGCAAAGCTTGACCGAAAAGGTAGCCGCGTTGAGTCGTTTCATCTCGCGATCCACGGACAAGTGCATACCCTTCTTCAACGTGCTAAAGAAATGCCAAAAGTTCGAATGGTCGGACGAATGCGAGGAGGCATTCAAGAGGCTAAAAGATCACATGGCCAAACTTCCTATCCTATCGAAACCCGTCCTTGGAGAAGACTTGTTTCTTTACTTGGCAGTCTCCGAGCACGCGGTCAGCCCGCCACAGTCGGGAGGAAGAGAAAACTCAGCATCCCGTGTACTATGTCAGTAAGCGCATGATAAGGGCCGAGACAAGGTACCCGATCATTGAAAAATTAGTATTTTGCCTCCTGATGGCGTCAAGGAAGTTAAGGCCATACTTCCAAGCCCATCCAATCAAGATCCTAACCAATCATTCGCTCCGGCAAGTTCTCCAGAAGCCTGAAGCATCCGGAAGACTTCTCAAGTGGGCGATGGAGTTAAGTCAATTCGACTTACACTACGTCCCCCGGATTTCCATAAAAGGCCAAGCCTTGGCAGACTTCATTACCGAATGCAACGAAGCCGAGGCAACAGCAAATACGTCGGTACCACCAATCCCGACCTGGAGGGTATTTGTAGACGGAGCTTCTAATGAGAACGGGTCAGGAGCCGGAGTGGCTATGATCTCACCAACTGGACTGCGGCTCCAGGCGGCACTTCGATTCGACTTCACAGCTTCAAACAATGAAGCCGAATATGAAGCCCTGATAGCAGGGCTGAAATTGGCAAAAGTTGTAGGAGCCAAAAGAGTGGAAGTATACAGTGACTCTCAACTGGTCGTAAACCAGGTATCCGGAGAATACCAAACTCGCGGCGAGCGGATGGCCGCGTACGTGACAATAGTCCGAGAACTGCTCCACGAGTTCACGGACTATAAAATAGAAAGAATCCCCCGAGAAAAGAACGCTCACGCGGACTGTCTGGCTAAGTTAGCCTCGGATAGCGAAATCGAAGAGCTGGGGGTAGTACCAGTGGAACGCTTGGCAGAGCCAAGCATCAAAATAAAAGAGACCACACTAACGGTTGGGCAAGAACCCAACTGGATGGTCCCCATCATAAAATACATAACCACAGGTGAGCTGCCCCAAGAGAGGGCACTGTCTCGAAAGATTCAGTATCAGGCTCATCGTTATGTAATGATGGACCAAATTCTCTACCGGAGAGGACTCAGCATGCCTTATTTAAGGTGTGTATCGGACCCTGAAGCTAGACAAATCATGCTAGAGGTCCATGAAGGGTTCTATGGAGATCATACGGGAGGACCCAGCCTCTCAAAGAAAATATTGAGGCAAGGGTACTTCTGGCCAACAATGAAAAAAGATTGTATAGACTATGTCCAAAAGTGTGACTCGTGCCAAAGGTACGCGAACATACCGAGAGCTCCTCCAAACGAGATCACCACGATGACCGATCCACGGCCCTTCGCGGTACGGGAATAGATCTCATCGGGTCTCTACCTACAGGGAAAGGAGGGGTAAAGTATGCAATAGTAGCAGTAGACTACTTCACCAAATGGACAGAGGCTGAGCCTATGAAGACAATAACTGCCAAGAAGGCATTGGACTTTGTTATCAAAAACATAGTGTGTCGATACGGCTTGCCTCACAAAATAGTCTCAGACAATGGAAAGCAATTTGATTGCGAGGAATTTACTGACTTCTGCAACCAACACGGAGTAGTGAAAAGCTTCTCCACGGTAGCCAGCCTCAAACAAACGGCCAGGCGGAAGTGGTCAATAAAATCCTAAAGGTCACCTTGAAGAAGAAGCTGCTGGCCTGCAAAAATAACTGGCCTGAAGAATTGCCAAGGGTATTATGGGCCTACCGGACGACCCCCAGAACCACAACCGGCCACTCGCCTTTCTCAATGGCGTACGGTTGTGAAGCAATGGTCCCGGTAGAAACATTATTCCCATCCCACAGGAGGACGACTTACGATCCTGCCACTAATCAGGCATTGCTTCAAGAAGCTTTGGATCAAGTCGAAGAACTCCGGGATGAGTCTCAAATACGGATGGCTGCTTATCAAAAGAAGGTGACCAAGTATTTTAACTCTAAGGTTAAAAACAGAAAATTTGCTATTGGGGATATGGTCCTAAGAAGGGTTTTCCCAGCCACCCAAGAACCCGGAGTGGGGGTACTTGGGCCAAATTGGGAAGGACCATATGAGATCGAGGACGAGATCGGTTTCGGCACTTACAAACTAAAAAGAATGGACGGAACCACCGTCCTAAGAGCCTGGAATGCTGATCACCTCAAAAAATATTACCAGTAGCGAAATAAAACTTAGACTTTGTTCAAAGGGTTTGTACCGTCCAAATGTATACCTCCTCTCATATTAAATAAAACTGAGTGCCTTAAAAACAAAGTTTCTATGCCACTCAGGGGGGTACTAGGGTATACCGCACGGACAGACAGAAAAACAAACTAAGTAAAATATCCTGACCCAAAGGGCAGGTCAAAAAGTATGCACAAAAATAAAAAGCATAAGTATAAAAACCCTGATCCAAAGGACAGGTTAAAAAAAATAACATAAGTATGTGGCAAAAGAAAGATCACATAGAAAATATCCTGGCCCAAAGGGCAGGTCATATACATATAAATGGCCCGGGGATAGGCCTTAAAATATAATTGTCTCCCCTTCGAATAAAAACTGCTACCTATATATATTGTTCTAAGGTAGCAGCAAATATGTACAAAAAAAAAAGAGAATAATAAAGGAACCGGGTGGAATCTTGGTTATACTGGGTCGATTGTACAGCAGCTCAGTCAGCGCGCGGAGGAAGGCGAGGTCCGATACGTGCCTCTAACACATCATCAAGCTTCTTCTTCTTTTCCCGAAATTTGGCAATCATTTCCTCGGGTTTGAGATAAAAAGTAAGCTTGATATTTTGGTCGTTGGTGGACCAAGCCATGTAGACTCCATCGTCAAAGCGCTTCGGACACCGGGCGCAGGAAACAGGAGAGAGGAGCTCGGCTCTTTTGGCCTTCTTGATGGATTGTTCTTTGAAGTCCCTGAGCTCCTTCAGCTCCGCAGCTAGAGCGGCCTTGGACTCTATGTTCGCCTGGTGAGTTCCTCTAAAGATCTCACCTTGGCGACCATTTCATCCAAAGCCTCCCTGGCCTCCCGGAGGTCTCGCCTGGCCTTATCAGCAGCCTCGCTTTGAGCCCTCAGTTCCTCCTGGTGTTGGGCCTCCATCCTGTCCCTCCGCTGGGCCTCGTCCCGGATCATGGCTTCCGCCTGAGCCTCCCTCCGTTTGGCCTCCTCTTCCTTGGCCTTGGCAGCCGACTCCTGGCGCTCGGCAGCCTCCTGGTAGATCTGCCTCTCCGCTGTGAGGTCCTGAAGGACCTTCCTGACATCGTTCATGTCCCCGAAGTCGGACAGAACGAAGCCATGATTTATGATGTTCTTGGAGAGGCGGCCAGCCTCAGCAGCAAGCTGAACCATAATACAAGTATAAGAAAGAGAGGTTTCTCAAGAAGAAAAATAAAAGGAAAAGCAAAATTGCGAAGTACTTACCACAGTGAGAGAATGGCTGAGGTCCTGGACCTGGAAGATAGAGTTCAGGGAAGCACAAGTGGCGAACCGCTTGGGCGCGCACCGAGTGAGCTGAGAAGCGAACTCGCCGGTCATCTCCGCGACAAAAGGAGCCAAGGTGGGCCCAAGGAAGCGACGGAACCAGTCCGATAGCAGATCCAGGTTGAGGTCCCACGGATCCTGGTACTCCGGGTGATTGATGCTCGCCTCAACCTCGGCCCGCAAAACCCTCCTAAGGGCTTCCACCTCAGCGTACCCTCGGGAGTACTCGTCCATGGCATAGTTATGCTTGGCTATCCGAAGCTCTTGCCTCACCTCATCTCCCGGGACCGGAGTAAGCACGATGTTGGGAGGAGCAGGATTTTCTTCCATAGGGGAGACCCCGCCGTCAAGTCCGTGGGCGGGAGTGTCAGCTCTCCGAGGCTTCTTGGGCTCGTCCTGGGCAATCATTTTGCCCTTGCGCTTACGAATCAGAGCCACCTCAGGCTCCTCTTCGCCTTCTTCAGCTTCCTCCGGAAGGGCTCGGGGCTCTCCCGTACCCTCAGCAACTTCCTCCGAGAAGTCCCACTGCTTCCCTTGGCCTTCTCCCGGAAGCACCTCCTCGTCATCCACTAAGTCAATAGTGTCGGGGGGAGCGCTGGAAGAAACCTTCAGGGAAGGGGTCGGGGGGGAAGAGGTGAAGGCCGGAGGAGCCACGGGAGTGTGAACTCCAGCAAGCTGTTCCAAGATGGCATCCATGGAGACACCTGATTCACAAAATAAGCAAGTGTTAGATGTCCGTGGGGAACCACTTATACAAGATACAACGAATAAGCTACTCCTACCCGAACTTCCTAATTCGTCCCTAGCAAAGTCCTGAACTTTAATGCTGGCAGCATCATCTCCGAGATAACTGTCCGAGGGCCGGAACCAGCTGGACGTTATGTAAGCTGAAGGACCTAAGGGAATAGGTTCCGGAGGGCCGGAGCCCATCCGGGACCGACCTAGGAAATCTCCTAAGTTTGAAAAATAAAATTCTTTCAAACGATCCCCCCACCGGGTCGACGGCATCCTAAACCTATGAAGACGCTCGTCGAACCCTACAGGCCTATGACTGGCGTATTCACCAACGGAAGGAACATAACGAATTATCAAAGGAGACTTACCGCCGGCACCGGAGGTGCTAGCACCAGGAGCCCCCGAGTTTGGTTTTGGGACCGAAGGCTGTGGCCGGGGGTTTGCCTCTCCGAAGAATCTTCAATACGAAGGGGCCTCCTAGCAGGACGATCCCCAATCTCTTCTTGAAGAATCTTGTCAAAAAATTTAGCCTCGGACTTCCCGGCAATCGCCTGGCTCCTTCGCACCACCGGACTCCCCACGCGAAGTCCCCTCCCAGAGGCAGCCTGGGCCTGAGAGTATGCCTTCTTCTAGGCCTTCCGGTAGAGATAATCTTGGTACTTCTTCTCTGCCGTGGCGATAAGCTCATCCCGGAAGGCCTTCTCCGCAACCGGCGCCCTTACGTTGGGACAGATGACCCGTGAGAGGTTGGAGTCCTCCACGGATTGATGAGGAAGGATAAGTTTGGCCTTCCTGCAGTTCTCCGTGGTGACCAAACCCCCGACATCGAGATCGGCGCGGTCGTAGGAGGCAAAGGCTTGGGCCCTCCGGAGGAAGGTCTGAGTAGGGGGCGTCCGCTGATAAGGTGGGATCCTCACCCACTCAGTAAGAAGCTCCGGGTGATCCACTGCCCTAAACCCGGAGGAAAAGAAAAAACGATGGCGATACTCCTTAACGTGAGTCTGCCTATTATACGGAACCACCCCCTCATTAGCGGGATGGATCCGGAACCCATAGAAATCGTCCTTAAGTTTGTCCCCTTTCTTGGGACGGATACAAGTTCATAAAAATATAAAATTTCTGCCGGGCTGGGAGATCCCCATCCGCGGGCGGTATAAAAAATAAATAAGCCTGAAAGCAGGCGATAAGCTTGAGGAATGAGTTGGTAAGGCGCAAGGCCGACAAATACAAGGAAATTAACAAAATAATCTTGAAGCGGGAGCATGGCACCGGCCATCAGGTGAGTCTGACTCCAGGCCCTGAAGCCGTCATAATTGTGATTAGGCGTCTCCGAGTCGCGAGGTGGCCGGTGATAAGTCCCTGAAGTGGAAGGTTTGATCCCAGCAGCGTCTATAATGTTCTCCAGCTGGTGAGGACAGGTTAGGGTGGAATGAAGCTCAGCCGCTTCCCACCCGGTCGCTCGGGATTTGTACCCCTCCTGGGCAACGGGTCCTAGGGAAACCTCCTCCAGAGTGGCCACGCGTTTCCCGCTCTTCTTCGAAGATTTCGAACCAGAGGCAGACATTTTGTATTCTGTGAATAACAAAAAAAAAAAAGGAAAGAGAAAATTCCAGCAGTTAGGTCCCATACCAAACCCTAAGTCAAGAAAAAGGGAGTGGGGGTCCCCTAACCGCTGGAAAGAGGCCCCCTCTGGACACGTGTCACATGGGAAACCCTAGAAAGATTCCCTGAACAAGTGTCGGGTGCAGTAAAATCGCAGAAAGTGGTTTTACACAGTAAAAGAAACAGAAGGAAAAAGACCCCATTCTATGCCCTAAGCAATCGTTGAACGAAGAACATATGGTTTTCTTCAACAAAAATGCACGATAAAAACAGAGGCATGATAATGGCGATCCTACAGCTAAAGCAATAAACACAAAACAGAACACCTGAAGAACCTAAACACTCGCATGCCCAGGAATCTCAAAATGCGAACCCAGAAAAAGCAAACACACCAAGTAAAAGCATGTCATTACCAAAGGATGCAAGAAACTTACAGTAAAGTGTTGAACTGGGGGTCCTGAGTTTGGTCGAGTAAAGTCGAGAAGGACTGACGATAGCTAACAGGGAAAAACTGGAAAAAATGGCGAAGTGTTAAGAAGGTTCGTGCTGTTTTTGAAGAATTTTCTCTCTGGGAAATTCGAGCAAAAATGGCAAGGAATGGAAAGTAACCGAAATGAAGGAAAGATGGTGGCTTTTATAGGCAAAAGTGCATGAGGAACAGGCGTCACCACCTACCAATCGTACGGTGGGGGAAACGCACGATTCAAATACACAAAGATCAACGGGTCAGATTGAATTGCCATAAAGGCGGTGGAAACGTTTGAGTATCCGTCTGACACCATTAATGCGCCACATCAATCAAAGGGCGTGAAATGAATCGACCTCTGCAAAAGCGAATCGCTGCATTTAATGCCATCATTAGATGCACCCTCACGCGCCCCAAGCTCGCGCCGAGAAACCGAGGAGGCGGCCGGAGACGCCTCTGCAAAAAGCAAATCGTTGCATTAAATGTCATCATTAAATGTGCCCCCACGCGCTCTGGGCTCGAGCCAGGGAACCGAGGAGTCAACCGGAGGCACCTAAGCAAGCCTTGGTTTATTTTCCAAGTAAACAAGGCTTGGGGGTAAATGTTGCCCCTTATTTCGCCCAAAATACGTGGACCAGTTAAACAGGGACACGTGGATCAGATAACTTGTAAATATTTGATAAAGTCTTTGTATGCCTCAAGGAAGCACCCTGGGCATAGGTCCCGGAGGAGGCACCCGGAGCACAAGGTACTCCCGGAAGCTCGCATAGCATGAAGCCTCTCTGGGATGTGTCAGGCCTCTCCTGAGCAATCAAGTCGCATTTAATGCCGCATGGGAGGAAGCGTGTTGGGACTGCAACACGCAATAAAGTCTGACGGCACAACCCCCAAACAGCAGCGCCACAGTAATGATCATTTAAGTCTAGCGACGGCTACTCTGCGAAGAGTCACGTCAATCACAAGGCAAAAAGGACATTCCTCATAAAAACCCTACGGCACCTAGGGATTTGACCATGCATCACCCATGGTATATTCATTGGGAATACCCAACTTTATGGATACTTACAGATGCGTTTGTAAGAACAATTCTAGGGATTACCCCACCAAAACACTATAAATACCCCCTCAAAGCTCATTCAATGGGGTAGAGAATCTTGGGTTGCATATGAGCAAGAAGAGCAAATACTCACCAAGAACATTCTCTGTATTTATGAGGGTAACATTCCCTCAAGTGTGGAATCTGTATTAAATACATCCATTAATAACAAAGACTCGTGGACTAAGGCTCATTAACGCCCCAACCACGTAAAAATCCTCATCTCACTTTCTTACAGCTCAATATTATAATTATATTTTAATAGTTGCCGAAAATCTCGGTCAACAATACTCAAGTTATATTTCCAAAATTTATATAGGTACATGACGGTTAAGTGTGAAATCAATAGCCACGTGACGATCTCTAATTAGTTTAGGTCATTAAATTTTATTTTTATTTATAAATTAATTTACATACAGAAAGTTAATAGGAATATGATAAGTCACTTATAGAAATTTTAAAAATATAATTATTACTGTGATAAATATACTTAATAAATTTAAGTATTTATATATAATTGAGAGTTAAATTTACATATTTACGTGTAATTTAGAAAAGGAAAATTTACATGGTATACTAACTTTTATCATTTTTTCACAAAAATATTGCTAGGTGATATTTTTTACTTTTTTACTGTGTTTTTTTATAAGTTTCATACTGCAGTATGCTGTGTTAAGTTTTCACTGGTGTTCTACTGGTGTTTTACTGGTGTTCTACTGTTGTTTTGAGTTGTTTTGCTTTGTGTTTTACTGGTATTTTTATAAAAACACAGTATTTTTGAAAAAAATGCCGTGTGACAATATTTTTGTAAAAATTAACCCAAATTTCAATATTTTTGTAAATTTTCCTTTAGAAAAAAATAAATTAAATATTGTTTAATATGGGCCAGTAGCTCACTATAGTGTAGTGATTGAGTGGGACCCACATAAGGATGAAAGAGAGAGAGAGAGCACGTGAACCCAAAAAAAAAGGTAACGAACTATGGTGGGACTCTCTTAACTGCCGATCTCAGAAAGCGTTAGTAGCGGTTGTCAGTTGTGATAGTTGGCAAGGAATAAGAGTTAGAAGAAGAGGCAAGCTTTGTTTGCTTTGCAAGAAATACTAATAATAAATATGAATTGTTTTTATTAGAATATTTAAGATGTTGTCACGTATCTTTCTTACTTTTCTAGCTGTCTTACCCTTTCCTTGCTTTCCTCACCCTCAAAAATTAAATTAAATAAAAATGTATAATTTAGGTTTCCTTCAATCTCACGTTACCACCACATTTTTTGGTCTTGCGGTGAAGGTCTTTTATCTTGTTCCAACACCTCTAGAATATATACCCTTTTTGTACATATATGTATATACATAATATAGTTTTTTTTTTTTTTTTCTCCTTTATTTATTTATTTTTTTTAGAGAAATAATTTATGAAACACTTCTGAGCAAGAAACTTTGATAGATGCGCCAGGTCCGTAGAGATACCAATAAAGATTGACATCAGTCAAAATGAGATTTCTAATACAATTAGGAAAGTTAACCACTAAACATAAAACATAAATTGAGGAATACATTCCTTTTTTTAATCATTAATTTTTTATATTTACTAAATTATGTATCTTAAATTTCATTAGCGGTTAAAAATTCTCCCTAAACTATCAAGATTGTTAGATTAAGAACTTTTATCTAATTTTAGTAAAAAAATTCTAACATGGATGAATGTTCAGGGGGCATAATTTAGTACATATCAAAATTTAAGGGACATGATTTGGTAGATATCAAAGTCTATGGAGCATGGTTTAGTATATAAACAATCACTGAAACAACAAAATTAAATGAAATTAGACAAAAGTCCTTAAATCTAACAATCTCAATAGTTCAGAAAGAATTTTTAACGACCAAAAAAATTCAAAGGCATGATTTGGTACATGTCAAAGTTAGAGAAAAAAAAAATACTAATTAGCCTAATTAAAAATATCCTTACATTATATTTTGTTAAAATCTACCTACTTTTAGATTGCCTAATATACTCTTGCCCTCTACGTAAGTATAGCACATGATTTATATTAATCTAAAGCAGTGACAGACCCAGAATTTTTATTTTGTGGGGCTTATTTATCCTAAAAAAATATTTATAACTGCATTATAATCACTTTTACCAAATTTATCTAATTTTATGGGGGCTTTTCTACTATTTATGGGGGCTCTGGGAAGGAGTCCTGGTGGGAGCTTGATAACTTCGTCTCCTTTTGTAAAATTACCTCCCCTTTCTTTATCGGTTGTATGTTTGAATATGTTAGTAGACAATGTAATTTTATGGCCCATAATGTGGCCAAGTGGGCGTTTTCTCACCAGAGGTTCGGTTTTGTGCCACTATCCTCTATGCCCGAAACTATACTTTGTAATGACCGTGAGGTCTGACAGTTTTTTTCAATCTAATGCATGTACGCTTTTCTTCAAAAAAAAAAAAGGCCTATAATTATTAAATTAAAAAATTTACATTTAATTTTTTAAAAGGCAATATTTTTGTTAGTAGGGCTATAACCCCCACATCAATCTTAATGGGTCCGTCCCTGACCTAAGGGATATAATGAAGACCTTATCTATAAAAATAGGTATATCTTAACGAATATGAAAATAAAAAATTAAAATTAAAATAAATAAAATAAACTAAATACAATTTCTTCCAAATTTAGCCTAAAGTATGAGATACTATATTAATTGCTTTAGAGCAATACAAAAGGTCCACAACCATAAAACATGTACAAGACAATAATATACTTAAGTACAACTGTACAACTCCCAAGTAAGAATCCAAGGGATGAAGGGAGCATAATTAATAAGTTTAAGAATAATGCATTGGCATTCACTCAAACCGAACCTTATCAAACCAAGAAGCCAACATTGAATCACTGCTTTTCGAAAAGCAAGAGCCTCCATAATTTCTGGCTCGAAAAAGCCTGAAACCTTTCACTCCGCCAAATAGCCGATGCCAATCTTGCCTCATCCCCGACCACCGTACCCAAACCGCACGTCCCTTAACATTATCAAGAGCAGCATCCATAGTTGTCTTGGAAAAGTGGCAGATGGCAACGAAGTGGATTATGATCAATTGTGGATTATATTGTCACTTGGATAAGCTGCAAAAACTCCATTGCCTAATCCCAAGTCAAAGCTGTGGACAAAGTTACCTTTTCATGAATCATTTTGTTTATTCTAAACCACACCCTCCAAAGAAATAACTAATAACTCAGCTATATATCTAGATATTAATAAATAAATACCCATCTTGTAATCTATTTCTTTTTTTTTTTTTTTTGTTAGTTCCACCAATTGCTCAGGCCAGGTGACAAAATTACAGACTACATATCCAAAACCAAGCACATATTTTTCTGGCCAAATGGGCAACATAGATTGACAAGCATCGGTTTTCATGTACAACTCTACTTAGTTTCTTCTTTCAAAATGATCTCTCAAATAAATGGCAACTACATACTACACAGACAGGTTATACAAATCCTGAAAATATATAGGATCTGTCTAGTTGAAAAGTAAGACAACTACAAATTATGTAGGCCTCATTTTGATTGACATCAGCAAAGATCTTGTGTGTGTATACACATTTGTTTTATGTCGGTCAAGACAAATCGTTAGATGTATCTTCGTCCTCAGCAACTGTAACAATCTGCTTACTCTTCTGGAACTCTTCGGCCACTCTAGTTTCCTTATCCTTAGGAAGCTCGTTACAGTGAATGGTGTACCACACTGGTCTCTCAGCTTGAAACAAGCTGCCATTTCAAAATAGAGCCAGTTAATGTCATTTATCACAAGATGATCAGAAAAATAAGATGAGGGAATGCAAATCACGTGTTCGCATCAACAAATATGAGTCATTTATTGATGTCTAGTTATACCATATATATATATATACACAAAGAGAGTGAGAGAGGAGGGCGGGACTTACGGATGCTGACACAGCATTGGGCTTCGAACTGTAAGTGCATACTTGCAAGTAGATAGCTCTGTAAGGGAACTTATCATAGCTCTCGGTTCTGAGCATACAAATCTTACCTGCAAATGATTATAAGAATAATTTTGACATTAGAGACAGAAAAGATGTTGTATAGTATACAGCAATGTAACACCATCCTTGTACCTCAGTCTCTCGTGGTTGATTTGTAAGATCACATAAGGTTCCGTTTGTATATTGATGAGCATGATACCTAGAAGAACACAAACATACAAGTAATTAATAATCATCTATCTCTGCCACAAAAAAAAAAAATCATCTATCTCAAAATCCACACTATCTCAAACTTCTTCATTTTAATATTTAAGAATATCCTGCCTTTGGGATGCATCTTTTGAGCGAGGGTCCTTAAGTGTTGATATGTCTGAGAGATTCTGATTGTAAGCGGCTGTAGCCTCTGCATCATACTCACCGAGAATGAACTCTTGAACTACCTGAAATGAAAAAAATATCCAATACCATTATTATCAGTATAGTCTGGTTCTGACCGATTTTAAACATGGACAAGGCTACTACTGGCATTTAGACTTCATCTTAGACATATCAATTGTAGGTTTCTGAGGTAAGAGCATCATAAGCACACAACTAGTAGTGGGATAACAATTACAACACAAAAGATCAGCTGTGCAACTAAAGTGGATAAATGCATCAGAAGATGTGTGTGTCAACATCAATACCCCCTCCCCTTCCCTCCAATAGATACATGTAAAGGACGACAATAAACATGACATAGGCTGGTAGCCTAAATAGTAAATACCTTTTCCTCCTCCAAATGAAGTTGCCGTACTCTTTTTGGATAGCAGAATTCGTATGACCACCAACCTTCTTGCTGCAATGGAGAATAGGTAAAATTAGTAACTAAGGTCTCGATTGGTGCGTAAAGTAGGATAACATAGGAAATAATTATCAAGTAAGATTAAAAAGAAAAAGAAGATGAGTGAGTTGCCTATTTCCAAACATGAAATTTGACCAAATAAGAGGGCTAAGAAGAGCTGTTTGTTTGCAATTTATTGTCAGGTATACATGGATTGGTACTGTAAGTCAATATTCACCCATGAATAAATGTTAGATGTATATTCCACAATCGTGATCCATTTGAAAAAAAAATTATCAGATCACTAGAAATGCCAATTCAAAAATTGAAAGTCATTACCATACAATATGCTATATTTTTTTAATGCAACTTTTCATATGTTCATATATGTGTGTGTGGGAAGATGAAATATATTGCTGGGAAAAATTATCTCGGATTTCGTAATGAAATAAAATTATCTAGTCGATGAATTAGTTTAAAGATTGGGCTAATTTTTCCAATATATTCTACCAAATCTCATGATAAAATCATCCAGTCTCATTCATGTCCTATCCAGCATTCCCAAATGTTCCCTAAGAGCTACAATCACTTATAAGGGCATAATTGCAGATTTTAGAAAGACATTGTGGTATGCATTTGTGCGTTTTATATTCAAGAACTACGTTTATAAGTTCATTATTAAAACAATGCTAAAATGAATCACGAATTTTCAAAGTAATTTCACGACTTATAGTACTTACTCTAACAAAGCATCGATCCCTGAGTTCTTCAAGCAACTCATCTGGTGTCTTCAACTTAATCCTTTTCTCACTCTCTACTATCATGCTGCTGATATTATGCTGCGTAACCGTCTTTCCACTCTTGACTTTTTCTACCTTAGGTAAGTAACATAAGTAATTCTGCCCATTGTTATTGGGCATCACCACAGACTCTTGGTCATCTTCCTGCAGTTTATGTGCATCATGTTACCAATTGACATGTATATTAAAGTTATTACAAAAAATGTATACTATCCAATTGATTTAATTCTAATCTTCCCATTGAACACCAAGATCTTTAGGAAACAAGAAATTCTAGCACATAGCTTGATAAGATCCCCTGAGAAATCAAAAACCTTGAAAATTGAAAAGCTAACAATATTTCTAGTTTCGAGCCTTTTCACTACAATGTTACACTGCCCAGAACTTTGAAAAGCTTAATAAATAATTAAAGTGGGAGAATCTTGAATCTCAAAATACAAACTCCATTCCCATAACATCAATAAAATCACTAATTGAATCAATCTAGTATCTAAACTAATTAACACATAGAACTACAAATCATACATTCAGAAGATCCCAGAAAAGAAAAGAAAAAATAATAATAATAGAAACATACAGGATGATATGGTGAGTCTTCAGAATGAAATTTGATATTGTATTTTGGTTCACGAGAGCTTCGAGCAAATGAGCCACCTATTTTTTTAAAGATAATAATCAACATATAGTTAATTAAACATCAAATATGGCATTCACAACCTTATTCTATACATAAATATAGTAATTGAAAGAGATAAAAGGGCATGATTAATTCGAAGATGGGTTTCAGAATTTGAACCCCAAATGGCCCAAATTTAGATGAAAAAGACAAACTGAGAATAGGGTTACTGAGTGTTACCTCCGACGTGAAACTGTAAGACTTGTTCGGCTAAGAGAAAGTGAAACAGAGAAAATGAAATCGAAAGGAAGAGCGCTACTCTCATCTTTGATCTTTCTTTCTTCAATCCCAGAGATCAACCGCTCTGCGCTATTCTTCTCTTATACGATCCTTTTCTTCTGTTTTTATTTATTTAGTTTTGAAGTTATTTAGCATTGTTAAGTGTGTGCTAGCGCCTCCACGCAGATTAGCCAATAGTTATTTGCCACGTTTAATAGAAGACTCTGACCTGTGACGTGGCAATACATTTTTCAGTATACCAATGGCGTGTTGTGATTGGTTACCAATTTCCAATATACTTTATTAAATGATAATGTGTGAGATTCAATATTGAATTGCACTGATAGTAGTATGTCACCTTTTGTGGTGCTTGCCACCTCAAGGTACCTCAGAGCATCTCTAATGGTTAAATTTTAGAGAATACTTGTTAACAGGGGCGGACTCACATGTAGGCGAGGCGGGGCAGTTGTCCTCCTAAAAACAAAAATCAGAAAAAAAAAAATATATATGCAATTTAGTTAGTTACGACAAATATTTGTAATAAAAAGTGAAATTTATAGACATAATATTAACTTTAGTGTAATTTAAACCAGATTATATATAGGGTAGAGGTTAATAGGTTCAACTCCCATAAAGAGCATTTTTATATTATTTTTTATCTTTTTAAGTTTATTTTTGCCCCATTGCCTTATAAAAATAAATTTACGCCCCCTCACTTTAAATCTTGAGTTCGCCACAGCTTGTTAAGGTCGACAGCTTAGTTGGAAAAATTTGAAGGTGTTATACCATTAGAGAAGAATGCATGTCATTCTACGAATTTATATTGATATCATACAATGACATTGATGCTATTTATTTTCTAAACAAAAATTAAAGTATATAAAATTATACAATTTATAATTAAAACAAATAATATATTTGTACTAGTAATCTTGAAGGGTGTCATATCACTCACTGTGATATTTTTAGAAGTAAGAGTGTTGAAAATAATGTGTAAAAAAAATAAAATAAAATATTATATTTTTAGATGATATGGAAATTTTAGCACTTTTATCGAGAATGCTATCATGCTTTACAAATGAAAAGAAAATCTGTTGTCCTCAAATTTGTAACGCCTGTATTTCTATATTTACTAAACTTGAAAGATAACTTTAATATATTATATCTTTATAACCCTATGGGTCGGGATCCCGAGTATCAAAATGAAATTTAAAAGTATTTTACTAATATGTACATATAATATTTTTATTTTAAAAACTCGCTAGTATGCAACCTCAAAATACAGACTCCAAAATAGAAAAAGATCGAAACCCTCCAGGCTGCACTGCCGCGATATGTACAATCACTGCCGAGCTCCATCTCACTGTTCCTTCATCTTGGCTTTCCCTTTACCTACACAAGGTAGCAAACTGATGAGTCAACAGACTCAGTAAGATATGCAAGATATATATATATAAATAATGCAATGCCAGCTTTATGATTAAATTGCCCCTCAATAATTAAGCTCACCAAATGGATAAGAACGTTCTTAAGGGAAGTACGACTACTGTACCAAATGCACTAAAGTACCAATTCTGTACTCGTGTTGGTAGAGTCCTAACTGTACTCCCGGGATTTACTAAGTGTTGTACCACGAACACGACGTACCCCTGGTACTCGTGTTGGTAACACCGTAACCACACTAATATACAACACTATACTAACACCCTAATAATCACATTCATATTAGTGCTAGTAGTGCAAATCACTAAAACAAGCATATATTCATATATATATATATATATATTCTTACGCTATCTTACCTCGTTCCGTGCTCAAGTGTGCCGGTCAGCCTGAGTGGAAACGCAGCTCGACGCTTTACAGGGCCCTAAACTATAATGTTCAAAATTCGATGAGAGACACGCTAAAACACTTATCGGGGATTTAAAATAGAAACTAAGCTCAACCCTATCGATAAATAGGATGCCAATACCCTAAATTACCTAAAAACGGGAAAAACTAGGGCTCGGGAAAAAGTCCCAACCGGCAGACCGGTTCCCAACCGGAACCCCAGTTCCTGGGTACCAACCGGTCGACCGGTTCTAATGGTCCCCCAGAACCGGTCGACCGGTTCTGTGCGGGGAACCCTAAAACCGATCCCCACACTTCAATTCAATCCCAAACTCTCCAATAACTTCCAGAATACCTGTAAACACTGTAATGAAACAAACCCAAGCAACAAAACACAACAATTCCCCCAAAATTCCAATCCACCATTAGAGCTCCAACTTAAGCTCTTAAACTCAAATTCTATCCAAACACTAAAATAATCAACCAATTCAGCTTAGAGCAACTTAGATAATCACCACACAACTTTCACAATATAACCTCATACAACAAACATCACCACAGTTCCAAACTTCATAAATTCAAACCTAAAACCCCTATATTCACAAAATAAAACACAAGGAGGGAAAGCAAGAGATGCTACCTTAGATTGAAGCACTCAAATTCCTCTGAATTCACAAAATTAAGCTGAGAAGAAACCCACACCCCAGCTGGTCCCTTGGTGGTTCGAAAGAAAGGAAAGAAGGAGAGAAAGGTTGAGAAGAATGGTGAAGTTCTAGGATTTTTTAGGCATTTTCAGCAAAAGAAAGAAAATTTATCTAACCTATTATTAATATATTTAACTAATGGGCTGATTATAACTAATGGACAAAAGGGAATAAAGAATTAATTACTTTTGAAGATAAATACCAATAGTTTTAAGAAAAGGTTTTCAAGGGTATTTTGGTCATAATTTATTCCAATCAATTCCCGACACTAACGAAACCTAACTATAACACCCCGACAAAATATTCTAAATATATATATACACACAGCTTCCGAACACAATCGCAGAAATTGAGTAATTTACATAAAATAGCATAATAACATATATGATATATTAAATATATTTCCAAAATATGCATTTCATAACTATTAATTTATTCTCATTTATAAATCCTAATTATTTAATAATTTAAAGCATTAATCATATGCGGTCTTTACAATTATCCCCCCGTTAAAAGGATTTCGCCCCCGAAATCTACCTGAACAACTCTGGATGCTGAGTTTTCATGTCAGACTCCAACTCCCAAGTGGCTTCTTCCACTTTACTATTCCTCCAGAGTACTTTAACCAATGATATGGTTTTAGTTCGAAGGACCTTTTCCTTCCTATCTAGAATTTGCACTGGTTGTTCATCATAAGATAGGTCAGGTTGCAATTCCAACATCTCATAACTCAGAATGTGCATTGGGTCAGACACATACTTTCTCAGCATGGAAACATGAAATACATTATGCACTGCTGACAATGAAGGAGGTAAGGCTAACCGGTAAGCAACTTGTCCAATTTTCTCCAGGATTTCAAAAGGTCCAATAAACCTAGGGCTTAACTTGCCTTTCTTTCCAAAGCGTTTGATCCCTTTCATTGGGGATACTCGTAGAAAGACATGATCACCAGGTTGGAATGTAACATCCCGTCGCTTGGGATCTGCATAACTTTTCTGCCTGCTTTGAGAAGCAAGCATTCGAGCTTTAATCTTGTCTATCGCTTCATTTGTCTTCTGGACCAACTCAGGGCCTAAGTATTTCCGTTCTCCTGTCTCGTCCCAATGAATTGGGGAACGATACTTTCTGCCATAGAGCAGCTCATAAGGAGCCATTCCTATGGTACTTTGATAACTATTGTTATAGGAGAATTCAATCAAAGGCAAATATTTACTCCATGACCCTCCAAAATCCATGACACAAGCTTGTAACAAGTCTTCAAGTATTTGAATAGTTCGTTCAGATTACCCATCTGTTTGAGGATGAAAGGCTGTGCTGAATTTCAAATTAGTTCCCATAGCCTTTTGTAAACTCACCCAAAACTTCGATGTAAATTTAGGGTCTCTATCTAAAACGATAGATTTCGGTACCCCATGAAGACGAACAATTTCTTTCACATACAAATCAGCATACTGATCTACTGTATAGGTTACCTTAACAGGTAAGAAATGTGCTGACTTTGTAAAGCGATCCACTACAACCCAAACTGAGTCGTACATTCCTGTGGTCCTAGGCAAGCCAACCACAAAGTCCATCGCAATGTCTTCCCACTTCCATTCTGGAAGTGTTAATGGCTGAAGTAATCCTGCCGGTCGTTGATGCTCAGCTTTGATTTGTTGACAGGTTAAGCACTTAGTGACATAATCCACCACATCCCTCTTCATCCCATACCACCAAAAATAGGGTTTCAAGTCTTGATACATTTTGGTGGTTCCTGGATGCAATGAGTAAGGGGTAGTATGAGCTTCTTCTAGAATTTCTTTCTTAAGCTTGGCGTTATTAGGAACACATACTCGTGCTTTAAACAACAGCATTCCACTGTCAGAAGCTGAAAAGTCCTTAGCTTTGCCCGCTAAGACATCTTCTCGAATCTTAACCAATTCAGGATCTTCTAATTGAGCCACTCTGATTCTTTCCAACAAGTCTGACTGAAGTGTTAGTTTATACAATTTCTCAGTCACCAACTCAATGTTTTCCATAGTCATCTCTGAGGCTAACTGAGGAGAAATCATGACCATGTTGGATATCTGATCAGGTCCCTTTCTGCTTAAGGCATCTGCCACCACATTTGCCTTTCCAGGATGATACAGGATTTCACAGTCATAGTCTTTCACTAGTTCCAACCACCTTCTTTGTCTCATGTTCAAATCCTTCTGAGTGAAAAAAATACTTGAGACTCTTGTGGTCAGTATAAATCTCACACCTTTCGCCATATAAGTAGTGTCGCCAAATTTTAAGGGCAAACACCACTGCTGCAAGTTCCAGGTCGTGAGTTGGGTAACGCTGCTCGTAATCTTTCAATTGTCGAGAAGCGTAGGCTATGACTTTATCTGCTTGCATTAACACACAGCCTAAACCCTACCTTGATGCATCACAATACACCACAAACTTTTCTTGATCAGATGGCAAGGCTAGAACAGGAGCTGTAATCAACCGTTGCTTCAGCTCTTGGAAACTTTTCTCACATTTATCTGACCAAATAAATCCCTGGTTCTTCCTAGTTAACTCGGATAACGGCATCACAATTTTGGAAAATCCTTCCACAAAATGCCGATGATAACCCGCTAAACCGAGAAAACTTCGAATTTCAGTGACTGTTTTAGGTCTAGGCCAATTCTTCACCGCCTCAATCTTCCCTGGATCAACCATAATCCCGTCTTTCCCAAAAATATGCCCCAGAAAGGACACTTGTGACAGCCAAAACTCACACTTTTTGAACTTTGCATAGAGTTTATGATCTCTAAGTCGCTGCAGAACCATTCGAAGATGTTGCTCATGTTCTGCTTCTGACCGAGAGTACACAAGAATATCGTCGATAAATACAATTACAAAATTATCGAGGAAATCCTTGAATACCCTATTCATGAGATCCATAAAAGCTGTCGGTGCATTTGTTAACCCAAAAGACATAACTAGGAACTCGTAATGACGATACCTGGTTCGGAAGGCTGTCTTCGGAATATCCTCTTCCCGAATTCTCAACTGATGATATCCAGACCTCAAGTCAATCCTAGAGAATACCGTTTTGCCCTGAAGTTGATCAAACAAATCGTCAATTCTAGGCAGAGGATATTTATTCTTAATGGTTAACTTATTCAGCTCCCGATAATCGATACACATCCGAAGAGTTCCATCTTTCTTCTTCACAAATAGAACTGGGGCTCCCCAAGGGGACACACTAGGCCGAGTGAACCCTAGATCCAACATCCCTTGGAGTTGTATCTTCAGTTCTTTTAATTCAGCAGGTGCCATTCGGTAGGGTGCCTTCGAAACAAGTTCTGCTCCAGGAATTAAATCAATGATGAAATCTATTTTCCGCTGAGGTGGTAACCCAGGAAATTCCTCTGGAAACACATCCAGGAATTCCTTAACCACTTTAACCTCTTCGGGTCCAAGTAACACGGGTTTACTGGAATCCACTACCACTGCTAGGAATCCAACACATCCACTGCGTAGCAAATCCCTAGCTTTCAATGCTGAGATTCTTGGAACACGAGAACCTTGGACCGAACCAACAAAGACAAATGGTTCCTCATTCTCCGGTTCAAAAGTTACCATTTTCCGTTTACAATCAATACTAGCAGAGTATTTAGACAAAAAGTCCATACCAAGTATGATGTCGAACTCGGCCAATGGTAACACCACAAGATCAGCGCTCAATTCTCTATCTTCAATTCTAATTAACACTGATCTAACCCACTTTCTTGTAATAATTAATTCCCCATTAGGCAGCAGGGTTCCAAACCCCGTCTCAAAAATATCACCAGGTCTATCAAGCTGGTCAAGAACTCTTGATGACACATAAGATCGAGTAGCACCCGAATCAAAAAAAATAGTGTAAACAAAATCGTTGATTAGAAGCTGACCTGTAACTACTGAAGGGCTGGCAGCAGCATCCGCCTGAGTTATAGCAAATACACGAGCAGGGGCAGGCGCAGGTTTAGCTTCAGGCTTTGATTCTTCTTTCTTCAGCTGAGGACAGTCTTTCTTAAGATGTCGCACCGAACCAAACTGAAAACAGGCTCTCCGGTTACAAGTCTCGGGATGGTGCTTCTTACAGCGCGGGCACTCTGGATAGGAGTAAGTCTGACGCCCCCCTCTATTCTGATTTTCTCTAAACCTTTTTCCTTGCCCTGAACTTCCCGAAGATGGGAAAGTTCTTTTCTTCTACTCAAAAGTAGAATCACCACTCTCTTTTCCAGAGCCAGAAATAGGGAGAGTAGTGGTCCCACCGACACCAGGAGGCTCTTGGGTTTCTTGCAAAAACTTAACTACTCCTTCAGCTCGAAGAGCCTTGTCAACCATTTCTGCATAAATTGTGGTATCATTCGTTGTAATAACGAAATCATGCCGGATCTTGGCATTTAGTCCAACCAAGTACTTCTCATTTTTGCTAAAATTTGTTGGTACAATTCCAGAGGCTAACTTAGCCAAGCGATCAAACTTGGTTGTGTATTCAGTCACAGACATTCCCTCTCCTTGTACCAACTCAACAAATTCTTTCCGCTTTGCACTGCAGACTGCCTCATTATAGTATTTAGCATTGAACAATTCCCGGAACTCCTCCCAGGTCATTCTGGCCACATCCTTGGTGAGGGATACCATCTCCCACCAAATCAAGGCATCCTCTTGAAATTGAAACGTGGAACATGCCACTCTGTCATTTCCGACCACTCCCATGAAATTCAATATTCTTTCGATAACGGTCAACCACTGTTCAGCCTTAAGAACATCAGGACCTCCCAGAAATACTGGAGGTGTTTGCTTTTTGAATCTCTCATATAAAGGCTCCATACGGTTACCAGCAACATGTTGCTCAGCTAGCACCGCAGGGGCTGCAGGAACCGCAGCAGGCGGTTGCGGGGGAAGCTTAACAGGAGCATCCCGTTGCATGAGTCGTCAGATCTTTTCTTCTTGTTGCTCAATTCTAGTTTGCATCTCAGCAAACCTTTGTTCCCAATCAACCGGGGCCTGAGGTGGATTCTCCTGTCCACCTCTCAGGACACGACCGCGGCCTCTACCGCGTCCACGGGGGTTTTGGGGATTTCTACCACCCCGACCAACTCCGGTCTCAACCATTTCACCCTGCCTTTGAACGTTTCGCTGGGCGTCCATTATTAGGACTTAGCCTGCGAATCCACAAGGCACGTAGGTCAGACAGTGGTCAAAATATTTTTAAGACTGCAATTAGGGTTTATAACATCTATTTAATCATATATACAACATATCTTAAAACAATTTGCAAAAAGAAATAAAGCTTACGGAACCGTGAGTTGAGCTCGACACTGGCCTTGATTGTACATATCTTGACGGTCTTCAATGGACAACCTGGTGGCTCTGATACCAAACTGTAACGCCCGTATTTTTATATTTACTAAACTCGAAAGATAACTTTAATATATTATATCTTTATAACCCTATGGGTCGGGATCCCGAGTATCAAAATAAAATTTAAAAGTATTTTACTAATATGTACATATAATATTTTTATTTTAAAAACTCGCTAGTATGCAACCTCAAAATACAGACTCCAAAATAGAAAAAGATCGAAACCCTCCAGGCTCCACTGCCGCGATATGTACAATCACTGCCGAGCTCCATCTCACTGTTCCTCCAGCTTGGCTTTCTCTTTACCTACACAAGGTAGCAAACTGATGAGTCAACAGACTCAGTAAGATATGCAAGATATATATATATATATAAATAATGCAATGCCAGCTTTATGATTAAGTTGCCCTGAGCTCAATAATTAAGCTCACCAAATAGATAAGAACGTTCTTAAGGGAAGTACGACTCCTGTACCAAATGCACTAAAGTACCAATTCTGTACTCGTGTTGGTAGAGTCCTAACTGTACTCCCGGGATTTACTAAGTGTTGTACCACGAACACGACGTACCCCTGGTACTCGTGTTGGTAACACCATAACCACACTAATATACAACACTATACTAACACCCTAATAATCACATTCACATTAGTGCTAGTAGTGCAAATCACTAAAACAAGCATATATTCATATATATATTCTTACGCTATCTTACCTCGTTCCGTGCTCAAGTGTGCCGGTCAGCCTGAGTGGAAACGCAGCTCGACGCTTTACAGGGCCCTAAACCATAATGTTCAAAATTCGATGAGAGACACGCTAAAACACTTATCGGGGATTTAAAATAGAAACTAAGCTTAACCCTATCGATAAATAGGATGCCAATACCCTAAATTACTTAAAAACGGGAAAAACTAGGGCTTGGGAAAAAGCCCCAACCGGCAGACCGGTTCCCAACCGGAACCCCAGTTCCTGGGTACCAACCGGTTGACCGGTTCTAATGGTCCCCCAGAACCGGTCGACCGGTTCTGTGCTGGGAACCCTAAAACCGATCCCCACACTTCAATTTAATCCCAAACTCTCCAATAACTTCCAAAATACCTGTAAACACTGTAATGAAACAAACCCAAGCAACAAAACACAACAATTCCCCCAAAATTCCAATCCACCATTAGAGCTCCAACTTAAGCTCTTAAACTCAAATTCTATCCAAACACTAAAATAATCAACCAATTCAGCTTAGAGCAACTTAGATAATCACCACACAACTTTCACAATATAACCTCATACAACAAACATCACCACAGTTCCAAACTTCATAAATTCAAACCTAAAAACCCTATATTCACAAAATAAAACACAAGGAGGGAAAGCAAGAGATGCTACCTTAGATTGAAGCACTCAAATTCCTCTGAATTCACAAAATTGAGCTGAGAAGAAACCCACACCCCAGCTGGTCCCTTGGTGGTTCGAAAGAAAGGAAAGAAGGAGAGAAAGGTTGAGAAGAATGGTGAAGTTCTAGGATTTTCTAGGCATTTTCAGCAAAAGAAAGAAAAGTTATCTAACCTATTATTAATATATTTAACTCATGGGCTGAGTATAACTAATGGACAAAAGGGAATAAAGAATTAATTACTTTTTAAGATAAATACCAATAGTTTTAAGAAAAGGTTTTCAAGGGTATTTTGGTCATAATTTATTCCAATCAATTCCCGACACTAACGAAACCTAACTATAACACCCCGACAAAATATTCTAAATATTTATATATATATATACGATTCTCTAAGGCCCAACGTCGTTGTCCACAGCTTCCGAATACAATCGCAGAAATTGAGTAATTTACATAAAATAGCATAATAACATATATGATATATTAAATATATTTCCAAAATATGCATTTCATAACTATTAATTTAATCTCATTTATAAATCCTAATTATTTAATAATTCAAAGCATTAATCATATGCGGTCTTTACAAAATTGGTGTGTCTTTCCTGTCCCCACCAATTATTTCACGATATGCATCATTTGAATATATTTTACATGTATTAATTTAGTTTAGAGTTAATTTGGTAAGGAATTTATTATATGTTAAATTGGTATAGATGATGTGTACTAAAATAACTGGTGGGATTGGGAGGGCACACCAATTTAGGAATAGTAAGTTTTATTTTCTACAAATAGGAGGACATATACCTATACCAAAAGCACATACATTATCCTAAAATATTATCATTTTTTATTATTATTTTTTCTCTCATCCACATTATTCACATATATATATATTTTTATTTTTTACTCCAATGGTTAACAATATGGTTGTTCACAAAGTATTTGATCTAATTTAATCCGCACGGTCCAATCCAATCAAATTCGCAAAATGTGAATATCCGCACTTTCGTCGATTGGACTGGATTGAAAAATTTGAAATCCGCACTTGTACGAATTGAATGTTTTTTGACCTTAAAAAATAACCAATCTAATCTAATCCACACTTAATATTATATATACATATATTTTATAAAATTATAATAAATATAATATTATATATATTAGTGTTCTAGTAATATTAAAAAAATATATACACAAACTTCTAATATCTACACCCGTTAAAATTATTTCTAATAATATATTGAGTTGGTATATTTTATCTGTTTTATGATGGAAGATGACAAAAATAATTCCTATTCACGTAAACACATACACATAAATTTAGAGAAATATATATACTAGCTTATTTATTTTAGTAATGAATACATATATAGGGACACGATTTTGTCTGGTGATGTACTTTCATGGAATGTATTTCGTGGTACATTAGATTGGTCTCAGAGTACATTAGATGGGTCTCAGAGTACATTAGATGAGTCTGAGGGTACGTTACCATTTTTTAACCCTAATTACCCCTAGATCAACCCCAGCCCTTAGATCAAATAACTTATCCATCTAACGACTGTCGTACATCAAGGAATACATTCCGTGAAAGTACATCACGGGACAAAATCGTATCCCTACATATATATTCATCTAAAATTATATATTGTCATGATTATTTCGTTTTCTGTCATCTGTCATGAGTACATACATACTGACATGTATGTATATCAGTTTGTTTTGTATGTAAATAGAGATGGAAAGATATGATTGTTGGAGATTAAGAAAATAGTATTTTTTTTTAATGTTTGTTAAATTTTAGTTGTGGTATTGCTGCGTTTTTTTTTATTTTTTTGCATTTTTATAAAATATAAAATAATTTATTATTAAAAAATAACTCATTCAAAATAACTGATTTAATCCGCACTATTGCGGATTGGATTGGATTGATTTTAAACTCTTATGCGGATTGAATTAAATCCAAAATATAAATTTGACCAAAAAAATGCGGATGGGATAAATAGGCCTAGCCCATTTTGAACAATAATATTGATAAAGTTTATTTAAAAATGTTGACCACATTGTACATGTGGCAAATATCACTCCATGAGCAACCCCTTATATACCTTAGGGTAGGGTGACAATTAGTGTTCGTTTGGTGTTGTGTCGAGGCTTTGGTATTATAAGTAAATGCCAAACTCAAACCTGACCCATTTATTAATTGTGTCAAATTATTAAAGACTTAAAACTAAACTCAATTCGTTTATATAAATAATCATGCTTAATTTTAGTAAACTTACCAATTCATTAACATGTTTATAACAAGTTTAAAACATGTTTACAATCTTGTTATGACACACTTGTGAGCAATCTAACATGTTTACATCCCTATTTAACTAAAAAAACATAATTTAATGTAATAAATATAATACAATTAAGAATGAATACTGTTACATAGGTTATTATTGTGTATCAACCCGAAAATGATCGGGTCGTTTAATAAACTGGTCAACCAACCCAAATCCGTTTATATTGTGCATGTTTCAAGTCGTATTATTGTGCCTGACCCAGATTGCCACCCGTACTTAGGGTGCTCCTAGCATTTCTTACCATTAAAGAATTTTACTCTTAATTTTTCTTTCGATTTTATTTATAAGAGCATTACTATTTGACATCTTAAAGTGTCCAACACCATACCGATGTGGCAGGTTGTGAGTGGTTATAACGATTTCTATTGTTATTTATTAAATCAAAATGTGTGAGATCTGATATAAATTGTATGTTATGTGGTGTTTAACTCCTTAAGTGCTGATTAACATTTCTCATAATTACAAATGCCTTAATTCACTTACATTTTGTTCATTTATTCAAGAACATAAATAAAAGGCTAATTATGATTTTTGTCCACTAAACTTTGACATGTACCAAATCATGCCCCTGAACTTTTAAGACCATTGAAAATGCCTCCTGAACTATTGAGATTGTTGAATTTAAGGACTTTTGTCTAATTTTATTCAATTTTACTATTTCAATGATTGTTTATGTACTTTGACATGTACCAAATCATGCCACTGAACTTTGACATGTACCAAATCATGCCACTGAACTTTTAAGACCATTGAAAATGCCTCCTGAACTATTGAGATTGTTGAATTTAAGGACTTTTGTCTAATTTTATTCAATTTTACTATTTCAATGATTGTTTATGTACTAAACCATGTTTCCCAAATTTTGATATCTACCAAATCATGTCCTTCGAATTTTGACATGCACTAAATTATGCCCCTTGAACTTTCATCCATGTTAGACTTTGACATGCACTAAAATTTAATGATAATTTCTAGCACTCTTTTTCCGAATGGCTTGCCTCTCTAATTGTATTTTTGCTATTTTGAAGTGAGTTATTATCTTAAGTTTTTAATGAGGAGGTCATTTAAAAAAAATGAAAATTCGTGCTCATAAATTTTTTTTTTTTTTTTTGAAAGAAAGGAGCCCACTAGGAAGACAGAAAATCAAATAAATTGCAGGGGTCGTCTCCAATCCAAACGGCTGCTTCATCTAACCCAAGAGCTCTGTGAGCTAGTTTATCGGCCAGGATGTTGGCATCACGATTAATGTGGCAGAGCCGAGCAGCTGGGAAAAAAGATAAAGTATTCTTGATTTGTTTAATGATGTCACCAAAAACCGACATATCTTCTTTATGGCCAGAGAGAGCATCAGTAATGGCTTTGCAATCTGTTTCCACCTCTTGGACTAAGAAATGCTCGTTGATACACCACTGAAGCGCTGAAAGGAGAGATTTTGCTTCCAAGGTTGGGACCGAGCCTCCCCCGGAATGAGGCTGGGCAAAGGCGGCAACAACCAGACCGTCGCTGTTTCTGATGATACCTCCGAAGCCCGCTTTTCGGGGGGATTGAGAAAGAGCTGCATCCACATTTAGCTTGAGAAGACCCGGAGCTGGAGGAGTCCACGAAGAAGGGCCTGACATCTGTCTGGGGCGAGTAGGTGAGGGGGCCCGCTGGGAGGAATGATAGTCACCAAGATAGCTTTGAGCCAAACAGAAAATCGCCTGATCAGGATCGTGGGGTTGATTCTTTAAAGCTTTGTTCCTGTTATACCAGACAAGCCAAGCAGTACAAAGAAAAATCTCTACATCTTTCTTGGTCAGAGAAAAATAAATCATATCAACGATATCATGGAATAATATTTCTAAAGAATTAGCAAAAATGTAAGGATAAAATTGCGTACCTTTCCAGACTCTTCTAACGCTCCGACAATAAAACAATGCATGAGAAACCGACTCTTCCATTCCTCCACACCGGTCACAAACAGGGGAAGGGATGATTTTCCTATGGGCTAGGTTTTTGGCTGTGGGGAGGGTGGAGTTTGTGGCACGGAAAGCAAAATGTTTGACTTTAGAAGGGAGGGAGAGATGCCATATATTTTTCCACCAAGGCGAGGGTTTAGAGGAGGAGGGGATATCCGAAGGGGAAAAGCAAGAAAAGCTGATATGGTAACCAGATTTGGCAGTATAAATGCCAGATTGGGAATGTGCCCAAATGAACTCATCGGGGCATGGACTGAGGGGGAGAGGGATGGAGAGGATCTGCTCAACCACATACGGCGGGAAGCATCTTTGTAAACTAACTAAGTCCCAGGAGGAGGAAGGCAGAATGAAAGAGGCAACTGTGTCAGGGACATGGGAAAGGGTGGGAACCTGACGGAGACCCGGAATCCAGTGATCGCGGGTCGTGGAAGTGTTCTGCCCATTACCAATTTTGGAAATTAAACCTTTGTGCAACAGCTCTTTTCCCCAGCAAATGCTACGCCAAACAAAAGAGGGAGAGTGCCCAGTCGAGCTATCAAGAAAAGATGAGTGAGGAAAATATCGAGCAGACAGAATTTTTGACACCATTGAGTTTGGCTGCTGGAGGATTCTCCAGGCTTGCTTAGCAAGAAGGGCTTGGTTGAAATGGGTCAGGGATCGAAAGCCCAAGCCTCCTTCCTTTTTGGAGCGACAGAGTTTTTTCCAACTTTGCCAATGAGTTTTGGGCCGGTTATTATCATTGACACCCCACCAGAAATTGGCCATAACCGATTCGAGAGAGTGACAGGTGGCTACCGGAAGGCGGAAGCACGCCATTGAGTAGGTGGGAATGGCTTGTATGACAGATTTAAGCAGGGTTTCCTTTCCGCCTTTAGAAAAGACTTTATTCTTCCAATTATGGAGATGACCCCAGACCTTGTCATGCAGATAATGGAACAGTTGTTTTTTCGTTCGCCCAATATGCTGTGGGAGGCCCAGGTATTTTTCAAAAGAAGACCGAACCGGGATACCCATATAATCGGATATCAAAGTTCGATCCCTTAGCTCAACATTAGGGGAGAAATACAAAGAGGATTTCTGGAAATTAACTTGCTGCCCCGTGGCCCGCCCATAGGCCTCGAGAACCTCTTTGATGACATTGCAAGAGCTGATGTTGGCTTGACAAAAGAGGAAGCTGTCATCAGCGAAAAGAAGGTGGGAGATAGCGGGGGCTCTTCTAGCAACTTTAAAGCCAAGAAGAGTTTTCCTTCTTTCCTGTTGATGCAGCAGGGAAGAGAAACCCTCCGCACATAACAGGAAGAGATAAGGGGAAAGGGGGTCGCCCTGGCGGATACCCCTGGAGGGATTGACACTGCCTGAGACTTTACCGTTAAGATTAAAATGGAAGGAGGCAGTGGAGATACAGGAGGAGATCAGATGGACAAACCTCGAGGGGAATTGGAATTTCCTGAGGATAGCTATTATGAATGGCCACTCCACACCATCGAAAGCTTTAGCCATGTCAAGCTTGATCGCCATCCAACCTTTTTTTCCTCGCGTCTTGAGCTTGATGGAGTGCGCGACTTCCTGGGCTATAATAATGTTGTCGGAAATAAGACGGCCCGGGAGGAAGGCGCTTTGGTGAGGAGAGATGAGAGAATTCAGAACAAGTTTCAACCTGTTAGCTAAGGTCTTGGAGATGATCTTATAAATGATATTACAAAGGCTAATGGGTCGAAACTCTGAGATGCACTTAGGTTGGTGGACTTTGGGAATAAGCGTGATGAGGGTGTTATTCAGAGGGGCCACACTCGCATTTCCATTGAGAAAGCTGGAGGCCGCTTCAAGCACATCGTTCCTGACAACATGCCAATTGGCTTTGTAGAAATGAGAATTGAAACCATCTGGGCCAGGGGCTTTGTCAAGGGGAAGTTGGAAGAAAGCTTTCTCTATTTCATCCAGGGAAAAGTCCTCGCTCAAGAGGGACTTGTCAAAATCAGAAAGAGAACGACTAATACCTTCCAAAGCGGAGTTCATATCAGAAACCGTGGGGTTGGAGGAGGTGAACAGCTGGTCAAAATGAGACTCAATTTCACGAATGATTCCATCCTCGTCGGAGACCATACCACCATTTGCCGTATGTAGTTGGTGAATTTTATTCGTTTTTTTCCTTTGAGAGGCAAATCGATGGAAGAACTTTGTGTTCTTGTCTCCCTGAGCCAGCCATGGAGTTCGGGAACGCTGTTTCCAGTAAGCTTCCTCTTTGTAGAGTAACGCATCAAGCCGGGATTGGAGATCTTTTATGGTCTCGATAGTGCGGTTGTCCCAGTTAGAATTGGATCGGGCTCGTTCAAGCTCTTTTTCAAGCTTACTAATTTTATTTTTGAAGTTGAAATTTTTCTTATGGTTCCAAAAATTGAGCTTTTGAGCACACAGAGATTGGGTGGCAATAAGATTGGGTATAGCATCCTCAGCGGACGAGGAGGAAGTCCAGGACTGATCCAAAATTCTATCCCAGTTGGGGTCCTGGAGCCACACGTTCTCGAAGAGAAATCTTTTGCTATGGGCACTTTGCCCCGTTCTCGGGCCATGGGAAGTGATTAATTCCAACGCTCTGTGGTCTGACCCGAAGAAACCTAAGTGGTTAAGAGCGGTTCCAGGGAAAAGACTAGTCCAAGAGTTGTTTATGATCCCCCAGTCCAACCTCTCTTGGATATTCTTAGGATGGGCTACATTGTTGTTCCAGGTGAGAGAGGGCCCCACGGGATCAATCGGGGATAGATTAAATGAGTCCAATAATTGCCTAAAATCCGAGGAAGGGCCCCTGTCAGGATTGCCCCCTTTTTTGTCGTGGGAGAAGAGGAAAGCATTAAAGTCCCCGATGAGAAGCCAAGGGTCGCGAGAATTATCGCGACCAATTCTTTTCAAGATTTGCCAAGTGTGAGGTTTAAGAGAATCAACGGGAGAGCCATAAAAACAGGTGAGGTGAAAAGAAACATTAGTAATGGCACACGACACATAACAATCAAAATGACTAATAGATTGCGAATAAAGAGAAACTTTTACATCACCAGTCCATAACAAAAGTAAGCCCCCGCTTCTACCAACCCTCGGGATTTCTAATCCCGAAACAAAATGGAGCTTTGTTTTTACATAATTAATAGCATTCTTAACAAGCCTAGATTCCATAACAAACAAAATAGAAGGACTACTAGTAGATACTAAACGGGAGAGGTTCCGGAATGCACGATCACTCCCGAGACCTCGTGCATTCCAACTCACAATCTTCATGGGGGCGGGCAGGCCGGCTCAAAGGCACAGCCTGCCATACTAGTAGAATCATCGTTGGCTTGAGGAGTGTCGGAACGGGAGCGCTTTATTTGATGCCTGAGCTCCCCATTGATCATCTCAGTTTGCCTCTTGAACTTGTCTTTGGAATCAGGTTTGTTCCGTTTCCTTGAAGCTTTCGAGCCCGAGGGGGTGGCCAATCCCGGTTGATAAGTGAGATTCATGGCTTCCAGTTTTTTGCTGGTATCCAGGACGGGAAGGTTGTCAGGGAGAGGAACCTGACAGTATTTGGAGCTGGTGGAGTTGGAACTGCTAGAATTTTGGGGTGTGATTGTATGGCTCGGGTTGGAGGTGGGAGAAACTTTTTGGACACTGGAGTTACTCATTGTGGCATTGAGGAGGGCAGTGTACGAGGGGTTGACGGTCTCGGTTTGGATCCCGGTGGTTTGGATAGCAGTGTGGGGATTTGTATGAGCGTCAAGTTGTACCATGGGAGGAGGATCTTGGATGTAAGAAGTGGGACCGGATTTGTAAAGGCCCACCTGTTGGGATAGGCCGTGGGAGGGCCCTTGCTCAAGGGTGCCATAGGTTGGAAAGGGGGGGGAGTTTTCCGGGGGGGCAACACAAACAGCACTAGCCGGATTGGAAGTCATGAAAGACGCCACCGGGGGGTTGGTGAAATTGAGCTGATCATGACATAACAGAGTGTTAGTTGTAACTTTAACTTTACCCATGATAGTTTTGATGTCATACCTTAGTTCCGGAGGGAACGGGGCTTCATCGCAAGCTTTCATGTAATCCATACACCCTTTGTTGTAGCTATGACCCATGCGGCCACAAAAGAAACAGATGTCCGGGATGTTTTCGTATTTCAGTTCCAACCAAACCACTTTGTTTATTCCTGAGAAGTGGATAGGTAATCCCCGTGGTAAAGGGTGGGCGACATCAAACATAATTCGAAGCCGAAAGTAGGGGCCCCAGGTTTCTCGGAGCGAAGGCCGGTAAATTTCAAGAAGGTGGCCAAGAGAAGATGAGACAAGGGCCGCCAGTTCCTCGGATCGCTTGAGGAAAGGTGTGTTAAAAACTTGGACCCATAGGGGAAGTTTCAAAAGACTGTCTCCATTTAGAACATCCAAAGAGTTCGGGATGTCCATGAGAATTGCTTGGTTAAGATAAGTCCAAGGTTGCTGCAGCAAAACTCGGCGCCTATCTCCATCACAGCCAAACTCAACAAGAAATAAGCCATTGGATCGGTCAGTAATGGTCACCGGATTCCGAGATATATTATTCCAATCCTTGGTCATTTTTTCCATGAAATTTTTTCGGTTGAAAGATTTGACAGTATGGACTTTGACAACCAAAAATAGAGGGAGTGGTTGTACCTCGGAGTCAGGAGTATTTGAGGGGGCGGGCTCATGGAGAGTTTGAATGGTACATTCAGTTTCTGTGAGATTTAGAGCAACAGACAGAGATTTGGTTAGATCATCCATGGTGCAAGTGAACAAGTAATAGCAAGGCTCAAGTAAGATGATGTTAATGTGATAGGGCCTAGTAGTCAAAGCGAAAGAACAATTACACAAAGGTTGATAGAGTAAACAGGACAGGTGAAAGTGGAACAAGGATAACAGCAAATTGTTTGGAGGATGGACAGAGGTACTCGAGAGTCTAAAGACAAGATAACTATAAGGAAGATGTCTATGAACTATGGGGTAGTATTGGTTAAGAGATTTCAACAGCGGGTGAAACAGGGGGCTAATATGATACCTTAAACTAAGACAGCAATAAGCAGAGAGAATATATGTGACTATGATGCAGACCTGGAGACTATGAACAAAGTGAGGATTGAAGGAGTCAGAGAGAGTATATGTGGGGATTATGTAGAAACCTAGGCTCGACTGGGTAACTATAATATTATAGTGGCTGTAGTATATATTTAAATTATAGAAACTATTATAGGAAAATTCATGCAGAGAATAATATTTAGTGATGGTAGGGATATATGTACCAAATCGCAGAAGAGTTCTGCACTTATATAGGGGGTAAGTTTTGGGATAGTTATGACCAAATTTGGTAACTATCCCATCTGGAGCATTAACTAAAGAACAGAGCTGCTGCACAAGGAGATATCGCATGGTACCAGGCAGATCACGATTGCAGGCAAGAATTAATGCTAAACTTTGAAAAATTTTGACAGAAAGAATAAAGCCATTTCTGGGAATTAATATAAAAACGATTTTCACATCTAAATCCCTTTTCTGGCATCGGGTTCCATCAATTAATTTAATAGGAAGCCCAAATTTATATCTAAAGTACCCTAGGAAAAACCCATTTCTCTGATGGGATTTGACAGTGAATAGGGAAAGAGGATCAAAGAAGTAAATACCTGTGAGAGAGTTATTGCGAGTACGAATCGAGCGTTTGGTACTGTGGCCGGAGTAATGGTTGACACGACCGGGGTGGTTGAGGCGGGACGTTTTGGAGCTGCTAACACGGCTTGGGCGCGTCGAGCTGCCTTGGGTATCATTGGAAGATGGATCGGAGCCACCTAGATCGAGAGATCTGGGGCTTGGCAAAGGTTCCACAGAGTGGGAACATGAAGGAGCAGAATGTGAACGCAGTGGAGAGGAAGGAGAAAGCTTGTTCATATTGTGCATGTTGAGAGGGAGAAGAAGAAGAGTCTGGAGAGGTCTCTCGTGCTCATAAATTTAGTGTATTATTAAAGTAGTGTAAAGATTTCACAATTTCACATAATAATATACCTTTATTATGTCAAAAAACAAACAAACAAGCATACCTTAAAGAGAAATATGTATTTTAATAAGCAAATTTAAACTTTTCAATTATAATATTTATTTAACACAGTATTCATTTTGATTATAGAGAAATTTTAAATTTTCACTATTCACCATAACTACAATGACAAACAATCCTAAAAAAATAAACAAAAACAAATATGCCCTAATAACAACAAATTGAAGGTGTGATGAATGCTCGTATTTCGTAATCAGTAATCACGTGAAATATTAACAATCGTTCTTTTTTAAAAAAAATATTGAATTGAACTGAATTTAACAAAATCAAAACCTATAAACAATTGTTGGTGTTTAAAGAAATACAAAAAAAAAAAAAAGAAAAAATGTTAAACTCTAGTAGGAGGATCAACATCATCATCTGCTTCATTCTCTCGTGACATCTCTTCCAATGATTTTCCTTTAGATTCTGGAACAAGAAAAGTGAATAACAATCCAAACAGATTAATCACTCCCAACACAATCAGAGAATTCTTCATTCCAATCCCAGCAGGGTACCCAGCATCAGTCTTCGTCTTGTCCTGGTTCTGCGCTGCGTAAAGGAATCCAAAAGCTCCAACAATGGCCCCAGCCTTTCCAGCCGCAGCCGAAATCCCGTGACACGTCGAACGGAATCTCGCCGGGAAAATCTCCGCCGGCACAATGAAAGTCGTCGCGTTCGGTCCAAAATTCGCAAAGAAGAAAGTCAATCCGTACATCACAACAAATCCCACGTGGTTTCCGGCCGCCGACCAGTGGTGATAAGGCAAAGCCAAAGCAAACATAAACACCGTCATGAAAAAGAACCCGACCACCTGAATTTTGAACCGGCCGATTCGATCGATCAAGGCGACGGTGAACCAGTAACCAGGGACAGTACCACACAAGGCTATCAAGAACTGAGCCCTACCAATCTTGAAAAGCTCGTCGAGAGCGCTCATCGTCTTCGCCGCCGGCAACCACCCGATGGCGCTGAAAATGTCCTTTTGGAAGAGATTTTGACTGTAGTAAGCCACGTCGACGAAAAACCAAGCCGCAGCTGTTCCGAGAAGATGCAATCCGTGTCGTTTCAGAAACTTGCTCGAGAATAGCCCAAACGACTTGTCGTTTCTTTCTTCGACTACGACAATAGAAGTGTCTCTATCGTTGTCGTTTTCATTTTCGTTCGGTATATCGACTTGGAGAACTTTAGCCATGTCTTGACAAGCCTTCTTTTCATCTTTAGCCACCAAAGCCGTGTAACGTGGCGTTTCAGGGAGAGTCATACGCCAGTAGTAAGTCAAAATAGCCGGTAACGCGCCGAGCGCGAGTATGATTCTCCACACGTAATCGGCTTGAGCCGGAGTAGAACCTAACGGATCAACCGAATAAGGCGGCGCAGGGAATAAGCTCCGAAAAATACGGGAGATAAGGATTGCAACTCCACCACCGGAGAGAATTCCAAATCCTTGCATAGCGAAAACAGCGGCGATAAACGCGCCGCGCGTGGTTGTGGAAGAGTACTCGGCCATAATGGTTGCAGACAGTGGGTAATCGCCGCCAATACCGAAGCCGAGCCAGAAACGGAAGAAGCAGAGAGTGATCATTACAGCTGTTGGTGAGCTACCGAAGGAGAGAGCCGAGCCGATTGAGCTAACCACCATTAGGATGAGAGTGACGCCGTAGACGCGCTTACGGCCTAGCTTGTCGCCGAGCCAGCCGAAGAAGAGTTGTCCGGCTAGAGTACCACATAAAGCGACGCCGTTTACGGCTGCAGCGACGTTTGGAGGGAGAGATCCGGGTTTGGCGGAGGAGGGGATGTGGTAATAGATTCGGCCCAAGAGTTTTGTGACGAGTGAGATACAGAAAAGATCGTAAGCGTCTGTAAAGAATCCCATTCCTGTTATAATAACGGCTTTTAGATGGTAACATTGGAATCTGGCTCTATCCATTACGCTGAAATTGAACCCATTCTCATGATCGGTTCTCTGTACTACTACTTCTTCAGTAGTAGTAGCAGTGGGAGTAACCGCCATGGCTAATGATATTAATGCTTTTCTTCTTTCTTTTCTTTTTTCTGATTGTGAATGAGAAATACTAATATGAGGTGGTCGAGGGTATTTATAATGTTTGATAATTTTTTTCTTAATTATCTTTTTTCGTGATTTTTCTTAATAGTTCTAGTTAGAGATGTTTCTTTTTTCGTGTGTAAAATCTGGAGATATTTCAATGTGTGTTATACTTAGATATTAATTTAAATTTAAATCTTACTTTGATTTCTGTTAGTTTAAATAGATAAATATAAAATAGTTTGTTAATAATGGATAATCGATTAGTTGTTGAATTGAATTACTTTAAAAAATCTTTTTCAAAAAAAAATATATTCGGATATTTGTCATGCTTAACCTACATATATTATTATTATTATTTTAAAAAAATATAACGATTAATTTAATTTCTTTTTTCTATATAAAAAAAAAAAAAAAAAATCAAGACTACTTCTATCAAACCTTAAAAAAAATATAGATACATTAAATATTTAAAAACTTGTTTTAGAAATAACGAACATTCAATTGTGCTGAAAAATATCATTGCCAAGCCATAATACTAAAATACATCATAATTTTGGTAAGGAATTTATATTATAAGAGCTTAAATCAGTAAAACCATAACAAGTTATAATAAATTACTTTTTTCTTTCTTAATAAAGGGGATTTTACAAAAATATTCATTTTTTTTGTCATTTTTATATTTTTAATGTTATATATATATATTACATTTTTACTGTACTAAATTTTTAAAAACACTGTGATAAAGTTTGAAAATTATAAAAATATTATGTTTTAATAAAATAAAAAAATAACCCTAAAACAATTTAACAAACAATATAATAAAAAACTATAAAATAACAAACAAATAACTATAAAGCAACGGAAAATAATGAAACAATAACCTAATTGCAATATACAAAATAATAGGATTATTTATACCACATACTGTCTGAAATTTCTAATTTTTTTACTTTTTTACTGTGGGGCGGAATTTTTTTCAAAAATAATATGTAAGTTTTATACAGTGTATAGTGTCAAGTTTTTACTGTTGTTCTACGGTTGTTTTTTAGTTGTTCCACTGTTATTTTTAATTGTTCTGTTTTGTGTTCCACTGTTGTTTTATAAAATACACACATAAAAAAAATCACGTGACAGTATTTTTGTAAAAGTTAACCCAAATTCTATTATTTTTGTAAGTTTCCCAAATAATATCAACTATTTTTTTTTTTGAAGAAACCAAATAATATCAACTACTCAACATGCTTTTGTATTACAATCTTTATTTTTACTTATAATTTTGGCAATTTAATTTATCTTTTTGTATTACTACATTATTTTCTTTTATGGAATTTGTTGTTATTACTTATATACTTTCAATTTCTTCTTTTCACTTTTTTTTTTTTTTTGCATTAATGGCGGTTAAAATGATAATTTTTTTTTAAAAAAAAAGTTAAATAAATAATTATATTAATAATAGAAAAATAAAATCTTATAATTTTGAAATAGATGATATAATATAATGAGTAATATATAATTAATATGTCAATATCAACTACTGCACATTGTGTCAATTAAAAAAAAAATAAAAATCTTATCATTGTATTTTAATAAAATGTGTCAAAAGAATAAATTAAATATATGTATCTAAACTACGAAGTAACACATATAAACAAAAAAAAATTTAGGATGAAACTAAAAATATACACCATAAGAAAATACATATGAATAAAAAAATAAATAAAAAATGACTTCAACAAAAAAATATTCTGAAAACCACTTACAAATTACTAAAAAAATAACATAAAAATAATAAAATTAATACACATATATACAACAAAAAATTTGTGTGGAATAAACTAAAAATATACACCATAAAAAATGCACATAAACTAAATGACAACTGTACAAAAAAAAAATACATAAAAACTGTTAGGGTTTATGCCCTGAGAAGCCTATAAAAATAGTTTTAATTATTAATAACGAGGTGAACATTTTAATATATGCTTGAATGTTATATTATTAATATTTATTATTGAAAAATTTATATTAAATATCAGAAAATTCCTTTTTCATATATGAGACTGTGGCTTGTAGCTGTACAAAGAACTAAGACCACTTAGCTATGAATAAAACAGTCAGTAACATATTAAAGTTATGAAATCTTTAATCAATGGTTGCTAATACAGTTCACTAATGCCTATTCTACGATGCAAGTAATCGTGATTCAGATTATTGATGTAATGAGACATCTAAGTGAAGGTGCTTGTTGATCTCAAAAAGTGATCAACCGATAGCTGAGTCGTATGGATCTGATGCTTGCCACGCGTTACACAAATAGAATGAAAAATTATAAAACACACAGATTTATTATAGAGGTTCGGTCCCCTTGTGATAGCGGGTAATGACCTACTTTTCTTTTGGTTGTATTGATACCTAGAGATAATACTCTTTAGATCGCTATAGGTGGGATCTGATATAGCTCTGTATAAGGATTCAAACATAGATCAAGTTGGCAGATCTCTGATGAGAGTGAGAAATAGCCTTAGAAGCGTGTGAGCGATGAAGAGAGAGAGAGAGAGACTAGGGTTTCTGACTTAGAGTGATTTGGAGGCTTAATGACTTAAGTTTTCTAGGTTAGAGTTAAGGCCTTTATATAGGAAGCCTAAAACCCTAATTTACAATAAAACCCTTAGATATTTACATATTGAATTGATTAAATACAAAAAACTAAACCGCCTCTCAAAAGTAGATAATTTTCATCAGTTTGTTGGGTCGTTAAGGGCCCAATTCGTAGGTAGCTTGTTGTCCACGTTTTGGGCTGTACATAGAGCCCTGCAAGGCTAATCTTAGCCGCCCATAGACCTACTGAGAAGGTGTAACACCCTAACTAACATAGGCGTATTACGTGATTTTTAAACATGCTGTGCAGCTCGTTGCTAATCAACGAGGTTTATGGAAAACGTGATTAATTAAAATTTTTGCTTTTTAATTAAACTTGTAAAATATTATTACAAAAGACTCGGGATTCCGATTACAAAACCATTTACAAAAGTTAACTGTTTATACAAAATAATTGTCGCCTAGCGACTAGTTACAAAAATAGCCTCGCTGTCCCGATGATCGTACGCTCCAGGCCTAACCGCCCCAACATGTACAATCTTCATAGGCTTGTTCACGGTCCATCAGCTCTAGCCTTGCCCTTACCTACACATAAACATAGCACTGTGAGTCGACAGACTCAGTAAGAAAAGCATAATAATATTCATACATAAACCCCGGTCATGATCAGACGCCCATACCCCTGATCATAACCCTAACTGCCGTATTCAACACGATACTGAGTCCCCCTAACTGCCTTGTCCAACACGGTACTGAGTTCTGAACGTTCATAGGGACGGTACTATTGACAAGTAACAGCCTAATTGGTCGAACCGGTCATACTCCGGCTGCTGGTCATACTCCAGCCTGTACCGACGTGTTACAGTATCAGCCTAATCGGTCAAACCGGTCATACTCCGGCTACTGGTCATACTCCAGCCTGTACCGACGTGATACGTCAAATAGTACGGAACCACCAACCTAAGTATCAGCCTAATCGGTCAAACCGGTCATACTCCGGCTGCTGGTCATACTCCAGCCTGTACCGACGTGACACAATTGGATGGTTCGAAGCCAACATACATAACTAATGTAATCTAACAAGCTTCCTACATGCACGCTAAACATGTAATCTACATATGCATACTGTTATACTAATCTTACTTGGATTCCGAATTCAGGTGTGCCGGTCAACCTGACTGGAACTATCTGCGCGGCGGATTACAGGCTCCTAAACCATAAAAATCACAACACTATAAGTGATACGCTAAATCACTTCCCGGGGACTTAAACTAGGAACTAAAAGTTTCCCTATCGATAAAAAGCATGGCAATACCCCAAAAACATAAAATCGAGGAAAACTAGGGTTTCTGAAATTTCCCAAACTGGTAGACCGGTTGCCCAACCGGAATTCCGGTTCTGGGAATTTTCGAAACCCATCCGGAATTCCGGATGCACAACCGGAATTCCGGTTCCTCGCAGGCAGAAATTCAAAAATTTATATCTCAACCAAAACGAATCCAATTAACCTCAAACCTTCCAAACCTGTTCTATTTAACCCCTAGAACATTTCTAAAGTATCAACACAGCCCAGAAAGTACAGAAATGAAAATCACCATTAAAGCCCAAGCTTTGAGTTCCAAACTCAAACTTGGTTAATAACAACTAACATGCATCCAAACCATGATTCAAACTCATATTCAAGCATAATAACACTGCAGAAAACTAACCCTAATTCATGCAAACACTACAGCCACAAATTTACACAATTTCTCTTTGAAAACCAAACTTTTTAACAAGAAACCTATCCAACTAGAACAAGAATAACTAGCATGCAATTCAACCTAATTAAACATACTTAAATTAACATTTAAAACATGGAAACAACAACAACAATTAACAGCAGCAACATCATCAAAATCATCCATGCATTTACTCATTTCTCATCAAAAATTCAAGAAAGCTTAAAAGAAAGCTAAAGGAAACCTACCAACAACTTATGATCACCAAATTAGATTGAAACTAGCTTGAAATCCCAAGAAAATGGCCAGCTTCTTGCTGCTCCAAGAGGGCCGAAATAGAGAGAGAGTTGAGAGAAAAAGATGGTTTTCCTTGAATTTTTTCTAACTTTCTAATTTTGAAAATATGAATAAATGGGATTTAAGGCACTTAACACATGTAACTTCAGCCAAATAATAACCAATTAAACATATATTTTTCAATTATTAAAATCACTAGAAGACAAAATAATAATGGGGCAAAAAGACCATTTTGCCCCTCCACACTAAAATCACATAAATAACACTAAAGGGGTATTTTTGGGAAATTCTAAATTCCCGGCCATTCCCGACCTTCCCAATGTCTAATAAACCGTCCCAAACTACTAACATACTAAGTTGTGATTTTACTGAGCCAAACACTGAGTTTCATGTTACCGGGCACCGGAAATGCAAAATTATGAGAACTACTGAATGACATAGAAATGCATCTCTGAATTCAATAATAACAGTATAATAATTATTTAAATAGCTATAAATAATTTTCATAATTAAACGTGATTAACTGCTAATTTCCAAATTAAACTAAGCGGTCTTTACAGGAGGTATGGCCGCCCAAGGCCTGCTGGATGAGGTCTGGCAGCCCAAGGCCTACAGGATGAGGCCTGGCCGGCCATGCTCCTGCCAAAACCTGACAGGTCACTATAGCTCTACCAAGAGGAGGCCAGCCTTTGGATGAGGAGGCCAGCCTTTTGTAAGTTGAGGATAGCTTTGTACACTGGTTCCTTGTAGAGGCCAAGTTTCCTTGGTCGAACAGAAACTCTCTTGGTTCAGAAGTCACTTCTTGGCCAGTAAGTTTGTGCGCAGATCTTGGTCGGCCTATAGGCTCACCCTGGCCGCCCTATATGCTTTCTTGGCCGGCCAGGGATGTAGGTAAAGCCCTTTGAGAGCTCGCTTCACTCCTTTCAGTTGTTGCTTGACGGTTTTTGTTGGAAGTTATTTTACCAGGAACTTAGATCTACTCACAAGTATGTTGATTTAACAACCTAAATATGAACTTCTAAAACGATAGAAAATTAAACACATAAGAGTATCAGAAATCTTACATTGGGTGCAGCGGAATATATGTCTCCTCCCACTCAGATCTCTAACCCTTGATTCCTTTCTGCAGCAGAGTATAATCAAGATCTGAGCCCGATAGTCCTTCTTTGTTGTTTCTGAATTCTACACAGCCTTCCTCACTATGATTGAGGTATTACTTGATGTGTGTGGGCACTACTCTAGCACTTATAGATTTCGAAACAGTGAAGTAATAGAGAGAGAGAGGGTGGCGGCTCAGAGAGAATTTTCAGAGAGAAAATTCTGTCAGAATAATGTTGTGTATCAGTTATATTGAAATCTGAAGCCTTTGCCTTCTATTTATAGAAGACCACCCAGGGCTATGATTGAATTAATTGACATTTAATATTGAAAAAATCAAAGGGAAAAGGGAACTTAAGTGGCCGGCCTAGGCATTGTGGAAACAAGACTTGCCACTTTTCCAACTTTCCTTTTCCTACACTGATAGTTTCCTGTTTTGTCAAAAACTGCCAATTCCTTTGTTCAACCACATAAATGTCAAATCTAATTATTTAATAATTAAAATTAATTATCAAATAATATATTGTCATTTATTTTATTAATAATGAAACTAATTAAAGTTTCCTAATTAATAAATATGTCCTTCAAAATCTCTATTTACTGTTTTGCCCTTAATAAGTGATAAATTCTCAAATAGACACAGTCTATCTTGAGAATTTTAATTGATTAATTAAAATCAATTAAATGAGTCTTACAAGTAATATTATCTCAACTAGTGGGGGGACCATGGGTCTATATATCCGAGCTTCCAATAAGCAGATCTAGAATTTACCACTTAAATTCACTGACTTATTAATTCTTCGTTGAATCCACACATAGAACTCAGAATTGCACTCTCAGTATATAGAATGCTCTATATGTTCCACCATATAGACACATCATTAGTTATCCATTGTTATAATCCTAATGTGATCAATGATCCTCTATATGGATGATTTACACTGTAAAGGGACTAAATTACCGTAACACCCTACAATGTATTTTATCCTTAAAACACTTAACCCTGTATAAATGATATTTCAACTAAGTGAAATGAGTACTCAATCATTTATCTCGTTTGGTTAAGCTCGAAGGAAATCACCCTTTGCTTACTATTCGCCAGATAGAAGCTATAGATTCCATATTTATGTTAGCGCTCCCACTCAATCGCACTACCGTGTTCCCAAAATGTATGTATTGCCCTGACCAAAAATTAGGCTTAACTAACAAATCAAAGAACACGAATAATACTCTTGAAATTGAGTCTAACCATATCAGGATTTCGATCATGTGATCTAGGATCAACTTATGATATTGAATTGAATAGATATTTACGGTAAGTTTCAAAAATCTATTTCAAAGTTCAATATCGGTCCATTCCAATGCATACTCCATGCATCCAACCTGAGCTTTACTTTAACCTATGTTCTGGAAAGAACATAACATTTCTCCAAATGCAAGTAAACTCTGTTGTAGATTGTCATATCAGTAAAACCCAATGTTCTGATAAATCTAGGAATACTTTATTCACATAGTCATGTTTACTTTCCACTGTGTTGACAACACAATAAACATGATCAAGTATGTGAAAAGGGGTTTGGATGAATTTATAAATCAAATAGACAAACAATTGATTAAGTGAACCAAAACATACACAAATGAATGAAAAATACTTCTGTTACTTTATTGATATTGAATAATCTGGATTACATTGAAATAGAGTTTTATTTAGGGCATAAAACCCAACAGTTTTGTCATACCTTGTATGGAGACTCTATTTTGCTATTAGCAGGGTTGTACACCACCTGTACTCTGTCTTTGGCTTACGTGGACATGCCGCGTCAGGTAGAAAAAATTTGGGATAACATTTGTCCCGCAAGTCCCTATTTGAACATCTAGTCGGATAGGGACTTTCTAGCTCTCGTTTTGTTTGTAGTTGTCTCTGTTGAGCAGTCTTGTTTAGCTAAGTGTTGGCTTTTTGCCTGACATGCTTTTGGATCTTTGATCTTCTCTCTATATATACGTCTCATTTTCTCTTCTTGGGTATCTCTTCTTTGTACATGCCATTAACAAGTTTCAAGCTTTTAGAAACTTTTTGATTCTCATGTTAGTTTGTAATCCCTTTGGTATATAGATTCTCATGATAGTTTTGGAATGTGTAATGTGTAACTTTTTGATGAAAAATATTTGATTCTGGCCTTTGCTATGATTCTTGACTCCTTAAGTCATAGAGAATACGAGGCACATATTCGAGTTTTGAAAGAAAAATACACATTGGGATTCAAAACTCACTTTGGCCAGCCTGGGAGGTCTTGCTTGAAACCTGGCCGGTCCTAAGGCTTAATCATGGGAGTTGGCAAGCTTTAGGGTTTTACCCTATAAAGCTAGCCTGTTTATGCCTGGGTTTGGTGACCACTGGCCATTTCTTGACTGAGTCATGGGACCCTGGCTGACCTTTTCAAGGCTTGAGAACCTTGGCCGGCATGGGCCTTGGTTCCAAGTGGGTAGCCAGTTTTCTGTCCTCTTTTGACTTCGACAAGAATATAACTCTGTAGGCATATACAACCTTAGTCTCATACATGGTTTCCTTGAAAACTCTGTATGAAACTTAGTAGCGAGTCTATTCTAGTCGAATGTTCAACTTAAGACTCGACATGGCTTGAAACCTGCAAGGAACTTTGCCTTATTCGTAGCCCGGTACATGGCCCCTATAAGAGCTCTGTCTAGTTCTTTTTTAGCTACATGGTTCTTGCAGGGTCTTGGCCTCATGCATGTGAATCGATCTCAATATCCGGCCTCAAGGCTTTCATGTTCTTGCTTTGGCCTATAGACCCTCTATTTTTGAATACTACTATTGTTTAGCCTTAAAGCCATCTATGACGGACATATGATCATCCTGGCTATCTTCTTATGGCCTTGACATGTAAGGGTCCGAATTTACTTTGTCAAGCCGAAGTATGCCTGCACAACTTAGAGGCAGGTTTAGTAGCTTATTCTAAGTGTTAAAATTTCTCTGCATAAGTTCTTTGTGCTATTTCGATGCATTGTATGGCATGTGTGCCCCTCAAGTGACCATGCAGGCAAGTCTCTTGGTCACTTTCTATTCACCAAGTTTCACAGACTTTGCCTAGGTTCTTCCTTGAGGTGTTATCCGTAGTACGCATGTGGAACTGAAAGAGTAACTTTAAAAAGTTAATCTTGTGAGCAAGAGGTTTAGACATAGTTAGTTTCACGTAAAACAAAAGCTTACAGCTTAGTGTCTGCTTTTGAAATTACGATGTGGCTACCCCTACGCGGCTTATCGCGCAACGACCATCACTGAAGAGTGATGGGAGGCCATGCTAAAAAGTAATGGTTACTAGCTCTTTTATGGGTTCCTACACGATGAAACGTTAGATGAACTAATTGACAAGTTGGCTAGTGAGAGTACTTACAAGGATGCTCCCTATTTCAATATTTGGGTAGAAGTTCCAACTCCAAGTTCTCGTTGTACTCGCCCGACTTGTGTACACCTGTATTGTTATCTTGTAACATGGTGCGGACCTTCTCAGTTTAGTCCGAACATGCTTGTTGCAGGATCTTTTTTGTCAAGGAATATTCTTCAGGGAGTTATTCTCTTATGAAGAATTTCTTTCCTCGATCTATTTGTTGACGGGCTCGGTAACTCTGTATGGGTAGCCATGCTGCTTGAGTTGGCTTGGTCTCTTCTTCTTTTCCTTTTCTCAAGGGATCCTACTAGCAAGATGTTGTTTACCTCTTGGTCATTGTAGACTACTGGTGGATTGGGTTGGCCAGGGCAAGACCAAACAAAAATCTTAGCCACAACCATTTTAGAGACAATACAATCAAAGAATAAGTGTTGGTGGCTCTCCTTATCAATGTTACAAACTGGACAATTCAACATGTTTAGCTCTATATGGAACCTTAAAAAATTAATCCCTAGTCAGTAAATGAGCATTAACAGTTTGCCATAAAAAGAACATGTGTTTAGGAAGGCTGAGCCTACTCCAAACCGCATGGTTGTTACTCCATGTTTGAAAAGACAATTATACAACAATGAAGCTCAAAATCTACATGTCTTTCCAACTGCAATCATATCCGTTTTGCTGAATTTAACTCTTAAATGACATAGTTTGCGCCAATACCAACTTGTGTCATTAATAAGAGTGTAGTCCTAAAAGTTAGCACCCTTTAAGTACATCACATTTACCACTTGACCTAGAGAAGGTCATGTTTTTCCATGACAGCCCAAATATACTTCGAGAGAATTGCCCTGATCTAATCAGCCCCATTTCAAATCCAAGCCCTCCATCGGACTTTGGTAAACACACTTTATCCCAAGAAGCCACATATAACTTACTTCTATTGCATTTGACACCCCAAAGGAATCCCCTACAAAGCTTTTCCACTTATTTTACAATACTCTGGGGCAATATAAAAATGCTCATCTAGTAATTACCACGCTTCGACAATGGACGAGTGCTCAGTCTAAGCGGTTGGGCTCGGTGTCTCTGGCTTCCAATCGCACTGACACAATAGATTACTGGTCCAAACCGGCTGCTGGTCAGTTAAAAATTAATGTGGATGGGGCGGTTTTTGAAGCCACAAATGAGATAGGCACGGGTTTTGTAGCACGCGACTGCGATGGCCGAGTGATGGAGGCGTTTTCAACTATTTCTTCTGTCAGCTACCGACCCGAAATTGCAGAAGTTCTCAGTGTCAAAGAAGCACTTAGTTGGATAAAGAGAAATAATAGGTCAAATGTCTTTTTAGAGACAGACTGCCTTTTAGTTGTTCAAGCTATTCTTAGTTCGGTATCTATGCCTTCTATTTTTGGTTTATTTGTTAAAGATTGTCAAGTTATTTTATTTTCTTTAAGTAATGTTTTTATTGGTCATGTTAAACGGTCTGCTAACAAAGTCGCGCACTGTATGGCACGTGGTGCTTGTTATTGGTCAGGTCGTCTTTTTTCTGAGAGTGATATTCCCCTTGCTCTTTAGTCCTTTGTATTAGCGGATATTTCTATCTAATAAAGATTATTTTCATTCAAAAAAAAAATATTTTAAAATCAATTAAATAAAGAAATAAAATAAAAATTGAAAAATAAAATTGTCAATCAAAAATTAAACAGAGAATTAGTAGGAAGGAAACTGTAAGAAAGAAATGTCAAGCTTGTGTATAACTAATATCTTCCGAAGCTGTAATGAAAAACCTATTATTCACAAGAGATAATGTTTTAAAGAGCTAAAACATTGGATTAATTATTCACTACCCATCTCTCTAATTTCAGTTAGACTATGGATCTCCCCTACAACTTTGTCCTGCATAAATTGTAAAAACTCCCATAATCCTGCCACCCAACCTAATATTTTATCAACTAATACCATATTCACATTATTCTGTTTGCACTACTCTCCAACTATTTTTCTCCTCCAGTAAAATTACCCAGCTTTCATTACTTGCCCGCTGAATCCAGCATCGCCAAGTACTCGTTTATGGCTTCACCTTCTTTGGTAACTTCAATGTCATAGTCTGACAAAGCATCGACTTTTGCTAGTCCATCTGCAAGCACGTCCTCCATCTCTTCATCACGATCTTCTACTTTCTCAGCAGTAGATGAACCTCCATTATCTTCTTCTTCCACAATATCATCCGTTAATGGAACTGAAGAACTCGCAACGGCGTCAGAGGCAGCTGGAGGAATAGGCGCTGATTCTGTATTGTTGTTAGCAGCATCATCTGTAGGGTTTGATGCAGATTGCTGTTGTGACAACAATCGAAGCATCGCTTCCTCGACTGTCCCACCAGCCTGAACAGCTTCACTTGCTGCAGAAAAAGTTAAAATAGGAGCAGAGTATAGTTATGAACCTCAAAGCAAACGTTTTTTAGGTAGAATTAGAAATAAATATAATACTAAAGCAAAGCATTGTCATGATAAAAATTAAGTTCTTTCTCAGTCACCTCTTGATCTTTCGAAACCCATTTGTACAAGGGTTTCAATTGAAGCATCATTAGCTTTTTGCTGTCTCCTTCTTTTCCTTGATTCAATAGTAAACTGCAAATAAAAAAATTAGTTCAAGCACCATACGTTTGAACAACTTAATGAAGTTATTTAGAAAACTAAGAAACCTGAATTGAGGAATTAATCTCTGGATTAGTCAAATCATCCAATGACTTCTGTGTATCATTCTCATTTCGTCGAAGTGCTTCAGCTGCAAGCTCCTTCTCAAACCTACAAAATCCATCAGATACCCAAAACAGACATGATATGCGCGTTACACATTTAATTAAACAAAAGAAAAGAAATCAATATCGATTTAACCATGTCATGATATGATGCATCAACTCTCATATCAGAATTTCTCAATTAAATTTCTAATAGATAATTATGTGATTCGACAAAAATAAATAGAATAGAAAAGCCTATCATATACTTATTGTGTTATCAAATTAATTGATATTTTCTATTGACACAAATCCTTAATAGGATATAGTATATTAGTAATCATCATGCAGAAAAAAGCTATCTCAAAGAGATTTTTGCAAAAAAGTCTAAGACAACGAGCCTCTCATATTCAAATAAGTATGCCTTATAATAGTAAATAGCTATGAAGTCTGTGTTCGTGATTAACACACAAAGGTTCATTAATATGCCTTAATATTAATAATAGATAACTTTATAGTTTTGTTCTTACCCAATAGAGACCAATTCATTCAACTTCTGGAGATCCACAGCCTTCTTTAAGGGTGTCCTTCCATATGCCTTTTGCTCCCTGCAAAGTTTTGGCCAAAGTAAAACTACAGATAGAGAAACATATCTTATAAATCAGATTATTAATGAGACTCGTAAGACTAACATCAACTCCTTTTGTTTCTGAAGATCCTCTACCCTTTTCTGTAGCCTCTTTGCTTTTTGTTCAACAAGAAAATCAATGGCACTCTCAATATCTTGATTGCTCATCCGCAATGCCCTCTTTGCATCGTGTTCTCTAAAGCCCATGCTCATAACAAGTGACAAGGCTTCATCAGGCACCTGTAGCTGAAAGAAACCATAACAAACACACATTAGATAAAGTGAGGTTCATTACCACTAGATGGCAGCCATTTCCCGGTTTCCCCATAATAATGGGAAGAATTTCTATAGATTGGAATAGCCAATTATTTTTTGTTCTCTCTAGAAAAGTAATATGCAATGTAATCAATCAATCAATTTACTGCCAACTAGGATTTCAAAGAAAAGCCTAGGTTAAATTTGGTCCACCACCACCAACTTATTTCTAAGAAAACGTAAAGTAAAACCAACTAACCCGGATAAATCTTTCTCGTGCAGAGGTCAGCACCTTTCTTGATTTATCAAATTGACCACTGTGGTAAGCTACCACTCCTTCCAGCAACTCCAGTCTCAAATATCTATGATAAGAATATGAAAGGTAACCAGAAGAATACTTCATCAAAATTGTGTTGATAAAATAAAGATTGGTGCACTTCAAATGAAAGATAAAGAAGAATAGGTATAAAAAGAAGATAGCAATTTGTGAAAATTACGAGTTTAAATGTGAAATACTTACAGTGCAAGCTCTGGGTAGCGACCTCCTTGAAGGAATCTGACACGGTGGGAATCCTTTCCATGAGAGCGTTCAAAATTCTGTCTTGCCTTCTTAAGGCGCTCCCCTGCCACTGAGAGACAGCTAATGTCTCGTAGCATGAAGTAGCACCATACAATGTCTATTTGCAGTATTGGAGGATTGTCGATAAACTGAAAATGGCACATATCCAAAAGGTGAAAAATAATTTAAAGACAATTATGATATTTACCTTATAAGATGAGTATAATTGCATAAGAGTCCAAGTGGAAATGTACAATGAACATGTGTAATAATTTTATATCTAGCTTGAAGCCAGTTCAGATAACAGATTGTTCTTTTTACGAAAATCTTCAGAAATTTTTTATCGAGATTCATTATTACACTTCCCTGATCCATAATACAAAGGAGATTGTAAGAATTCAAGAAGAACATTAACATTGTTTCCAAAAAGTCATTTTGTGTGCAAATCACGCGGACGCTGAATTCCGTTCTGTCAATAAGTAGCTCCATCAAATGACTTCTATAAAGGGAGTACTTGGAGAATTTTGTAATCTATTTCAAAGTGTAGAAACTTAACGCATGATCGGGTACGTGAACAATAATAGCCAACTCACCTCCATGACCTTCGGATCACATAAAGAGAATGCCTCCTGGAAGAAAGGGAAAAAAATGGAATAAAAGTCGTCTTAGTCACATTATAATACCAAGTAAACAACTTATAGCTTAACAATCAATACAAAGCAAGCGGTATATAAAATGTCCCTAAACAACTAATGTAACTAATAACATATCGAAAGGGCAACAACCATTTTGAGATGATACTTATCCTATCCAAAGAAAGCCATCACATAGATGCAACTTATGCAAGCATAAGAACTTTGTACAAAAAGAAACAGGGCTACAGGCAACTAACCTCTCCCATAGTAAGTACTTCCATTGCTTCTTTGTAATTTCCCTTGTTAATTAGCTCCTTTCCATTGGTATGAAGCATCAGGCCCATCATGATTGCACTGTAAAAAATGAGTGCAAAATCCTCCAAGTTAATTAGAGCACTGAGCTGCAAACAATTAAACCCTAATAGAAAAATGATCTACCCATCCAACTTTCTAGCCAAACAGAAAAGCATACAAGGAGAACATTCTAATCAGCACCATACCGCTGATCAGTCTCTGTTCCTAATTTCACTTGTCGTCCACTTTGATCTTCCAGTTCGATAACTTGATCATCAAACGGTAAGGTACCGTCTGCATTTCTTTGGGACATTGCGGCAGCAGCTGACCTGTCAATTCAATACAAACATAATCAAGTTAACAAGCAGAGTTTTAGGACCAACATTGGCTTCAAGTGATTGAGGACCAGCACATTTTACAAAGGCACTCCATGGATTAAAACTTCAGAAAAGTACCAAATAGAATTCTCTCCACAGAATTCTCTAGCGCTGTGTTATATTCAATATGCAACCAAACTATAAAAAAGAAAACTTCCAAGATAAATTATCAACAAAATTAAAGCCAAAAGTGATCTCTCTCTTTCTCTCTTTTGTTTTTCCCCTTAGAACATGAGAAAAGGCCCAAGGTGTATCACATAGCTATATCAGGATGGCACTCAAAGCAAGGCTGCAAATTATATAGAGAGACACTAATCAACCATACAACATAAAATTTGGGATAGACTTCTCAAAAGACCTAGCTTTCATTGAAAAGTTAATAGACAACAGCAGACCCAATTTACAAACTTGGTTCAATTAACAGAATTATCCATCAAAATAGTCAACGATACCATCAGAACCTCAAACACACCAAACCCCATTATCAAAATAAGAAAAGTAAAAACAAACTCACTTAAGTCGAGCAAGTCTACGAGAGCGTTCCTCCTCAGCCATCAACTCGTTCTTTATGAATTTACCCTCATCGGCAGCAACCCGGGTAGACAAAATTTTGGAGTTGTTCTTGATACCCAATTGACCAAGCTTATCGTTTCCATCGCCATCTTTTAAAACTTTCCCGGCGCAAATCAAATTGATGGAGTTGGGTCCACAGTTTGATCGCTTAGCAACCTCTTCCCTCAACATGGGAACGGTCCAATTATCCAATTCGACATCTATAACACCAGCCCACGTCCCTGCAATCTTCAGCTTCGACATGGGTATGGACGATTGAAGGAAGATAGTGATCAGAGAGTGGATTCTTTTGAGTGTGGTAGGTAGAGGAGTTTGGACTCGACAAGACTGTAGTCTAATTATTATGTGTAGGTTAATAATCTTAATCTGGTACGAGGAGGTGGAGAAGAACTTATATAGTTTTCTTGGTGATGAAGGTTATGAGTTTGAGTGGGTGATTCTTCTGAAATAAAAGCGAAAAACTCTGGCTTTATCTACAACTTTATTAATACTTTCGAGTTCCACATAGGTTTCTTTGTCACAGCCCACACGGCTCATTGTGTACATATAATAATCTTAATAAATAGGCTAATTAAGATTTTTTCTCCTACCAAATTATATCTCCTGAACTTTTAAAGTTATTGAAAATGTCCCTGAAGGACTTTTTTCTAATTTTAGTAAAAAAGTCTAACATAGATGAAAGTTCATGGAGCATAATTTAGTGCATGTCAAAGTTCGAAGGACATGATTTGGTAGATATCAAAGTCTGGAGAACATGGTTTAGTACATAAATAATCATTGAAATAGTAAAATTGAATACAATTAGACAAAAGTCCTTAAATCCAACAATCTCAACAGTTCATGGGGCATTTTCAATGGCCTTAAAAGTTCAGGGGGCAAAAATCCTAATTAGCCTAATAAATAATACCAAATTGGAGAATTACTCATATATATTATAAAATAATGTAAAATAAGTAAGAAGAAAAGAAGAAGAGAGAAAGAGAAACTAAAAGAGAATTTTTTAGTTATTTATTCTAATGGGGTGAACTCCTATTTATACAAATACAAGAGTTAAACATTAAGAAATTAAGAAAAAAGGAATCTTGATTATAATTAATGGTAATAATTAAAAGATTTTTGAATATCCACATAATTATTAATATTTATAACACTCCCTCTTGGATGTCCATAATAAATGTCTCATTAAAAATCTTGCTGGAAAACTTGATCAAAAGAAAAAGAGTATAGTATAAACTAACTCCCCTCATTTAGGCATTCGTGAAGATCTTTTAATCTACGAATTTCGATCTTGTCTGCCGTCTTCTCAAATGTTGATGTTGGTAATAACTTTGTGAATAAGTTTGCAAGATTGACACTTGATTGAATTTGTTGAGCACCAATATGCATTCTAATTCTATTTCCTTCAATGTACCCTCCTTTTAGTTAAACGATGCAAGCAGTATTATCCATAGAGAACTGCTTGGGTTGATACTTCTTTATCGAGTGCAATCTATGTTTCCCGAATATGCTATGTCAATGATCTCACTCCCACACATTCTCTACTTGCTTCATAAAATGCAAGTATGTTAATATGATTTAAAGTTGCCTCTTTAAAAATCTTGCCAGAAAACCCAGTGGGATAAAATCTGAGCTAAGGAAAAAAGAGTACAATATATATTTCATATTCATAACTATTTGCAAGTTGCCTCGTTAAAAACCTTGTCAGGAAAATCCAGTGGGACAAAAACTGAGCTAAGGGAAAAAGAGTGCAACATGAATATGTCTCCCCCTCATGCACGTATGATCCATAATTTTTTTGGTGATAATATATCTCATAAGATTATTGTTATCACTTTTAAAATATCACCATATACAATCTTTGATCATATGTTTTCTATAACTCTTCCAGAGTATGTATGGACTTCTAAATTATAGATGAGGGGTTCGTGGAACATTAATCTTTATCCAACTAATTGTATCATTCATGTGTGTATACAATTTTGTTCATACTAAAATTTAACATTTCAAGTAGATATGAACATAACACATTAATGATAATATAAATTTTCATTTGTGACAATGATGGTACTCCAAGAGCATATATTTGTTCCATTCTTGTTGTATGATCTTAATTTCCATATCAAATGATCATATATCTATAATTCTTGATGCATATGAAGTACTTCGTGACTTCAATACTAATGAACAAACTTTATAGTTTATACATTTAATATTTCTCGATATACAAAAGAAACAAAAGTTTGTTCTTCAATTAATCAAAAACTCTTCAAGAGTCTATCACAACGTATAATTTACGAATTTATACTGCATAGACAACCATACGTATTTTTCAAACAATAATTTACTTACATGTCTTTATTTCATACAAAGATCTTTGTCATATAGTGCGCTCGACTTTGAATTTATATCACTTAAGACATGTATTAAATTCTATAAATTTTTTTAGATAAGGCTTATTTCAAATTCTCACTATATTAGGAGCTCCAAATAAATAACCTTTTGTTGCAACATTTGTGTGACGCTTATAAACTCTCATAAAATATATTCCAGGCTATAATCAAATCATGATTATATTTCTCAATATTTAAGCCTTACTTCAATCATTCTCATGTCTATGCAAACTTTGTACAACAATTCATTATGTACATATATGCAAATTTCTCATTAAAAATATTAATTTGCACACCCTACAGGTCTTACTTCACTTTATGCGAGTAAACTTACCTGGACTGCGTCATAATATTTTGGCCAAAAACAAAATGTATGTCGATAATTCTCGACAAATCTAATACCATGATCCTTGCTAGCTCATGTTAGTTTATTGCATATGCAAACATTCAACATCTATTGTCGATGAAAATTTCAGTATATGATAATTTCCTTCCATATTGACATAACTTATAGAGATCTCTTTAAATTACATATTTTTCAAATATGTTTATCATTTATAGGTACCTATATAGAACCACTTCAGGGATTCAATTATAATCAAATGTGTTATGTCTAACTTCTCTTGGGAGTCTCTTCTAGAGTACCGTCTCCATCACGGTTATTATTTTTAAATCATCAATATACTTTATAATATTAAGGTATCTCCACGAGTACCTCTAGATTTAACAACTTCAAGACATATCAAATGAACATTTACTAATAATTTCTATATTGTTCATTTATGCTTCAGGCTTTTTCAACTCATTCTAACTCAACTTTGAATAATATTGATTTGCAGTTGGTATATATCATTTTGAACTATATCGTTCTTATATACTTTGTGCAAGGATTATTTTTTGAAAATTATCATCGATCCCAACTGCTTCTCTCTCCCTGATCGAGAGAATTTTTAAAAATTGTGATATCTAATAATATTAATACACTTGTAGGGATTTCAATATATCACAATGAATCAATATTTGTTTAAACTCATATATACTATATGACATTGAACTTTAGGTTCAAGTTCAATACTTATGAACTTAATTCATTTCTAAGAATGAGTCATACATGTATAATTAGAAATACATAAATTTACAAATTTTGTAAATGCATGATTATATAATCTTATCACATCAATAAGAAACTATGCAATAAAAATCTAACAATGGCTCAAGATTGTTGGAAAAATATAATTTAAATATTTTCTATGTGCAAATATATGCACATTCTTCTTTTGAGCTTTATAAATTAACAATGAGAAGAATCTTTTGGTTCTTCAACAAAATTTAGTCAACTCCTTTGATAATTTATTGCATATGATTGATTACGTCAAAATAACTCAATTCATGAACTTCAGGTTCATTATAATTTGTATTTCAATGAAACTTTCATAAGGTAATGTAAAATTACTACAACATAATCATTATAAGTTTTATTTTTATATACACGAATAATATAATTATATTATTCTCCAAAACATATACACTCTTCAAGAGTCACTATTGTATTTATCAAACTTTATATTTCTTCAGGAATCACTATCATCAATTCAATGATAAGTAAAATATAAAATATACATGACAACATCATCATGTTGTTATAATGGTCAAATAGATATAACCATAATATAATATTCACTTTTCCTTATATCTTTCTAACAAGTCATCTAATTTATTAATAGACTATTCGTCAGTCTAATTATCATGACTTGATATATTATATATTTAAATGTACAATCAGTACATATAATAAGTTATTTCTTATTACTTTCATAACTAGATAAAAGTTATACATCTAGGTACATACAAAGATATTTACTACTCCAAGTAGTAATTGTATGTAAGACTTATTCAGGAAGCTTTTCAAATAATCATTTTGTGATTATTTATCTCTTTGATTATATTGGATTACTAACAAATATTAGTAAATTATATATTCACTTCTGGGAATATGCAAACTGAATTAGATAGTAACTATATATATACATATCTTGTACCAACAATAGTTTGAAACTATTGATTTCAAGAAATAATAAAAATATGTATATATTAATTTGCTTCTGGCAATACCAATATATGTGAAATCTATATTCTTTGAAATAGAATTTTATGTTTATTCATTCTCTCCAGGGAATGATATTTAAATATTCTAAATGTACAATAAAATTTGTACAATTCACATTCTATTCAATAATCAAATATACTTTTATCTTGATTATAAGTGTGTCCATACTACAGGTACGTGACTATTATTATTCAATTCCACACATGATATATAGATTTCATGCACTTTGATTGTGTGTGGTATCTCATCTGTCACGACCCGAGCCTTAGGCCGTGGCAGATTTGTAATATCCATAACTTGGGTGGTCAAAGGTCACACTTTGACCCTTGTTGGAAGATAAAGCTTATAATGATCCTTTAATTTATATCATAACATACTAACTTAAAAGTAATGGATTAACTCTTATATTAACAGGAAAATATTAGTAACAAAATCAGGGCCACTCATCAATATAAAAGAAAAATAATATCCCCACAGTTATGTAATCACCAAATAGATAGATTTAATAAGTCAATAAAATACCAAAATAATACCTAGCATCCATCATTCCTCATTTCTAACTAGTACATAGCTAATTTAAGTCATCCAGACCATCCATCTCAGCTTAAATACAAAATCAGTTTCATTAGATGGTTAAAGAGTAAAATAAGACTAAACTAATAACGACTTCCTTTCCCAACGATACCATCCTCATCCACTTGCATCAAACTGAGTTCCTGGAATGGGAGAAAATAGGAGTGAGCTTATAAAGCCCAGTAGGAAAACAACTAATATCAAAGGACCTTTGGTTTAATAAAATTCATGCATACTTAGCTTTGTAAAAATAAAATATCTCATCAACAGTATCAATATGTACAAATAAAGTAGAGAGACCACAAATAATCACAAATCAAACGTCAAATGCATATCACACCATCCACTAGACCCCTAGCTCTCAATACCAATCATAGAAAACGACATCCAAAACTAGGTAGTCACATCTGATATCCACCATAAATACCGGGGCTCAGATTTTATTCACTCCCTATACAGATTCTAGGTCTTTCACCTACAGGAGAGTGCACACCTGATCTACCTATGATGACACAGAGACTAGGTCATGAAACAACAATATGCACCGAACATGATTAACATGGCTCTCATCAGTATAACCAAAGCAGGCAAATAATAAGCATAACAAAAGAACATATTCCTTTTTATTTTCTAGAAAATTCGGCAGCATAACAGCTGTATTTTGAATAAACTCAAAAATTATAACCTGCATAAATATTTGCACACAAAAATATATTTGGCACTCAGTGCCTCAGAACAGTCCAAAAAAAATATGCAGATTAAGTTTTTAATTTTTCAAACAATTTTGTAAATCATAAAAATTGGAATATGTCTAATGATATACAACACATATAAAAATCAAGTCCAATAATCAAGTTGAGTCCCTACCTCTCCCGAGTAGTTAAACTTTATCCAAAAGGCAATCTTAAGCTCTTAAGTCCCGAGCTCCAATTGTTTTAGTCCAATCTTACATATTACTCTCACCTATACCATTAAATGGTTAAATAATTATCATTATCGCATTCTACATTCAAAACCGAGTCCAACGACATATAATATGACTATATTTAAAATTTGAGGTTCCGAAGCCTCACCTAAGCGGTGCACATTAACAATCGGCGGCGGTAAAAATTGGTGTACCAAAAATGTCGCCGAAAATAGGAGTAGTATATATCAAAATGACCACCTTGACGAGTAGATCACACCCATGCCAACCGTTTGTCAAAACGGTACACGATGTCACCGGAAAGTTGCCTGAAAGGGGCGGAGCTACAAAAATATCACCAGAAAAAGTAGTGAACCGGGAAAAATGGTCTAGTGTAGGTTGTTCTCCTCGACGAGCTGAGTTTAGTGGTGAAAACTTCTCGTCAAACGGATGCCGGAGGTGACCGGAAAATCCGTTCAAAGTTTGAAACCCCAAACTTTGACTTGCGATCCTAAGCTAACGGCGGCGAGAGAAGCGGTGCTGCTTGGGGGGTGAGGTCGCCGACACTTGGGCTTCCAATTTGTCCGGCGCGTGGGGCTGGTCGGAGGCCGGAGGTGGGTCGCCAGAGAGTGGTGGTTATGGAGCTTTGTGGGTTTTCTTTTGGGTTTGTGTTTGAAGAGAGAGAAAATGATGGAGATATAGATAGAGAGAGAGGGGACGACAGGGTTCAGTTATTGTATATATTCAATTTAATTTTTTTTTACATACATATATATATTATATTATTTATTATATATATAATACTTTTTGACCCGGTCAAACCGAGGTCTTACATCATCTTTTGGTTGTTTCCACTTTTTTCTAGAAATATTTGAGTAGTAAATAATATGACATTCACTTCAGGGAATGACGTTGACCAAGTAGAACATCATTATAAATTTCTTTTACGATTGTTCATCCATAAGAATATAAAAAATTATTCAGCAATTTCTTTTACAATATTTCAAGAATATATGAATACACAATTTTTGCATAGTCTCCAAGATGTATGTAAAATTTGATCTTTAATATATGTCACATGCAATAATTTCCAATATAAATATTGCAAGTAATAACAATGTATAATAACATGACTAATACAAACAATCTTTAAAAGTAATTGACTTCAATTCATATCATTCTCTGAAGGGAATGTTGAACAATAAATACATGTCTCATGTATTTAAATAACATTAGTCATGCTTATTGTTATTCTTATGCTTTGATGTTTTAATGCAATTTTCTTAACTTTTTTTTGGTATTCAAAACTCACTATAAAATTGCATCAATAATAGTCATTTTTAATGATTCTTTAGTTGTATTAACATAAATACAATTATTTTTTTTCGACAAATATAAAACATTTACTTCAGGAAATATTTGTTGACTTCAATTCATATCATTCTCTGAAGGGAATGATGAACAATAAATACATGCCTCATGTATTTAAATAACATTAGTCATGCTCATTGTTATTCTTATGCTTTGATGTTTTAATGCAATTTTCTTAACTTTTTTTTAGTATTCAAAATCCACTATAAAATTGCATCAATAATAATCATTTTTAATGATTCTTTAGTTGTATTCACATAAATACAATTATTTTTTTCGACAAATATAAAACATTTACTTCAAGAAATATTTGTCAAAATCTATATCGATATTAGATTACTTTTCATTGTCCTTAAAGAATACAAGAATATATATATATATATATAAATGTATTCATCTCTTTCATTATATATCCATCAACTATATAATGAATATTACGTTTGCATAATCTTTAGGAAAAATGCAAGATTTTATTGAGGATGCATAATCTTTAGAATATATGCAATATTTTATCGATGATACATAATCTTCAGGATATATGTATAATTTATACAGATTTTTTCTACTATATCATAGACACACATATATTGTAAATATTATAAATAATAAGAACATAATATATAGATATATAGATAAAAAGAAAAAAGAAAACAAATAATTCTTGAAATTATTTCAGTCAGATGAGTATATATATAAATATATATTTAGTGTATTGTGACTTTGAAACAATTTAAGAACTTTAACAAAATACTTACATTGGGGCTTGGGCAGAGACTCATGCTTGAAGCTTGGACAGAGACTCGTGTTGATAACGTTTTATAAAATAATATAAAATAAGTAAGAAGAAAAGAAGAAGATGAAGAGAGAAAGAGAAACTGAATGAGAATATCTTAGTTATTTATTCTAATGGGGTGAACCCCTATTTATACAAATACAAGAGTCAAATATTAAGAAACTAAGAAAAAATGAAACTAAAAAATAGGGAATGTTGATTACAATTAATGGTAATAAATAAAAGATTTGAATATCTACATAATTATTAATATTTATAACAATATAATATTTTTTTATTTTTTTTTTCTAAATTTACGGTTTAAGTTGTCTTGGTGATTTTTTCGGTGATTTCTATATGGGTTACTATAAGAATTTTAGTTGCGATTTAAACTATAGAGGATTCTGTATAAAATTCTGTAAAAATACCAAAAAAACAAAATGTTTGAAGTGTAAAAATAAAAAAAACCTAAAAAAATTCATTTTGTATTGAGTTTTGGAATATGCTGAGTAAAAATATCTTGAACTTATTATTTAAAAATAAAAAAAAAATATTTTTTTTGAAAAAAATAAAGATATTTATTTTTTAACTGCAAATTTCATTCAACTATACTAACTCAGCTAGTTTTCTAAAAAAAATTCGGTAAACAATAATAATTCGATCCTTTACCATAAATGATGTAGTATGTTCTCAAAGATAAAGAGTACTTTTTTCTTTCCGTACGAGGTAGTGGTGGTGGCGTTCCTGTCCTTTGCTAGGGGTGGTGCACGTCCTACTGATGGGTACGTGTAGGCAAAATTGTCCTTCGGTACGGGAGGGACACTGTGTCCCTTGTCCAAAAAGGTTAACCTTTTTGAATCATATTAGGGTTTTGGGCTCTTCTATGCCTTCTTTATTCTTACCCAAAGTTGAATATACTCTGCTTCTATCTACTGTCCCAGCTTCATGTGCCTGGTTTGCATGGGTTCTTTGCTCAAATTCTACTGTTAAAAGCTCATCCTCATGCTAGTTTACTCATCTCATTATGAGTTTGTTTGCTGGAACTAAATCAAGGAAGAGATCTTGGAAGATGTTATGAACTTGGTGGAGAATGCTGTTGAAGATTTTTCTCTTGACCTTGTTCCTAATGACATCAATGCTAAGGGAACTATTCGCAGAACTCTCGCGGGTAAGTTTTTCTCTAAAAGAAAGGTTTTTAATGGGAAGCTTCGGTCCATTTTGACACAAATGTGGAATGTTCATCCTGGGTGGCGATTGCAAGAAATACAAAACAAAATTTATATTTTTCGTTTTTCTTCTGAGACGGATGCTCTGAAAGTCATGAGTAGAGGCCCCTGGGGCCCTTGTGGGTGTTTCTTGTTGGTGACTTCGATGCCGGATAATGGCAAATGGCAATCGACTGATCTCCAGAGTGTTCATTTGTGGGTTCGTTTACTCGGAGTCCCATATAGATACATTACAGATGAAAATGTGGGAAAGATTGCTAATAGAGTTGGGACCCTTATCTCAGCAGATAAGACTAGAGTGCTTGTTTTCTGTTTGTTTCAGGTTTAAATGGTAACATTCATAATATGAATTAAAAATAAGAAAAAATATGTTAAATGAGATGAATATGATGAATTATCATAGAATTTGGAGTCTTAGAATATAATTGGTGAAAAATTCTAAATTTTGGATGCTCAACATGTTTCGTCTGTAATTGAAAATTAAGTCTCAAGCTTCAATCAAATTTTGAACTATGATACATTTACTTTAAGAAAAAGTATTGTGAATAGAAGGAAATTGACAAAGCGAGAGGGAAAGAGAATAGAAAGATGGTTTATTTTTGGATTTTTTGAAATGAAAGGACTAATTTGAGAGTATACTAAAAAATTGGCACACAAAATCTATACACATTAATTTTAATTTAGGTGTTAAATTTTAATCTAATAAATGTATATTTAATCAAATTGATGCCTAATAATAATATAACCATCAATACTAATTTTAAAGTATCCATTAAATAATAACAAATTTATAACACAAAGCAAAATGTAATTCTTTTTACTAAAAGATTGGGCATCCACTACCCTCAATCCACACACCCTTTGCAGTAGGGCATGTAGCAAGGTTACAATGCTCAGTGTCTATATCCGGGGAAGAACCCCACCAATGGAGTGCCTTATTTTCAACACCAAGTGAGAAGTAAAGCAAGACCGCCATGAAAGCAACCCCACCGTCCAACGCCGCAGAGAGGACGTAGTTATACCTTTGCCACCACTTCTTCCTATACCTAAAAACAAAGAAGTTGAACACAGTTCCCACCACAATCCACGAAGTGTAGTTCAGCGGCGTGGCGGGTGGCATAATCGCCGTGGCGCCGAGCAGTACGGGCAGGTTAATGTAAGGAATCCACTTCTGTTTGGGGAAGAGCTTGTGGAAGAACCAAACCAAGAATGGCCCCAAAATTCCCCCTAAGAAGAACCAATTCAGAGATGGGTACTCTCCCTGTGACCCAAAGATTCGCTTCGGTCCCACCAATCCCCAAATCACTGAGGCATCGAAGAACACGTTGTCGTTAGGGCAAGTCCATGTGTTATTCTCGTCTTGGCATATGTTGTCTACGGTGTTGAGAAGTAGCCATGCCACGCTCATATTTACAGTTCCCGCTAACATGGTGCCTATGAACTGTATAGAACTTATAATGTTCACATTAATTATTGAAAATTGCATTATTAGTAGTAATAATATGTTTATATATATACCTGTACTAGGAACATGGACCTGGGAGGAATCTTCATGTAATGGCCTAATTTGAAGTCACTAAGGAAAGAGATTGCTTGAGACATGCTCATATATCCATATGTCTTGAAGCTGACATTGGCTATGGGTCTTCCTGGATAAATTACTCCCATAATGTACTCGGTGATGATATTAAGTCCTGGAGTCTGTAAAAATAGTTCCACATCTTTTGTGTGTCACTGTTGTTTAATATCTTTATAATGTTTTGTATATATATAACAGTTAAGTGTTTGAATCCTATTTTATATGTAATAAATTATTTAGAATGTTTTTAAGAAATGTGTAAGAGTTTGGCTAATAAGGTATATAATTATGAATTGAAATGAGTACCTGATTGGTGGTAGCTGTAATAACACTAACGGGAAGAGTGAAAGAGAAGGCAAGAAAAGCTGCAAATAGAAGTCCCCAATAAGGCAACTGAATTTGCTTTTTGAGAAATATGCAAAGTGCAAGAGACACTGTAATTGTAACCGCCAGAAGCAAATAAAACCACCACGAAGGTATGTCTTTGTAGTTTTTCATTAATCTTGTGTGAATATCATCCTTTCCTTTCACCGAAGCTCTAAACCGATCGTAAATCTCCCTATTATATATTTTTTTGTATATTTTTACATAATGTCACTTCATTTTATTTGTTGGTATATATATATATATATATGTATAAAAATAGACCTTAGTTTTAGATATATATACCTTCCATGGAACAAGGCCACATGAGTAAGTGTAGAAGCTATAGTAGCAAATCCAAAACCATAAGTGATAGCAAAAAAAGTGCTTAAATGGACCCTTCCTTGCTTTACATACTCTACTTGGTCAAGCTCAAATAGATCATTAACAATCAAAGACACATTGTAGGGTTGACCCGACCCGGTAAACAAATCTGCCGAGAATATGGGAAATTTTCTAGCACCGAATACATCTAAACCCCAGTACGAAACGGGCATGACCACATATATTATCACAACATAGCCCACCATAATGTTGGCGATGGCGAAAAATGGGCTGACTAGTGGGCTGGACAAGTATGAGGCCACAGTAGTCCAGTCCAGAGTGAATGCACCGAGTCCGAGCCCTTTAAGGCCCGACCCAATTTGGTGGGCCCTAACTGAATTGGGAAAGGCCCAACAAATCCACGAAATGCTTTGCAGGGTTTGGAAAAGGTATCCCGGGAACACGTACCAGCAGAAACTACAAGTCAATGCAATGATGAAGAACTTTGCACGAGAAATTCGTTTTTTGTTGTATTTGTCTTCTACTTCCTCTTCTTCATGCAAGGTCCTTCATGTGTTTATTAATTCAGTATTATTAATTTCAAATATTAATTATACTACGCATTATATATAGGGAAATTTACAAAAATACTAGAATTTGGGTTAACTTTTACAAAAATACTGTCACACGGAATTTTTTTCAAAAATACTGTGTTTTTATAAAACACCAGTAAAACACAAAGCAGTTTAACTCAAAACAACAGTAGAACACTAATAAAACACTAGTAGAACACCAGTGAAACTTAACACAGTATACTGCAGTATGAAACTTATAAAAAAATACAGTAAAAAAGTAATAAATACCGTCTGGCAATATTTTTGTAAAAAAATAGCAAAAGTTAGTATACCATGTAAATTTCCCTTATATATATAGATATATTAGCCCAATATAGTATATATATATATATATCAATTATATCATACTTTACCGTTTCTGTTATTTAAGTAATTAATTATACTATTAGTAACATAACTAGTAACTTAAACCGTTAACCATTAAAACATCCAAGCTCAAAATTATCATAAATTTTACGTTACTCTAAAATATAATATTTTATTTTTTGGGTTGAGATGCAAAATAGTCCCAAATTTGGTAACTAAGTTAGTAAATTTTCACTTTTTAAAAAAATTAAGTAAATGGCCAAATCTAATAAATTAGCTAATAAAAATTATAAAAATAGATTTATCACATATTTTTTTCAAAAAAATATATAATAACAAAATTAAGTTACATAATTTTTTTAGTATTGCATATTATTATATTGTAACAAAAATAAATAAATATATTAGATCATTTAAATAGATACAGCAGTATTAGATATATTGTAGTACAGAAAATTAATATACCGTAGTAATAAAATTATATACCACAAAAAAATTATAACAATACTAAATTAATACTCAAAAAATATATATATCATGCTAACAAAATTATATATATCACCATTAAAATATGAATACATACCAAAAAATTTATATACAATAAAATAGAAACTAAATATCATATTAAATATAAATAATATATTATAGACAATAAAAATCATATACCATACAATAAAACGTATGCACTTACAATAAAAAATAAAACAAAATAATATAATATTATTAAAAAAAATTATATATATCATATTAAAAAAAAATTATATATCACCTTTATGTATACTAAAATAAAAACTAAACATGCATTATCTAAAATAAAATGATATACTATACAATAAAACTTATATACCATATAACATAAAATATATACCTTACAATAAAAATATATATAATAATAGCAATAAATTAAAATAAAAATATATAGGATGCTAATAAAATTATATACCATGTCAACAAAAGTACAATAGAAAATAAAACTTAAATATTATTTAAAAAATTATATACCGTATAACAAAAAATACATATACCATACACCAAAATATATATACAAAAAATAATAATAATAAAAATATAGATTACTAATACATATATATATATATGTATGTATACTATACTAACCAAATTATATACCACAATTAAAATATATATACCATGACCATTGTATATAATAAAATAAAAACTAATTAAATATTATTTAAAATAAATAATTATACAATCAAAAAATATAAAAATAATAATTAAATATATGTAGCATGGCAATAAAATTATATACATACATTAAATATTTTTATTATGCTAATAAAATTTATGTACTACTATTATACATATCATAATAAAAAATAAATATCATCTAAGAATAATAATATACCATACAACAAAATAGAAATATACCATACAACAAAATCTATATACCAACAATCCAAAACAACTCATAAAAAATTAAAAAAATTGACATAACTTTAAAATAAAAAAGATTTTAACAAAACTAATATAGATATACCATAATGCTTAAATAATTTGCTTCTAATTCTAAAAAAATAAAAATAAAAAAAATTGAAATAAGGACATTTACTAACATAGTCTTATGATTTAGGGCCATTTGTTATATTTTTTTGAAAAGAGGACATAAACTAACATACTCCTATGATTTGGGGCCATTTACTATAATTTCCCTTATTTTTTTTTATCATCCACACCATATTTGGCCACTACCAACTAAAAAAATATTCTAATTAATGCAAGCAACTCTAAAAAATACACTAAAGTATAATGTTTAGTTTCAATTATTAACTTTTACTATTCTTCTAAAAAGAAAGACAAACACTACCGTTGCTACCGGTAAGTGTCCTGACAAGACTTGATGGGCAACGCAATACAAGCCGCATTGGAGCTGCCCTTATGTGAGTTTGATTTGGTGTAATGATAATGATAATGATAATAAGAGCATTGCTATTAGATATTAGTAGTGCCTAGTACTTTTTATAGGTAGCGTTCTATAATTAGTTAGCGATATTTTTTAAAAGTTATATTCCTAAGTTATATAAGACACAATATTTAATTACACCAAATAATAATATGACACCAAAAAGAGTACTGCTTTAGCAAATGAAACGCGAATTAATTATGATGTTTGACTTGTTAGAATGAATATTAAATATATAATAAACATAGAATAAATACCATTTTAGACCATGTGTTTTGTAAAAGTTACTAATTGAACCTTCTGTTTTGTTAAATGATAAAATGGATCATGTATTTTCCAAAATAGTACAAATAGGACACTGAACTGATTTTTTGTCAAAATAAAATTTTATAATAATTCGATCTAAATGTGTTATGACAAAACTGTTTATATTTTCTATATCCGTTCGTGCTAGAAATTTTCTTCAATTTGGTTATATTAAAAAAAAGTTGTCTTGATAAAAAAAAGTTGTCAAAAATTAAACTCAGGATCCTATTTTTACTATTTTAATTATAATTGAATTAACTAATTAATAAAATAACAATTGTTTATGATTATAGAATATATATATACATATATATATATGTGAGCTTAATGTTTTAGTCCATTTTTTTTATAATCATATACATCATAATTATTTGAGAAATTTTGTAAAATTTTAAAAATTTTAGAATAGTTTCCAATTTATTTCACACGTGCATGAAATAAAAGAATCATGAGTGGATCAGTCTATTTGAATGGCTTGTTAAATTTTTCTAAAATTTTCAAAATTTTACAGGATGTATTAAATTATTACAACGTATACAACAATGAAATGGGTAAATACTATTTTGGGCCTTGTGTTTTGCAAAATTTATCAATTGGATTCTCTGTTTTGTTAAATGATAAAATAGACCTTATATTTTCCAAAATGGTAAAAATAAGACACTGAGCCTAATTTTCAATAATTTTTTTTTTTAATATAATCAACTATAAGACAATTCTTAATATGAACATATACAGAAAATCAAACTAGTTTTATCATAGCATCTCTAGATCAGATTATTATTAAGTTTTATTTTGACAAAAAATTAGTTTAGGGTCCTATTTGTACAATTTTGAAAAATACAGGTCAATTTTGTCATTTAACAAAACAGAGGGTCAAATTAATAATTTTTACAAAACACAAAATCCAAAATAGTATTTACCCAAAAAAAAAATTGAACTACAAAATTCTCCTATTCATCAAAACAGATGTGCACCATACAATTTTCTTATATATATTTTTGGAAAATTCAAAAAGCACTTCATATCTATAATCTACTTAACATTCCTATCTATAATCTATTTAACATTCAAGACAATGTTCTAATTTTTTTTTATAATAGTATACGTTGTAATTATTTAAAATATTTCTATAAAATGTTAAAAAATTTAAAAAAAAAATAACACACTAAAAATATAGTTCAAATAAGAACGCATACTCTTTTACTTTACATACATGTGAAATACATTAAATATTATTTTTTATATTATAAATTATTTTTTACTATTTTTTAAAAATTTAGAGAAAATTTTAAATAAATATGATATTACATGACTAAAAAGCCATTCATTATTACACTATTTTTTCTTTTTCTTGGGGGTGCATAACCACCCTATATAATATATTATAATAAAAGGAACATGTATGATTTGAAAAAAAATGTATGAATTAAATCTGTAGTAATTTTATTAAATTTTTCCTATCAAAAGATTTTATTATATTTTTTTAAACATTTTCGTCTCTATAATTTACCTGAATAGGGAGATTTGAACAAGAGTGTTCGGCCACCACATATGCGACGGCTCCACCACATATTTCCTCAACAGCCCCGCCCAACCGTATCCTAAAACCTGTTAATATTAATATTTCCAATATAAGAAAACAACCTAATAACAATTATTAATTAAATTCACTAACTTTATACAATTGATATATAATTAAAAAATAAAATATAAAATAGAAGAGAAATTAAGATGAAAGACCTGGGTAGTGATGATGAGAAGCCAACCAGCCAAAAAAGAAATCTTCTTATGATAAAAGGCTTTAATAATATCGACAATCATAACAGCATAAGCAGAACCATTTCCAAAAGCACTTCCGGCATTAGCAAATATAGATATCAAAACATGCTCCTTAATGTTAAATGGGCCTGGGTTGAGTGAGAATTTTCTTGACCCAAAACCAGGGATTCCAAACTTAGTCTTTGGAAGTACGGAAGCCATGAACTGGCCCACTGGAAGGGTTGCCACTAGGACCGTAATCTGGGTGACCACCAGTGGCTCCTTCCTATAAGAGAAGAACTGGTTCAGAAACGACAGAAGAATGCAAGAGAGAAGGCCCAAAAACCACATCCGAAAGGTCCATACGGGCAACGACATGTCGTCCGTATTCGGTACGGTTAACCGAACCTCCTCAATTGGTGAGAGCTCATCTTCACTTATGGAAATCTCCTGGTTTATTTCTTGAGTACTATTATTCTCATCCATTGGACAAGAATGTTTTTTAAAGAAGGTACTATTAAATGTGGACTCTAAACCAATTGATAATACTTATATATCAATCATAGCAGGCATTCTACGATTTCAATATTGTAAATTATGTAGAATTTTTATAAAAAATGAGTGGGATTTAATTATAAATATATATTTTGGAATCTATTAAAAAATTGTAGAGAATGCTTGAAGAGGATGATAATTAATAGAACCTTTTTTTTTGGATAGATTAATATCAATGAATCATTATCAAGAGTTGTTTCCATCGATGTATGTATCCCTTTTGTATTTACATGTATGACAATCACAATGTTTTAGAACAAGAAGAAAGGGGACGGCGAACACATAATTTGTATTTGGTTAATTAGTAATTTTTTCCATGAACTTTGACACGTAGTAAATTGAGCTCTTTAAACTTTTTTGGCCATTAAAAATTCTTCCCGAATTATTGAGATTGTTAAATTTAAGGACTTTTGTCTAATTTCATTCAATTTTAATGTTTCATATATTTAACCATGCTACTCAGACTTTGATATCTACCAAATCATACCCCTCAAACTTTGATATGTACGAAATCTTGCCCCTTGAACTTTCATCCATGTTAGAATTTTTTTACTAAAATTAGACAAAAGTCCTTAAATTTAACAATACCAATAGTTCAGGAGAATTTTTAACGACCAAAAAAATTCAGGAGGCACGATTTAGTATATGTCAAAGTTCAGGAAGAAAAATTACTAATTAGCTTTTGTATTTAAAAGGAACGTTTAGATTAGATGGGATAAATTGGATACATATATAACAAGTCCAAAATATGGAAAAAGGGAATATATTTAATTAGTAAAGTTTTTATGAAAAATATATTTGATATTCTAATAATACTTAATTTATACCTCATATTTTTAAATTGTACATATTTAATACTATAAAATAAAATTTAATAAATACAATTTTATTAATTTAACCAAACAGTCTCAATTATACATTATGCAATATCTCCATATTCTTTAGATGCTATGTCCATTATTCGACTTTTAAGAACTTATTATGTGTAGTCTAGCCTCCTTTCCCATTGCCATATCATCTTATCATTGCCATATCATTTAGGTAATTTTTGGGATAACAAGTATAAAATTATATTTTTTTATCATTGTTGTATGGGAGGAATGTGGGTAAATAATGAGAGGAGAATTAATGCTCCTCCAATACTGCTCTCGCTCCCCATTGAAGATTAAAAAAAAAATGACATAGTGTAATGTAATTCAAAATAAAAATAAAAGAGTTTTTGAATTTGAAATAAATATTCTATCTAATTTATACTTCATATTTCTCTAAATTACTAAATAGGTCGTGTTTCACTTACTATTGTTTATAAAAATTTTAAATTATATCTATTTTATATAAAGTGTGCCTATCTAATTGAAATTCTTAGTTTATGAGAAATTTATGAGTAATTTTTTATTTTTATTTAATAAAATAATAAAATATTATTTATAGATAATAAAATAATAATAAAACAAATCCCATTAATATTTGAAGTGATATTTGATGCTAAATATTCTAGAATCACAAAAAAAATGTCGGAGATGGCCAACACAGATCCTGCGGGTATCGACAGAGTACGGATGACCTGGAATGCATGGCCACGAACCAAGGTTGAAGCAAACAAGTGTATGATTTCACTTGAGGCTTTCATCTAGATGCAATAAATTATGAGGAAGCAGATCTCTGATATTAATTTCCGCCTCATTACGGTATGATCTCTGGTGTCCGCACCCATAGAGTATGGAACCTTGGACCGAATGGTGAACTCTCCCTGGCTATTCTCTAAAGTATCTCTCTCTCTCATCAATTCTTAATACATATATGAGTTTGAGTTTGATTATTTATTATTTTCCAAGAGCTTTTAAGTTGTAAAAGTGTAATATAAATTGACAAATTTTGTGATCACTTATCACATGGTTTTACTGGGATCACTTGTTACATGGATGGTGGGTTTTCTGCAAACAAAATAAGCTGCCCGAAGATAAGTGTATGTTTATGACAGTGACTTTTTCAGTGAACACAATAAAGTAGCATGTATCTTAAATTACTTGATTTACGTTTTGTTGGCGACTCACTATTTTTGTGTATGGTTTAAGATGCATATGATATGATTTCAAAAAAAAAAAAAGTTCACTTGAATGTATGGCGACTCAAGGATGATGCTGGTAATTCAACTAGTGATCCTGAGGCCATGTTTGACATTATCTCTTCTTTTTTCTCTAGCCTTTTTTCGACTGATGGTTGTGATGCTAAGGCAACTAGTCATATTCTAGATTGCTTGGGGCCTCCCCTTGAAGATTTGGATTATGAGTTTTTGGCTCAGCCCTTCACTGCCCAGGAGGTGAAAAAGACTGTCTTTAGCATCTCTGGTGATAAGGCTCCTGGACTTGATGCTCTTAATGCCTTTTTCTATCAAAAGAATTGGGCTACTTTTGGTCATGAGCTGGTTTCTGTGGTGTTGGATTGCTTAAATGGTCAAGCTGACTTCTCTGCTATTAACAACACCTTGATTGTTTTGATCCCTAAAAAACAACATGCTAATACTATGAAAGATTTTCGGCCTATTAGTTTGTGCTCCACCCTTTACAAAATCATTTCTTAGGCAATTGCTAACCGGTTAAAGGTTGTTCTTGATAAAGTGATTTCCCCTTTTCAAAGTGCTTTTGTTTCTGGGCGTGTTATCTTTGATAATATTCTCATTGCCCATGAGCTTATTCATGCCATAAATTCTAGAAAAGCTGGTAAAAGGGGATGGGCTGCTTTGAAGCTTGATATGGCCAAAGCTTTTGATCGTGTGGAATGGAATTTTCTGGAAAGTGTCATGTACCATTTTAATTTTCCTATTAGCTTTGTTAATCTCATCATGAAATGTATAGCTACTACTACCCTTTCTTTTCTTGTCAATGGGGAGGTTAAAGGCTCTCTTAAACCTTCTCGTGGTCTTAGACAAGGGGACCCTTTATCCCCTTACCTTTTCATTCTCTGTGCTGAGGGGTTGTCTGCTCTCCTTCGAACTAGGCAAGATGCTCAATTTCTTAAAGGTATTTCTGTGTCTAGACATGCTCCATCAATCTCTCACTTGTTATTTCCTGATGATAGTCTTCTTTTTTGCTCGGCTGATAGAGAGTCCTGTTTAGCTATTCAAGAAGTCTTCAATATTTATTCTAGGGCATCGGGTCAAGCCATTAATTTTTCCAAATCTTCTATTCTCTTTTCTCCTAATACTGTTTAGGAGATTCGTACCATGTTCTTTGACACTCTTAATTTAGAAGATAAGCCTTTTGTGTCAAAATATCTAGGTCTTCCTCAATGTCTGTCTCGTTCAAAGTTTCATTCTTTTTCGTTTCTTAGGGATAAAGTTGCCTCTGTCCTTAGAACTTGGTCTTCTAAATGTTTCTCTAGAGCAGGTAAGGAGGTTCTTTTGAAAGCTGTAATTCAAGCTATCCCTGCTTATGCGATGGCTTGTTTTAGGCTTCCTGTTAAGCTTTGTAAGGGAATTGAGACTGCGATGGCCAGATTCTGGTGGGGTTCTAATGGAGAGTCTAGGAAAATTCATTGGAAATCCTGGAAGTCCCTTTGTAAATCAAAATTCTGTGGTAGTTTAGGTTTTCGTTCTTTAGTTCATTTCAACCAAGCTATGTTAGCTAAACAAGCTTGGCGTATTATGGACAATCCTAACTCTCTTCTCAGTAGGATCCTTAAAGCTCGTTATTTTTCCCATTCTTCTATTCTTGCTGCTGCCCCTGGTCACAACCCTTCTTTCACTTGGAGAAGCATTTTATGGGGGATGGATTTATTGGCTTCGGGACTTATCTGGAAAATTGGGAGTGGGAATGATATTCATACCATATCTGACCATTGGCTACCTAATCATAAATATAAATCTTTCTCTAGTACTATCCATCCTCCTTCCCAGTTTTTATCCTACTTTATCTCTGCCTTAGGGACTTGGGATGTTAATAGGTTGGGTGCTTATTTTGGTAATTCTATCATTGATGATATTCTTGAAGTGCCAGTTGCAGGGTGTTATGGTAGGGATTCTCTGATTTGGGAGAAGACAAGTTCAGGTGTTTTTTCTGTTAAATCTGCTTATCATCTGGCTTCCTCTTTCCTGGATATTCCTTCTTCTTCTTCTTTCACTTCTTCTAAAAAGTTTTGGTCCCATGTTTGGTCTCCTAATATTCCTCCCAAGGTTAAACTGTTTATCTAGAGAATGTTATCTAATGTTCTTCCGGTTGCAACTTCTCTTTTTTTTTTCTAGGAAAGTTCTTGATTCTCCTCTTTGTCCTATTTGTAAACTTGCCCCTGAGAGTATCAAACATGCTATGCTAGACTGCTCCAGATCCAGAAAGGCATGGAGATCTTCCAGGTTTGTTTCTTATTTTGATATTAATAAACATATGGATCTAAATGATTTTTTTATAGGACTGATTATTGATCAAGATAAAGAGTCTCTTGGTATTTTATACTGTTTTTTGTGGGCTTTATGGAATCAAAGGAATAATATCTTACACAAACAATTTTCTATTCCCCCTAAAGATATTTTTGATTGGAATCTTGCATATTTTTTCCAACATTTGGATGCGCAGTAAAGACAGGTGCCAAGATCAGGTCCAGATTGTAACTCAGCCTCTGCAAGGGTTCAGCCATCTGGTTCCAATGTCTTCAAAATTTTCACTGATGCAGCCACTGATTCTCAAAGAAGGAAACATAGTATTGGAGTGGTTCTCTTGGATGGTTGTAATCGAGTGAAGGCAGGTTTCACTACTCCTTTTTCTGGACTTGTTCCTCTTGCTGTTGCTGAAGCCAAAGCTGTTCATCAAGCTATCCAATGGGCTCAACTGCTTCGACTCCCGGTGGACGTTTTGATGACAGATTGTAAATCTATAGTAGATAAGCTTAATGCTTGTAATTGGAATAATAGTGTATTTGATGATGTAATATGTAGTATTAAGAACTTATTATCGTTCAGTCCGGGCCTAACCATTTCTCATGTTGGTAGGGACTTTAATCTTTTAGCTCATAAGGTGGCTAGGATGGGCCTTGGATTAGATAATGAGTTATGTTGGAATGGTTCTCTACCTTCCTTTTAGCTGTGTTGTAACACATGTTTCCTTCAAAAAAAAAAAAGTTGCATGAGATATTTTTGTGTGAAATTTAAGTGTGTGAAATAAATGTATGCTATGCTACTCTTTAGCAGTAAAAAGCAACTTTTGATAATGACATTTCAATAAAATAATAAAAAAAGATTACGACATTTCTATATTAAAAGTTTGGAATTTTTTTCCCCTCTTGAATTAAGAAAATAAGCCAAATATGGCTAAATGGACAAATTAACATCTAGGAAAGCATGATTATAGAAAATAAAATTAACAAATATGGCTATTGGGATTGTTGAATGAAATTCGTGTGGATCTTTTTGAGCTCAAGATGTTTCTTTATATTTTATATATTCTCCTCATATTAATATTAAGGGTAAGGACAATGTTAGTAATTAATAAAAGTTATATTAAGTTATTTGATTTATATATCACCACTTTCATTATTATAAATCAATATGTGTAGTACTTTTCTTTTTTAAAGGGCTAAATTTATTGATTTTAATTAATCAAATAAATTCTTTATCATAGTGGTAGCTTATTTCTGGGTCAATTACTTTGAGTATTATTGGTTCATTTGTACCTTATTTTTTACAGAAGAATTCAGCTTAGTTATTATATTTAAAAATTACCATTAATGTTTGGGTTTCATTGTTTCTTTTTTCAAGTGACCTATCATCTAAAGTAGCTGGCACAAATATAATCAGAGAGGCAAGCAAGTCTGAGATTGTTGTTGGAGATGATAGACACCTTGTGGAGGTCATGTGTTGCACTCAATTATATATTTAAAATAATAAAGTAGAAATAAGAAAAGTATCTTAACACATAAGTTCTTTCTCTAATATAGAATTGGTAGATTGGTTCAAGTGGTTGGATCACTTAAAAAAACTGTTACAATTATTCTAATTGATAAAATTTTCAACTATTATTTGCTACCATTTATCCTAGATAATATTGAAGACAAGAATTTTGAAGCCCTTCTTTTTCTCGAATTCTGTATGCCCTGGTTCAATTTTGAAATTTTTTTAATTATATGATGCAGGGTTTGTTAGAGGCTTGTCAGGATCTTCGTCCATGTATTTCCAAGTCTCAAAATTGTCTGAAGAATCTTTTTATTGCTTTTGATTTGGCTATTAGAACTACCATTGAAAGAAGATACGAAGAACTAAATATTGTTGGACCTGAGGTAATTACTGTTAATTTGGTTGATGCATGATTTATATTTTGCACTAAAAATATATCTTCTCAACCATATTTTATTTATGTATTCTGCAGAAAATAATGTTTATCAGTATGATTTTAGAAAACTTGGCACTTTCATTAGATGATAATGGGGATTTAATATACTATTTGAAGGTAAATAGTCGTTATAATATCCAAATGGCTTTTGGGTCATTTTTTTCCTTCAAATCTATATATTACTCTTTAAAATATAATTATTTTCTCTAATTTTTTTCTATCAAAATCAGAGGAGATGGATGGTCTTAAGTTATTTTATTTTATCTAAGAAAATACAAGGTTTGTAATTGTACTTATTGTTACTTATTGTTACAAGTTTATAATGTACGATACTTATTGTTTGTAACTATTTGGATTCACAATTCAAAAGTAAAGAAACGTGAGGAAAGTTTCTCGATTTAGAATGTATATGTTTAATTGTGTATCATATGTTGTATTATAATCTCACCTAATATTTAATAATATTTTTTCTTTAATTATTATTTTTTTTTTGATTTTTTTTTTCAATTATTAATTGTATCACTTTTAAAGAAAGTAAAAAATACTTAGCATAAAATTTAAAATTTAGTATACGTGCCTTGCACGTAACTTTTTACTAGTTATATATATATATATATATGAATATTGACTGAATAAAGAAAATTATATTAAATAATTTTAAATTCAATTTTTTAAGTATAATTCTTTAGAAAATATTATTAAAATATGATAAATCGATAACTCTAAAGAATTCTAAAAAAAAAATCATCCAATAACTTCTTATATCAAAAGAAAGCATACTATATTTTCAAACATACGCTATAGTAAAAAAAGTTAAAAACCAAATAATCATCACACAAAATAGAGATTTAAAAAAATACAATAAATATATAGAAAACTCATCATATAATTTAAAAAAAACTGTTATCACCGTATTTTATTTGTAGTCATCACTACATTTACAGTTAATGTCATTACCAAATCTTAATTGTAATTATTATTTATGTTGTGTGTACTGTATCAATTTGTGGTTTAGAATATTTGAAATCAATACTTATTAAGAATATTATTTTTCCAACACAATTGTTACTTTTCATCCATTGTTCAAATATTTGTATTGATTAATTAGTTAAATCAATACAAAACAAAATATAAAAAAGAGAATTATTGAATACTTTACCTTTTATTGTTTTGAATGAGTTCTTGTATTTATTTGCCAATAATATATTATGCATCTCCTCCTACTTGTACTTCGTACAATAAACACATTATTTATGCTTCAAACAAAATGAGAATAAATAATGGTTGCTAGAAAAAATATTTCACAAAATTAATTATTAATTGAAGATTTAACTTCATAAATTAATGAAAAATAAAACTATATAACTTATGTATCAAATAGATATAATGCAATTCAATATTAAAAACATTTTAAATATATTTATGAGTTAAGAGCAATAAGCATCATCCTAAACAAAGAACCTGACAAACTTTGGTGGGATAAGAATGTGAAAGCGTTATTGTGATTTCATATATTTTGAGTCGTCAATATATGAGGTTAGAACTTGACATGTATATTTGTTGGTTTTATTGGTATTAAATCAAGTATGCACGTAACAGTTTATATTATTTGGTTATCATTGTACCATAACTCAATAAATCTTTAAATGTATATACATTAAATCTAAACATAAAATACAAGATAAGAATTATTAACGCAGATTTTCGTTAACTAAAAATCTTTTCTTAAATAAATAAAAATTTAGAATTAACTATCTAATAATAATAATAATAATAATAATAATAATAATAATAATAATAATAATAATAATAATAATGAATGACAAGAATTTTTTTTACGTGGTTTTAAAGTTAAATCTTTGCAATCCACCAATCCATCTTATTCAGAATTGGAAGATTGTATACAAAATACAATAAATTATTTTTCAAGAATGAACAATAAATACAATATTGTTTATTTTTTTAAGGTTGACCGCCCTTTTGTTCTTGGGCTCTGTCCCTTTTTATAGGAGTTTGGAATGACAGTTATTCTCTTAAGATATGATCATTCGTAATTGCTCATAAAACGTGGACATTCCCCACGTTTTATTTTTATGCACATGGGATGATTATAAATAACTGCCTAACTGCTCTTTGTATTTATCTATAAATAGTTATGCTGACTGTGCTTTGTGATTCTCGTCATTCAATTAACACTTTTTTTAAATATATCCGTGGAAAAATGTCTAAGTGTATAGTTGTAATACATCTCGTATTCTTCCTTAAATGTTGAGTGAAGTATAGGTGAGATGCTTACTTCAACACGTTAAGAGCGAGATGAAGAATGTTGAAGTTGTTGTCTTTATTCTTCCAATATTTTCACGAGTATGTGGGTCAATGAGCTACAAACTCATTATCTACCCGTTCCAAATAGTACCATTATGTACTCTGTTTATCCTGAGATAGACTTGTTTACCTTGCTGGTCTCATTAATCGGTAGTTATTACTCATGTCTCATTATTGTCTATATGACGACGAGTTCAAGTATTTCTACTAATTATATTTCTTGAGGCGAGTTATTTAAGTTATTGATGCATAATTTGAGCTTGTTCATATTCCAGTTTTGTTACACGTGTTAGCTTTTTATTACTTCTCAAAATATGGGTATAACAATTGCCTCTTAAAAAGTGCTTTTTAAAATAAAAAGGATTTTTTAAATGCCTTAATGGTATTATTGTATTTTCTCCATTTAAAAATTGCATGCTTTCATTTTGGCGGTTAAAAACTTTAAGGTAAATCATTTTAACATTTAATGTTCATACTGTTCTTTTCCCATTAGTTTCCATTTATTCGATCTACTCTTTTTGTGATCAAACGGTTATTGCCTTTTGGGTATATTACCAACTTAAATGTCCTTACACGATTGAACGTTTTTGAACACATTTTGATCGCCTATGTATGAGCAGTTAATATTCTGCTACCTTAGTTATGCGCGAGTAGATAGTATTCTGCCATAAACAATTTTTAAGAGCAAACTTCAAATATTTTGAATAGTATTTAGAATTGCTTTACATATTCCTTAATTGCTTGAGTAAAAAGTTAATTTTCTATTCACATTTTAGTTTGCGTACTATTTATCAAGACACATTAGGGTATCTGATAACTCTATGGTATAGAGTTATTTTTTATGCTTTTAAACTAAAAGTATTGTGAGAAGAGTAGTGAAAATGTGTTTGTTTGCTTAACTTTAGTTAGTTTTAGGTTTATTTTCTATTTAGTAAGCTAACTTTTAAGTCTTATAAAAATTGGTATTGTTAGGTGTGTTCTTCCAATTAATTGTGCTTGTTTGTGTTGAAAAATGAAGAATTAAATTGATAGGAAAAAGAAAAGGAAGCAAGGAAGAAGTGGAACACAAGCTGAAATTGGGACAGATTGCTGAAGCAATACTGAAGTGAATTCAGCATTCTGGCAACGACGTAGAAACACGAGTTTCACTTATCCACATCAACAGATTCGTCCCAATCACCAAAATACACTAGCTGGCTGCTGTGGAAGGAAGGGGACTAAACCTAGTGGGCCAAAATGCAAAAAAAATTGGGCTTCTCATTTCGGGGAGTGATTTTGTACCTTAGGAACCAAACAACTAAAAGGAAAAAGAAATAAAGTACATATCTTCATCTTCCATTATGTAATGAAGGAGAGTTGCTGCATTTTTTTTTTTTTGGAAGAGAAATAACTGCAGAATAGTACAACAAAGGAGGAAGAAGGGGGGACCAAGATTTAGTGTTTGCTTTTTCTTTTAGCCTCTCTTAATAGTTTTTCTCCTTTCTCTTTTCTTGTTGTTGTACATAGTTTTTAAAAACTTTGTGAGATTGTAAAACTGGGCAGCATCCATGGATGATAGTTTTTTAGCTTGGATTTTACTTTTTGAATTGAATATGAGCTAGACTTTTGAGGCTTGAATGGCTATGAACTTCTATGTTGGGTATGATTAATTTTTAAGCTTACTTTAGTATTTTTGCATTTGTTCATTCAAGTGAGTTTTATTTTTATTAGATTGTTGTTCCTTGGCCATGAATAACAATTTGCTAAGCTAGTTCTTGTACTGGAAGGGCTAGATCTAGTAGTTCAACTTGATTGGAGCAAGTGAAAACCTAGATTTGGATTTTTCTTTGTATGTGGAATATGAATATTTCATTTACCTTGCATAACTTAAAAAAATTGATGTTTGAGTAGTGTTCTGCTTGCTAGTTTGATATAGGAATAAATTGAGCTAAGTGGTAAACTAAAATTTGTGAGTGTTGAAAAATTCTCACAAGCCTAGGGGAATTTTTGTTATCTCTGTGCGGAATGCTGGAGTAATGCTAAACCGATGCTGTAACACCTGGGAAAAAACCTGACTAGAAGGAAATAGCTATTCAAGCCATTTTTACCATATTACATTTTTTTTTTATCTTGCAAGCAATTTTTCTAGCAGCAGTAGTATTAATTTTAGCAAGTTTAATTCATGTCATTTTTAAATTTGGATCATTACTCAACCATTTGCATGTTATTTCCTCTTACTTTAAGTTGTAATTAGTTTGTTTTACATCAAACTTTGTTTGCAATCCCTGTGGAGACGATCTTACTTATCACTTTATTACTTGTTTGACTGCGTATACTTGCGTATATAATTTTCACAACAAGTTTTTTCATTTATAGTACATGCTATATTATGCAAGTTGTTATTTATTCAGATCACACTTAGACTTAGAAGTCTCGCTTACACCTGCTACTTTCATTTTTACTTTAAGAAAAGTTCCAAAGTATTCGACTTTATGTTGTTCCGGACCAGCTTATAATCGAACACCTTTCTTTTTGCAATTTTTTTTTTATTTTTTTCTAGGTATTAACAATTAAGCCTAGTTTTATTAACATATACCTCTAGGTAAAATCTAGTTTTTGTATATTTATATGCCCCTCAAGTAATTTTAAAGAGACTAAGACTTTATGATTACTTGAAATATGCAATTTTATTAAAATAAAGAACTTTTTACAAAGATAAACTTAATACAATAGAATATGCTATTGGTAATATGGCCTTAGATGTTCGCTACTCCAATAGTTTCTTATTAGCGAGCCATTGAGCCATGCTAACTTATAAACTCATGTTCCAACGACAACTTCAATGATATACAGACCTTCCCAATTCGGGTTAAATACTCATGTTGTTGGATCTCGTGTATTGTCAAGCACATATCTTAACGCCAAATCTCCTACTTTAAATCTTTTTCAAACTATTTTGTTAAAATATATTGTGATGCAGTGTTGATAAGCAACATTTGTGACTTGTGACTCAGTGCGTGCTTTTCTTCGAGTAGATCTAAGGACATATTGAGAAGTTCTTGGTTTTGTTTTTTATCATAGAATTCACGCTTGTGTGTTACGATGTCCACTTTCACTAACAACATTGCTTCCAAGCCAAATACCAGTGAAAATGGAGTATGTACCATTGCTATTTTTTTTGTTGTTCTGTGGGCCCAGAGCACCTGTGGTACTCGTCAACCCATCTTCCTTTAGTTTTGTCTAACTTCTTTTTTACAATGTCCTTCAAGGTTTTATTAACAACCTCAACTTGTCCATTGGACTGTGATCTTGATAGTTTTAATAATTTTATTCTTTTTATAGAACTCAGTGAATAAATCTCTATCAAACTGAATACCGTTATCGAACACTATTTTAATGGAAATTCTGAACCTGCAAATAATGTTCTTAATTACAAAATCAAGAATTTTTTTGCATGTGATGGACACCAAAAGTTTGACTTTTGTCCACTTTTTAAAGAAGTCGATTGCGACTATAGCATATTTTGCACCACCTCTCCTTGTTGGTAAGGATCCAATCGGGTCAATTCCCCATATTGAAGATAGGCATGGTGAGGTCATCATTCTTAGAGTTCGTTTGGCACAGCTTTTAGAAAAGTTAAAAGCTGCTTTTTGAAAAAGCTGTGATAAAAATGTGTTTGATAATCAGTCAAAAAATAGTTTTTTTAAGAATTTTTAGAGAAGCTACAGCTAAAAGATAAAGCTGCTCCAACCCAACTTTTAAGAAAAGCTATTTTAATTGAAAGACTATAATAAATTTTTTGTACTAAAACCATATTTACTTATTTATTATATAATAAAAAAAAGTAAAAAAAAAATTAAAATAAACTAATTATAATAAAATAAATAATTATTAAATCTCTTATTTTTCTTAAAAAAAAATAATTGATATTTTATTTTAATATTAACAAATAACATCAACCTAAAATTTTTGTTAGATACTTGAGTTTCTATTTTTTTTTTTTTTTACATTTGATAAAACATAATAAAAAAAATACTATGAATTATTTTTATCAAATGCATATAAATTTATATTTGAAAATATATAAAAAAATAAGATATTATATAAAATAAGTTTTTACATATTATAATAAACTAGATTATAACATTATCATTATCATTATAATAGATTTTAACAACTCACATTACTTTAAAATTCATAATTTACCAAACACTCAGTTCAGCTTTTTTCCACAATTTTGCTATAGTTGCTTTTTCTCACAGCACAGTTAGAGCTGCTTTTTTTCACAGCACAGCTGTGCCAAACTAGCCCTTAGTTTGGTAGGAGGTATCCTCGATATATGCAAGAACCGTTAGCACTTTTCACGCTTTTTAATGAATTCATGTGTGACCTTTTTGATGGTTGGCCGACAATAACCCTCACGGGTTATTTTCTTAGATAAACTCTACCATCCTGCATAGTCTCCACAGAAGCCTTCATGAATTTCTTTGATAATTTTATTAGCCTCAGTACAGAGCACACATCATAGTAGAGGCATGGAATATCCTCTCCAGTATAATTTTTTGTCAACTACTGTGTACCTCGGGACTGTGTATAAGAGTTTTCATGCCTTGATTTTGTCCGTTGGAAGTTCTCCATCTAGAAAGTATTTGACAATAGGGGTCATCCATGTAGAGCTTGCATCAATCATCTCTATTTCTTGCTTTTTAGTTTCACAAATACTTGGATCGCTTAACACCTCCACTTGAACTAAGTTCAATTTATCCAAATCAAAATGTGATGCCAGTTTTGCCAAGGCATCTGCATTAGAGTTTTGTTCTCTTGAAACTTGTTCAATTTTGAAATAATTGAACTTCTCCAAATTCTCCCAAAATTTCTCTAAATATTTGTCTATTTTTGCACCTTTTGCTTGGTATTCTCCTAAAACTTAATTTACGACTAGTTGTGAATCACTAAAACATTGGACAAACTTCACTTTTAAAGTTTCTACGATCCGTAGTCCAGCTAGCAAAGCTTCGTACTCTGCCTCAATATTCAAAGTTTCAAAATGGAATCTTAGTGCATAATGAAACTTAAAATTTTTAGGGCGACACCAATATTACTCCTGCCCTCGAGCCATTCTCGTTCGAAGCTCCATCAATGAACTGTTTCCATATTTTATCATCATTTCTTATTCTGGAGTCTTCTCTAGAGTCTATTCCTTCCACTAGGAGTTGGCTAAAGCCTGGCCTTTGATGGAGATCCTCGAATGGTAGATTATTTTAAATTATCCCAACTCAATCGACTATTTTATTAATCTCCCTGATTCATCGAGATTGGACAATACTTGTCGCAATAGATGATCTATGAGAACTTTGATGGGGTGAGCTTGAAAATACAGTCGCAACTTTTTAGATGCATGTACAAGGCAAAGTGCGAGTTTTTTAAGCAGAGGGTAATAAACAGGTTGCTAGTTCCTTTCATCTTCTCGCACCAGTGCATCACTTATATCATTTTCTGAGATGGCCAAATAAATGAATAATGTCTCTCTAGTGATAGGTTTGGCCAATACTGGTGGTGTAGAGAGATGCTTTTTCATTTCTTGAAAAGCCTGCTTGCACTCCTCATTCCCGTCAAATTTCTTGTTGCTTCGTACAATGTTGAAAAATGGAGGCATTTGTCAGTTGATTTTGAAATGAATATGTTTAGTGCCGCCATCCTTCCAATTAAAGACTGTACTTCATTTGGTTTGGTTGGCAAAGACATCTTGAGCAGTGCTTTTATTTTGTTGGGTTAGCTTCAATTCCTCTCACATTTACAATAAAGCTTAGGAATTTCCCTGAGGACACCCCAAATGAACATTTCTTAGGTTTTAATTTCATATCATATTTTTTCAATACGGCGAAGCATTCTGCGAGGTCCTCTGTGTGGTTCTTGCTTTTAACAAACTTCACCAGCATATCATCCACATAGACTTTCATATTTTCCCTATCTGGTTTTTGAACATACCATTCACAAGGTGTTAGTATGTTGCTCCATCGTTCTTTAGTCTGAATGGCATGACCTTGTAGCAGTAAAGCCCTATATTAGTGACAAAGCTCGTATTCTCTTGATATGGGACATGCATTTTAATCTGGTTATATCCAGAGTATGCGTCCATGAAGGTCATCATTTCGTGCCCTGATGTTGCATCTACGTACCAATTGATCAATCTTTGGTAATGGAAAGTAGTCTTTCAAACAAGCCTTGTTTTAATTGGAGAAGTCTATGCAAATTCTCCATGTCCCATTTGGTTTAGGGACAAGAACTGGATTAGATATCCACGAGGGATAGAATTCTTCCCTTATGAAGTTATTGGCTGACAGTTTGTCAACCTCTTCTTTTAGGGCATTTTGTCTCTTGGGATCTAAAGGTCATCACCTTTGACATTTTGAGAGATAGGAAGGATCAATATTGACATGATGGTATATCACATTCGGGTTAATCTTGACCATATCTGAATGACTCTAAGTGAATTTATCTTTATTGCCTTCAAGAAAGTGATTAATTGTTACTTTAGTTCTCCCCCAAACCCTTTCCAATGTTGACACACTTGGTAGGATTGTTTGGGTCTAAATTCACCTCTTCAAGTTCATTAATAGTTTGAGTTGGTTGTACTCGTCATGAATTCTTGGATCCAGATCTTCCATCTCTTTTTCATTTTCTTTTGTCAAAATCACCATCAATTGATGGTTCACCTTTCTATTTTTTTAACTCCACGCTATACTATTGTCGAGCTAATAGTTGGTTGCCTCCCACTGTCCTTACCCTTGAATGAGTGGGGAACTGTAGGGGTAAATGTTTGATCGAGCTTATTGCCCCGAAACCTATTAATGATGACCAACCCATGAGTATGTTGTATACTGAAGGGATGTCAACAACTAAAAACTCTTGCTGACAATACATGGTTTCAACCTTGCCTCTTCTAAGCCAATTTTCTTTAATGTTTCTTTGTAGAGAATATTAACAAAACTCTCATTATCAACAAGAACTCTTTTTATTCTCTTATTAGCGAGCTGAATTGTTATCACTAGGGGATCTGTGTGCGGAAACCGCATGTGTAATGCATCTTCATCAGTGAAGATGATAGGCGGTTCTTCAGGCTTGGCTCTCTCTAAAGGTTTTAGGGAAAAAGTTTACTTTTCATTTTTTACTTCATCTATATATCGTTTTTGAGCATTATTGCTATTTCCTGGGAGGTGTCGCCCTCCAGAAATAACTAAGATGTCCTCACCCTCAACTGGGGGAGGTTGCAATCCTTGTTTGTTCTGGTTGTTGGGCAGATTCTACTCATTTCCTTAAATCCTTACATATTTTCTCATATATCCTCACAAGATGATATTTTTTATCTCGCCTTTTAGTTGACGATTTTCCTCAATGGTATGCCCAATATCTTGATGGAAACATCAATACTTCTTAGGATCACGCTTATTTCTTTCATGTCTCATTTGGGTCTCCGAAACGCGACCCAAGTTTCATTTGTGAGATAGATATTTTCATGAGTTTCATTTAATTCCATATACACTGAGTATATAGGAATATATTTCTCGTGCTTCTTTTTTTCCTTATCTTTTGAAGAATCTCTTGACTCGTCTTTTCTTTTAGCATTCGAGCCATTGGGGTTTGAATTTCTAGCTTCGGTTCTCATAGTGCTTGTTGTAGCTGTACTTATGATGGGTTTGTCTCCCGAGTCAGATTTGAGAAGCTTCATTTCATTTTTTGCCTCTTCCTTTTGCATGAAAATTTACGCTCTTTCATTGAATTCATTAATGTTTCTTATAGGGTGACCTTACAAATCATCCCACATTTCACCTCCTGTGGTTGACAAGTTAGTTATTATATTAGCCTGAAGAGTTCTCAACTGAATGCTATCATTTAGATTCCTGACTTTGGTTGCTGTTATACTAGAATGACTTAAGTAAGCCCTTATCTTTTCTTTATTGATGTGATAATACACTATGTAGCCGCCACTTACATCCTTGATTAGCGCGTGATTGCTAAAGAATGGATTTAATGCGTCTGGCATGTCTTTTCATATTTGTTTGTAGACATTTCCTCCAAGTTTCATTTAATGCCAATTAATAGTTCATCTCTAGTATCCTAGGCTTGGAGGAGCTGGATGCTACCCAACTCTCGGAGGTGAGCAAAAGATTGATCCCTCTGAACTAGCCATAGCTCCAGGAGGAACAGCTAGGTTGTCCAAGGGGATCCTTCCTACTTAAGATTTTCCTTTGACTACCATTGGATCCTTAAGCTTTATCTGTCACATGTCGCGCCATGGAATTGCCACGTATATTGGGAGAAAACTATGGCAACATTACACAGTAATTATTATTCAATAAACTATCCAAAACACAACTTAAAATTCATAAAATAGATACTAATATACTATAAATATGCAAACATATATATAAATTATAAAAATATTACTAGAAATATAAGAAAAATACTAAATAGGTTCTAGTCGACCTACTTTGCCCATGGGTCCTTAACCTTGACCAACTAGGATCTGTACTCGACCCTGTCTCTTGTCGTTCCTCTCGTACGGGTCTTCATCTTCAAAAGAGATTTGACATGCATCCCCTACTTAGATAGGTGTATGCATTATCTTTGTCGTTATGATTTGACCTTTGCAGGAGTCTTGGTGGTCAACCTAATCCAGCCTGATTCCCTGCACCTCTCGCATTGTGCTGAGAAATCCTTGATTTATAGATTGTGTTTTCCTGGCATTTTCATTCATGCGAGATGATTCTGGATTCTCAGGCTGTACATTCCCACAGTTTGTATATCCACAGGAAGTTCCCGAATCAAGTCTCTTGACTTTTAGTGTTTCCCGAATTCTGGGGATCTTTTCATCCATTGGGATATCCTCGGTGTTCTCAGGTTGACCCTCTTGAGTGTTTGAGGGATTTCTAGGGTTATTCCCCCTGGGGTTATCCCTATGTCTCCTGGTTCTGAAGCCTCTAGGTCTTTCCCGAGGTCATTTAGTAGATGTATCAGGTTGGTTTGCAGGGGCTTCATCTTGCATAGCCCTTACAATCGCTGCCTCGTGCTTTAGCTCTACATTTCTTTAATTTAGCCAATCACTGTTAAAATTGCTTATTTTCAAGTTCCACTAATGGAACATATCTGGTGGGATCGTAAGCATCATCGCTTTGCCTTTTTGGGATTTCATTTCCAGTTTGCTCTAAATCTCCACCATTTCTTCCTAAACGTGGAGTTTTAGTTGTAATTTTCCTGTGAGAAGTTTGATGCTCTTTTCTAGGACGTTGAGTTGTCTCTCTTGGATGATATTCTTCATTTCGAGAAATATCGTCTACCATGAATGGACGATTTGAATTTGTTTTCAAGGAGGGTGTTATTTTGAGTTTTATTCCAAGGCTCTTAATGAAAGCATCAAACTGTTAAAAAAGATTTTTGTTAACTAATAAATAACCTTTTTTTTTTTGTAATAATGGATCTCTAGAATTAATTAAGTAATAATTAATAATAATATCAATAAATGACAAGAAGCTTTTTACGTGATTTTGAAGTTCTCTTCATAGTCCATGAATCCAACTTATTCTGGGTTGGTAAATAGTATATAGAATACAATTAATTGTTTTACAGAATGAATAATAGATATAATACTCTCTCTTTCCCCCAAAATGACCATCCTTTGTTCCTTGGGTTCTGTCCTATTTATAGGAGTCTAGGATGATAGTTATTCCCTTGGGATCTTATCACTTGTAAAACGTTCATGAAACATGGACATGAACGTGGACATTCCCCACGTTTCATATTTACATCACATGAGATAATTATAAATAATCATTGTAATTGTTCTTCATCTTTATCTATAGATGGTTATCCTGCCTATGCTTCATATTCCTCGCAATTCAATCAAAACAAATCATCGTGAGCCAGCGTCTAAGTTTATGTTTGTAACACCCTACTAGTTTCGGTGTGTTGTTATGATTTTATACTAACTGTGCAATCTGTTTCTAATCAACGGGTTTGTTGGAAAATATGTTTAATTAAAACACTACATAATTAAACTTTAAATTAAAATAAATAAACTTTGCATAAACTGGGATCCCGATGTTTAAAAAGTTACAGCCATAATACTAAATATCAGTTACAAAAGATGTCGCCTAGTGACTAATCAAAATACAGCCTACTTTCCCAAAGATTATACGCTCCAGGTCTAACTGCCCCTATATGTACAATCTTCATCTGCTCGATCTCACAGCTGCTCGGTCTTAGCTTTGCCCTTACCTACACATGTAAACAATAACTGTGAGTCGATAGACGCAGTAAGAAAAGTATAATCATAACATAAACTTAAACTAAATTACAACTAGGTTCCCATACACCCAATCATAACCCTATCCCGCGTCCCACGCGTACTGAGTCTACAACGTTCGTACGACAGTACTATTGACCATAATATCAACCTATAGTCGGTACTCTAGTCGTACCGATGTGATAGCGTCAATCAGTACTTATGCTAAACATACATTCATCGCTATTGAATATAACTCTATGTATACTGATACCGCTATTTTAATGTAATGTAACATGCATTTATAAACATGCATGCTAAACAGGGTGCGTTTGAAAAGCCACAATGTAATTGGATTTGTGTGTAATTGGAGGTAATTACACAATTTGGCACGTTTGTCTGACCATGTAATTATACTGTAACTGTCTAATTGGAAGTAATTGAGGGGTTCCAATTACACTCTCCAATTCTCATGGCCCCCCATGAGAATTGAATGTAATTACACTGTGTAATTACTAAAAACTTTCCATATTAAACATTAGCTTCTAAAAAATATTATTTTTCTATGTAATTACTAACTATTTTGCCAAACAGGATATTAAGAATTCATATGTAATTACCACCTCATATCCTAACACACCTTGTATTTTAAAATATAGTGTAATTATTAAACTTTGTAATTACCACCCTAGTAATTACCCTACCTAGTAATTACACAGTTACTTTCGAACACACCCGTAATCACATATGCATATCATTATACTAATCTTACCTCGATCCTAATTCATGTGTGCCGGTCAACCTGATAAGTGACATGCTGATAAGTGAATGTTGTGGCAGTTTAGAGGCCCCTTAGTCACGACATTCATAAAGCTGATAAGTGACACGCTAAATCATTTTTCTGTCAAAACTAAAAGTTTTACTATCGATGGATAATATGACAATACCCTAAGTATTGCTAAAACATAAAAAAACTAGGATTCTAAAACTGCTAGAACCGGTAAACCAAACTCCCAAAATGGAAAATCGGTTCTTAGGGTTCTGCTTGGGGAAACAACTAATCGGTTCTATAGGGCTAGCCCGAATTGGTTAATCGGTTCTCTGCAGGAATCCTAAAAAACCTCACCAAAAATTCAATTTTATCCCAAATGGATTCAAACCTTTCAGACCACCTAATTAGGCCACAACAAACATAATTTAAGTAATAAAACCAAATAATAACCTCTGAAATAGAATTCGGCATTAAAGGAGAAAGTTTGAGCTTAAAAGCTGAAACTTTGTCTAGGCTAAATAAAACTACTTAAATAGCCCATAATCAACCTGAATAACTCAAAAGTAACAGCAAAATCAACATTCAAACAAAATTAATCAACACAGCAACTAAAACTAACAAAATTGCATTCTAACCTAACCTAAAATCAAAAAACTCAAAGAAGGAGAAGAGAACTACCTTACCTTGAGCTTCGATTCTTATGAATTTCCCTAGATGAAACCCTCTGAATTACTGTGAAATTGGCTGAAATACTCAAGCCTCAATGGCTCTAGGTGGTAGCCGACCTAAGAGAGAGAAAGAGAAAGAGTTTCTATTTTTTTTTTGTTTGATTTTGAATTTTTGAGGAAAATGTAAATAACAACCTTAATTTCCATTCAGCATAACCCTAGACTAATGATACCTCACTTACTACAAATTCCCTCAAAACACTTAAAGATAAATAAATAATAAAATAACTAAATTGCCCTTTCACTTCCTTAAGAAGTAACTTAGAATCTAGGGGCAATATGGTCCGAACACAAACTGCAAACATTCTTGACATTCTAAATGTCTAACTAAATCGTCCTGATATTTTTAAAATACTAAACTACAATAAAGTGACTATATAGGCCATACGTCACATTCCTCTGTTACATGACATAAAATATTAAAATCATAATATTTTACATAGAACCTAATTAGCACACCTAGAATTCAAATATATCTCCATAATTACATAATTAATAATTAAAAGTCTAATTCTAAATTAAACCTTAATTATCTACTAATTCTCATATTAAAGCTAAGTGGTCATTACAATGTTGTAGTATTCCTCGAGTTCTTCTATTAATATTTAGTAAGGTATATGTGAGACATTTATTACAGCGTGACAAAAGCGAGATGAATCATGTTGAAGTTGTTGTCTTTATTCTTTCAACATACTCACGTGTATGTGGGTCAATGAGCTACAAACTCATTATATATCTACCCATTCCAAATAATTCTGTAATGTATTCTGTTTATCTTGAGATTGACTTTCTTTATTCGTCTCGCTGGTTTCATCAATCAGAAGTTAGTACTCGTGTCTCACCATTATCTACAAGATGGTGAGTTCGAGTATTTCTATCAACTATACTTCTTGAGGCGAGTCATCTGAATGCATTTATTGATGCATAATTTGAGTTGGTTCGTATTCCAGCTATGTTACACGTGTCAACACCATATTACTACTCAAAATATGGGTATAACAAAAAGTAATATTTTTTTTTTAGATATTTTGTAGTTTATTCATAGTTGATTTATGAAGGATTACATATTTAAAGAAGGTTGATTTCTTGTTATTTTTTTGTTGATTTATAGCTGTATTTTTGTCATTTTATAGTTATTTTTATGTTGTTATTTGGTGTTCTATAATTGTGCTAAAGTTATTTTTTAATGTTTTTATGTGTTTTTTTTTTTTTTGTACAGTTGTTTGTTAGTTTATGTGTATTTTTTATGGTATATATATTTTTAGTTAATTCCAAATAATTTTTTTTTATTGTATGTATGTGTTGTTTTATTATTTTTATGTCATTTTTAGTTGCTTTTAAGTAGTTTTCACAATATTTTTTATGGTGTATATTTTTAGTTTAGTCCTGATAATTTTTTTTGTTGTATGTGTGTTACTTTTTAGACGTAGATACATACATTTAGTTTATTTTTTGACACATTTTTTTTTTTTTATAAATACAATGATAATTTTTTTTAAAAAAAAAATTGATACAATGTACAATAGTAGATATTGACATATTAATTATATATTACTCATTATATTATATACTCTATTTTAAAATCATAAGATTTTATTATTTCTATTATTAATGTAACTATTTATTAAACTTTTAAAATATAAATTGTCATTTTAATTGTCACTAACTCGAAAAGGAAGAGAGAGATAAAAAATATTGAAAGTAAGTTGTAACAACGAATTTCATGAAGAAAAAAAAATAATGTAGTAATACAAAAAGATAAATCAAATTGTCAATATTAAGTAAAAAAATATTATAATACAAAAACATGGTGAGGGGTTGATGTTGTTTTGTATAATACAATTAGGTCAATGTTTATATTTTTCTGTTGTTTTGTAGTTGTCTTTTTGTTGTTTATAGTTGTTTGTAAAGTTCTTCTAAATTTGTTTTTTTTTTTTTTATTTTATTGAAACATAACATTTTTGTAATTTTAAAGTTTTAATACATTATTTTTGAAAACTTGGTATAATAAAAATGTAAAAAAAAAATATGACAGTAAAAATATAAAAATTGTAAATAAACATGGGTATTTTTGTAAGATCTATTTGTTTACAATACCCTATGAAATTTGGTGGGACATTATAGATCACACTGAAACTAACTTTTCATTTATTCATTATTTTTTTTCTTTATATATAACAGAATAATTAGTAATTTTGCCTCATAAACTTTTGACAATACTGATTTTGCCCTGTAAAATATACGACTTATTAAGAATTCCCCTGAACTTTTACATTTACAGAAATTTAGTCATTCCGTTAGATTCTCTCCCATTATTCTATTTAAATGATGACATATCTTTGTAAATTAGTAACTTTGTCTTCTAAACTTTGACACTATCAAATTGTACTCACTCAAAATAAAAATAAGAAAAATTTAATATTTTTTAGGAAATCTTAAAAAATTAATTTAGATCTTAAGAAAAAATTATTTTGAATGATTAAGAAAATAAAAAAGTAAATTAAAATGTTAAAACTAATTAAACGATTTAAAAAATAATTTATTTTTTATTAAAAAATTCATATAGATATTAAAAAAATATATTAAAAATTCAATTTTTGTGAAAACTAAATTTTACAGGAACAGACTTCAGTATATTTTTTATCAAAAAAATGTAGATTTATTTAAGTAAACATAACTGTTTTTTAGTTTAATTTATAACTTTTTTTTCAAAATAGTTTTATATTTTTATTGAATTTTTAATTTTTTTTTTAAAGATATGAGTTTATAAATATAAATAAGTTTGATTTTTTTCTTCAAAAAATCTTAGTTTATTTAAATTATTTATTAGATTCCCAATAATTTTAATTTAATTTTTTAAGATATGTGTTTATAAATAAAATAAATTTTGAAAATATTTTTTTAGGAATAGTTTAAGTTTTTTTAGTAAAACTAATAGTTTTTAATTAATTTAATATTTTTATTAGATTTTTTAATAATTTTTTTTTATTTTTTTTTCAGAATTAATATAATATTATAATTGGTTTATAAGAAAGAATTTTATAATTTTTAAAATTAATTTAGTTTTAATAAATGGGGGCAAAATTTCGTATTAGTCAAAGTTTAGGAGGTAAAATACTAATTTTTAACGGTAAAAAAATGAAACCTAACATAATTATGTAACTGTGAAATTTTTTAATAATTCGTATATTTACGCTAATTATTTTATATATTAATAGTTTTCAAATATATTCTTTACCAGTTGCAATAATATAATAAAAAACTATTATATTTAATTAAAAAATTATTTTTGTGTAAAGTTTAGTATTGATGGTTGGAATAGAAAAGTAATTTCATATTAAAATTACTTTATTTTTTTTTTAAACAAATACAAGTATTTATGGTTGTAGTTGCCCTAATATTTTTAAAGGCTAATTAGGATTTTTGTCCCTAAATTTTAACATGTACTAAATCATGCTTCTGAACTTTTAAAGTGGTTAAAAATGCTCCCTAAACTATTGAGATTGTTGGATTTAAGGACTTTCGTCTAATTTTAATAAAAAAAGTCTAACATGGATGAAAGTTCAGGGAGCATGATTTAGTACTTATCTAAGTTTGAGGGACATGATCGGTAGATATCAAAGTTTGGGGAGCATAGTTTAGTACATAAACAATCACTGAAATAATAAAATTAAGTGAAATTAGACAAAAGTTCTTAAATCTAACAATCTCAATAGTTTAGGGAGAATTTTTAACGGCCATAAAAGTTCTAAGAGCATAATTTAGTACATATTAAAATTTAAGGACCAAAAATCTAAGAGCATGTTTGGTATTGTTTTCTGTTTTTGTTTTCAAAAAATTATTTTTAGAAATTAGAACAAAAAATAGTTTTTGAAGTTTTTAGAACACATGTCACGTTTGGTTAGTGTTTTTTAAAAACAATATTGACCAAAAGCGAATTGGTTTTTAAAACAAAAAATAACATTTTGTTGTTTTCAAAATTCTTGTTTTTTTGTAACTTTATTTTTTGAAAAATATTTTCAAAAAACTAGGCCAAACAAATCAAATTGTTTTCAAAAAATAATTTTCTATTTTTAAAAATAAAAAATAGTTTTTAGTTATGATTTCAAATATGCACTAAATTAGCCTATTCTCAAAATAATGAGCCGATGTACACAATTTCAATTTATTTAATTTTATATCATTATTATTATTATTTTGAAATATAGTTTATATTAAATTTCTCTATCATTAAATTAGATTCGTTGAACCAGAGCTATAGGACGAGTGAAACGCTTTCAGGAATTTTAATATTTTAAAAATGAAAATAAATATAATTTCACACATTGCAAAAGTGACCAGTAAAGTGATATTTACAAATTTTGATTGATAGAACAGAGAAAAAGCTATGCAAATCCATCAATACAGTTACACTTTGGCTTTTTTGCTTTTGTTTTTGTGCTGAACAATATCTTGGCTTTTCTTTTTTTGGTTAAAATGGCAATATCGTTGAAAGTCTTTGTCTACATTCAGTGGACTTCTACTAACTCCATCTCATCTCTCCTTCCCTTACTACCATCCATTAACCAATGTCAGCCGCCACCCTTGCCCGGAATCTCTACGCACCTCTTTCTCTGCTCTGTGTTCTTTCTCTTATGTCCGGAAATAGAACAGAGGACCTCCCAATTCTCCTCGAATTCAAATCAGTGTTCCGAAACTCCAACTCCCAATTATTCAACTCATGGGAATCCGAGAACTCCTTATGTAATTTCACCGGAATTACCTGCAACTCCGACGGTTCAGTGACCGGAATTGTATTATCGAATCAAAAGCTACATGGGATTCTTCCCTTGGATTCAATATGCCAGCTCAAATCGCTGGAGAAGCTCTCTCTGGGGTTCAATTCCTTGTACGGAGAAGTAAGGGATGACTTGAGAAACTGCACGAGATTGAAGTATTTGGATTTGGGTAACAACCATTTTACTGGACCAGTCCCTGATTTAAGCTCCTTGAGCGATTTACAGTACTTGTATATGAACAAGAGTGGGTTTTCAGGCACCTTTCCGTGGAAATCTCTTGGAAAATTGATTGGTCTGGTGAACCTTAGTCTTGGGGATAATTCATTCGAATCCACTGATGAGTTCCCCAACGAGCTGTTGAGCCTCACTAATTTGAATCTTCTTTACCTCTCGAATTGCAGTCTTCAAGGGAAAATACCAACTGGGATTGGAAATTTGGTAGAGCTTAAGAACTTGGAGCTTTCGCATAATAATATCACCGGAAATATTCCTGTGGAAATTGGAAAACTCACCAAGCTATGGCAGCTTGAGCTTTACAACAATAGTTTAACTGGAAAACTCCCAGTTGGGATGAGAAACCTCACGAACCTTGAGCGGTTCGACGCTTCAAGAAACTATCTTGAAGGCGATTTGTCGGAGTTGAAATTGTTGACGAATCTAGTTTCTCTGCAGTTATATAAGAACAGACTCTCCGGTGAAATTCCCGCCGAGTTTGGAGAGTTTAAACGCCTTGTGAACTTGTCTCTGTATACTAATAATCTGACAGGGACACTCCCTCGGAAACTGGGATCATGGGCAGACTTCGAATTAATAGACGTTTCGGAGAATTTCTTCACCGGTCCGATACCGCCGGACATGTGTAAACGAGGAACGACGAAGAAGATTCTCATGCTTCAGAACAATTTCACAGGTGAAATCCCAGAAAGCTACGCCAATTGTCTGAGCTTACTTCGTTTCAGAGTCGGTAAAAACTCGCTCACCGGCAAAGTTCCTGCCGGAATATGGGGATTGCCGGCGCTCAACATAATCGATATCGAGTTTAATCAACTGGAAGGTCGGATTACATCTGATATAAAAACTGCAAAGAATCTTACTCAGCTATTAGCCAGGAATAACCGGCTTCACGGTGAATTACCAGAAGAGATTTCCGAAGCGACCTCGTTGGTTTCAGTTGGACTAAACAACAATCGTTTCTCAGGTCATATTCCGGTGAGTTTAGGCGAATTGAAGAATCTAGCCAATCTTTATTTACAGAATAATATGTTTTCTGGATCAATACCGGAGTCATTAGGATCATGCTTGTCTCTAAACGATATGAACATGGCAAACAACTCTCTCTCCGGCGAAATCCCTTCCTTTTTCGGGACTTTTCAGAGTCTGAATTCTCTAGATTTGTCTCGCAACCAGCTTTCCGGTCAAATTCCAATGACTTTAGCTTCAGCGAGATTGAGCTTTCTTGATTTATCGTACAACCGGCTAACCGGTACAGTACCCCCACAACTCACGACTGCCGCCTACGCCGGAAGCTTCTCTGGCAACCCTGGTCTTTGCAGTTCAGAAATCAACTCATCATTTCGGCAATGTCCTCCAAATTCAGGCATGTCCAAAGATGTCCGTACACTCATAATTCTCTTTGCAGTTGGGTTAGCTATCATCCTCGTGGCTTTGGGTTGTTACATCTATTTAAGGAAGAGTGAAAAAGATGATTACCAAAAAAGAACTCTAAAAGAAGAGTCTTGGGATTTGAAGTCTTTCCATGTTTTAACATTCACAGAGGAAGACATTCTTGAGTCCATTAAGGAAGAGAATGTAATTGGAAATGGAGGGTCAGGAAAGGTTTACAGAGTTGTTCTCTCTAATGGAAAAAAGCTTGCCGTGAAACACATTTGGAATAACCTTGATTCCCAATTCGGCCATGAAAAGAGCTGCAAGTGGAAGGAATTCGAAGCCGAGGTTCAGACCTTGAGCTCAATTAGGCATGTGAACGTGGTAAAATTGTATTGCAGCATAACAAGTGAACGCTCAAGCTTGCTTGTTTACGAGTATATGCCTAATGGCAGCTTATGGGACAGACTCCATGGCTGCAGAAAGACAAAACTTGACTGGAATTCGCGGTATGAGATTGCTCTCGGGGCAGCTAGAGGCCTCGAGTATCTCCACCATGGCTGCGGCCGGCCATTAATTCATCGGGATATCAAGTCCAGCAATATCTTGTTGGATGAGTTTCTAAAGCCTAGAATTGCTGACTTTGGGCTTGCCAAGAGTGTTCTTCAGGCTAGTAATGGAGGCCAAAGTTCTACTCATGTCATTGCTGGAACTCATGGCTACATTGCTCCTGGTAATTACTGCTTTCTAACTCTCTTTATTTTCTGTTCATTAATGATTACTTCACTTTCTTTTTGTTTACAATTGCAGAGTACGGATATAGTTACAAAGTGGATGAAAAAAGTGATGTATATAGTTTTGGGGTGGTGTTAATGGAGCTAGTGACTAGAAAAAGACCAATAGAACCAGAGTTTGGAGAGAACAGAGACATAGTGAGCTGGGTATACGACAATCTAAAGAGCAGAGAAAGTGTATTTAGTTTAGTTGACTCAGATATTCGAGAGGACCTTAGAGAAGAGGCTATAAAGGTGTTGAAAATTGCAATTTTAAGCACAGCTAGAGTCCCTGAATTGAGGCCCACGATGAGGAGTGTGGTTCAAATGCTTGAGGAAGCTGAGCCTTGTAAGTTGGTGGGAATTATGGTCACCAAAGATGACAAGTGTGGCATAAAATAGTAATTTATAGGGTATAAATTATTGTACAATAATACTCATAGCAACAAGGAATTGAACTTGTTCCACCCTTTAATACGATATTGTATATATATTTTTATCATGTTAGGATTATTATTAAAATTGTAATGTGGTGTTTGGTTTGAGGAAATAAAATATAATGGAAAGAAAATAATTTTTATTTTATTTTTTTGTTTGATTTTATTTTAAAATATTAAAATGTAATTTTTATTTGTTTTTATTTTTTCCAATAAACTCCATAGGATGCATTATGTGCAAGGCTAGCCTTAGGTTAAGGCAGGTTAGGCCCGCTTTTAACGTCCACTTTTGTTAGGGGCTCAAATAAAAAAAAAACTTTTAATAAATATACATATTTTTTAAATAATTTTTAAAAATGTCATGTATTGTTATGAAAAGAGTCTAAAAAAATTATTTTTTTTAGGGTCCACATTAACTAGGGTATGTGAGTTTGAGTTGAAAATAATAAAGTTAAAGGGACTAGACTTGAAAAGAATATAAAAATTCGAGTGGGATTAATATTATCACTATTTTAATTTAAAAAGTAAACCTACTTGGAAACATAAATTCCTTATTATTCAAATTTAATTTAAATTTTACATTCTTGTTCCCATCAAGTCTAAACTTCATACAAAACGCCATTATAAGCATGCCAAGAATGTTGAGACAAGTATTTCTTTTGTTACTAGTTAGAAGTGAGTTACATTATTGTTATGATCGTTGTTAAGCTCACTTGAGCTCTGTGGAGTATTTATACTCTCTAAGTATTCAATCAATCAATAGCAAATTGCATTTTCAGAAAATCCTCAAAGCTTTTCAATTCCCAAAGAAATTCATTGCATGTTGTTGGGAGTTAAACCCTGCAATAAACACAGGCAGAAGATAATACAAAAACTTTTGAACTTATACAGAAAAGAAAACAAAAAACTACTAGAATACCAGTTTACTTTGCTTGAGATTCAACCAATTTAGTTGATCATAATATCATATATCCAAGGGAAGGGAACAATGGCCTTAGTCAAATATTCCACTATCAAAACAAAGAGATTACACCCTCATTCACCAAAACAATCGGATGATCAGACAGAACCAAATCAAGGAAGTGTCTCCCAACAACATGAAATGAATTTCTTTGGGAACTGAAAAGCTTCGAGGATTTTCTGAAAATCTAATGTCAATGCACACATCAATTTATATCTGCTCCAATTGGTAACTCATGTTTTTATTACAAGTTTAGGTATAGTATATAGTATCACATTGTTGGCACTACTAGGATCACATATCACAATACACAATAAACATTTAAGCACTAATACTAATGAGATATATATATATATATATATATATCTGATTTTTCGTATATAATTCTGATACGACTAATACATTACATACAAGAATGTAGAGAAAAGAAGACATAAGAATGAATGAATTAATGCAAACTAAACACATAGGAGCAAAAAAGCCATATGCAAACTAGGATAAGACAAAGATATCTTTCCAGAATGTTGGATTACTCAAAACGAGATGATCCATTGATGAACATTGTGCCACATAAGCCATAAACAAAAGACCTTTTCCACTGTACAAAATACATGTAATAGCACCTCTAAAAAATAGCTTTTCTTGAGAATAATAGAAAGTTTAGCAACAAAAAAAAGAATAATAGAAAAAGTCTTCATGATTGTATATTATATTATGCATATCAGAAAATGAGAACCAATATTCCTACTTTAAAAATATTTTATTCATATTTTATGATATTTGTCTGTATCATACATAAGAATAGATAATACTTTTAGAAAAAATTATGCTTAAAATATTACATTTTGATTGGAATACACACATAATTTCTTTTTTAAATCTTTATACTTTTTATTTTTACTTTTATACAGTATGAGATTTTTTGAAGGGAAAGACTAATGTATGTAAATCCTATTTGTTGGTGGTGAAAGGTGGACGTGTCAAATAGCGCGTTTCAGGTTTGTTAGATTGTTTTTTTAAAATAAAATTAGATAATTAAAAATAATATTAATTAAATGAGTATTTTAGTAAGAAACAAAAAAAATTGTGTAAGAGCCATGTGATCATGTCAAATCGTCAAAATGTGTCACTAAGGCTAATTTATATATAAAAAAAAGTTACAGAATATATAAAGATTAATGTTCAAAATTAAGCGTCCAACAATGTTAGTTCAATTTTGTACCAACTTTCTTGATTTGGATCATCCAATCTCCAGAACCCAAAGTGCAATCAAGTCTTTCTTTGATGAGAGTTTTCCAATTTTAACCATTCGACCAAGTAAAGCTACCCCTACTTCTTCGATATCCACCACACCAGTATTAATAAAGGGAAATTTGATTTTCTATACTTAAAAATTTTCAAAATTTCCTTTTTGAACCAATACATTTTACACTATGAAAAATATGACTCTTTTTTCAAAACTCCAAAAATACCCCCCTCTATCTACTTTGTCTCTCTCTCTCGGACCGAAAAAAAAAAAAAACATATGGTCCGATGGTCGGATCACATGGTCCGATGGTCGGATCACATGGTCCGATGGGGTCCGACCAATCGGACCCATCGGACCATGTGGTCCGACCATCGGACCATGTCCATCTCTCTCTTCGTTTTCCTTAAAAAAAAAAAAAAATATGGTCCGATGGTCGGACCACATGGTCGGATGGGTCCGATTGGTCGGACCCCATCGGACCATGTGGTCCGACCATCGTACCATATGTTTTTTTTTTTTTGTTCGGTTCGAGAGAGAGACGAAGAGAGTGAGAGGGGGCGGTACAGTGGGTGGGTGGTGGAGGTGAGTCGTGGTGGTGCATTTGGGGGTAGGGGCGGTGAAATGGTTTGAGCGTCGACGGCGTGGGTGGTCTGCCGTGGGTGGTCTGCCGTGGGTGTGTGGGTGCGGCACCGAGAGAAAGAGAGAAAGAAAGAAAGAGAGGCGAAAGAGAGAGGGCTGATGGTTTCAAATGGGGGGTATTGTGGGAATTAAGAAAATGTTATCCCATTTTACCAATATTCCCTATTTTAAGTTTAGGGAAAAAATTATTCCTTAATGTAAGCATAGAAATTTCTTAATGTCAAATCGTCAAAATGTGTCACTAAGGCTAATTTATATATTAAAAAAAGTTACAGAATATATAAAGATTAATGTTCAAAATTAAGCGTCCAACAATGTTAGTTCAATTTTGTACCAACTTTCTTGATTTGGATCATCCAATCTCCAGAACCCAAAGTGCAATCAAGTCTTTCTTTGATGAGAGTTTTCCAATTTTAACCATTCGACCAAGTAAAGCTACCCCCTACTCCTTCGATATCCACCACACCAGTATTAATAAATCACATAATCCCCTACTTTCTTTTTGTTAGAGTTTGACTCAAATTATTTATTTATTTCTTTATTTATTTACATTTGTAAAGTTGTAATTTTTTTTGGGGTAATTATTAATTATGGGAAAAGGAAAGTCTTGGTTGCTAAATTTTGAAAAGTCTTCTTAAAGAAGCTTTGGAATGTCTTGGTGCCCAAATTTTGTAACTTTATAAATATGTATTTTGTGTGAGAGAGAGAGGGGTGTGTGTGGAGAGAGAAAAATAGTGAGTTGTGAAAAGAGAAGTGTGTGAGTTTGTTATGTGGTGAGAGTGAGGAAGAAGCAAAGGGTGTATTGGGGTTTGGGTAGAGAGATTGAGATAGAGAGTATATGTAATTTTGAAGTGATAAGTGAAATATATCTCTCTTTGTGGATTTGGTAGTTTTACCAAACTGAGTAAATTGATTTGCTTCGTTTCTTTGTTATTTTGCTGCGCTTGAACTTTATTGTTTTTCCCAACAAGTGGTATCAGAGCCAAGTTCAAATCAGCACAGAAAATGTCAAAGATGGTGTCTTCCACAAAATTTGAGATCGAGCTTTTTGATGGGAAGAATAATTTTAGTTTATGGCAGAGTACGGTGAAAGATGTGTTGGTACAACAAGGGCTCCTAAAGGCACTGCAGGGAAAGAAACCTGAGAGTATGACTGATGAAGATTGGGAAGAGTTGCAGGCAAAAGCGGTAAGCACTATTCATTTAAGTTTGGCTCATAAATTAAAGTATAGTGTATTGAATGAAAAATGTCCTTCTGAGTTATGGAAAAAGTTAGAAAAACTTTATATGTCAAAATCTCTAACAAATAGATTATATCTAAAGAAACAGTTATATGAGTTAAAAATGGTTGAAGGACAAGATGTTAGGGACCATATAAATAAATTTAATAAGTGCATAACTCAATTTTTAAGTGTAGAGATCAAAATTGATGAAGAGGATCAAGCTATTATTTTGTTGGCATCATTACCAAAATCATACGAGACATTAGTGACTACACTTTTGGTTGGAAATACTACTTTAATGTAGATGAGGTGTCAACTGCTCTTTTGGAGACAGATAGTATCAAGCAACCAAGTGGTGTGTCTCATACTGATCAAGCTCTTGTGACAAGATCAGAATCAAGTCGTGGTAAGAGTACATCGAGAGGAAGATATGATGACAAAAGAGACAATCGCACTCATTCACACTTTTCAAGGGAAGTGGAGTGCTACTATTGTCACAAAAAGGGACCTGTTAGGCAGAATTGTGAAGAGTTGACTAAGCATCTTGAAGCAATGAGGAATCAAGATTGTAAAGACACATTAGATTCCAAAAATATTGCTGGTGAAGGCTTTGAAAGTGACTCTGATGTTCTCTCTGTCATAGCTGATGAAAACTTTTCTGACTCTTGGATTTTAGATTCTGGTTGTTCGTTCCACATGTACCCGTATAAGGAGTGCTTTGACACTTATAAGGAATATGATGGATGTACTGTTTTGATGGGTAATGATTCTAGCTCTAAAGTTGTTGGAATAGGAACTGTTAAGTGAAGATGTTTGATGGTGTTGTGAGAACACTGACTGCTGTGAGACATGTTCCAACATTAAGGAGGAGCTTAATCTCTTTGGGAGCTTTGGATACTCGAGGTTATGTCTATTCTGCAAAAGATGGTGAAATAACTATCAAGAAAGGAGGCTTGGTAGTGGTGAAGGGTAAGAAAGAGTGAAATTTGTATAAATTAGTCGGGAAGACTATTTTAGGTGGAGTTGTGAAGGTGGAGTCACGTCACAAAAGACATTTAGTTAGTGCGAAGGAATGTGACAAGGTGGAGAAGACTCCGATTTCAGTTAAAAGTTGTTTGAAGAAAGAAGACATCAGTGAAAGATTGAAGAATGTGAAGACAAGTGCTCAAGTGAAGTTCAATGAGAGTATGAATTCGGTGCATATATACTCTTATTGATGGTTTGAGTTGTGAGTTTAGAGAATTTGAGTCAAGGTGGAGATTGTTAGAGTTTGACTCAAATTATTTATTTCGTTCTTTATTTATCTGTATTTGTAAAGTTACAATTTCTTTTTAGGTAATAAATAGTTATGGGAAAAGGGAAGTCTTAGTTGCTAAGTTTTGAAAAGTCTTCTTAAGGAAGCTTTGGAATGTCTTGGTCTCCAAGTTGTCTTGGTGCCCAAGTTTTGTAACTTTATAAATATGTGTTTTGTGTGTGTGAGAGAGAGAGGGGGGGGGGGGTGTGGAGAGAGAAAAATAGTGAGTTGTGAAAAGAGAAGTGTGTGAGTTTATTATGTGGTGAGAGTGAGGAAGAAGCAAAGGGTGTATTGGGGTTTGGGTAGAGATCAGATTGAGATAGAGAGTATATGTAATTTTGAAGTGATAAGTGAAATATATCTCTCTCTTTGTCGGTTTGGTAGTTTTACCAAACTGAGTAAATTGCTTTGTTTCGTTTCTTTGATATTTCGCTGCGCTTGAAGTTTATTGTTTTTTCCAACATCTTTTAAACACCGTACTTGTCATCCTGAGTTAGCACCGAGTTAAGATCCCCCTAAACAATCCATGGATCGGAACAAGACTTCATCCTTCTAGTAAGCTAATTCCAGAAATCATCACAAAGATCATGTTGAGGGGAAGCATAAACAAAGCATCCCACCCAATTTTTAAATTCAATTCACCTTGCACATGAATCACGATTTTGTTAATATCAGTGCTAACAATTTGTAGATTCCAACATCTACGCCACATCAAGGCCACACCACCAGAGGCCCTTTGTTGTCGATATCAGTGCTAACAGTTTTTTAAATTGGATCAGTTGCGTGTTTGGTTGCTCAGGATTGGTGACTGGTGGGACCTTTGCATTCCCAAGAGTCTACAGTGTAGGATCTGTCACTAGTGGATCAACCTGATCGGCCATGCCTCTGCGAGTTTGAACCAGCATTCTATGTGTTTGATTAAACTTAAAGCAAAGAGCAAACTTGGATAATTGCTCTCAATGAAAGTACCAAAATATTGACCTCACTTTTAGCCAACGACAATGAGTCAAATAGTAAGTGATAGAAAATATAATTAAGATAAAGTAAGAACTAATGAGCAGTAAAGAACAAAAGATTTTAAAGAGGTTCGGCCCCGTTAGATTGGTAATAGCCTACTCCCCTTGAATTGTATTAACTCAAGAACAAAGAATATAGAGTTTCCTCTCTTGAAGCTCTCATAATGAAATCTCTGAGTGTATTCTCTTAGATCTCTCTGAAGTAATTATTTCGACCCCTATACCAGTGAGAATGGATCATTATTTATAGGGCTAAATGCTTGAGGGAAGGTTTCCCTTTTGCTTACAATATCTATAATTGGTAAGAACATTCATTACATATTTAGAATACATAGATTGTGGGATTTGGACAGCTTGCTATATTCCTTTGATACGATTCCTGAATTATAGGGATTGCTTTTGTGCTTCACGATGTAAGTCTTGGAATTGCTAAGTGTTGATACGTTGTTCGTGTTGGGATTTTATGCCCTAAATAAAACCCATTACAATCTAATTTGATTTGTTATCAATAAGAGAATTAGAAGTGATTTATGTTAACATGTAGTTTTCATGCTTATAGTTTAATATATGCACAAAATCTGTTAAGTCTAGAACATATATTCATTCACAATTACAGTGATGTCAACACAGTGGAATGTGATTGTGATTATATGATTCAAAAGACTAAGTCCCTGTTTCATCAGTGTTTTGGATTTACACTGATGTGATAATCAGCGATGAAGTGTACTTACACTTTGCATAAGTGTTATGTTCTTTCTAAAACATTGGTAAAGTATACTAGTTTCGAATGTATCGAGTATACATTGGACTGGACCGATATTGATCTTAGTTAAGATATTATAATACTTACCGTTGTATCTTTCTAAGTCAATATCACTAGTTGATCTTAGATCAAAAGATCTAAATCTTCATATGCTTAGGCTCAATCTCAGGAGTGCTATTCATGTTCTTTGATTTGTTAGTTAAACCTACTTTTGGGTCAGGGTGATAAGTACATTTTGAGAACATGATAGTATGATTGAGTGGGAGCGCTAAACATAAATATGGAATCTATAGCTTCTATAGGTGTTTAGAAGTCAAGTGATGATTTCCTTCGAGCTTAATTAAATAGAAGTAAATGGTAGAGCTCTTGTTTCAGTGATTATATTTTAGTTCACTAAAACATCATTTCCAGGTAGCTAAGTGTTTTAAGGAGCAAAATATATTGAGGGGTGAAACGGTAAATTTATCCCCTCAGTGTAAATCATCTATATAGAGGATCTTTGATCAATTGAGATTATAACGATGGTTAAATGTGATAGCGTATCTATATGGTGGAACATATAGTGCGTTCTATATAACTAAGAGTGCAATTCCAAGTTCTAAAAGTGGATTCAACAAGGAATTAATAAGTTAGGAAATTTACTTGGTAAATTCGGTTCGGCTTATTGGAAGCTCAATAATATAGGTCCATGGTCCCCATTCTAGTTGAGACCATACTGCTTGTAAGACTGAGATAATTGGTTTTGATTAATCAATTATAATTCTAGAATTAGACTGTGTCTAGTTTATGAATTTTCACTAAGCAAGGACAAAATTGTGAAGAAAAGAGATTCGAGATTTCATTTATTAATTAAGAGACTCTATATGTCTAATTAATAATTATGTTAAATGATAATATTATTTAATAATTTATTTTAGTTATTAAATAATTAGTTTTGGCATTTAAATTGTTAGAATTGGAAAATTGGCGTTTTTGAGAAAATTGAAATGAAAATTGTTAAAATTACAAAATTCCAAGTGGGGCCCATTAACACCATGGCTGGCCACTTGGAGAGACTTTTTCCAATTAATATTTTCATTATTTTAATACCAAATAATTACTAACCTAAACCTAGTGGTTACCTATAAATAGATAGTGATGGCTCACACCAAAAAAAGAGAGTTTCCAAGTGATTCAAGAGATTGCCTTCAGAAAATTGAGCCACTCACTATCCTACTATAGCCGACCCCCCCCCCCCCCTCTCTCTCTTTTCTTCTTCTAATTTCGAATAACTTGAGTGATAGAGTAGTGCCCACACACATCAAGTGGTACCTCAATCATAGTCTGGAAGATCGTGAAGAATCCAAATTGAAGAGAAGGACATTCAGACTCAGATCTTGGTGATACTCTGCTACAGAAAGGATACAAGGGTTAGAGATCTAAGTGGAAGGAGACATATTATTCCGCTGCAACCAATGTAAGGTTCTCTAAACTTTATGTGTTTATTATCGTTTTAGAAGTTCATATTTAGGATGTTAAAAAACATACTTGAGAGTAGATCTAAGATCATGGTAAAATAAATTCCAACAGTTCGAACCGTCTACCCTTAATTTGCTCAGTCGGGAAAACTCTATCCATGCAGATGTATGTTGAGCTTTGTTCGGAATATCTCTTCAGCTAGATGTAGGAAATAGGAGCCACGTGTCACCAGTATGTCCTGCCACGCCATAGTGCGAAAAATGGGATAACAAGATTGACTGACACACTTGAATTAGGAAACGAGATAAAATTAGTATAAAATGTATATACGTATATGTGTATATGTGTTATATGCATGCTATATTATGTGATTTGTATACTACCAACACTAGTACAGTTGCGGTACAGAGTGCATCGGTATAGTATATGATGTTGAAAGGGTATGACACAATGTTACCAACATTAGTATGTGACGAATGCAAAGTGCATGTGGTACAATACTTAGTGATACTTGAGGTGCGGTTCAGCCTTACCAATACTAGTACGGGATGAGTACTTAGTACATGTGGTACATAGGTTGTAGTTTTATTAAGAATGTTGTTGATGCACCTGAAGTATTGTGAAAAGGTGTATGAGCGCCTAGATAAAAGCTAGTATTATGTTATATGTTTTGTGATTTTTTATTAGAGTCTGTGGAGAGTTTAAGGCTTGAGAATGATTCTACATATCAGGATGATTAGACCTGACGAGTTCGGTCGGTCTCAGGACGATTTGGGCCTTTATTTTGTAGTTGCGGAGCGACGTGTTTATAAAATATATTTTGAATATTGTTGTAAACTATTAAGACGAGATCTCAACTTTTATGTTCGGTTGTATTTATAAATGTTTAAAGTTTAATTAAAATTTTAAATTGGGTAAATACTATTTTAGACCCTGTATTTTGCAAAAGTTACCAATTTGACCCTCTATTTTGTTAAATGATAAAATGGACTCTGTATTTTTCAAAATTGTATAAATAGGACCCTGAACTAATTTTTTGTCAAAATAAACCTTAATAATAATCTGATCTAGACAAGTTATGACAAAACTGGTTACATTTTCTGTATCTATTTGTATTGAAAATTGTCTTAAAGTTGGTTATATTAAAAAATAAAATTGTTGAAAATTGAGCTTAGGGTCCTATTTGTACAATTTTAAAAATACAGGGTTCATTTTGTCATTTAATAAAGGGATCATTTCATAAATACACAAAAACAACAAAACAATTATAAAAATGCGATTTCACGGAACTTTAAATATTTTTACGATTTTTTTGATTTTATTTACAGAAAATACGGTCTTTTTATATTATGCTCTTGTTAATTTGTTGTTGAGTTTTTGTTATCTGTACGTTATTTTTTGTTGTTATTTTGATATTATTTAGATGTTATTTTTATGTTACTTTTACGTAGTTTTCTTGTTATTTTCGTGCTATTTCTATTATTTGTCGTAAACATGTAAAAAAAATATTCTTTAAATATAAAAATGTAATTTTTTTTACAAAAAATAGTGCCTTATGTAATCATCCATTCTCTCTATTGGTTAAGCACAAAGCCTAATTATAGGTGTGGGTCGAGGGCCCGAAGTGCTAAAATGCACCCAAATATATACCATCATAGTTACCTTTTACTTAGGGATAATTACACTATATACTGACATTTTTAATTTTTTTACTTTTATATTTTGGGGCAGAATCTTTTACAAAAATATTGTGTACTGTGTTATGTTTTTACTGTTATTTTTTAATTGTTCTCTTTTGTGTTCCAATATTGTTTTATAAAAATACAGTATTTTTTTTTAAAAAAATTCCATATAATATTTATATATATATTTTTTTTTTTTTGTGTATAAGTGAACCCCAAATTTGAGTATTGTTTTGTAAGTTTTCTTTTTCTTACTACATATTTAGATTAGTACCTTATTATTATTGTTCTCGAAGTGTTTTTATTTTCCTAACTAACAAACCAAAATTCTTGCTTGGTTGTTTTGCTTGATGCTTGCATGAACTTTAATTGAACAACCTCCATGGTCGCAACTCAACCAGTCGAAAAGCCAAGAAGATGAAGACTTTATCACAAAACGAAAATGGCAAGCTTTTAACCAAACAAGAACTCCTAATTCTCGTATCCAACGCCGCTGCCGCAGCTCATTCTTTCCTCTCTCACAACGACATCCTCCTCCTTCCTTCTCAAACTCTAGCCCTAGAATCGCTTATCTCCTCTTCCCTTCTCTCTCTCCGTCGCCCGAGTCTCGAACCCCTAACGCTGCACTCTGCTCCTCATAATTTGCCGGAGCCAAACCAATGCTGGTTCCGCCGATTTCTCTCCTCTGCAGGTACCCGTGAACACAGCGTTCTCTGGTCTCATGCCTTCCGCATGTCCGAGCCCTCTTTCACCCTCCTCCTCGGGCTTCTCACCCCTGATCTCAACGCCGCCGCGGTCCATTCCTCAGTTCCACCCAACTTCGTCCTCGCCGCTGCGCTTTACCGCCTGGCACACGGAGCCGGTTACAAGGCCTTGGCGAGACGTTTCGGGCTCGGCTCCTCGGAGAAGGCTTGTCTCGCGTTCTTTACCGTCTGCAAGGCTATCAACGAGAAATTGGGACATTTTTTCGAGCTTCAATCCGATGTTAGTAGGGTTTTGGGTGAATTTGGGTGGCTTTCGCTGCCAAATTGCTGTGGAGTTTTGGGTATCGGAAAGTTCAGAGTAGATAGCGGGAAGGTCTTGGGGGAGAATGGGTCGCTCTATGTTCAGGCATTGGTCGATTCCGCCGGTAGGTTCTTGGACGTCTCTGCTGGTTGGCCGAGCACGTTGAAACCTGAAGTGATTTTGCACCAAACGAAGCTCTATATTGGCGTTGAAGAATCGAGAGACTTGTTGAACGGGCCTTGTTTGGAGCTCAGCAATGGCGATTCGGTTCCTCAGTACGTATTGGGTGACTCTTGCTTTCCCCTGCTCCCATGGCTGTTGACCCCTTACACAAAATCAAATAAGGAAGGCGAAGATGGTTTAACTTCAATGGAGAAAAATTTCAACTCAGCGCACCAAAGGACAATGCGATTGGTCAGACTAGCTTTCGGGAAAGTTCGGAACCAGTGGCAGCTTCTTTCCAAGCAGTGGAAAGAAGAGTGCCTTGAGTTTCTACCTTTTGTGATCGTTACATGTTGTTTGCTTCACAATTTTCTAATCAAGACTCGTGAGCTTACTGTTGAAGACGAAGAAAATGATTTTGATAACTCAAGGGAAGAAGAAGAAGAAGAAGAAGAAAATGAGGAGAAGCTTCCTGCTTTTAATGGAGAAATGAACGAAAGTGGACAGAAAATCAGAGAGGCAGTTGCCATGAACTTGAGCCGGGTATGCTTGAAAAGATGAATGTTTTTTTTGATGCAGACTATCATGGTTGCTTGTTAAAAATTTTGGTTGGAATCTTAGGAAGATATGTGCATACTGCATGTATTAAATAATGTATTAATAAGTAGAATTTAAGTCGATGTATGTAAATAGAGAACTATCTTTTGGCTAACTATGATTTTCTATTTAATTCAATGGATGGATCACACTTTGACCTCAAATAATGTATGATTATCAAGTGTAGATATGTAGAATGTAGAAATGTTTCTATGATTCAATTTATTGTTGAGTATGATAGTTACTATAACAGTCAAACCATAAGCTCAAAGTTCTAGTACAACGATATGTCCTTACAAGAGAAAAATAGGGTAGGGAAAAAGAAATAACATGTTTGTGTCTCTAGCTGCTGAAAAGTTGGATTTAAGGCCAACAAAGTAAATCCCATTTATTATTATTAGAATTTTTGTATCAACATGGTCATTTATTCCTACAGAATTTACTTGGTAAAAGAATACAAGATTATTGTTCATATTAACAGAAAATAACTATCTACATATTAAGCAGCAAGGCATGAACAACAACATTATCTTTATACATATACAAAGACTATGCACTATCTTATTACTGTGCTGACAAAGTCACCTGCAACTTAATTAGTGAGGGCACAAAATAGTTATCAGTAGTAAAGACTAGGCTGAGTTAGATTCCTGCTCTGTAGTGGTTTTCCAATCCCCCAAACATATCAGATCATGTGTAACTATTGTGACTTAAAACTGACAGTCATGTGTTAGCTAATTTCGTTAGGAAAGGAAGCTTAGCCGATGAGCAAGTCGCACAGTTCAACCAACAAGATATCAATCCCCTGTAGCCTCCTTCAGAGCTGTCACCTTCCCTTCTCTGTAGAACTGTAAGAAACTCATTTACACTTAAACGTCCGTCACAATTTGCATCGAACACATGGAATATTATGTCAACTACATTGTTTGTAACCGAGACTCCGCATACCTGTATAAACAAATCACCCTTTCAGTAGTGAAAATTCATAGTTTCTGATTGTGAAAAGTGAGATGGAAGGTATAATTTGCCTAAACATATTATCAGCCTAGTTACTGTGATTACCTGAGATGCAGCCCTCTGAAAATCCATTTTGGTCAATGAACTTTTGACTTCTCCATAACTGAAGATAGCCAATGAGAAAGACTGCAACTGCTTACGGAGGTTTGCAAATTCTTTGAATTCTTCAAATGTAATACGGATGTCGGCGAGTCTTGGTTCGGTTTCAATTTTGTCAACCCGATTAAGCAGTTTGTTTATGTGGTTGATATCAGCAGATGCAACCAATGACAAGGCGAAATCTTTAGCTGATATTGTTCCCTGAGATTTGTGGTCGTAATGGGAGAACTCCAGCCACAGAATCTATTAAAGCCAAAGACATTTTTGTCTTAATACCAAAAAGAAAGAAATGTAAAAGAATGACAACATTCTCTAATTTTGCAGTCTCTCTGTGCTGCTCTTATTAATACTTGCGTTTAGAAGAAGACTTTAGAATTTTAAGGAGACTCTGTTCATTAAGATTAAGTTTTCTGATTATTTCAATAGAGTATCCAACTGAATTTTGTAAAAAATAAACATCCAAGGACCAAATTGCCCCATATTGCCTAGCAGTTTTTTTTTTTATTTTTTATTTTTTTTTATATAAAGATAGGAAGAAAGAGAGAGAGTTATATATACTTCATTATGTAAGTCTCTAAGAAATTGATCAAATCTTTCATGTCTAAGAGGAGTCTTCCCATCCTTGCCAAAGAAATACTCAAGAAGGCCTCCATTTTCAGTTGAAACTGCTTTTGGCCAAAGACGACGTCCATCCTTGCACTGAGCCCCTTCTCTGGTTTGAGCTCGCATCAAAGCCATTAATTTGCTAAATTCCTCTCTATCTATTTCTCTGTTGATTTAAAACAATGAGGCAAAAACATTCATTTATCTTATCTATATAGAACTTTATGCACAAAAAATCTATCTTGCTTAATATTCAAGGCTTGGAAACAAGAGTGACCACCAACCCGTTATTGTCAAGGTCAAACATCTTGAACGCTACTGAGAAGCTGGAATCTGGGATTTTCAGCAATGTAACGAGAAGGATGTACCTGAAAATTGATTGTAAAAGAAATGTTTCTCATTATTGTTTGCAGCATTTTGTTTTTGTTTTCAAAGAACCTATCTTTCTCATAAACTTACTCTGCAAAAGAGATAAGTCCATCATTGTTGGTGTCAAAAAGCATGAAAAAATTTGAAGGAGCACAATGTAGCTCCCCTGATACCCTTTCCCCTCTTAGAAATCCTTCTCTAACCCGATCTGATTCCGAGGGAGGAAAGACAGGCACCACTGCTCGCATCAAGTCAGCAGGCTTCATAAAAATCTCCCCAGCAGGGGTTCGAACGGATGCAAAGTACTCAAAAACCTAAAATGATTGTCATTTATTTCACTAATGTAGAAAATTGTAGTCTTTATGAACTTGTCATTATCAATTAAATCATGATATGTCATGCTTCTTCTGAACATTTAAAGATTACCTTTTCAGGAGGGCTTTGCATCCTTATCCGTTTCTCATACTTGAAGAAGACCCTTTTCCTATATGCCTCTGAAATCAACTCTTATGAGCAGAATGCCAAATTTCCTTAACCAAAACCAAACAAAACCAAGGGAAAAAAAAAACATGCAATACCTTTAAAGAGGAAAATAGAGTTCTTTTCATGTCTTGATTCTTGAAACTGAGCCTCTTCCTCCTCGATCTCGCCAGTCTCATTAGAGTCATCATCAAAAGGACTGAAGGGATTCGAATCCGGGGAAGGAGAAGAGTAATAAAAAAGGCTAAAGGTGAATCCAAGAATCACAACACCAGAAGAGATTGATCTCAAAAATCGATCTGAAGAAAACAACTTAGTCTTATTGTTACCATCATTATGGGAGCTCAAAGAAGAGGAAGATGAGATTAAGCATCGAGTTTGGTTGAAAAATGGCGGAGAATGGAGCCGCTGAGTTGTTGTGATGACAACTCGGTGGATGGAAGGTAGAGATTTTCTGATTGATTCCCAAGAAAACATTAAGCAAGATTTCTGATGTGTTTTGTTTAACAATGGAAGATAAAAGAAAAAAAATACAATAGTGGAGAGAAATTAACGGATGCCAATTCAGTTTTGTGCTAATTAAATGGTGGTTCTTGCTTATGGGATTTTATTTACTGAATCCATTTTCATAACGGTATTTTAAAAAATTAGTTATTTTCTTCGATTGGGCGGTTATACGAGTTATTCTTTTATTATTAAAAAAAAAAAAACACATGTGGTCTCTTTTTGTTCGCCTAATAATTTGAATTGAGAAGTAAGGCATTTCTTTTTCTCTTTTAAAACTACTAACAGCTACTACGATACGAAGTTAAGTCGAACACATTAAGAAATATTATTAAACTAGTGGCAAAGCACATTATGTGCTGCTGTTTTTTTTTTCTTTTTTTTTTTAATATCATTTCTTTTAGAAATTTAAAATTATTACATGTTATCATTTTTGTGAATAAAAATATATACAACCATTATAATAACAAAATAAAAAATAAATAACATTTAACCATAATAATATATCATACAACTATTCAAAAAAAAAAAATATACATAAAAATTGACATAATTTTAAAATAATTTTTACAAAACTAATATAAATACATCATAAGTAATATGTTTCTAAATATTAAAATATATATAAAAAAAAAAAGAAGAACGAAAAAAAATATATATATATATTTTTTTTGATAAATATATATTGAACATTAAAAATATAAAAATTATGAAAATTTTATGTGGCAAAAGACAATTTACATATGGTACCGTTTGGTAACACTTTTGTTTTTTAATTTTTTAATCACGAAATGAAAGTAAAATTTTTGTTTTTAAAAAATTTATTTTTGAAAAACAAAAATGCGTTCTGTAACTACTTTTATTTTTCAATTTTAAAAACAGAAAATAAAAGTGTGTTCTGTAAAGTTCATTTTTATTTTTATTTTTTGATTTTATTAAAGTCGGGTCTAGGTCCGGGGTCGGATTCGGGTTCAAGTCAAAAGTCGGGTTCAGCGCCAGGGTCGTGGGGAAGAAATTTGGGTCCAGGTCTGGTCGTAATTTAAAAGATTGATTAAGAAAAAAAAAACTATTTAAAAAAATATTGAAATTGATTTTTGTTGTTTTTAAAATTTTGATTTCTAATTATAAAATTGAAAAGTAAAAACAGTTTTATAGAACATGTTTTTGAAAAATATTTTCACTTTTCTACTTTTAAAAACAGAAAACTGATTAAAAAAGTGTTACCAAACGCCACCATATATAAACAATATTTTAATTTAAAAACTAAGAAAATAAAACCGTACGTCATGGGAACATCAGAGAAAAAATGCTTTCCGTACAAGGTTTTTTTTATGTCGTGGTTTTACTTTTCAACACCAAGAATATTTGTTGATCCTTTTGCAGTGATCTAGGGTTTTTACCCGTGTGTTCTGATACACTAGTTTCGTGGTTTTCTCTTTCGGTGCATCTTTAGTCATGGAGTCTGCACATGTGTCAACAATGGATAGAAAAGAAAACAAAGAGTTGGAGCAACATGAGATTGTTGTTATGGAAACTCTAATCCTATCTCTTGATAAAGAGGTAGGGAAGGAGTTTGTGGAACAATCGGTGATGGGAAGAATCATTTCCAGGAGATGTATCTTCAATGGTCTTCTTCGATCGGTTCTAGTAGGAAAATGGAGATTATCTGAGGGGTGGAGTATTAAAGAAGAGGCTAACAATATATATACCCTGTATTTTTTGAATAAGAGCGAAGCATATTTTGTGTGGCTCGGAGCCCTTGGTCTGTGTGCAATAGACATTTGATGCTCAAGCCAATGTCAACGAATAGAAGGTGGAGCTCTGCGGCTATGGATATAATGCCTTTTTGGGTAAGATTCTATGATGTCCCTCCTCATTTTTTTACTAACAAAAATGCTACTGGTATTGCTAATAAGATAGGAACCGTGGTTAGTATTGATCGTATGTGGAGAAATGGATTCATGACAGTGGATTACATCAGGGTCTGGGTGGAAATTCATTTATCAAGGCCTCTTCTGATGGGTCTCTTCCTTCTGATGGAGGAAGGAGTTAGCCTCTGGTGCTACTTCAAGTATGAGAATCTTCCATGCATCTTTTTCAAATGTGGTTAGTGGGTCATTCTAAACAGAGTTGCAAATGAAGGAGACACCACATCACAGACGAGTTCAATAGAACGATGTTGATGTATGGACCATGGGTGAGATTTGGTACTCAAATAAAACATTGCTTAAAAAATCCGAATAAAGAAGATGTTGAATGCCAGTTTCAAGCTTTGAACCTTGAGCAGGAGGTTGCTAACAATGAGGTTGTTGCAGAGGAATTAGCGAGAGCTCCAATACCGATTGAGATGGCGGAAGAATTAGAGCCTTTGGGCCAAGGTCTTGACTTTGAACCGGCTCTTGTTAGGATAAAGATACATGTAGATTATCAAAGGAACAACAAAGAATTAGGACGGAGGTGGAGGTCGCTCCATCAGAAAACTTGGTGTTGGGCACGAGGCTGAGGAATATTATGGGAGAGGATGAGAACGGTAGTAATATTACCATTTATTGGCAAAAGGAACATGTATTTTATATAACTAATGATAGGTTTAAATATTACAATACTTTAAAGTCTACAAATTAAAGTTAAAATTTAAAAATTAATAATTATATTTTAAATTATTATTTCCCTAATTATTAAGATTTGTAAACTAATTATTGCTGAGTAAATATATTATTTACTTATTTCTTAACTATATATTTTTTTTTCATTTTAAATTTACTAATTTATTAAAATTAAAAATTTATTTTCCATTTTCAAGTTTTCAAATTAATAATTTTTTTTTTTCATTTCAAAGTTTCTAATTTATTAAAATTAACAATTATTTTTTATTTTAAGGTTACCAATTATTTTAAGATCTATACTAAGTTAATAATATAACAAATCAAATTATTTTTTATTTTAAGTAATAATTAAAAATTTATTTTCCATTTTCAAGTTTCCAAATTAATAATTTTTTTTTTTTTCATTTCAAAGTTTCAAATTTAATTTTTTTTAATTAAGATCTATACTAAGTTAATAATATAACAAATCAAATTATATTTCCTATTAATTATTACTTTCTTATTTATCGTTTTGTCCTAATTTATATTATTATTTATATTTAATTTAATAAATTTCTATAATTTATTACTTTTGTAATCAATTTTTTTAAAACTAATTAATATTGAAATAAATTATTTTAATATTTTGCATTTTTAAGTAATTATATCAAATTTAACTATTCTTCAAACTAATTTTAACTAATTATTAATAAAAACTAATTTTACTTTTTTTTTATTTAGCTTATTTATTTTCTATATTATTTTACTAATAAATATTAGTTAAATTTTACAAATATTATTAGTAATATTCTAACTTTTATTATTTTTTTATAAAAGAATTAATTAATAATATATATTTTAAAAAAATGGTAATCAAATTCAATATGTTATGCTCGTGAAAATTCGGCAGCATAATACTTTAAAATTGATCATTTCTCAATTTTTAATATCTACAAATAAAATTCTAAGCACAATATCAGAGCAGTATAAGTATTAATATTTGTCACCCATCCGACTGCAGTACATTTATTCACAGAACCTACTTCACTACGCATGAATATATAAGATACTCAAATTCTTCTAATATGCATTTTTATTTTTTAAAACTAAAGTAACATATTATAAAATCATACTAATCTTTAAATACAATAAGGAGCGATAATCAACCGGCACAACATGTAAAGTGACACCGAAAACTTATATACAAAAAAAATATTAGAAAAAAAAATAATAACTATAATTGTATACACTAATATACGCATATATAAATATACATATGTATATATACATACACATACATATATATACATATATATACACAAAAGTACATATATATATATACACACAATAATATACACATATATATACAAATACTTATATAAAGTTACCAAAAAAATCAAATTATTACATATATACACACGCAACCATAAAAATACATATATATATATATTATATACACACACATACATATACATAAGTACAAATAAATATATATACACACATACACATGTATACATACACATACAAATGCACATACACATATTAAATAAATACACATACATACATCCATACATACATATATATAATATATATATACATATATATATATAGATACACATACATCCATTACCCATATAATTAATAAAAAAATTACAAATATAATTATATAATATTAAAATTACCTAAAAATGGTTGTGGGCACGATGGCTGCGGCAGCTCCAGCGAGGGAGATTCGGTGGAATTTTTTTTTTTAAGAAAAAATAAAGTTAAAGAGAGAGATGGTTGAGGAGGAGAGAAATAGATGGTGGTGGTGGGATTGGCGGCAACGGCGGTGGTGGTGATAGAGAGAGAAAGAAGAGGAGAAATGGGAGACAAAGATGGGTTCTCGGCTTTAAATCAGGGGTCCACTTTTGTCAACGAAATTATTTGTCAACAAAGGTTTTAAGAAAAAACCTAAAGTGAAACGAATCATTTCATTTAATGTCAAAACTTTTGCCGGCGAACTGAATTGTGCCGACAAAAGAAATTTCCCACCTACTTTTCGCGCGCATTTTGACCACGCGGGAAGTTTGCCTCCAATATTTTGAGACTTTTGCTGGCTCATATTTGCGCCGGTAAAAGTAAGAAAACCATAAAAAATTGGCGCTTCTGGCGATTGATTCCTCAGTTTTTGCCAGTAAATTTGGGTTGTTTTGCTGTCTTAACAACCTTTTTCGAGCTTGTAACTTCGTCGGAAAATGTTTTTAAGTTGGGAAAAAATTGACTTACCATTACTGGCTAACTTCTTTTTTTTACCGGTAAATGTTAACTCTGTTGGAATTTATTTTACCAGGATCTTAGATCTACTCACAAGTATGTTGATTAACACCCTAAATATGAACTTTCTAAAACGATGAAATAAACACGTATAAAGTTTAGGAAACCTTACATTGGGTGCAGCGGAATATAATGACTCCTTCCGTTCAGATATCTAGCCCTTGATTCCTTTACGTAGCGAGCATTATCAATATACCGAACACCGGATCTCTTTCTCTGAATCTTTGATGCTGAAACTCCTTCTTGCTGAAAGTCTTTCTTCACGATCTTCCTCACTATGGTTGAGGTATCACTTGCTGTGTGTGGGCACTACTCATACACTAAGAATTTCGAAATTTGAGAGGGAAGAAAGAGAGAGGGAGTGGTTGGCCAGATAGGGAGAGAGAAGGCTCAGGTTTTTCTGAATCAGAAGTGTAATTTTCCTGAAGCCTTCACTATCTATTTATATCATTCCACTAGGGTTAGGTTTGAATTATTTGGCATTAAAATAATGAAAATATCAGTTTAAATTGCCTACAAAAGTGGCCGGCCATGCATAGTGGATTGGGGCCTCACTTTTTGTAATTTTACAGTTCTATCTTTTCTGCATCTGATTTTCTCAAAAACGCCAATTTTCTAATTCAACCATTTAAATGTTAATTCTAACTATTCAATAACTATAAATAATTATTAAATAATATTGTCATTTATCATATTTATTAATTGAACCATACAAAGTATCATAATTAACAAATATGCCCCTAAAACTCTTTCTTTACAATTTCGCCCTTACTTAGTGAAAAATTCACAAATAGACATAGTCTAAATTGAGAATTATAATTGATTAATCAAAACCAATTATATGAGTCTTACAAGCAATATTATCTCAACTAGTGCGGGGACCATGGGTCTATATAACCGAGCTTCCAATAAGTAGATCAAGAATTTAGCACTAAAATTCACTAACTTATTAATTCTTCGTTGAATCCACGCATAGAACTTAGAATTGCACTCTCAGTATATAGAATGCTCTATATGTTCCACCATATAGATGCATCATTAGTTATCCATTGTTATAATCCTAATGTGATCAATGATCCTCTATATGAATGATCTACACTGTAAAGGGATTAGATTACCGTAATACCCTACTATGTATTTTATCCTTAAAACACTTGACCCCGTATAAATGATATTTCAGCTTATGTGAAATGAGTACTCCACCATTTATGTTCGTTTGGTCAAGCTCGAAGGAGATCATCCTTTGCTTACTATTCGTCATATAGAAGCTATAGATTCCATGTTTATGTTAGCGCTCCCACTCAATTGCACTACCGTGTTCCCAAAATGTACGTATCACCCTGACCTAAAAGTAGGCTTAACTAACAAATCAAAGAACACGAATAGCCTTTCAAGATTGAGCCTAATCATAACAGGATTAAGAACATTTGATCTAGGATCAACTAGGCGATATTGACTTGAATAGATATTACGGTAAGTTTAATAAATCTAAGTCAAAGTTCAATATCGGTCCCTTCCGATGCATACTCCATGCATCCAACCTGAGCTTTACTTTAACCAATGCTTTGGAAAGAACATAGCACTTCTCCAAATGTAAGTAAACTCTATTGTAGATTATCATATCAGTAAAACCCTATGTCTGATAAATCTAGGAAACTTATTCACATAGTCATGTTTACTTTCCAATGTGTTGACAACACAATAAACCAGATCAAGTATGTGAAAATGGTTTCAGATGAATTCATACATTATGTACATATAATCATGAAATAAATCATGTGAACCATGCAACATTAAATGTTATTTCTGATCTATATTAATAAGTAAATCTGATTATATTGAAATGAGTTTTATTTAGGGCATAAAACCCAACAAACTCATGCTGGCGAAATTCATGAATTTTGCCACCTGACATTCTTGTAGTAAAAAGTCTTGTCCCGAAGAGCCATACTTGTTGAAAGCTTCTCTTCAATCTATTTTATGAACAACAAGAGATAATTATAAGAAAACCAAAACCTAGTTGAACACTCTAAGTTTTTACAAAAAAAAAAAAAAAAAAAAACACTCTTCTCACAAAACTAAGATATGAAAATATGAGACTAGAAGATAAAAGAATATTTGGTTACTCTCTAGGTCCTATTTATAATATATAGAAATCTTAGAGACAGTCACAACAAGTTTTTACAGCTGTACAAAACCTTTTCAAAATAAGTCTTGATTTTTAGCGACAAAATTACAATCTATAGTGAAAAATCGAGAAACTTTCCAAATAAATTCAATATCACGATTTGGACTTTAATACCTTCCCCTTCGCCAAAAAGTAAGTTAATTTTTCCAAAAATAACTCATTTAATCAAACTTTCTATAAAAAGAATTTTTTCTCTTTTATGAAAATTTTAGAGCTACAAAATCGAGATCACACACAAGAAAATAATATTTAATTCACATTAAATATTTATAATAAATTAAATAATATTTTGACAACTAAATTGTCAAAAAAAATTTAAAGTTAAACTATCTGTTCGTATTAAAAGTAATTTTTTTTCCAAGAATTTTGACAGTGAAAATGTCCTATTTTTGGCGCAAAGCCTACAAATAATGAGATTCGGCTATACATGGATCAAAATAACATTTCCTTTCAGATTTTGATAGAATAATTCCACCAGATTATTTTATTAAATGGAAATTTATAAAACAATCAAACAAAAACAAAAGAATGAAGTAAAAATTAATTGATAATCAAACAAATAAAAAATTCTTTTTTTAGGGAGCCTTATATTTATAATGAGTTTTTTTTTTTTTTTTACACTTCAAAACAGTTTTTTTTTTTTTTAATTTTTACGAAATTCTACATAGAAACATCTATTGCAAGTAGCCCTACAACCTAAATTGCAACAAAAAATCGTATAGAAACTCCTATTACAACTAGCGCTGCAATCACTTTAGAAACTCAAACTGTAAATTTGAAAAAAATAAAAATAAAAAATATATATAGATAATTCCCCTATTTATAATATGTGAAAATTTAATAGTATATAATTGATAAACTATACCTCTCCTTACTAATTAATTTTGAAATAAACCATACTCTACCTTATTTCCACCACACTGTCGCGGAGGGAGAGTTTGTAAAGTGGGGGGCTCATTATGACATACACATGTAGACAAAAGTGAGTGAGGCGATAACAGAAATTGCCTATTATAAAAAGAAACTTATTACTAATGAGATAAGTTGTAAAGAAAGCTTTTCCTCAACCGAAATACATATTTTCAGCATATATGGACTGAAAAAAAGAATGAAAAAGCGATGTTGTTCTAGATTGTTCTTGATTAGATATCGACTCTTTATTATAGCACTACACCTATATACATTGTGTGCAAAAAAGCCCTTTATACCTTCCTAAACCTACCATATATGATATATCAACATATATATATTTCAGCATGTGATGATATCTCACAATAAATTTATATGGGCAAAATAAAAATTGTTTGGCCTTATTGAGTATGCATGCACTAATTGCTAACCAATTTTTCTTAGTTTCTACTAATAAAATACGGCATACACAACAAGATCTATTGATTGATCATGAAAAGTATTTAATTTCTAAGATTTCACCCAAAAAGTTGACAATAACCTCTTATCTAATTCCTACATTTCAGAAACTTATTATATATTTTTTTGAGTACTGACATTTTATATATATAAGCAGTTAGATTTGAGGAGATTCAGCTCACATGTGATGGGTGGTACTATTGAGTATCTTTTTCAATTTCTCTTATTTGACCAAAAAATTATAATGTTTATAAAGTAAGACATAATTTGATTTTTGGTATCTTGTCCATGTCCAAGTTCAACCAACTTACACAACTTGATTGTTTCCAAAACTTAATTAAAAGAAAACATTAAAGATTGGAGTCTGTTGCTATAAATGGTTTTAATGAGTTGGTACTGTTTATTCAGTTATTATTGATTTCCATAATGTTTGTGCATTCGTAATCAATACATAAATTCATTAAAAAAGAAAAAAAAAATCATTTATTGTATCAAATTAAGCTGAAACTACCCCATGTAGTAATTTTTTCTGGGGGATTTTGAAGCTATATATGAATGGAGTTAATGGAGTGTAAAATGAATGAATAGAAATTGGTAGGTGATGAATAGCACTATAATTTTAGACCAAAAAAAAGTCAGTATCCAATTATATAATCACAAATGTAACAAATAATTGAATACTGTTCGAATTATATATTCATGTGGTGTGTAAAGTTTATCACCAAACCAATTACTTTACTGTGCATTAAAATTTCTAATAAATCAACATTGTACATTTATTTTTATTTTATTTTAAAAAAATAAATCATGTAATTTCATTAATAGTAATAAACTAAAATAATAGTTTGCAATTTAATTGGGGCATCTTTTCCATTGAAGACGCGACTAAGATTAGAATATGAAAAAGCCGCTAAATTCTCAAATCGTTTGACAAAAAAACTAAAAATAAAATCAAATTAAAAAGATTGCAACATCACCATTAATTTTAAGAATATTTATATTCAATTTCATCTACCGCTCAAAAAACACAACAGTAAAAACTATTGCAATAGGTTCATTAACTCAACCTTGTAGCTTGAGCACTTACTATTATGCAAGGTAAGTAACTGTACTACGAAAAATTCATTCAGTCACATAGAACTTGTTATTCCCAACCACTAACAACGATTTAATGACAAGCCATCGAAAAACAAAAAAAAAACCAACAATGAAATAAAATAAAATAAAATCATGTCACCAGACAAGACTTATATACTCAAAACCATGTTACAGAGACAAGATTAAAATACTTAAAACCATGTTATAAAGACAAAATTAATCACAGTAGCAAAAATCGAATCGCAATAACAAGTACACAACTCCAATCAAATCGCACCTATGCCTAGGAAATTTCGGTGGGCTTGACCGGAGAAAAAAGACAACCTCAATTTAAGAGCAAGAAACCTTAATTTTTTTAAATTAGTAATTAGTCTTTATTTTAAAAATAATATAAAGATTACTGCTTTTTAGGGTATTATTTTATATTATATTAAAAATACAAGGAATCATCTAATACATTTACTTTTATTCTGGGTACTATTAGTTCTATAATATATACAACTAATTATGTTTGGTTTATACGAATGAGAATTGTAATGGTAATCAATATGTTCATTATTTTGTTTGTTTTTTTTTTAAAAAAAATTTTGTAATCCATTACATTGTAATGGTTATTACATTGTATATGCTAATCCTCTTTACAATAAAAAACTATTGTAATGTTCATTACAATTACAATCCATTACAAAATTAATATAATAATATAATTAAAATATAATAAAAAATTCAAAAGTCTATTTTACCTTATTTTAAATATTTTATAATTATAAAAAATAAAAGTAATGGGATATTTTAGTCAATATACATTTAAATTTTATTTCATTACATTCCCACACCAAACCAAACACAATAATTTGTAATTAATTACTATTACGATTCCTATTCCATTACATTACTATTACCATTACCATTACATTTCTATTACACCAAATCAAACATTACCTAATTTGTAAGATTTTTTATAAAATTTTTATATAATAAATTACAATGGTTGAAAGTCCTAATGGCTAGTGTACAAAATTTATGCTTGAGTGAGACGGTGTCCCTAATTAATTTTGAAGTATTATTATTGGATACTAGTGGTGCCTAACACTATTTAGAGGTGGCGTCATATAATTGGTTATTATTTACTAAAATTTTTGAAAACTAAATAAGTGAGAGATTCAAGAATTTAAATAAAGATTAAGTAAAAGATATGGATAATTTTTACGTAGTTCGGGCGTTAGTTATTCCTAGTTCACGAGTTAGTGTATTGGCCTTTTAGACTTTAAAATGCTACAAATAAATTTTACAATAAGGAACCCTAACCCTTTCTATAAGATGGTTTCTCTAAGTCTCTCTTAGAGAAGAAGAAAACTTAGAATAAAAACTAGAAGAGCTTCGACTAAAGTTTTGTCCCCTTTGCATGAAGGGGTAGTATGATTTATATAGGCTAGAGTTTGGGTCTGGACATACCCGTGACCCATTTAGGTTTTATTGTTAAAGGGAGTCCACTAATGGGATAAAATACACAAATACATGACTATAAGTGTCACTAAGGATATCCAGCTCATGGGGTAACAGTTTTGTATTGATGAGGAGATCGTTTGGTGCATTACACGTGTCGCACGGAGGTCACGCCTAAAAGACAAAGGTGTTAAGGGAGCCGTCAAACAAAAGGTGTATGCAGTGGTGGTGCGCACACTATCATGTTCTAACACATGGGAAAATATTTGATCTTGTGTCAAAGAGGTGGACACGTCATTTTACGGCAGACATCCATCTCTCATTTAGCGGTAGACATCCGGTACTCAACCTGCGGTAGACATTTGGCTCTTGGTTCATGGTAGGCTTCTAAGCGTTATCCTGTGGTAGACATCTAGGAGCATCACGTGTAGCCTGCCTCTAGATGTGACCTTATTGTCATTAGGAGGTCTTCATTCCATTCGTGTCCCGAGAGGCTAGGGAGGTTTAATTTTCGGGCCTTAGAATAACATTATGTCCCCGAGACAAAGTTTTAGGTCTTCGTTGGGGCTTGGCCTGTTCCAGGTTTGGAGTGGCATTTTGAGAGAGAGAAGGCTTGAGCCCAACTTTAAGTGATGATTACCTTAAGATTACGCCACCTGTCTATATTCCAGAAATACGGATAATATTTACCCCCAAGCTTTTGGGACTTAAGAGTGGAGGAAGCTTGTAGCCTTCCTTTTGGACGACCTTGGAGTCATCAAGCACGTAGACAATTTTGAAAGTAGTGGAAGCATTTTTCTTTTTCTAGCACTAGGCAGTTGACGAGTCAAGAATTCGCTTGGAGAATAATTGGCTCCATATACGTGTCTCCATTTCTTGGGTTTGTGAGTACCACGCTCTTTGAGAAAGCGTGTTTTGTGGGAAACGATGGAAAGGCAGACATTTATTGTTAGTGTGGGCTCCAAGGAGAATATAAATGATGAAAGAAAAATGCCTCGATCCTAGCAAAGGCATTTAATGTTGTCCCCTCAACTCCCTATCTGTTGGATCGCAATTTGTGCTTTTTCTAGGGAGATCATGGCCCTTGATTTCGAAGCACGTGGATCGCCATTTTTTCCTGTATATAGGCGTGAGGGAACCACTTTTACCATTTTCACATTTTCAAAATTTTTAGCTTATTCTTTCAAATTTGAACAAAATATTTATATCAGAGAATGATTCTAAAAAAAAATCCAAAAAATACGAGTTGCACCCTTTGGTGAATGAATGATCTCTTTGACGTTCTTATCCACCTCCTACTACAAATTCAAAATTTCCAGGAGCGCTACCTTTGAATCCTGTTGTGAGCCACCCTAGTTGTCTGAAATAATTAACATTCAAGCAGGCTGTGATCTGATTCTTCGTTAGGCTTTCAATTTATAGGTTAACCACCCTTACCTTCCCCCGTCCCCGTGTCGCATTACGAGTAAGTTTTTCTAAATCTTGGAACTTTTTAATTTTGTACATTTATATTCAAGTATTAATTTAAGAAACCACCATTTGCACGCATATAATACTAGGAAAATTGAATAGGTAGTGCTTGGGTTATCTGGTAATTATAGGATTGTTGAACTGTGATTGCATGTTATTTTTTCTAGGTAAGTTAGCTCGAAAATCCCTGTATGTGTAAGTAGATTTTGAACTAGATTGGGCCATGGGTCTCCTCATTTGAAGCCATTAGGGATTTGGATGGATCTTTTTAGATTTTTTACTAATTTTTTTTAAGTTCTCGATCTGCTACTCAGAGGCGTGGTTTCGCGAGGGCTGTACTTCCAGGTAACTGGTCCGAAGGGGACCTCTCCAAGTAGTTTCGAGGTAGGCCTTCCCCGATACCCTTGTTGTCTTTGTGGTTTGGGGTATGTAACTGCTTGAATCTTTTCTTTTCTTCAAGTGATAAGTCTTAATGCCAAATTCCACCTCAAAGTCGTAGATCTCGAGGAGTTTGAGGTAAAGACTCTGGCCAAAGAGCTAGAGAAAGATGCAGTTCTGGAAGCGGATCCAAAATGGAAGCATAAAAATAAAAATGTTCGAATTGTATACAGCTCGCCCATTTTGGAAATTGACCAAATCAAGAATAAGTTTCGGGGCTACAATATGCTCCAACGACTCTCAAATAAGGGCAGAGTCCAAAACATTCTAGGTCTATGCTGGAATAAGCTCTCCCTTCTGGACGAGTCTCCTTTTAGGAGTGTAGATGGGTTTGGTGCTTGGAGCTAGGCCATATCTCCTGCGGAGCCCCTCTGCCATTACTAACTTAACGTGCTACCTTAGTCACAAGTGACTATGTGACCAACGGTGTTGGGATTTGCTTTATCATAGTGGGAACCTATATGGACAATGTGAGTATCTTGGTTAGAGAGCCTCGATGCATGGATGCACTCATAAATGCTTAAGAGCATGACTCATCGGGAGTTATTCGAGAAACGAAAGTGTGCACGAGGCACACAGTCGCACGAAAAATGAGCCAATTGTTACTCAAATGATTGGAAGGTTGACCTTGACTTAGATAAGTCAAAGTGCCGCACAAGTGTTTCGCTGCGTGAAAAGGTGAGCCCATGACAGCTGACAGACAAAGGTGATTGGAGAGCCGTCAGACAAAAGGGGTGTATGCAGTGGTGGTGCGCGCAATGATTTAACATAGGGGACAATATCTGATTCTGTGTCAAAGAGGTGGACACATCATTTTAATGGAGACATCCGCCTCTCGTCTCGCGGTAGACATCCGGTACTCACCCTATGGTAGACATCTGGCTCCTAGTTTGTGGTAGGCTTTTGAGCGTTATCATGTGGTAGGCATCCAGGACCATCACGTGTGGCCTGCCTCCAAGTGTACCATTATCTTCATTAAGAGGTCTTCATTCTTTTCGTGTCCCAAGCGGCTAGGGAGGTTTAATTTTCGGGCCTTAGAAAAACATCATATCCCCGAGGTAAAATTATGGGTCTTCGTTGGGCATGGGCCTCTTCAAGTATGGACTGGCCTTCTGAGAGCGGGAAGGTTTGGACCCAAATTTAAGTAGTGATTACCTTCAGATTATGCCACGTGTCTATCTTCTAGAACCACAGATAACAGTTATCAATATTTCCTAAAAGTTATTTCCTTAAGTTGTATGAGACCTAATACTTAATCGTACCAATAGTGATGATACAGAAGACCACTGATGTTTTTTAACATTTCTCTTAATAATAAATGGGCATTGACTTATGTTTATCAACTAATTAAAGGAAAAATGTGAAAATCTAATACATAATAGAGTGATCTAGTTCTAGTATCAAAGAGAATTTCCAAGGTGGTATATATTTCACTTTCAATAAATCATATAATACTATCATATTATTTTATAAGTCAGCCTGGATATGAAAGAAAGATTATGATCAATAAATGGGCAGGTAAAATACCAAGGGGGAGAAAAGTCATAGGGTCCCAAAAAGAAAAAAGGAGTGGGATATTATTTATTTGTTTATTTATTTTGAGTTTTCAAAAAATATGATTTGCCACAATATGGTAGTAGGTTATTCAATTTAATATGCTTAACTACTCTGTCTACCATAATCTTTTCTTTGGGGCTCAATAACTTTTATAAGCCTTTCATTTAGTGTTTACCTGCTCTTTGTACCCGTAATTAGGAACACTTGTACATGCTAATACTATTACTATATATGCTTTTTTTAAAGTATTTTGTCTCCTTTCAAATAAAGAAAAAAGTAATTTTGTCCAGCCAAAATATGTTTTATTTCAACTTTTGTTTCTTAACTAGCTAATTATGATTTTTAATTATCTATTGGCCACTACGGTACTACCACTTGTGTTGGTATACTATAAATTCTTTAGTCTTAAAGATTAACCAGAAAAGAGCAAAGTTACTCACCTTCCCGGGTACCTTACTTATATGAACTAATTATATTTTTATTTTTATTTTTCTTTTACAATAAAACCAATATTTATAGGTCGTATAAAATCAAAAAATAATACATGTCCTATACTCTATTCCTACTTTCTTGACTGAGCATATATAATACAAATATTACTATAAACCCCTACTAAGTGATGTTGAATTGACTATTTTTTCAATAACTTGACATATAACATTCATCTGCATTATTATCATTATAGATTTATTATTTGAAATATGGTATATTTGTTATTCATTATTATCATTTGAGAGAGTGCAAACTATTTCTAATGCATTATCTATATATAAAAAGATATTTGCGGCTGAAATATGTAGTTTATTTTCTTACACTTAAATATTTATGTAATTTTTTCGGTGGCAAATTCTTCTATAGTTCATCTTGTTGTATATAAATTATTTAGCGGTAAATTCTTTTATATAATTCATATTTAGCAGCAAAGATTACAACTGTTACACATTTGATGCAATATTAATCTTTAAATAAGTAACAACAATGAAATTAATATTAGAACAAAATGACTACATAAGAATCTTTGCCGCTAAAAAATTACATGTGAATTTAAGTGCAAAACAAAATGAACTACATATAAGAATTTTTGCCACAAAAAACTTTAAAATAATTATTTAAGTGCAATAAAGTGAATTACATAAAGAATAAAATTTGCCACAAATTTTCCTATATAAAATAATTTTAATACACAAGTATGATAAATACTATTTTCAAGGATGCTCACGAGTTACAAACAATAATGTGAGAGACATTTTAAAGATGTTTATTCTATTTATAATCATGTCAATATTTTTAAATTTCTCTTTTGTGATCCTTTTGCGAATTATTTAGCTTACAATTTTTTGTAAACTTATTTTATTCTTAGATATGACAAAAGTATGGTGGTCGGACTTACCGAATGTCTTTTGAGTCTTTGTAACTTGTTTTAATTTTGTGCCTTTTAATAAAAAATTCATTCTATAGAAACAATAACGTGAGTACCTAAAAAAAACCCAATAATGTGAGTAGTCATATAACATAAAACAATGGAATCCCACAAATTTTTTAAATGATTGAAATGTCTCTAGCATTGTGTATAATCTGTAAGTGTGTCTAGTAGTACTAATACTATTTCATGTCACAAGAATTTCAAAAGAACTCGTGCGGAAGTTCATGTATAATTGCTATGTTGTATTATTATTACTTGTGAATTGGGGTGTGTATGTATTTGTATCTTTATATCAATTGTACCATTTTTTTTTCTTTATTTCTTTTTTCATAATATCAATTGTACTCTGATGCATAGGCCTAGCCTCACTCCTTTAAATGAATATTGAGATAAAGTTACTCACATGCACTACAACTTAGTATTGGCAGTACTATAGTTAGTACCACTACATACATATCCAAGAGCATTAAAGTTCTTACCACATATTCTCACTTAAGGACCACAAAAGAGGTCGTTAGACTTCTCATGCATATATTAACCCTCTATTTCCTCTTGCTTGCATCTGTCTCTCTCAAACCTAACTACCATCCAAAAATCTCCATTAAAGATTTCCTTCAACAACAAAACAAAATTTGAAGAGACCCTTTGTTGTTTTAAAAATACTGGAAATAGTATTGCTATTAGTAATAATTATGAATCAATATTATTAACTATTTGATAATTATTAAACTATTTTCAAAAGGATAACTGATAGTGGGCACTATTAATATCTATTATCTAATATGAATCATTGTTTTTATTTTTTATTTTTTTTGACGCGGTGAACAGAGTCACACATGATTAACAATGCAGCAAACTACAATCGGCAGTAGAATCTCCTCGAACTAGGAGAGCTTATCGTCTAACCGAATGACATATTTTGTCAAACCATGAGCTGCAAAATACATATTGCGAGCAACATGGGATAAAACTGGCTCCGAAAATTTAGACAATAAAACTATAACGTCTTCAAACAACTCCCCGTCACATTGAAAAATACCTTCCCAATATAATAGTTGTCGTCAGAGGTAGCGAAACTAAAAAAATATAATAACACCAAAACTAAAAAATACAGTTATATTAGAATCATCGTTTTTATTTTGATTAATACTAAAGTGGACAATGGTATCTAAGAGTTACCATATTGCTAATTAAATAAATTAATATCGAATTTTTCATATTTTAATTTAGTCTAATTAAAATTTTTACCCTTTAAACTTTGATATGTATCAAATCATGCTCCCTGAATTTTTTTGGCCGTTAAAAATTCCACTTGAATTATTGAGATTATCGAATTTAAAGACTTTTATACAATTTTATTTAATTTTACTAATTTAGTAATTGTTTATGTACTAAATCATTCTCCTCTGACTTTAATATTTACTAAATCACGTCACTCGTATTTTGACATGTGTCAAATTATGTCTTCTGAACTTTCATCCAATTTTTCTTACTAAAATTGGACAAAACTCCTTAAATTCAACCATCTCAATAGTTCAAGAAAAAAATTTAGAACATGATTTGTTACATGTCAAAATTCGGAGTCAAAAACTTTAATTAGCCTTTAATTTTATCATAAATATGAAAAGAAAAAATGGTTATTCATTAGTATCTACTCTCACATTGGTAGGCTCTTTTATTTTACAGCAAAAAGGAAAAATTAGCATAAATACTTAACTACCGCCTCATTAATAGAGTCCCACTTCTACACTTTCTTATCAACTAATTCTTATAAATACATCAATTTATAACAACCTTACATATTTTACTAACCCTTCTTCTTCTTCTTCTTCTTTCTCCTTATATATACTAACATATTTTGCCTAATAACAAATCTACATAGCCATGGATTGGTCCTCATGGCTATCCAAAACCAGCCTAGAACCACATCTAGTCCACAAATACAGCCTCTGTTTCACCCAAAACGAGCTTCAATTCGAAGACATAGCATCCTTAAACCATGAGTGTCTTCAAAGCATGGGCATAGTCGTGGCCAAACACAGGCTTGAGATTCTCAAGCTAGCCAAGAAGGAAAGTAGTAATAATGGGGCCAACCCCAGATCCATTTCAAGGCTTTTTGTAGCTATAAGTAAGACCAAGAAGTCGTTTAGCAAGTATTTTAGTCGTTTGGTTGTTCATGATGACATGCCGTCTAAGGGTTCGCCTGAGCGAGTGAGGTACCACCACCAACACCACCATTATCAGTACCAAGAGCAGTTGAAAGGAGCTTTTTTGAGAAAACAGAACAGTGGTGAGATTGTCAGAGATGACAGGCCCGCACTCAAGAAGGCTTTAGCTCTTTCAGGGCCCATTGATTTAAGGATCCATGATCGGTTGATGGCCCATAATAATGCTACTAAGAGTTTGAAGCTTTCTGGGCCTTTAGATGGTAAGCTTAATGAGAGGTTGATGTACCCGAATAAAAGCCCAAGATTGATGACTGGGCCGCCTGATGGCAAAATTCTTGGGACGGAGAGGTTGATGATCATGACGACTAGAAGCCCACGATTGTCTGGGCCTTTGGATGGAATGGGCCAAGATAGGTTACTGGTTGCAAATAAAACCCCAAAGTTATCTGGGCCTGTAGATGGCAGGCCTCCAAGCCCAAAGTTCTGTTGCCCATATGAGAAGGAAAAGGAGGAAGTTGAGTATGATGAACATTCACTTTGGCCTGCACTGTTCCAAGACATGAAACCTACTTAGAAAGATTTTCCAGGTCTCTTTTCAAAGGTTTGAGATTGAATTAGATATAATTATGTATAACTTTCAGACTTGTTTTTACTTCATAGATAAATATAATTTACAGTGCCACTTGTGTTTGACCTTTTTTTTATGCATAAATAAATATTTTGGGGGTGTCATTAGAAGTTTCCTGATACATATAGTGTATGCATTTATGTATTTCCCTTGTATTTTTTGCAAACTTGGGGCTTTGTCTATTAATACTGTTAAATATTGAGGCATTTATTTGGGTATTGAGTGAGAGGAAAGTTCTGACATGTGAGGCTTGATTGAAACATTATGTTTGTTTTAAGTTTCAACTACTCATTGGGTTATCAGCTTTGGTATTATTATTCATTGATGATTCACTAATTTACATCCCTAATTTACTATGTTGGGTGGAAGAGAAAAAGTAAAGGTTTGAACAAGAATGTCATAAAAAATGAACAGTGGAGAGAAAATTCGAGGATGTTCTTGCATTTATATATTTAAAAATAAAGGTTAATTAGGATTTTTATTCCCGACATGTATTAAATTATGCTGTCTGAACTTTTAAGTTCGTTCAAAATGTCCCTGAACTATTGCAATTATTAGATTTAAGGACTTTTGTCTAATTTTAGTAAAAAAAATTTAATATAGATGAAAGTTCAGGGAGCATGATGTAGATATCAAAATCTGAGAGAGCATAGTTTTGTAAATAAATAATCACTGAAATAGTAAAATTAAATGAAATTAAATAAAAGTCTTTAAATCTAATAATTTCAATAGTTCAAAGGAATTTTTAACGGCCAGAAAAATTTAGGAGTGTGATTTAGTACATGTTAAAGTTTAGGAGTTAAAAATAGCCAAAAATAAATGTACTTGATTTTTCTTTATTGACAGATTTAAGTTCACTTGACTTGAAACAGATTGTTTGCTGATATTCAGATTTGAATGTAATGACTGTTCTAGTCAAGTCTGTTTTCAGTGACTGAATAACAAAACAATGAGTCTAATTTGAAGCATTAATATGCTTTTGAATTAACAAAGTATAGTATTTTCCTTCAAAAAAAAAAAAAAAAAAAAAAAAAAAAAAAACAAAGTATAGTATTTATACTGAATTCCACAAACTCCTGTCAGGACAGAGTATATATTCTTATTCTAATAAAAGGAAAGAGTAACGACTACTTTTTATTATTATTATTAGTATTAAACAATGAAAAAGTTAGATGAATTAAGAGAACAGGCTGTCCCCTTAAATTCTTGATTAGCAGCCATTCTGATTTAACTCAAATAAATAAAAAATGGAATCCACATGCCCTATATCAGCAAAATTATAATAATAATCAAAAGACACACCCAAAATGATTTCCCTTCACAAGCACACAAGCCACTCTAGCTGGCTTCTCCTTCTGACATCATTTGACACTAAGATATTTTCAACTTGGTAGATTTCTTATATATGATTCTTTAGTTCAGACACAAAGTTGAAACTCTTATATGAGTGTTCTTGGGTTGGGAACACATGCATGGCTTCATCTCAAAGTGTCCTCTATGAGTCAATAAAAGCACGCACCTTCATCCCGACATTTCATATGGATCTTGTACTCATTTCAGTCTTGGTGTTTAGTATGGCGTGTTCAAACTATAGGGAATATCAAATAATAATATTTATTATATTTAAATTTAGAGTAATTTGCGGTATAAATAATTAAATTTTATGCCGAGTTGCAGATAAATACCTAAATCGTATTTTTGGCAATAAATATAAGTACTTGGACCTTAAATGTCAGGTAAGTACTTACGTTGTGATTGGTCCAAGTAGATTTATTTTTATTTTTTTATTTTAAATAATCATTTAATATTTTAAATTATAAAAAATAAAAAATATTTTTTTCTTTTTACTCTCTCTATATATATATATATCTATCTTTTTCGTCTTCTTCCTTCTTTATCTTCACTGCTCTCTCTCTCATCGAAATCGAAACCCCTTGCCTTCTCCCTCTTGCCCTTGCCTTCACTGCTCTCTCTCTCTCATCGTTGTCGATATCGTCGATACCCGTGTTCTTATCTTCTTCTTCGTTTGGATTTTTCAACCCCATCAAGTCGCACACCCTGATCTGCCCAGGAACCATGGGATCATTGTTCTTCTCCCTCATCGGCGTCGGCCTGCGAACACAGTGCATCCTCCTTTTCCTCTCTTCTCGACAACCTGGGAATCAGAGGCTTGAGCATGAAAATCCTAACCCCGCAGCTCAAGTTCCCTCTGCTCAATTTCTCCCTCTCTTGTCTCCTTGCCGAATTCAATAGCGGAATCACCATCCCCAAGCTCCTCTTGCGAGAAGATGAGATCTATCACATAGGAGGCCAAATCTGGATATGGGTTTGGCTAAATAGAAGAGAAGATTATAGAGGTATTGGTTGCTTGATTTTTTTTTTTTAGTCATTTTTTCTTCTGTAAATAGAATATTGAACAATGATGAACATATGATGAAATGTTGCTATTTATTTGTGTATAAATCTGAGTATAGTCTGTGTAGTTATAAAGAATTGGTTTGAATGCAACAAGTTTGAATCTGAAATTTATTGGCTTGTTTGTAATTTTTGGGTTTTACATATTTATGGATTTGTTTGGATTTGAGATTTTATTTATTTATATAAATTTGTTTTCTGAATTTTTGAAAATTGACGATGAATAGAGAAGGAAAATAGTGAGTTGATAGAGATAGGGTAAATTTGTTTTCTGCGTTTGAAGTTGGATATCAGATTCTGGGTTTTGTTCTTTTCTGAGTTTTAATTTCTCAATTTGAGTTTATTTTTTAATTCAAAGAAAAAGAAATGGAAAAGAAATAAATGTTAAAAAATAAAAATTAATTATGTTTAGTTTTTATTAATTTTTTATAATTTTTAAACATTTAAATAATTATTTAAATAATAAATAAAAAAAATTAATGACATAGACCAATTAACGAGTGACACGTGGATCCTGACCTGGCACTTAACGACCAGGCACCTACAGAAGTTCTACACTAGTGACGGAAGGTATTTTTACCGCCAAAAATACGACTTAGGTATTTATCTGCTCCTCGACATAAAACTTAGGTATTTATGCCGCAAATTACTCTTAAATTTATTTATTAATTTAAAATTATTATTAAAATTAGAATAATTAACAATTTATTTCTTGAGTTTTCGATAATATAGTTTCTCCCTCTAAAATATATGGTTTGTTAAATTTTTTTTAAAACTTTTATATTTACAGAAATTGGTCTTTCTTGTAAGGTTCTGTCTTATTATTTTGTTTAAATGTTGACGTATCTTTGTAAATTAGTAAATTTGCCTATTAAGCTTTGGCAACTATCAAATCGTACCCCCTTAAATAAAAATGAAAAAGATTCAACATTTTCTTAAGTAAATCTTAAAACATTAATTTAGATCTTAAAAATAAATTATTTTGAATGATTAAGAAATTTTTTTTTTTTTTAAAAAAAAAAAAAAAAAAAAAAAAACTAATTAAGCAATTTAAAAAGTTATTTATTTATTTTTCAAAAAATCCATTTAATAAAAAATATATATTAAAAATTAAATATTACGGGAACAAGTTTGTGTTTTTTTTTTTAATTTCTAATTTTTTAAAAATAATTTTATATTTTATTAAATTTTTAATTATTTTTTAAGATATGAGTTTCAAAATATAAATAAGCTTAATTTTATCTTGAAAACGTTTTAGTTTGTTTAAATTATTTATTGAATTTTTAATAACTTCAGTTTAATTTTTTAAGATACATATTTATAAATAAAATATTTTTTGAAAATATTTTTTTTAAGAATAATTAAATTTTTTAAATTAATTTCATATTTTTATCATTAAATTTTTTGTAATATCACAATAAGCCTAATGGTGAGTAATAAAGATTTATAATTATATTATGGGCTAAGCAGGTAATAAGTGAGATTATGATCCTACCAATTTAGTTCAATATAAATTCTAAATTCACTATAAGTGAGTAAATAAGCATAATTTATAAATTATGGAGATTTATATAGCATGTGTGAATGTAATATGAGCTATATGTGGAATAAAAATATTTTTCAGGTTTCGCAAAGACTCGATCGGGGGTCAGAAATGTTATAACGGCTTTAATTGATAGAATTGATGAGAATATTGTAATAAATTAATAATATAAGTATTGAGGTAGTTAGGAGTATGTGGTATTTGACTTAGAAGGATAAATTTTTTAGTGGCTAAAAAATAATAAGATAATTATAAATAATAAAGTTTTTATTAATATTATATCTATTAATATTATTATTATATTATTTTTTATATATAAAAAACTTTTTATTAAACAATAAAGTTTTTATTATATATTAAACAATAAGTTTAATATATATATATATTATAAATTTATAACAAGAAGAAGGAAGTTTTCTTTCTTCCTCTTTGACGAAACTTTTTCTTCTTTTATTTATTTTTTTCGATTTTTAATCCAAAACCTGGCGATCTAAGCTCCAGTAGTAGTGCGATAGCAAATTCTTAAAGAGAGAAAACTTAAGGTACGGTTTAATTTCATTTTAAGCTAAAAACGATTGGTTTTGTATAGGAGTTTGAGAATTAGAATAGTTATGAATGTTCCGACCTTATATGATTGTTCTTTAGTAGCTATGCGACTAGTTTCGATGTTTACTTGTTGAATTTGAGGCGATTTTGAGTTAGAAATTGAGTTTGGAACTTTTGAAAGCTTAGTCTGAACGTTAATTGCATTTTTTATTTAAGGGCTCGATTTTAATTTCTGTTACGTAAGGATAGTAATATTTATGGTATATATGTGTCCTGTGAAGTTTGGAGTGATATGGATATGTTTTGGTAGTGTTTCGGTGAGTGTAAATTTTGGGATTTTCATGTTTCGCCGTTTTTGGAAATTCCTAAGAGATCAAAAATTACATTTTTACCATAACTTTTCACTCGAGTGTCCGTTTTAGACGTTCTATATACTATTTTGAAGCTTGCGATGAGCTCTACCATATGGTGTATGTTTTAGAGCCAAAATATAAGTTTCATTTTAGTGTATTTGAACTACGGAGTTTGGTAGAAAACCCTAGGTTGTCCTTTGCAACTGTTAAGTAGTGTTTTGGGATAAACACTTATTAGTTTACCATTATTATGACATCGGGCCCGTGATAATCGATCGTTCTCCAAGCAGGCCGACCAACATACCTGAACCAGAACTTGAGGTAAGAAAAGTATAATGTACCACATGACATGACAAGTTTTATAATCATTGACTATTTGATTATATAGTAATAATACGAATGATACTAGTTGGTATTAGAGGAAACTTTGTCACTTAAGGGACAAGTTCACTCGGGTTGATATTGTTAAGGCAGGGGCTGGTGTGAAGCACTTCAAAGCTAACATGTTATACAACATCAATCTTCCCCAAATTCAGTTTGATTTCTGCAAGTGTGTTTGGAGCTCCTTAAACATGCTGAAGCATAGATTCATTTTTTGGCAAGCAATCAATTCTCAGCTTTTAACTCGGGACAAGTTTGCTCAGTTTCAGGTTACCCTTGACAGCATCCTCTGTCCGGTGTGTGATGCAGCAGTAGAGAGTAACTCTCATTTGTTTTTTGACTGATGTCTCTCTCAGCAGGTCATTGAGCAGGTGTGTAATTGGTTGGGCCTTAGGACTTGGCCAACTGGTTTTCACAGCTAGAAACACTGGCTGTTACAGAATAAGAAGGATAAGTAGCACAAGATACATACTTCGATAATGGCAGTCATGATATACAACTTATGGACTAATAGGAACAAATGCATCTTCAACAATTTCTTGAGTACAGCAATAAAAATTGTACAAGAAACCAAAAATATGTTAGCCCAAGATATGTTTCCAAGAGGGGGGGTGAATTGGAAATTTAAACTAATTTCGGAAAATTAAAACTTTTAACACAAAATTATGCAATTAGTCAATTAATCAAGTAAAAGCAAGTAGTATGGCAAGCAATATATTAAGACAAATAATTAAACTTGTAAAGTAAAGAGTTTAAGGATTAGAAAATGCAAACTCTCGATTTTTACAAGGTTCAGTAGAACTATGCCACCTACGTCCTTGGTCTTCAAAGCTATGGACCTAGCTTTGAGTTCCAATATCGAGCCAAGTTAACGGGCTTGACTAACCCTTACAACCGGGAAATTTTCACCAAGGTATTTTCAAACCTCTTACAATAGTTTCGCACCCCTGAGGACTACTAACCTCTTTCTCGGATTGTTAAAGTGCCAATCTCACTATTACCGGGTTGTTTACAAAACCGGTGCCAACCTCACCTCAATCACAATATGGAAATGTGTTTGATATACAAACTAAAATCACTCTAGAAATATGATGATACAATGGAAACCTAGAGTGAAAAGCAAGCACACTTAAGATGAATAAAATCAAATTTTGGCTCAAAGTGTGTGAAAAGTGTTGGTTTGGATTTCAAACTTAGAAGCTCCTTAATCTCACTTAGATAGGTTAGATATATGTAATAAATGCTCAACCAACTTAATTTTTTGAGTGAAAATCGAGTTTATATAGTGTTTGAGTGAAAAATAGCCGTTTATAGCCGTTGGGCACGAAAAACGAGACCCCCTCTGGGAAAATCGGTTCACCGGTTTACAATAGGGTAACCGGTTCATGGAGAACCGGTTTACCTCTTTGAAACCGGTTAACCTAAATCCAGGCAGTGGGAAAAAGTTCGATTTTTCGCACTAAAACGGCCATAACTCTCTACTCGATTATCCGATTTCAGAAATTCAAACTTTGTTCTCTTAGTTAAACAAAATGTGATTTAGAAATTCAATCAAAAAAAATTTTGAACTATCGTGTGAGAAAACTTGTTGCACAAGTTAGTGAATGAGCCAAAATTCAAATTTATAAAAACTTAGTGTGCTATGCAAATCACTTTAACAAGACTAAAGTAGATTTATACCATTTAATTTTGAGTAGTCTTGATGTAGATGAACCTCCTAGCTTGATTTGCATGTTTTTGATCCCAAGTTGACTTTTCCCGAGAGTTGACCTTGACTTTGACTTTGACTTTGACTTTCGGGTTGACTTTTTGACTTTGGGCTTTTGAAGACCTCTTTTGAATAGGGTCTTGAGTTGTTGATCCCTTGATGAATCTTTTGCTCTTGATATGCTTGTTGAATCCATTTAGTGTTACTTTCAAAAGTTTGGTAAAAATACCAAAATATTTATTTTCTCTTTTAAATTTGCTACAAAATCAATAAATCATTAGTAACAAATAATAATCAAATATTTGTTAATCATCAAAACAAGGAGATCGAAAAGTTTGAGTTAACAAAATATAGTGTCTTATAGATTAAAAATAGCTAAAAAAAAGGAATTGAAAAGTTCAGATGCATAGAGAGAATTTATTATAATTAGCTGGTGTGTGTTCGAGCTGCTTATTGTGGTTTTTTGTAATTGCTTGTGATTAATGAAGTTCTTTCCTTCTTGATAAAAAAAATGTGAATGTGACATACGATTTTCACCTGATAAAGCGATATGATATATGGATTTTAGATTGTGAAATGGGTTTGCCTGATTAGGCAATATGATATATAAGTACACCTGATTAGGTGATATGGTATCGAGTTATGGTATAGGCTTAGCTTGCCTGATAAGGCAATGCAGTATACGAATGTTAGATTATGACATGAGCTTGCCTGATTAGGCAATGCAATATACATATATATATATGATGAATGTTAGGTTATGGCATAATCTTGCTTGAGTAGGTAATGAGATATGTGGATATTGATATTCAGGTTGTGCTTGTGAGGCAACCGTTATAAATTCATGACTATGAACTAAAAGCTTTGTTAAGTTTCTAACTAGCAGCGTACCTTATTAGATACGGACGACAGTAATATGAAAATGCCTGGTTATGGCATAGATTGAAACCGTTGTTAGGTTTCCAACTGGCGGCGTACCTTATTAGATACATGCGACAATAATATGAAAATTTCCAGGTTATGACACAGAATGAAATCGTTGTAGGGTTTCCTCCTGGTGACGTATTAAGTGTAGGTACGGGCGTCAGTAACATATGAGTACTAGGCATAGGTACGGGCTCGTCTAATTAGGCGATGCGTTATATTGGTGTCATGTCGTGGCACGAGCTCACTTAATTAGGTGGTGCAATGGTATTATATATGAATATGATATTACATTATGACACGGGCTTGCTTGATTAGGCAATGCAAATGTATGAACTTATTTATTTTTATGCATATGGCTGATTATATTACCTATTGTTGAATGTTATGGTATAATCATTTTATGATAATGAAATATATAATTAGCTATTTAATGTATCCTTCTTGATTACTTTTCTTGCTAAGTCTATGTGATTCACGGGTACTCTGTGATGCAGGTGAGGGCAAGAAAAGTTAGAACAGCCATGAGATGACAGTCTTCTCCAGCAATGTACGTATTGACCCTACCGGCCTGTGTGTCGAGTTGTCAGGAATTATTTTGGACTGGTTGCATCTATTGTATTTTCAATTGTGTTTTGAATTGTTATTGTATATAGTCTTTTGGGTAAATATTTTAAACAAATATCCCTGGAACACTTTTTTACTGCTGTTATGATGTTCGTTTTTAATATTTTTTAGTAAGTTTTTTATAATTAATTATTCTATTAGTATTAAACTAGTTTATAAAATCACACACGTTGTGTCCTTATGAAATATGGCGTTACATTTTTTTAAAATAATAAATAGAACATTATAATTTTCAAAATTATTTTTTTTAATAAAAACAAACTAAATTTTGTATTGGTCAAAGTCAAGAGTAAAAATACTAATTTTTAATGATAAGATAATCATAACCTAATAGAATGAACATAATTATGTAACTATTATATTTTAAGGATAATTTATAACAAGCCGTATATTTTAAGGGGCATGATCAAGTAGTGTCGAAAGTTTAGAGAATAAAAATGCTAATTATTCTTAAAATTAATATAATTAAAGGTAATAATTCAAACCCACCCTTTTGTAAGAAGTACATATTATCCTCCTCAAAGGTTATTATATTATTAAATGAATAATATTTCGAAGTTAAAAAAGAAAAAAATAAACCCTCAAAACAAACCGACAATATTTCACATTATCATTCCCTAGCTAGTATGAACATATCTATCAACTGTACCAAACAAGAAGTTGAATGAATGAATAAATATTTGTATACTTAATTTCCAACACCATATAAATTCTTGGTTCAGTATATAACTTTTACAGCTCAATTACCCTGATGGGCTAGGAGCAAGGTCTGGCACCATGATGCACAAACATATTCTATTAAATACAGTAACAACAGTAAAACTACACTGATGGATTAGTTTATTATTAAGATGACTCTTAATGAATGGTGCCGGTAAGAGTCTAAGGGGGGCAAAACTCACAAGAGTGAAAGTAGCCATGTCGGGCATGTTCGAATTTCTACACTCTGCGAAGTAAAATTACTGATTTGTGCTTTGGGGCAACCTGAAAGAACCTCCAGCATACAGCATTTGGTAGACAGGCTTTATCCTCCTGGTTAGAACAATGCTGACCATAACACCAATGCCACAGATGGTGGCCAAAACATAGAAGGTGAGTCTGAAGCAATTTGGACCCAAGCAAGCGACGGTTGAATCAGATAGATGAAGACTGTGCTGCTTAGCTGCTTCATTGTCATATATATACCCTGCTAGCAGACCAGAAAAGAGGAGAGCACCTAAAGGGTTGCCTAAGGACATGAAATTGAAAAACAAACCAAAATTTCTCAGTCCGAAAAGCTCAGAGACTGTTGGGATCATGACTGAAAATTGAACACCATAGCAGATTCCAAGTAAAGCAGTAGCTGGATACAGGGTGCCCTTAATAGCAGAAGAGAATAAAAGGTAGGTGATGATCATGATCGTTTGAGTAACAGTCATCCAAACTGTCCTTGGAAGTGTTTTCAACCTACAAATAATACAATGTAAGTTAGACTATTATGCCCGCCATTCAAGAGTCAGGACAAAGATACAAAGTTCATTCCTGATATCTCATGAATTAGCAAATTTGGAACAATAAATTACTCACCTGACAAAGTATTCAGACACAACGCCCCCACCAAGACGACCAAGAAAATTGCCAAAACTGAAGAGAGACAACAGAATCGTGGTATCAGGCAGACCTTGTGCACTCCCAATTTGAGCAAGATTATTAAGAACGGTAACCCCAGAACCAACCCCTACAAAGTATACAAAGAATAAAAGCCAGAAATCAGCCTTGACTATAGCTTCAGTAAATGTAAAATCATCCCCTCTTCTAGGCCTTCTCTTCCTCTTTATTGCTCCTTCACCCTCAGCAAGAAGCATAGCCACCTCAGACTCATTTCCATCGTCATCATAAAAGCTTTCTTGGTTGATTGCTGATGAAACTGGTGTCAGCAAGGGTTCTGTTTTCTCTGCATTGCCTTCTCCCTGAATCAGGCTTTCTGAAGAACCAGCTTTATTATCAAGTGTCTCTGATCTGCTGGGTCGAGAAGGATACAGCGTCATTTTAATAGGGATTGCAAGCGGAGCCATAATAAGTATGACCATTATGGCAACAATTGTATTCGAAATAAGAGGGCTTAAATTAAGCATATCATCCAATATTGTAGTTGACAGAAGATATAAGCCAAGCACAAAACTTGCAATTTGGGCAAAAAGAAAATGACCATGTTCAGCAGAGTCATCACCAGAAGCTGGAGTGCAAGGCCTGATGAAATACATCATAATGAAACAAAGGACAGGAACCCCTATTGCCAGAAACAACAGAAGCTCAGAAGAAGAATTCCGAAGCAGCACACTATAAATTTCTGTGAACACAGCTCCGCTGAGCCCTCCATAGCCTTTCAGAATACCAGCGACAGTGCCTCTATTAACAGGGAAGTTTCTCATGTTGGTTACAAGCACAGCTGTAGTCAACCAGGCAGAACTATTGGTGCCTATACAAAGGGCTATCCATAGCTGCAATACCATAAAGAAAAACATTAGGGCCATGTTCTTACACAAAATTTAAGTATTTTTAAGGTAAATTTTATGGATAGAAATATATGCTCCTTGTCAAGCAAATCAATTTTCAGAAAGCTATGTCCAAATGAAAGCTCTGTATGGCTTGAAAAACTTGATTTTCTGTGATGTAGCAGAATTTATTTTTCTAGCAAGTAATTTGAAAGACAAGATCTAAAGGAGTTATGACATTAGTTTCCTGATTTGTTAAATAAATAAGAAGGGGAGTACAGTAGTCTGCTCTGTCCTTAACAGGTTGAAAAAAAAAATCCTCTTTGATCTGGAAATAGTTCTTCTAACTCCAAAATATGTTCAAATGGGATACAAGCTAATCAACATTGGGAAAAATATATCAACTCCTTCAAACTATATTTCAAAGAGGTAATAGTTTAGCAACATACATCAGCAGAATGCCGTTTAATTTTTAATAAAGTTGGATATTTTGATATAATTTTAGGGTGCTCTTTAAAACCTGAAATTCAATCAGCTAAACCGAGTGACCAATGATCTTAAATAGAGCTGAATAATAGAACAATTCAGATGCATAGATCATCTTAACCTTGTCAAACCAATTACATACATAGTAAATGAATATAAATAAGCATAATTTAAGTTTCCAATCAAAGAATGAGCAAAAGGGTACGCTTAATTTTCATAGGAAACCCAGAAACGTGACAATACGATCAACTTAGAAGTCGTAAGTCAAGAATCCAAGCAACCAAATCATCAAAAGGGCATGCCTAAATTCATTAGAAAAACCAAAAACTTCACAACTTAATGAACCTAGAATTCACATCAAGTACTCAAGCAACCAAATCAGCAAAAGGGTATACAAAAAATAAACCAGAAAAGGCAAAAAAAGAAAGAAAAATCACAGCAATGAAAGAACTTACCAACCAATAAGGAATGGATGTAACAGTTTCGCTAACAGCGAGCCACAAAACACCATAGCCAAAGAAACAAGCCAAACCACCAATCAACAAAACAACCCACGGAGCTAACTTGTTGCTAACGATGCCCGGAACGAGGCCAACGTTTTCACCTATGTCATTAGCAACTCCAAGCATAGTGAGCTGGCGCTGGTTGAAACCCAGAACCGTTTTGAGTGAGTGAGAGTACAAGGGAAAGGTGTAAGCGTTCCCTGAAGCAATCTGAACCCAAACGGCAGCCCCTAAACCAACCCATGGCGGTCTGGTCCCTCCCTTCACATTCACCATTGATGAACACCCCTGATTCTAAGCTCACGACTCCAAGTCTGTGTCTTTACTCTCTAGATGATTCTTTTAGCAAGAGAATCTTTATATATAAGAGATTTATAGAGAATCAAAAAAACGTAACTTTCACAAAATCATGGCATGAGAAGACAACAAGGCATTTAAACATTTCTGATCTCGGGCAGTTTTGCCCTCTCTTTTCCTAGTTGCCTTTTAGTTGTTCTATTTGGACTAAAGTGAAGTCACGAGATATATACACAAAATATGAATATACTATTTTTTTTTTTAATTTTTTTTATATTTTTTTGTAATTTAAGGTTTGAGTTTTCTTCAGTGATTTTATGTGGGTTGTTATACGATTTATAATTACGATTAAAGTTGCTCTGGTAGTTACAATATAAATTTTTATGTAGAATTTCGTAAAAATATATATAAAAAAAACTGTTTTGAAATATAAAAATAAAAAAATCTTAATTATTTAATGCTTAATATTTTCTTTTCATAATTATAAAGTATATTTCTTAAGTATACATTGTTGTTATGTATAAATTTTCAAAAAAAAAAATAAAATAATTAGGGAAAAAAACAGACAAATACAAAAAAAGAAAAAAAATTACAAAAATATTTTGGGCCAGCCCATTAAACATTTATACAGTCTACATACAAATATTTACAAAAATACCACATGCACTAAGCCTTCAGCTGTACAGAGCGAACCATGAAGGTAAAAATACCGCGATCGTTTCAAAACCGCAAAACAACCAAAATGAAACCAAAACGATAAAAGTACAACTATTAATTCTGGCAAAATCAACTGGAAAAGAAGACCTGCAATGATCTAAACAGAAAATGACGAAAAAAAAATCAGAAAAACTGTGAAGAAACTGAAATTACACATTTGTTTTCTATTTTATTCGATCAAAATAACTCCCCCTAATATCGAAATCTATATTCATGAAATGTAGATCTGTAACAAACAGATCTGGAGCTCCCACCAAATCCAAAACAATGTATGATGTGAAAAATTTAAAAAAAAACCTCATGAATAATACATCTACGTTATATACAGTTGCATTTTGATTGATTACTGGTTTCTAATATATATATATATATATATTTAGAAACACAATAAGAAGAGTAAATTCGAATTAAGGTACAACCAGTTACGTATAAGTCTGTTTATTTTTTGTTTTGGTTGTCTTATAGTTGCATTATCGTTTTATGTTAGTTTCTATATTATGCAGGAATTTAATTTGACGGGGACTAAGAAATAGTAGTTATACATAGTAAGTTTTGTGCAAAATAGTTGCATATTAGTTTTATAATGAAATAACATATGCAAGTAGCAAAACTATAATAAAACTACAAAACAACTGTATACAAACTAAGAGCATGTTTGGTATTGTTTTCTGTTTTTTATTTTAAAAAATTGTTTTTAGAAATGAGGACAAAAAATAGTTTTTGAAGTTTTTAAAACACAAGTCATGTTTGGTTAGTGATTTTTAAAAACAATATTGACCAAAGGTGAATTGGTTTTTAAAACAGAAAACAACATTTTGTTGTTTTCAAAATTCTTGTTTTTTGTAACTTTGTTTTCTGAAAACTGTTTTTAAAAAACAAGGCCAAACAAGTCAAATTGTTTTTAAAAACAATTTTCTGTTTTTAAAAACAAAAAACAGTTTTTTAGTTATGATGTCAAACATGCACTAAAATACAGGAAAAATTCTTTGAACATCAACATCCATGGTAAATCTAATTGTTACCCATTGATGATATAAAAATGGACAACAAATAACTAGACAAAAAACATATTAAAAAAAATACATACAGAAGGTATTTACACTATTAAAAAACTATAAAAAAACTATTACAAAATGAGAAATAATCAAATGAAGAAATTGAAATGAAAAACAATAAAACATCTGGAAAAATAAAAATAGAAAAATCAGAGTCATCCTTCTCAACAACAGGTCGTTTACCATTCTTCTATTAGCTAAAGATTTCAATTCCATTTTAAAGCTTTTCTTTTGAACATGGGAAGGAGTTGATGAAGAACGAGTTACAACTATATTTATACATGGATTAAGAGAAAAATAAAAGGATAGAAAACGGTTATGGGATTCGGTTAATGGGAGTTGAAAAAAAATTTGAAGAACAAAAAGAAGAGGAAAAATGGAGTTGGGATGATAGAGAAGAAAGAGTTCAGCTATGGAAGTTGATATTTTTTAAAAAAAAAAAAAAACTAAAAAGAAATAGAAAATAAAAGGAAAAAGAAGAGAAAAAGAGAAGAAAATGATGGATGATTGATTGATAGAGGTCATAGTCTATTGACATATAGTGATGCATGCATGAAATGTGTGTGTAAGTGGTAAAAGTGTAATAAAATAAAGTTGAAGAGTAAAAATGTAAGATTAACCGTGTGGTAGTATTTTAATAATAAAATATGTATTTTGTATTTTTAGTGAAAATTTCAAATAATTAACGCCCGAAATTAAAGTTTAAATAGTTTGTGTCATTTATTTTATACAGTTTAAACGTTATTTTGTGTATCACAAAAAAAAAATATGAATTTATCAAAATTTAAGAACTTTTTAAATTTATATCTATTCTATATAAAGCGTGTCTATATAACTGAATTCTTGATTTATGAGAAATTCATGGGTGATTTTTTATTTATATTTAATAAAATAATAAAATATTATTTATATATAATAAAATAATAAAATAAAAATAAAATAAATCTCATTAATATTTGAACAGATATTTGATGCTAATCATAAACAAATCTCATTAATATTTAAACTGATATTTGATGCTAATCATTTATCTATTTTTATATTTTAAAAATAATTGAGCTTACGAAAATCTATAAAAACAAAATCAATGAAGAAAATTTTAACAAAAAAAAATGAACGAAGAGAAAAAGTGTCATAAACATTATTAAATAATGGCAATTGCCAACACAAGAATTTCAGCACAAAAAATTATACTTAACCCCTAGACAAGATTATCATCTTCCAATCCTAATAATATAAATAATGAACAACACCTCATTATTAGTTATTCTAAGAGAATGATGCATGATAATGTCAAAAAAAAAAAAAAAATCATTAGATGATAATAATATTTCTCTAACAATGATACCCTAAATGAGAATTAAGAAGTATTGTAGCGTTTTATTTTTAAGAGCGTGAATAATATTAAGACGATTGGATTCCACAATCAAGCTCTTATTCTCCTATTAAAAAAAACACATTAATATACATGTAAATGATTCTTAGTTTTACAATAATAAATTATTAATAAACTCACAATTTCATAAAATTATAAAGTAGTAATTTGAATTAATTTTTAAAAATAATATATAATTTTTTCAAAGTATTGGTTATAATTATTATTTCCAATTTTATAAAAAATAGATATAATTTTTTTAAAAAAAATAATATTAGAAACTTGCCATAAAAGGTTGTTAGATTGTTACCTTATTAATTTTTTTTAGTGCACATCAATGAGTATTACCCATTTAGAAGTGTTCTATATATATATATATATATATATATATATGTAAAGTATTTTAACTAAAACATTTCACATTATAATTTGTGAAAAAGCTAGAGATTTTTTATCTACAACTTTTAGATAAATGTTATCTTTAATTATCAATAATTTAGAGATTGATTTTTAATTTTCTTTTTTATTTCACACACATTTAAGTTGTGTTTCTTTAGTATTTGAACATGAATTTTTAGTTTATTTTTGGATTATCTTAAGAACATATTACACTTAAATTATCAAGTTTAATTTCTTAAACACTATAATATATTACATCCAGTATTTACTTTTAATTGTCAAAATTATAAATTACATTATTTAGATATACATAATAATAATCTCACCTATTAAGTAATAATATTTTTTCTTTAATTGTTAATTATATCTTTTAGATAAAGTAAAAAATACATAATATAAAATTAGTATACGTGCCTCGCACGTAACTTTTTACTAGTATATATATATATATATGGAAGAGGTTTCAATGGTTACATTTTTATTGTAACCATCATGGTTACATTTTTTTAAGCCATTAGATTACTATTTAATGGTTGTGATTAATTTGGAAATTAAATAAAAATAAATAAAAAATAACTTGTAACCTGAAAGTAACCTAATTATTTATTTCCTTATAAAACTTTAATTAAGATTAATTATATTTTAAAATTAAATTAATTATAATTATTAATTAATTTTTTGCAATTTATTACTATATAAGGATCTTTTAGTAATTTATTTTTTTATACTTAAATTATTTAAAATTTTATAGCAAAGTTTTTTATAATTTAAAATTATACACATATAATTTCATAATTTAAATTTTATTATACTTGTAATCTTAATTTTAAATTATTACGCATAATTATTTAATTTTTTTATTTAGATATTTAAAAAGTAAAAAATGAAATAAGTTGAAGGATTTTTTTTAAAAAAAAATTGCTGTACTTGTTATCGATTGATTAGCTTGAGGCCTCATACTTAGTTCATATAATTGTAACAAAATAATTAAATATCATTTAAAAATAATTAATTATTTGAAAATTTATTATAAGAAGAGAATTTTAATTTGTGTCAAAAGAAGTTTAATTTTTGTAAAAAAAATAAATTTTTTTGTTAATATTATAATTAAATGGCTTAATTATTAAAATAATTCAAGTAAGGATTTAAATATAAATATTAATTACTAAAAAGGTCTTGTTAAATATTTAATTAATTATTTTAAGAAAATAGTTAATTATAATTAAATAATTCTAAAAAAGGAATGTCTATTTAATTAATTATTTTAAAAAAATAGTTAATTATAATTAATTAAATCTAAAAAAGGAAAGTCTACCTATTAGTAACCTGCTATTACAGGTTAATGAAAAATGTAACCATATGGTTACAATAAAAATGTAACCATTGAATAGTCACCCATTTTTATATATATATATATATATATAAGACTAATTATCTAAATATCAAAATTATAAAAAGATGCACGGATACATCTTTTCTTTAGAGTGTATGGTAGGAGCTTTGTCTTTCAAACTATTACTTAAAAGAATAGGATCTTTTGATTTTTTTGCTTAGTTGAAAATTTCTCTTAAATTATATAAATTTCATATTAGTTTTTTTGAGTATTGTTATTAAATATCAATGATGATTAATATTATTGTGTCATATTGTAATTGGTTACTGATATTTTTTAGAAGAAATTATTTTTTAAAAAAAAACATAAAAATAACAAAAAAAATTATAAAAATACGGTTGTACGGAATATTAAATATTTTTACAATTTTTAAAATTTTATTTACATAAAATACAATTTTTTAATATATTTTTATATTGTACTCTTGTTATTTTGTTATTGATTTTTTGTTATTTGTATATTATTTTTTAATGTTGTTTTGATGATGTTTTCCTCTTAATTTGTTATTTATTTTTATGTGATTTTTTTGTTATTTTTCTTTTATCTTTATAGAATTCCGTAAAAATATATATTATATATAAAAAAATATTTTGAACGTAAAAGAATTAGTTTTTTACAAAAAAAAAATAACAATTTATCTACCTCATATTTAATCAGACCAATAATAATATAACTCATTATTAAAAAATATTAGACACTACTAGTATTTTTTTTAGCAATTTCCCTTAGATGTCCCCTAAGTAAACTAGCAAAGACACTATTAATTGACACCTTGCACATCAGTGCTGCACATATAATTCAATAAAAATATGAATTTTAAACTAATTTTAAGTTATAAAAAAATAAAATATTTGGCTTATATTTTTTTAATTATGAAAGTGTATTTATAAATACATATTTTTAGTTAAACACCTGAAATTTGATCTCATAACTCTTACACATGCACTTACTAATACTCTCTATCCTAACTTTTACAAAGGGAAAAAGTTCAAGAAATATCATTTAAACTTAATAAATTTTAAGAAAATCATTTGATATATTTTTTTAAGTTTTTTTAAAAAATTTACGGTTTGGATTGCTTTAGTCGTTTCTCCAGTAGTTTTTATGTGAGTTGTTGTGTAGATTTTATTTGCGATTTAAGTTACTCTATTAGTTACCATGAGATTTTCTATGTAGAATTTTAAAAATATATATAAAAATAAAGAAAAAAAACTTATTTTAAAGTGTAAAAATAAAAAAAAAATTCATAAATTTTAAGAGAAAATCAAATTTATTCTAATTAAAATTAGTATATTGTTTTTTCAAGGACTTTTTCATTTAATAAAAATTATTATATTTGTTGGGATTTAGTATACCCCAACACATTCAGTGCTATCGTGTTATGAGTATAAATATGACATAGCATTACGTTTTAGACACGTTGAGATTTTGTAGTTTTAATTATTAAATTGTCTGTTTTTTTAAAAAAAAATAAGTTACTTATTTAAAATCTAAATCATATTATATGTAGGGTCAATTATAATGACAAAAACAAAGTATTTTCCAGCTAATTGACCGGAAAAGATGGGATCGCCGTAAATTCATAATAAGTTATTTTTTTTTTAGACAATATATTTTAAAACTTCTTTTTATAAAATAACAATTAAAATATTAAAACAATATTCTATATATTGATGTAAATATGTGTTTAGCTTTTTACATGATAAGAAACTAGTACGAACATAATTAGGCACAAAAAGAAAATATAAATTTAGGCACGATACGATACAATTACGGCCGGTCCTGAAATTTAGTGGGCCATAGGGAAAAAAATATTTTTGGGCTCTCATTTAGAAAAAAATATGGTATTTTTCAAAATTGATAAAAAAAATGTGTAATTTTAAAAGCGGATAAATATTTTTTGGGCCCCTGAGCTAGGTGGGCCCTAGGCACAGGCCTAGCCCGCCTATGCTCAGGGCCGACCCATGATACAATAGTTAAAATTGACATGACATGATATGAAAAATATAAGCTTAAGCATGACTCGGCACGACAAGCCCGAAAACATAGCACGAAAACACAAATATATTTTATTTTTGGATCTCCTCCGCCCCACGAGCTGGACCTCAACCAGTGGGTCGATAGTCACTTATCTAATGTATTTATCCAATTAGTGGGCCCAGGAGCGACCCTGAAAATATATGGGCCTAAGAAAAATTAAATTTTGAGGCCCTAAAAAATATAAATAAAAAAAATTGAAACAAAGTGTTATGGGATTTAAACACATGACATTATATAATATGTCATACACCTCAACCAGCTAAGCTATTTATTGTTTATAATACACTTAATTTTTATTTAATAAAAGCCTAATTAATTTTTTTTATTTTTTATTTTGGGCCCCCAAAAAAAGTGGGCCCTAGGCACAGGCCAAGCCCGCCTATGCCTAGGGCCGGCGCTGAGTGGGCCAAGTTGAGACAAAAACCCTAATAGGTCATGGGTGAACCCAGGTCTGGTTCCTAGTCTATAAATACTGCACTATACCCTCATGTAAGGGAGAGAAATCTGGAGAGTGTATGAAATCATTGTGAAAATATTATAGCAAAAAACTAGGGTTCTTGAGCTTGTAAAATACTCATTGTAATACATCAAGGCCATTCGGTCAAGTACAAGTGGCTTGTGGACTAAGATTCATTAACACCCGAATTATGTAATTTTCTATTAATCTAGTTAATCCCTCAACTCTCGTTTTAATCGCTTTTCGAAAATCTCGATAAACACCATGATTATTAAGTTAATTTCTTAATATTAGGAATATTTTTGCATTAACTTAACCACATTGCTAGATTAATTATTGTAATTGTATATAAAGAATTATTGGGATATTATTATAGCTGTATATATAAAATTGTAAAATTTCAAAAATTAACACAGGGAAAAATAGAAGAAAAATTGCATTTTCCATATCCTGCAGCATATTGTTGAACTGGAATCGATACTATTCAATAAAATAGGTGTTGGTTAAAGTTGGTCGTCTAATTATATCTGACAGTTCATAACTGACGGCAAAGGGTTAGCCGACCTTATAAAACAATTGATTGTAATCCCATGTATTGTCATCGGTTTTTAATAATCAAGAACATTAATATCCAACTGTTTGTAACCAATGCCTTGTGATAGTCAGTAATCCCGTGATCCGTAAGGGGAAATACCAGGTAAGCTGTCCAATCTCACACCGCTTGGGGAAGGTCAAGTGGGATGATTTTAAGACTATGTATGTATGGGACTACATAGTTGAAAAAGGCTTAAATGGATTGATTGGTACTACCTATATCAAAAAGATGCATCTTGTTTTTCGGTAGCCCATCACGAAAGAACTCCACAGTTAAGTGTGCTTGACCTGGGTAATTTCAAGATGGGTGACCTCGTAGGAAGTTTTTTCAGGAAGCATGTGAGTGAGGACAAAGCACGATGGAAACACTCGTGTTGGGTTATAGGGTTAAGTCATCAATCCAAGAAGCAGCCAGAGTGACGTGCTCGTGTATAAGAGCCATTATTTCGTGGGCGTAAAGGCCCAATGAAAGCTTAAAGTGGGGACGTTACAAATGGTATCAGAGCCTTAACCCAGCCAGAAGTGTGGTCGACGAGGACGTCGAACCCTGTAAGGGGAGGTGATTATGACAATCAGTAATCCTGTGATCGGTAGGGGATATACCGGGTAAGCTGTGCAATCTCACACCGCCTGGGGAAGGTCAAGTGGGAAGATTCTGAGACTGTGTATGTATGTGTTGGGTTTTATGCCCTAAATAAAACTCTTTACAATCTGATTAGTTATCAATATAAGAAATTTGAAGTGATTGATGTTTGCATGAATTCTACATGCTAATGGTTTAATATGTTTGATATGTTTATTACATTCATACACACAGAATCAGTTAAATCCAGATCATATGTTTATTCACAATTACAGTATCGTCAACACAGTGGAATGTGATTGTGATCATATGAATCAAAAGTTTTGGTCCCTATTTCATCAGTGTTATTGGATTTACACTAATGTGATAATCAGCGATGATGTGTACTTACACTTGGAGTAAGTGTTATGTTCTTTCCAGGACATTAGTAAAGTATACTAGTTTCGAATGTATGGAGTATACATTGGACTGGACCGATATTGTAACTAAGTTAAGATATTACAAACTTACCGTTATACATATCTTTCCAAGTCAATATCAGTAGTTGATCTTAAGATTAAAAGAATCTAAATCCTGATATGCTTAGGCTCAACTCAGGAGTGATATTCATGTTCTTAGATTTATTAGTTAAGCCTACTTTTGGGTCAGGGTGATACGTATATTTTGGGAACATGATAGTATGATTGAATGGGAGTGTTGAACATAAATATGGAATCTATAGCTTCTACTGGTGTATAGAAGTCAAGTGATGATTCCCTTCGAGCTTAGCAAATAGAAGTAAATGGATGAGCTCTTGTTTAACTGACTAATTATTAGATCATTAAACACCATTTACTGGTAGCTAAGTGTTTTAAGGGGCAAAATACATTGAGGGGTGAGAACGGTAAAGAAATCCCATCTCGATGTAGATCATCTATATAGAGGATCTTTAAATCACAATAAGATTATAACAATGGTTAAATGAGATAGTATATTGATATCGTGGAACATACAATATGCTCTATATAAGTCTGAGAGTGCAATTCTAAGTTCTAAGAGTGGATTCAACGAAGAATTAATAAGTAGGAATTTACTTGGTAAATTTGGTTCACTTATTGGAAGCTCAGCATATAGATCCATGGTCTCTATTCTAGTTGAGAACATTCTGCTTGTAAGACTCATTAATTGATTCGTGATTGGTCAATTATAATTCTAAAGTTAGACTATGTCTAATTTTATGAATTTTCACTAAGCAGGGGTGAAATTGTAAAGAAAAGAGTTTCTAGGTTTATTTATTAATAGACTTTATATGTCTAATTAATAATTAAAATAAATGACAATATTATTTAATAATGTATTTTAGTTATTAAATAATTAGTTTTGGCATTTAAAAGGTTAGAATTGGAAAATTGGCGTTTTTGAGAAAATAGAGATAAAGTTTGATAAAACTGCAAAATCAAGTGAGGCCCACTAACACACCATGGCCGGCCACTTAAATAGGTTTTTCAAATTAATATTTTCATTATTTTAATGCCAAATAATTTCTAACCTAAACCTAGTAGTTGCGTATAAATAGAAAGTGATGGCTCAGTCAAATCATAAGTTTTCAATAATCCTCTCTGACAGAAATTTCTCTCTTCAGAAAAACTGAGCCTTCCCCACTTTCTATACCTGGCCGAAATCATCCCTCTCTTTTCCCTTCATTAATTTCGTGACCCTAGTGAAAGAGTAAGTGCCCACACACAGCAAGCAGTAACTCAATCATAGATTGGAAGACTGTGAAGGATCAAATTTGAAGAAGAAGGACATTCGGGCTCAGATCTTGATTATACTCTGCTACAGAAAGGATTCAAGGGTTAGAGATCTGAGTGGAAGGAGACATTAATTCTGCTGCATCAATGTAAGGTTTTCTTAACTTTATATGTGTTTAATTTATCGTTTTAGAAAGTTCATATTTAGGGTGTTTAAACAACATACTTGTGAGTAGATCTAAGATCCTGGTAAAAATTTTCCAACAGTATGGGACTACACAGTTCAAGAGGGCTTAAATGGATTGATTGGTACTACCTATATCAACAAGTTGCATCTTGTTTTTCGGTAGCCCATCACAAAAGAACTCCACAGTTAAGTGTGCTTGACTTGGGGTAATTTTAAGATGGGTGACCTACTGGGAAGTTTTCCCAGAAAGAGTGTGAGTGAGGACAAAACATACTAGAAACACTCGTGTTGGTTTGTAGGGTCAAGTCGTCAATCCAGGAAGCAACCAGAATGACGTACTCGTGTATAAGAGTCATTATTTCATGAGTGTAAAGACCCAATAAAGACTTGAAGCGAGGACGTTACATGTTATTCCATCCAATTTTGCGTTGGTGGCATAAGCATTAATTCCTACTCAAAAATTTATCTCATTGTTTAAAAGGGTTGGAAATGATTTTTTTTAGTAGTGTAATTATATAATCAAATATCATTATATATAAGATTATTTTTGTAGCTAATACTATGCAGACCAAACATTTGAAAAAGCTAAATTTTATAAAAATAAAGGGTCATTATGTAGTCCTTCAGTTTAAAAGTGAGGAACGTCCCACAATTGATTTCAAACCATCCGATCTCTAGGGAATAAAATCCAATGAACAAAACATGAGGGTAAATAATACAAACATCAATTATTGAAAAGTTGGTCACCGATTGTTAACTTGTTGTGTATATACATCTAAAATTTATTAAATATTATAATAATTTAATAATATTTATATTATTATTATTTAAATTTGGGACAATAATATATTAATTAAAATTTATGTTCTCTTCAATTGATTGTAGCTTATCAAAATTTTGAAAATTGAGTTGTCAAATATTTTGTTGCGAGTCTATTTTTTCTTTTAAAAATTCATTACATGAGATTTAGATAGAATTAATTTTTTTTTTGGCATTTTGGGAAACTTACAAAAATATTATAAAATATAAAAAAATTTACAAATACACTATGACACAGAATTTTTTTTATATTTTTACTATACCAATTTTACAAAAGTATTGTGTTTAAAGTTTCAAAATTACAAATAATATTGTGTTTTAGTAAAATAAAAAAATAACTCAAAACAACTAAAAAATAACCCTAGAACAACTTAACGAAACCTATAAAAACAACTATAAATCAATAAAAATATAACTACAAAATAATAATAATAAAAAAAGGTTAATTAAGATTTTTCTCCCGCGAACTTTGACATGTACCAAATCATGTCCCCTGAACTTTTTTGTCCGTTAAAAATTCCCCCTGAACTATCCAGATTGTTAAATTTAAGGACTTTTGTCTAATTTCATTCAATTTTACTGTTTCAGTGATTGTTTATGTACTAAACCATTCTCCCCAGACTTTGATATCTATCAAATCATGCCCCTCAAACTTTGATATGTACTAAATCATGCCCCCTGAACTTTCATTTATGTTAGAATTTTTTTTTACTAAAATTAGACAAAAGTCCTTAAATCTAACAATCTGAATAGTTCAAGGGGAATTTTTAACGGCCAAAAAAGTTCAGGGGGCATGATTTAGTACATGTCAAAGTTCAGGGAGAAAAAATCTTAATTAGCCTAAAAAAATAACAAAACATTGGTTTTTTAATTTGCTTGTTTTATGTAACTTATTTTTCTATGTCAGATTTTTAATTAGTGGTTTGATATATGTGGTTTCTTGTGACTTAGTTTTATAATATGTTTGTTAAAAAATCTTTTGTGTTATGTCTTATTATTTTATTGTTTTTCATAAGTAGTTTTTTTAAGTAACTAATTTTTAATTTGCGAAAAAAGTACTTGGTTCCTATGTTAATTTTTATGTGTTAGATTTTTAACTAGCTGATAAATGAAACTAGTTTTTGTGAATCAGATTTTAACGTCTAAATCTAGTGACAACTCCAACATCAATCTCTGGTGACTTTTCCAGTGACGATGTCTCTGGTGACTTTTTTGGCACCGATGATAACTCAACGAATTTTCCAGTGCCACTGGTCACTCTAACTACTTTTTCGACAATCATTGTTCTTTAAAAAATTATTAAGTTTATTCATAGTTTTTTTGTTGAAATTCCTATTATTTTTCCTAAAATTATCATTTTTGTGCATTAAGTTTATGTCCATAATGTTGGAAATTATTTTACCAGGATCTTAGATCTACTCACAAGTATGTTTATTAACATCCTAAATAAGAACTTTCTAAAACGATAAATTAAACACATATAAAGTTTAAGAAACCTTACATTGGGTGCAGCGGAATATTATGACTCATTCCGTTCAGATATCTAGCCCTTGATTCCAGCCTGTAGCAGAGCATTATCAATATCTGAACCTGGATCTCTTTCTCTGAATCTTTGATGCTGAAACTCCTTTGCTGATGATCTTTCTTCACGATCTTCCTCACTATGATTGAGGTATCACTTGATGTGTGTGGGCACTACTCTAATCACTAAGGATTTCGAAATTCAAAGGAAGAAGAAAGAAGAAGTGGCAGCTAAAGATAGGGAGAGAGAAAGCTCAGTTTTTCTGAATCAGAAGAAGTGTTTTTCCTGAAGCCTTCACTATCTATTTATAGCATTCCACTAGGGTTAGATTTGAATTATATGGCATTAAAATAATGAAAAAATCAACTTAAAATACACTCAAAGGTGGCCGGCCATACCTTTAATGGATTGGGCCTTGCTTTTTGCAATTTTGCAATTTTAACACCTTTTGTATATGATTTTCTCAAAAATGCCAATTTCCTAATTCAACCATTTAAATGCAAATTCTAACTATTTAATAACTATAAATAATTATTAAATAATATTGTCATTTATCATATTTATTAATTGAACCATACAAAGTATCATAATTAACAAATATGCCCCTATAAACTCTTTCTTTACAATTTCGCCCTTACTTAGTGAAAAATTCACAAATAGACATAGTCTAATTTGAGAATTATAATTGATTAATCAAAACCAATTACATGAGTCTTACAAGCAATATTATCTCAACTAGTGGGGGGACCATGGGTCTATATAACTGAGCTTCCAATAAGTAGATCAAGAATTTAGCACTAAAATTCACTAACTTATTAATTCTTCGTTGAATCCACGCATAGAACTTAGAATTGCACTCTCAGTATATAGAATGCTCTATATGTTCCACCATATAGACACATCATTAGTTATCCATTGTTATAATCCTAATTTGATCAATTATCCTCTATATGAATGATCTACACAGTAAAGGGATTAAATTACCGTAACACCCTACTATGTATTTTATCCTTAAAACACTTGACCCCGTATAAATGATATTTCAGCTTATGTGAAATGAGATCTCCACCATTTATTTTCGTTTGGTCAAGCTCGAAGGAGATCATCCTTTGCTTACTATTCGCCAGATAGAAGCTATAGATTTCATGTTTATGCTAGCGCTCCCACACAATTGCACTACCGTGTTCCCAAAAAGTACGTATCACCCTGACCTAAAAGTAGGCTTAACTAACAAATCAAAGAACACGAATAGCCTTTCAAGATTGAGCCTAATCATAACAGGATTAAGATCATTTGATCTAGGATTAACTAGGCGATATTGACTTGAATAGATATTACGGTAAGTTTAATAAATCTAAGTCAAAGTTCAATATCGGTCCCTTCCGATGCATACTCCATGCATCCAACCTGAGCTTTACTTTAACCAATGTTCTGGAAAGAACATAGTATTTCTCCAAATACAAGTAAACTCTTGTTGTAGATTATCATATCAGTAAAACCCTGTGTCTGATAAATCTAGGAAACTTTATTCACATAGTCATGTTTACTTTCCAATGTGTTGACGGCACAATAAACAGGATCAAGTATGTGAAAAGGGTTTCAGATGAATTCATACATTATGTACATATAATCATGAAAGAAATCATGTGAACCATGTAACATTAAATGTTATTTCTGATCTATATTAATAAGTAAATCTGATTATATTGAAATGAGTTTTATTTAGGGCATAAAACCCAACACATAAATATGTAAATTAACTTTCTTTTTGCCACATTTTTGTAGCCCAATAAAATGGGAAAATTCTTTTGGATTCTTCTTTGGGTCTTGTGTTACAATATATTATTTCTCAATGTAATAGTTTCTATAATGCTTGTTTTTTATATTCTCATAGGAATGCTAATGTTGTCGCCCACACTTTAGTTAAATTTGGTTTATCAAATTTAGTTAGTAATGTTTAGTAGTCGGGTTACCCCATTTGTATTCAGAATATAATCTTAGTTGATGCCTCGTTTCCATGAATCTTTTCCTAGACCCCTTCTTTGAGTTGTTTTGCTCAAGATAAGCGGTTCAAAGGTGTTTCTTGTAAAAAAAATGATAGTTTACCCGCTAATATTTTTTCTTAAATATTTAAATATAACAAATTATAAAGATTGGATAGTTTTAACATAAATTACATATTAAATTTATTACATAAATTTCAACTAACATTAAACTAGAAGTCACTAAGGCTAACTTAGTGGTGAGGGAGGTATGGTGTTATAGTGCAAATTCTAGCCTAGAAGTACAAGTCCAGTCTTGTATAAGGCTGCCATATGGAGCCAGCCTTCACAGGAAAAAATGATTTACCGCAAGTGTACGTTCATCTCCACTTGTGCAATTAACTGCAAAAGGCACGATTTAACTGAAGAAAGTGTTGTCAACTACAGGATGCTTTGTTAACTACCGACAGTGTTGTTAATTGCAGAAAGTGTTGTCAACTGCAGAGCAGAATGTGTTGTTAACTAGAGAAATAAGAAGTGTGGACACAACAACTTGTGTGGCCTGGGAAGGGATGTTCAGTTCACCTCGCATGATGCGAACTTCCAAGAAGATGCGACTGAGACAAGGTCTAGTCGCATACTATGCCACGCATAGTCAAAGTATATGTAGGACCGAGAGAAGTTAATACTGGTTGCGCATATACCGATTATGTGCGATGACCAATTATATCTCTCCTACGACCAGTAAAGATTTCATATTTACATAGGTATTGATCCAACCGACCAATGTGTGCGACAACTCGTTCGGGACCCGCTTGCCCTAAGTTGTTGACATAGCATGCTCTCTTTTAGTGGGCCAAAATTCTACTCGGTTGAAAAGCTTACAACCCATTATTATTGGGTTGATCACAGGCTGGAAGTTTTCTAACCCATTGAACCCAACCCGAGCCGGCCCAATGAGATATATAAAAAAAATTAATATACATTATTAAGTTTTGACAATCAGACCCATTAACATTTAGTCCCCCCTCTTCTCCTTTGTCCAAACCCTAGAAGAGCAGCCACACTATTTTTGAAATTGATAAAACCCTAACAGAAGCGAATCGCCCACTCCTAGGTCTCCCAACCGTGTCGTCCCGTGTTCTTCCCTCTGGCTTTGATTACTCCGTCTGATAGGCTGTAGCACAGGTTGTCGACGCATATTCTCGTAAAGTTCTCCATTTTTTTCTTTTTGCTTTGATGGAAGTAAAAACTTGGAAGAAAGAATATCAATATCTGACTTTCTTTTTGCTTTTCCTCTTTTTCTTTTGGCTCGGTGGAAAAAACTCAGTTCGTCGTCAGATTTCTTTGCTCAGGTCTTCGTCACCATCGTCGTCAAGTGTTATAGCTCTATTAATTTGAAAAATATTTAAAAAAATTGGATAAAAATTATATTAATCTAAAACATATTAATTTTACTTTAAAAAATATTTTCAAACTTTATTTTATTTATCAACACGTATCTTAAAAAATCAAACCAAAATTGAGAATCTAATAAACAATTTAAATGAACTAAGATTTTTTGAAAAAAAATCAAACTTATTTATATTTATAAACTCATACCTTAACAAATAAAGAAAAATAATTACAAAATTCAACAAAAATATAAATTTATTTTGAAAAAAAGTTATAAATTAAACTAAAAAAAATGTTATGTTTTCTTAAACAAATTTACATTTTCTGATAAAAATAAAATATATTTAAGTTTGTTCCTGTAAAACTTATTTTTCAATATATTTTACAAATTAAATTTTTAATATCTAAATTTTTAAAAAAATAAATAATTTTTTATATCACGTAATTAGTTTTAAAATTTTAATAATCATTTAAAATAATTTTTTAAGATTTACTAAAAAAAATATTGAATCTTTCTCATTTTTATTTTGAATGAGTGCGATTTGATAGTTGTCAAAGTTTAGGAGGTAAAATTGCTAATTGACAAAGACACGTCATCATTTAAATAGAATAATGGGACGAAACATAATATAATGACTAAATTTCTATAAATATAATAATTCATGGGGATTCTTCACAGGTCGTATATTTTAGGAGCCAAAATCAATATTGTGGAAAGTTCAGGTAGAAAAATTACTAATTATTCTATTATATTTTATTAAAATTTACTTTGTGAGTGAGTTGCTCAATATACTCTCACCCACCCTCTACTTAAGTTTAGCATATAATTTATATTAACCTAAAAGGTATAATGGGGACATCATCTATAAAAGTAGGTATATCTTAAAAAATATACAAAAAAAGTAAAAATTAAGATAAATAAAGTAAAGTAGGTATACAATGTATCTCAATACATTTGGTGAATTTTCGGGGTCAACAATTTCTAAACTAAAAATTTGCATGAAAATTTATTAAAATAAAATAGATAATAATTAGTTATTAATGTTTTGTTGCATAAATAATATTTTTACACTTTTTATCATTTTTAATAAACCAATTGTAATTTTCCAACTGAAAACACAAAATTATATGAAAAAGACTGTACTAAATTTGATACAAGCGCCGCTTACCCAAAATACAACCCAATCAATTAAAAATACAAACATTTTACAATTTTCAAAAAGAAAGTGTGAGAGGAATTTACAATATTACCCACCTAAATTGACAAAATTACAATTATATTTTAATTTTTTTTTTATTTTTTACTAAAAATAATTACTTTTTTCCAAGAGGATTACCGCTTGGTGACTTGAAACAACAGTGCACCTCAACATATATAACATAAAAGGAACCTATTATTATGTTGTCTTATTTGAAGTGTTTCATCCCTCAAAAAGTAATTGAGGAATTTATAAAGACCTTTAGGAGATAGATTGGCTGCGCGCATAAAACTACATTTAAAATATACTTCTTTTATATTACTAACTAGGGAACAAAGCCGTGCTTCGCGCGATCTTATCCAACTTTTATAGTTTTTTTTTTTTTTTTTTTTTTTTTTTTTATATTTTGATTTTTTTTGTATTAATTAAGTGATATAATCAGATTTATAATATTCATGTATCTGTATTATAAATAAAGTAAGTTAAAAAACATATATAATTTGCTATTTTAAAATATATAGAGGGATGATAATTTTGTGACAAATATTAAAAATAGTGAAAGCAACAGAGAAATTTTATGTGTTTTCAAAATAAAATAATTGAAACAGAATGATTTTTAAGTTTAATAAAAATGAGCTTGTGAATGATGGTATATTTTTTATTTTTTATTAAAAGATTATTTAGATTTTTTTTCTTTAGCAAAAAGAAACAATTATAAAAATAATTTAACTGTTGAAAGTTTTTATATTTTGACTACTTTTTGGTATTGATTATTAAATTCTATATTTTTTTGTGTGGATTTAAAGTAGTTGAGAGGCCAAAAAAATTATTGAGAAGTTTTATTTTTTCATATATATGCAAATATAGTATAATAAGGTATTTTATTCATCAATTTTTTTTTTATTTAATTAATATGCTACATAGTGATATTTTTTAATATATTAAATAGATGTTACATGCTAAGTCATCTATGTTTAGTTTTATTCTAGGTTATATATTTTTTTTAAAAAAAAAAATCATATGTAAATTTTGGTGAAACATTATGGAAGAAAACACACAAGCTCGAACTTTATGATTAAGCTAGATTTAAGGAAGGCTTATAACATGCTAGAATGAGATTTCATTGAAGAGATTCTGACTGCTTTAAACTTTCCACCAAAATTCATTCAAGTTTTGATGATATGTATTTGAACTCTTAAATTCAGTCTATTCTTCAATGGATCAATGCATGACTTTTTTTAAAGCAAAAAGGAGGCTTAGATAAGGTGATTCAATGTCTCTCCTTATCTTTGTATTATGCATGGAATATCTTTCTCGTATTCTAGCAAAGGTGGAGAAGAAAATAGATTTTAAATATCATGATAGGTGCTCAGATTTGAAACTTAATAATATTTGCTTTGCAGACGATGTCTTACTCATTTGCCATGGTGATTTTAAATCTATTTACTATATGTTACAAGGTCTTAAACTTTTTTCTGTCTTCTAGATTATGTCCAAATGACATGAAATCTGCTTTGTATTGTTGCGCCATGAAAGAAGAGGAAGTGCAACGAGTGTTGAATGTCTCTGGTTTTGTTAGAAGTGAACTTCCTTTTAAATACTTGGGGATTCTAATTTGTGCAAAAAGGTTGTCGGCCTTAGAATGTGAATCTATAGTAGAGAAAATAGTGCAAAGAATTCGTAGTTGGGGCTCTAGGAATCTTTCCTTTGCTGCCTGAATTATGCTGATCAACTCAGTTTTGATAACAATATACATTCTTACTGGGCACAGATTATGATTCTACCCAAAGCTGTCCTGGAAAAAAAAATAAATGGTATTTGCAGGTCCTTTTTATGGAAAGGTTCGGTAGAATCCAACTGCTCCGGTTATGTATCATGGGATCATCTCTGCAAGCCAATAGAGGGAGGCCTTGGTTTGAGGAATCCAGTGCTATGGAATGAAGCAACCTTAGGGATATATGTTTGTAACATAGCTAGCAAGCAAGATACCTTGTGAGTGAGATGGGTCATAAGGTATACTTAAAAAAATCACATTGGTGGGATTATCGCTCAACTTCAGATGGAGCTAGTATTGGAGACAGATAGTGAAGATTAAAGAAATACATAAAAGCCACTTTCTATTACAACAATAATTTATGTGTAAATACAACATTCATAAAGTATACAATCTTCTTTCTGAAGAACATGAAAGATTTGTTTGGTATAGGGTAGTCTGGAACAGGTATAATATACCAAAGCATAGGGTCATTTTGTGGTTAGCGGCACAGAACTGATTGCAAACCAGAAATCATTTGATGAAAAAGCAAATATGTCAAGATGGAACCAGTCTTCTTTGTGGTATTGAACTAGAAACAATTGAACATATTATGTTTGATTCTCCATTCAACAACAGGTGTATTCAAGGAGTTAAAGAATGGTTGGGATGGCAAGGAGCGGACAGGTCTTTAATCGTCTCTTTGAGATGGATATCTCGAGCAAAAATGTCAAGTTTCAAGAGGAAGTTATATACTGCTGATATAGCTGCACTGATATATTTTGGATGAATAGAAATGATTGTTATTTGAATAACAGAATGGAAACTGTGGAGAGCTGCTTACAACAAGTGAAGAAGAGTGTGAAACAAAGAATTCAAAATTTACTAATTACAAAGATGAATATAGAAGATAGGGATTGGTTTTTTACTTTATAAATGTATCTAGTTATTGTTCAGGCATAGATTTAAAGTGTTGTTTGATATGTAAATTTGATGTTTTGAGAGCAATACAAAATATTCTGATTCAAAAAAAAAAAAATATATGATATATATAAGAATATTTTTATTTAAGGAAATATATTTCTATTTAAAGAAATAAATTTCTATTTAAGGAAATAAATAAATAATTGATTTTCTGATAAATGAATATTTTATATTCATTGAATCTGGACAAAATCAATTATGTAATATTCTATATATGGTCAGATTTCTATATTCATTACCTGATTTGATTTCCTGAATTAATTGTCAAAATATTCTGACAATTAATGTGGCGCAGATACTGATGGAGTATCTCACCTATAAATATAGGGTCTCGGTCCCCGAGCTCCTCACTCATTCTGTTCATAACAGCAAAATTTCATCTAAAGAGAGTTGAGAGAGCGAGGAAGCCCGATTACCCACATCAACCAGTTTCCTTTGCAGATCAAAGCTTATGTGGGTTTGAAGCTCAAGAATCAATGGCTGGAGGTATTTCGATCCTTAAATTATAGTGCATATATGATTTATTAATTCCACACTTTATTCATAATCATATATGTTTTAGTTTATACATATAAATGTCTAACAGTTGGTATCAGAGCGGATTATATATCTCTGCCTTGATTTATTTTGAGTTTCATATATATACATACATTTACGGGGTTCTTCATTTATAATATAATATATATTTTATATATATATATATATACTTTCATATTATATAATCCCGATTATATATATATATGGGTGGGTGACTATTCAATGATTACATTTGTATTGTAACTATATGGTTACATTTTTCTTTAACCTGTAATAGCAAGTTACTAATAGGTAGACTTTCCTTTTTTAGATTTAATTAATTATAATTAACTATTTTCTTAAAATAATTAATTAAATAGTAGACATTCCTTTTTTAGAATTATTTAATTATAATTAACTATTTTCTTAAAATAATTAATTAAATATTTAACAAGACTTCTTTTAGCAATTAATATTTATATTTAAATCCTTACTTGAATTATTTTAATAATTAAGCCATTTAATTATAATATTTACAATAATATTTATTTTTTTTACAAAAATTAAACTTCTTTTGACACAAATTAAAATTCTCTTCTTATAATAAATTTTCAAATAATTAATTATTTTGTTACAATTATATGAACTAAGTATGAGGCCTCAAGCTAATCAATCGATAACAAGTGTAGCCATTTTTTTTTTTCTAAAAATTCCTTCAACTTATTTCATTTTTTAATTTTTAAATATTTAAATAAAAAATTAAATAATTAAGTGTAATAAATTAAAATTAAGATTACAAGTATAATAAAATTTAAATTATGAAATTATATGTGTATAATTTTAAATTATAAAAAGTTTTGCTATAAAATTTTAAATAATTTTAGTATAAAAAAATAAATTGCTAAAAGATCCTTATATAGTAATAAATTGCAAAAAATTAATTAATAATTATAATTAATTTAATTTTAAAATATAATTAATCTTAATTAAAGTTTTATAAGAAAATAAATGATTAGGTTACTTTCAGGTTACAAGTTATTTATTATTTATTTTTATTTAATTTCCAAATTAATCACAACCATTTAATAATGGCTTAAAAAAATGTAGCCATGATGGTTACAATAAAAATGTAACCATTGAAACCTCTTCCATATATATATAAATATATATATATATATATTTATATTCATACTCAATTTTTATATATATATATACATATATACACATTTATATTCATATTCATCTTTATATGTATACATATACATATATATATATTTATATTTATATTTATATTCATATTCATCTTCATATATATAATATATAATATATATACGTATACGATCAGTTCTTAATTTATATATATTTTATATATATATTTATATTCATATAATTCCGATCATATATACATTTTAATTCAATCTACGTATATACATATATATATTCATATTTTAATTTTGTTTATATATTATATATATACGTAAGTATTGTTGTATATATATAGATATATATATATATTTTTTATATATATATATGTTTATATATATTATACGATATATGATTTTATTGCATAAAAATTGTATGTGATATGTTTATGATATTTTTATGCGGTATATACATTATATACGTGTATATATAAACATAAAAAAATTGGAGTTTTTGGTCCGTTGGTTGTTTTATTTCATTTTTCTTTTTTCGGTATTTATTTCGAATTCTATATACATCACTATATCAATATAGTATTATAGATCGATCTAAACATGTGAAAAATCATTGAAATTTGAAAATTTATTTTTTAAGAACTCATACGGACTAGAAATTTTTTATTAAAATTAAAGTCCAATTTTTACGTGTTTTAATTGCCTAAAACCGACATGAATCTCTTTATTTATGCATGGAGATTCAAATGGGAGTGATTCCATGAATTTTTATCGTCGGAATTCGTTTTCCTGTTCGGGTTTGGGTGGGCAGTTTTTTTTTCAAAAAAAAAAAAGGAAAAATTCCAAATTTTTATTTATTTGGAATATTAATTATTTTCCTATTTTGTGTTAATTTAGTCAATAAATTACATTCATTAAATTTCCATTTTTAATTTAATACGTATATTTAGAATTAATATGTTATTTAGTATAAATTGAAAATGGAAATTTGTTTTAAATTGGTAATTAATTACATGATTTATTTAGGTATGTAATAATTGTGCATTTAATTATTTATTACCAAATTTATGTAATTTATTGTTTAAATTAATAAAAGTTGAAAAAATCTGCCATTAAGTATATTCTTTAATTTTGCATTTAATTCATATCATATAATTAATTGTACTAATTTGTATATTTACCTTATTTATACAAATTGATTATTAGTACAAATATTTAAGATATTATATGGTCATAAATGCATAATTAATTACATATTATGGAATTAAGCATTTAATTTATTATCATACAATAATTGTATTAATTTGTATTTATTTAGTAAATTTATTTTTTAATACAATTAATTTAGATTTGTATGATTTAAATACTATACATAAATTCCTATTATAGTGCTAGATATATTTAGAAATATTCAAACATTAAGATAGGTTGAATATTTTATATAGCACATTAAATTTCATAAAACTTCATAAAATTATTCATAAAATATTCATAAAACTTCCTAAAATGAATAAAATATGAATAAAATGTAAGTAATTTTGTGGTTTGACATAAGAAAACATGAACTTGGGACAAATGGTCATATCTAAAACGGTTTTTAATGATCTTCGGACGACCACACTAGGTGTTGGGTTTTATGCCCTAAATAAAACTCATTTCATATAATCAGATTTACTTATTAATAAAGATCAGAAATAACATTTTATGTTGCATGGTTCACATGATTTATTTCATGATTATATGTGTATATAATGTATGAATTCTTTTTAAGTCCAGAACATATGAGTTGGTTAAAGATTATAGTGTTGTCAGCACAGTGGAATATAATCTTTATTGTATGTTCAAAAGTAGATTCCCTGATTTGTCAGAACACTGGATTTAGACTGACATGGTATAATCAGCGATAGGTATTCTTACACCTTGGAAAAGTGTTATGTCCTTTCCAGGACATTGGCAAAGTTTACCAGTATCGGATGCATGGAGTATGCATTGGAATGGACCGATATTGAACTTTGAATTAGATTTTGAAACTTACCGTAAACATTTATTCAATTCAATATCATAAGTTGATCCTAGATCACATGATCGAAATCCTGATATGGTTAGGCTCAATTTCAAGAGTATTATTCGTGTTCTTTGATTTGTTAGTTAAGCCTAATCTTTAGTCTGGGCAATACGTACATTTTGGGAACACGGTAGTGCAATTGAGTGGGGGAGCGCTAACATAAATATGGAATCTATAGCTTCTATTTGGCAAATAGAAGTAAAGGATGATTTCCTTCGAGCTTAACCAAACGAAGATAAATGGTGGAGATCTCATTTCACTTAGGTGAAATATCATTTATACAGGGTTAAGTGTTTTAAGGATAAAATACATTGTAGGGTGTTACGGTAATTTAATTCCTGTACAGTGTAAATCATCTATATAGAGGATCATTAATCACATTAGGGTTATAACAATGGATAACAAATGACGTGTCTATATCGTGGAACATATAGAGCGTTTCTATATGACTGAGAGTGCAATTCCAAGTTCTAAGTGTGGATTCAATGAGGAATTAATAAGTTAGGGAATTTACTTGGTAAATTCGGTTCGACTTATTGGAAGCTCGGTTATATAGACCCATGGTCCCCATACTAGTTGAGGCCATACTACTTGTAAGACTCAGTTAATTGATTTTAATTAATCAATTATAATTCTAAAAGTTAGACTATGTCTACTTTATGAATTCTCACAGTTTAAGGATGAAATCGTAAATAAAAGGGTTTCTAGGTTTAATTATTAATTAAGAGACTTTGTATGTCTAATTAATAATTATTTTAAATGACAATATTATTTAATAATCTATTTTAGTTATTAAATAATTAGTTTTGGCATTTAAATGATTAGAATTGGAAAAATGGCATTTTTGGAGAAATTGAAATAAAATTGAGGAAACAAATCCAAGTGAGTCCCATTTCCCTCTATGGCCGAGCACTCCCTTTGTGTTTCCCAATTATTATTTATATTTTTTTAATTGTCATGTAATTGCTAATCAAAGCCTAGCTATAATAGGAAAGTGGTGAATCACACTAAATAAGGCAGTTAATCAATTACACAGTAAAAGAGGAAACTGTTTTATTTGGAAAGTTGTGCTCTCCCTTCTCCCTATATAAAGCAACCTTTGTGTCTCTTCTCTTGCATGCTATCAACCACGAAATTAAGAGAGAAAAGAGAGAGAATTTTCGAAATCCTTGTGAGATGAGTAGTGCCCACACACATCAAGTGGTATCTCAATCATAGTATGGAAGACTATGGAATTTCTGCATCAAAGAAGGAGAAAAGAAGATCCAGGTTCAGATCTTGGTGATGCTCTGCTATAGAAAGGAATCAAGGGCTAGAGATCTGAACGGAAGGAGTCATATTATTCCGCTGCACCCACTGTAAGGTTTTCTAACTTTATACGTGTTTATTTTCATTGTTTTAGAATTCATATTAGGTTGTTAATCCAACATACTTGTTAGTAAATCTAGATCCTGGTAAAATAATTTCCAACAACTGGCACCAGAGCCATGGTAATGATTTACTTTCATGTAATATGAATTAAAACGATGATTGATATGTTCTGTGTTGATTTGGATGGTTTCATGTTGGTTTATGTGCTTATGTGATGAATGTTGATGTTGTACGAAATTTTTCCATGAAATATATTTTTTTCAATTTTTGAAAATATTTTATTTGGATTCCTTGTGAAAAATTAAGCAATTTTGTTTTTTACGGAACTCGATTTCGATGAAAAACGAGAAAGTTATGAATTTTGGAAAAATAGGGATTTCGGGTATGCAGGGTGCTCAATCGCACGCGTGTGACACGTCCGAGTGCACCCTGCCAGCGCCCGTAAGCCTCGCCCATGCACCCTGCTGACGCCGAGAAACCTCGGCTGGATGCCTTGTGTCCGCGCGCGTAGGAGGCTGCGTGCAACCTTCCTGGGCTGCACGTGCAGCCTCCTGGGCAATTTCCCAAAAAATTGCGTTTTTTTGAGGTTTTTCCCCAAAAATCCAATTTTTTCATGGGATTGTTTCCCAAAATTTATTTTTCCAATTTTAAATATTTCTAAATTGAAATGTTTCCAATTTTAAATATCTTCAATTTGGAATTTTTCCAATTTTAAATATTTCTATTTTGGATTGTTTCTAATTTTTAAATATTTCCTATTATGGTCAGATTTAAAAATTTGTTAACTTCTTTAATATCTATTTATTATTTAATTATAAGATTAGATATTTTGATATTTAAGATATTTTAAATTAAAAGATAACTTTGTCTTTTTATTTAAAATATTATATTAAAATTATCTTATATGACAAATTAAATAATTAATAAATTTGAAATTAACATAGATATTTTTATAGATATACTTACCATAATGTTTTCAAATTCAAAAATTTGTTATTTTGTTAAATATTTCATTATTTATAAATTATAAGTATAAAAATGATATTTTTTCTATATATATCATTTTTTTCTTATTAGAAATTTATAAATCATATCTTAAATATTTAAATAACATAGATATTTTTGTAGAGATTTGAATATTGCTTAATTTGAGATATTTTGACATATAATTATGGTAATTATTATTCATTTATTATTTTATTCCTAAAATAATAATTATCTAACCAAATCTATTTTAAAATTGGTTTATTTTATTAAATTATAAGATCTGAAAGTGATATTGAAGATTCTTTCCTTTCAAATCATTGATCTTATTAGATATTTAATTTAATTTGATTCAAATAAACCTAGATATTTTAAAATTAGTTTCCTTTAGTTGGTTAGTTTAAGAATAATAATTTAATTATATTAATATCTTGTTTTCACATCTGTTACATGGACAATGTTTGTTTGTTTATATTGTTTATTCAAAACTTTTTAACAAACCTATTATTTATCTGATCTAAATTGCTATGATTAACTTGTTGACAGATCATGATCCAATGATCTGATTTTAATCATAGTCCAATTGACGATAGATCTTATAAATAATTTGTAACAGGTAAATTTTGTGCTTCTTTCATCTGTGTAAACCTAGTAACATGATAGGACCCATCAAAATCATTTGACCTGTGTGAGCCTATATGTTTGCTATTGGGCTTAGATACATATAGGGAGCCCATTTAAGTTTTTACTAAGTAAATGGACTAGGTTGCTAAAATAAATTTTGAAATAAGGAAATTTATTTAGGCCCAATTAGATTTGGGCTTATTCAATGAATAACAATTGTTTATTTTAAGGTTAAATTCCTCTCTTTTGGGCCTTGTGTGAGAGTTGGGGGCCATAGAAGTGGGTACGACATACTGAACCCAGCTCCCCCTCACATGAACTACCCCAATTGTGAAGGCCCATTTGCCTTATTTAAATAATTGTATTAGGTTAATTATATTAGTCTAACCTAATTAAAATTGAATTAGCAACATAATTAACTTTTAAAATATATGAAATTTATTTTTCATTGTAATATTTTAAAGTTAATTTTAGAAAAACACTTAGTCAATGGTATATTCTAGATAGTTATTTCTAGTACTAGTTATTATTTCTAATATTAAATAGGAAAATATCATTGATTGTGAAATTAATTGTCTCATAATTAATTTTGGTACAATCTAAGTTTAGAATATTTTCCTAATATTAAACTAGAATTAATAATTAAGTTTCCTCTTTACTTAATTATTTATTTCTTGAATTTAATATACATTTAATTAAATTGAAAATTTCAATATCTAAGTTGATTTTCATCATGATACTTTAATATTGTTATTTTCATGTTATTTAATTAAAGTTGAAAATTATTTTAAGTTTGGAATCTTATTTCAGAATAACTTAAGTTTGAATAATTTTCAAAATATATTTTATTTTATTTTATTAATCATTTTCCAAAATTTCGAAATTGCATTTCTTTAATGCAGAAATTTTGAATTTTATTTGAAAAATAGATTAAAGTTGAAAATTATTTATTTAATTTTGGACCAACTTAAATCAGTGACTTTTTCATTTAATGGTTAATTAAAATAAATGAACTAAAATATATTATAATTAGAAATTGGATTAATTAGTCTATGAAAGTCTAGATAGATATTATCTGTTTTGCTTGAAGTATTTTTCTAGTGTATTTAATTAAATAGAAAATTAATATTTAAGTTGATTTTTTAATCATGATACTTAAATATTTGAAATTTTTCTTAGATATTTAATTAAATAGGGAATTATATTTTTTGTTGAAAATTAATTTTTATTAATTTTGGGCCAACATAAAATTAGAGTAATTTTCTAAGATTTATTTTATTTTATTTTAAAGCATTTTCGAAAATGCAATATATATTTATAGAAAATTAAATTTGAGTTGTAAATTAATTCAAATTAATTTTGAAACAACTTAAATTGAATAATTTTCTAAATATTTATGGAAATTATTACTAAGATGGAAATAATTCACGTTATTTTCATATCCATCTAAGTATAATTTATAAATATTAAATTAAAATTTATATTTGGAATTTTTCATTCTAAATTGAAAATTTTAATTAAATAAATATATATTTAAAATAAATGGATTAAAATAAATATTAGAAGAAAATACAACCCTTCATTAAATAATGAGCTTTATTATTAGGATATTCGATCTCCATTGTTGGTTTTACATAGCTATTGTTTTAGTGAGTAATCCTCCCTAATGGAGGAACGTTCATTAGCAAGTTAGCACCGTTTAATCTCGAAAGATAAGTAATCTTGTAAGTTTTTTATATAGTTTATGATCACCCTAATGGTGGCGACTGTATAAGACTTGCAAGAATATGAAACAATGGTGGAAGCTCATAAGATAGAATAGCCTTGACTCTCGCCTAAACGGGACAACGCAGATTCAAATCTTGATCGAATAAGAGGTTGCTAGAATGTTGATCATTTTAGATGAGCTGACAACTCTATTCAATGGATGATAGCTTTGACTCTCGCCTAAACGGGACACTGATATCAGTTTGTTGAAAACCTTGGAAATTATTTAGGATTGTATGTTTTAGTATTTTCACTTGTCATTCCTACTTGCTATGTGCTTCATAATTTCTGAATTGTGTATGAATTTGTATTGAACCATGTTATTTTCTGTTATTAAATTGTAGTTTAATTTCGAATCTTCATTGTTGGTCTAACTTGATTTGTTTTTCTAATGAGATAAATCCCTAATGGATTTTCACCATTAGACTAACATAATAGTGTTAGATCTCGAAAGATAAATATTGTATATGCAACATCTAGCTCTTCATCAATTGATGACACCCTAGACTAATGTTTTACAATATGAAACAAGAAAATTGTATAAATAAGATTACTTTGACTCTCGCTAATCAGAGCATCGTTGGATTCTTATTTAAAACGAAATTATCCTAATTCCTCTTAGCTTATTCATTTCGAATTAGCTTAATGACATATCATTGGATGAATGGTCTATAAATCATATAAAGTCTTATTTTCTCTTAAGAAATTAGATGACGCATATGATTATATTCCCGGAATTCTATCCCTAAATGATATAAATCCTCAATCTTAGATATCTCCTACTTGTATAGGAAAATCATAGAGTTAGATTAGTAGTGGTGGTCCAAGAAAGAGTTACTAATTATACAGTTACACTTTCACAAGTGTTTCATAACCATTTTCTTTCAATGGATTTAAACTGTATGAGTTTAGTATTCTGTGACCAGAATCCACTTGCACTATTCTAAGAACTCTTTGATGTAACTAAAGTAAGTCATCAAAAGATACAACCACATATTTTATAAATCTATGGCATTTGTATCTTGTTCATAGTGGTTTTGACAAGATCATTCTCTGCAAAGAGTTAATATGCCTATATCCACTGAAAGTAATTTCATCTCATTCGCAGATGGATGTACATTCAGGGGTGGATATGAGTTTTCGTTGTATTCTTAAAACGATCACTCTAGATTTTACCTTATGCAAAAGAAATTTGAAATGTTTGAAAATTTTCATGAATTTCTAGCAATGGTGAAGGTAAGTGGTTAAAGATCTTGCGAACTGATAGGGGTGGAGAAAAAGTTAGTAGATATGCAGTTCAAAGATCATTAATTTGATTTTGAATTATATCCAAACTTACCTCCCCAGAAATTCGAGTTGCATATTGATGATTAGTTACTAGTCGTTGCCTAAATCCTTCTATAGAAATAAAATTTCAGAATGATGCAATGGTTGTATACTTAATGTAAATCATTACTAGATTCATGGATGACCTAATCGAAATCTTAAGAAAAGCTAGAACTGCTAACCCTGGTTTGCATGTTTGTTAGCTATTCTAAGTGATTAGGGGTGGAGCATCCCATAGTCATTAGATAAGAAAGTGTTTGTTTAAACAAATACTGATTTTCTAAGAAAATGACTAAGTCTGAAAATAAAGTAGCAAATAAAGGAGATATTTTTTCTTGATTCCAAAAGTGTTCTATCGTCTTATTTTACAAGATGATCTCACTACCTCTGTTGTCTTAACACAACTGAAGAGGTCTATACCATTTAGTTTTCTTTGACATAGTTCACGGTACCTTGTTGTAGTGGGAGAGTTTCTAGGAACTCACCTTCTTATGACTTGGAAGACACTATGATTAAAATCCATTGTGAGTTTAAACAAGTAATGGATTGTCAAGATAAGAAACTAAGAAGAAAGCCAATAGAACTATGGTTTGATCCATTCACATGGAGTAACCTAAAGTTTTCTATTACAAGGACATGAAAGGAAATTTTCGTTCATAAGTCTATTCAATGGACTTAACAAAAATTCCTTTTCCTAGTATTATAGGTATGAGTTTATCTAAACCTATGGCTTGTGGTATACCTGGTAATTACTTACTCTAATGCAAGCAACTTACTTTAGTAAGATGCTGGAGCATTTTCTTTCCAATGGAAATCTATAGAAGCTTCACAACTTCTTAGACATAGATTTTATTTATCTAAGGAAAAGTCTCAACTATTCCAGAGAAGATAAAGCCATGGAAGAATTTCTTAAATCAACAGTGAGAGGTCTCAGATATGCTTTTGTATGCCTTAGACCAGACACCTGCTGTTGAGTGGGAGTAATGAGTAGGTATCAGATTAATCCAGGAGAGGAACATTGGAAGACAATCAAGTAAATCTTAAGATTAAGAAGAGGAACTATATGTTAGTCAATAAGGGTGTTTTTTGAAACTCTTAGACTACACCACATCAGATTTCAAGACTTGCCTTTGTGCTAGAAAGTCTGCTGATGAGATGGTGATTACTTTGGGGGTGGAGTAGCGATTTTGGAGAAGTGTAAAAACCTATCTGAAATCTCTTGGTCTACCAGAAAGAGACTGAATGTTAAAAGTTGCAGGAAAGATACTTTTTCAGTCTAAGGAAAGTTCTATACATTTGTGGCAGTGTTCCAACTTGCCTTAACTACTAGGGTTACTTCCTGTATAACAAAAGAGTAGTTGCCCAAAAGTATAGAATCCAGTATCCCAAATGAGTAGACATATAGAGAGGAATTTCACATTATCAAGGATTTTGTGATTAAGGAAGAGTAATGGTGGAGAAGAGGTTGTGTTTAATTCAACCTGTCAGATCCCATTACGAGGAGTTTACTACTATTACACTTGATTGGTATATCAAGGTGTTAATGATTATTTGAAATGCACTTTTTGTTTTATATTAGTGCAAGTGGGAGTTTGTTGGGTTTTATGCCCTAAATAAAACTCATTTCATATAATCAGATTTACTTATTAATAAAGATCAGAAATAACATTTTATGTTGCATGGTTCACATGATTTATTTCATGATTATATGTGTATATAATGTATGAATTCTTTTTAAGTCCAGAACATATGAGTTGGTTAAAGATTATAGTGTTGTCAGCACAGTGGAATATAATCTTTATTGTATGTTCAAAAGTAGATTCCCTGATTTGTCAGAACACTGGATTTAGACTGACATGGTATAATCAGCGATAGGTATTCTTACACCTTGGAAAAGTGTTATGTCCTTTCCAGGACATTGGCAAAGTTTACCAGTATCGGATGCATGGAGTATGCATTGGAATGGACCGATATTGAACTTTGAATTAGATTTTGAAACTTACCGTAAACATTTATTCAATTCAATATCATAAGTTGATCCTAGATCACATGATCGAAATCCTGATATGGTTAGGCTCAATTTCAAGAGTATTATTCGTGTTCTTTGATTTGTTAGTTAAGCCTAATCTTTAGTCTGGGCAATACGTACATTTTGGGAACACGGTAGTGCAATTGAGTGGGGGAGCGCTAACATAAATATGGAATCTATAGCTTCTATTTGGCAAATAGAAGTAAAGGATGATTTCCTTCGAGCTTAACCAAACGAAGATAAATGGTGGAGATCTCATTTCACTTAGGTGAAATATCATTTATACAGGGTTAAGTGTTTTAAGGATAAAATACATTGTAGGGTGTTACGGTAATTTAATTCCTGTACAGTGTAAATCATCTATATAGAGGATCATTAATCACATTAGGGTTATAACAATGGATAACAAATGACGTGTCTATATCGTGGAACATATAGAGCGTTTCTATATGACTGAGAGTGCAATTCCAAGTTCTAAGTGTGGATTCAATGAGGAATTAATAAGTTAGGGAATTTACTTGGTAAATTCGGTTCGACTTATTGGAAGCTCGGTTATATAGACCCATGGTCCCCATACTAGTTGAGGTCATACTGCTTGTAAGACTCAGTTAATTGATTTTAATTAATCAATTATAATTCTAAAAGTTAGACTATGTCTACTTTATGAATTCTCACAGTTTAAGGATGAAATCGTAAATAAAAGGGTTTCTAGGTTTAATTATTAATTAAGAGACTTTGTATGTCTAATTAATAATTATTTTAAATGACAATATTATTTAATAATCTATTTTAGTTATTAAATAATTAGTTTTGGCATTTAAATGATTAGAATTGGAAAAATGGCATTTTTGGAGAAATTGAAATAAAATTGAGGAAACTGCAAAATCCAAGTGAGTCCCATTTCCCTCTATGGCCGAGCACTCCCTTTGTGTTTCCCAATTATTATTTATATTTTTTTAATTGTCATGTAATTGCTAATCAAAGCCTAGCTATAATAGGAAAGTGGTGAATCACACTAAATAAGGCAGTTAATCAATTACACAGTAAAAGAGGAAACTGTTTTATTTGGAAAGTTGTGCTCTCCCTTCTCCCTATATAAAGCAACCTTTGTGTCTCTTCTCTTGCATGCTATCAGCCACGAAATTAAGAGAGAAAAGAGAGAGAATTTTCGAAATCCTTGTGAGATGAGTAGTGCCCACACACATCAAGTGGTATCTCAATCATAGTATGGAAGACTATGGAATTTCTGCATCAAAGAAGGAGAAAAGAAGATCCAGGTTCAGATCTTGGTGATGCTCTGCTACAGAAAGGAATCAAGGGCTAGAGATCTGAACGGAAGGAGTCATATTATTCCGCTGCACCCACTGTAAGGTTTTCTAACTTTATACGTGTTTATTTTCATTGTTTTAGAATTCATATTAGGTTGTTAATCCAACATACTTGTTAGTAAATCTAGATCCTGGTAAAATAATTTCCAACACTAGGAGCACTAATCTCAGTGATTGTCTATTATGTTAATAACGAAATTACTTTTAGGTAGAGCCAAATACCTAATGTCAAAGTGAAAATATAATTTTATATAATTAGGGAGTAGCCACAGCATCCTTATTTGTATAAAATTATATATTAATTAAAATTCACCTTAATGGACATGACTTGTAATTAATTATATAGATATAATAATTTTACCCCACAAGGATTTCATTATATTTGTATAATTAATTAGGATAATATGTTAAATTAAATTCTCTTAATTTACCCCACAGGGAGTTATGGGGATTTAATTTAATAGTGTTATCACAAATTTAATAAAGATAGATAATAAATCTTTATTTTCCTAAACTAATTGTTTAATTAAATCTATCATAAAGTTCATCTAATTTTATTAAATTTAAAATTTAGCCCACAGGCAATTTTAGATTTAGTAAAATTTTAATCTTCAGTTTATACTTTGGTGTCTAGTGAACCACATAATTTTAAATAATTAGGGAGTAGCCACAACATCCTTAATTATATAAAATTATATATATTAAGTGGATCAAGATCACATAATGGACATAAATTATGTGAACATAATAATCTTACCCTACATGGATTTTGTTATATTTACATAATTAATATGTTAAATTAAATTCTCTTAATTTATCCCACAGGGAATTATGTAGATTTAATTTAATAATTTTATCATAAAGCATAAAATTTTGATACATTTATAAATAATTAAGTGTTTCATACCTTTTATTGAGATAGAAATATTAAACTTTAAGTTTTTCATAAATTGTGTAAATCAATCATAATCTACATCTAAATCTAATCTTATTAAATTAAAAATTTAGCCCACATGCAATTTTTGTTTAATAAGATTTCATATTTAAGCATGTTTATTCATTGGTAAAAACATGATTCATTTAAACCTCAAAACTATATATGTAATTTTATTACATCACTATTCATCAATTTTTTTTCCATATATACCAGCAGAAATTTCCAAAATTTATTCTGATAACTTCATCAAAAATGTACAGTTTTTACTGTATAATTAAGAAAAATAAATCACACTTTATTATCACCAATAAATTTTAATTTATTGTGTATGAATTCATTCTAATATAGTTAATGTGATTATTAACACATAGTGGATTATTTTAGATTGTTATTCCACATTCATAATTTCTTGCAAGGTTTACAAATAAACCTAAGAAAGTCAGTAACTGTGAGCAAATCTTATCCACAGACAAGATAAGTTCTCACATTTAGAAGTTTAAGAACAAGCAATATTATAATGGCTTTGTTTTAAAATTAGCAAAGACCTTTATGTTCCAAGCTTCTTTTGAAACTTGATTTAGACACATTTAAAGGTCTTTACTACAAAATGATGTCACTCATAAAGATATGCAAGTTCAATCTAACAATAAGAAGTGTGTTATTAATAAGAATTCTTCTACATTATAGCACCAAAGATTATGGAAGATATCTCCATAAATAGAATAAATGTTATTAAATGGTGGGGATATTCATTACACTTGATTTTACTAACTTTATTTAGAACTTGTGTAAATTTCATTAAGAATATGTATTCCAACAAGTCAAAATCGGTGCACATTAGAATTCTATCATATTAGAAATCATACAAGTCAATTAATTTTGAAGACATGGACTCAAATTTTGCATCTCATTTTTAACGATTACTCACATAAATTATTTTTCTGCAAAAGTATAGATTTATATGTTTCAAAGACATTTAAATCTTAAGTAGAGAAATCGTGCATTTTGCATATTAAGATAGTGAGATCAAATATAAAATGGAGAGTACTACATTAAAATTCATGAGTATGGATAAACTCCAGTCCATTTGCAAAGTTTCTTTAAAAGCATGGGTTCATCGCCCAATACATATGCCTAGTACACCCAAATTATGGTGTGTGATAGATTTAAGAAACCAAGCATTGTTGGACATAGGGTGGAGCTACATAGCAAACTCCAAACTTTCCTAAATCTTTGTCTATTGATACTCTTAAATGGGGTGTACATATCGAATCGTGTTCTAACCAAAGTTGTTTCTCAAATATATTTTGAGTTGTGATAAGGTTGAAAACCGACTGGATGACATGTACACATTTTATAAATACCCATATATAGTTAGAGTACAATTGTCGAAGAAAAGATCTGGGCCCAAAACCATAAATGAGCATATTTCTTTTGAAAAGCTATAAGGTTTAAGGGTTACATATTTTATTATCCATCTCATAACACTAGAACTGTGGAATTAAGAATTGACTTGATCAGTGGGAGTGATCAATCTAGGAACCTAGTTTCTGAGAAAGATCATTCATATTTTCTCAAACTTCCACCTCAAGTATTAGATTAATAATTATGATTTAGTACAACAACCCTTAAGGTTAATGGTTATTGAGAATTCATAACTAATCATTAATAGTCTACAAGTCATTGATAAAATTCTAATAAGTTATGTTATTTAGTAATTGCTTATAATTTCTAAAATAACATGCATATTGAACCATTTGCTCTTTTAAGAGTTTGTTGGTCCATCCTTAAGATGACTTATTAGAACAATAAGATCAATATTTTCTAGTGATTACATTTTGTACAATAAGAGTTCAACTACAATATTAATTTGAGACACAAATTAAATTATAGAATGATAAAGAATTGAAGTTGTAGTACAATATGCCATGAATGAAGAAATGAATATCTTAAAGATCAATAAAGTTTATCTTTAGTAAAGTTGCCTAATGGGGTGGAGAACATTAATTAAGCAAAGGTTTTTTCACCAATAACATTCAATAGGCAACATTGAGAAACATAAAGATATAAAAGAATATTCATTGCTAAGAAGTTCATTTTGAAATAAGAATCAATAACAAAGGAGATATGCATTCTCACTTGTTTTTATAAAAGATTCTATTATAGACCTTGGCATTTGTTGCTTGTTTTAATTCATTAATCAATTCTAAACAGTGAACTAGAGGAGAAGGTATACAGACTACCATAAAGATTTTCCTCTAATAAGTGGTGAGAATATGCAAGATTAAAGTGTCTACCTATAGATTAAAACAAACATCTCACAAATTGGTATTATATCATCTTTTCCTTTAGGTTTGAAAAGAGAATTATGGAAATAATTATATACCAGAAGGTTAGTGGGAGTAATATTTGTTTTATACGTAGACAATATGTTACTTGCAAATGATGATAAAAGTTTTTTATATAAGTTGAAATAATTCATATCTCAAATTATTATTTTTGAGATAAGGAAAATAAATAATATATATAATTTTAATTAATTAGAGAGTAGCCACAACATCTCTGATTAAATAAAATTATGTATTATTCATCTGATATAACTTTTATCTTTAAGTGTGATAAATTCAACTCAAACCAGCATCTGAAAAATGGTCTAGAGTGAGAATAAATTAAGAATATTCATTTGCTTCTAATTTTTGAAGCCTAATAATGTATGCTTAAGAGTCTGAATAAGACTTTGCATTACATTTGTTTCAGGATCGTTAAGTAGTATCAGAATAACTAAAGTTCAGACCACTTTATTCTTCATACAAAGTGATGAGGTGTCTTTAAGATACTAAAATTATATTCATACATATTTTGTTAAGATGAATTGACCATCTGGAAATATAGTTAACCAATTAGATTCTAACGTACTTCACTGGTTGTATTGATTCACGTAAATCAATATTTTATTACGTCCTTAAGATTACCAATAAGTTATATTGTAGAGAATCTTGATTGTTATTTCCACTATAGAAGTCAGATTCATTTATTGTTTTGAGGATACATCTCGTATGATGTATTATAGAGTTTCATAGTAGGCCTAGAGTTCAGAATTACAGTTTCATTAGGCCATTAAGAAAATTTTGCGATAAATTCAGCTACAATATTTATGGCTAATAACTATAAGAGTATTGGTCGAAGCTACCATATCGACATTAAGTATTTAGCCATAAAAAGGCGTGATAAGTGGTCATTAATCACACAAAGTGAATTAGGTGATCGCATATATCCTTGACTAAAGGCATGCCGCAACACAAATTCAAGGATCATAAAGTAAATATGGGATTCAGTTAACCTATATGCAGTTTTTTATATTTGTACAACCAAAAATTATTCAATGAAACTCTAATTTCGATATTTTCTTATATCTATGTGCACCTTAATTTCATCTGAGAAAATTATCGTAAGAGGACCTGAATAAACATAAGGGTTAGGGTTTATTCACTTAAGTATATTGTCACATAAAGTACATTGTTATATAATAAATATATCGTAATACATGGAAGATAATACTCGACTTATAATGAGGACATGTCGCTATGATTCGTATGTTTATTATATAATGAGGAACGTTTGGGTTTGAATGTTTTAGTCTAAATGCTGACTAAGTGGGAGAATATAAGAATATTTTTATTTAAGGAAATATATTTCTATTTAAAGAAATAAATTTCTATTTAAGGAAATAAATAAATAATTGATTTTCTGATAAATGAATATTTTATATTCATTGAATCTGGACAAAATCAATTATGTAATATTCTATATATGGTCAGATTTCTATATTCATTACCTGATTTGATTTCCTGAATTTATTGTCAAAATATTCTGACAATTAATGTGGCGCAGATACTGATGGAGTATCTCACCTATAAATATAGGGTCTCGGTCCCCGAGCTCCTCACTCATTCTGTTCATAACAGCAAAATTCCATCTAAAGAGAGTTGAGAGAGTGAGGAAGCCCGATTACCCACATCAACCAGTTTCCTTTGCAGATCAAAGCTTATGTGGGTTTGAAGCTCAAGAATCAATGACTGGAGGTATTTCGATCCTTAAATTATAGTGTATATATGATTTATTAATTCTGCACTTTATTCATAATCATGTATGTTTTAGTTTATACATATAAATGTCTAACAATATATATATATATAGGGATATGATTTTGTCCGTGATGTAATTTCACGGAATGTATTCCGTGGTACATTAGATGGGTCTCAGGGTACATTAAATGAGTGTGACGGTACGTTTCTACTTTTTAACCCTAATTATCCCTAGATCAATCTCAGCCGTCATATCAAATAACTCCCTCATCTGACGGCTGTCGTACATCACGGATTACAATTCGTGTACAATAACGGGACAAAATCATATCTCTAAAAATGTATGTATGTGATTTGTTATATATATATATATATATATATATATATATAGGATCTTTATTACATTTGACTTATTGACAAAGTAAAAAAGAAAAAAAAGCTTAATTGAAAATAGAACAATTACTTAAAACAAGGATCGTGATTTAAACTAAACCAATCAGTTATTAAGTGGATTAGTTTGAATTGAGTATTTTATGGGTTTGGTTTGGTTCTGAATTTTTTTTTTTTAAAAAAAATTGGTTTGGTTTTTTAAAAATAACAATCCGAACCAAATTAAAATTAACCTGTGAACACTCCTATACCACATATTCTTCTTCTTATAATATTGATTGATGACATATTGTCTTTTTGAATAAAAACAAGGGAAATTTGAATTTCCATGCTTAAATAACCCATATATTATTCCCCTAAACTAATATTATATATAATTAATTTTATATGACACTTTTTGTATTTTTCCCATAATACCCTCCCCACCTACATCTACCCACTCCAACCTTTTTCTCATCAATTCAACAAACAAAATCCCCACCCAAAAGCTTCCACAACCACCAAAAAATTTTTCTTCTCTTCACTCATCACTAAAAGCTACAACCTTCCACGCTACAAGCTACCACACTAATCCACCACATTACAAGCTCCATCAATGGGTAAGTAATTAATTTTTTTTTTCTAAATCTTGTTTGTTGTTGTCATATTTAATTAAGAACGTTGTGTTTGATGATTGATCTGTGGATTGTTGCTGTTATTTTGTTATTTTTTCTGTTATAATTTTTGCTGCATGTGAAAACTGGGATTTTGCTGTTTTTCTGCATTTTTTTTCGTCGGGTCCGATGGGGCCCGATGCTGGGCCGATGGGTGGCCCGACGTGGGAAAAAATTTGTTGACAGGGGCGAAGACCCGATGGGTCCGATGGTTCATCACTGGGTCCGATGGTCGGACCCTCCTCGGGTCCGATGTGTTTTTCTTAATTTTTTTTTTATTTTTTGGAACAAGGGTCCGATGGTCCCCATAGGGGTCCGATGGTCGGACCATCGGACCCATCGGCCCATATTATTTTTTTTTTTAATTTTTTAATATAAGGTCCGATCCATCCTTGTGGGCCCGATGGTCCGACCGTCAGACCCATTGGCCCAATTTATTTTTTTTTTAATTTTTTAATATAAGGTCCGATCCTTGTGGGGTCCGATGGTCGGACCAATCGGACCAATCGGACCCTACGGGATTTTTTTTTATATTTTTGTAATCTATTATTATTTTTTATTTATTATTATTAATTTATTTTATATTGATTTATTATTTGTGTTATTAGTTATTTTTTTATTAATCATTATTAGTTATTAATTATTATTTTAGTTAATGTTTTAAGAATTATTTTTTTTTTAGTTATTTTATTAACTATAAATTATGAATTATTATTAATTATTGTTTATTTTTTTAATCTATTATTATTTTTTATTTATTATTATTAATTTATTTTATATTGATTTATTATTTGTGTTATTAGTTATTTTTTTATTAATCATTATTAGTTATTAATTATTATTTTAGTTAATGTTTTAAGAATTATTTTTTTTTTAGTTATTTTATTAACTATAAATTATGAATTATTATTAATTATTGTTTATTTTTTATTGTTTGAGTAATAATTATTAATTATTTTTTATTATCAATTAATAATTATTTTTTAATTATTAAATTTTTTTATTATGAATTATTAATTATTGTTTTATTATGAATTATGAATTATTATTTTATTATCAATTAATTATTATTGTTTTGTTATTAATGATTAATTAAGATTTTTTTCGGTGAGATTTTTGTTGTAAATTATAACTGTATTTTTTTAAATGTTTGTGACAGATTCAACTGTTAATGCGTGTGTTATGTATAATGGTGTTTGGGAGCTTGATGGTAGAGATTGGATTTATAAAGGGAGTGCCGCTTTGACAATTGACATTGATCCGAACCTAAGCTACTCAGGTTTGGTTGATGTTTTGTACGAAGAACTGGATGTTGACAAAGCGGAGTATGACTTGAAATTGGAAGTAAATTACAAGTACAGGAAAGGCTATGAGTATCCTCCTGAAGTTATTCGAAATGATAAGCGTGCAAGGTACTTTTTATCTACACTTGCGAAGAAGCCAGATGAATTTATTCCTTTGTTTGTGACTTTGTTAAAGAAGAATGTTTGCGTCGATCCTAGTCCCACACCAAGTTTTGTTAAGGATAATCGTAGCGAGGTTGGGAGTTTTGTTGGTCCAGAAACAAATCCAGAGGTGTTGGTTGCAGATGTATTACCTGAATTAAACAATATGATGCCGAGTGCTGATATTGTAGCACAAATGCCGTTCATCGATGGTTTTTTTAATGGTCCAGACCCTGAATGTTATGTTGAGGGCAATGATGGCGTAAGAGACGACCAAGGTGCAGAGGCCCCTGCTGCTGTACCTTTGAACTTGACTCCACTATCGTACCAAATACCGCCGAGGCCACCGACACGGAAAAGAATGCCTCGTAGAGAAAATTGTCAAACACCTGGTACTAGTAGTAGTCGTCCAGGTGAAACCAGTCATGCTAGAGGAACTACTGACAGTACAGGTCCTAATAATGGTAGAGAGACCAATGATATTAGTGGTCCTACTGATGCTCGAGGTACCAATGTGACTGGATGGAGCGATCCATTTTCTTCTTCGACAAGTTACGGTAAATTCAAGGAGAAAATGTATACAAGAGAAGACATCGAGGATCATAGTCATTATATATCTACGGGTGGCACACCAGGCGGGGAGTTACATGTGGGAAAGTTTTTTAGAGACAAAGAGCATTTAAAGATGGTTGTTGGCCTGTATGCAATGAAGAAAGGGTTTGACTACTACGTTAGGAAGTCCGGTACTGATATTTGGTACGTCACATGTAAGGATACAGATTGTGGGTGGAGATTAAGAGCGAAGAAGAACGTACTTTCTAACATGTTTGAGGTGAGTACATTTCATAATGTACATACATGTTCCCTTGATCTTCGAGGAAAAGATAACCGTCAAGCATCACCTGTAATAGTTGCCCATCTAATTAAGGATAAGTTCACAACTGACGGCTCGGATCAGTTGCCCTCTGATATAAGAAAAAGTATGCACAAGGATTACGGGATCCAAATGAGTTACGAAAAGGCATGGAGGTGCAGAGAGAAGGCAATACACCTGACTCGGGGTACACCTGAAGATTCGTACTCTTTATTACCTAGTTACTTGCACATGCTACAGTTGCGGAATCCAGGTACCATCACGGATTTTGTGGTAGAAGATGGTCGCTTCAAGTATTGTTTCTTCTCTCTGGGTCCTTCTATTCGGGGTTTTAAGTTTTGTCGACCTGTTATATGCGTTGATGGGTCTTTCTTGAAGACTAGGTATGGTGGGCAAATGTTGTGTGCAGTGGCTTTGGATGCAGGGAGTCATATCTTTCCGATAGCTTTTGCTATAGTGGACAGTGAAAACCACAATTCCTGGACCTATTTTATGAGAAAATTGAAAGAAACGATTGGTGATGTTGAGAACTTAGCTTTTGTTTCGGATAGGCATCAAAGTATTGTTCGTGCTTTGGATATCGTGTTCCCTGATGCACTTGATTTTACTAACTTTATTTAGAACTTGTGTAAATTTCATTAAGAATATGTATTCCAACAAGTCAAAATCGGTGCACATTAGAATTCTATCATATTAGAAATCATACAAGTCAATTAATTTTGAAGACATGGACTCAAATTTTGCATCTCATTTTTAACGATTACTCACATAAATTATTTTTCTGCAAAAGTATAGATTTATATGTTTCAAAGACATTTAAATCTTAAGTAGAGAAATCGTGCATTTTGCATATTAAGATAGTGAGATCAAATATAAAATGGAGAGTACTACATTAAAATTCATGAGTATGGATAAACTCCAGTCCATTTGCAAAGTTTCTTTAAAAGCATGGGTTCATCGCCCAATACATATGCCTAGTACACCCAAATTATGGTGTGTGATAGATTTAAGAAACCAAGCATTGTTGGACATAGGGTGGAGCTACATAGCAAACTCCAAACTTTCCTAAATCTTTGTCTATTGATACTCTTAAATGGGGTGTACATATCGAATCGTGTTCTAACCAAAGTTGTTTCTCAAATATATTTTGAGTTGTGATAAGGTTGAAAACCGACTGGATGACATGTACACATTTTATAAATACCCATATATAGTTAGAGTACAATTGTCGAAGAAAAGATCTGGGCCCAAAACCATAAATGAGCATATTTCTTTTGAAAAGCTATAAGGTTTAAGGGTTACATATTTTATTATCCATCTCATAACACTAGAACTGTGGAATTAAGAATTGACTTGATCAGTGGGAGTGATCAATCTAGGAACCTAGTTTCTGAGAAAGATCATTCATATTTTCTCAAACTTCCACCTCAAGTATTAGATTAATAATTATGATTTAGTACAACAACCCTTAAGGTTAATGGTTATTGAGAATTCATAACTAATCATTAATAGTCTACAAGTCATTGATAAAATTCTAATAAGTTATGTTATTTAGTAATTGCTTATAATTTCTAAAATAACATGCATATTGAACCATTTGCTCTTTTAAGAGTTTGTTGGTCCATCCTTAAGATGACTTATTAGAACAATAAGATCAATATTTTCTAGTGATTACATTTTGTACAATAAGAGTTCAACTACAATATTAATTTGAGACACAAATTAAATTATAGAATGATAAAGAATTGAAGTTGTAGTACAATATGCCATGAATGAAGAAATGAATATCTTAAAGATCAATAAAGTTTATCTTTAGTAAAGTTGCCTAATGGGGTGGAGAACATTAATTAAGCAAAGGTTTTTTCACCAATAACATTCAATAGGCAACATTGAGAAACATAAAGATATAAAAGAATATTCATTGCTAAGAAGTTCATTTTGAAATAAGAATCAATAACAAAGGAGATATGCATTCTCACTTGTTTTTATAAAAGATTCTATTATAGACCTTGGCATTTGTTGCTTGTTTTAATTCATTAATCAATTCTAAACAGTGAACTAGAGGAGAAGGTATACAGACTACCATAAAGATTTTCCTCTAATAAGTGGTGAGAATATGCAAGATTAAAGTGTCTACCTATAGATTAAAACAAACATCTCACAAATTGGTATTATATCATCTTTTCCTTTAGGTTTGAAAAGAGAATTATGGAAATAATTATATACCAGAAGGTTAGTGGGAGTAATATTTGTTTTATACGTAGACAATATGTTACTTGCAAATGATGATAAAAGTTTTTTATATAAGTTGAAATAATTCATATCTCAAATTATTATTTTTGAGATAAGGAAAATAAATAATATATATAATTTTAATTAATTAGAGAGTAGCCACAACATCTCTGATTAAATAAAATTATGTATTATTCATCTGATATAACTTTTATCTTTAAGTGTGATAAATTCAACTCAAACCAGCATCTGAAAAATGGTCTAGAGTGAGAATAAATTAAGAATATTCATTTGCTTCTAATTTTTGAAGCCTAATAATGTATGCTTAAGAGTCTGAATAAGACTTTGCATTACATTTGTTTCAGGATCGTTAAGTAGTATCAGAATAACTAAAGTTCAGACCACTTTATTCTTCATACAAAGTGATGAGGTGTCTTTAAGATACTAAAATTATATTCATACATATTTTGTTAAGATGAATTGACCATCTGGAAATATAGTTAACCAATTAGATTCTAACGTACTTCACTGGTTGTATTGATTCACGTAAATCAATATTTTATTACGTCCTTAAGATTACCAATAAGTTATATTGTAGAGAATCTTGATTGTTATTTCCACTATAGAAGTCAGATTCATTTATTGTTTTGAGGATACATCTCGTATGATGTATTATAGAGTTTCATAGTAGGCCTAGAGTTCAGAATTACAGTTTCATTAGGCCATTAAGAAAATTTTGCGATAAATTCAGCTACAATATTTATGGCTAATAACTATAAGAGTATTGGTCGAAGCTACCATATCGACATTAAGTATTTAGCCATAAAAAGGCGTGATAAGTGGTCATTAATCACACAAAGTGAATTAGGTGATCGCATATATCCTTGACTAAAGGCATGCCGCAACACAAATTCAAGGATCATAAAGTAAATATGGGATTCAGTTAACCTATATGCAGTTTTTTATATTTGTACAACCAAAAATTATTCAATGAAACTCTAATTTCGATATTTTCTTATATCTATGTGCACCTTAATTTCATCTGAGAAAATTATCGTAAGAGGACCTGAATAAACATAAGGGTTAGGGTTTATTCACTTAAGTATATTGTCACATAAAGTACATTGTTATATAATAAATATATCGTAATACATGGAAGATAATACTCGACTTATAATGAGGACATGTCGCTATGATTCGTATGTTTATTATATAATGAGGAACGTTTGGGTTTGAATGTTTTAGTCTAAATGCTGACTAAGTGGGAGAATATAAGAATATTTTTATTTAAGGAAATATATTTCTATTTAAAGAAATAAATTTCTATTTAAGGAAATAAATAAATAATTGATTTTCTGATAAATGAATATTTTATATTCATTGAATCTGGACAAAATCAATTATGTAATATTCTATATATGGTCAGATTTCTATATTCATTACCTGATTTGATTTCCTGAATTTATTGTCAAAATATTCTGACAATTAATGTGGCGCATATGCGATGGAGTATCTCACCTATAAATATAGGGTCTCGGTCCCGAGCTCCTCACTCATTCCGTTCATAACAAGAAAATTCCATCTAAAGAGAGTTGAGAGAGTGAGGAAGCCCGATTACCCACATCAACCAGTTTCCTTTGCAGATCAAAGCTTATGTGGGTTTGAAGCTCAAGAATCAATGACTGGAGGTATTTCGATCCTTAAATTATAGTGTATATATGATTTATTAATTCTGCACTTTATTCATAATCATGTATGTTTTAGTTTATACATATAAATGTCTAACAATATATATATATATAGGGATATGATTTTGTCCGTGATGTAATTTCACGGAATGTATTCCGTGGTACATTAGATGGGTCTCAGGGTACATTAAATGAGTGTGACGGTACGTTTCTACTTTTTAACCCTAATTATCCCTAGATCAATCTCAGCCGTCATATCAAATAACTCCCTCATCTGACGGCTGTCGTACATCACGGATTACAATTCGTGTACAATAACGGGACAAAATCATATCTCTAAAAATGTATGTATGTGATTTGTTATATATATATATATATATATATATATATATATAGGATCTTTATTACATTTGACTTATTGACAAAGTAAAAAAGAAAAAAAAGCTTAATTGAAAATAGAACAATTACTTAAAACAAGGATCGTGATTTAAACTAAACCAATCAGTTATTAAGTGGATTAGTTTGAATTGAGTATTTTATGGGTTTGGTTTGGTTCTGAATTTTTTTTTTTTAAAAAAAATTGGTTTGGTTTTTTAAAAATAACAATCCGAACCAAATTAAAATTAACCTGTGAACACTCCTATACCACATATTCTTCTTCTTATAATATTGATTGATGACATATTGTCTTTTTGAATAAAAACAAGGGAAATTTGAATTTCCATGCTTAAATAACCCATATATTATTCCCCTAAACTAATATTATATATAATTAATTTTATATGACACTTTTTGTATTTTTCCCATAATACCCTCCCCACCTACATCTACCCACTCCAACCTTTTTCTCATCAATTCAACAAACAAAATCCCCACCCAAAAGCTTCCACAACCACCAAAAAATTTTTCTTCTCTTCACTCATCACTAAAAGCTACAACCTTCCACGCTACAAGCTACCACACTAATCCACCACATTACAAGCTCCATCAATGGGTAAGTAATTAATTTTTTTTTTCTAAATCTTGTTTGTTGTTGTCATATTTAATTAAGAACGTTGTGTTTGATGATTGATCTGTGGATTGTTGCTGTTATTTTGTTATTTTTTCTGTTATAATTTTTGCTGCATGTGAAAACTGGGATTTTGCTGTTTTTCTGCATTTTTTTTCGTCGGGTCCGATGGGGCCCGATGCTGGGCCGATGGGTGGCCCGACGTGGGAAAAAATTTGTTGACAGGGGCGAAGACCCGATGGGTCCGATGGTTCATCACTGGGTCCGATGGTCGGACCCTCCTCGGGTCCGATGTGTTTTTCTTAATTTTTTTTTTATTTTTTGGAACAAGGGTCCGATGGTCCCCATAGGGGTCCGATGGTCGGACCATCGGACCCATCGGCCCATATTATTTTTTTTTTAATTTTTTAATATAAGGTCCGATCCATCCTTGTGGGCCCGATGGTCCGACCGTCAGACCCATTGGCCCAATTTATTTTTTTTTTAATTTTTTAATATAAGGTCCGATCCTTGTGGGGTCCGATGGTCGGACCAATCGGACCAATCGGACCCTACAGGATTTTTTTTTATTTTTTTAATCTATTATTATTTTTTATTTATTATTATTAATTTATTTTATATTGATTTATTATTTGTGTTATTAGTTATTTTTTTATTAATCATTATTAGTTATTAATTATTATTTTAGTTAATGTTTTAAGAATTATTTTTTTTTTTAGTTATTTTATTAACTATAAATTATGAATTATTATTAATTATTGTTTATTTTTTTAATCTATTATTATTTTTTATTTATTATTATTAATTTATTTTATATTGATTTATTATTTGTGTTATTAGTTATTTTTTTATTAATCATTATTAGTTATTAATTATTATTTTAGTTAATGTTTTAAGAATTATTTTTTTTTTAGTTATTTTATTAACTATAAATTATGAATTATTATTAATTATTGTTTATTTTTTATTGTTTGAGTAATAATTATTAATTATTTTTTATTATCAATTAATAATTATTTTTTAATTATTAAATTTTTTTTATTATGAATTATTAATTATTGTTTTATTATGAATTATGAATTATTATTTTATTATCAATTAATTATTATTGTTTTGTTATTAATGATTAATTAAGATTTTTTTCGGTGAGATTTTTGTTGTAAATTATAACTGTATTTTTTTAAATGTTTGTGACAGATTCAACTGTTAATGCGTGTGTTATGTATAATGGTGTTTGGGAGCTTGATGGTAGAGATTGGATTTATAAAGGGAGTGCCGCTTTGACAATTGACATTGATCCGAACCTAAGCTACTCGTGTTTGGTTGATGTTTTGTACGAAGAAGCTGGATGTTGACAAAGCGGAGTATGACTTGAAATTGGAAGTAAATTACAAGTACAGGAAAGGCTATGAGTATCCTCCTGAAGTTATTCGAAATGATAAGCGTGCAAGGTACTTTTTATCTACACTTGCGAAGAAGCCAGATGAATTTATTCCTTTGTTTGTGACTTTGTTAAAGAAGAATGTTTGCGTCGATCCTAGTCCCACACCAAGTTTTGTTAAGGATAATCGTAGCGAGGTTGGGAGTTTTGTTGGTCCAGAAACAAATCCAGAGGTGTTGGTTGCAGATGTATTACCTGAATTAAACAATATGATGCCGAGTGCTGATATTGTAGCACAAATGCCGTTCATCGATGGTTTTTTTAATGGTCCAGACCCTGAATGTTATGTTGAGGGCAATGATGGCGTAAGAGACGACCAAGGTGCAGAGGCCCCTGCTGCTGTACCTTTGAACTTGACTCCACTATCGTACCAAATACCGCCGAGGCCACCGACACGGAAAAGAATGCCTCGTAGAGAAAATTGTCAAACACCTGGTACTAGTAGTAGTCGTCCAGGTGAAACCAGTCATGCTAGAGGAACTACTGACAGTACAGGTCCTAATAATGGTAGAGAGACCAATGATATTAGTGGTCCTACTGATGCTCGAGGTACCAATGTGATCGGATGGAGCGATCCATTTTCTTCTTCGACAAGTTACGGTAAATTCAAGGAGAAAATGTATACAAGAGAAGACATCGAGGATCATAGTCATTATATATCTACGGGTGGCACACCAGGCGGGGAGTTACATGTGGGAAAGTTTTTTAGAGACAAAGAGCATTTAAAGATGGTTGTTGGCCCGTATGCAATGAAGAAAGGGTTTGACTACTACGTTAGGAAGTCCGGTACTGATATTTGGTACGTCACATGTAAGGATACAGATTGTGGGTGGAGATTAAGAGCGAAGAAGAACGTACTTTCTAACATGTTTGAGGTGAGTACATTTCATAATGTACATACATGTTCCCTTGATCTTCGAGGAAAAGATAACCGTCAAGCATCACCTGTAATAGTTGCCCATCTAATTAAGGATAAGTTCACAACTGACGGCTCGGATCAGTTGCCCTCTGATATAAGAAAAAGTATGCACAAGGATTACGGGATCCAAATGAGTTACGAAAAGGCATGGAGGTGCAGAGAGAAGGCAATACACCTGACTCGGGGTACACCTGAAGATTCGTACTCTTTATTACCTAGTTACTTGCACATGCTACAGTTGCGGAATCCAGGTACCATCACGGATTTTGTGGTAGAAGATGGTCGCTTCAAGTATTGTTTCTTCTCTCTGGGTCCTTCTATTCGGGGTTTTAAGTTTTGTCGACCTGTTATATGCGTTGATGGGTCTTTCTTGAAGACTAGGTATGGTGGGCAAATGTTGTGTGCAGTGGCTTTGGATGCAGGGAGTCATATCTTTCCGATAGCTTTTGCTATAGTGGACAGTGAAAACCACAATTCCTGGACCTATTTTATGAGAAAATTGAAAGAAACGATTGGTGATGTTGAGAACTTAGCTTTTGTTTCGGATAGGCATCAAAGTATTGTTCGTGCTTTGGATATCGTGTTCCCTGATGCACACCACGGTGCATGCTACCACCACATTATTATGAATGTCAACCACAAGTTCAAGACTGACGTCTTCACGAATCACATTTACACGTGTGCGTACACGTATTCAAGATCAGAGTTTCACAGAGAATTTGAGAACATTCGGGCCATGAATCCAGCGGTTGCAAAATATCTTGAGGAAATCGGATTTGAAAAATGGGTCCGGTCGTACTTTCCAGGGGTACGTTACAATGTAATGACGAGCAACTGGGCTGAGAGCTTCAACAACACAACTAAAGATGCAAGAGGCTTCCCGATCACTGCTGCTGTAGCATTCCTGAGGTCCAAAGTCCAGAAGTGGTTTGCTTCACGAAAAGAAAAAGCTGACAAGTGGACGAAACCCCTAGCACCAGAAATGGAGGAGGACTTGGCATTGCATTTTGAAAAAGGTCGGTTTTTGAACGTTGACTCATGCGGGCCTTACACGTTGCAGGTTCACCCTGGAAGAACAGTTCTCACCGGTGGCGTAGTGGACTTGCAGGAAAAGAGTTGCACTTGCGGCTTGTTCCAGTGCATGAAGTTTCCTTGTCCTCATGCATGTGCTGCATCTCAGGAGCGAAGTATTAGCGTGTACACACTATGCTCGCCATATTACACAACAGAATATTGGAGGAGAACATACGAAGGAACAATTATGCCAGTTGGTGACGAGGATGATTGGGAATTACCTGATGACATAAAGAACATGACGGCTTGAGTGCTCGTTGAGAAGCAACCAGTAGGGCGACCCAAGAAGCAAAAGGTTGGAAGAATTAAGAACAACCGAACTGCTTGTAATGGTGAAAGGATTATCAAATCACGAAAATGTAGCAAGTGTGGTGCCACGGGACACAACAGAAGCACTTGCACCTAACGAGGTTTAACATAAATTTTTAGTTTATTTGTATCGTGATGGGTTGGACTATTATGTATTGTTATTGAATTAATGTTGGACTATTTTAAACATTAGAATTTGTGATATTTTATGTTTACATAATTATTATAATTTGTTGCACGAAAGAAAGGCGTAAAATTTGTATGAACTCTTGAAAAAACATAAACATACCAATAAAAAAAAAACCATTTACATTGTTATCTTAATAAATACCAAATAAAAAAACATTTGTTCATGCTAAATTCTGGTAAAACAAATCTACACACCACCGCTCTCTAAATTTCTTCATATTCTCATCGTGCACATTATCAAACGTAGTCTCCAGCATACTATGCTCGATGTGCTCTATCACGTACATCCCGCAGTTACCGCTGTATGAGACAATAAAAAGTAAATGAATAAAAGTGTGCAAATTAAATTCAAGTTAAATAACAAAAAAAAAATCAATTGTAATTAAGTTACCTTGTCTTTGTCTGTGGAACAACGGCCCGATCCATGACTTTTGAAGTGAAATTTCTGACCTGGCTCTCTGAGGCGGTAAGTTGAGGCAAGAGGATCATGTCATGACTCTCGAATAGGCCAGCCTGCAGCAGCAAATTTGGTAGTAATTTTTCCCACATTGCCAGGTGACGGTTCAATTCGTTCGGGGAAATCGATCCGAGGCTGGAGTCAAATATGTTCAACAACCAATGATCCAGATCTATCTCTAATGCCACCCAATGCTTTGCTCCATCGAAGTAGAGGGCCATATATATTCTCTCCTTGTTCTTCCAACTGGCCAAGAATTGACTTTCATCCCCTCGAATCAAATCTAATATGCCCTCGTCCCACTGATAGTTAGCCTGCTCATCACCCGCAGCTTCCCACCGAGCAATAACTCCTGCTGGGAAAATACACGGCATTATGACACATCTATTCGGGTAGGACTCGGGATAAAAGTGTTGCCGCCTCCTCATCAAATGGAATGCCGCATCCAAATGCTAAAACATGAAAATTAAATATGTCAGAGTTAAATAAAAAAGAGTTAGATAAAGTCTTTAAAAGCAAAAGCAGTAAAAAAATCTTACAAACTTACATCGTTCCCAAGCCAAAATTTTGGAGTATGCAGTTCGAGGAACCAAGACGAATGGTATTGACCGGTGAAGCACTCTCTCGGGTAATTGTTCACAATCTGGCCGAGTACCCAATTGTGAAAAGTCTTGAGCAGCTTCCGATCAACCACTCTAAGTGGGTCCGCATTCACGAGTGTCGAAGTAGCCCTAGCATTCTTCTTCATTTCAGTGTACTCAGCGAACCACCTAGGCCGCCTTCTCTTCCTCCGGTTCTCCATGACTTCTGGAGCTGTCTCTAACACCTGCACCTCAGAATCCTGAGTATCCCCGATGCTGGTGATATTCGTCTTCTCAGGTGTACAGAACATGTCATCATCATCCGGTTGGTAATCATTTGGGAGAATGAAGTCATCTTCCGGTGTCTGAGCCTCCTCTTCCGGTTGTGGCTGTGGCTGTGGCTGTGGCTGTGAATCTGCTGCCGGCCTTCCAGGATCTTGCAGGAGCGTCATTATCGTCTTCAACTGATCCATAATCGCTGTTTGTCCTCTTAGCAGAGCGGCCTGCCCCCTCTCCACAGTCTCCAACCTTGCCAAAATGGCAGGGTATACTGGATCGCGAGCCTCCGAGGTGCTGGGAATGGAAGCTGACGGGGGAACAGGAGGACCCTGTGACGCTGCAAGTGAGTCAACACCAGACCCATCAGGAACTGAAGCTGCAGATGGGTCAACACCAGACCCATCAGGAACTGAAGCTGGAGATGGGTCAACACCAGACCCATCTGGAACCGCGCGGTGCACGTGGAGGAGACGGTGGAGGTGGTGTAGAGTCTTTAAATATTCGGGCTGCCTCCGCTCGTTCTTCCAATGTGGAGGCAAGCTTTTCGGCCTGGCTTCGCAAAGCATCCTGTGTTGGTTGCCCATCCTCACCCAACACAAGTTCCTCCAAATCAACAAATAACGGAGGCCCGACCCGGTTATGTAACTCACAAACTCAATCTCGTTCGGCCGAGGACATAACACGGAGTACACTGTCAACTGAAAAATATAACAAATATATTAATATAATATATGGAAATTAACATGAATTCAAAATAAAGCGTAACAAACTTACATTTTTAGCAAATAATCTGGTCACTTCATCCTTCCCGAGTGTAGTTTTCGGCTTACTCTCCCAGTTGACCATTCTCGGAAAGCCATGCGACCTCCTCACTGCATACTCGTTGCCCAGCTGTAATATGGCCTCGTATGCCCAATACTGCAACGCTGCAGCATAGCCGTAGGCTGAGTATTTTGCCTCCTTCTGAGTTACTCCCTTCTCAATCTTTTTCAACATCTTATTCTTCACATCCAAGTAATCCTTGTTACAACTTTCCATCAGCTTGGTGTAAGAAATCTTTCCCCAGGGATACTCGTAGAAGAATGGAAGGTTATCAACCATTCTTATCACAAAAGGAGGAACGGCAGTCTTCTCCTCCTTACCAGTGAGGACGCCCATAACAAACAAGGCCATCCCCAACTTGTAAACATCATCGCCTTCGTGCAGCCTCTCAAAAACTCGCGCAGCTTGGCCGAAGGTGATCGAAGCACTACCGTTGAAATATTCCCGAATCAATAGGCCGAGCTTCCATTTTGTTTGATGTCTTCCTCAGTAGGGCCGGGCAATAAGTTTAACCCGGTGACCAAGCCGAACTCCACCCTCCCAAATCTACATCTCTTCCTTCCCACATAGAAATGCACCTCGTCCGGCTTGTCAGATTTTATTTTGTGAAGCATCAACTGATGAAAAAATGCTCCATAAAATTGTATGGGCGCTCTCTCGAAAAACTGTTTGAAAGGGGATTCCCTCACCCTGTCCAATAGGTTAAATTCTTCAAATTTAGCCTTAATCTTCGGGTAGTAGTAACTACCCCCGCGCCATGTGACACGGCCAGTGTAATGGTCCGACACTGGAATTATAAGATGTGCACTTCCCTGAAAAAAAAAAACCAACAACGATAATTAATAATTAATAATACAAAAATACAACAATTATTGTTTCTTTAATAATAAAAAAAAATTACCAATTTGAAATACCCCTCTCATTTTACCAATTTAGGGGGAAAATAAATAAAAAAGAAAACAATATCAAATAATTAATATAAAACAATTATTAATAAAAAATAATTAATAAAACAATAACTAATAAATAACATAAAATAATTATTAATAAAAAAATAGAACAATAATTAATAATTAATAATAAAACAATAATTAATTATTAATAATAAAAAAAATTATTAATAAAACAATTATAAATAATTAATATAAAATAATTATTAATAAAAAAATAAAACAATAATTGAAAATTAATAATAAAACAATAATTAGTAATTATAACTAAAACAATAATTAATAATTCATATAAAATAATTATCAATATGAAATAATCAATAAAACAATAAATAATAAATAATACAAAATAATTATTACTAGAAAAAAATACTAATTCATAATTAATAACAAAACAATAATTAATCATTAATAATAATAAAACTATTAATAAAATAATTATCAATCATTAATATAAAACAATTATTAATAAACAAATTAATAATATAATAATTATTAATAATTAATAAAACAATTATTAATAATTATTGTAAAACAATTATTAATAATTAATAATAAAAAATAATTAATAGTTACTATAAAACAATTATTAATATAAAACAATACCTAATAAATAATATAAAATAATTATTAATTAAAAAAACAATAATCAATAATTAATAACAAAACAATAACTAATACTAAAACAATAATTAATAATTACTCAAACAACATAACTAATAATTAAAAAACAATGAAAATTAAAAAAAATAATAAATACAAAATTATTAATTGGTAATCAAACAATAACTAATTACTAATTAATAATAATAAAAAAAAAAAAAAATCAACCCACGGGTGGGTCCGATGGGTCCGATTGGACCCCAATCGGACCCATCGGTCCATGCACTATGCATCGGCCCACCTTAAAATACGAAAGCCAAAAAAAACTTTGGACCGATGGGTCCGATTGGCCCGATAGAGTGCCCATCGGACCCATCGGTCCATACACTAAGCATCGGCCCATCACCCCAAAACCAGCCCCATCGGTCCTATCATCTAACCATCGGACCCGAGCCAAATGAGCCATCGGACCATCGGACCAGATGGAACAATCGGACAACCATCTTCCCCAGATCCGAATGGCCACACAGTCCCATTTTCACCATTTTCACAGTCCGATCACGGACCCGAATCCCATTTTCACAACAAAATTCCTAAATCTAAACAATAATATTTCAGAAACAATCTAAACTCTTTCTAAAAAAACAAAAAAAAAACACATACCTTTGACATTTTCGGAGTGGGTCGGGGTCGGGGTTGCGAGCGTTGGGGTTGCGAGTTGGTCCGACTGTGTGCTCAACGTTGGGGGTGGGAAATCGGCCGACTGTGTGCGATTTTACTTTTGGGTTTGGGGTGGGTTTGGTTTCGGCAGAGAGACGAAGAGAGAGGATGAGAGATGCTGATTTCAAATGAGAGGGGTAGTTTAGGAAAATTGTTTAAATGGTCATATATTACCAATTTTAATAACTTTGCATTTAGGGGAAAATTTTTTAGGTAATGTAAGCATATTAATTCAAATATCACAAATGACTTTTACATTGTTGGAGATTTTTCATTACAAGAGAAAATACCAGGAGTATAATCAAAATACATAAAATAAAAATAAATGTATTAGCATCAAGATTACATGAGTAGAAGAATAAGAGATCACAACTATTTACAATAATAATATATAACACTATGAATATAAAAAAAAAAAAATATATCTCAGGCTTATAAACGAAGTTAAAAAACTTTACCTTAAAAGTCATTTTTTTTTCCTTATACGGTCACTTAGGGACTATTAAAGATTTATCAAGCCAAATATGCTCAGTATAATATCTAAATAATATCTAAAGATGAACATTATATCCTCACAAGATTCTAGCCACACAATTAGTATTTTCAACTTCATGTATCACAAGTGAATAAATAGTGAGTATTTATTGAGTTTTCACTCCTATATAAACATGAATAGCCACCATAAAATTTTTGGTTGTTACCAATCATAAAATGGATGTTTATGGTATTAAATGGATCATTTAGAAGTGTTTTGAGTTCTTAAAAAGGCTCCCAATGTTCAAAAAATGCATATAATGCCTTGCTGAAAAAAAAATCTATTTTTTCAGCTTTAGTTCATTTTTTTTCTAAAGTATTCCAAACTACTCCCACTTGATTTTGATCTATTTATATATTTTATAAAAATCTCCACCAGCAATATTTTTAATAACTGTCATTCATTCACATTTATAAATAATTACTAATATCTTTTACTATTAATTTAAAAGTAAAAAAAAAAATAAGAATTACATATTCAAGTGATGGTCAAATTGAAGAATTTGTAATTCTTATTTTGTGATCACTCTATACACATTTTGTAACTCTATTGGACGAAACTATTATTTTGCTATACTTAAATATTTAATCTAAATGATCCAAAGATATAGTAGTAATTAGGTAAATGTAGTAATCAGTGGGGTCATCTATTGCTACTTATGTTGCTGCTTCTGAGATTATACCCTTAACCATTACACGGAAAGTGGACAAATGCCTTCGGGATTTCTGGTGGGGGGACACAGAGGAAAAGAAGACAATGCACACCATTGCATGGAATTCCTTGTGTCAGTCTAAGCTTAGAGGTGGTCTCGGTTTCAGATGTGTGGAAACAGTTAATAAAGCCTTCATTCTGAAATGGGCTTGGAAGGCTCTCACGGATGACTCAAGCATGTGGAGTCAAGTGATCAAAGCCAAATATTTGAAAGATAGGAACTTCTTGGATGTTGAGCAAAACTGTGGGGACTCGGGTATGTGGAAAGCAATTCTTAAAAGCCGAACTCTACTCAATAACAGTATCTGCAGGAAAATAAGGAACGGGGCTGATACTTCGTTATGGTTTGATCCATGGGTGCCGTCTAGCAACAGCCGCCCGACACCTTTAAAAGATGCAACTTTGGGGGTGGCATGGGTAAAACAATTCATAAACGAAAACAACCAGTGGAATGTCCACATGTTGCGGGAGTGGTTTCACCGGAATGATGTTAAGGCCATCCTTAATATCGACCTCCCTCAGGGCGATGCGAGAGACAGTTGGTTATGGATGGGGGAACCAAATGGAAATTTTTCCATCAAATCGGCTTGTCGACTAGTTAAAGGTCATACTGAGACTACTACATCTTCCCCAACATGGAAAACAATATGGAATTCCAAGGTGCACCATCGTTTGAAGTTCCTATGGTGGCAACTTGTTCGAGATTCTTTTCCAACAAGGGGTAAGCTGTCAACATTCATGGATCTTCCTTCCAATTTATGCCCTTTATGTGACCAACAAATAGAGACTACTATGCACCTATTCTGGAAGTGTAATTTAGCCAAAGCCATCTGGTTTAATACTCGATGGGGAATTCAGACTGAATGTGTTATGGTGGATAATTGGAACGATTGGGAACTCTGGTTTCTCATGGATGGGAACCGACCACAGGGCGTATCCTTTGATGAATTCATGACAACAACTCTTTGTATCCTGGAAACAATTTGGAAGGAAAGGAATAAGAAGATTCATGGCACTGCTGCAACACCATTAACTCAACTCAATGAGCAGATTCGCAGAAAAGTGGTGGATCATGAGATGGTAACCACTAATGGTTTGAGAGAGCTGACTGCCTGGAAGCCGCCCCCAGTTGGATGGGTCTGCAGCAACTCGGATGTAGCGATCTCTCAAGACAGTTCTTTCTTGGCAGCAGTGATCCGGAATGATAAGGGGGAAGTGTGTGCCATTAAAACTGGTAAAAGTGTGGTTACAGACCCGGAGATTGGTGAAGCCTTGGCACTTTGCATGGCGGCTGAGCTTGTGAACTCTTTGGGATATGATCAGCTATGTTTTCAATGTGATAATTTGACTGTCACCAATGTGATGCAACCTCGGGCAGCAGCAGCATCCCACTTCAAACTGGAGACAGCAAAGGATCGATTCACCAATTATTGCAGTAAATTTAGGAGTTGGGATCTCATCCACACTCCAAGAGCCTGCAATTTCATTGCCCACAACGTTGCAAAATGGGCTCGACTCACAAACACTGTCGGGAGTATTAATCCTGTGACTTTGGAGACAAATATTCTGGATGATTATGTGGAGTGGAGCCATGATAACGGGTGATGTTAGGAGGATTCTCTGAGATTTTTCTTATTGCCGCTTTGTTTTAGTTTAGTCCTTGTTGTGCTTTCGTTCGTTTTTTCTTTGTTTTTGGGTTTCCTGCTGTTTGGTTGTTTTAGACTCTTTTGTATGTGTTGGTTGTTCAATGAATTGGGTGCCGAGGCACCCTACCATTTATCAAAAAAAAAAAAAAAAAAATTAGGTAAATGTACATTTTAAGTCACGTAGATAAATGACCCTTTTATGTTATTTAATCCTTAAATTTTCATTTGCCACATAAAATTTTCTTATTTCTCACGTTTTTAATGTTTAACCTATATTTTTTATTTTTTATTTTTCTTCATCATTTTTTTATTATTTAGAAGAATATCACTTAAATATTGTGGATGATATTTATTTTTAATTATATATAAAAATTCACTACAAAAAAAAATTGCTACTTTTAGTGACAACTTTTTAGTCACAACATAATTTTTTTGTGACTAAATGTGACTTTTTGTCACAACAAAATGTTTGTGACTAAAACATAGTATTTAATTACAAGTTTTCACTAATTTAGTTTTAGTCACAACAAATATTGTGACTAAATATACATTTAGTCACAACAAATTGTAATTTTTATGACTAATACTTTTAGTCACAAACCTTTTAGTCATAATATAAGAATAATAATTTATAATTAGTCACAATTTTTTTACTTTTAGTCACAAGTTTTGTTGTGACTAAAAGTAAAATTTTTTGTAGTGATTATATATAATTTTTTTTTGATATAGCATGTATATTTTAATGGTGGTGTATATATTTGAATAATAATATTCTAATTTTATTTTTATTAAGAAAACATATGGAATATAAATTTATTATTGAGTATATTGATTTTTTGTTTTACCTATCAAATATATTGTGTTACATACAATATATAGGGATTATTTCACATATACACAAAAATAATAAAAAAATTACAAAAATAAAGTTTTATAGAATTTTAAAATTTTTTACATTTTTTTATTTTATTTACAGAAAATACAGTATTTTTATGTTGTACTCTTGTTCATTTGTTGTTGGCTTTTTGTTATCTGTATGTTATTTTTTTATTGTTGTTTTGATGTTATTTAGATGTTACTTTTTTTTATAGTTTTGTTGTTGCTTTCGTGTAGTTTCTATGAAAAACTGTAAAAATGTAAAAAAAAAAAAAAATTAAACGTAAAAATGTAATTTTTTTTAACAAAAAATAGTGTCTTATGTAATTATCTGATATATATATATATATATGATGATATGATATATTTAATTTGTTATATTTGTTATTTTACTAATTTTTTTTTAAAAAAAAATACACATTTACCTAATTAATAATATAGGAAAATTTACGTGGTATACTAAGTTTTGCTATTTTTTTTACAAAAATACTGTCTGACGGTATTTTTTTATATTTTTACTGTATCTTTTAATAAGTTTCATACTGCAATATACTATGTTAAGTTTTCACTGTTGTTCTACTGGTATTTTTTTAGTTATTTTACTGTTGTTTTGAGTTATTATGTTTTGTGTTCTACTGATATTTTATAAAAATACACTATTTTTGAAAAGATTTCCGTATGACAGTATTTTTGTAAGTTTCCCTTAATATATGTGTTTGGGGTCATTCCTCTCCTAGCCCAAATATTTGAAAAACCCCAATAGTCAATTGGTCTTAAATTAGTCCTGTGCTCTTTTTGGGCCTTTCTAGGTGGACTTTAATAAAAAAGTTAAGCCCACTAATAATTAACCCTCCATAATGATCTCTAAGACTTTTTTTTTTTTTTTGAAAATTATACTCTATACTTTTTTTATATTGTCCTCTTTTATTTTTACTCTCTTTTTTAAAGTTTATTATTTTTACTTCTTTTTTTAAATATTGTACCAATTTTATCCATGTCACTTCAAGATACTCTCCTCTCCATATGACTCTCTTATGTCAAGATATTTTGAGTATAATACATATAAAAAGAACCATGTTTCAACTAAATATAAAAATAAAAGTAAATTTAATTAATTAATTAATAAAAATGATATTTTTTAACTTCTTCTTCTTTTTTTTTTTGGAAAATGATCATTAAGACTTAATTAGACTTTATTTTGGGCTCAATTTAACTCAATTTTATAAGAAAACGGTAAGATGTTTAGTCCCTTCTAAGCTCTAATCCCTTTCCAAAAATAGATTTTTTCTAAAGAAGTAATCAAAAGACTATTTCTGAAAGTTTCAATTTTTCTTTTCTGGCAGCAACTAGAAGTAATAATTTTTAATGGGTTTTATTATTATTGATTAGACTTGTTGGTGAAATATTTTGCTTCTAATGGATGAGCATGAGGTGAAATTGAAGACACCAATAATCATGGTTACAACGCAAGTTCATGTATCATTAACAAGTAATGAAATAGAAAGTAGAATATCCTTCCACAAAAATTGAGTATTAATTACCAATAAATAAATTTTCTAGTTCTATGTAGTCAATAAAATTTCTATTGGAAAATAATATGATAAAAAAATAAAAAAACTAAAATTAACAACCGAAATAAAAGACAAATTATGAAGAATTTAATTGTATGAATAGACACTAGGGAAGGTAATTTAACTATTTATATACTCCATAGCTCAATAGATAATACAATTTCAACTATTCATTTTTATATATTTATATATTAAATGTAATTATTTAATAGAATTTTTTATTTAACTTTTTTTTTTTTTTTAAATTCTGTTAAAATTAATGTGACATTAACTATTAAATAATTTCAAATAAAAAATATTTTATATAATTGAAGTAATTTATATATCGCATCCTTTTCTTCTTAGAAACCGAGCTGAACCCCCAAAATACTCGTATTCATAACTTGCTCTCTTCATCTTCAAACCATTCATTGACACCATTGAAGTTCTCATTGTCTAAGCTGAAACACTACAATAAGATGTTTTTTTTGAGAATTGTCGAAGTAGTGATTTAATTTATGTCGTATGATGGAATTGCCTTTTATTTTATGGATAGAGGTAATAGAATTACGTTTTTTTTTTTGTTTGCAGTGTAGATTATGTTTGGGAGAAAAATCAGCAAGCTCAAATTATTATAAAAAATGCCAAAAGTCAGAAAAGGCCCATTTTATAAGAAATACTATATATATAAGATATATCCTAGGTGAAATAAGCATATAGGTGGAAGAGTTAGATACTAAAATAGATGACATATCTCAGATAGGATGAGATAACTCAGAAGAGATGACTTATCTCGGTTGGCTGGCATATCTCGGTCGGTCGACATATCTAGATCAACTGGCGTATCTTGGTTGGCCAGCGAGGTGACATACTTTTCATGGGATGACATAGCCTCGATGACATAAACATAAACAAAATAATGACTTACATTCAAGATGGAAGGTATATCCAAAATAGATGACTTACATTCAAGATAAAGAACATATACAAGACTAATGACTTAAATATCCTATATGAAAGCTACACATTATGTATAAAAGAGATATAAATATGGACACTTAAGATAAAATAAAGGACATTTGTCAAAATATATAAAGATACCTCATAGAAAGTAATAAACATATGTCAAAGTAAAATCTTGTTACGTTGACACGTAAGGGTAAAAGAATGATATAAATAAAGGAGGTAGTATAAAAAGGAAATTCCTTTTGGGGGTGGGAGAAAAAGAAAAGATCAAGAATAATAAAATAAATTCTTGACTATTTTTTTATCAATGATAAAATCATTTTTGGTCAAAACAGACTATATTATTCTCAAAACAGACTATATTTTTGGTCAAAATAGAGGAAGTGGGCATTTTGCTGAGACTGTAGAAGTCGTGAAGGTCTTTATTTCTATGTCGTTTATTGTTGTATCTGACTGACTATATTTTACTTTTCAGTTTTTTGATTGTATTTTGTTAGAACTTAGGTAATATTGAATTACGAGATTGGAATGAGGAGAGTTATTTTTATGGCTTACATAATTTTTTTTTTCCAGAATGTAAAGTCTGAAATCATTGTTGAGTGTTTAACTTCTAATTTTAGGGCTGACTTGACTGTTGTGGACAATTTGGTCCACTCAGGATTATATATATTTGCACACAACTTTGAAGTTGTTAAACGTCTCCAATGAATTGTTTAAGATCCTTGAGCTGGGTAAGAATATGTAACAATCAATCTAAATTCTATTATATATTTCTTGTAAATGTGGATTTTTATATGATTGTGCTAAAGTGCTTTCAATTTTTATGGAATTTTAATACTTATTGTTTGATTTTGATTTATCTTTGGAGAGAGAAATAGGGAAAGTAAAAAACAATAAGAACAAATTGTATTCACAGAAACATAAATATATAAAAGTATCTTCTATATCTAAGATATATACTTTTTCTTTATTTTTTCTGTGAACGTATTTTTGCATGATTTATATAGCTTGAATAAGTGTTCAAAGAGTTTTAAGTGGTGGGTTTTGGATTGGAGAGCATAAGCAGCCTCCTATAAAGAGAAGGTACTGAGTTTATCTCTATATAGTCGTATATGTTGGATAGTATGTGTCTATTGACTTGTAATTCTAATTTTTAGATTCTTATGTTTATGGATTGAATGTCATAGGCTGCTAAGAGAAGTCTCCACTACAAAAAATCTTACTTTTAGTCACAACAAAACTTGTGACTAAAAGTAAAAAAATTGTGACTAATTACAAATTATTATTCTTATGTTATGACTAAAAGGTCCGTGGCTAAAGGTATTAGTCACAAAAATTACAATTTGTTGTGACTAAATGTATTTTTAATCACAATACTTATTGTGACTAAAACTAAATTAGTGACAACTTGTAACTAATTAAATACTATGTTTTGGTCACAAGTAACATTTTGTTGTGACTAAAAGTCACATTTAGTCACAAAAAAATTATGTTGTGACTAAAAAATTATCACTAAAAGTAGCAATTTTTTTGTAGTGCTGGCTCAAGGAGGAGAAAGTCAATTTAATAGAGTCATCTTAATTAATCCATAGCATGCCAGAGAGTTATCCAAGGTCTTTTTTTTTTTTCAATGAATTAATCAATTTTCTTTGAGATTATTGAAATGCTTTCTAATGATACAATACAATGAGTTATTAGTGTATAGTGAAAAATAGTATTATATATCTCTGTGAGTTCAACATTCCACCTTATTGGTAATAAGAATTATGATTAGTGTATGTAACTTTTATATGATGGAAGTTAATTGTTTCACTCTTGCATTAGCCTTCCTTATTAATGTGCTTATCAATTTTGTTAGTGAAACTGTTTGCAATTTTCTTCAAATCGAATCTTCAAGATCAAAGAGTTGTTTAACTTAACTAAAATTCATTTTACTTTGTAGTCTTCTATTACTTTGTAGTCTTCTATTATGTGGATGTCTTCTATTACTTTGTAGTCTTTGTTTTATGTTGAAGAGCTTTGCAATTATTTTACTTTCTATTTTTCATGAATGACTTCTTCCTTTATATTTCTCCCTAAGATTGTGTATCTGTCTTAGGCAGTTCAATAAATTTTATTGTATTTTTTGTTGACATATTGTAAGAGTTCCACCATCATAGGAACAATACATTATGCAAGTCAGATTGTATTATTATTCTTTATTAATAACTGATACGTACTCAAAAATCTAGCAAAGTTCTAAACATGCTGGTCTTAGAAAATCAAGGCTTTACAGTTCTTAACATGTTGGTCTTAGAAAATTAGGGCTTTCCTTTTTCACTTCTTGCTTGGCTATTGTACCTAACTTGATAGTTGCACTTTTGGAGGCTTTGCTCGGGCTGGAAGGATTATCACTATTGCATCTGTAAGTTATTCTACTCATTTGATTAATTTATATATATATATTTCAAGTCTATATTCTTATATTACATTTAGTTTTGTAGGTGATTTTGTTATTTGACATTCCTTTTATCCTACTTGTCAAGTTCACAATCAACAAAATCAATTGGGACGTATGTAAAATCTGTTGGGGTAAACCTCATGCGTACACAACCTAAAACCTTTAAAAATATGTAAAAATATGTAATGATGTCATAGTTTTTAATCTTTTATACTAGATGTATGATCTATGTTCTATAAACAACATTTCTAAATTTTAGTACTTGAATCATTTGCTATTTCATTAATTATGGTCATATAAATAAATATATATATGTGCACTTACATTTTATATTCATTCTGACCAAACTATTAAATTAATAGAATAATTTAATTACTATGGCATAAATGTAATTAATAATTTATAATACTATTACTAATACTAATTTTTAAGTAGGAATAAATAAACTGACATTTATAATTAAAACTAGATAAAACATGCAGGTGACAAGTCACGTGTAGAATTCTTTCCAAAATTTATTACATGTGTTGTGTGACAAATTAGATTCAATCACTAAAATGAATATTTTTTCTTCAATTTTTACCATAATTTCAAACTTTATCATATTGCGAAATGACCAATACATATAATTAGTTTTTTTTTTTTTAAAAAAAAAAACATTTTATTTTTTGTCCCAATTCAAAATAACTTATATTTTGAGAGATTGTTTTTAGGATAAATTATTATATTAAAAGTACTTATAATCATATTTTTACAATAATTGTTTTTCAGTTATATATTTAATATAATTATATTTACTTTGTTTGATGGAAACATATAAATTTTTCATTAAGGTAATTAGGTACGAAACTTTCTTATGTTTTAGTTTTTATATACATAATTCTTTGTTCTTTTTTTTTTTTTTTTTTTTGTAGCAACACTCCTTTAGCTTTATTTCTATTTGTAAATTTGAACCAGTTAAATTAAAATTTTAAATGTTAACTGAGATTGTCACCGTGTACACCTGTATATACATGACACTAAAATCTCAAAGTTAATAAAAACATATCTTGCATACAAAAGTGTTCACAGTGAAAATCCAACTAACTTTTAATGGTAAAATTTTAACAGGCGTCTCAAATTTGCAATCGAAAATTAAAGGAGTATTGTCACAAAAAAAAATTAAAATATTAAGTAAATAAAAATTTAAACATAAAAAAAATTTTGACGCCGACAATTACTCTTTTTTTATTATTATGTTTTTGAAAATACATATTGCTACAAAAATATGTATTTAATTGAGTACTATTGAGATAAATTTTTTTTAAAAAAGAAAAAATTAGAGAGATAAATTTATTCAATTCTATTTGTCAAACTATGTAATTTTTAGTTTATTTAGAATGTATTTAAATAATTTAGTTCAAAACCATAATAAATTTAAATAAATAATAGCAAAAATAATTATTAGATTATATTACGAAAAACAAAAATCAATATTTTTAACACATATAAAAACAATCTTTCTCACATAATAATTTTGAGGATTAAAAATATATAATACAAATTAACAATAAATTTTAGTATACATGGTTGTTTAGGAGGTTATTATATATTATTGTATGTATATTTTTATACTACTTAGAAGTTACGTGCCAAGACACGTAAATATTAGTTTTATTTAAAGTTTAATTCTTTGTTGTTTTATTTAGATTGTATCTAAATGTATGATCATGCGAATGATTTGTTTTATTAAAGTAATATGTGTGCTATCATATTTGGTTAGTACAATATAATTGGGTATATATTTATGTTGTTAATTCCATTTTTGGCATATTTAATTGACAAAAATATTTTATTATTCTTTGTATATTTCGGCTGGCATATATTGATATGGTTTCTCTATTTGTATATATCTAAACTTGGAAGGAAAGTTGACTAGCTTTCCTATTTATGGAAATTGAGGTAAATATGGTAAGTTTTGATTACACATTAATTCTTTGCTAACCAGCTGTTATTCTGATCTTGTGTTGAGTTTCCCATTTTCTAAGATCAGGTTTCTTGAAGAGAAAACCGGAGCTAAACTTTCCTTTTTTATAAAAGGAAAGTTGTAGTTACTGCCCACGATTCTGTAGGTACAGAAACGAAAATTCCTGGACTGATTGAAGAATTATTTTAGGGAAGTTTCTAGTGGGTTGAAGTCTTGTTCAGACTGCATGTAAGCTGTCTATGTGATGTATATTAATTATAAATACATCTTATAGTAGCTAGGTTTTGTATCTCTTTCACACACTTAGAATTGTATTCATATCTTAAGGAAAAAGTGTCTTTGTTTTGTTAACTCTTTTATTCACTTTCATATCTTAAGAAAAGAGTGTCTTTGTTATATAGAGAAGAGTTGTTCTACTCTTACTCTGTTTATTTGTTGTTTGTATTGTCTTGAGTCTGTATTCAAGTCTACAACGAAGAAGAACATCAGTGCACCTTCGGGAGAAGGTATTTACAAGCTTTCGGGAGATTGCTTTTGAAGTCTTGCATCGGGAGGATACAAGCACACCTTCGGGAGAAGGGTTTTTACAAGCTTTCGGAAGATTGCTTTTGAAGTCTTGCATCGGGATGATACAAGCACACAACATTCGGGAGATGGTTGTATAGGCTTTTGGGAGATAACCTTTAAGCCTTGAATCGGGAGGATTGAAGCACTCTTCAAGGTGATCGAAGGGAGTTCGAGCTCTTGGAGTTTTATCAAGATTCGGTTAGTAGGTGGAATACATCAAGCTTGCGGCATACAATAAGAGGGAGTCTATTTATGCATAAGTCAATTACTTTGTATTTTTGATACCGATCTAATGAATCTTATCTCTGGGCGTGGCCCCGTGGACTAGTAACAATCTGAAAGGATTGTTGAAACTACGTACAAAAATCTTGTGTGTTTTTACTTTTATGCACTGTTTGTTTTTCTGGGTTTCTCTGGAGTTACAGAGTTGTATTCTGTAACTACAGAAAACATTTTCGCATACGCTTTTATTATTCCGCATTTAATTAATCACTTAATTAAATAATCAAACTGGGAATACTAAAATACAGAATTTCAATTGGTATCAGAGAAAGTCACTAAATTCTTAGTGAGATCTTGAGGTTATTCCGTTTAGCTTGTTTTGTGTGAGATGTCTTTGTTTGCAGAAGGAAGTTCTATCTCTAGACCTCCTCTATTGAATGAGTCGAATTATCCTTATTGGAAGGTCAGAATGAGAGCATTCATCAAATCGCAAGATGAGAAGGCATGGAGAGCTATTCTTACAGGTTGGTCTCAACCTACTGAAAATGATGAAAAAGGTAATACTCAGGTAAAATCTGAACTCAGTTGGACCACTGAAGATGAAAAATTGTCTGGTTATAATAATAAAGCTTTACATGCTATTTTTAATGGTGTTGGTGAAGGCTTTATTAAATTAATCTCATCTTGTGAATCTGCAAAGGAAGCATGGGAAATCCTTCAAATTCAATTTGAAGGTACTCCTGATGTAAAGAGATCACGATTTACCATGTTGCAAACTAGATTTGATGAATTGAGAATGTTAGATACTGAAACTTTAAATGATTTTTATGAAAGATTATCTGATATTTCTAATGAGTTCTTTGCCTTGGGAGAAAAATTAGATGAATCTGTCTTGGTTCGAAAAATTGTTCGAGTTCTTCCTGACAGGTTTGATACAAAATTGCTTGCAATGGAAGAGGCAAAAGACTTTGGCAAAATGAAGGTTGAGGAACTCATGGGATCTTTAAGAACTTTTGAGTTGAATCAACAGATCAAGAAAAAAAGTAAGCAAAGTCTCTCGAATGAGAAAATCAAAGGTAATGCTTTCAATGATTCTGAAATTATTGTTTCTGATGATGAAAATGATGATGAAATGGCCTTGTTAGCAAAAAATTTCCAAAGATACATGAAATCTGTTGGAAATAAAATGAACTTTTCAAAGAACTCAAATGGTAACATTTCAAGTAACAATCCCTCTAAACCTTTTTCATCTAACAAAAGTATTCGTTGCAGAGAGTGTGAAGGTTATGGTCATATTCAATCTGAATGTGCCAATACCTTAAAGAAAAATAAAAAGGGATTGAATGTTACCTGGAGTGATGATTCTGAAAGTAGTGAAGATGAAAAAGAAAAATTTGCTCCAACAAGTGTTTTGTCAAGAAATTTGCAGGAAAAAGGAAAATTCATGGGCATGAATAATACTTCGATCGATGACAACAAGGAAGAATCTAGATCCAAATCAGATGAGTCAGAAATTGATGAGAATTCTATGGCTGAATCCTACAAGGTAATGTTTGGTAAGTGGTTGGAAACATGTGCTGAAAATCGCTCCCTGGTTAAAGATAATAAAGTCTTGTGTAACAACATTAATGAGCTGGAAGATAAACTTAAATGTTGTGAATCTGAACTGTCTTTAAAAGAGTCAAAGATTATTTCTTTAACCAAGGAAATTGATAACATTAAAAAGAATGTTAAAATGCTAAATCCAGGTTCCACCATCTTTGAAAAAATTCAAAAATCTGGCCAATCTAATCATGTGGGGCTGGGTTATGTTCCAAATCAACCCGATTCTAATACTACTTTTGTTAAAACTAATAGTTTTGTTTCTGGAAGAACTGTTTCTACTTCGCAGGTTTCTGTTTCTACAGCAAAGCACTCTGCTGTTACAGAAAAGAAGCAACACGGTAAGTTTGACAATTTCAAAGGGATTGGAAGACGTTTCATTCCTATTTGCCATTTTTGTGGAATAAAAGGTCACATTCGACCTAAGTGCATAACCATGCAAAACATGTTTAAATCTAATTATCTTGGAAATAAACATGTTTTACAAAAACAAAAATGGGTTGTCAAAAACAAATGCTTGGTAGGTTCTACTTGTTTTAAAACTGCTGCTTCTAACATGTGGTATTTTGATAGTGGTTGTTCTAGACACATGACAGGTGAAAAAGAATTTCTTGAGAACATTAGACCAATGCAGTGTGAAGAAGTTACTTTTGGTAACGGTCTTGTTGGAAAAGTCATAGGGATAGGAACCCTCAATTTCGAAGGGCTTCCTAGACTGAAGAATGTCATGTTGGTTGATGGACTAAAAGCTAATCTTCTTAGCATTAGTCAAATTTGTGATCAGGATTATACTATGAGCTTTGATAGTAATCATTGTTATGTGTATAATATTCTTGATGAAATTGTCTTGCAAGGGTTCACATCTAATGATAACTGTTACACCATCACTACCTATGCTACTTGTCATTCTGTTATTGATAACACCACCGATTTATGGGATGAAAAACTTGGTCATATTCATTTTAAAAATCTGAGGAGATTGTCTAATGCAGGAATTGTTCGAGGATTACCTAAATTAAGTAAGGAGTCTTTGGAAAAATGTGGACCATGTCAGCTTGGTAAGCAACTGAAAATTTCTCATAAGAGTGTTTCTGATGTGAATACTTCCAGAGTTCTCGAACTCCTACATATGGACTTAATGGGTCCAATCCAGGTTGAAAGCTTGAATGGTAAGAGGTATATTTTTATGTGTGTTGATGATTTCTCTTGGTTTTCATGGGTAGAATTTTTTAGAGAAAACATTGATACTTTTGATGTTTTTAAGTATTTTTGCTTGAAATTAAAAGTTCAAAAAGATTTCAACATTGGTAAGATAGTTCGTGGTAAGAGTAATCATGGAAAAGATTTTGAAAGTACTGTGTATGGTAAATTCTGTAAATCCTATGGTATTTTTCATAATCTTTCTGCTCCTAAAATCCCACAACAAAATGGAGCGATTAAGGATTCCCACCTTCTTGATCATGTTTTAGATAAGGCTTTGTATGGCTTGAAACAAGCACCCCGTGCTTGGTATGAGCGTCTATCTGAGTTTCTACACTCTCATGGTTATAGAAAAGGAAATGTTATTAAAACACAGTTCATCACACACATTCAATTTGATATTATTTTTTCATATGTTGATGATCTTATTTTTGGAACTACTTCTAACTCTGAAGTGCAGGTTTTTGTTTCCCAAATGCAAAAGGAGTTCGAAATGAGTATGGTAGGTGAACTCACTTATTTTCTCGGTCTTCAAGTGAAGCAATCAGATGAGGGAACTTTTGTCACTCAAAGCAAGTATGCAAAGAATTTGGTGAAAAAATTTGGTCTTGAGAAAGCCAAACATACCAACACTCCCATGAGCACAACTTTGAAATTAAGCAAAGATGAACAAGGAGTAAAGGTAGATCAAACTTTGTATCGAAGTATGATAGGTAGTTTGCTTTATCTTACTGCTAGTCGTCCTGACATTTGTTATAGTGTTGGTGTTTGTGCACGATATCAGGCAAATCCCATGGAATCCCATCTTTCTGCTGTGAAAAGAATCATTCGCTATGTAAATAGCACTATTGATTTTGGGATTTGGTTTTCAAAAGACACTAATTCTAACCTTGTTTGCTTTAGTGATGCTGATTGGGCAGGTAATGCAGTTGATAGAAAAAATACTAGTAGTGGATTTTTCTATCTTGGAAACAATCTGATTCATGGCATAGCAAGAAGCAAAGCTCAATCTCTCTGTCCACAGCTGAGGCTGAGTACATTGCGGCGGGTAGTTGTTGTACCCAATTGTTATGGATGAAACAAATGATGGTTGATTATGGGTTTGATTTGAAAACTTTAACCATCTTTTGTGATAACACTAGTGCTATAAACATTTCTAAGAATCCTGTTCAACACTCTCGCACAAAGCACGTAGACATTCTTCATCACTTTGTTAGAGAGCTTGTGGAAAATAAAATTCTTGTCTTAGAATATGTTGAAACTAGCAAACAAATTGCAGATATTTTTACTAAAGCTCTTGACTCGATCCGATTTATTTCTCTAAGGAAATCCTTAGGGGTTTGTACTGTTTAATGCTTTTGTTTTTCATAATCCTTGATATTTGAGTTGTCTTAGAGTTCATAATGTCTTGTCTTTGTCCTAGAAGAAAATTTCAACCTTATAAGAATTTCAGTCATTATTTTATTGCTAATGTTGTAATGTTATGATGTCATACAGGTTTGTCAAGAAAATTGTTCACTCCTCACAGGATTATTCAGGTTCATCAAACAGTGTTATGTAAGCTACCATTTTCGAATAATGTTGTTCAAAAACTGTGTGTTCAAGCTCCATTGGATGAATAGAGCTACCTATCTCAATGTGTGAAAGCCATCTCTGAGTAAGTTGGAACTATGTAATTAGGAGTTATGTAGAAGATACGCTACCATTGAAAAGGGCTACCATTAAGGTAGTGTGACAGCGTCTCCTATGGGTACAATTTATCAGAAAAATTCTTTTTGACAAATTGGGCAATGTTCCCTGCTTACACTTTCACACACTAATGCTTGACACAGTTTGTGGTAAAAATTGTTTATTCTCGAAAATGGTGTTATGAAGCTGTTACATACTGTTTGATTTGCTTTAATATTCTTGGTGACTGAGTCAATTTTTCCTGTGAACCGGTATGACCTCATTCTATTACTTCATTAGCTTGATAAAATAATTTCTGATTATTCTTATGAGTTTGATTTTTTCATCAGGGACAAAGACAAATGGACATTGTGAATTCTAGTTGCAAAAATATCAAGGTTATTTTATTTTCCTGTCTTTTAATCAAAAACTAAACAAAATATATATATATATATAAAAAAAGGGTTCGTGATCGAGTTGTCAAGTGAGCTTTGTTAAAAATTCTTGTTATTTTTTGTTATGTTTCATTATGTTCTTAGACACAATTTTTTGCTCTTAAGTTGTGATTAGTGCTTTTTGTGTCTTTGTGTGTTCTCTTGTTCATTATTTGCAAATTTTTTTTTTTGGGGGGGGGCATTTTTCGAAAAAATAAAAGAAAAAGGGGAGCATATTTTTTTCTTTCTTTTCGAATTTTTTTCGAATCCTTGTAAATTTTTTCTTTTATTTTTTCATTTTATGGAAACATGTTTTAATTGTATTCTCTATATTGTGTTTCCTTTATTTTTGTTGATTTGGTCTTATTTTGGTATTTTTAGGAAACTTGTCCTTAAATAATTAATTATTTTTGGTTTTCTTTTTGGTGGCAATTTCGGATTTGGTGGGGTCTTTATCACTTAGATTTTGTGGGGATATTTGGTTTCCTTTTCCATTTAAGGAAACATTGACCATTTTTTTTAAAAAAAAAAAAAATCTTTTTTGGTTTCCTTTTTTTTTTTCTCTCCACACGTGATTCAAAGGTAAGGAAGTTACTTTCCTTTTGAGTTTTTTTTTCCTGATTTTGGGTAAGTAAAACCTTGTGTATATATTCCCAACTACCCACTCACCCACGATCACCACTCTCTCTTGTCTTTCTATTCTTTTTTCAAAGGTCTAATTTTTATTTTCAAAGTGTGAGAGTGTTTGTGCTCTAGGGTTTCAAAGAGATGGCCAAAACTAAGAATGCCCAACCGTCCAAGAAGCCCTCTCGTGGCTCTGTCTCTGCATCTCCGATCTCCCCTCCTGCGCCGCCTGCACCAGCAACCGGAGTTCCTAGTTCGTCATCTGTATGTTCTGATGAAAACTGCCTGAAAGTCGAAGACCAAAGCTTGAAAGTCGACTTACAACCTTGCTTCCCTTGGTGTTACTGTTGAACCTGCTGTTGCTTCTGCTTCTACAGAAATGGCTGAATTCAACTTGTGTTTGGGGAGAATGGAGACAAATCAAGCTTTACTTCTCAGGAAGATGGACAACATCATGAAATACTTCCGACCCAATGATGATGAATAAGTGGTTCAATTCTCTATCTCACTACAAGAAAGGGGACCTTTTATCCCACTTTTTTAGTTAACAAAAATAAAAAATGGGATAAAAGATATATTCAGACTTTCTATCCCACTTTTAGATTTGGAGCCTCAAATATGGAGAAAATTTTTTTTTAGACAAGGGCCCTGTTTGGTAGAACGTTGAAAAAAAAATATCAAAGGTAAAAAAATAAGTTCAAGATTTGATTTTTATGGGTTAGCCAAACGGGGATTAAGATTTTTAGGGAAACTTTTTATCCCGGTTATTAGTTAAAAACCGGGATAAAAAGTGTTTCCCTAAAAACACTTTCTTCTCGCGAAATCGCATATATCTCTGCTCTAACCTCAACAGAAACCCTCCCAAACTCAGAAACCCTCGCCCAAACCCAGAAACCCTCGCCAGCAAACCCATGTTAGCCTCCATCTCGCCCATACCAGAATCGCCCAAACCCAGCTGCTCAAACGATTAAAGGTAAACTTTGTTTCTTTATTATTTTTCCCTATTTTGCATTTTTCCACCATTTTTTTTCTGGGTTCAAGAAAATATAAAACCTGATATTTTTTTGTTAATAATGTTTTCTAGTTCAGGGATTATTTATTATGTATCATTTTTTACCTTTTTAGTTCTTAAAGATTTGATTTTTATAATATTTGAATGAGTTATTGATATAATTTTTTATGAGCTCCCTCTGCCAATTGTTGTACATCTTCTGCGAGTGTGACTTGTCTCTACAATAATATTTTTTGTTTCTCTTGTTGCTACTTTCATGGCTGTTTCTTTATTATATTCCATATAATTTTATCAACCGAAGGGTCTCTAGGAAGAAGTTATAGCAGCAGTAGCTTGTACTCAGGGGGAAGTATTGACAACAAGTAAGCTTGAATAATGTTGTTTTAAATTTTGTGAACTAGAAACAATAGAAACTTGAGAAAAGAAGGAATGAAATTCTAATGCTTACTAGTGACAAGTAGAATACTGCTATACTTATTGCTCTAATTTATTGTAATTTTGTTTCAAGAGATAGTCAAACTAACAAGATTATTAAGTTTGTGTTTTATTTGTATTATTGTTTGAAGTAGCCTAAAATTATTATCTCAAAGATAAAATAATTTTGTTCATTTACTTATAACATATTATGGACTCTACTTTATGCATAAGAGTGATTGCCATTTAATTATGACTTTTGTAAAGGTACTCATAGAATTCGTATGTTTTAATTTGAAAGTATTTCTATTCAAAACTTAATTTGCTATACTATTTTAATTTGATATATACTTGTGACTAGTTTTAATATGGATGTAAATTGCCACAGAATAATTGCAATGTAATGTGAGGTATTCATAAAAGAACATGATGTCCTTTCAACAAGCTTTATAAAAAGTGTTTTCTCAGTACATACCAAGAAATCGCAGGAAGGTGAGCTTTAATTTTTCTCTATTTACTTTTCTAATTCTATGCAAAATATAAGATAAAAAAATATTGTACTCATACCTTATCTATGAAAATCTCTTGAAATGACCACAATATAAGGTGGCTATTTTTTTTTTTAATTTGAAATGTGTAGATGAGCTTGTTGAAAGAACCGATGTGTATATATAAATAAGTAAAATTTGTTTCCACTAAGATTATATTTGATTAGGTACAATATTTTGAAATGACCATCATTATGTTGCAATCATGTATGTGAGGCACGCAATCAAGCATTATAAATATTTCAAGATAATGAGGTGACTTTCAATTGCCAATAATAAATCAATTATCTATTGAACTAGTAGGTGTTACTAGTTTTTAAAATTATTGGTTTTATACATATAGAGAAAGAGTAGATTGCTTATGGTCTTTCTTTACTAGTTGGGCCACACTTCACGTTGATTAATTTTCCAAGTTAATAATGTTTAATGTCATGTTTAATCTATTTTAAGATTTTTTATTATTTTATTCTCAGGTTGTAATTATTGAAGAAGAAACATAATAGAAGGAAAGAGAGTGAATGATAATCATAAGATCACATATTCAATTCCAATGATCAATGGTGAAAGTGATCATTACATAGTTACCAAAAACCTTAAAATTCAAAGATTCAACGAGACTCTTCTTGGAACTATGGTAAGTCATTCTGATAAGGGAAATTTTAATTGAAACTTTTAGTGGTGAGGTGTGGATTTATATAAAATGTAGTAGGAGTAACTCATGCATGCTTGGTGTTTGCCTTATGCCTACTTGTTTTGTTTCTTTTACTTTGAAAGTTTCTTTTATTGTTCTCTACGAAATTTTTTTTTTCAAATTGATGATTGGAAGGTTATGGTTTTTTAAATAAGAGTAAGGACAAGAAATGGGCTGATTGAACTATATTATGGCCATATTCCTTTTGTTGTGGATCTCGGGGCTGTTGCCATTGAAAATCTCCCTATTTGTCTCAAAGCTATCATATTTCCTTTTGGAATCTTAGGCTCAATATCAATATTCTTGCTATTCTTGAAGGTACCTATACATATACATATAGATAAGTAAATATATAATTAAGGTGATCGTAAAATAATTAAATTTAAACTGTTAAATATATTACTTAATAGAACTCCTTTTATATATATATATAATTGACAGTTATTGGAACAATTGCTATGAGGGACTATATAAGCTGCAACTATTGTCTTTCTCTTTTCTGTTGCGGAGTGGGTGGTGTCAAGGGAAAGCACAAGGTTAGCTCATAACAACCATTTTCCCTTTAGTTGCATATATATAGGTTTTTGGATTTTTATTGACAAGTGAGCATGATTTTAGAGTATGAAATGATTTGAAATAAAGTATGGTTATTGAATTCATTAGATCGAAGTAGTAATTTGTTTTATTTTCTTGGGTTTGGTTCACATTTATAATGTTAATCAACATTGTTGTTTTTTGTGTTAAAAAAAAGAGGTGTTTAAGAACTATCAAGGTTGTTGATTCATGATTGTGCTTCAGTGTTCATTCATACATACTACTCTCAATTTTTGAATTTTGAAGCCTAACATAGTTACTAATTTGAGATTATATCGTTTTTTTTTTTTTGCTGAAAGTTAGGGATTATATCTTGGTTCCAAGTTTTTTCTATGTCGATTCCGATGTGTTCAATATAGTTTTTATTTGATTTCTATATTTTTTTATTTCTGTGATGTTGCTTGTGCAAGTTCAATGACTGTTTTTTCGTTGTTCGTTTTGTGTGTGAAAATAGTGTGCGGTGGTGCTTAATAAGGTGAAATTTTTTATTATTAAATCAGTGTCAAGAAAATTTTCGGATCTCCCGAAAACAGCAAGTGTGAACTTAAAATTTCAACAAAAGAAAAAAAAAACAAGTGTGAACTTAAAATGTTTGACAGAGAGATTTTTTAACTTCTTTAACATATTGAAAGGATTTGTCTTTACATGTCTCTTGAACAAATATATTGATATTGTCTTTATTTTTCCTCAAGGAAAGACAAACAAATAAAAAAAAATATTACAATCTCAATACTAGTTTCATTAATCTTTATATGCCTCTCTTATGGCACGACATAACTGTTTTTCTAAAGAATCACATTACATATTTTCCTGTCCATAGTTTTCGATATTAGTGTATTGTCTTTACTTAGTTTTAATTGAATAAATATATTTATATTGTCTTTAGTTCACCTAAAAAAAATAGAAGAAAAAAATAGTGAAGTACCACTGCTAGTTTAATTAATCTTTATATTGCTTTTTCTGTTTACTCTGCAATTCCCAAAGAGTAATCATCTCTGTTTATTAATCTTTATATAGTTTTATTAATCCTCAATATATCATGTTTGAGAAAAGCTCTATATAGTTAATAGTAGTTTGATTTTTGCTTTGAATTGTTATTACATGAATTATTGTGGTTGTTAATTTGCATAAAAGTCAATTATAATCATTCCTAGGTGGTTGTTAATTTGCATATATTGTACACATTGCTTATTGTATTGTTATTTTTCTTTAGTTCTTTACCTAGAAGTTTTGGTTTTTAGAAAGGAAATTAGGTTCAATAGATTATTTTGTAATAACAAAAGTTTTTTTGTAAACTAAATTACCGATGACATTTTTTCCTTTTTTTTTTTCTTTTCTGTTTGTGTTATAAGGATTATGAAGTGAAAACAACAATAAATATTAAATCTTCTCATGTTAGTTTATTGATTTTATTCTTTACACACGATTATTTGAATGTGTTATTATTAAAATTATTTCTTTTCATGCTGTCACTTACAGTATATTATAACTTTCAATTTTCAGGATAAAGTCACAAGTATAGAAAAGTGAGGAAAAAAAATAGCTCATGGGAGGAATATTGTGCATTTTCTTTACTTTTGTAACTTGGAAGATTTATGGTATTAACTATGTGTTAATGTTTGTATATATAAAGTTATAATGGTATGAATGTATGTAAAAAATATTTTATTTATCATTTGTAAATAATTTTGTTGGTGTAATAAATTTTATTTGTTTTCCAATAAAAAACTGTACATATATGTGAAATATATATTATATAGGAAGTATTAATATATATATATATATAATATAGGCAAAATATGCATGTATTAAAAAATAAGACTTTTTATCCCAGTTTTTATAGAAAAAGTGGGATAAAAGGGTACATTTTATCCCAGTTTTTTCATAAAAAGTGGGATAAAAAGTACCATTTTATCCCACTTTTTTCAAAAAACGGGATAAAAGAGGTACTTTTTATCTCGGTTTTCATGAAAAAACCGGGATAAAAAGTATCCCTTTTATCCCGGTTTTTTAAATACCTTTTATCCCACTGGCATACATCCCGGTTTTTATTTTAGCGAAAACCGGGATAAAAAGCCTTAAAAACCGGGATAAAAGGCCTTCTCTTGTAGTAGTGTCTCTTGCTTTTTATTTGTGAATGCTTAAACTATTATGACCTTGTTCATGGTTTTTGCTATCTTTGGCTCCTTGATAGACAAAAAGGGGGAGTAGTACTTATTTTTTTTGGATTATGTGTTACAACTCTAGAACCTTGGTTTTAGGGAGAGTTGCTTGTTTGTGGTTTAACACTTTTCCGTTTAAAAAGTTGTTTGTGGTTTAACACTTTTCCGTTTAAAAAGTTGTGTTCTTCGGTTTGCAAGCTTTTCCGTCCAAAAAAAGCTCTATGTTTTATGTGTTAGAGAGCTTTCATGCAGGGGGAGTATTTTCTATACTCTTGTATCTTTAAAAAGCTATTTGCTTTGGTTTCTAACACTTGATGCAGGTTTTCTCATAATAAAATGTTTTGCCAATCAAAGTGCCAAAGGGGGAGATTGTTAATTCCATTTTTGGCATATGTAATTGACAAAAATATTTTATTATTCTTTGTATATTTCGGTTGGCATAAATTGATATGGTTTCTCTATTTGTATATATCTAAACTTGGAAGGAAAGTTGACTAGCTTTCCTATTTATGGAAATTGAGGTAAATATGGTAAGTTTTGATTACACATTGATTCTTTGCTAACCAGCTGTTATTCTGATCTTGTGTTGAGTTTCCCATTTTCTAAGATCAGGTTTCTTGAAGAGAAAACCGGAGCTAAGCTTTCCTTTTCTATAAAAGGAAAGTTGTAGTTACTGCCCACGATTCTGTAGGTACAGAAACAGAAATTCCTAGACTGATTGAAGAATTATTTTAGGGAAGTTTCTAGTGGGTTGAGGTCTTGTTCAGACTGAATGTAAGCTGTCTATGTGATGTATATTCATTATAAATACATCTTATAGTAGCTAGGTTTTGTATCTCTTTCACACACTTAGAATTGTATTCATATCTTAAGGAAAGAGTGTCTTTATTTTGTTAACTCTTTTATTCACTTTCATATCTTAAGAAAAGAGTGTCTTTGTTATGTAGAGAAGAGTTGTTCTACTCTTACTCTGTTTATTTATTGTTTGTATTGTCTTGAGTCTGTATTCAAGTCTACAACGAAGAAGAACATCAGTGCACCTTCGGGAGAAGGTATTTACAAGCTTTCGGGAGATTGCTTTTGAAGTCTTGCATCAGGAGGATACAAGCACACCTTCGGGAGAAGGGTTTTTACAAGCTTTCGGGAGATTGCTTTTGAAGTCTTGCATCGGGATGATACAAGCACACAACCTTCGGGAGATGGTTGTATAGGCTTTCGGGAGATAGCCTTTAAGCCTTGAATCGGGAGGATTCAAGCACTCTTCAAGGTGATCGAAGGGAGTTCGAGCTCTTGGAGTTTTATCAAGATTCGGTTAGTAGGTGGAATACATCAAGCTTGCGGCATACAATAAGAGGGAGTCTATTTATGCATAAGTCAATTACTTTGTATTTTTGATACCGATCTAATGAATCTTATCTCTGGGCGTGGCCCCGTGGACTAGTAACAATCTGAAAGGATTGTTGAAACCACGTACAAAAATCTTGTGTGTTTTTACTTTTATGCATTGTTTGTTTTTCTGGGTTTCTCTGGAGTTACAGAGTTGTATTCTGTAACTACAGAAAACTGTTTTCAGTACCAGTTTTATTATTCCGCATTTAATTAATCACTTAATTAAATAATCAAACTGGGAATATTAAAATACGGAATTTCATATGTCATAACAAAATAATACTTATTATTTACTTATGGAAATTTTAGAGGAACAAGATATAAGTTTTGCAAAATTTAAAACAAACATTATGCAACTAAAATTAAAGAAAATGTTCATTCTTAAGATAGAAGAAAAAATTATTAAAAAAATCTTAATTTATGGAATATTATTTGAAAAACTAAAACGAGTATAGTGAAATTTCTCCCTACTCTTCTATTGGTTTAGCTGCTTGAATGGTGTATTGACACTTTGAACTCATCGTTCGTTTTGGATCTACATACAACTGAAGTCTTCATTTTTTGGCCGATAATTTCTCCGTAGTTTTTTGGACAAACAACCTATGTTTCTGTAAAAATAATTAGTAATAAGATTTAATATACTTCTATTAATTATGAAAAGGTATAAATTTTATATATTTATTTTTTTATATTTACCTCGTTCGAATATGACTTTAATTGAACTACAGTACATGAGAATATGTTTTCTACAACATCTCCGAACATCACAACATCTAGCAACTCGATACCATCGTCAAGTACAATGTAAGAATACTGTCTGCACCAATATATACATTACATATAAGTAAATACAATGTGTTGTGTACAATTGAGAACTAAAAAAAAATCCAGTCACGATTTAAAAATTACAAAATTTGAATCCATATAATTGAGAACTAAAAGTAAAATCTCTACAATTGAGCTCCCTAACATGGTATCACGCATTTTCTACATATGCACTCTGCTAACATGGTATCACGATGTAATATTTATTCTGCAAGGCAATCAATCTCTTTCGAATAAGCCCCACATAAATACTTTCCAAGTTGAGCTTCGATTAAAAATATTGGAAAAAGTTTCTTACATTGGGAGCTATGATTACAATTTTGCTCTAAAGCAAGATCAAAGAGATCTTGCAAGAGCTATTGTGATTTCTGTTGCTGCCTGGGTTGCCCCTGTACCTCTACCTCGGCTAACGCTTGCAAGTAATATATTTGCAACCTATTTCAATGAATTTAGCAACTTAATAGGTATCACATTGTAAAAAATATTATATATATACACAGAAATAAATATATGACCAACTATATATAACATGAATCAAATTCATCACACCTTAGTATGAAGCATTCAAAATGAGCACAACTTTGAATTATATGTTAGCATGAACAAAATTAATATCTGAACTAAATTATTTCTTGGTATTCTCATCATGAACAACGAATATTAAGTAGCCATCATCTTCCTCAGACTCAACTCCAAGAAACTTTGGGACAAATATAGCCCCTGAATCGAATCGCCCCGGCCCCAAGTCATAGAGTCCTTGAATATTTCCACCAACCTCTAGACATTTTTTATCACTTTCTGGTTCAGCATGGAGATCAAACTTGACAATTCTTGTGACTTTTGCAATGCTGTCCAGTCTGGTTCCATATACATAGCGTTGTTTCCTTCATTTATTCGCATAAAGAAAGATATGTGAAATGGAAGAACAGACGATCTTAGCAAAAACTTGAAAGAAAATATACAAAACAAATGAAAAAGTAAGACAATTTCCTTCCATCATGTAAATTACCTGTCAATGTAGCTCTCATTCATTCTAGAAAAATCTAGGGCTGATGCTGAAAGTTGTTTTTGGGTAGCTAGACCAGTTTTCATGTTGAATCTCATCTCATACCTAAAAAAGAAAGGTGCAGTAAAATAATTTATAATAGGTGACAAAGGTCATATAGCTTTCTTAAGCTATATGAATTTATCCAAAACTTTTTCTTCTGTGAAAAAAATTAATTAATACAGAACATACGAACAATTGTATACAAAATTAGTACTATACTCAGGGGTTAACATAATTTAAACGGTGTGATCAGAATAAAATAGTGATTTAATAGTCATTAAGGAATATATCTAGCAGTTAGGCGCATGAGTTCTATCCATGTTTACTCCAACTACAAATGACAATAATACAATAAATAGTAGAAACAAATAAAGATAGTCCCTAAATAGAAAATGGTCAAATAAAAACCATGATGCGAGAAATGTATAGTAGGTAACATAGATTGTAAAGCCTCTAAAAATATCTAACACGAATAATTAAAATGATGATTGTTTCAAACCTTTGATCAATCTAACACCTGGCTAGGTTCATACTTGCCTTTTCGGAGCTGGTATCGGTGAATTACAGCTGAGATTGTATAAGCTAGGCCTTCAATAGTCACACTCTCCCTACATTGTAAGTTTTATAGACAAAGCAATAGATCAGATACAATAAAACTTGAAAAACAACCTAGAAGAGATATCATGTTTATATGTTCCCAAACTCACAACTTAAGTTGGACCTACTAATCCCCATTAATGAATCAAACATGAAAAACAACCTAGAAGTGTTAACATGTTTATTGCTAACTTTTTTTTTTCTTATTGGATCAGAATTTTTTTCGCAGGGAAAATCAAAGTTTATTCATACAAGGCCACCACTGTAAACAAGTTAAACAATCAATAAATTACTCAAACATAAAAATCACGGTAACAGATGCAACTCTTTCAACAAGAGAAATTCAATCAATTAAATCACAAATACATAATCAGCTCAGCTGTTTTCAAGTTACGGCCAGCTCTATTGAGCCTTCACACAAGCCCGGAGAAAACCGAAAGAGCAAAAGAAACCATGTTTGAATTGAAATTAATCTTTTTTTTAAAAAAAAAAAAATTGAGATATACTTACAGTTGCATGGTAGAGAGGTTGATACAAAAATAGCTTAAAATTTGAAAATTATATCAAAAGAGAAAAAAAAAAAAGTCTTACACTTCTAACGAACTGGCTGCAATTGAAAATAGTAGAAACTTAATGTATAAATTTGATGTCATTTAATGATTAATTAGGAAAAAAACACAACAATTACGACAATCATTAAACCAAAAAAAAAAAGATAGTTACCTTCATCATCAAATCTCTGCTGGTCGTCGAGCCTCGGTGAAATCAGTATCAAAAGACCGCTCCAAAGAAAGATCAACCATGCACGTACATGCTTTGCTTTATTTTAGTTGCTATATAATTTGACTTTTAATGACATAACAAATAATCATACATAAGTTAATTTATTTTTTTCATCTCTTTATGAACACCCAAAATAGATATAATTTCCTTTTCTATACCAGATACTAAATTTAGTAATATATATTACCTTTCTGACAATGGTTAGTTTTTGATTTACCACTGATAGACCACCCGGTGGAAGCCTAGGTGCACCAGTGACAAACTAGCAGAAGGCCCACTGCTGTTCGGGTGTGAACTCTCCCATAATCTCAAGCAACTATGAACTATGAACTTTCACTATTAGCACATTTGCATAGTGATGATAAATGATAGTAATGAAGTTACTGATTTCAAATGCATTTACCTCCCACATCTCTCTACGCCCACAAAGTAGACAATCCAACTCATATGATGTGAATATTTGTAAAGATGAGATGTAAAATACCTGACTGTTATGAAGAGTATAAAAAGTACTTAAATGTAAAAAAGCAACATTGTGGAGAAGAGATGATATAAACACTACAAAGTAAAACTAACTATAAACTGTCACATCATAGTGTAAACATGATTGTGATTAATTGTACAAAATATTATAAAGAAAAGAAACTAATATGATAGAGTAGCAGATGATACAAACAGTGTGAATCAAAAATTATGTCACATGTTTGGGACAACTACCTACCTATCAGATTGACAAATTCAGGATCTTCTTCAAAATTGAATGTGCATAAAGGCACATGTACCTAAAGCCTACATATTCATATTGTTCACTATAAAAACTATGCATTTGCACTTATCCTTTTAGCTTATTATTAAAATTCACTCTAAAACAAAATAAACACCGTCATTACCCACTTCTTTGATAATAAACTTCCACCAAAACCAGGAAGGATCACAAATATACCTAAAATTTCCTAAGTAATATTGAATAAAGAACCTATAGTTGGTCCCAATTACATTGAAAAAGAGAATACTGATGCATATGAAATGACGATTATGTTGTTAATTAGATTCAAAAAGATGTAAACATGTCATGAGCAATATAAACTTACAATCGTAATTTAAACCAGCAACTTTATTTTACCTAATTGAAACTGGCCTAAATGCTTCCAAACGCCACGCAATTCCAGTCTTGATTGTTGAATCAACAACCAGGGATTAAACAATATTCACAACAAATTCAAACAATATTCTCGTTATTTCTTGGAAGACAATTTTCCATCTCTTTATGTACACCAAAAACAAATCCAATTTTCGAAAGAAAAAAATCCAGTCACGATCAAACCTTTACAAAACTCGAATCCATATAATTGAGAACTAAAAGTAAAATCTCTACAATTGTCATCCCTAAGATGGTATCTCGCATTCTATATATGCTCTCTGCTACCATTTTGAACGACGATTTGTTTCAAAAATGGATGGATCAATCGAAAGAAGGAGGAGTCAATCAGAATGCCTAAATTTTTGCCAGGCCCAAATGAACTCAATACCACCAGGGAAGCCAATCCAGGTTACCCAGAACAAACAAGGCAATCAATCCAGGTTTAGGGCCATTTGAAAAGAATTGCGTGAAGAAGGGGATGGTTAACGAACGTTTAAAAAAATGGTGGATAGGTTAAATTTAGCAGAATATTCTTTTATTTGTAAATTATATTCTGTTAAACCAAAAAATGCCCGGCACTTTTAATATATAAAGATATATTAGAAGAATAATATGGAGTGTTTAAACAAATTAACCTAAGCTTATATAAATATTAAAGAGAGTACTTGTTTAATTAGAGAGAGAGAAAGAGAGATATGAGTATATTTTGACTTTTCAAATGGCAAAATTGTCTTTTTATCACATTTTATTTGATTTTACAAAGGAGAAAATTGTCATTACAATTATCACACTATTATGACACTTTTATAATAGTAAGATATAGAGTGCTTAGCACTATTCTTTATATCATGATGTATAAAATTTGCATTGCACGTAAATTTGATCTAATATCTTTATATATTAAAAGTGCCTATCTAACGGCAATTCTTGGTTTAACAGAATATACTTTACAAATAAAAGAATATTCTGTTAAATTTAACCCCAAAACCATCTACCATTTTCTTTTAACGCCGTTACCATCCCTTTCTTCACACGATTCTTTTTAAATGGCCCTAAAGCTAGCCAGAATCTCACTCTAAATCCCAATCTCAGTCCCAAACAACTTTTACCCATTCCACATCAATTGATATACCCTTTCAACACTCCCTACATCAGAGTTTCCAATCGCAGAATTTTGAAGATTTTGATCGGAGGTGAAAATTCCCTGACGATTCATGAGATCGATGTAGTATGTATTGTCGAAGATGTTAGGTGTTCGAAGATCTTGGAAGGTGAAGGCGTCGAAGTCTTTGGTTGGGCATATGGATTTGAGATTCTTAGTGAAAGTTTGGTCCATGATTCGGTCTTGGGGGTAGAGACGGTTGCCGAAGGATCCGCATTGGGAAATTCTGATGGTGTGGCCGCCTGAGAGGGCGACGACATCTGTGGGGTCGAGGTTTTGGTTGTCGGCGAGCTATTTGAGAATGGCTTTGGTTTTCAGTCAAAGAACGAGCTTTCCTTGCAAGAACGATTTAGGTTTTCAGTCGCTATTTGCCAATCGAGATTTCTCTGGCCCAGACTTTTCTTCTCCAATAATATTGCGATTTTTCAAACAAAAACAAATGCACAATGCCACTTTGTGAAAGAGCACCCCTAAAATTGAGCTTTCCCTCATGATTAGAAGCTGTGTTGTTACCAGCAATTCCACAAAATCAAGAAGCCAATACCCAAAAAGTTCCTATCGCTAAGCATTTAATCAACAGGCTCTCTTTTTTTTCTTCAAAAAATAATAATCAATGGAATACGGGTTTTGGCTTATTAGTCCTTATTCAAAATAGTTTGTCTTTGATATTTAATTTCGTAATTATTATTTTTCCCCTTTTAATTGCAGGATAAAAGATCTATTACTTCCTCATTTGTATGCGTAGTGTTCTTGAAAGTCTGTAAATTCCACCAAGATGATCAGGTTTGGAACTTAATCTACTTCATAAAAGCATGGAATATTAGCAATGGGGTATGAACTTAATTGAAATAATATATTTTGTAGGTATGTTATAGGTGGAAAATTGACATTAGAAGAGTTGTATAGGTAGTTAGAATTACAGGTTTTAGAGTTATCGAGTATGTTCATCATTTATTCCTTGCTAGATAAATAAATAATGAGACCTTATTTTTATTGCTTAATTCAATGATTATATCATCATGTATAGAATATTGTTTTGAAATGTTCATAAGAAATTTTCATCAGACAATATTGTATTGCAGGAAGTTGGTGAAAAGACTGTAGAGTTGAAACCAAATTCTCTCTTTGAACACAATAAGAAGTAACATCTTCACTATTTTATTGAGTTGTTTACTTGTTAATTCTTCTAGCAATTAAGACCATTTGAATATATGATACCTATTTTTAGGTAGGAGCATTTTAGACCCACGTATCAACTATTACAAACTTCGCTAAGATTTATTTTTCTTCCTTTTCTAGAAAGACATCATTTTTGTTTATACTTTCAAACTATTTGATTGCACAATATGAATTGTTCATGTAAACGAAGAACCAAAACCACCAACGTTTACTTGGTTTTTTTAAAAGTGAAATAAATCTAATCTTATATTGATTGATGTATTTATAATTTTTATCACTAAAGCTTGTATTTTGTCATAACAGGTGTGACAACCCTCCCAACGCTCCCTTAGAATCAAATACTATTAATTAAACTAGATTATCATTCTGATTGCAGATGTGTGCAAGAGCAGGATCTCCTACTGATGAAACTCTCGTAGATCTGTGCGAGAGCATGGCCTCCTAATGATGAATTATCGCTACTGATTGCATCTTTGAGTACAATGAGGCACAAGAAATATATAAGAACAATGAAATTACTGATTTGGTAAAGCAATTGAAACCAACTCAGGTATATATAAGAAATATGGTACTACTTACTACTTTTAAATGAATATATTGCTTACTAATTACTATCTTGATTTTGTTTTTATACTCTTTGCTGTTTATTTTATTATGCTCTTGTTCCCGAATTTAAAACTCGGGAATCGAACGGAGCTCAACATGTAGGTTTTCACATGAATTTGGCTTCATTTCGTTTTCTTATTGTTATTAGATAATTTATTTGAAAAAGCTTCATGGTGTTGTTTATTCTTGGAGCTGTATTGGAACTCTTTTTTAACTTCTTGTTTGTGGTTATTACATATCGATTAAACATAAATATGTTTGTCTTCCTTGTATAGCAAGGTTTAAAATTTCCAGTGATTGGTTTCTTCATTTCAAAATTTTGGTTATGTTCAAGAGAAGATAGTATAGATTTGAATTATTATATATTTAGGAAAACAACAAGTTATGCAATTTGATGCTGAATCATGCTTTTCAACTTTTTTTTCGTTAAATATTGAAATAACATAGACTAAAGTCATGGTGGAGCCCGATCGTTTATTTATTTGTATTGGAGTAGTGTAGTTTCATTCTTGTTTACATTGCATTGGGTATTGAATTGTTTGGTGACTGAGTAAGGTCAAACCAGTCACATGTATTTTAATTTTTAAGCCCATATGAATTTAATATATGTAATCACTATATCTTGACTACATTACACATTGTATTTATTTATATGTAATGTATATATTGGTGCAGACAGTGGTATTCTTACATTGTACAAGAGTTAAAGTGGTACATTTATTGGTGGAAAATCATATTTCCTCTGGCCTTTAGCCTTTTATTGTGTACAGAATATACATAATTTCACTGTTTAGAGTACAATATGCCTCTAAACAGTAATGCCCATACTCTTTTCTCATTCTTCTACTGATTTAATTTCACTACTATATGTATTATCATTGGTTTGCGGCACTTGTTGTTGTTGTAGTTGTGATAGAGGAAGGCTTGGTATATAGCAACCTACGCCACCACTACTAGGAATACATGCATAGTCTTGTTTAGTTAGTGTAGTTGCATTTTAATCATCATCATCTAGAGTAATGCCAATACTTTTTTTCCATTCTTCTACTAATTCATTTAGACTATTATATGCATTATCATTAGTTTGCGGCACTTGATGTTGTTGTGGTTGTGATAGAGTATGCTTCAAGATGTTGTTGTGGTTGTGATAGAGTATGCTTCATCCTTGTTGTGTTTGTTATTGGTTTCATCACATTGATCCAACAACATCAATGGTAGAAATTCTTGTAATCTTCCTTCTCTTTGCAATATGTTGATATATTGTGCTTCTTAATTAAATATCATTGATTTTTTATAATTAATATAATATTAATTTGTTTAACATATATAGTTTTTTTTTTCTTTTCAGAAAGCGTACTATTGGATTGAAGCTGAAATCATATTTAATAACATCAATCAAGATTTTTATTACATGTCGTGTGATTTATGTAATAAGAAACTTATGTTCTACAACGACAATGAAGAAACTGATTGTGAGAATCCAAAATGCAAAAAAAGATGTCTTCCCACACCACGGTAAACACATCATCACTAAATTAATATATGAACTTATTTGATATTCATATTAATCGTTATATATTTTGTATAAATTATTAGTGCAAAAGGACCTATGTACAACTCGACGATGGTACCGAGTTGCTAGATGCTGTGATGTTCGAAGATGTTGCAAAAACATATTCTCATGTATTGCAGTTCAATTAAAGTCATATTCAGACGAGATAAATATAAAAAAATAAATATATAAAATTTATACCTTTTCATAAATAGAAAAGTATTAAATCTTATTACTAATTATTTTTACAGAAACATAGGTTGTTTGTCCAAAAAACTACAGAGAAATTATCGGTCAAAAAATGGAGAGTTCAGTTGTATGTAGATCAAAAACGAATGATGAGTTCAAAGTACAATCAATACACCATTCAAGCAGCTGAACCAATAGAAGATTAGGGAAAAATTTCACTATACTCTTTTTAGTTTTTCAAATAATATTCCATATATTAAGACTTTTTTAATATTTTTTCTTCTATTTTAAGATCGAACATTTTCTTTAATTTTAGTTACATAATGTTTGTTTTAAATTTTGCAAAACTTATATCTTATTCCTTTAAATTTTCTATAAGTAAATAACAAGTATTATTTTGTTATGACTTAAATATATCCAATTATATTTTACTAACCAAATATGATAGCACACATATTACTTTAATAAAATAAATCATTCGCATGATCATATATCTAAATAAAACAACAAAGAGCTAAAATCTAAAAAAAAAAATTAATATTTACGTGCCTCGGCACGTAATTTCTAACTAGTATAAATATACATATATTTGATGTATTATAATTTATTTTTTGTGCTAATGTTATATAAGATATATATATATACATACAAATTTTTAGTATTAAATAATTTTTCATATTATTCATAAAAATTAAAAAATATTAGAATTAAAATGTTATTCATAATTACAAAACTTATTATTAAAAAACATTAATATATAGTTTAAAAATCTTTTGAAACTACACAAAGTGCCAACACATTCCTTAATATAGAATAAAATGATTTTTGCTCCTTGAATTATGACATTTGTAGAGTTTTACTTCCTAAACACTTTTGTTGTAAAAATTCTCCTTAAATTATGCGAATCGTTGCAAATATTTTCCTCTAGTTACATTCTGCTCATTTTCTATAACAATTTGCTTATAGCAATAAGTTACAGGTATAATTGTAGTATAAGAATTTAATTAATAACTTTAAGCTACTCAAAATTCAATTTATTGACATTAGGCACACAAACAGTAGTTCTAAGAATGCACATACATATTCTAATATTTATCACTAGACCGCTAGTTATGTATTTATTTTTTGTCTGAACTCTTGAATTAGACTATGAAAAAATCGAGTTTTTGCAAATGTCAATAACATATACGAAAATATAAAACTGTATACGTCTGCAGAAGCATAATGTAATTCTGTTACTGCAGAAACCAGTTTTGCAACGACAAAACAGAACAGGCAGAATATAAAAATATTTGTAGAAAATTAAATAACTTGACACAAGAGATTTGTACGTGGTATCAGTGTTATCCCGAACGCTCCTAGTCCACGGGGCCACGCCCAGAGAATGAAATCAATTAATAAAGTATCAACAATTACAAAAATAATTGACTTTAAATAAGTTTAGACTCCCTCTAAATTATTGTCGCAATCCTTTGTAATGCACTTTATGAATCTGACTTCTGAAACACCTTCAAGCTCGAACTCCCTTCGTCTTTGAAGTGTGAGTGCTTACTTCCTCCCGAAGTAAGGCTTCATCAAGTCTTCTCCCGAAGACCAAAGTGCTTACTTCCTCCCGAAGTAATGCTTCATTAAGTCTTCTCCCGAAGTCCACTCTCTTGTTCAGTCAAGTCGTTCTTAACAAACTCTAGGATAGGGTAAGAACTGATATATAAAATACTAGAACCTACATGAACAACTAGGTTCTCACATAACAAAGAAACTATCTTCTCTCAAATAAGATAAATGCAAAAAATAAATAATGGAAGAGCTGATTCGAATGGCTGCTCTCTAGGTCCTATTTATAGAGCATAGAAACCTTAGAGACAGTCACAAGATCGAATCTACAGCTGTACAAAACTTTCCTAAGATAAACACGATCTGTAGCATCAAAATTGGAAGCTGACGCAGCAAATCTGACTAGAAAAAAGAAACTTGCTATAATCGGGTCCGATCTTCTATTAAGTCTTGATTCCTGCCATAAACAGTTTACATATTCTAATTGTATCAAGACACAATCGAATTTCAATAAGGAAAAGGCAATAATCAAAGTTTCCTTAAAAAACTAACTTTCCATAAGAGAATTGCTTCTCTTACAAGAAGTTTCCATACAAGAAAAGTTCAGCTGTAAAAATGCATCTTTCCTAACATAGAAAAGAGCAATTAAAACCGAATAAACAAGGTAAGAAAATCAGGTATGAATGCAAATTAATCTTACTATAAAAGAAAAAATATTTTGTCATCTAACTTGCCAAAAAAGGACTTTACAGACTAGATTAATGTTTATATCAATAAATTATTTAAATAAATGACCAGAATGCAATTGTAAGGAAACATTTGCAACGATTTTTATAATTTAGAAGGAATTCTTGCAACAGAGAAAAATTTAGGGGCCAAAACTCTACAACAGTCATAGTTTAGAGGGGATAAACCCTATTTAATCTATTATATACACACACTCATATTTAGGATAGTTATTTAGGATTTGTCCTCCGAACTATAACCTATGCATTATTGTCTCCCCTAAATTTTTTAACCCGTTAAAATAGTCTCTAAATTATTCATAGTATTGTAAATTGTTCCTTCTGTCAAATTTTATCATATGTAGCAAACAAAATAATGACATGGTTGCTTCGCCAGTTACCACGTTAGCGCCATATGTATAATTTAATATTAAAAATAAAAAATATATATGTGTATTTTAAAAAAAAATATTAAAATAAAAATCAATTAATTAATGATATTAAAAAATTTACTTATAGAATTAAATTAAAAAATAAATTATTTTTTAAAATTAATTACAGACGTGTTGTTGATGTGGCAATTATTTAAACAATCATGTTATTATTCTATTTCTTACGTGTGACTAAACTTAATACAATGATCAATTTACAACACTGTGAATAGTTCGAGAATTATTTTTAACAAATTAAAAAATTTAAGATTATAATAATATATAGGTTTCAGAGGTAAATATCATTTAGTTATATTTTTAATGATTGATGATAATCGAAAGCCATCATTACCAAGATTTGTAATTGGTCGTGTGTGTAGAAATGAAAGAATATAATTGTAGGGCATTTTACAATTTTGTATACATTATTTTAATTAATTACAAAATATGTGCAAAAAAACTTATTATTATTTTCTCATACACTTTTATATATAATTAAAAACTTTTTTTCAATTTTTATTATAATATATATATGGTAATAATTATTAATTAGTATATATATGGTAATATTGGTTATGTTTATTTTTATATTTAGAATTATAATAAACATACTAATAATATAAAACATTTTATATATGTGTTTATTGGCTATGTTTATTTTTATGTTTACAATTATAATAAATATACTAATAATATAAAATATTTTATATATGTATTTATTTTATTTTCTATGAATTAAACATACTAATTTAATAAACAAAATAATAATATTCACATAAGTTTATTATATCACTCTACGTGTGTTATGTTTATTTTTTTAGTAATTTTTCAGAAAATAAATAATATATATATATATAAAAAAATTGTTTATCTTTATCTTTTTCTTTGTTTATTAATTGTGTCGTGTTTATTTTTTTTAATTAAATAATTTTTGGTATTTATAAAGTTATGTTTGTTTATTTATTTTTTAATGTAAGAATTATACTTCAATAAAAAACTCGTTCACTAACTCATTAGAAAATAATCAATATATAGAAACAATAGAAAGAAAATATACTTATTTTAGTATAGTATAAATTGACTATGTCTATTTTTATGTTTACAATTATAATAAACATACTAATAATATAAAATACTTTGTATATATATGTTTATTTTGTTTTCTATTTATTAAACATACTACTTTAATAAACAAAATAATAATATTCCCATATGTTTATTATATCACTTTACGTGTCATGTTTATTTTTAGTAATTTTAAGTATTGATTTATATTTATATACATTAATGTTTATAATTTTGATATTGTATTTTATTAAAAAAAAATCTTATTAAATTATAATAATTCATACTAAAATAGATAATAAACATTTATCGTTTAATAAAAAAATATTTAACTTGTTTATTTTTATAAAACTGTTTAATTAATTTTACGAAATTGTTTATTTTGAGGTTTAATAAACATATTAAAAATGTATGGTTTCATGTAATAAGTTTTCAAAATGTATAAATTTTTAAAATAATTTTTTTTTGCACATTTTTTGTAATTATTTTGTTTTTGTTGTACATTTATGAAAAAAGCCCATAATTGTATTGTTAATGTGTTCTCATGAGCTTAAGCAAAATGTGTCCACTTAAAGAAAGAAAAAAAAATGTGATGATGTATGCAATAGTGTTATCAATTAGTTTTAAACTTTATTAATTTAACATTAATGTTATTAATGTTAAATAAATTTTGACATTAATATAATCAAGTGTAGATAAAGGTAGTAGCAAAATTAGGTACCATCTATTATATTTTGTCACTCTAGAAAGGAAAATTATTCTCAATCTCATCTCTAAAAAATTCAATGAGTATGTACACTCTTCATAAATAATACAAGGAAATAATATGCATGTCACTTGAGATTCCTCATGACGTAAATAATAAACTATTGAATTTGTATATATCATGATTTTTTGAAATATAATGCCTATTATTGACTTTATAAACATCAATAATATCCATTAAATTTAAGTTATTAGTTCTATGTCTATCCATCTTAATTATACGTCAAGTGATTATCTTAAAAAACACTTAAAATTTCAATTGACACAAAAATTAATAAATAAAAACAAACAAAAACCAACTTAATTAAATTGATTATTATTGGAAGAAAAAAATAAATTGTAAAAATTAATACAAATTGTGATGGACCTATATTCTTAAAAATAAAAATTCATATGAAATTTATTTGCTACTATTATACAAGATTGGCTAGAGGGTGGGGCGGTCGGGCCTAAGCCACCCAGCCCCATAATTTCAAAAGCTTTAAAAAATTAAAATTAATATATACACATATAAAAGTTTGTATAATATATTAATATTTGATTCAGTTCATTTAACAATGAACTTACATAACAAGTGGTAAGTATAAGCTTATTATCATGAGGTAGTGGTTTGATTCTTCTACTTATCACTTTTTAGTTATTTTATTGAAAAATTATATTTTCTATTTCATAAAAATGCTAAAATATGTAGCACTTTAATAGATATACTCTTAGTAATTAAATATTATTTTATCAAGTGAGTTTACGTGACAAAAAGTTATTTGTTATATAGAAATAAAAAAAGAACTCAAATCATCTATCAAATATTATTTCTCAAATATTGCTACAAATGTGTGTCTTTGCCTCGGATAACATGTCGGTCAATCCCGAAAAACTGATGTAAAAAAACCATAATAAAATTTTACGTCAATTTAGAAATGACAACATTTATGTTGGTTTAAAAATAACATATTCAACATATGCATCGGTTTATGACAGACGCAACCTAGCATCAGTTAGAAACTGACGCATTAAATAAAAGTAAAAAAAAATCCACTTTAATTAAGGCCCAATTTACACTTGAAAATTCCACATGTATAAACTAATATAAACTTAAACCTAAAACATAATCAGTTGCACCCTCTCTCTCTCTCTTGACAATCGACAACCCCAACCGTGCACTGCCTCCTCCAATCATCCTAGTCATGCACTGCCTCCTCCCATCGTCTAGTCGTGTGCCTCTTTCTCTATCGCGTCTTGACACTAGCTTTGCCACCCACTCGCTGACAAGCCAAGGAGGCCATGAATGGCCTCTCCCCTTCTCCCTAGTCTCGACCCCATGTCGACACCACCATAAGTTTTCTTTGTTATCTTTCTCTTCTCTCTCTTTCTTTCTCTCTCGTGGGTGAAATATTTTTTTTTTTTTTTCAGATATCTGAGTTGGGGACAAAGACAAAGAGGATGACCACCATCCCTTTCTAGGTTTTGACCTCATGACAGTGGCTGTTGTATTTTTGTATTTGGATATGTTTTAGATTTTCTTTGTGTGTTTATTTGTGTGTATCTGAGTATTTGTATAGTTTTATTTAAGATCTATAAAATTAAAATTAAGATTAAAATCTGGGTATTTGTTTTAGATTTTAACTCAGGATGAATATCTGGATCTGTTTTTTTTTTTTTCTTTTGGTTTTTTTATTATGTCGGTGCAAAACCAATGAGAATGCTATGAAATTTAACTTTTACAATTAGCATCTGCTTTTAACCGTCACTAAATTTTGGTGCCGACTGTTGAAAACTGACACAAAATAATGTAATTTTTGTGTCTAAGGTTTATACATCAATTTTAGCAACAGACGCTAAAAGAATAAATGTAAGCTGCAAACCGACGAAAAAATACCATATTTGTAGTAATAAATTTAGTCTAAGCAATCAATAACTAACACATGTTATAATAGCCGCTTAACTTTATTATGAGAATTAGCCGATAATTAGGATTTATTGTCAGAAATAGGTTTTAAACTGTTATTTTCGTAATTATGGAGATATATTTAAATTTTAGGTGTATTATGTTAGACATTTATATGTATAAACTGAAATATATATGTTTAAGTATAAAGTGCGGAATTAATCAAACATATATACACTATGAATAAGGATCGAAATACCTCCAGCCATTGAATCTTGAGCTTCAAACCCACATAAGCTTTAATCTGCAAAGGAAATTGACTACCATGGGTAATCGGGCTTCCTCGCTCTCTCAACTCTCTTTAGATGGAATTTGCTGTTATGAACAGAATGAGTGAGGAGCTCGGGGACCGAGACCCTATATATAGAATATTACATAATTGATTTTGTTCAGATTCAATGAATATAAAATATTCATTTATCAGAAAATCAATTATTTATTTATTTCCTTAAATAGAAAATCATTTCCTTAATTAGAAAATAATTTTCATAAATAAAATATTCTAATATTCTCCCACTTGGTCAGCATTTAAACTAAAATATTCAAACCCAACGTTCCTCATTATATAATAAACATACGAATCATAGCGACATGTCCTCATTATAAGTCGAGTATTATCTTCCATGTATTACGATATATTTATTATATAACAATGTACTTTATGTGGCAATGTACTTAAGTGAATAAACCCTAACCCTTATGTTTATTCAGGTCCTCTTACGATAATTTTCTCAGATGAAATTAAGGTGCACATAAATATGAGAAAATATCGAAATTAGAGTTTCATTAAATAATTTTTGGTTGTAGAAATAAAAAAACTGCATATGGGTTAACTGAATCCCATATTTACTTTATGATCCTTGAATTTGTGTTGCGGCATGCCTTTAGTCAAGGATCTATGCGATCACCCAAATCAGTTTGCGTGATTAATGACCACTTATCACGCCTTTTTATGGCTAAATACTTAATGTCGATATGCTAGCTTCGACCAGTACTCTTAGAGTTATTAGCCATAAATATTATAGCTGAATTTATCGCAAAATTTTCTTAATGGCCTAATGAAACTGTAATTCTGAACTCTAGGCCTACTATGAAACTCTATAATACATCATACGAGATGTATCCTCAAAACAATAAATGAATGTGACTTCTATAGTGGAAATAACAATCAAGATTCTCTACAATATAACTTACTGGTAATCTTAAGGACGTAATAATATATTGATTTACGTGAATCAATACAACCAGTGATGTACATTAGAATCTAATTGGTTAACTATATTTCCAGATGGTCAATTCATCTTAACAAAATATGTATGAATATAATTTTTAGTATCTTAAAGATACCTCATCACTTTGTATGAAAAATAAAGTGGTCTTAACTTTAGTTATTCTGATACTACTTAACGATCCTGAAACAAATGTAATGCAAAGTCTTATTCAGACTCTTAGGCATACATTAGGCTTCTAAAATAGAAGCAAATGAATGTTCTTAATTTATTCTCACTCCAGATCATTTTTCAGATGCTGGTTCGAGTTGAATTTATCACACTTAAAGATAAAAGTTATATCAGATGAATAATACATAATTTTATTTAATCAGAGATGCTGTGGCTACTCTCTAATTAATTAAAAATATATATATTATTTATATTCCTTATCTCAAAATAATAATTTGAGATATGAATTATTTCAACTTATATAGAAAACTTTTATCATCATTTGCAAGTAACATATTGTCTACGTATAAAACAAATATTACTCCCACTAACCTTCTGGTATATAATTATTTCCATAATTCTCTTTTCAAACCTAAAGGAAAAGATGATATAATACCAATTTGTGAGATGTTTGTTTTAATCTATAGGTAGACATCTTAAGCTTGCATATGTTCACCACTATTAGAGAAAAATCTTTATGGCAGCTGTATACCTTCTTCTCTAGTTCACTGTTTGGAATTGATTAATGAATTGAAACAAGCAACAAATGCCAAGGTCTATAATAGAATCTTTTATAAAAACAAGTGAGAATGTAAATCTCATTTGTTATTGATTCTTAGTTCAAAATGAACTTCTTAGCAATGAATATTCTTTTATATCTTTATGTTTCTCAATGTTGCCTAATGAATATTATTGGTGAAAAAACCTATGCTTAATTAATGTTCTCCACCCCATTAGACAATTTTACTAAAGATAAACTTTATTGCTATTTAAGATATTCATTTCTTCATTCATGGCATATTGTACTACAACTTCAATTCTTTATCATTCTATAATTTAATTTGTGTCTCAAATTAACATTGTAGTTGAACTCTTATTGTACAAAATGTAATCACTAGAAAACATTGATCTTACTGTTCTAATAAGTCATCTTAAGGATGGACCAACAAACTCTTAAAAGAGCAAATGGTTCAATAACATGTTATTTTAGAAATTGTAAGCAATTACTAAATAACATAACTTATTAGAATTTTACCAATGACTTGTATATTATTAATGATTAGTTATGAATTCTCAATAACCATTAATCTTAAGGGATGTTGTGAATCATAATTAATCTAACACTTGAGGTGGAAGTTTGAGAAAATATGAATGATCTTTCTCGGAAACTAGGTTCCTAGATTGATCACTCCCACTGATCAAGTCAATTCTTAATTCCACAATTCTAGTGTTGTGAGATGGATAATAAAATATGTAACCCTTAAACCTTATAGCTTTTCAAATGAAATATGCTCATTTATGGTTTAGGGCCCAGATCTTTTCTTTGACAATTGTACTCTAACTATATATGGGTATTTATAAAATGTGTACATGTCATCAAGTCGGTTTTCAACCTTATCACAACTCAAAATATGTTTGAGAAACAACTTTGGCTAGAACACGATTCGATATGTACACCCCATTGTTGAGTATCAATAGACAAAGATTTAGGAAAGATTAGAGTTTGCTATGTAGGCTCCACCCCATGTCCAAAAAATGCTTAGTTTCTTAAATCTGTCACACACTATAATTTGGGTGTACCAGGCATATGTATTGGGCAATGAACCCATGCTTTTAAAGAAACTTTACAAATACACTGGGAGTTTATCCATACTCACGAATTTTGATGTAGTATTCTCCATTTTATATTTGATCTCACTATCTTAATATGCAAAATGCACCATTTCTCTACTTAAGATTTAAATGTCTTTGAAACATATAAATCCATACTTTTGTAGAATTCTAATATGATAGAATTCTAGTATGCACCGATTTAGACTTGTTGGAATACATATTCTTAATGAAATTCACACAAGTTCTAAATAAAGTTAGTAAAATCAAGTGTAATGAAGATCCCCACCATTTACTAACATTTATTCTATTTATGGAGATATGTTCCATAATTTTTGGTGCTATAATGTAGAAGAATTCTTATTAATAACACATTCTATATATGGTCAGATTTCTATATTCATTACCTGATTTGATTTCCTGAATTAATTGTCAAAATATTCTGACAATTAATGTGGCGCAGATACTGATGGAGTATCTCACCTATAAATATAGGGTCTCGGTCCCCGAGCTCCTCACTCATTCTGTTCATAACAGCAAATTCCATCTAAAGAGAGTTGAGAGAGCGAGGAAGCCCGATTACCCATGGTAGTCAATTTCCTTTGCAGATTAAAGCTTATGTGGGTTTGAAGCTCAAGATTCAATGGCTGGAGGTATTTCGATCCTTATTCATAGTGTATATATGTTTGATTAATTCCGCACTTTATACTTAAACATATATATTTCAGTTTATACATATAAATGTCTAACAGTTGGTATCAGAGCGGTTTTTATCTCTGCCTTGATTTTAGTTTGAGTTTCATATATATATATACTCGTATATACAGTGTTTATATATATATATTTAATTCAGTGTTGATATATATATTTATTTTCGTTTGTGTATATATTTATATATTCATATTCATTCAATCCCAATTATATATATACATATATATTTTCATACATATATACTTGTTTATTCATTCAGTTCATATATATATATTCATATACATATATATATATTTTTTCTTCATTTCATTACGTATATATGTTGTATATATATATATATATTATTTATATATCTAAATGCTATATACAAATATATACATATATACATTTCATGTTTATATATATACATACAGTATTTTTATTTTTCTGTCTATATATATGTATATATATTTATATATATATTGTATATGTATTAATACATTCATATATTAATATAGATTGTTCTAAGCATGAAAATCCACTTTGAAAAAACAAAGAAATCTCAAAATTATTTTTCAGAAAATTTTGGTGATTTTTAAAGTCTTTGTTTTATGTATTTTCGATGCATAAAATCTATATGAATGTCTTAATTTTTGCATTTAGATTCATTTGGAATTGATTTCATGATTTTTGGAAGTTTAAGGAAATTTTATCATGTCGTTTATGGCAGTGTATTTTTCAAAAAAAAAAAAAAAAGGGAAAAAATTTCGATTTTTTTTTTATATATTTTTTATTTATTTGGAAATATAAATTATTCTCCTATTCTTAATTTAGTCAATAAATTACATTCATTAATTTCCATTTTTAATTTAATACATATATTTAGAATTAATATGTTATTTAGTATAAACTGAAAATGGAAATTTGTTTTAATATGGTAATTAATTACATGATTTATTTAGGCATGTAATAATTGTGCAATTTGTATAATTGTGCATTTAATTATTTATTACCAAATTTATGTAATTTATTGTTTAAATTAATAAAATTTGAAAAATCTGCCATTAAGTATAGTCTTTAATTTTGCATTTAATTCATTCCATATAATTAATTGTACTAATTTGTATAATTACCTTATTTATACAAATTAATTATTAGTATAAATATTTAAGATATTATATGGTCATAAATGCATAATTAATTATATATTATGGAATTAAGCATTTAATTTATTATCATACAATAATTGTATTAATTTGTATTTATTTGGCAAATTTATGTTTAATGCAATTAATTTAGATTTGTATGATTTAAATGCTATACATAAATTCCTTTTATAGTGCTAGATATATTTAGAAATATTCAAACATTAAGATAGGTTGAATATTTTATATAGCACATTAAGTTTCATAAAACTTCATAAAATATTCATAAAACTTCCTAAAATGAATAAAATATGAATAAAATGTAAGTAATTTTGTGGTTTGACATAAGAAAACATGAATTTGGGACAAATGCTCATATCTAGAACGGTTTTTAATGATCTTCGGACGACCACACTAGGAGCATTAATCTCAGTGATTGTCTACTATGTTAATAACGAAATTACTTTTAGGTAGAGCCCAATACCTAATGTCAAAGTGAAAATATAATTTTATATAATTAGGGAGTAGCCACAACATCCTTATTTGTATAAAATTATATATTAATTAAAATTCACCTTAATGGACATAAATTGTAATTAATTATATAGGTATAATAATTTTACCCCACAGGGATTTTATTATATTTGTATAATTAATTAGGATAATATGTTAAATTAAATTCTCTTAATTTACCCCACAGGGAGTTATGGGGATTTAATTTAATAGTGTTATCACAAATTTAATTAAAGATAGATAATAAACCTTCATTTTCCAAAACTAATTGTTTAATTAAATCTATCATAAAGTTCATCTAATTTTATTAAATTTAAAATTTAGCCCACAGGCAATTTTGGATTTAGTAAAATTTTAATCTTCAGTTTATACTTTGGTGTCTAGTGAACCACATAATTTTAAATAATTAGGGAGTAGCCACAGCATCCTTAATTATATAAAATTATATTTATTAAGTGGATTAAGATCACATAATGGACATGAATTATGTGAACATAATAATCTTACCCTACAGGGATTTTATTATATTCACATGATTAATATGTTAAATTAAATTCTCTTAATTTATCCCACAGGAAATTATGTAGATTTAATTTAATAATTTTATCATAAAGTATAAAATTTTGAAACATTTATAAATAATTAAGTGTTTCATACCTTTCATTAAGATAGAAATATTAAACTTTAAGTTTTTCATAAATTGTGTAAATCTATCATAATCTACATCTAAATCTAATCTTATTAAATCAAAAATTTAGCCCACAGGCAATTTTTGTTTAATAAGATTTCATATGTAAGCATGTTTATTCATTGGTAAAAACATGATTCATTTAAACCTCAAAACTATATATGTAATTTTATTACATCACTATTCATAAATTTCTTCCATACCAGTAGAAATTTCCAAAAATTTATTCTGATAACTTAATCTAAAATGTACAGTTTTTACTGTATAATTAAGAAAAATAAATCACACTTTATTATCACCAATAAATTTTAATTTATTGTGTATGAATTCATTCTAAGATAGTTAATGTGATTATTAACACATAGTGGATTATTTTAGATTGTTATTCCACATTCATAATTTCTTGCAAGGTTTACAAATAAACCTAAGAAAGTCAGTAACTGTGAGCAAATCTTATCCACAGACAAGATAACTTCTCACATTTAGAAGTTTAAGGAACAAGCAATATAGTAGTGGCTTTGTTTTAAAATTGGCAAAGATCTTTATGTTCCAAGATTCTATTGAAACTTGATTTAGACACATTTAGAGGTCTTTACTACAAATGATGTCACTCATAAAGATATGCAAGTTCAATCTGACAATAAGAAATGTGTTATTAATAAGAATTCTTCTACATTATAGCACCAAAAATTATGGAACATATCTCCATAAATAGAATAAATGTTAGTAAATGGTGGGGATCTTCATTACACTTGATTTTACTAACTTTATTTAGAACTTGTGTGAATTTCATTAAGAATATGTATTCCAACAAGTCTAAATCGGTGCATACTAGAATTCTATCATATTAGAAATCATACAAGTCAATTAATTTTGAAGACATGGACTCAAATTTTGCATCTCTTTTTTAACGATTACTCACATAAATAATTTTTCTAATATATTATGTATATTATACATGAAATTTTATATTTTTAGGGTTAACACCAACTATCCCCAACTTCTTCAATGACTCCAAGTAAAATTAAACTATAACTTTTTTTTTAATTATTTAATTTTATTACTATAAAAAGCACGGTTGAAAAGTACGGGCAGTAAGGTTAATTTTTTTTATTTTTATAAAAACTGTAAAAGCTCACACATTAACTATCCCCAACTTCTTCAATGACTCCAAGTAAAATTAAACTATAACTTTTTTTTTTTAATTATTTAATTTTATTACTATAAAAAGCACGGTTGAAAAGTACGGGCAGTAAGGTTAATTTTTTTTATTTTTATAAAAACTGTAAAAGCTCACACATTTATAAATCCAAATTAATAAATAATATTTATAGTTCCTATTATTTATATATATAATTAATTAATTGTATAAAGTTTTTTTTTAAGGTTCATTTAAAAATTTTGCCCTAAAAAGTGAAGAATTAATATAATCTTATTTTTTAAAGGTAATTGGCGGCATAACTTCCTTAAGTGGCCAGGTTTTTGCAACTAACCCTCAATTCTAAAATCTTGGTGGTAAAATCTCCTAAACCCAAGTTCTGTTAGCACTTAGCCCTTTCCATTTATTTTTGGATGTTAAGTGCCAAGTTGGAATGTCCACGTGTACATAGTGTACACGTGGTACAATTTTATTGGTCCAGGTAAATAAATATTTAAAAAAAATTAAAAAATTAATTATTTTAAAAATAAAAAATAAAAAATTATTTTTCTTTAAAAATTAAAAAATTAAAAATTAAAAAAACAATTTTAAAAAAATAAAAATAAAAAAAACCCTAATTTCCTAATTCCCTTTTCTTTCTTCTACTTCTTCTCCTATCCTGTCGCACTCTCCTCCTCCTCCTTCTTCTTCTTCTAGCATCACCACCATCAACCTCAACAAAACCACAACTGCCCACTGCAGACGACCCATATTAGACACAGAGACCCAAGAAGTTTATCTTTTTTTTTTATTATTTTGTACTTTATGATTATTAGCGAGCAAGGGTGGGGTTCCTCTCGCCTTCAGATGCTCCGATTTCCACGGTCAACTGTGATAGCCACTCTGGATCAGAAAAATTATGGGAAGCCACATGCCACATGTGCACAAACAGTTGTAGAATTTTCTATTTTTGGCTATATTTAGAAACTAGGTATTACCTTTGGTCTTCACTTCAAAAACCTTCTTAAAATCTCCTGATTTCCTTGCTGAAATGTTGAAGTTTTGGTCTGAAAGTAGTTGTGCCCTCGGGTTCTATTTTCAGCCAAGAGAAAAAAAAGAGGATGGTCTTGATTCTTTGATGTTTATCTACTAATCACCTTTGTTTTATTCAACCTAATATTAAGTATATAAAATTTAGTCGAATCGCCTCTCGCGTCCAGGCAGCCCCATCCCTCGGCCCAGCCTTCGTCGTCAGCAAAGGGATTTGGGTCAGTGTTGATTTCGTATTCGGATCCCAACCCTCCATTCGCTAGTGGGTGGAGGTGTCACCGGCGTGAGAAGAGACAAGAGACAAAGAGAGAGGTCGCCGGCAGTGGGCAGTTGTGGTTTTGTTAAGGTTGATGGTGGTGATGCTAGAAGAAGAAGGAGGAGGAGGAGGAGGAGGAGGAGAGTGCGGCAGGATAGAAGAAGAAGAAGAAGAAGAAGAAGAAAGAAAAGGGAATTAGGAAATTAGGTTTTTTTTTTTAATTTTTATTTTTTTAAAATTGTTTTTTTTAATTTTAAATTTTTTACTTTTTAAAGAAAAATATTTATTTTTTATTTTTTATTTTTAAAATAATTAATTTTTTTTTATTTTTTTAAATATTTATTTACGTGTACTAATAAAATTGTACCACCTGTACACTGTGTACACGTGGACATTCCAACCTGGCACTTAACACCCAAAAATGGATGGAAAGAGCTAAGTGCTAACAGAACTTGAGTTTAGGAGATTTTACCACCAAAATTTTAGAATTGGGGGTTAATTGTAAAAACCTGGCCACTTAAAGAGGTTATGCCGCAAATTACCCTTTTTTTTTAATTCCATTCTTATTTGATTATTAATTATTTAGGACCAAGTGTAGCCCTTAGTTTAGTGTTCCAGACTTCTTTTTATAAAGAGGAGGTTCTAAATTTGAATCTCCCTCCCCAATGTCAAATTTTTTTTTTTATTATAATGTAAAATATTAATTAGTTAGGAAGTATATCGTTTACAATTTTACTTTTAGACATAATATTAAGCAAATAATTTGAATCCATAAAAAACTTACAATAAATACTGTGTAAAAATTTAATTAATATGTAAATTTTTGTGAAAATGAAAAAGATTTTTCAATTTTATATTTCAAAGTAATTCTTTTTATATATATTTTTACGAATATTAATATAGCATCTGGTAGAAAATTTAACTCTAATATAATAGGAATTATCTTGTGTAATTCCAACTTCAATATCATACAGATAAATATTAAATCAAAACATTCAAATCAAGAATCAAAATTAGCAAACACGTATTAAACCATAAAGATAAACATAGATGCATCTAGATAGCTTCCAGACACAACAACAGACGAGAATTATACTAGTTCTGATTCTAAGAGCATCGGTCGGTTTGGTCGGTTCTTTTCTATATAAAAATCCAAAATTCAGTTTTTAGTCTAGATTGGTGCAATCTAAAAACCGACCGATCAATCCAGAATCTATCTTAAAATCGACCATTTTGAACCTCGGTTTGGTCGGTTTAAACCCGTAAAACTGATTTTTTTTTTAAAAAAAAAGATCCAATTTATTCTATAAATACATTATTCTACATTTTACAACTACAAATATACAAATTAATTGTTCAAAAACTAATTATCTTATTCTTTTAACTTTAATATTAATAATTAAAAAATAATATATTATTAGTAAATATAATACATGTAAAAAAATTTAATAAATTAATATATATGTATAACGGTCGATTTCGATTTTTTCGGCCGGTTTATTACCCAAAAGAAAAACTGACCGTTCAATGGCGGTTTTAACCGTTAGCGGTTTTTTCAGTTTTTGGTTTTGCCGGTTTCGGTTCCAACGGTATTCGGTAGGTCGGTTTAAACAGTTTTTTTAGTTTTTTAGATTTTATACTCACCCCTACTTGGTCATACTCCAATTTGAAAGCGTTGCCACCAATTTTTATTGATAATAAAAATTAGAGATATCAATCTCAGAAGCTACAAGGAAATAATCACAGTAAATTATTCATGGTGTAATCCCTCAACACTCATTAACTCACTAACCCGAGCCAATATAATTGATAATGTTGCTCAATACAAATTCTCAATTTCAGCTCTCTTTCTCAGATATCTCTCTCAATTTCTCACTCTAACTTCTCTCTCTATTATGTTGTGTCTTCTTATTTTTGTTCTCTTTGTAATAAGAGGAGTAGTCCGTTTATATAGACCAAAGGACCCAAAATATTTATTGTCATATACGACAGTTAAGTTAATTAACGAACAACTAACTAATTGAATCTTGGTTGGAGGTTTAAAGAATAATAATACACCTTACATAGCAATTAACATAGAAACCTAAATTGTAACTCAAATCCACATACCAACCTACATAAAAATTTACAAAATAACTACTTGAGCAACCCACATTATAAAAATAAAAATTAAAAAATTAAAAGAAATAATATATAAAATAATTCTCAAATAAAAGTTATTTCTCGATTCAAATTTCGTATTAAAGACCTTGAGACAGGCCTCTTATATATCTTAAAATGTTATTTATTTACTTCCTTGTCTAAATGTTCAATGGATGTGTCGACAAGAAAAAACAATTAAACAAAAATAAAAAAGAATTGTTATGAGGTTATGATGGAAAAAGGGAGATAAGATTTAAAATAGAAAAAGAAAGGCACCTTAGGCGTTCAAATCAAGTAAGGAGTAAAATATAACCTCGTCAAGCTTTATTATCGTTATGACATTATTTTATTATGCTCAAAAAGATGCAAGCTAGACTTTGGTTTGACTATAAAGATATTAAAGATATTTGTTATGTTACGTACAAAATAAAATAGCAGCTTCTTGCCTAACCCATTCAATTATTTTTGGACCGAAAAAGAAACCATTTATTATATTAGTTATTAAAAAAATATATAATTTTAATAATATTTTAGAATTTTTTATTTTTACACTTTTATTATTATTTTTATAAAATTTTATATAAAAAAGCAACTTAAATCGTAACTAAAATTCATATAACAACCCACATAAATTAACGGAAAAACCAAATCATAAATTAAAAAAATAGTATTTAAAATAATAATTTGTGGTATGAATACCTAAGTTTAATTTTCGATTACAAATAAATGCACAAGTTTAATTTTTAACAGTAATAATATCTAAGTTATATTTGTATAACTTTGTAGGTAGCTGAACATTAAATGTCAAATCATTATCTACACTAGGTGTCATTTTTTATTGGTACATATAAATTATTTTAAAAAAGAAAATTAAAAATTCATGATGACTTGAATTAATTAGCTAGGGATTGTCACGTAGCAATTTAATTAATATTTAACACTCAGGTACATACAGAGTAGGGGTGGGCATCCGATCCAATCCAACATTTTTTTCCTCATCCGATCCAATCCGATTAGTAATTGGATTTGGAAAATCATCATCCGATCCAATCCAATTAGACCTTAAAATCCAATCCAATCCAATCCAATTAGTATTGGATTGGATCGGTTTTATAATTGGATATCCAATTACACACCTAAATTTTAATATTAGCTTAAAAATATAAAGAAAAATACGTAAAAAACTAAGTATCGCTTTTTATTTAAGTTTAATACTTCATAAATATACAATTCTTACAAGTGTATTGTAGCTAAAAGTTTTAAATAATTAAAACAATAACATTTCTAAGTAATAAAATAGAACAAAATATTATGAAAATAAATACACTAAACAATCAAGTGTTACAAATTCAACATACAAAAAAAAATCTAATAAAAATATAATAAATATTTATTATATTTTTTAATATATTTTATTATATAAATAATTTTTTAATATATATAAATGTAATTGGATTGGATCGGTTTTTAATTGGATTTTGAGATTGACATCTAATAACTGATCCAATCCAATTAGAATCTAACTTTTAGCATCCAATCCAATCCACAGGTTCAGTTCAATTAGATTGGATTGGATGATGCCCACCCCTAATACAGAGTTCCAAAAATATAAGTATTATTGCCGCCAAAAATTAAACTTAATTATTTATTTGTAACTGAAAGTTAAACTTAAGTATTTACATTGTAAATTACTTTATTTAAAATAATTTTCTTAATATTTTTGCAGCCGGGCTCATTTTGAAAAGGATAACTAAAACCGACTTGTATAGTCAATCCAAAGCCCGACTCTAGTGTCTGTAGGTTAGCTTCTCAAGTCCAATAAACACTGTAAAATAATAGTGTGATCTTCACTATTTATATACAATAATAATAATAATAATTAAAACATTAGATAAAACAAAATTAATTAATTAACAATCCTTCAATTTCACCAAGCCTCAAAAAAAAAAAAAATTACTCGTTAAATGACAAAAAAAAAAAAAACAGCTATTTCAGGCTCAACGCCGATTCAGGTCATGATGTTAACATTGTATTTTTGTACGCACAAAATGTTAAAATTTACGATCATAATTTATAAATATTTTTCGTTTTTTTAAAAATAAAAATATAAACCTTATCCTTATCTTATTAATTAAAATGTAGTTGAGACTTGAGAAAGAGGAGAGGAATGAGATGAATGATCCAACATCCCACGTGGCAGGTACATGCACATGGGCTTGGCTCGTGCCCAAACCAGAAAACGATCCATACACATGGGCCCACTTTGTCGTCCAGCAAGGGACCCACTATAAGCCGGCCCAAATCCACTCAATTCCAACTCCTATATAGATCATCAAAAGAGTTTTCACTTTTTTATGCAAAAAATACAGTTATCTGAGTCAGATCAGCGTGAAATTTCTGAACCCACTTTGGTTTTATTTCTTTTGGGTATTTTTTCTTTTTCATAACAAATGGCTTTATTATGTGGTTTTTAGTGGGAAATGAATAATGAAGACATTTTTCTTTTATGGTAAGGTGCTACTAATGCTTATCTGGGGGCATAGCATACAAATATGTCCCATTTTTGTTTTGTTTTTCCACTTCAATTTGGAATCTTACACGTATGGTGGGACCCATTTTCTACTGACTAAATCTTATTACACTAGCACAATAGCATATTGTTAAAAGAAACTCAACTGTCACATTAAGATGATCTATCTGGAAGGGACGATCACTCTGTCCCCCATAACATTATATAAATGAGATTATTAATTAAAGATTTCATTGAAGTGTGGACATTTTTTTTTTTTGGGTCACATAGGCTCCACTATCTAGGGGTTGTGGCTTCCCAAAATAAAGACTGTTAATAAGTTTCGTTTCAGTTAGTGCATTTTTCTGATATTATGCTTAAAAAAAAAGATTCTCTCTTCTTGATTATTGATGCTCTTCTCAAAGTACTCAATTTCAATGTTTGAAATCTTGTTTATTGAGAAATCAATATTCACTTTTTAAGATTTAAAGTGGAGACAACAAAGGATTGTTTCAATGAAAAGGCATACTATTCGATATAAGAACTATAATTGTAGTCGGATTAATTTGAACAATACCAAAATTTATGAGAGTAATTAATGCTATTAAGGACACTCAGATAAAACTTACGAGTACTCAAAGAATTGACAACAAACAAACAGAACAGATAGTGAAAAAATAATAAAAACACAAAGAAAGTATAGTAGTTCAATCGGAACTTGATCTGTTTAATCCGTTGTTGCAAAGATTTCAACTTAGTTTATTTGATTCAGATCACTCCTTTATATAAAAAGTAAGTATTCTTTAAATTTTAATAACTGATCAGTTTTAAAACCGTTTTACAATAAATAACAGTATTAAATCAGAATAAACGTTAAAGATAAGAATAGTTTAATCTGTCATTGCTTTAAATGTGGTAACGTATGCGACTTGCTTGGCGTGAGTTGTTTGTTCATATTCTTGCACAAACTCGCAGGCTTTTGATGCGCTTTGTATTCGCTAAGTGGCTCATGGGCCTGTCGTTTGGATGTCTACGTTCAACTAAGATTGTGTATACGGACATTTCGCGTGTTGATAACGTGGGACATTTGAGTCCCTGATGAGTCGTTGAACACGATCAGTCATTCGAACCAATCTTTATTAAAGAAGCGATCTTTACTAGTCATAGGAGAGGTCTACCTAGTCGTCGCACATATTTTGACATATATGCGACTTGTATTAAATCATCTTGGTCCTGCTTGTCTTTGACTATGCAAGGCATATGCTACTAGACTCTATCAAGATCGCATAATCTCGCTAGTTCAGATCAAGCGAGGCTAACTCTTTGAGAGTCATTAATAAATAGGTCATCTTTTCCTCGAGGAATAGATCCACGTATCAATTTTATAGTAGGCTGCTCTTGTATTTCTAGGCGAAAAATTCGCACTATAAAATTTATGAAAGAGATAAATATCATTCAACAGGAAATTGAATGTCATAAAATATATAAATAAATAACAAGTCCGTAAAAAGTTATGTGAAGATAAAATCGCATAATTTTTACAAGGAGACAATAATAGCACCCTACGCCGATACATGGGAGCGACCCCTACCAAAATGACCTAATAGCCAATGTCACAATAGATTCAGTGAAAAACACCAAAAACAAAGCAACAAAAAGGAAATACACAGAAAACACAAAATCAACACAAGACCTACACAACAGAAAACCACAACTAACCATACATAAAGATCTAAATAGAGCACCACAAGATGGGACCACCCAGTATAAGAAACAAAACAATGTAAGGGTTCACTGCCCTCGAGTAGGGCTGAGCATCGGTTGGTTTGGTCGGTTATTTTCTATATAAAAATTCAAAATTCGATTTTCGATCTAAATTGATCCAATCCGAGAACCGACCGACCAATCCAGAACCTATCTTAAAATCGACCGTTTTGAACCTCGGTTTGGTCGGTTTAAACCGCCTAAACCAAACTTCAATTTATTCTATAAATACATAATTCTACATTTTACAACTACAAACATACAAATTAATTATCTTATTCTTTTAAGTTTAATATAATAAAAAAATATATTATTTTTATATATTATAATACATGCAAGAAAAAAAAAACTTAATAAATTAATATATATATATGTATAACGGTCAGTTTCAATTTTTTCGGTCGGTTTATTACCTACAAAAAACTGATCGTTCAATGGCGGTTTTAACCGTTAACAGTTTTTTCAGTTTTCGATTTCGTCGGTTTCGGTTCCAACGGTGTTCAGTAGGTCGGTTTAAACGGTTTTTCAATTTTCTAGATTTTATGCTCACCCCTACCCTCGAGCTGAAACTCGCACCCTCCTCTTTCTGATTACAACTTCCACGAGTGCCCCAGAGAGACCTCTATCCTCCTCGGGGTATGCCGTTGGGTTTCATCCTGTTGTGTTTCATCTATCTATTGCCAAATGAAACTAGTTTAGTCTATTCTTTTCTAATCTATTGAGATATGTAAACAAATTTATGTTAGTTTTGTGGTACTAATTCAGGTACGCATTGAAATAAAAGTTTTTGATTATCATCGTACCACATCTTCAGGATCACCATATGTATATACATTAAATATGAAATAAATAGACGAAAAGAAAATTTACCTTTTAAAGCCTATCAGAGTATTCTTGTTTTTTTTTTTTCTGTAAGTTGTATCCTTAGATGATGACGAAGAACTAACATCGTAGTCTCCCGAATCTTCCACCACACACAAGAACTAGTGTAGGCTAGTAGGATATAAATTGTATATGATATTCTTAATTTTTTTCAACACATTAATCAGATTAATTCTTTTTAGGCTTAACAAAATAATTTGTATCAGTTTTTGTTTATATGGTATATTTAAATTAAAACCAATAAAAATTTTATTTACTGAATTATTTAAATTCAAATAATTTATTAAATATATTTAATTATTTGAATAAATAATATAACCGAATTAGTTATAGATATTTATTAATTATAACTTATTAAGGAAATATCTCAACCAACAGAAATATCTATAACTACTTTTCAAATTTAAATTTCAATAAATATTTATCTTTTAAATTAGGCTAATTACCAATTCCCCCCCCCCCCAAAACTTTGACATATACCAAATCATGTCCCTTGAACTTTTTTGGCCGTTAAAAATTCCCCCTGAACTATTGAGATTATTAGATTTAAGGACTTTTGTTTAATTTCATTCAATTTTACTGTTTCAGTGATTGTTTGTGTACTAAATCATGCTCCCCAGACTTTGATATCTACCAAATCATGCCCCTCAAACTTTGATATGTCCTAAATCATGCCCCCTGAACTTTCATCTATGTTAGATTTTTTTTATTAAAATTAGACAAAAGTCCTTTTTGACAATCTTAATAGTTTAGGGGGAATCTTTAACGACTAAAAAAGTTCAGGGGGCATCATTTAGTACATGTCAAAGTTCAGGAGAAAAAATTACTAATTAGCCTTTAAATTTATTAATTAACCCAAAAACAAATCCGGTGGGACAGCCCTATTAGTGTGGGTGCCTATCACTGTGTCAAGACATAGTGATAGTGGCACCACCTATGTCTTAACGAGACACTGGTGGTGTCTATTGTCTAGACAACTTTTATCTTTATCCCAATTTATTTAATGTTACTTGAAAAAATGCTAATGTTCTTCTCTTTCTACTTCTATAGATTTTAATGCCGAGAAAATAGCTTGCTTCTCCCAAATCCTTCATTTAGAATTGTTCGGCTAACCACTTTTTATGTCTGATAACCTTTCTACATTGTTTCCAATAAGTAGAATATTATCAACCTAAAGAACAAGCAATACCATGTTGGTTTTATCGGTACTAAATCATGTACGCATTGGAAGAGTTTCATATTATTAATTATTGAAGCCGACTTTCGTTAATTAATAAATATAAGTTTTTTTTTGTAATAAATATACTTTGGAATTAAATGAACACTAATAATAATAATAATAATAATAATAACAAATGACAAGAGGATTTTTAACTTGGGTTTGAAGTTAATTCTTTATAGTCCACGAGTCCATCTTATTCTGAGATTAATAAATTGTATACAGAATACAATGAAAGACTAGTATATCTCTCTTTTTCTCAGATTGGTCGTCTCTTGTTCTCTAGATTATTATATCTCTATTTATAGGAGTTTAGAGTGACAACTATTCCCTTAGAATCTTATCACTTGTAACCATTCGTAAAATGTGGACAATCCCCACAGTTCACATTTACGTCACATGGGATAATGACAAATAACTTCTTATAACTATTCTTTTAACTTTATCTATAAGCAGTTATGCTGACTATGACTTATTCTTCTTGTAATGCAATCAATCTCTTTAAGACGCTTTATCATAAAAATTAGCACTTAAGTATACTTCAAGTATTACTTCTTGCGTTCTTCTATTAATGATGAGTGAGGCATACGTGTGATGCTTATCACAATTGTTGGGTTTTGTGCCCTAAATAAAACTCATTTCAATATAATCAGATTTACTTATTAATAAAGATCAGAAATAACATTTTATGTTGCATGGTTCACATGATTTATTTCATGATTATATATATAATGTATGAATTCATTTTTAAGTCCAGAACATATGAATTTGTTAATGATTATAGTGTTGTCAGCACAGTGGAATATAATCTTAATTATATGTTCGAAAGTTTATTTCTTGATTTGTCAGAACACTGGATTTAGACTGACATGGTATAATCAGCGATAGGTATTCTTACACCTTGGAAAAGTGTTATGTCCTTTCCAGGACATTGGCAAAGTTTACCAGTATCGGATCAGATGTATGGAGTATACATCGGAAGGGACCGATATTGAACTTTGATTAGATATATTAGAATTTACCGTAATATCTATTCAATTCAATATCACCTGTTGATCCTAGATCAAATGATCTTAATCCTGATATGATTAGGTTCAATCTCAAGAGTGTTATTCGTGTTCTTTGATTTGTTAGTTAAGCCTACTTTTGGGTCAGGGTGATACGTACATTTTGGGAACACGGTAGTGCAATTGAGTGGGAGCGCTAATATAAATATGGAATCTATAGCTTCTATCTGGCGAATAGAAAGTAAAGGATGATTTCCTTCGAGCTTAACCAAACGAAAATAAATGGTAAAGTACTCATTTCACTTAGCTGAAATATCATTTATACAGGGTTAAGTGTTTTAAGGATAAAATACATTGTAGGGTGTTACGGTAATTTAATCCCTTTACAGTGTAAATCATCTATATAGAGGATCATTGATCACATTAGGATTATAACAATGGATAACTAATGACGTATCTATATCGTGGAACATATAGAGCGTTTTATATGACTGAGAGTGCAATTCCAAGTTCTAAGTGTGGATTCAACAAGGAATTAATAAGTTAGGGAATTTACTTGGTAAATTCAGTTCGACTTATTGGAAGCTCGGTTATATAGACCCATGGTCCCCATACTAGTTGAGACCATACTGCTTGTAAGACTCAGTTAATTGATCTTAATTAATCAATTATAATTCTAAAGTTAGACTATGTCTACTTTATAAATTTTCACTAAGCAAGGGCGAAATTGTAAAGAAAAGAGATTCTAGGTTTATTTATTAATTAAGATACTTTATATGTCTAAATTAATAAATATATTAAATGGCAATATTATTTAATAATTAATTTTCAGTTATTCAATAATTAGAATTGGCATTTGAATGGTTAAATTGGGAAATTGGCATTTTTGAGAAAATGGGAATGAAAAATAACAAAATGGGAAAGTTGCAAAGTGAGGCCCAATTTCCTTATTTGGGCCGCCCACTATGCATAGTATTTTACCATTTTATTTTTTCATTATTTTAATGCCATACAATTCTAACCTAAATCTAGAGGGCATTCTATAAATAGAAAGTGTTGCCTTCAGGAAACTCATGACTTTGCACATTGTTTCCTTCAGAAAAAAGCTATGCCACCCCTCTCTCTCTTTTCCTCTCTAAACTTTCGAAATTCCCTTGAGTAAATGAGTAGTGCCCACACACATCAAGTGGTACCTCAATCATAGTATGTAAGACTATGAAAAATCAACCAACAAGAAGGAGAATCAGCATCAAAGAATGAGAGAAAGAGATCCAGATTCAGATCTTGATAATGCTCTGCTACAGAAAGAAATCAAGGGCTAGAGATCTGAATGGAATGAGTCATAATATTCCGCTGCACCCAATGTAAGGTTTTCTTAAACTCTTATGTGTTTATTTCATTGTTTTAGAATTCATATTAGGATGTTAATCAAACATACTTGGTAGTAAATCTAGATCCTGGTAAAATATTTCCAACAACAATATGACAACTGTGAGGTAAACCATGCTGGGAATGTTGTCTTTAGTCTTTTAACATATTCACGAGTATGTGGGTCAATGAGCTGTTAGCTATTTGAATAATTCATTATATACCCTTTTCAAATAGTCATTTTGTTGTGTATTCTATGTATAATGAGACGGACCTTCTTTGTTTTTTGTTCATCTCGCTGGTCTCATCAGTCAGTTATTATTCATGGCTCGCTGTTATCTTTAAAAGGGTGAGTTTGAATATTTCTACTAACTGTATTTTCCAAGACAAGTTTTCTGAACGTATTTATTATTGTATAATTCAGGTTTGTTCATATTTCATCTTCATTACACGTGTTAGCACCATATTGCTACTCAAAATATAGGTGTAACGATTGCCCCTGTAACGCCCTGACTCTCAGGAACGCCACGTGTGTGCTTTTACAAACTTATTATCACTAAGCTATTAGTTTAGGAAAAAGGTGTGGCTAAATTTTAAACTTTTGGTTAAATTAAACTAAAAACTTTCATTATAAATACGATTGTAATATGGGGATTCCCTACTAATAAAGTTCTTTTACAATTAATTTACAAAACATCTATTACAAAATCAAGGTTTACATTTCCAAATATAGAAAAAGGGATCGATCCTGCTTCCCGGAAGCCAAGACACCACGGCTGATATTGTTGGGTTTTATGCCCTAAATAAAACTCATTTCAATATAATTAGATTTACATATTAATATAGATCAGAAATAACATTTAATGTTGCACGGTTCACATGATTTATTTCATGATTATAAGTACATAATGTATGAATTCATCTGAAACCCTTTTCACATACTTGATCCTGTTTATTGTGCTGTCAACACATTGGAAAGTAAATATGACTATGTGAATAAAGTTTCCTAGATTTATCAGACACAGGGTTTTACTAATATGATAATCTACAACAAGAGTTTACTTGCATATGGAGAAATGTTATGTTCTTTTCAGAGCATTGGTTAAAGTAAAGCTCAGGTTGGATGCATGGAGTATGCATCGGAAGGGACGATATTGAACTTTGACTTAGATTTATTAAACTTACCGTAATATCTATTCAAGTCAATATCGCCTAGTTGATCCTAGATCAAATGATCTTAATCCTGTTATGATTAGGCTCGATCTCGAGAGGCTATTCGTGTTCTTTGATTTGTTAGTTAAGCCTACTTTTAGGTCAGGGTGATACGTACATTTTGGGAACACGGTAGTGCAATTGAGTGGGAGCGCTAACATAAACATGGAATCTATAGCTTCTATCTGGCGAATAGTAAGTAAAGGATGATCTCCTTCGAGCTTGAGCAAACAAAAATAAATGGTGGAGATCTCATTTCACATAAGCTAAAATATCATTTATACGGGGTTAAGTGTTTTAAGGATTAAATACATTGTAGGGTGTAACGGTAATCTAATCCCTTTACAGTGTAGGTCATTCATATAGAGGATCATTGATCAAATTAAGATTATAACAATGGATAACTAATGATGTGTCTATATGGTGAAACATATAGAGCATTCTATATACTGAGAGTGCAATTCTAAGTTCTATGCGTGGATTCAATGAAGAATTAATAAGTTAGTGAATTTTAGTAATAAATTCTTGATCTACTTATTGGAAGCTCGGTTATATAGACCCATGGTCCCCGCACTAGTTGAGATAATATTTCTTGTAAGACTCATATAATTGGTTTTGATTAATCAATTATAATTCTCAAATTAGACTATGTCTATTGGTGAATTTTTCACTAAGTAAGGGCGAAATTGTAAAGAAAGAGTTTTAGGGGCATATTTGTTAATTATGATACTTTGTATGGTTCAATTAATAAATATGATAAATGACAATATTATTTAATAATTATTTATAGTTATTAAATAGTTAGAATTGGCATTTAAATGGTTGAATTTGAAAATCGGCGTTTTTGAGAAAATCAGATGCAGAAAAGATAAAACTGGAAAATTGCAAAAAGTGAGGCCCAAATCCACTTTGTATGGCCGACCACTTTTGTAGGAAATTTAAACTGATATTTTCATTATTTTGCCAAATAATTCAAACCTAACCCTAGTGGAATGATATAAATAGATAGTGAAGGCTTCAGGAAATTTACACTAATTTTCTAGACTTTTGTTCTGACTTTTCATTCAGAAAAAACTGAGCCTCTCTCTCTCCCTATCTTTGGCCGACCCCACTCTCTTTCTCTTCTTCCTTGAATTTCAAAATTCTTAGTGTAAGAGTAGTGCCCACACACAGCAAGTGATACCTCAATCATAGTGAGGAAGATCGTGAAGAAAGACTTTCAGCAAGAAGGAGTTTCAGCACTAAAGAATCAGAGAAAGAGATCCAGGTTCAGATATTGATAATGCTCTGCTACAGAAAGGAATCAAGGGCTAGATATCTGAACGGAAGGAGTCATTATATTCCGCTGCACCCAATGTAAGGTTTCTCAAACTTTATATGTGTTTATTTCATCGTTTTAGAAAGTTCAAATTTAGGGTGTTAATCAACATACTTGTGAGTAGATCTAAGATCCTGGTTAAATAATTTCCAACAGATATGCACACTGCTGGATGACCTCTGGCTCATGGTTGAACACATTTGCTATTCTTCTTACCTGCACCACAAAGCACCAGTGAGTCATAGTGACTAAGCAAGAAAAGCTACTAGATAAAGAAAATCATGGAAAGTGATAGCAGATTTCATTACAACAGATTATACATACCAATAGGTCATACTCTTTCAACGTACATATGCAATTCAACATCAATACGAGCAAACTTATTACAAAATTAAAAGTATTTGTAGCTATACATAATCAACAACCTCAGTGTTTCATAAAACACCCTAATCATACAATTTTATAAACACTTACTTTCAATGCTTCATAAAACACTCTAGTTCACACATTAGCACATCCACATAATTACAGTGCTTCATAAAGCACTCTAATCAGGCATCATTATAAACATGTATTCTTACATCTCTAAGCCACTGAGACTGCAAGAAAAGTGATCAACTTCATAAGCAATATAACATTCATTTAATCATACTATACCAAAAATGTACTCAATTACAACTTATCACATAATAACACTCTTGATCCATTTCACAACATCGTAACTACACAATTTTGGTACTTTATAAAGTATTCTTACCACTCGTTAACCACGAGCTACATATGTCACTATCGTTGCCCGATACAGCAAATGATAAGTAACAACCTATTCGCAGTTTCAGCAGTAATTACTCATAACGGTAATGATCGTTTCTTTTACTCAATCATAATCGAGTCACAACGATAATAATCGTTTCATATCATTACCCTCGATTATAATCGAGTCACAATGATAATAATCGTTTCCTATTATTTTTCCCTCGATCATAATCGAGTCACAATGATAATAATCATTTCCTATCATTTCTCTCGATCATAATCGAGTCGCAACCAATACATTTCGTTAACCTCGATTAAGATTAAGTCACAATGTACATATACCAGGATTTCGATCATAATCGAGACTCTAAAAGTTATAACGTTAACCATATACGGTATGTAATATTTTCCTTACCTTAGTCTAGAAATTTAGCGTACATGCTGACCTAGGTGGAAAGAAAGCTTCACGATCTCGGGTCCTATGTCACAACAACAACATTCAATAAATACCTTAATCCATAATTATGGGAATAACCCTAATTTCCATAACCGTAAACCTTAACGTCTATCAGCTCCAAAATAGGTTTTTGCAACTTCTAAACAATCTATACCAGACAGGGAAATCACCTCGAGCCCTAAAATCGGCCCTGACAAAAACTAAGAATTTTCCCCAGCAGACAAATTGGTCGACCAGTTCTGCTACACCAGAACCAACCAGTCGACCGATTCTGGTAGGATTGCAAACATGAGTTTTCTCCTCCAAACTCAAACCAAAACTAAACCAAACCTGTCCAACTGCTCCAGATCAATATAATATCATAACCACAACATAACAAATGCATCAAACCACCACAATTCATCCATTTACTCAAAATTGTATATCCAAGTGAAATAGAACTCATAAAACTTCATTCAACTCATTCCAAGTTAAGCAGCCCTTAAATCCATCCAACTCAAACCTAGACAAGCTTTAAACCAAGCCTAACAATAAATTTTAATCCTAACTTATTCCCCAATCCAATTATTTGTAATGACCGCTCTAGTAAAATGGATTAGAAAAGGCAATTAGCACTAATTTTTATTATTTTATTATTATTTGTGAATTAAATTTAAATGTGGACCCCAATATTTAGAAATAAATATTAGAGTTATAATTTCTCAATTTCAGAGATTTTATTAAACTCTAGGGGTATTATCTAGCTTATATGTGTAATATGTTATTTTTGTAATTTTTGTTCGGCGACAACGGAAAATGCGATGGATGGCTAGATTGATCACATGGGTAAGTTTAGAACCTTATTTCATAGTGGGAAATATTTTAGAGAAAATATTTTATCGGGATTGAGCGGGGCTATGGAAATTGACCATTTTACCCCTAGTTTTAAAAAGATACCTAAGTTGTAATCTTAAGGGCATTTTAGTCTTTAGTAAATTGGTTAAATGAGGGTTAGGTGGCAGCCTTGGGTGATGACACCTATTTCATTTTAATATAATTGGGTGAAAAGGGATTTTATTTTAAAAAAAAAAAATTAAAAATTCGAGAAATCAAGAAACCATTTCTCCTTTCTCTCTCTTGGGGTTCGGCTCTCACAAACCAGAAGGAAAACCCAAATTTTTCTTCATAATTTTCTGTATTTCCATCCAAGGATTCAAGGAAAAATAACTAAGGTAACCCTAGCTCCTTTCTCTTTCAAGTTCATGAAGTTGTATGTTGGTTTTAGAAGTGATTTTGGGTTATAGGGGCTGTTAGGGTTTAAGGTTTGCTTAGTTCGAATTTTAGGGTTTGTTTAGCTTGATTTTAGTTCATGGTAGCTGGTTTAGAGATTGGTTGTTAGTTTTGAGCAATTTTAAGCTTTGAGTTCAAGCTTTAAGCTTTAATGGCAAGTTGACATTTATTGTTTTGTTCTGTGAATTACTGGCTGGATTATATTGTTTGTACATTGAATAGGAGCTCTGGAAGGTTTCATGGCAATTGGTGAAGAATTGAGCAACAAATGAAAAGCTTGGGGAATACTAGTGCAAACCGGCTAGCCGGTTTGCAGTGCCACAAAAACCGGCTAGCCGGTTTTGGCAGGGTTCCCCGGGCCTTTCATTTTCTCAATTTTTGCCATTTCGGTGCCTCGGTTGGGTGTTTCCCCATTTCCAGAGTTAGAATAACCCCCTTTAGAGTATAGCAGAACCTAGGGTTTTGGTTTGGTTTCACCGGGATTAGGGTTTTAATCATGTGGCTTACTCGGTTTCAATATGTGATTAGGGCATCCATCTAGCACGAGAATTCCGTTCAGGTCGGCCAACACACTTGAATTCGGAAAACAGGTAAGAACTGTGTATAATGTATGATGTGATTATCTGAATGTATGTATATGTGTTTATATATGCATGCTTGAATTATGTTAAACACTACCAACACTTGTATGAATAAGTTATAGAGTGTGTTGGTACAGTGATTGTTGTGATTATGAGTACGGTACAGTGATACCAACACAAGCCTGGGAAAATGCTAAGGTGTGTGGTACATCACTCAGTGTTACTCGGTGATCGGGATAAACCCTACCAACACTCGTACAGTGAGGTACGATGTGTATGTGGTATAGTGGTTGAACCCTGGTATTGAACGTTCATACTCATCTGTTAAGCTCTGTAAATAGGTGTATGGGCGCCTATTTACAGGTCGGAAATTATATGATATGTTATATGCATTTCTTACTGAGTCTGTTGACTCACAGTTTCTGCTTCCATGTGTAGGTAAAGGAAAGGCGAAGGCTGAACAGGAGTGAACCTGAGCTCGGGTGAGATTGTACATGTCAAGCAGCGCGACCTGGAGTGTTCGGTCTCGGGACATCTGGGAGTTGTATTTTGAAAGTCGCTGTGCGACCTGTAAATCTGTATCTTTTGGATTGTATGCTTGAAAAGTAAAGTTTGTAAAGTTTTAAAAATCGGGATCCCGGCACTTGTAAATATTTTATTAAATTACAAAGTTTAGTATTTAATGCAAAAGTTTTAATTTGACACGTTTTTGGGAGAAATTTCTTTGATTAGCAAAGATTGCACAATAATTGAAAAAGCACTGTAGCGTGCCTTAGCATTAGGGCGTTACAATTTTGGTATCAGAGCCGCCAGGTTTGTCTACCGAAGCTTGCTATGACATGTACAATCTTCATCAGAGAGAGCTCGGTTCACGGTTCAGTAAGCCTGTACTTGTTTAGTATTTTAAATAAATATGAATGTGAAAGCATGTTAGGAAGCATATTAGATTTAAATTAAATATATTTCTTAAAAAAAAAAAAAAGTGTGTTGCCTTTAAGATTTTAAAGAGCGGTGTTAAGTTTTGATCGCTGTCTAACCTGCCTAGCTTATGGATTCGCAGGCTAAGTCCTATTAAATGGATGCCCCGCGAAATACAAGAAGTCAGGGTGGCATGGTTGAGACCGGAGGCGGTCAGAGGAATCCTCAAAATCCTCGTGGTCGCGGCCGTGGCCGTGGCAGAGCTCAGGGTGGTCGCCCTGTAAATCCACCTCAAGCTCCTCCTGATTGGGAGCAAAGATTTGCGGAGATGCAAGATAGAATCCGCCAAAGAAGATGAAGAGATCCAAAGATTGAGGCGGCGGGGTCCTCTGCCGTGCCTCCTCGAGCGGTTCGAGGGCATTTGCGGTTCCGCGGTGCCAGCAGAACAACCTGTTGTTGGCAACCGTATGGAACCGTTGTACGAAAGATTTCGAAAACAGGCACCTCCAGTGTTTCTGGGAGGCCCTGATGTGATGAAGGCCGAGCAGTGGCTTTCGATGATTGAGCGTATTCTCAACTTCATGGGAGTGGTTGGAAATGACCGGGTGACCTGCGCCACTTTCCAATTTCAGGAAGATGCTCTCGTGTGGTGGGAGTTGATAACCCTCACTCGGGACGTCACGCTGATGACCTGGGAGGAATTTAAGGAGTTATTTAACTCCAAGTATTATAACGAAGCAGTCCGTAGTGCAAAGCGGAAAGAGTTCACTGATCTAGTTCAGACTGAGGGGATGTCGGTTACTGAGTACACGACAAAGTTTGACCGTTTGGCCAAGCTTGCAGTGGGAATTGTCCCAACCGACTTCAGTAAGAAGGAAAAATACTTGGCGGGTTTGAGTGCAAAAATTAGACATGATCTGGTTATTACTACTACTGAGGCAACCACTTATGCGGAGATGGTTGAAAAGGCTTTGAGAGCCGAGGGTGCGGTAAAATTCCTTCAGGAGCCCCGGGTGACTCCGAGTGTTGGTGGAACCCCCACTATTCCTACTCCTGTTTATGGTAGGGATGGTGGTGACTCCACCACCGAGCAGAAAAGAAAAGTTGTTCCAGCTTCTAGTGGCTCGGGGCAAAGCAAGCGGTTCCGTGGGAACCAAGGCAGAGGGGGACGCCAGGGTTACTCTTATCCTGAGTGTCCAAGGTGCAAGAAACATCATTCGGGAGAGTGTAACCAGAAGACATGCTTCCTGTGTGGCATGGTGGGGCATTTCAAGAAAGATTGCCCCCAGGCAAAGAAAGAGGAGCCGAAAACTGAGGTGAAACCGGTTCCTGCTCGTGTGTTTGCCATTACCCAAGCTGACGCTGCAGCCAGTCCTTCTGTTGTGACAGGTCAGCTTCCCGTCAACAACTTGTTATTTACAGTATTATTTGACTCGGGAGCTACACGTTCATATGTGGCTACAAGAGTGATTGATCTTTTGGGTAGGCCTTGTGAAATTTTAGAAAGAGGGTTCAGAACCCTAATGCCTAGCGGGGAATTGGTTATCTCTAATAGGCGCATTAGGTCTATGCCAATTAGGATCGAAGATAGGGAATTGAGTACTGATCTCATAGAATTGAAACTAACTGAGTTTGATATTATACTGAGAATGGATTTCTTATCCAAGTATTCGGCCAGTATAGATTGTAGGCGTAAAATGGTGACTTTTCAGCCGGAAGGTGAAGATCCATTTGTTTATGTTGGATCGGTTCAGGGGTCTCGGATCCCGGTTATTTCTGTGCTGAGAGCTAGGGATTTACTATGCAATGGTTGTGTAGGATTCCTAGCGGTGGTATTTGACTCCAGCAGACCTGAAACATTTGGGCCTGAGGTAGTCCGGGTAGTGAAAGATTTTCTTGATGTGTTTCCCGAGGAGTTACCGGGATTGCCGCCACAGCGAGAGATTGATTTTGTTATTGATTTGGCACCTGGAGTCGAACCTGTTTCTAAAGCTCCATATAGGATGGCTCCAGCAGAACTCAAGGAGCTTAAGTTGCAACTTCAGGGGATGCTGGACATTGGGTTTATTCGACCCAGTGTATCGCCCTGGGGAGCTCCGGTTCTCTTTGTGAAAAAGAAAGATGGTTCCCTCAGAATGTGTATTGATTATCGGGAACTTAACAAGCTGACGATTAAGAATAAGTACCCGTTGCCCAGAATCGACGATTTGTTCGATCAGCTTCAGGGAAAGACTGTGTTTTCAAAGATTGATTTACGATCGGGTTATCACCAACTCAGAATTCGGGAGGAGGACATACCGAAGACTGCTTTTAGAACCAGATATGGGCACTATGAGTTTCTGGTAATGTCATTCGGATTGACTAATGCTCCTGCGGCCTTTATGGATCTTATGAATAGAGTATTCAAGGATTTCCTCGATAACTGCGTTATAGTGTTTATCGATGACATTCTTGTATACTCTCGGTCAGAAGAGGAGCACGAGCATCATCTTCGAATGGTGTTACAGCGACTTAGGGATCACAAGCTGTATGCCAAGTTCAAAAAGTGTGAATTCTGGTTGTCCGAGGTATCCTTTCTGGGTCATATTGTGGGGAAGAATGGAATTATGGTCGATCCAAACAAGGTGGAATCAGTGAAGAATTGGCCGAGGCCCAAGTCTGTGACGGAAATTCGAAGTTTTCTCGGGTTAGCAGGGTATTATCGACGTTTCGTCGAAGGATTTTCTAAACTTTCTATGCCCCTAACCGAATTGACTAAGAAAAACCAGAGATTTGTGTGGTCAGATAAGTGTGAGTCAAGCTTTCAGGAGTTAAAGCAGCGTTTGATAACAGCTTCGGTGTTAGCTTTGCCATCAGATCAAGAGAAATTTGTTGTGTATTGTGATGCATCCAGACGAGTGCAGGATGTGTTACGATGCAAGGCGACGAGTCATAGCCTATGCCTCTCGTCAATCGAAGGATTATGAGCAGCGTTACCCAACTCATGATTTAGAGCTCGCTGCTGTGGTTTTTGCTTTAAAGATATGGCGACATTATCTTTACGGTGAAAAGTGTGAGATTTATACTGATCATAAGAGTCTTAAATACTTTTTCACCCAAAAAGATCTGAATATGAGGCAGAGAAGGTGGTTGGAGTTAGTTAAGGACTACGATTGTGAAATACTGTATCACCCCGGGAAAGCCAATGTCGTGGCCGATGCTCTAAGCAGAAAAGGTCCCGGACAAGTGTGTACTACGGTTATGATAGCCCCTCAACTAGCCTCGGAAATGGTTAGTGCAGGAATTGAGTTCGTAGTCGGGAAGTTACATAATTTAACACTCCAATCTGATCTGTTAGAGAGAATCAGAAAGGCACAACTGGAAGATCCCGAGCTAGTTAAAGTTCGAGATGAAGTAGTGGCTGGTCGACCTAGAGGCTTTTCAGTCTCGAGCAGTGGAATGTTGCTATATAAAGCTCGAGTTTGTGTTCCTAGTGTGGATGAGCTTAAGAAAGAGATACTTGATGAAGCTCATACCACGCCTTATTCGTTGCATCCGGGAACCACCAAGATGTATCAGGATTTGAAACCCTACTTCTGGTGGTATGGGATGAAAAGAGATGTGGTGGACTACGTGTCCAAGTGTTTAACTCCCGGCCATTAAAGCTGAACATCAGAGGCCGGCAGGGTTATTGCAACCTTTAGTTCTTCCAGAATGGAAGTGGGAGGACATCGCAATGGACTTTGTAACTGGTTTGCCTAGAACTACGGGAATGTATGATTCTGTTTGGGTTATCGTGGACAGATTCACAAAGTCAGCTCACTTCTTACTAGTGAAAGTTACATATTCAGTGGATCAATATGCTGAATTGTATGTGAAGGAGATAGTTCGTCTCCATGGAGCCCCTAAATCTATTGTATCAGACAGGGATCCAAAGTTCACATCGAAGTTTTGGGTGAGTCTTCAGAAGGCTATGGGTACCAAGTTAAAGTTTAGTATAGCCTTTCACCCTCAGACTGATGGCCAGTCAGAAAGAACTATTCAGATTTTAGAAGATCTACTGCGAGCCTGTGTCATGGACTTTGAGGGTTCATGGAGTAAGTACTTGCCTTTAATTGAATTCTCCTACAACAACAGCTACCAAAGTACAATAGGGATGGCTCCCTATGAGATGTTATATGGTAGAAAATGTCGTTCTCCTATTCATTGGGATGAGACAGGAGAAAGGAAGTACCTGGGTCCAGAGTTAGTGCAGAGGACCAATGAAGCTATTGATAAGATTAAGGCTCGGATGCTTGCTTCTCAAAGCAGGCAGAAAAGTTATGCTGATCCGAAGCGTAGAGATGTTACATTTCAGGCAGGAGAACATGTTTTCCTACGGGTTTCACCAATGAAGGGTATTAGACGCTTCGGGAAGAAGGGTAAGTTAAGCCCTAGGTTCATTGGGCCATTTCAGATACTCGAGAAGGTCGGGCAGGTAGCGTATCGGCTAGCCTTACCACCAGCACTATCGGCTGTTCATGACGTATTTCACATTTCTATGTTAAGGAAATACGTGTCAGACCCGACTCATGTCTTGAGTTATGAAGCCCTTGAACTTCAACCAGACTTATCCTATGACGAGCAACCTGTTCAGATTTTGGATAGAAAAGAAAAAGTTCTTCGGAACAAGACTATTGCACTGGTTAAGGTGCTCTGGAGGAACAGTAAGGTGGAAGAAGCCACCTGGGAGTTGGAGTCGGATATGAGGACTCAACATCCAGAGCTATTCAGGTTAGATTTCGGGGACGAAATCCTATTAACGGGGGGATAATTGTAATGACCGCTCTAGTAATATGGATTAGAAAAGGCAATTAGCACTAATTTTTATTATTTTATTATTATTTGTGAATTAAATTTAAATGTGGACCCCAATATTTAGAAATAAATATTAGAGTTATAATTTCTCAATTTTGGAGATTTTATTAAACTCTAGGGGTATTATCTAGCTTATATGTGTAATATGTTATTTTTGTAATTTTTGTTCGGCGACAACGGAAAATGCGATGGATGGCTAGATTGATCACATGGGTAAGTTTAGAACCTTATTTCATAGTGGGAAATATTTTAGAGAAAATATTTTATCGGGATTGAGCGGGGCTATGGAAATTGACCATTTTACCCCTAGTTTTAAAAAGATACCTAAGTTGTAATCTTAAGGGCATTTTAGTCTTTAGTAAATTGGTTAAATGAGGGTTAGGTGGCAGCCTTGGGTGATGACACCTATTTCATTTTAATATAATTGGGTGAAAAGGGATTTTATTTTTAAAAAAAAAAAATTAAAAATTAGAGAAATCAAGAAACCATTTCTCCTTTCTCTCTCTTGGGGTTCGGCTCTCACAAACCAGAAGGAAAACCCAAATTTTTCTTCATAATTTTCTGTATTTCCATCCAAGGATTCAAGGAAAAATAACTAAGGTAACCCTAGCTCCTTTCTCTTTCAAGTTCATGAAGTTGTATGTTGGTTTTAGAAGTGATTTTGGGTTATAGGGGCTGTTAGGGTTTAAGGTTTGCTTAGTTCGAATTTTAGGGTTTGTTTAGCTTGATTTTAGTTCATGGTAGCTGGTTTAGAGATTGGTTGTTAGTTTTGAGCAATTTTAAGCTTTGAGTTCAAGCTTTAAGCTTTAATGGCAAGTTGACATTTATTGTTTTGTTCTGTGAATTACTGGCTGGATTATATTGTTTGTACATTGAATAGGAGCTCTGGAAGGTTTCATGGCAATTGGTGAAGAATTGAGCAACAAATGAAAAGCTTGGGGAATACTGGTGCAAACCGGCTAGCCGGTTTGCGGTGCCACAAAAACCGGCTAGCCGGTTTTGGCAGGGTTCCCCGGGCCTTTCATTTTCTCAATTTTTGCCATTTCGGTGCCTCGGTTGGGTGTTTCCCCATTTCCAGAGTTAGAATAACCCCCTTTCGAGTATAGCAGAACCTAGGGTTTTGGTTTGGTTTCACCGGGATTAGGGTTTTAATCATGTGGCTTACCCGGTTTCAATATGTGATTAGGGCATCCATCTAGCACGAGAATTCCGTTCAGGTCGGCCAACACACTTGAATTCGGAAAACAGGTAAGAACTGTGTATAATGTATGATGTGATTATCTGAATGTATGTATATGTGTTTATATATGCATGCTTGAATTATGTTAAACACTACCAACACTTGTATGAATAAGTTATAGAGTGTGTTGGTACAGTGATTGTTGTGATTATGAGTACGATACAGTGATACCAACACAAGCCTGGGAAAATGCTAAGGTGTGTGGTACATCACTCAGTGTTACTCGGTGATCGAGATAAACCCTACCAACACTCGTACAGTGAGGTACGATGTGTATGTGGTATAGTGGTTGAACCCTGGTATTGAACGTTCATACTCATCTGTTAAGCTCTGTAAATAGGTGTATGGGCGCCTATTTACAGGTCGGAAATTATATGATATGTTATATGCATTTCTTACTGAGTCTGTTGACTCACAGTTTCTGCTTCCATGTGTAGGTAAAGGAAAGGCGAAGGCTGAACAGGAGTGAACCTGAGCTCGGGTGAGATTGTACATGTCAAGCAGCGCGACCTGGAGTGTTCGGTCTCGGGACATCTGGGAGTTGTATTTTGAAAGTCGCTGTGCGACCTGTAAATCTGTATATTTTGGATTGTATGCTTGAAAAGTAAAGTTTGTAAAGTTTTAAAAATCGGGATCCCGGCACTTGTAAATATTTTATTAAATTACAAAGTTTAGTATTTAATGCAAAAGTTTTAATTTGACACGTTTTTGGGAGAAATTTCTTTGATTAGCAAAGATTGCACAATAATTGAAAAAGCACTGTAGCGTGCCTTAGCATTAGGGCGTTACATTATTACTACTAGATTTCAGAATTTTACGTAAGTATTAATCATTCTCAAAATCTTGGTTTTGAGTTTTAGAGTTTTTATGATGTTATGTAGTTATACTAATTCAGCTCTTTCTTCCATATTTTCAACTACTACAAAGAGACCAATCCCAACACCAGAGGTCCAAAGGAGGCACGAGATCTTGGTGAATTTTCCATATAGATTGTGAGCAGCTGACTTCTTGCTACATGATTATAATTTGAAGTTATGTCGCCTCCTCGCCAAAGATCAATCCACCATGGACTATAAGGGTCACAAATACCCTACTTGGCAACAAGTTCCAATGCTCGTGGATGAATAAGACCGTGACTATATCGCTCGCATCCATTATCTAAAAAATATAACCACTTGGGAAGCCACCGAGGTTGAAGAAGGGGCTCCCCGAGGTAATACTTCTTGCTTTTATGAATGGTGTCCTACCATCCTTAGGACCGAGCGTACTGCCTTAGTGAAATTGTAAGGACAACCAATATAATTTTTATATTTGGAATTGCATTGACTTAATAGCCCATAGGTTCAACAGTTAGTACCATTGAAGGACTTCAAATACTATTCTTTCTCATCTATCTTTATCTTTTATTTTTTTTATTTGAATCTTTGTTGTTTTAGAATGACTTTTATGAGCTAATTTTCTTTAAGGATTATTATGTGAACTATTGAATTTATTTTATGGATTAATGCAGTTATTCAATTTTATCTTCTTCTCTTATTTCAATTCAATACACTCCAATTAAATTTTGCAATTATTGGCTGATCACCTATATTTGTTATCTATGAATTCAAATTAAAATTCTAAAAAGTGAGATTTTAATATGCTTTGATTGTTATGGATACAAAGTGATTTAGGACGAAAGTGTCTAGATTATTTGTGATTTTATGAGTTACTTTGTTTAATGCTTTCTTTGTGATTAAATTTTTCCATAGGAATATAAGCAGTTTTCACATAGATTGGATCTGTAAGTCTTAACCAAATTATGAACTACTTAATTCCACTTGTCAATTGAATAGAACGAAGAAGAATCGGGTAATTTCATTAAGAAGTAAAATAAAAGATTATTGGGGATCATAATAATTCTTATTTTTCTCATTGTTTATTTCTTTAATTTTTAATTATTTACTTTGTTTTATTTATTTTTCTAAAACTTTTTAATTAATCAAATAGAAATAAAGAATTAATTGATTTGTAATTGATAATTAGTCCTCGTGGAAACGATACTTTTTTTTTTATTTAAGCGTTTATATATTACAACCATATTTTACCTGGGACGCGAACGTAGGACCTCCAACACACATACACCCACTTATGGCCACTTGAGCTAGCCTCAAGTGGTTAGTGGAAACGATACTTAACTTTATCATTTTATTACTTGATTCGATTGTGTATACTTGCGTATCAATTTTTGGGAACAAGCTTTTGGTGCCGTTGTCAGGAAATTGAAAATTATCAATATCAATCTAATTAATTTTTAATCTAATTTGATTTCTTTTTCTCTTGTTTCTAACCTATTTAGTTACTCTTTTTTCTTATCTTAGGTGAACTTTTTATATGCGTAGCAGAGGAGGAGCAGACAGTCTTATTCCTTTGAATTCTTAGATTGAGAAGTCTTGTAGCAAAATAGAAAGAACAAGAGGGAAACCCAAAAGTCTATGGTGATGACACAGAAAGATAGGGATGATAGTAATGATTTCATTCCTGTATTCCTTTGAATTCTTAGATTGAGAAGTCTTGTAGCAAAATAGAAAGAACAAGAGGGAAACCCAAAAGTCTATGGTGATGACACAGAATGATAGGGATGATAGTAATGATTTCATTCCTGTAGTTGTACAAGGGGGTCAGGCTTATAATAATGTTGAAAGGAGCTTAAGAGACTATGTACTGCCCACTTTGACGGGGGTACAAAATTGTATAAGACCACCAGTGATTGAAGCCAATAACTTTGAAATTAAGCCAACTATTCTACAAATGGTACAATCTTCTGTTCGGTTTAGTGGGTTGTCGACTAAAGATCCTCATGCTTATCTGTCTAATTTTTTGGAGCTTTGTACTGAATTCTATTGTTATGGCTTAGAACTTCTAGTCTAAAATTTTCCCTCCATCTAAAGCTGCTAAACTGAGGGGAGAAATTAATAATTTTTGCTAGAATGATGGAGAATCTCTATATGAAGCTTGGGAGTGATTTAGGAAACTATTGAGAAAATATCCACACCATGGCATTGATAAGTGGAAGTTAGTTTAGAACTTTTATAATGGTTTGTGACTCATAACTAGAACTATTATTGATGTTGCTTCTGGAGGCACATTCATGAGTAAGAGTGTAACTGGAGTCTATAAACTTTTAGAAGATATGGCTATGAATAATCATCAGTGCTTTGATGAGAGAGCATCTAGGAAGAAGAAAACAACTGGAATATATGAATTAAATACAATTATTGCTTTGACTGTTTAGGTTGTTACTCTCACTAAACAGTTGCAGCAAACAATTGTAGCTATTAATGCTATCCAAGCTCAAACTAGTTGTGAAATTTGTAGAGGTCTCATATGTTTGATAAATGCACACATCAATTGATAACATTCTGATGAATCTTGCTGAAGTTCAAGCCATAGCTAATTTTCAGAGGCAGTTCAAAAATCCTTTCTCCAATTCATTTAATAATGGATGGACAAATAATCAAGGGCAACAACCCCAATTTAAAAATCAGAATTAAGCTTCTACTTCTCAACAGTAAAATCCACAAGCTCCACCTGCTCCAACAATTGATCTACAAGCTGCTTTGCTTATTCTCACCAATCTACAAACTCATCTTATGATTGAGACAAGAACATCCACCAGAATTCTTGAAACACAAGTGGGGCAACTAGCTATTATGCTTCATAAAATATCTGAAGGAAATTCGCCAAGTAATATGGAGGTAAATCTTAACGAAAACTGTAGTGCAATCACTCTAAGGAGTGGTAAAGAGTTAGAAGAGCCAGTAAAGATTCTCTTCATGAATACTTTCTTGAATTTAAGTAAGAAGGACCTGAAAAACCGTGTTTTTGCAAATGTCAGTTGTATATAAGAAAATATAAAAACTGTAAGCGTTTGCGACGGCGAAAAGTAATTCACTACGGCAAAACGAACGGGCGAGAATATAAAATATTTGCAGAAAAATAAATAACTTGACACAAGAGATTTATACGTGGTATCAGTGTTCTCACGAACACTCCTAGTCCACGGGGCCACGCCCAGAGAATGAAATCAATTAATAAAGTATCAAAATTACAAAGACAATTGACTTAAACAAGTTTAGACTCCCTCTAAAGTATTGCCGCAATCCTTTGTAATCCACTTTATGAATCTGACTTCTTGAAACACCTTCAAGCCCGAACTCCCTTCGTCTTTGAAGTGTGAGTGCTTACTTCCTCCCGAAGTAAGGCTTTAGCAAGTCTTCTCCCGAAGACCAAGTGCTTACTTCCTCCCGAAGTAAGGCTTTATCAAGTCTTCTCCCGAAGACCAATCTCTTGTTCAGTCAAGTAGTTCTTCACAACCTCTAGGATAGAGTAAGAATAGAAATAGAACAACTAGAACCTAGGTGAACAACTAGGCTCTCACAAAACAAAGAAACACTCTCTTCTCACAAAAGATAAATGCAAAAAATGAATACTGGAAGAGGTAATCCGAATGGTTGCTCTCTAGGCTCTATTTATAGATCATAGAAACCAAAGAGGCAACCACACTTTCGAATTAGCAGCTGTACAAAGACTTTCCAAAAACAAACACAATCTGATACATCAGATTCGGTTGCTGACGAAGCAGATCTGCCCAGAAACGGGAAACTTACTAAAATCGGGTCCGATCTTCTTTCAATGCTTGATTCCTGCCAAAAACAGATTAGATATTCTGATTGTATCAAGATACAATCGAAATCAATAAGGAAAAGGCAATAAATAAAGTTTCCCTAAAAAAGACAACTTTCCAAAAGAGAATTCCTTCTCTTTTGAGAAGTTTTCAACAAAGGAAAGTTCAGCTGAAAGTGCAACTTTCCAAACAAGGAAAATGGCAACTAATAACCGAATAAAAGAAGTAAGATTTCGAAAATGAATGCATAGCAATCTTACCATAAAAAGGAAAAATTATTTTGTCACCTAACTTGCCAAAAAAGGACTTTACAATCTCCCCCTTTGGCACTTTAGATGAACAAAATAATTTTTTCCATAAAGTACCTGCAATGCAAAGTTAGCAAGAGCAAAAGATACTACTCCCCCTGAGTAACACAATCGAATATCACAATAAAAACAAAGAACATGCTAACTTTAAATATTAAGAAACATTAAGTTCACAAGTACTAACACACCACAACTCCCCCTGAAAAAGAGGGTCCAGAGTTGGGCAACAAAAACCAAAAAATAAATATCTCTCCCCCTTTTTGTTTATCGGAGTGCCAAAGTAAACAAAGAACAAAAAATAGACCAAAATTTAATTAAAAAGAAACAAACTATAACACTTTAATTTTTGTAGAGTTTAATCAAAGTGGACAGTTGCCTGGACAAGTCATGCTGGACATCAGCCATTGCTTCAAGACGAGTGTACACATTCTGAAGTTCAGACTTGACTTCCAGGAGTTCTGCAGCAGCAGAGCCTGAACTTGCACCAGCAGAAGCAGCACCAGCACCAGCCTTTGGCCGTTTTTGGAACACACCATCAAAATATTCAGAAGGTTGGAATGTAGGGCCAGTGATGGGAGGCTCAAGTGTTTCATGTGCTTGGGCCACATTCTTCTGAGAGGATAAAACCTTATAGATTAGATTTGGAAATACAAGTTTGAAGGTTGGCTTTTTACCTCTTCGAAAGGAGACAATCTGGTTGAGAATATGAGAGGCTAGATCAATGGAAGTTCCAGAGGTGATGCGGTATAGGAGTGTAGCCACTTCTTGAGACACCACGGTCTTGTTCGAATTTGGAACCCAATTGCTTAGTGCAAACCGCATAAGGGAAGCATGAGCAAAAGAGAGGTGAGTAATTCGAAGACTCTCCCCTGGTTTCAATTCTGAACGAGCACCAGTGAGTTCAGAGTGCATCAAGTCACGGTCCATGGACATCACAACATTAGATACATTCTCAGGCAATTGCAGAGCCTGAGCAATGTCCTTTTCAGAAAAAGAGAACCAGTGACCCCTAACATAAACTCTCCTATACAGTCTAGAGTTCTCATCAAGGAAATCATCAGTAAGATTAGCATAAAACTCTTTAATAATGTTAGCAATGAATCCAATAAAACCAGTAAGAGTGTGTTCCCATTGATGAAATTGAATGAACTTTACAATACCATAAACACGATGGGCATGCAAATCATAATTCCTCTCACTTTCAAACTTACGAGTTGCATAAAGATTCCAGTCACGCTCATTGTCTCGATAGTAAAAAGTTGGACAGCCAGAGATAGAGGAAGGGATATTACCATATGGAGGATCTTCCATGGGCTGCTTGCCTTTGGCGACGGCGGAGGCCTTTCTTTGCGAAGCGAGTTTTGAACGAGAAGGCTCGGCTCGAGTTCGTATCTTCTTGTCCTTCTCGGTATGCGAGATGCGATTTGTACGAAGAGACTTCCATTGGATCCTCTTCTTCTGAACTGGAACTCGAGGAAGCCGAGGGAGGATTAGTCTTGAGTTTCTTCTTGGCTGGAGGAGCAGTCTTCTCTCGAGATTGAGAGGCTTGAAGTTCTTTCTCAGCCGAGGCTTGCTGGGCTCGAGTTCGAGTGGAAGGGCCTGTTGGAGTGGTGCCAGCCATTGATGCAGCAGGAGGAGGAACAGCCAATAGAGGAGGAGATTCCTTCGAGGATTCAGAAGAGGAAGTCCAGGTGCGATAGGGCCTTACCGATTTGCGAGCTACTTGCTTGGGTGGACGTTTTGGCTTCACGGCTTGAGATTCACGCTGGGGAAGCGATGAATCTCCGGAGCTTTGCAACGGCGGGAGGAGGAACCGAGGCGGCGGGGGAGCACTAGAAGGAGTTGGAACGGTTTCTTCTAATTTTTTAGAGTGCCCTAGATTCTTGGTTCTCACCATTTTGAAAGCCGAAAGAGAAGATGAATAGTGTACGACAGAGAAACAAGAAAGAGGGTTCGGGTAGGTGGTGAAATAAGTGACAAAATTTGGTTTATATAACCTTGGAATCAAAACAAGAAAGAGGAAACCAATTTTGAAAATTCAAATGGTAACCGCCGGCCCATGAACCAAAAAAGGAAACCGCCCACTTCTCAACTCCTTTCCCCTTTTTTTTAACAAAAATAAAAGGAAACTAGAAATGCCAACAAATTTTTCCAAAAATAAATCAATCTGTCAAGAATAAAGACACATTACCATATAAAGATTAATCTTTACTTGGAAAAATATCATAATAAATCAAAGAAAGAATGAATGTTGATACTTACCATTTATGCACAAGATTTTCCTTAACCCATGAAGCAAGTCACACGCCTCCCTCATTTTATTATTATTATTTTTTTTTATTATTTTTTTTTTAAAGTAAAAACCGAAAATAAAGACAAAGTGTACAATAACTATATGTGATTCGAATTAAGCAAGTAAATCAAATATCATTGACAATTGACAAAATAAAATACATGTTATGCTTTTAAGGAAAATAACTAATTAGTATCTCATGGAATAATCATACTTAATTGATGTTGATGAAAAAGATATGCATGTTACTGAAAGTTGTGAACCAGGATTTATCAATTTAATTTTAATAGAGGAGACTTACAGATTTGAACACACTTGTCAGGCATAAGTGTGTGCAGTGTAAATAGGATCATTGTCCTTGGCAAGATTTTTCATTTTCGCCTTTTTCATATTGATCCCGCAACTGGATGCTTTCACACCATACTGAAGGTAGCCCTTTTCTATGGTAGTGCATCCTCATCATAGTTGCTAATTACAATGTTCCAGCTTACTCATCAGATGGCTTTCACACTTCAGTATGGGTAGCTCTATTCCAGCAAGGGGCCTGACAAGCATGAAACAAAAATTGCTCAACTCTGTATAAGAACATTATTTAATCCCAGACACAAATAAAGAGTAACATGAATCTTTTAACACAACATCACAAAGTATGATCAGACATCCTAACTAATTATATTCCAAAAGCATAAACATGATTTGTCAAAAACAATGATAGAAGATTAAGAGCTAGAGAAGAATCACACAACACTATTGTACACGAATGATGAACGGATAAAATTAAACAATGCAAACTCCCAAAGACTTTCTGAGGGAGTCAAAGCGACTTGCATCTAGGGCCTTTGTGAAAATATCAGCTAATTGTTTTTCAGTATCAACATATTCTAATTGCAATGATTTATTTTCAACAAGTTCCCTAATAAAGTGGTGTCTTATATCAATGTGCTTTGTTCTAGAGTGTTGAACAGGATTTTTGGAAATATTTATGGCACTAGTATTGTCACAAAAGATAGTCAAAACACCCAAATTAAACCCATAATCAATCAACATTTGTTTCAACCACAATAGTTGAGTGCAACAACTGCCAGCAGCTATGTACTCAGCTTCGGCAGTGGATAAGGAGATGGAATTCTGTTTCTTCCTATGCCAAGATACTAGATTATTCCCAAGAAAGAAGCACCCTCCACTTGTGCTCTTTCGATCATCAGCATTTCCTGCCCAATCTGCATCACTAAAACAAGCAAGATTTGAATTGGTATCTTTCAAGTACCAAATTCCATAATCAGGAGTGCTATTAACATATCTAATAATCCTTTTTACAGCTGATACATGAGATTCCATAGGATTACTTTGATATCTAGCACACACTCCCACACTGTAACATATATCAGGACGACTAGCAGTTAAATACAAGAGACTTCCAATCATGCTACGATAGAGTGTAGTGTCTACCTTTACTCCATTCTCATCTTTTGTTAATTTCAGAGTGGTGCTCATAGGAGTACTTACCTTTAGCCGATTCAAGGCCAAATTTCTTGACAAGGTTCTTAGCATACTTGCTGTGAGATACAAATGTACCTCCTTCCATTTGTCTCACTTGAAGACCCAGAAAGAAATTAAGCTCACCAACCATGCTCATTTCAAATTCACTTTTCATTTGATCAACAAATACCTGCACTCCATGGTTAGATGTAGAACCAAAAACTATATCATCAACATAAATTTGAGCAATGATAAAATCAGATTTTATATGTTTGATGAAAAGAGTTTTATCCACACTACCTCTGTGATAGCCATGAGAAAGTAAAAATTGAGTCAACCTTTCATACCAAGCTCGAGGAGCTTGTTTCAGACCATACAAAGCTTTTTCAAGTTTGTATACATGGTCTGGAAATTGAGGATCTTCGAATCCTTTTGGTTGCTCAACATAAACTTCCTCATTCAAAATACCATTTAGGAAGGCAGATTTCACATCCATTTGAAACAATTTAATATTGAGAATACAAGCAATACATAAAAGTAAACGTATTGATTCTAATCTTGCAACGGAGCAAAAGTTTCATCAAAATCAATACCTTCTACACGAGTGTACCCTTGTGCCACCAAACGAGCCTTGTTTCTTACAATTGTACCGAACTCATCACTTTTATTTTTAAACAACCACTTTGTTCCAATAACATTTATACCTTTTGGTCTTCGGACCAAAATCCATACCTTGTTGCGAACAAATTGGTTGAGTTCCTCTTGCATTGCATTGAGCCATTCCTCAAAGGTCATGGCTTCCTTCACATTTTTCGGTTCATATTGAGAAACAAAGCAAAGAAAGCTGATTAAATTAATATACCTTGCGAGTTACCATGCTTTCTTCGGGATTTCCAAGGATGAGATCTTTTGGATGATTCGGTTTGACTGCGGTGCTTGGTTCTTTACGGATAGAGTACGTGATGATGTTTGGATGAGTCAAGATAGACGGTTACGGTTCTCCGGTTTCGGTTGCGACGACGGATTCGTCATTTGTAGCATCGGCAATGGGTTCTGCCGCATCGGGATCCGTTGTTACAGCTTTTGGAGGAGTATCCATGAGACTATCTATCTTGGCTTCTGTGGAAAATTCTGAAAAATCTCTAAAATCATCAACAACCACATTAGCTGATTCCAAAACAGTTTGAGTCATCATGTTATAAACACGATAAGCTCTACTGTTTAAGGAATATCCAATAAATACACCAACATCACTTTTAGCATCAAATTTACCAATATGCTCACGATCTCTATAGACATAACACACACATCCAAAAACATGAAAATGACTTACATTGGGGCGCTTACCTTTCCGCATTTCATAAGATGTTTTTGAGGTACTGGACGAATAAACACTCTGTTTATTATGTAGCAAGCTGTGTTAATAGCTTCAGCCCATAATCGCTTTGTCAACTTCTTGCTATTTAACATCACTCTTGCCATTTCCTGCAAAGTTAGATTCTTCCTCTCAACAACTCCATTTTGTTGAGGAGTTTTGGGAGCTGAAAATTCATGAGTTATACCTGTAGACTTGCAAAAATCATCATACACAGAATTTTCAAACTCCTTACCATGATCACTTCGAATTCGAACAATTTTCCCAATATTACAACCTTTCTCAACTCTTAATCTCAGACAAAGAGTTTTAAAGGCATTAAAAGTGTCAGATTTTTCTCTTAAGAAATCTACCCAAGTAAAACGAGAGAAATCATCAACACACACAAAGATATATCGTTTACCATTCAAACTTTCAACTTGGATTGGACCCATAAGATCCATGTGAAGCAATTCCAATACCTTTGAGGTATTGATATCAGACACAGGCTTGTGAGTGATTTTTAATTGCTTCCCAAGTGGACACGGTTCACACTTACCTTCACTTTCCTTACCAAGCTTGGGAAGACCTCGAACAATACCTGCATTTGACAGTTTTTTCAGGTTTTTAAAATTAATATGCCCAAGCTTGGCATGCCACAGATCTGTGGTGTTGTTGATAGCTGGGTGACAAGTGAACACAGGGGTTAGAGTGTAACAGTTATCATTGGATCGAAATCCTTGCAAGATACATTCATTGTCATCATTTATAACATAACAATGATCACTATCAAAAGAAACAGTAAACCCTTGATCACAGATTTGACTGATGCTAAGTAAATTAGCCCTCAGTCCTTCAACTAACATCACATTTTTCGCCCAGGTAACCCTTCAAAATTTAGAGTTCCCATACCAACAACTTTTCCCGATAAGCCATTACCAAAAGTGACTTCTCCACATTGCATAGGCCGAATGTTAGTCAAAAAATCCTTGTCACCCGTCATATGTCTAGAGCAACCACTCGTCAAAATACCACATTTGAGATGCAATAGCTTTATCGGAAAAACCACTAGACACTTCTTTTTCACCCATATTTGTTTCAAACCTTTATGTTTCTTTTGAGATTTTTTCAAATTATCAAAATAATTTGTTTTAAACAGGTTGTTCAATGTGAAACATTTAGGTCTGATATGTCCTTTTCTACCACAAAAATGACAAATGGGAACAAATCTTTTTACCTGAGATCTTACCCTTTTCGAAAATCCTGGAGATTTTGCAGCATCGAAGTCGTTCTTGTTGCCACAGCCGTGAAACTGTTATGGCAGAGTTTGTAGCCTCACGGTGATTCGTTGGAACACTAGATTTTACAAACTTCGTGACTCCAGAACTTTTCATTCCATTAGAACCAAGGCCTGCAAAACCTCTCTGACCTGCATTCTGAGCTTTTTCAAAAATAGAAGATCCAGGATTAAGCATTTGAACATTTTTCTTAAAGTTTTCAAGTTCCTTCTTCAATAGAGAGATTTTTTCATCTTTATCACAAACACTTGTCTCATATTCTTTTATTTTCAACTCACACATTTCAATCTGATGAGACAATTTTTTATTCAATTTATTCAACTCTCTATTTTCAGAAGCAACCTGAATCCATTTTTCATACATGACTTTGTATGATTCAGCAAGAGATTCTTCACAAATTTCAGACTCATCAGAATCTGATTCCTCTTGTTTGGTGGTATTATTCAGACATACCAATCTATCTTTCACCTGTGAATCATACAACACATTAGTCATAACAGAGGTTAGGGCAACATTTTCAGTAATATCTTCATCACTTTCGGTTTCATCATCACTCCAAGTGACATTGAAACTTTTCTTATTCTTTTTCAAAGTGTTTGCACACTCAGATTGAATATGCCCAAAACCTTCACATTCCCTGCACTGAATTCCCTTTTTGTTAGAGACAGATGGTTTAATGAAAGTATTACCTTTCGAAATATTCTTTTTATTTCCCATCTTTTTCATATATTTCTGAAAATTCTTAGTTAATAAAGCAATCTCATCATCACATTCACTATCAGAATTTTCATTATCAGCAACTTTCAAAGCAATACTTTTACCTTTATCAGCAATGGATTTGGGTTTGTCCTTTTGTTTAATCTGTTGATTTAATTCAAAAGTACGTAAGGAACCCATCAATTCTTCCACTTTCATAGTGCTAAAATCTTTAGCTTCCTCCATTGCCAAAAGTTTAGTATCAAACCTTTCTGGAAGGACTCTAACAATTTTTCTCACAAGAACAGAATCATCAAGCTTTTCTCCAAGAGCAAAATATTCATTAGTAATGTCAGATAATTTTTCATAGAATTCAGTTAAAGTTTCATTATCAGACATTCTAAGCTCATCAAATTTAATTTGAAGCATGATAAATCTAGATCTTTTCACATCAGAAGTTCCTTCAAACTGAGTTTGAAGAATCTCCCAAGCTTCCTTAGCAGAAACACAAGATGATATAAGTTTAATGTAACCCTCACCTACACCATTAAAGATAGCATGCAAGGCTTTGCTATTGTAGGCGATAGTTTATCATCTTCAATAGACCATTCCGATTCGGATTTTATAATAGTATTACCTGAAGAATCTGTCTCAACTGGAGGAGACCAACCTGATAGAACCATTCTCCACGCCTTCTCATCTTGAGATTTGATGAAGGCTCTCATTCTAACTTTCCAGTAAGGATAGTTAGAGTCATTAAGCAATGGTGGTCTAGAAATAGAACTTCCTTCTGCAAAAAATGACATTCTAACAAAAACGTTATAGGACCACACTAAGAGTTTAGTGTCCCGCTCTGATACCAATTGAAAAACCGTGTTTTTGCAAATGTCAGTTGTATATAAGAAAATATAAAAACTGTAAGCGTTTGCGCAGAAAAAGTAATTTCGCTACAAAGAACCGAACGGGCGAGAATATAAAATATTTGCAGAAAAATAAATAACTTGACACAAGAGATTTATACGTGGTATCAGTGTTCTCACGAACACTCCTAGTCCACGGGGCCACGCCCAGAGAATGAAATCAATTAATAAAGTATCAAAATTACAAAGACAATTGACTTAAACAAGTTTAGACTCCCTCTAAAGTATTGCCGCAATCCTTTGTAATCCACTTTATGAATCTGACTTCTTGAAACACCTTCAAGCCCGAACTCCCTTCGTCTTTGAAGTGTGAGTGCTTACTTCCTCCCGAAGTAAGGCTTTAGCAAGTCTTCTCCCGAAGACCAAGTGCTTACTTCCTCCCGAAGTAAGGCTTTATCAAGTCTTCTCCCGAAGACCAATCTCTTGTTCAGTCAAGTAGTTCTTCACAACCTCTAGGATAGAGTAAGAACAGAAATAGAACAACTAGAACCTAGGTGAACAACTAGGCTCTCACAAAACAAAGAAACACTCTCTTCTCACAAAAGATAAATGCAAAAAATGAATACTGGAAGAGGTAATCCGAATGGTTGCTCTCTAGGCTCTATTTATAGATCATAGAAACCAAAGAGGCAACCACAATTTCAAATTAGCAGCTGTACAAAGACTTTCCAAAAACAAACACGATCTGATACATCAGATTCGGTTGCTGACGACGGATCACGAGAAACGGAAACTTACTAAAATCGGGTCCGATCTTCTTTCAATGCTTGATTCCTGCCAAAAACAGATTAGATATTCTGATTGTATCAAGATACAATCAAAATCAATAAGGAAAAGGCAATAAATAAAGTTTCCCTAAAAAAGACAACTTTCCAAAAGAGAATTCCTTCTCTTTTGAGAAGTTTTCAACAAAGGAAAGTTCAGCTGAAAGTGCAACTTTCCAAACAAGGAAAATGGCAACTAATAACCGAATAAAAGAAGTAAGATTTCGAAAATGAATGCATAGCAATCTTACCATAAAAAGGAAAAATTATTTTGTCACCTAACTTGCCAAAAAAGGACTTTACATGACCAATGGAGGATCATCGTGGAGGATTTTTGCACTTATTTTTACCTCTTGAAGATGTATATTATTTGGTGGCATTGAGCCAATTATTGAACATATTGCAACAAGGCATCAGAGATGAGTTGCAACTATTTGAGCCAAGAATTTTGCAAAAAGCCATGAATTTTGCGGCCAAAATCGAGAATAAGAACCAATCTTTATTTGGTTCTTAAGCTGGTTCAGGGAATTATAAGGGAAATAGCAATACCATTGAATGGAAGGGCACCAAAATTTCGAACAACGTGCACAAACTGATAGGCCCATATCGAAGGTTCACTAATGCTGAAGTTCATGAAAAACGTTGAAAGGGAATTTATCACGTTGTGATAACAAATGGCATTCAGTATACATCGATGTGAGAAGAAGGAATTGAACATAATTATTACTTGTCATGAATACGAGGATCTAGGGCCTCCAAAAGCATGGAATTTGGCTTTAAATAGTGCAGAAATTACTAGGACAATATAAGTTTCATTGCATTCAACAATATGAAATGCAACTCCAAAAACTATTAAGATTAAGAGGAATATTGGTAGTCATGAAGTGACGGTTATAATTGACTTTGGGGCTACCATATTTTCTTTTCCAAGGAATTAGTGAAAATGAACAAGTTGTTATTGATCAAAACAAGGGAGTATGGAGTCACATTAGGGTTGGGAGAATCAATAATTAATAAGGGAGTGTGTAGAGAAGTGGTGCTCGAGTCACAAGCACTTAGCATTGTGGATGACTTCCTGCCATTTAGTTTGGGAGGCACGAATATCATTTTAGGAATAAAATGGTTGGAACCTTTGGGTAATGAAAACATAGATTGGAAGCATCAATTATTGAAATTTAAAGTGGCGGAACAAGCTGTAGCAATCAAGGGAGACTATTTGACTCAATTTCACACATTTCACCTTGAGGATAAGATGAAATTGCACCTGAGATATTGTTTAAGAAGTGCTTTAAAAATTAGTGGTGAAATCGCAGCCAATGAAAAAAGAAAATCTTAGTTTTCTTATTGTATAAATAGGGATTTGTGGTTTTTTTATTATGAGGAATTAAATTGTAAATTGATCAGTTTGATATTTATGGAATGGTTTAAGCGACTCAAACTTTTTAAAATTAATTCCAACATCAAATAACTTCTCATTCAATCCTTTTAGATAAAAAAAAGTGGGACACCCAAGTCCATACGTAATTTGTAAATTTGTCAAAATAAAAAAAAATGTGGATATTATCCCACTATACTATGATTATGATATTCCCAGTCCAGAGATGGGATGGAATGGGACTATTGTTTTGAGTTCCCATTATTTATAATCTGAAACTAGTGTTTTGGGTATTGATACCTCAATTTCCGGATGGATAAGTGATACCTTTTTCTTTGTTTTTACCTACGGGACCACTACAAATTTGGAGTTAAAAGACAATAGACCAAAACCCAAATCATAAAAATGGAGCCAGCCATTTACCATCTGGCATCTGCTTATCCACAGGCCACAACCCCCCACCTATCGTTTTCATAGCCTTATCAACCTTATCTTCCCGCCTATTCAAGTGGCTTTTCTTTCTTTTATTTTTTTTTAAAAATATTGGGAAGAAAAACGTCATTGAAGCTCATCTTTTTGGCCACCAGAGAATCTCATACTCATTGTCCCACTCAATTCTTATTCTTTTCCTTCACGCTCAAAATATATAGTGCCGAATTTGTGGCACTTTCGATAGAGAATTCAATTTGGCAACCATTTCTATTTTCTCCTCTTGTTCGCTCGTTTAAAATCGCAGAGATTCACGAGCTTTGTACCTATGCATTGATATACCTAACGGTAGACTTGATAACATATAATAAGTCCTAAAATATATAAAGATATCAAAATATATATATATACATTAATGGACGACCTTACTATATATTTTTATAAAAAAAAAATATTAATTTTATCTTTTTGTTTTTTGAAAATTATATAAATTTTACTTTAAAATAAGTAATTAAGTAACCCACCGAATCATCCATTAATTTCCAATTTTCAAGTGTTCTTTCAATTTCATAGTAAATTACCAAACCAACCACCTGTAATTTCGGGAATAAATTTCCAATTTCACTACAGCTCCCATAAAAATTTTCAGTCGACATAATTAAATTTCAGTCTGTCAGTCACAGTCGATAATGGTGGTAGTCATATGGGCCACCCTCGCCATTTAAAATTTTATTGTTTTTTAATTATTATTATTATTTTTTAAAATAGAGATGATGAAGACGTGGGTGCGATTTAATTTTAAAAATCATTACTTTATTGGTATTGTTATTATTAATCTTAAATTTTAATTTTGTTTTATCAGTTGAACAACTTGTTGTTAAGGTTAGGTTCCTCTGTCAAAAGACCCAAGTCGTGGGTTCTTGGAATTATTATAATTTTTAATTAACTTGGTTGATTCAATCCTCAAGTTCAGTCCAAAATCTCATCTTCACCAATCCAAGAGTATCAAGCTAAGGTAAAATTTAAACCTGCAAAAAGAATAACCACAGTAATAGTATACAACAAAATAATAATAAGAAATAAGTAATTAAATTATAAAGAAAGAGAAATGAGCTTACTTGATACACAGATCTGGCCAGAGGAAGACGAAGAACACAGTACATAGCTTAAACCAGATCAAACCCTACAAACGGAACGGAACGGAACGCAACAAGGAACGGGAAGGGACGCAACACGGAACGGAACGGGACGGGACGCAACAGGGAACGGAACGGAACAGAACGGAACGAATGAAGAAACGACACACGAAACAGAACCCAAACGAACAAATACGTGTTTGAACAAAACGTATATGGAAATGAAACTAAATGGAATGGAATTATGTGCTGATAGACTGTACTGATCGAATGAATTTCTTAAGTGTTTTAATTATTTGGAATTGATTTTGAAATGTATGGATTGATGATTGTTAGGTGGAGATTCGTTCGGTCCGAAAGCTCGTCGAGCCACCATTAATGGCGGTCAACTAGAAATGAATTATATATATTTTTTTATATACAGAAAACTATTAACTATAGATATTATTTGTCCTGTATAGGATTTCGGTCACCGGAGTACACAAAATAACCAGGTCCGTTTCCAAATCATTGCGCATGTCAGATCACAAACGTATGCCGCCTTAATCTGATGCCGTCGCTGTTGCCGCCGCGCGCGGCTGAAATCCGTTCACCAACACCAGTGGTTTTCGGATTCTGAAGCCTCCGTCAACAGGAAAATTCGGAGATAGACCACTAAATAAGTAGCTAAAAGGCTACAATTTCATACACGAAAGATCGACGAGTTTTGTTTTTTTGGTTTTGAAGATTTCAACATACCAAATCAGATCAAGAGCCTTCTTCTTCACCTGCTTTCGACATGATAGAGAGTCGGCTCGGCCTTGGACGGAAGTCAGCACGCCTCTTCTGATGGTGCGACGAAGGACGAATCAGAGCCGCCAAAGCACGTTTCACCAGATCGCCTTCAACGCCTCCAATCCTAACCAAAGAATTCGTCATGGCTGACCTGCGAGCGTTGAGCCGGTTCTGCGCGTAAGGAGTCACCGAGTGATGCGACGTGTTGTTCCCAAAGCCTCTGTGGAGACTACATCGGAACGCGCCGGGGTGAGTCGAAGGGGAACACAGACAAGTCTTCTTCTGACCAGTCGCTTGACGCCTCACCACCTGATGGTTGTTGCTCATACTACCACGCGGCGCCACGGCAATCGAACGGTTGGGAGAAATCGGACGGTCAAGAGCGAACCGTACGGACGATGCGGAAGACGACGCGCCAACTAGGTTAACGCGCGTTGGGGAGGCGGCACGGTGGAAGAAGTCGGAGGAACGGGATGAGAAACTCGAACTGGATGATGCAAAAGCTGAGGAAGACGATGATGGAGACGAAGAGTAATGAGAGTAACAGAATCTTCCGGAGGGTGAGAGGGAACGGAGTACCGGTCCGCTACTTCTTCTAGAAGAAACCGCCATTTTTTTCTGTTGAAATTTAGGAGAGAGAGGTTGAAAATTTAGGAGAGAGGAAATTTCACGAAAGAGAGAGAAGAGATTTTTTTTCTTTTCTTTTTCAAAAGCTGCCTTTGGCTGCCTAATTCGGCAAACCTAGCTTCACACAAGCCATGTATTTATACTAATTTTTGAAAGAGCTTTGCGTGAAGAAGGAGGCGGTTGTTTTCTCGCGATATTTTCGTGAATGGGTCTAAAGTAGGTTTATTCCGATATTTTGCACTCATACCCTCGCATCTTAACGTATTTATGACTTTTCTTTTATTCCATTTTCCATTTTTCTAAATATTTTAATATTTAGTCCTTCAAAAGAATTTTACTTTTTCCAAGAGTCCTTAAAAATAATTAAATTAATATAAATTGAAAAATAACCCTAATCACAGTCAGGTTAATTTCTTCAATGAAAAAAGAAAAACCAAATAGAGTAATTAATAATCCTTTTTCACATTTTTAAACGGAAATAAGGAAATAAAAATAACCAAATTAAATGGGAAAAAATCAATCAATATTCTATTTTAATTTTCAATGATTCTCTATCACATGGGATATAATTAATGCCACTACCTAATATAGTTCTCTCTTGGTTCAAACTTTTAAAATGAAATTGAAGAGAAATGTATATAATATGTAATATAAAAATGATTTAATGCACAAATACAATGGACAGGAGATGTCCCTAATTGGCAATGACGTGCATTATTTTAAACAAAAAAGGAAATAATGAATTGATAAGGGACATAATTGCAAAAACAATTATAAAGAAAACAAAACTGAAAAAACAATGAGACTAACTCAACCACAGGTTGCCGGTTGAGGTTAGCTTAACCTTGGGTTAAGATTTTCCGTTTGAGGGAATCCAACGGTTTTTTAAGAAAGCTATGTGCGAGAGAGAAAGAGCCTATATGTGCCCAATTTTAAATTCTGAAAAATAAATTAAAAAATTGGACCGGTTATTAAAGGTGACAGCTTTTTTGGAATACTACAAAGCTGCCACGTGTGTTGGGTAAATTATCACACACTTTTGACACTCCCTCTCCTCTGTTTACCTTCCACGTATGCAACTATTCACCGTGGGCCGTGGCCCATTGTATTTCTCTCAACAAACATTTTTAAGGGGTAAGTTGAAAAATGCTTCTTTTATTCATCAATTAATCAAATTTACCTCTAATTTTATATTTATTTGAAACATACCTCTTTTTATATGTATTATACCCAAAATACCCTTACATAAGAGAATCACATGGAGAGTATCTTGAAGTGATAGGGGCAAAATTGGTACAATGTTTAAAAAAAGAGGTAAAAATGATAGATTTTAAAAAAGAAGGTAAAAATAAAAGAGGACAATATAAAAAGGGTATAGAGTGTAATTTCCTCCATTTTTAATTACTGACTCTAACTTAATTAAATTATTATTAATTTTTAGTTAGAAGATCCAAATCGCTGTAATTTATATTTTATTATTTTTTTCAATCTTGTATTAAATTTTGAGAATATATTATCTTGATACTTAGTTTTCTTTTTTTCATCCTACTTGTATTTTTAAAAAATATAACAATAAAATTAAATGTATTTTAAATATTAAAATAAAAAAAAATGAAAATAATAATCATGTGAAATTTTATAGAAAAATTATACATGATTTAAAATTTTTTTAAAATAATTATTAAAATTAACAAAAAATAATATAAAAAATAAAATTTTAAAAATGTTAAGATTGATTAATTAAAATAATTAAAATTTTTCTTTTTTAATATTAATGTATACTTAATATTTTCTTTAGTACAAAATAAAATTCTTCTTATTTTTTATCTTAGTTTCAATATTTTTTACTTTTTGAATAAACTTGGTACAACAAATCAAAATCAAGGGTAATAATAGGAGCTACTACCTTCTCTCCCAAAATAAACAACAATAATTCATTTTACATAAATTAGTTTATTTTCTTTCTTCTTCTTTTAAAAACTAGTTTGAAATTATACTTTTCACAAATTTTAATACATATTATTTATTGTTAAAATTTGTAATTGTAAACATGTTCTAATCTAAAAAAAAATAAAATATATTTATAAATATTTGTATTTTGAACTCATTTATTTACAATGTAAAAGCTATTAATTCCTTTTTTTTAAAAAAAGGTAAAAGTTATTAACTATTAATTAAGTGATAATATAGTACTAAGTTAGTTGGGAAATGAAAAACGTATTGAAATTGTATAATATCTCTTACTTTATTACATATATATAATACAATAAAATCTTATCATTAAATAATTCAATAATCATAGTTAATTAAAGGATGATAAATTACAGCAAAATCAATATATTTAATTAAAAAATACATTGATATGATTATGTGCACATATTATTTTTTGTTTTGTGTTTTTATTATTATTATTATTATTTGTGATGAACAAATCCAATCTGTAGCTAGTGAATTTTCTGGACTGGTGTAACGCACAGCAGCTAGAAAAGGAAACTCTTCCTGGTTCTAACTTTGTTTTATCCGAGAATTGGAGTCCCCCGACCTTTCCAAGTGTTAAGGTAAATGTGGATGGTGCCTTATTCAACTCGAATGGACGATACGGAGTGGGAATGGTGGCGAGATGTGCTGCTGGTGTGTTGTTGCAGGCTCGTACAGTTCTTAAACCGGGCGTGCTTCAGCCACATGAGGTGGAGGCAATTGGAATAAAGGAAGCTTTGAGTTGGATTAAAGCTAATGGATGGGATGGAGTGGTCCTTAAGTCGGATTGCTTAAGAGTAATTTCTGATATCAAAAGTAATAAAAATATGGTCTCTCCTTATGGCCATATTATTTCTGATTGTAAGGCTTTATGTGCCGAAGTTAATAATCTCTCTTTGAGTTGTGTGAAGCGATCTGCTAATAGGGTGGCGCATTGTTTGGCGCGATCCTCTCTTCATGAGGTTGATCGTACTTTTAATATTTCTTCTTTACCTTTTGTAATTTCTTCTCTGATTTTGGACGATTTAAGTTATTGAAGTTTTCATTATTATTCAAAAAAACAAAAAAAAAACAAATCCAATCTGTAGTTAGCCGTTATAATATAAAATTAAAAACTAATGAAATATCAAAACTACATTAAAAATCTTTAGTGCAGAGCTAAAGTTTTGTAGTTTGCTCTTTACAAGAGCATTTTAGTCCGATGTAATTGTTTTAAGATTATTTGTAATTTTTAAAAAATTTTGAATAATTTCCTATATTAAAAATAAAATTTAAATATTTTAGGGACTTATTTATTTTTACACTTAAAAATATTTTTTTTGCATTTTTACGGAATTTTACATGGAAACTCTTATTGCAACCAGTGCTGCAACTTAAATTCCAACAAAAAATCGTACAGAAATCCCTATTGCAATTAGCGCTGTAACCACTTTAAAAACTCAAACCGTAAATTTGAAAAAAAAAAAAGTTAAAAAAAATAGTATATGAGGTAATTCTTTAATATTTTATTACATATATAATTATTTTTTTTTGCATGTGTGGTAATTAATAAAAATTTAAATTTTATTTTTGAAATTGAAAATTCATAATTTTATGATAATTTATTAATCTCCTGAATAATTATAAAGTATATGATCATAAAAAAAAATAAATAAATAAAAAACTAAAAAAAAAATACAATATCTATAAAAAATACTCCTTTTTTTTTTTTGAGAATTTTCAATGTTATTAAAACTGACAATCGTTTACAATAACAGAGAAAATAGGATTTGGGATTTCACCCATCCAACAGACATCTTCATCCACCTCGAGAGCATACTTAGCTAGACCATGTGCAGCATGGTTAGCATCTCTCCGAACATGAGAGATAGTTTTTTTTTTTCTGAAAATGAAATATCAACTTCATTGAAATGATTAGCATTCAGAATACAAGAGGGAGATCAATTCCTCCCAGGCGTTATACTCAAAAATGCTACGACCAGAGAGAAAACGAGAATGCCTTGCAACAACATGGGCAACTCGGTTTGCTGATCGTCTAATAAAACAAATCCTAACATTATTGAGAGAAGACAATAAAATTTGACAGTCATGAATAATCAAACCAAAAATAGAATTCACAGAGTGATTACTACGAATGCCTTGCACAGTGAGCATACTGTCTGTCTCAATCACAACATCAGACCAATTGTTGCTCTTTATCCAACTCAGAGCTTCTTTGACTCCCATTGCTTCAACGACTTCTGCATCATAGACCCCGCCAAAGTACTTGGTTTTAGCCTCGATGAGCCCTCCGGAGCTATTTCGGGCGACAATCCTGAACCCGAAAGAATTATCCTGTGGGAAGAGAGCCGCATCTACATTTAACTTGATTTTGTTTGATTCAGGTTTAGTCCAACGCTCAGCTCCATCTCCTCTATTCTCAAGAAATAGCGAAGATAGCGAAAAGTTATCTTGAGCGTTACGCCAATGATCAAGTGTTGTTTGTGCAGATGCAATGACTTCAGCTTGCGAGGATACCTTATTCTTCCATACAACAAGGTTACGGGCCTTCCAAATTGCCCAACAGAGCATTGCTGCCCGTGAGGCGAGTTCCTCACCAGATGCCGTAATCACTTTGTCGAACCAACCACCAAAAGAGTATGGATGGTTTGTATCATAAGAGATACCAAGAGTGTTCCAGCATGACATAGCAAAAGGGCATGTGAGAAGAGCATGAACAATTGACTCTGCTTGGTTTGTACACACAGGACAGAGCCCAGAAATATTCACATGTTTTGTTACTAATTGAAGACAAGTGGGAAGACAATCAGTAATTGCACGCCATAACAGATTCTTTACCTTGGGAGGGATCTTCAATTGCCATAGCTTACGCCAAAACCCAGAGTTATCAGAGCTAGTAAGCTGGGGTTTATTCTTCTGCAGCATGACATAGGCAGATTTAACAGAGAACAACCCAGAGCGGTCTCCCGACCAAGACCAGAAATCAGATCCAGAATTGAGCGATAGCGGAAGGCCCAAGATCAGATTGGCATCTCGGTTGTTGAACAGGTCCTCAACAACCTCAGGGTCCCAAGCTCGAGCTTCCAATGAGAAGAGAGAACTCACAGTATTATGTAAAAGAGCTGGATGAGTTGAAGTTACAAGTCTGTTCCCACTATCAGGTAGCCACGGGGTAGAGAGGATCGTGGTAGTTTCACCATTTCCAATGATACGCACAGCCCCGAGACGAACCACACTTTGAGCAGCCCAAATACTTCGCCAAACAAAACTGGGATTATTTCCCAATTCGGCCGATAGGTAGTCGCTGGTAGGAAAATATTTGGCTCTGAATACTTTACCCACCAAAGAATCAGAATTACACAGAAGTCTCCAACCTTGTTTAGCAAGCATTGCAAGATTAAAGTCATGAAGGATTCGGAAACCCATACCACCTTCCAGCTTAGGCTTTGCCATTCTTTCCCAAGACATCCAAGTAATACCACGGCCCTTACTTGATGTAGTTTTCCACCAAAAACTAGCCATAATCTTCTCTATATCCTCACAGATGCCTAAAGGAATTAAGAAGACGCTCATGGCATATGTAGGAAGAGACTGAATCACAGTTTTGAGAAGAATTTCCTTGCCAGCTCGAGATAAGAATTTGCCATCCCAACTATTGATCCGAGCCAAGACTTTATTCTTTAAGAAGCCAAGAATAGAGTTTTTGTTTCGACCAATAATGTTAGGCAAACCAAGATAAAGACTACCCTCTGACGCTTCAACCATTCGAAGAACAGAACAAATACCAGCACGAGACTCAGCAGTAGTGTTGGGGCTAAAAAAGATAGAAGACTTGGAAAAATTTACTTGTTGCCCAGAAGCTTGTTGGAAAGTTTGAAGAAGAGTATTAACACTCAAAGCAGCTTCCGGAGTGGCCTGACAAAACAGATAGCTGTCATCAGCAAAGAGCATATGTGTTATGGAAGGAGCACCACGAGCCACCTTGCATCCATGGATGAGTCGATTTGCTTCAAACTTGTTAATGAGTGCCGTGAGACCCTCAGCACACATAATGAAAAGATAAGTGGAGAGCGGGTCACCTTGACGAATACCGCGGGAAGGAATGATAGGGCCAATGACGTGCCCACCATGGATGACATTATAACTGACCGACGATATGCAAGCCATAACCAGATCGATCCATTTCGGATGAAAACCCATATGAGACATGACAGCCTGAAGATAGTTCCATTCAACACGGTCGTAAGCTTTGCTCATATCAAGTTTTAGTGCCATGAACCCCTTCTTACCCTTTGTCTTCCTTTTCAAATAATGCATAACTTCAAAAGCAATCATCACATTATCAGAGATAAGACGATCAGGAATAAAAGCACTCTGATTCACAGAAATAATCTGATCAATTATACATCTCATTCGGTTTGCAAGGACTTTTGAGAGCACTTTGTAGAGCACATTACATAGTGCAATCGGCCGCATATCACTCATCGAAATAAAATTCTTCTTCTTCGGGATCAAGACAAGATTAGTGACATTCAGACCAATAGGAATCGTACCAGAGGCAAAGAAATCAGTGACCATATTAACAATGTCCGGACCAACAATATCCCAGTGTTTTTGGAAAAAACCAGGTCCCATGCCATCAGGCCCAGGGGCTTTATCCGGATGCATTTGGAACAGAGCATGCCGAACTTCCTCGGTGGAAATGGGCTGTAGAAGCAGATTATTTTGATTTTCATCAATACTACACCTTATATCATCAGCAACAGCATTATGGAAAGTGCCATTAGTAGTAAACAGATCGTCAAAATAATTAGAAATAACATCACTAAGCCCAGTGTCCCAATTAGACCAATCGCCATTTGGATTTTGCAATTGATAAATTTGATTATTTCGTTTACGGGAACTAGCAGTGGCATGAAAATACTTACTATTCTTATCACCCGCATTTAACCAGTATTGCTTTGACCTTTGCTTCCAGTAAATTTCCTGCTGAGCAAGAATCTCAAAATAGTTATTTTTCTCAGTTGCATAATCCTGAAAACCAGTGTCAAGCCCAGAGTGCTTCAAGGCAGCCAGTTTATCTTTACTTTTAGCAATACGTCTCTTAAAGTTACCAGTGAGACCTTTTCCCCAATCATCTAGTTGAGAACTGCATAGTTTAATCTTCTCAAGAAGAGGAAGATGGCTATTATTATCCCAACAAGATCTAACAATATGAGCACACATAGGTTCACGACACCAAGAGTTTTCAAAACGAAAGAGATAAACATTGTTGCGGTAGGAACAATCATGAAATTCCAGAAAAATTGGAGTGTGATCTGAAGAGGAAATAGAGAGATTTGACAATGTTACCTCATGGAAAGCATCAAGCCACGATTGGGAGACCAATGCTCTGTCCAAACGAATCTCCACCAAATGACCAGACTCACGGCCTCTTTCCCAAGTATAGGGATAACCATGAAGCTCTAAATCGTGCAAGGAGCAATCAAAGAGAACCGACTGAAAACCAGTGATGAGAGCAGTCGGGTATGCACGGCCTCCTCTTTTATCGGCTTGGTTCGTTATGTTGTTGAAGTCACCGATTAAGCACCAAGGGAGGGGAGATTCGGTGAGAAGTGTACGAATGAGGGTCCAAGTTCGAGCTCGAAGACTGCGGTTAGGCTCACCGTAGAACCCAGTGAGGCGCCATACGATAGTACCAGGAACAGAAATCTCGAAGTCGACATGGTGCTGAGAATAGCCAATCAATCGTGCTTCATCAGTTATTTTCCAGAAAAAAGCAAGCCCACCAGATCTTCCAATTGGATCAACAGCAAAACAAGAATCAAAGCCCAACTTGGCCTTTACTCGGCCCACCACTTCTTGAGAACAAAGTGTTTCACACAAAAATAAAAATTTGGGTTTCTTTTGACTACAAATGTCAGCAAGGAATTGTTGGGCCCGTGGGTTCCCAAGCCCACGGCAATTCCAACTCAGGGTATTCATAATGATTGGTGGGCCTGGATACCAGCACCCACCTTTGGCTCGTTTTTTGAAATGCTTTCAACATTTGTGGTATTTTTCAAAGAAACTAGACCACTTGATCCAACCGGCCCATTTTCATGTATAAGAAGCCCAATTGATGATGTGTCAAGCCTTTTTCTCTTTCCATCAGATATAACAATATCTAAATCAGAGGAATATCTCAATTCACTTTCCATTAATATAACGTCAGAGCCTTCATTTTCGGAGCTAATGGGATTCGAATCCCTTGGATTGTGGTACTGCTCTGATTCGGCCACAAATTGAGCAGGGACATTAATTTTGACAGCTTCATCTTCTTGTTCGTCGTTCGCCGCCGTGGTGGTCGTCTTCCCCGATCTCAGCCAAGGTGTGGCAGTGAGGAAATTCTGCCGTTTACTAGCAGCTTTCATGAATAAGCCGTACGGCTTGACTATACGATCCGCAGGCGTGTCGTAGAGTCTCGGACAGAATTTCTCGGAGTGTCCTAACACTCCACAGATGAAACAGAAGGTAGGGACTTTCTCATATTTAAAATTGGCATAGAAAAAAGAATCGTTACCCCGTCGACGGAATTTCATTCTCCGTTTTAATGGAAGTGAGACGTTAATCCGAACCCGAACTCTGAAATATTCCCTCCAAACACCTGTGAAATTATTCGGATCAGGTTCCAAATATTCCCCTATGAATCGGCCTGCCTCTAGTACTGCTTTTTCAGTCCGAAAACCAGATTGGAGATCGTGTATTTGCACCCACATATCAAGGGTGTTTAGCAGAACATTTTTGGGATTAACCCCTGGTTTGAGACGTTCAATGAGAAGTTGTTTCCGATCGTAGGTCCATGGGCTGCCATTGATTACTCTTTGAATATCAATTTCGTGGTAAAATTGAAAAAGGAATCGATTTTGTTCAAGGATCTTCACATACATGCCTTTTCCGGGCTTCCAAAGATCAGCCATGATATTTTGAAAAATGAGAAAATCGGATACCTTCCCAGTCAAAAGTCGACCAATCAAGCACCAACGATCGTCAAGGTCGGGTTCCCTTTCATCAGCATCTTCATCCTCAAAAACCACTTCTGTAGCTTCTTCTTCCTCAAGGCACATATCAGCCCACTTTTCATGTAGACTCCCTCCATTGCTACTGCTAGATGCCATGCCGTAACACTCAAGCAACAACCAGAAAAATAGCCAAAAACAAAAGCTATACACTCAAACAAGAGCGACAAAACTCACTCCAACGAGAGCGACATTGCAACGGGTTTTTTATTTCAGCAACATACATGAGAGATAGTTACTCCTGAGAAAAAGGATAAAAGATAACGTATATCAGAAATTAAATCATTAAAACTAGAAAGATTCGTTGATGCAGAATTGAGGGTCGTAGAAACTCTTAAAGCATCTGTCTCAATATGCGTGATTGGAAGTTGTAATTGCAGCACCCAATTGAGACTATGAAAAAGAGATTTAGCCTCCATTTCATCAGATCTAAAGTATCCTTGGACTGATTTGGAGATAGCAGCTATGACAATACCACAACAATCTCTAACAAGTGCACCACACCCCAGAATTTTCAAATCAATATTAACAGCAGCATCAACATTTAATTTAAGTCCTTGATTGCTAGGTGGTGTCCATGGAATGGACCTGTGAGGTTGCTGATCTATCACAGCAGGAGTAACAAACCTGGAGTAATGCTGTTCTGTTGCAGCAGCCGATGAAACACCAGTACTGAAAGTGTTTTTCTGGTTTTTTTGTTGGTGCCGAACAAATTTTTCCAAGTGTGATTGAGCAAAAGTGGCAATGGTTAGGCTTGTTCTTGAAGTTCCTCCATGAATCACTTTATTGCGCTCATGCCAGATAGCCCACATCATACAAATAATCAATTCAAAATCTGGTTTCGAGTGGACTGAAGATAAATGAATTAAGTAATCTCCACTGTGCATATTCTGAGCATGTGCATGGTCTATACTAAACTTTGTTTCTCTCCAAACTGCTTTAGCTTTTGTGCAATTAAACATGGCATGACCTATAGACTCCCAAGCATTGTGACACAAAGAACAAGTGGCTGAGTTAATGACTTTTCTTCGGCATAGTGCAGTAGCCACGGGCAAAGCATTTTGCATTACTCTCCAAGCAAAGACTTTTACTTTTGAAGGTAAATTTAGACCCCAAAAAGTTTTCCACCAATCTTTGTGTGCATTTGAACCACTTGAATTACGATTTTCAGCTAAGTTTTCAGTCAAATGGAAGCCCAAATTGACAGAATAAATTCCTGTTGTGGTATGGTGCCATATGTATCGATCATTATTGGGGAAAAAACTAAGAGGGATTGCGACAATCTTGTCAACATCAATCGGTTGAAAGTATGCATTGAGAAGTGGAACATTCCATTCACATTGTTCTGTAATAAAATGTGACACTAAGACATTGTTTGGACCCGAATAACTTACTCGTTTGAAATGAAAGTGACTGGGAATCCATTTGTCCACCCCAGCCAGCACTTTGAAACCATTTCCAATCTTAAAACGCAGGCCCTCAACTAAAAGTTCACGTCCCCAATGAATGCCCTGCCAAGTAAGTGAAGGAGAGTGCCCAAGACGTGCCTCCAAGAAGGTGTTGTTGGAGAAATATCTATGCTTTAGTAGTCGGCTGAGGAGGGAATCTGGCATTTCAAAAATTCTCCAAGCTTGCTTTGCAAGGAGAGCTTGATTGAAGTGGACAAAAGAACGGAAACCCATACCTCTTCAAATTTCGACTTACAAAGCAATTTCCAACTTCTCCAATGAATCCTAGAACCATCTTTGTTTGAACCCCACCAGAAATTCGCCATCATTGATTCCAATTGATTACAAAAAGTTGTTAGTAAACGGAAACAACTCATAGCATAAGTTGGAATGGACTGAACAACCGCTTTCAAAAGCACCTCCTTACCACCAACTGAGAACAGTTTTTCATTCCACGCATGTAATTTTTGCCAAATACGCTCCTTGATATCACTAAACATTTCCTTTTTATCCCTCTCTGAAAATGCAGGGAGTCCAAGGTAACGTTCATGACATTCACTAATTGGCATTCCTAACGTTTGATGGAAAAAATCTTGGGCAGCTTGTGTAGTGTTAGGTGAGAATGACATGACGGACTTCGCTGTGTTCAAAAGTTGGCCTGAAGCTTTGTGATAGATATCTAAGACCTTGTTAATGGCCCTTGCCGAACTATTAGTAGCTTCACAAAAGAGGAGGTTGTCATCTGCAAAGAGCAAATGAGAAATCGATGGAGCATGTCTTGTTAACCGCAACCCTTTGAGATTATTGGATGATTCTTCACTTTGTAGCAATCGAGACAAGCCCTCAGAACAGATCAAAAATAGATAAGGTGACAAAGGATCACCTTGGCGTAACCCCCGGGAAGGCTGAACATGACCAACTTCTTCTCCATTAAGCATGAAAGAGAAACTAGTAGAGTGCAAGCAATTCATGATCAATGAAACCCATCTATCATGGAAGCCCATCTGTCTCACAACTTCCTTAATATAGGTCCATTCCACTCTATCAAACGCCTTACTCATATCTAGTTTGAGAGCCGAGTAGCTTCTGTTCCCTCTTGTCTTATGCTTTAAATGATGTACCAACTCAAAAGCTACAAGAATATTATCCGTGATGAGACGATTGGAGAGAAAAGCGCTTTGTGTTTCGGAGATTACATAAGGAAGAACCTCCTTGAATCGAATTGCAAGAGTCTTGGAAATGATTTTGTAGATGACGTTGCATAAACTTATTGGTCTAAAGTCTCCCATACCGTTTGGAACCTTAATCTTAGGAATTAATGTGATGAGTGAATGATTAAAGGATTCCATACTACTAGGGCTGAACATTTTGAGCGGGTTTGACCCGAACCCGAGCAACCCGCCCGAACCCGAACTGGTGAACCCGCAAAAAATTTTTTTTAAAAAAGTTTCGGGCGGGTTGGGTTCAACCCGGTACCCTTCGGGTGGGTTGGCGGGTTGAGATTTTAGGGGTACCGGGTTTCGGGTTGAACCCGCGAACCCGCCCGCCAACCCGGTTTATAAATATAATATATTTTTTTTATTACTATTTTTATATATATAATATGGATTTTAGATTTTTATGGACTATGGATATTGGATATGGATGTATTTTGAAATATTTTAGTTTTCACTTTTATCATGATTCATGAACATGAATATGAAGTTTGATTTGAATCTTTGATAAATAAGTTGTTTGTTTGTTGGTTGGATTGATTAATGCATTTTTTCTTCAATAGTAAATACTATGAACAAATTGTTATATTATATATGCTTAATTTAATAAATAAAAAAATAAAAAAAATAATTATTTCAATAAAAAATTAATTTTTTTAAAAAGTTGACCGAGTTGACTGAGTTGACCGGGTCAACCCGCCAACCCGCTAAACCCAACCAACCGAAACCCGCCAACCCGTGACCCCCAACCCACCAACCCGCCAACCCGTGCCCTATTCGGGTCCGGGTTCGGTTTCAATTTTTCGAACCCGAAACCCGTGAACCCGAAACCCGCCAACCCGAAACCTGATAAACCCGCCCGATGTTCAGCCCTACATACTACATCCATCATTTAAGACTCCCAAAGCAACTTTAGTGACAACATCCCCAACAATGGGCCAATATTTATGATAAAACATTGCTGACATTCCATCACTCCCGGGGCTTTTATCTGGGTTAATTGTCTTAAGAGCATTGTACACTTCATTACTGGTGAAAGGCTGAACAAGAGACTCATTCATCTCAGAGGTAACAGTTGTGGGAATGGTTGCAAGGATGTGACTCAATGCCTCCAAATTGACTGTTGTAGCAGAAAAAAGCTCACCAAAATAAGATATAATGATTGATGTCATACCAGGCTTTGAACTTACAACATTACCATCTCTGTCCAGCAAAGATTTGATGGTGTTATGTTGTTTACGCGAGGATGCATAGGCATGAAAAAATTTAGTATTTTGATCACCGTTTTGCAGCCAATCAATTCGCGAACGTTGCTGCCAGTACATAATATAAAAATTAAATTTGGACTAATAACATAATATACCATTACAAAGAAATAAAACATAGTTTACATTGGAGAATTAATTAACTAATTAACTAATCATTTATAATTAGTGGAATGAAATTAATTGTGTAAATATGTAATAATATCCCTCCGCAAGTGTGAGTATTAATAGTATTTTATTTTATTTGATTTCTTTCTTTTTTTTTTTTTTTTTGGAATGTGTTTTATTTTAGGAGAATTACCTTTTATATTATTTTTTTAACTTTTTTTTTTTCAAATTTACGGTTTGAGTTTCTAAAGTGGTTGCAGCGCTAGTTGCAATAGGGGTTTCTGTACGATTTTTTATTGCAATTTAAGTTGCAGCACTAGTTGCAATAGAAGTTTCTATGTAGAATTTTGTCAAAAATACAAAAAAAAAAAATATTTTGAAATATAAAAATAAAAAAACCTTTTATTTTATTTGTTAGATCACTCGTCCTTTATTTTATTTCTTAGATCACTCGTTGTTGTAATATATATATCTATCAATATCATGATCGAAATCTATTATAGAGTTAGTATTTAAAAATTACAACCATCCATATAATATTGTTATTGAATCAATACAATGGGCCTAATAGGTCACAAAATTTCTTCCAATGTTTATCACTTTATTACTTAGCCATTTAGGCAAAATATATGTTAAGTCAATCCTTTTTTTTTTTCCTTAGAAAAAATGTTGTCATGCAATTCTTACAAAAAAATAAAAGAAAAAAAAAATCTTAGGGAACCTTTTATATGACTATATAAAATCTTGAGAAAATGAAATGATATACAACTCACTATATATTTTGCTCATAGTGCATCTGATCAACACTAAGTGCGGATTTTATATTTTAGATACAATTTAATTCGCACAATAGTTTAAGTCCAATCAAATCCATTCCGTACAAGTGCGGATTGGATCGCTTATTTTATATTGGTTACTTTTTAATAGTGAATTATTTAATGTTAATTAAAAAGTATTGTTTTCACATAACTAGTAACAAAATAAAATAAATTATTGTTATTTTATGTCTTTAATAACAAAATAAAACAAATAAAATAACAAATATTAATTTTAAAAGAAGAAGAAGAAAATTGTATGTAAAAATATATGCATAATTTTATTTTAATTATATTCTCCTTACATATAAAAATAAAATATACATTTGATTTATTAAGTTTTAAAATATATTTGTATCATATATATTAGATTTTTAAATTACTATTTTTTTTACATTAAAATATTAATTATATTGTAATTTTTGAATGTGTGGATTGAATTGGATTGCATCGGTTACTTTTACATGTCAAACAACATTCAATTCGTACAAGTGCAGATTTTGAATTTTCTAATCCAATTCAATCTGCACAAATACGGAAATCTGCACTTTGCGGATTGGATTGGATTGGATCGTGCGAATTGGATTGGATTTAGTATTTTATGAACACCCTTATACAAAACTAATGTTTCTATGTGCTCTTTTAGTGTAAGTTATTATTATTATTATTATTATTATTATTATTTTCGAAAAAGGGAGTAACTCTCATTCAACATTATAAAATAATTTTATAAATTTAAATGTTGTTGAATGTTGATCAATATATTCAACAACTCAAATAAATATGAAATGAGCAAATTAAAGAGAGCTAATAAATTATGAGACAAGTATTTTTGCATGGTTCGGTTATTAAAGAATTATAATCCAATATTGCTGAAAGTTATTGTATGAACACAACAATGGCAAATCTCTCACAGTTATTGCGTTGGCTAAACTTAATGATGATCGAGATGAAATTTCAACTTCTCTTCGAAATCCTTTTACAATGAGGATATTGCTCTATTTATAGATAAAGACACCGTGGGTAAGATTAGTGATGGCCTAAATTAATAATTAAATATAATTAACTCACTAATGGTGTGGCAGTCACAGTCCCGTGATCTGTAAGAGGAATACTCAATAAGCTATGCAACCCCACATCTCTTGAAAAATGTCAAGTGTGATGATTCTAAGACTGTGTAGGTATGGAACTACACAATTGAGAAGGGCTTAAATGGATCGATGGGTACTACCTATGCCAACAAGACGAATCTTCTTTTCAGTAGCTATAACACCCTACTAGTTCAGGCACGCTACAGTGTTTTCTCATTTACTGTGCACTCATTTGATAATCAAAGGGTTCATGGAAAAATGTGATGAATTAAAATTTTCTTAAAAAAACTTAAAATTTAATAAACAAACATAATTTACATAACTCTGGGATCTCGTTAAAAGTTTACAACTATATTCAAAATATATAATACATAAGTTGTTGCCCAATGATCAACAAAAAGTGAGCCTAAACTGTCTCAAAGATCCTGAACTCTCTAGGTCTAATCGTCTTGATATTTACAATCTTCATCCAGTTTTAGACTTGTTCCAGTTCATTTCTAGCTCTTACCTGCACATACACATAATAATTGTGAGTCGACTGACTCAGTAAGAAAAGTATAAACATAAACATATATCCAGATCGTAATTTACCGTAACTAGGTGCCCATACACCAAATAACGATCTTATAACTGGATCGGAAACATTCTCGATAAAAGTATGATAACCGCGAATTCAGCCTATACTCAGTACTCTAGTCGTACTAATGTAGTAGCAATTAGTTCATACTATCTTGAAGCCTAACATATATTTGTTGATATCTCAGTGCAACTCTATGTACACTTCCCCAATATCCTGATATATTAATCTAATAGCTACTTATTTGCTTAATATATATTTCTGAGCATTTCGGTACAACTCTATGTACACCTCACTGATACCCTGATATGTTATTCTGACAGCTAATATGCACACTAACATGTATATATATGCAATTATTACTAATGTTACCTTGATTCTGAATGCTTAATGTATTGGATTATTAAATAATCATGGTTTAATTATGAGATTGAATTATTAATTATGATTTACACATTTGTGAAGACTTATTATAATTCAATATGTATTAATTATGCTATGTGTGAGTTTCCTATTTTTTGTATTTGTGTTTGGTAGCAGTGGAATACGACGTTAGGTCATTAGAGAGTCACATTTTATATGATTTAGAATATTATTAGCGGGGCATCATTGTTAGGCATTGGAAGTATCGAGAAATTGTCGGGGTTTAGAAATGACCAAATTACCCTTAGATGTTACTAAGCTTTTTATTTTATGATAAGGGGCATAATGGTCTTTTACTAGAGGAGTTTTGTCTTTAGTGGACATTATTATTCAGATTTTATAAGTTAATTAGTTAATTGATTCTTTTTATTTATTAAATAAACAAAGCATAGAAAAACCTAGATTTCTCTACAAGCCTCTCTTTCTCTTTCGAACACCAAAGAAACCAATGAGGGTTTGGAGTTTTCAGCTCATTTTTGTGTAGTTCTAATAGATTTGAGCAAATCAATCCAAGGTAGATGATTCTAGCCTCTTTCTCTTTGATTTTTCTTAAGCTCAAGTTAACTTTTAGTGTAAGATTTGGGTAATAGGGTGTTGTGTTGATGAAGCTTGTTTAATTTTGAATTCTGAAGTTAGTTTAGGTTTCTAAGGGTTGTTTTAAGTTGAATTGGTAGGCTTTAGGTGTGGTTTGTGCAAATTGGAGTTTAGAGTGCTCATCCTAAGTCTTTAATGGTGTTTTAATTTTGTGAGGTTATTGTTGAATTCTATAACTTGGTTTGGGTCTATTATGGCATAAGCAGGTATTCTGGAAGTTTTTAGAGAGTTTGGGGTTGAATTGTGGTGTGGGGAGCATTTTTTGTGGTTCCTACACTGAACCAGTCGACCGATTTAGGGGAACCTATAGCAACCGGTCGACCAGTTGGTCCCCAGGAAATCCCATCGAACTGAAATTTCGGTTGGGGAACCGGTCTACCGGTTGGGACTTTTTGGTGAACCCTAGTTTTTCCTGTTTTTGTGATACTTAGGGTATTATCATGTTATCCATCGATAGAGATATTTCTAATTTTGATTTTAAGTCCCCGAAAAGTGTATTAGCGTGTCTCTCATCAGAGTTTTGTATATTGTGACTTAGGGCCCTGTAAAGTGTCGAGCTATTGTTCCACTCAGGCTAACTGGCACACCTGAACACATAAATAAGGTAAGATTAGCATAAAACATATTATATATGCATGATGTGTTTGTGATTGTATATGTTTTAGGTGATATCATAGCGAGACAACCATTGTGTTGGTTTGGTAGTACATGCATCGTACTAGTTAAGAGTGATATTCACTGTAGAGAGTATTAATTGGCACTATCATAGCGGCACAACTATTGTGTCGGTTTGGCAGTACGGGCATAGTACTGGTTAAGAGTGATATCATAGCTAATTGTACTCTTGGGTGCTATTGATGCTATCATAGCGGTACGAACATAGCGTCGGTCCCTCAGTGCGATCATAGTGCTAGTAGTGGGTGATATCATGGTCAATAGCACCAACCATTAAGAATGTTCTTAATCATTTGGTTAGTCTTGTGAATAGGTGTATGAGCACCTAGACACAAGTCGATTTTATATGATTTGTTTTATGCATATCTTACTGAGTCTGTCGACTCATCAGTTTGCTACCTTGTGTAGGTAAGAATAAAACTTGGTTGGTGGAGCAGTGAGTTGGGACTCGACAAGGATTGTACATATTGCGGCAGTGCATCTTGGAAGGTTTTGGTCTTACCGTATTTTGAGTCATATTTTGTTATCGCTCTGTGGATTGTAAAAAATATATGTATCTATATTATGATATATATATTTATTCAAAAATGACTTTAAACTCGAGATCCCGACTATGAAGTTTTATAAATATAATAAAATATGATTAGATTTCAAATTAGTAAATTTTCAAGTACGGGCGTTACAGCGAGTATGCCAGTAATCTTGAGTAGAAAAAGCTGCTAATCGATTTAAGGCCTTAAGTCACAATTTATATAAAACTGATAAGTGATTCGCTACTTTTAAGAATTTGAACTCAAAACTAAAAGTTTCACTATTGATAAGTAGCATGGCAAAATCCTAATTATTGAGAAAACATCAAAAATGATATTTTGGGAAAAGTCCCCCTAAAAAAACTATTTTTTGGGGTTTTCTACTTGGAATAATGGCAGATAGTTTTCTCAAAAATAGTTTGCAATTTTTACAGAAAAACTGGTCCAAAACCTCATAACTCCTCCAAACTAAAACTAATCCATCTCAAAATGTCCAGAACTTCAAATAATGCTAAAACAAACATATTCCATGAAACAATTCCAACTATAAAATCTTGAATAAAAAACTACCATTGTTGAGCTAAGTTTGAGCTCAAAACTCAAACCTAGCTCAAACCTTACCAACAACAAACAACATGCCCAACACCAACTTAAACAAACCTAATTTAATCCCCAAAACTCAATTCTAACAATAACAAAATTCAACAGAACCTAAAACCAAAAAACACTATGAAAACCATAATTAAACCTTACAACTTCAAAGAGAACAAGAGAAGAATTAGCTTACCTTAGGTTATCCCTTCAATAACACTTGAATCCTTGCTACAATCACTCTAAAATTTGGTCTGAATTAGGAGAGAAGAGTTTATCTCTTTTGGGTTTCCTAAGGGAGAGAGAGAAAGATGAAAGTTTGTTTCTAATTTTCTAACCTTTCAGATAATGCCAATTTATTTGTAATTAAATATAATATTCAGCATTAGACCTTAGAGATAAGCTAGAAATTCCACTAAAGACAACTATTACAACTTATAGTAAAATGACAAATTTCCCCTTTTCCTCCTCATGAAGTAAACTTATCATCCTAGGGGTATTTCGATCAAAAATCACTGCCCTAATAATTCCCAACATACTAAATGTCTACTCATCTTGCCTTGCTAATTCTAAGATACTTAACCATATCCAAGTGACTCTAATTGTCAAATTATCGCATTCCACTATTCCTGGGCATAAAACATGAAAAACATGAAGTTTCATATGTAATATATTATCTCTACAATTCAAATACATTTTTGTAATTAAGAAAATATTTTCCTAATTAAGGCATATTTTTGTAATGACCACGTGTTAGATTATGGATTAACAAAGGCAATTAAGGCGTTAATTATTAATATTTTACAATTATGCATAATTTTATTTTGTTGTGGGCCTCATTTTTAGAAACGGACATTAGAGTTATAATTTCTCAATTCTAAATATTTTATGAAACTCTAAGGGCTCGTTTGGAATGTCGTATTAGGTCATATTGTATTTTATTAGATTATATATCATATTTTTATATAATACTATGTTAAACTTTAATTTACATTAAAATATTATATATTTATGTGTCCATAAAAGTTAATACCATATATAGTTTTACATAAAATACAATTTAATATAATACTATACAATACAATACGGTGTAATACGACACATCAAATGAACCCTAAGAGTATTATTTAAGCTAAATATAAATTATGCAATGTTTATAATTTTGTGCTCGGCTACAATAAAAAATGTGATAGATAGCCATTAGAGTCACGTGGGTAACTTTAAAACTTCTTTCTTGGCGAGACAAATATAAGAGATACTTGGAATACCGAGTTTAAGCGGAGTTATGGTTTTGAACCATTTTACCCCTAGGCTTATAATTACTTAACTTAGAAGTCAAAGGATATTTTAGGTATTTTGCTTTAGGGATTAGGTGGCATGTCCCTAAGTTGGCATCTGGCCATTTAATAAATAAAGGGGAGTTTTATTTACACCCCACAAAATGATAAGTACACCCCATTATTAAAAAAAATATAAACTTAAATAATTTTTAAAAATTACTCTTAATATTTTTTTAAAAATTTTTTCTCACATTATTTTATGTTAATTTCAATACTTATTTTGATTTTATTTTTATAATTTTTTCTAACTCATGTATATTTTTTTTAAATTTTTTCTAAGAAAATTTTATATAATTTTTTTCTCATAATATTTAAAATATAATTTATTTTTGTTTGATAGGTATATTTTTTAAGAATATAAATTGGAAAAAAAAAGTTAAAAGAATTTAGGTCAATTAAAGATATAAATTTTTTATAAAATAAAAATTATTAAAATGGGGTGCCTTTAGAAAATTTTGGGGTGTAAATAAAATTTCCCTAAATAAAATTAGATTTATTTGATTTATCCCTTAGCACTAGTATAAAAAAAAATCAAAAATTAAGAAAGAGGTTTATCTTTCTCTCGTTCTCTTTGCTCGACTCCCACTAGAACAAGAAGAAACCAACTCTTAAGTCTATTTTTGTTTTTTTGGAAATTTAGCAAGGTTTGAAGTAGATCAAGCCAAAGGTAAACCCTAGAATTCTAACTTTTATGTAGTTTAAGCTTTAAATTGGGTTTATCATGCAATTCTAAGAAGTAGTGGCTGTTTAGATTAGGTTTTCCTCTAGTGTGATTTCTAAGGTTGTTTTAAGTTGGAATTGATTGTTTATTGCTGGTTATGTTGGTTTGTGAGAAGAATGAGCAAGTTTAAGTTTAAGAACTCAAACTTGACTCATTAATGGTGGATTTGGATTCTGTGATTGTATGTTGCTTTAAGTGCTTGAATTCTGTGATTGGATGTTGTTATAGGTGATCTAGAAGATTTGGTGAAGTTTGGGTACGAATTGGGCAATTTATGAAATTTTTAGGTATAAACTGGTTAACCGGTTCTATAGGTCTTGTAGAACCGATTAACCGGATCACAGCAAGATCCCAGAAAAATTTGTTTTGCCAATTCGTGTTATTTTCAGAGCCTTAGTGCATGTTTGGCATCATAACTAAAAAACTGTTTTTTGTTTTTAAAAACAGAAAATTATTTTTGAAAACAATTTGGCTTGTTTGGCCTTTGTTTTTTGAAAACAGTTTTCAGAAAACAAAGTTACAAAAAACAAAAATTTTGAAAACAACAAAATGTTGTTTTCTGTTTTAAAAACCAATTTACTTTTGGTTAATATTGTTTTTAAAAAACACTAACCAAACATGACTTGTTTTTAAAAACTTCAAAAATTATTTTTTGTTCTAATTTTTAAAAACAAATTTTTGAAACAAAAGACAGAAAACAATACCAAACATACTCTTAGTTTCTATCTTTCCTCAATAATTATGGCTTGTATGTGTTAAATGAGAAAATATGAATTATGTGATATATAAATGTGAGTGGAAAATGACAAATTGCCTTATATGTTATTTATGCTTATGTGTGTGTCTTAGGGACAAAATGGTCTTTTGGCCAAATATTTCTATTTCATTAAAAACAATTATCAGCCAAAAGAAAAAACACATTTCTCGGTTTTTGAAACCCCAAACTGCCCAACCTCTCTCTCTCTCTCTCTCTCTCTCTCTCGCTGATCTCTCTGATCTCTCTATCTCTCCATTTTATGATCTCAACACAAATTTTGGAAAAGGGCTTGAATTCTAGTTTAAATCTTGTGTATTTTCTTACTTTGAGCTTGAAGAACATAAAGTAACTATCATTAATCTCTTTTACTTGTTTGAAATTTTGGATTTAAGCTTGTTAATGGTGTTATGTGTGTTCTTAAGTATTGTGCTTGCATGTTAGTGAAAATTATGTGAATTGTGGTGATTGTAGTATGGTCGTGTTATAGTGTTTATGCTTGAATCATCCATGCTGTTTTAAAATATTTGGATAGGGTTTTGATATTTAATTTATGGAGAATTAACCTTGAAATTCTGGGTTTGTGCGTTGAATTGCTGAGTTTCATATGCTTGATGATTTATGTGCTATTTTGATTCTTGTTGCATGCCAAAGTTGTGTTTATGGATTTGTATTTGAGCTACTTATTGAGCTCATTTTCAAACCAATATTAGATTGGATAGGTAAAGAGTAAATTTTTGTTTATGCATGGCAATTTGATGAATTTTAGGTATGATATATGTTGGGTTTGAAAGCATGAAAAATTGGATTTTTGTGTGTTCTGAGACATTTATCGCAGCCGCCACAAGGCTCGACGGGACGAGCCCCAACGGGTTGGAGCCGCCACGGCGAGGGCTAAGGGCCGCCGCGGTGAGGACCGTGTTGTTTTCTCAATTTTTTGTCTTCTCATTTTTGCCTAACTTTTGACTTTAAACTCTGTTTTGGACATTTTTGATATTGTTGGAAATCCTATTTCGGGCTCTATGTGTTAGTCTATAGTTGGAATTCATATTATGTATATGTAGGATTATCCCTATTTGTAAAATCTCGAGAATGTGTGACTTAAATTACCGGTACTTGCTCAGGAACACCTAGGGATTTAGAATCTCTACATACTTGGATTACCAAGTAAGAGAGTGGGTTAGCACATAAAGATTAGCGCACTGGCGCTCATTATTTGGTATATATGCGGGAAATCGAGACTAGGATTATTACTCTAAGTTTAGCAATTATGTGATTTAGGGTTATTACTCTAGAATATATGTGAATATGAAGGCGATCATGTATTATATATGTTGATATAAAGAGTTATGCAGTTAAGACGTAACTAGGTAAGACTCGGTATTTAGAACCGATTTAAACCATTCTAAGGTCTTATTATAAACAAACATGTGAGGTAACACGTAAATCTATGTCAAATAGAATATAGATGCAGTGGCATCAATACTTATGAGAGTGCGATATTTAGTGCAGTGGCACCTATTTTGTATGCTGAGGCATGCTATATGAAAAGTGATTATCACTGTTATTCATGTTGATATTTATACTGTCCTCTAGGCCTAGGCTCACGGGTGCTTGTGCAGGAAAGGATAAGTTGGTAGTTGAGCGGCCATGAGATCGAGGGCTTTTGCAGTGCATTGTACATGTTCAGGCCAAGCTAGACTACAAGAGTTGGGTCTGCCAGTGAAATTAGTTGTAAATCTCCGCATTTACCGCTTAGGTCGGCGTGTACTAATGACTTGTAATGATCGAAAATATTTTACGGGATCCCTGAATAAAATATTTAATCTTTTTGGATTTATAATATCAAATCCAACAAACATCTATTCATGATCATAAAACGCACGTACCCAAAAAAAAAAAGAAAGGAACAAATAGAAAAAGAACAAGAAATTATATATATTATCATAAAAATGCCACCTAATCAACTCATCAATACCACAAATTTAATTATTATATGTTATTGTTTAAAATATTATTATCGCTATTATTAATTAAATGTAGAGATTCTTCGTTTTAAAGTGTTGCATGTGAAGGGTATAATTTTAAGAGATATGAAATCAACATTGGGGCCTCAATACTAGCAAATGTGGCATACATCCATCGAAAGGTGGAGAAGGAGGACACTTGTTACTTTTTCAATTATAATTTTTATTTTCTTTTTTATTAATTATTTGGCTTATTAAAAAATCACACCCCAAAAAATAATTAATTATAATTATAATTGCTATTTTTTTTGAAAATGAAATATCAACTTCATTGAAATGATTAGCATTCAGAATACATAAGGGAAGATAGCTCATCCCAAGCATTATGCTCAAAAATGCTACGACCAGAGAGAAAGCGAGAGTGCCTTGCAACAACATGGGCAACTCGGTTTGCTGATCGTCTAATAAAACAAATCTTAACATTATTGAGAGAGGAAAATAAAAGCTGACAGTCATGAATAATCAACCCAAAAATAGAATTTAAGGTATAATTACTACGAATGCCTTGTACAGTGAGCATACTATCCGTCTCAATTTCCACATCAGACCAATTCTTACTCTTTATCCAACTCAGAGCTTCTTTGACTCCCATCGCTTCAACAACTTCCGCATCATAGACTCCGCCAAAGTACCTTGTTTGAGCCTCAATGAGACTGCCAGAGCTGTCTCGGGCAACAATCCCAAACCCATAAGAGTTATCCTGAGGAAAGAGAGCAGCATCTACATTTATCTTGATTTTATTTGCTTCAGGTTTAGTCCAACGCTCAGCTCCATCTCCTTCATTCTCGAAGAACAAAGAAGATAGTGTAGTGTTATCTTGAGCGTTACGCCAATGATCAAGAGTTATTTGTGCAGATGCAATGACTTCAGATCGTGAGGATGTTTTACTTTTCCAAACAACAAGGTTACGAGCCTTCCAAATTGCCCAACAGAGCACAGCTGCTCGTGAAGCTTTCTCATCATCAAGAGCCATAGGTACTTTCTCAAACCAACCACCAAAAGATAAAGGATGAAGCGTATCGTAAGTGATACCAAGGTTATGCCAACATGCCATAGCAAAAGGACAGGTGAGGAGAGCGTGAATAATAGTCTCAGCTTGTTGTTTACACACAGGGCAGGTGGCAGAAATGTTGACATGTTTAGTTACTAATTGAAGACAGGTAGGAAGACAATCAGTAATTGCACGCCATAATAAATTCTTAACCTTGGGTGGGATCTTCAAATGCCACAGCTTGCGCCAAAATCCAGAATTGTCAGCGCCAGAGTGATCGGGTTTAGTTTTCTGCAGCAAATGGTAGGCAGATTTTACAGAAAAAGACCCAGTACGTTCTCCCGACCAAGACCAAAAATCAGTATCAACATTTGAAGACAACGGAAGGCCAAGAATTAGACTAGCATCTCGGTTATTGAATAGATCATTAATAACCTCACAATCCCAAATCCGAGCCTCAGGAGAGAAAAGAGAACTCACAGTGTTGTTCAAGAGAGCGGGATGAGTTGAAGTTACAAGTCTATGTTCATTGTCAGGCAGCCAAGGTGAAGAGAGAATGCTAGTAGTTTCCCCATTTCCAATAATACGAACAGCCCCATACCGAACCACACTTTGAGCAGCCCAAATACTGCGCCAGACAAAACTGGGATTATTTCCCAATTCGGCCGAAAGATAGTCACTTGTAGGAAAATACTTTGCTTTGAATATTCGGCCTACCAGTGAGTCCGGTTTACACAAAAGTCTCCATCCTTGTTTAGCAAGCATGGCGATATTAAAATCATGAAGATGCCGAAATCCCATACCGCCTTCTAACTTGGGTTTTGCCATCCGATCCCAAGACATCCATATAATACCACGACCTTTACTTGCAGACGTTTTCCACCAAAAACTTGCCATAAGCTTCTCAATATCCTCACAGATGCCAAGAGGTATTAAGAAGACACTCATAGCATAAGTGGGCAAGGATTGGATCACAGTTTTCAGAAGGATTTCCTTGCCGGCTCTAGATAGAAACTTACCATCCCAACTGTTAACCCGAGCCATAACCTTATTCTTTAAGAATCCAAGAATAGAGTTTTTATTCCGGCCGATAATGTTAGGCAACCCGAGATAGAGACTACCTTCTGTCGCTTCAATCATCCCAAGCATAGAACAAATACTAGAACGAGACTGAGTAGTGATGTTTGGGCTGAAAAAGACAGAAGACTTAGAAAAGTTTACTTGTTGTCCAGAAGCTTGTTGGAACATATTGAGAAGAGTATTGATACTCATAGCAGCATCCGGAGTGGCCTGGCAAAAAAGATAACTGTCGTCTGCAAAGAGCATATGAGTTATGGCAGGGGCCCCACGAGCCACCTTACATCCTTGAAGAGCTCGGTTTGCTTCAAATCGATTGATAAGCGCCGTAAGACCTTCAGCACACATGATGAAAAGATATGTGGATAGAGGATCACCTTGTCGAATTCCACGTGAAGGAGTAATAGGACCAATAACATGCCCACCATGGATGACATTATAACTGACCGAAGAAATACAAGACATAACAAGGTCGATCCACTTCGAATGAAAGCCCATACTAGTCATAACAGCACGAAGATAATTCCATTCAACCCGGTCGTAAGCCTTACTCATATCGAGTTTAAGCGCCATGAACCCCTTCTTGCCTTTTGTTTTTCGTTTCAAATAGTGCATCACCTCAAAGGCTATCATCACATTATCAGAAATAAGCCTACCAGGAATGAAAGCGCTTTGGTTCACCGAAATGATCTGATCAATAATAACTCTCATACGGTTGGCAAGAACTTTAGAAAGCACTTTATAAAGCACATTACAAAGAGCAATCGGCCGCATATCACTCATAGAAATAAAGTTCTTCTTCTTGGGGATCAAAACAAGATTTGTAGCATTCAGGCCATTAGGAATCACACCAGAGCCAAAGAAATCAGTAACCATATGGACAATATCCGGACCAACAACATCCCAGTGTTTCTGGTAGAAACCAGGGCCCATACCATCAGGACCAGGTGCCTTATCAGGGTGCATTTGAAAGAGGGCATGTCTGACTTCATCAGAGGAAATAGGCTGCATCAGTAAATTATTATGATCTTCATCAATACAACGCCTAATGTCGTTAGCAACAATGTCTTGGAAAGTACCATTAGCAGTAAACAAATCATCAAAATAATCAGAAATCACTTTGCTAAGACCGGTGTCCCAACCCGACCAATCTCCATCTGAATTCTGCAACTGATAAATTTGATTGCTTCGCTTGCGAGAACTAGCAGTAGCATGAAAGTACTTACTATTTTTATCACCTGAGTTTAGCCAAAATTGCTTAGATCTCTGCTTCCAGTAGAGTTCCTGCTGAGCAAGGATCTCAAAATAGTTGTTTTTCTCTGTTGCATATTCCTGATAGCAATTGTCAAGACCAGAGTGTTTCAAGGCAGCCATTTTATTTTTGGATTTAGCAATGCGTTTCTTAAAGTTACCAGTGAGACCTTTTCCCCAACTATCCAATTGAGAGCTACATAGTTTAATTTTCTCAATAAGAGAAAGATGACTATTATTGTCCTAACAAGCTTTGACAATCTGTGCACACATAGGCTCACGGCACCAAGAATTTTCAAAACGAAAATGATATGTATTGCTACTATAAGAACAGTCATGAAATTCCAAAAAAATTGGTGTGTGATCCGATGAGGAAATAGGGAGGTTTGATAAAGTTACCTCATGGAAAGTATCAAGCCAAAGCTGTGTCACTAAGGCTCGGTCAAGCCTTATTTCCACCAAATTGCCTGAGTTACGTCCACGTTCCCAAGTGTAGGGGTGACCGTGGAGATCCAAGTCATGTAATGAGCACTCGTGGAGCACCGACTGGAACCCCTCAATAAGTGCATTCGGGTACGGCCGGCCTCCATTCTTCTCACTTTGATTAGCAATGTTGTTGAAGTCACCAATTAAACACCAAGGGAGGGGAGAATCGGCAAGGAGGGTACGAATGAGAGCCCACGTCCGAGGTCGGAGACTACGGTCTGGCTCGCCGTAAAAACCAGTCAGGCGCCAAGTAGTCGTGCCTGGGACTGTGATTTCAAAATCCACGTGATGCTTCGAGTAACCAAGTAACCGGGCTTCTTCATCAAATTTCCAAAAGAATGCAAGCCCACCAGACCTTCCCACTGCTTCAACAGCAAAACAAGATTCGAAGCCCAATTTGAATTTTACCCGATCCACCAAATCTTTAGAGCAAAGAGTTTCACACAAAAATAAAAATTTGGGTTTCTTTTGACAGCAAATGTCAGCAAGGAATTGTTGGGCCCGTGGGTTCCCAAGCCCACGGCAATTCCAACTCAGCGTATTCATAATGATAGGTGGGCCTGGACACCAGTACCCACCTTTGAGTCGTTTTTTGCATTGTTTCCAGCATTTGTGGTATTATTCAAAGTACCATAAGTTGAAGAGTCAACCAGCCCAATAGAGTTAGAGTCAGGCCCATTTGCTAATCTTTTCCTTTTCCCTTCAGTTATTACTACATCCAAATCAGAGGAAAAACATGTATCGTTGCCATTTATTATCACAGTTGTTCCTTCATTCACGGGGCTGCTGGGGAGCAAATCCCTATGATTGTGCTGCTTCGAAACTTCAGGCGTGAAATGGGCAGAGGAGTTATTGTTGATGGCTTCATCGTCGGGTTCCTCGCTGTCAACCGGAGCAGTCGTCTTCCCCGTGCGCAACCATGGTGAGGCGGTAAGGAAATTTTGTCTTCTGTTAGGAGCTTTCATAAACAATCCGTATGGCTTGATAATGCGATCTTCAGGAGTATCATATAGCTTAGGACAGAATTTTTCGGAATGTCCTAACACCCCACAGATGAAACAGAATGTAGGGACTTTCTCGTATTTGAAATTGGCGTAGAAATATGACTCATTCCCCCTTCGACGAAACTTCATTCTCCGCTTCAGTGGAAGTGTAACATTGATACGTACCCTTACTCTAAAATACTCTCGCCAAACACCCGTGAAATTGTTCGGATCGGATTCTAGATATTCCCCAATGAATCGGCCTGCCTCAAGAACAGCTTTCTCGGTACGAAAACCAGATTGAAGATCGTGGATTTGCACCCACATATCAAGGGTATTCAACACAACATTCTTAGGATTAGTCCCTGGTATGAGGCGCTCGATTAACAGTTGCTTCCGATCATAGGTCCATGGACTACCTTTAATAACTCTTTGAATGTCAATTTCGTGATAAAACTGAAAAAGAAATCGATTTGGTTCTAAAATCTTCACATACATCCCTTTCCCGGGCTTCCAAAGGTCCGCCATAATGTTTTGAAAGATAACAAAGTCGGATATTTTTCCAGTCAATAGCTTCCCAATTAAGCACCATCGGTCGTCGAGATCAGGTTCCTTGTCGTCTGGGTCTTCCTCATCAAAAACGACTTCAGTTTCTTCTTCTTCCTCTAGGCACATATCTGCCCACTTCTCATATAAAGTACCCCCACTATTGCTACTGGAAGCCATGATGCAGGTAATCCAAGAACAGGACAGAAATTACAGTAAGAGACAAAACAAACACTCCAAAGAGAGCGACAAAATCAAAACACTCCATAATTGCTATTAAGTAGTCAAGAAGCCTAGAAGATTTCCGCAAGTATTTGAAAACCAACATGGGTGGCTTTGAATGGTCTCATAACATATGATTCCAATTAGTACGTAGAAGCATCTCATATATATCACAGCAATAATAAAAGTAAAATGTATAATAATAATAATAATTAAAATCATAACCCAAAGAAATAAGAAAACGTGTAGGGCACACTGATTTGTCGAAACTCATAATTAAATTTATTATTAGTCCCCAATGATTTATATAATTAGTTTTTAAACATATTATGTTGTTTTTTCCTTCCAAATGTTGTCTTTTTCTTTTAGAAAAAAAAATTATGCTATTTGTGTCGTCGACATCGGCTGAGAAAAGATGGTAAACGATACTATCACTACTACAATGTTAGCCTTTAGAGGCAGTTTTTTCAACCCCATTTATAAAAAGGGAAGCTAAAGGGTGTGAAAATACCCGCTATGTTCGAAATTGACATTTAGAGGCGGTTTTTTGATAAAAACCGTAGGTATAAAATTGCATTATACCATTTAGAGGCGGTTGGAAATTAAATTTTTTTTTTTTTTTCTGAATTACCCTATGCCGTCGGTTCCTTCATAGGAACCGACGGCATAGGGTACACGAGATCATGACACGTGTACCCTATGCCGTCGGTTCCTATGAAGGAACCGACGGCATAGGGTCGTCCTATGTATATATCACCAGCTTCGTCTTCCTCCTTCACTTCACACAAAACCCAGCAAAACCAGAGAGAAGAAATACCCAGAAAAAACCCTCGCCGAACCCACTTTGACCAACCATATCTCCCCCATTTCTCAACCATTTCAGCCCATTTTTTTTTAAAATCCTCCATTTTCGATACTAAATAACATACACCTAAAAAGTTTTGATTTTTTAGCCTCTAAAAGTGTCATCCGAACCCAAATAGTAAACTTTGGGTGTGAAATCCGGCCACCCATTTTTGTTGAGAAATTGTTCAATCTCAACCTCGTTTAAGGTATAAATATTGCTTCTATTCTTATTGTATTATGTATATTGTTTTATTTTTTGTTTTTGTAAATTATTATTTGAGTTTTTTTTATTTTATTAGTAATATTATTGTGTTTTATGTGTATAGTGTCGGGATTTTTTACGGTGGTCGTCGGATTGCGGTTATTAGGTAATAATTTATACCACAATGTATAGTATATATATGAATTTGTATATTTTATTGAATATTTGTATATAATGTGTGTATATATTGTGTGTGTATATAGTGTGTGTATATTTTTTATGAAAATAAATTTTGTAATTGTATTTTATATATTTTTTGCAATATATATTTATTGTGAATAAAATGACATTGGAGGGATTTTATTAGTTTCAAAAAAAAAATTAGTTTAGAAATAAAAATTTTAAAATGGAATTAGTGTGTGATATAATTTTATTTTTTTGAGATAATAGTGTGAGATATAATTGATTATATATATGTATGTATAATTTAGTAACTAAGTAGCTTGTTACAATTTTTTATAACTAGTTATAAGTTATGAAATAATTAATTTTGTAATTTCGTTGTATTTCTTTATATTATAGGGGTTCGGCATAATTTTGTGTGTAGCGTATTTGGGCTTGCAATTATAGGTATATACTTTTACTAACTTTTTCTTAATATATAATTAATTATCAATGCATGTTAGTTGAGTTTGAATATCTTAAATATTCATCCGTAGTGAAGTAGGTTACGCGAATACATGTCTTGCGGTCGGATGGGTGGATTAATTTTGTATTGTTTATCCGTTTTGTTTGTTATTTGAGGCACTTGTAAAATTTTTGGGCACGTCCAATTACAGTAGTTATGCTGCCGAAATTTCGGTAGAATTAGGATAAATCTTACTAAAACCATTCATAATATAGTTAATTATAACATAGTAATAAGAAGTTAGGTCACATAAAAAATAATAATATTCACATTTATGAAAACTTTTTAATTTTACCAACATTATAATCAACTAAACAACCTAATAACATGAACTAATGTAAAACGAAAATTTGAGTAATTTTTAGATTAATATGAATAAATTGTGTGAGAGACTTAGTTAGTTACATTGTGTAATTAGTAACTAGATATAATTAGTTACTAAATAAATTAACAAAATAAACATATAAAATCCTTCTTTTTTTATTTTTTTTTCTTTCATTTGAGAGGTTCAATGTGGATTTTTATTTTTCAAAGAAAATAAAGAGCAAAAGTTAATTAAAAGGGGAAAATATTAGTTAATACCTTTATTGCATTTCCAAAAATTTTTCCCCTCAATTTTATTTATTAAAAATATTTAACATTTTAATAACATTCTAATCAACAAAACAACCTAATAATATGAACTAATCTAAAACGAGAATTTAAGTAATTTATAAATTAATATGAATAAATTGTGAGAAACTTAGTTAGTTACATTGTGTAATTAGTAACTAGCTATAAGTAGTTACTAAATACCGAATTTTTGGATAGGATTTTTGTTATGGATAAATCATGGATGCGTGAGGAGAGAGACACACTGCGATTTCAAGTAGGGTTCGATGCATTTTTAGAGTTTGCCTTAAAGAATTCTACAAATCACGATCGTATTCATTGTCCGTGTGTAGATTGTTGTAATGTATCTAAAGGAAATATTACAATGATTAAGGACCATGTGTATTTACGAGGTTTCAATAGAAGTTATACTAATTGGTATTACCATGGCGAACATTTACCTAATGATCCATATCCATTAGGAAAGCGGGGGGTAGATGATATCGAGGGTAATGAGTTCGATGATTATCCATTGGATTTGCTTAACGAAGCACAGGAGGAATTTCTTAATGATCCTGAGAAATTCGATAATTTTCTTAGTGATGCTGATAAACCTGCTCGTTCGATGTTTGTAAAAAACTAATATTACCAACAATGGTAAAGTTTTACAACATAAAAGCAGAAAATGGAGTGAGCGATAAATGTTTTACTCAATTTTTAGCCGCTTTTAAAGATATCTTACCATTTGCCAATCGCTTTCCGAATCTACTTATGAAGTGAAAAAAACGTTAAATTCTATAGGATTGAAGTATGAAAAAATTCATGCATGTCCGAACGATTGCATTTTATATCGTAAGGAATATGCAGACATGAATTATTGCCCGACTTGCGGTTTATCCCGCCATAAAGTAAACAAGAGTAAGGAGAATAGGAAACTTATCCCCCAAAAAGTGATGTGGTACATGCCTTTGATTCCGCGACCGAAACGATTATATCGTAGTGCGTAACATTCGAAAATTTGATTTGGCATGAGACCAAGAGAGTGAAAGATGGAAAACTTAGACATCCCGCATTCCCAAGCTTGGAAAAAAGTGAACTACATAAACCACGAATTCAAATGCGAACCAAGACACATTCGTCTCGGTACGTACGCGGATGGAGTAAATCCACATAGATCTCTAAGTAGTCGTCATAGTTCATGGCCTGTCTTCCTAGTTATGTACAATCTTCCTCCTTGGTTAGTGATGAAGAGGAAATTTAACATGCTTTCTTTAATGATATCAGGCCCGCAACAACCTGGACATAATATCGATGTATATTTGGAACCATTGATTGACGATTTAATAGAATTGTATGAGAACGGGGTTCAGGTCTATGATGGTTTTAAAAAAGAATTTTTTAATGCGAAAATTTGTGTTGTTGTGGACTCGTCGGTGATTTCCACAACTTATAGTAATTTATCAGGCTTAAGCACAAAAGGTTACGAAGGTTGTCCGATTTGTTGCACTAACACATCGGCTCGTCGCTTGGCAAATGGACACAAGATGTGTTATATGGGTCACAGACGGTACTTGCCTGCAAATCATCCTGATAGACGGAAGAAGAAAGCATTCGATGGTACTGAAGAGGGTGATATGGTGTAGACATGGCAAACTCAGAATCAGGATCTGATTCGGGAGCAGAAAATGAGTGTCCAACCACAATACCTACACGAGGGCCGACGCAAATGAATGAAATATCCAAACTAATGGATCAGGGCAAAAGAGTGGCCCTCGAAGTTAATGATAAAGGTCAATACTGTGGAAAAAGCTACGCGAAGCTCGTATCCACTCTGGGAGTCAGATGTCGGCAGACAATAGGGTTGGCTTATAAAAATTGGAAAAAAGTCAACCAGACTCTGAAAAATAAAGTTTGGAAAGACATTCAGGTAAGCTATTATTTGTTAGAATTTTGATTTGTTTTTCTATTACTCCAAATGTTGACTCTAACCGTGTTTGTTTTCCTTCAAAATAGACGGGGTTCATTGTGCCGGACACCTTCAAACATGATTGTCTCATCCTAGCTGGGAAGTTAATGAAAGACTTCAAGAATAGGATGACAAAAGACATCATAATGCCCGCGTTGAAAGAGAATGATCTGGGACGACTGGCACAAGTCCCTGAAAAGCACCCGGAGATCGACGCTGCTGATTGGTGCAAATTTGTTGAAAGTAGACTAACTCCTGAATTTCTGGTACGCTAATTATATTAACACTAAGATAAACTCTTAAATACAAGTACATGTATCTAATGTATTTTTTTTGGCATTGTAGGAATTGAGTAAGGTGCAACGTGAACGTTCCTCAAAAATTCAATCCAGACATCGAAGTGGTCGGAGTGGAATGGTGAACGTACGGGAAGCTGTGGTAAGTAATACTAAAAATTTAATGTGCTATAATGTGCTATACAATTTAATTGGTACTCATTTCATTGTTATAACGTTATGTAGAAAAAGGACCTCGAAGTTGCAGATCCTCCCCGCCACCGTGTTTGGATTAAATCTCGCACCAAGAGTAGAAAACTTGTCACTGATTACGACAAGGAAATTGCCGAGAAGATAGTAAGTATATATTAATTCATATACTAATTGCTTGAATATATAATTCAATTAGAGTTAGTGTATATAATTCATATACTAATTGCTTGAATATATGCGTGCATTAGGCTCAATTAGAGGAGAAGCTTAGTCAGGGACAAATTCAGGTCCAGGGCCAAAACGATATCCTCACGCAGGCGCTCGGGACACCAGAGCATCCTGGACGTGTCAGGGCTGCTGGGTATGCTATTACTTCAAATGTTATTTATTTAGTTACACAAATGAAATCGTTGCTAATTTGCATTTTATGATTTGTAGGTTCCTGACCAGGGCATCTCAACTGTTCGGCAGGAAGAAAAGGGAAGTGTCTGATGTTGTGGCTCGGCAAGCGAAGGAGATTGAACAATTAAAAGCCGAAGTCCAATCCCTTAAGCAGCAGAGGAACGCTGCCGAACAAGAGGAAGAAGGAGAGGTGGCTGGTGAGGCGTATGTTCCACAACCATACGCTCCTCAGGATGAGGTACAACCACAAATTTATGCTGAGGAGTTCATTTCCCTCAACGACCAAGGTATCCTATACAATTTTGATGACCATGCGGCCCTTAATCAGCAAGTACATCTCTGCTCTGACAACATCGACAATATTGTGGCCCGAGGGTATTTGTACGAGCATGTGGGTAAGAACAAAGTTCACTGCCAGGATTACGATGATTCACATGCTCGGATCATGATTTCAGAAATCCTGCAAGAGGACGCTGAAATCCCAGTCCCACTTGAAGAGTTCAGATATGTTAGGGACGTGTACCAGATGTTCCTTCCTTGGCCTAAACACTTAATTTTAACAACCGAGGTAACTTCTCAACTGAAATTAATTATTAATGATTAGTGGAGTTTGAATATCTTCAATATTCATCCGTAGTGAAGTAGGTTACGCGAATATATGTCTTTGCGGTGGGATGGATGAACAAACTACTGTTATATATGTGTTATTTGTCGTTATACAGCCATGTTCAAAATTTTTGGGATCATTCAATTACAACCGTTATGCTACCGAAATTTCGGTAGAATTTAGATAAAATTTGATATATATATTATGTTCTGTTTTGTTTAGGGTCCACTCGCTCAACCGCCCTCAAGACGTGATGCGTCAAAGGGGAAAGCTCCGATGCTTTCTCCACAAAGCCGTGGTGCACGGGAAGATGAGTTGTTCACGGAAGAGAAGATGGCGTTGATCCCTAATTCGCTGAAATGGATGATTCATGAATTCCTAAGGCTCAAAGATAAACGTGATATAATCACAATTTCTGTCCCCCGAGGATTCATTGCACCGCGTACCCGGATCATTTTATACGGAGAGGATTTGCGACGGAGTTGCTACGTGTAACTACATCGGCAACCGGGGAATCTTGTTTGGAATGATGTATACTCTTCTTTAATCTAATTAACCTTATATCAAATTATAGTTAAATTATTATAAGGCACTAACACTTTTTTGGCGAGGCACATATGGGAGAGCATCAACGGTACCGAGAAAAATTTTCAAGTTTTACGACCCGCAGCTTCTCACAAGGTGCATGGGATCGGCGATGAAGAACGTAGTCGATCTTTTGACGATGCGGCAAGAGGATTGGCTAATTGGTTATCATTAATGAACAGCAACCACCAAATGTTCTTTATTCCTTGGAATATCGGGTAAACTTTATTAAATTCTTTAGTGCTAATTGTTCATTTCTATATTATGTCTTCAAATTATTTTTATACTATCTTACTTATATTCCAATATAATTTTCTAGGATGCATTGGACGCTAGTGGTGGTTGCGCCAAAGAAAATTATCCATTTAAACCCTCTAAAAGGCTGCCCAATTCCCGAAGAAATAGAACAAATGATCGGAAGGTAATTATTTAATGACTTCTTATGTAACGAATTTAAATTAACTAACGAATTGAAATGCTAATATAATTTTTCCAAACAGGGCATTCATGTATATAGGGGACGCACATCAGTATCTTGGCCCGTGGCAAGGAATTGCACAAGCAAACTGTCCAAGACAACCTAAAAGCCAAGAATGCGGTTTTTATGTTTTGAAATATATGACTGACATCGTCGCACGTGCCAACCCCAACCGTTACATAGAAGATCAAAAAGCTGTAAGTTTTAATTATTGATCATAGTATATAAATTTTATAATAACAAATATATAATATACATATACATAAACTAATATAAATTTTTAATTTTTTTAACAGTTTGGGGGTAAGAAGCAATACGATCCAAAAACAGAAATTTTACCACTACAGCGAAAGTGGATCGAACAATTGATGGCGGTGATTCACGGTGACGATTGAGGTTCAAAGGTCGAAGAATTTTTCTTCATTATGTAATTTTTATAGATTAACTTGTAATTAGATTTATTAACTTATTAATATTTTTAACTAATTTTACATGTTTGTGTAATATTTAATTATTTTTATGAAATCAAATTATGTTTTTACCCAAATTTAATTACTATTTAATTTAAAATGTAATTAATATATAATTAAATTAAATAAATATGTAATTTAAAATTTAAATAAATATGTAATTTAAATTAAATATAATAATATATAAATTAATAAATATAAAATTAAAATTATATAATTAAATTAAAAAAAATGAAAAAAATTGAAATCTGCTCACTTTTGGCGTCGGTTCCTACAACCCCTATGGCGTCGGTTATTGGCTAGGAACCGACGCCATATATACCCCTATGGCGTCGGTTCCTAGCTAAGAACCGACGCCATAGGGGTATATATGGCGTCGGTTAAAATAAACCCTTTAGCGTCGCCTTGATAGGCGTCGGTAGCGAATTTCGCGAAAACCGACGCCTAAAGGGCTTTAAAACCGCCTCTAAAAGGTGTTTTTTGTAGTAGTGTATACATCTTATAAGTTTGAACTAAATTAATTAGTATTGTTGTCAATTTTTAAAAAAAGAGATTCACATATTAGTTTCCTTTTCTTGGTCGCCAAGGGGCAAGAACAAGTAAAGTGAATAGTGTAATAGTGTATATAGTTGTTTGTTTTGTAAACTGGATTAATTAAGAAGCAATTGCTTTTTTCATTAGTATATAATGTTATACAATAATATTGTTATAAAATATTAATGATGTCTATACGAGTTGCCACTTTATAAATAGTTGATGATTTTTTATTGCTGTTATATTTTATCAAAATAGAAATTCAGTACTATTCAAAAAAAAAAAAAAGAAATTCAGTATTTTGTATAGTAAACTAAAATTAGGTCTTTAATTAATCATATTAGTTACATATTTAAATTTGATTATTAATTAGTGGCATATTACTGAAATTAGTTTGGTCAAATTTATAAAATTTGTGTTTAGAGTACCAGCTATGACAATTTCAAAATACATATTTGGTATGTTATAAAAACATACCAAACATTTTTTTGTTTAAAAAACTAAAAAATAAAACTCGATTAACTAGAAAGAACTGAAGTTACTATGTAATCTTTTGGTATTTATATATGTGTACATTTATATAAATTTTTCAAAGGATTTTGCTATATAAATTTGGTGGTCATACCATTCCTCTTCTCATAATATTGGTCCCATTTTTATTTATTTATTTTTCACAGGAAAAGGGCAGAGAAAAGTAAACCGACCTTTGACGAAGAGAAGCTAGTGTGAGATGGTACGTACGCATATGACTCCATGTAGATGTAGTTTTCACCAAATACATACATTTTAAACTATTGAACTCACCATCCATAAGACTAATACTTAATAAGATTATTCCATTCAAAATAAATAAATGAATAAGACTTCTAAGATATTTTTCTTAATTGAATAAAATAGTAATACTTATTTAGGTTGTACCCTACTTATTTATTTATTTAATTAAATTATTATTAGTTTTATTCAAAGACAATGTCTCTCTTATTGTTGGGCGGTTCATCCATTTAGCAAATTAGATATATATCATTTTTAACGGTTGTACTATTTTGATGTTTTTTTCCCATTAATTTATTAGAGATTCTTACTTTTACCTACTTATATAAACAATATTTGTCAGTCGACAGACTTAGCAAAAAAATATAAACATAACATAAACATAAACCAGATTATATCCAAGCACCCATACACCTAATCACAACCCTATGGCCCGGTCCAACGCACACTAAGTCTAGAACGTTCGTACAACAAAGCCTTTCATATATCTATTGATATCTCAGTGCAATTCTATGTACACTTTACCAATATTCTGATATGCTAATTTGATGGCTATTGATTTGCGTAACATATATATGTTGGTATCTTAGTGCAACTCTATGTACACCTCATTGATACCTTGATATAATATTCTAATAACTTACATGCATGCTAAACATGTATAAATATATGAAACTATTATACTAATCTTACCTCAATTTTTAATTCAGGTGTACCGGTCAACTTGAGTAGAAACTACTGCAGGATAATTTAAAGGTCCCTAAGTCATAACATACATAATCTGGTAAGTGATATGCTTAATCACTTTTCAGGACCTAAACTCAAAACTAAAATCTTCCTTATCAATAAATAGCATGAACATACCCTAAATATTGATAAAATACAGAAATGAGACTTTAGGAAAACACCCTAAAAAAACAGTAGGTCGTTTTTCCTGGTCACTGCCTACTAAAAACGGTAGACCGTTCTCAGAAAATGGTATACTATTTTTAATTACAAATCTTCTAAAAACCTCATTTCTCACACAAATCTATCCCAAACTTCTAATAAGCTCCGGAACACCTAAAAAGTCCATACACAACATAATCCAATAAAATTTTACATCATCAAACAACTGAGGCAAAATCTACCATTAAAGAACCAAGTTTGAGCTTGAAAGCTAAAACCTTCATCAAAAAAGACTACAACCAACAAAATCAACTTAAAACAGCTTAAACAACTCAAAAACAACCCTAGAATTGTTAGGCTATTTTTAGCCTATGTTTTGGATCCAATTTATGTGCATTTTTAGCTGTGTTGGGACGGAATTACGCTTGTTTTCTATGTTTTCAGGTTCTTTGGAGTAAAAGAGGTCTCGGGTGCAGAAATTCATTGAAAGACGTGCTGAGCCGAAGAAAAACTTAATGTTTGAATTTTTGCATATCTGGCCGCGGCGATGAAGAGGCTCGCCGCGGCGAGTTACGAGATACAGAGAGAGGCTGAAATTGGCAAATTCTCGCCGCGGCGAGAGGAAGCTTGGCCGCGGCGAGATCCCGTACGGACCGGGGGTATTTTCGTCCATCGAACCCTAAATTTCAAGTATAAATAGAAAACTGCGATTGGAAGTCAGGGAAGCGATTTGGAACCCTAAAACACAGCAGAAAGAGGCAAGAAGAGCAAAGGAAATCAAAGTGAAGATCCAGAGTCAATCCACCAACAGTTCTTTTCTTTATTCCTCTTTAATTTATTTATGTTGAATATTGCAATAGGAATGGTTATGGATTTGTTTCTGAACTAAATTTCCCATTTAGGGAGGATGATGATTGTTGTTTAATGTTTTGCCTAGTTAATGTTTAATTACCATTCCTCAATTCTTGTGTGTGAAATTATCTTAATTTGTTCTTAATTTCATGTTTAAGATTGATCACCTTGTGCATGTTCTATGATCTCAATTCAAAATCTGAAAAGTGAGAATTGAGAATGCTAAAATTAAGATAATCGATGTTCTATGTGAAACGAAAGTATTTACATGACTTATGTGACGAGTAGATTATTACTTAATGCTGATTTCATGTTAGTTTAATTAAGGAATTAATTAGATAACATGTAATTTAGAATCTAGAAGATCTGAAAGGAGCTAGGTTATTTTATAATCTGTCATTCACTTCAAGAATAGGATAGTAATTAATCATTAACGATTTGGGTAAACAACAACAGGATTCTCCTCCCTATTGTCTCATCTTGCTTAACTTTAAATTGTGCTATTAAGTTTTCTGAATTTCTTTCAAATTTTACTGTTTTTAAACCATAATTGCTTTTGATTTACCGAATAGAATCATAAGTATAATTTAGTGGTACTTAATCCAATTCCCTGTGGGATCGACCTCACCTGTGTGAGATTTACTACTTGATTGCGTATACTTGCGTAGCGTTTAAAAATATAGCAACAAGAATCCAACCCCAACTCAACTCAATTCATAAAGAAATAAAAACTTATAATTACATGAAAACCTAATTCATAAACTTGAAAATTTTAAAGGGAAAAGAACTTAACTTAGCTTGGCTATCAAAGACCTTGATTTCTAAGTTAAAATCCTCCAAGTACAGGTATGAAAATAAAAAAAAAAAAATTGGGCTAACAGAGAGAGCAAGAGAGATAGATATATGTTTTCTTGATTTTTCTATTTAATACTTAATAATCTAATTGATTTTATCTAACCTTAACTTTATCTCAAAAAAGACTAAAGAAATACTAGAAATTCCACAAACACTCACTAACCAACAAAAACAAGTAAATGACTAATTTGCCCCTTTACTTAACCATAAAGAAATCTAAATACTTAGGGGTAAAATAGTCCAAAACCATAACCCGACTAAATCTGACATTCTAAATGTCTAACTATACTACCTCGCTAATTAAAGATACTCTACCGTAAATATGTGACTCAAATTGGCCAAATTATCGCATTCTACTGTTACTAAGCAAAAACAATATGAAAAATATAAAATTTCATATATAACATACATAATACACCTAGAATTCAATATATCTCCATTAATACAAAAAAAATAATTATTTAAAGCTTATTTTTTATAAGAAGTCCTAATTATCTGCTAATTCACATATAAAGCTAAGCGATCATTATAATTATCCCCTATTTTATCCTTGAAATCTAACATGAACAACTCTGGATACTGAGCCTTCATATTGGACTCTAACTCTTAGGTGGCTTCCTCCACCTTAATTACTGTTTCTCTAAAGTACCTTGACCATTGTTATGGTTTTGTTTCGAAGAACTTTGTCATTCCTATCAAGGATCTGTACTGGTAGCTAGATGGTAAGCTACCAATCCTACTTTCTCAAGAATCTTAGAAGGCCTTGTAAATATAGGGCATAGCTTGCCTTTTTCCCAAAATGCTTAACCCATTTCGTTGGAGATACCCGTAGGACGACATGATCTCCCACCTAAAATTCTATATCTCTGTGCTTCAGATCTGCATAACTTTTCTGCCTGCTTTGAGAAGCAATCATTTATCCTTGATCTTCTCTATAAATCATTGGTCCGTTGAACTGATTCCGGACCTATGTATTTTCTCTGTCTGATTTCATCCCAATAAATTGGAGATCTACATTTCCTGCCACAACATCTCATAGGGAGGCATCCCTATTGTACTCTGATAGCTATTGTTGTAAGAAAACTCTATCAATGGTAGATACTTACTCCAGCAGCCTTCAAAATCCATCACATACATATCCTTTAAAATCTGAATTATACTCTCAGACTATCCATCTGTCTGAGGATGAAAAGTTGTGCTGAACATCAGCTTTGTACCCATGGCTCGTTGGAGACTTATCCAAAAGATGGAAGTTAACTTTAGATCTCTATTTGAAACAATGGACTTAAGAGCTCCAGGAAGTCGTACTATTTCTTTTACATAGAGTTTTACATAGTGATCTGCTGAATACATTGTTTTTACTAGCAGAAAATGTCTTGATTTGGTAAACCGACCCACAATTATCCATATGGAATCGAACATACCCACGGTCATAGGTAATCCAACCACAAAATCTATGGTGACATCCTCCCATTTCCACTCAAGAAGTGTCAAAGGCTGCAACAACCCTGCAGGTCTTTGATGTTTAGTCTTAATCTACTGACAAGTCAAGCATCTAGTCACATATTCCACCACATCATTTTTCATACTGCACCACCAATGGTAGGGTTTTAAATCTTGATACATCTTAGTGGTACTAAGATGTAATGAATAGGGAGTGGTATGAGCTTCATCAAGAATCTCATTTCTAAGTTTGGTACTACTCGAAACGCAAACTCAGGTTTTACAAAGTAACATTTTGTTACCCAACACAGTGAATTCTTTAGCTTGACCAGCTAAGAATCCATTTCGGATCTTCACCAATTCTGGATCTACCAATTGAGCATTTCTAATTCTCTCTAACAAGTCTGATTGTAGTGTCAAATTTTAAGTCTACCAACCACAAATTCAATACTTGATTTGACCATATCCACTGCTAATTAAGAGGAAATCATAATCGTGTTGGAAACCTCCAGGCCCTTTCTTGCTTAGGGTATCCACCACCACATTGGCCATCTCGAGATGATAAAGAATTTCATAATCGTAGTCTTTAACTAACTCTAACCATCGCCTCTATTTCATATTCAAATCTTTCTGAGTAAAGAAAAATTAAAGGCTCTTATGATTGATATAGATTTCACACTTTTCTCCGTAGATTTAGTGTCGCCAAATATTTAAAGCAAAGACCACTGCGGCAAATCCTAGGTCATGAGTTGGGTATCGCTGCTCATACTCCTTCAACTGGAGAGAAACATAAGTAATAACCCTATCAGCTTGCACCAGAACGCATCCCAGACCCTGTGTGGATGCATCACAATAGACCACGAATGTTTCTTGATCTGACGGTAGGGCTAACACAAGAGTTGTCATCAATCGTTGCTTCAACTCTTGAAACTTGTTTCACACTCGTCTATCATATAAATCATTGATTCTTCTTAGTTAACTTTGTTAAGGACATTAAGATCTTAGAAAATCCTTCTACAAATTGATGGTAGTATCTATATATTTGGCCCATCCATGACGAATTCAATCTTTCCCAAATTAACCATGATCCCATCTTTACTAACAATGTGCCCAAGAATGATACTTGGAATAACTAAAACTCACACTTCTTAAATTTGACATAAAGTTTATGTTCTCGTAGTTGTTGTAAAATTATCCATAGATGTAACACCCTACTGCTTAGACATGCTACATTGACTTTCTAATTATTGTGCACACCTTTGTCAATGAAAGGGTTTCTTGAAAAATGTGTTAAATTTAAAATTTTAAATAAAACTTTAAACTTTATAAATATAAACATCCATACAAAAATTCGGGATCTCGTTACTAAAATTTATATTCAAATTACACTTTACAAACATGTCGCACAACGATTACAAAATAAGGTCTAAGTCGTCTCGAGACCAAACTCTCCAAGTCTAACAATCCTAATGTGTACAATCACCCTTGAGCTCTGGAGTCACTGGTGCTTAGCCTTAGCTTTTCCTTTACCTACACATGTAAATAATATATGTGAGTCGACAAACTCAGTAAGAAAAGCATATAACATAATATATATCACTAACTTGTATTTAGGTGCTCATACACCTATTTACAAGGCTTCAGATGCATCAAGAACGCTCTTGCTTTTGGTATGACAGATCATAATATTAGCCACTACTAGCATTATAATCGTGATGTGGGCTCAACACGTTGGTTGTATTGTTATGATAGCATCAATCTATACCCGAAAGTACTATTGGCCATAATATTATTCTTAACAAGTACTATACTCGTACTGCTGACTCAGTTATATAGTTGGTACCACTATGATAGTGTCAATTAATACTTTATATGGAATTAAATACCAGTCACACCCAGCACTATACTCGTATGGCTGACCCGACACTATAATTTGTGTGACTATGGTACTAATTCATGCATTTCGACCACTACAAGCACTATAATTGTGCTGCAGACCTGACACTATTGTTTGTGCCACCATGATATCAATGCATATAACACATAACGTAGTATGAAATTTACATACATACACATATACATATACATATTTAATAATTATTTTATCTGGATTCTTGATTCAAGTGTGTTCGTCAGCCTGAATGAAAAATCACGTGTTGAACGGACGCCATGTCACAATCACGTAAATCGGGTAAACAACTTGTTAAGCCTATCCAGAAACCTAAACTCAAAACTAGAAGTTTTCCTATCAATAAAACTGCCTAAAAAACGGCAAGTTGTTTCTGTAAAAACAGCGAGCCGTTTTTTTAGTTCTACACCAGTAAAAACGGTAGACCGTTTCTGCAAAAACAGTTTCTTTCATTTTTCACTACAGAAAAACAAAGAGACTAAAAGCAATCCCAATTTGACCCAAACTTCAAATCAAGCTCTAGGTCACCTAATAACATCATAATAGACAAGTTTCAAGCAACAGAACCTCAAAATATGCAGAAAATTAAAAACCACCATTGTAGAGTCAAGTTTGAGTTCTTGAACTCAAACTTGCTCAACAACTAAACTAACCATGAATTCCAACTCAAATAAACATTACTCAACTTAAAATTAACCCATATGGTAATTTAAAAGAAATATATATGGTACATGTATGTTTCAAAATTTAATATATTAAATGTATATGTATAAGAAAAATATAATCTACGATAAACTAAACTTTTCTTTCTACATATAATATTTTTTTTCTTTTTCTAGAAAATTGTTGTTTTTTGTTTGTTTATTTTAATTTATTGTTGGAAACATAGAATAACAGCAATAACTTATATTATTTTGTTGTTGGTTAATTATGTGAAAATAATTTATATTTTATTATTTTAATATTAAAAAAATAACTAATCTAATATGCACTATTGCAGATTAGATTTGATTTGATTTGAGCTTTCGTGTGGATTAGATTGGATAAAAAAATATAAAATTTACACTTAGTACGGATTAAATGCACTATGAGCAAACTAATGCAGATAAGATTAGATAAGCGCCTCTAGGTACAATACAATAAAGATAGCCAGACCACCAAACTTTATGTTCAAATTTGACCAAAGCTAACTTGGCTAAGGAGTAAGCAACTCCATTAGCCAACCTAGAACAATGAACATGGTCGGTCTTGAGGTATATAGCGCTTAAGACAAAATTAAATTTTAGGGCCCTATATAAATAATTTAATTATTATCAAAATTATAATTCTAATATTTTGGTGTAGTGGTAAATTTTTTTAAAACTCAGCTGCAAGGTTCAATCCTTCATAATTACACATTAAATATCTCTAATTAAAAAAGATGTAAAAGTAGAAGTTGAAAATTGATCTCTTAACCTCTTTGCTTAAAATCACACTCCCTACCACTATAGTAAACACTATTTTGTTATATTTCTGATTATTTAATCTTTTATTTATATACTAATAATTTTTTTCATAATTTCGGGGCCTTGAGCGCGTGGGGCCCCAAGGCGCATGCCTAGCTCGCCTCACCTCAGGGTTGGCAACTCAAAAAAAAAAAAAAAAAATTAGTGTTGGTTACAATTTAATTATTATATTTAATTCAAAGTTTAATATATATATATATACTAGGTTATTGTTACGGACATTGCACTTATACTTAGTTATATTTTTAATTTTTATTTTTGTTATGTGTATTTTTAAAATTTTATAAATTAAAAGAAACCACTTATTAATTTTTTAATTTTTTTAAAAAAATAATATTTAAAGTTTTAAAAATGCGAGGAAAATAAATATAAAGTTTAAAAATATTAAAATTCAACATACTCCCAATATTAAAAATAACAATAAAAAATAATAATGTTACAAATAATAAATTAATATTTTTATATATTTAAATTAATTTAAAATTAGTATAAGTTGAATTAACCTAAAACAAGTAATATTGATATTTACATATATTTAAATTAATCTAAAATAAATAATATTAATATTTATAAAACTAATCCTACTAACATCGTTAACTTTAACGAAATATTCTTATATTCTTAAAAGATTTTGTTAAATTAATAAAAATTGTTAGATAGCCTCTTTTATATATAAAGATATATTATATTTAAAATTTTGTATAAATTGTATTAAAAACCTAAAAATTTACAAAATTAGATCACAATATAATATAGGGTGCACACATTTTTTAAACCAAAATTTCAAACATATGAGGTATTTTTAAAACATTTTTCATACCTCATATTGCAATATGAGATATTTTTAAAAGAGTAATTTGCGGCATAAATACTTAAGTTTAATTTCTGATTACAAATAAATACTTAAGTTTAATTTTTGGCGGCAATAATACATAAGTTTTATTTTTAGAACTCTGTAGGTATCTGGTTGTTAAATATTAAGTAAATTACTACGTGACAATCCTTGATTGGTCTAAGTCATGAATTTTTAATTTTTTTTGAAAAATAATTTATATGTACCAATAAGAAAATGACACGTGAATAATGACTTGACATTTAACGTTCGAATAACTACAGAGTTTGAAAAATATAACTTAAGTATTATTACCGCCAAAAATTAAACTTAAGTATTTATTTACAACTGAAAGTTAAACTTAGTATTTATGACGCAAATTACTCTTTTTAAAATGGATATGTGCATACATTTTTAATACCAAAATGGTAAGCACGGTTAATGACAAATATTTTTACCTTGCAACAAAAAAATGAAATAAACAAAACTAAACTAAAAAGTGATAAATATTTTTAACAAATCAAATTGATTTGAGATGCGAGGAGTAAACAAAAAAAAAAAAAAATGGAAATAAGAATAAAAATAAAATAAATTTAAAATTGATAAAAAATAAAATTATTATTTTTTTAATCTTAAATTATAATGATATACATTTTTTTTTTTAAAAAAAAAAAAGTTCTAATACCACGTTAGAATTTGAAATAAGGTGAATGAGTTTCTATCTCAAAACCAATTGATAATGGGAGGAGTAGCTCATTCCTCTTATATATTTTATTACTTTTCTACACATTAGCAATGTGAGACTCTCTAACAAATTATAATGATATTTTTTTCATTTTAAATAAAATAGCTCTATATTAAAATTCATTCCATTATAATGGCATTCTTATAAAAGATAAAGACTTTTATAGTTGCTATAAAAATTTAACACCGAAGTAGCTTCCAAACAAATGTTGGTTTCAATGTCGTGGTTAAGTCACTTATAGTTGAATCTATACTCAACTAACATTTAGATAAGAAGTAATATCTTGAAATGATATTTTGCTTGGTTCCCATCATTTTTTTGTGTGAAATTTGCAACTGATTTTGATTGAAACATAAGCAAACAAGTTATTAATAATAAAATTAAAAAAGAGAAAAAAAAAATTGGTGTAAAATGGAATCTCAAACTAAATGGTGTTACAAGTTGAAGTAGTTGTTCATCTTTATTGGTGCTGCGCTGTTACATTTTGATTCTAATTCTCAACAAATTATACATATAGTTACAATAATTAATAATTAATTTATTGAAAAAATAGAAAAAAATTAGTTTCAACATCAAGTTTGAACACCAATTACAGTTAAATCTTAAATTCTTCTAGACTAGTGTCGATTTTGTATTATGTCGGAAAATCTAACCTATATTTACAGGTAATTGTGGTATTTTATTGACATAAAAACTAAAAATATTTGCCTATGTATTGAGTATTTTAGAGAAAGAAAAATAAATATAAACAATTTTGTTACTGAATTTAGATTATTTTTTTTTCTTTAAATATAATTAACATTTTAGTTTTTTTGAACTTTTTACACTACCAATTATAAAAAAACAAAGGATAAATTACGGCATAAATACCTAATGTTTCAGATTTTATACACTTAAATACCTAATATTTATTTTTAGAGGCAAAAATACCTAATATTACAATTCTCTTACACTGTTACTACAACTTCCGTTAACTTATCATAATTATAGATACGTGGAGGGCTCAAAAGCATTACAATTATTTAATTTATTTTAAAATTTAATATATTTAATATCAAAAACTAAATACTACTTGTTTAAAAAAAAAAAAAAGAGATGCAATACTAAATTACCATAGCTGAGAAAACCAGTGCAGTATATGGAACATGATTATCGAATTGAAGTGTCAATGTCATGTGAAAATTGTTACGAGAACTGATTTTTTTTTTTTTTTGGAATAAGTAGCATTTAGTTTTTGATGCTAAGAATATTAATTTTTAAAATAAAATAAAAATAAATGTAATGCATTTGAACTGATCTCCACGTGTCTATATTTATGAGTTAACGGAAATAATAGTAATGGTGTAAGAGAATTGTAACATTAGGTATTTTTGCCTCCAAAAATAAACATTAGGTATTTAAGTGTATAAAATCTGAAACATTATGTATTTATGCCGCAATTTACCCAAAAACAAATGAGTAATTTGTGGCATAAATACTGTAGTTTAACTCAGTGCAAATAAATACTTAAGTTTAAGTTTTTGTGGTAATAATACTAAAGTTATATTTTTGAAACTCTGTAGGTATCTAACCGTTAAATATTATGTCATTTTTCACGTGTCATTTTCTTATTGGTATATTTAAATTAATTTTTTTAAAAAAATAAAAAATTAACGACTTAAACCAATTAGGAATTGCCACGTGACAATGTTCCAAAATTATGAATTTCTTTATGATTTTCTAATTTCTTTGAATGGAAAAGATAAATCATAATATCAATCTAACATATATCTTAGTTACATTCAGATTTAACTAACCTATTAATAAGTCACTAATAAAGGACAAAAGAAATATGGGGCAAAAAGACCATTTTGCTCTTGCCTAAGCCAAAAAGCATCCTTACTACCTAGGGGTACTTTGGTCAAACCTAATACCTCAAATATTTTCGACATTTCCAATGTCTATCTAAGTTGCCCTACTACTACTAAAATACTAACTCAAAGGAAAATGTGATTCTATCAGCCAAACGTCGCATTTCAATGTTGCTGGACTAAAATATAAAAAATATAAAATTTTATATATAACATAAATAACACACCTAGAATTCAAATAAATTTTAATAAATTCATAAATCATAATTAGAAATTTAATTTTTGAATTAAACCCTAATTATCTGTTAATTCTCATATTAAAATTAAGTGGTCTTTATAAGTTTCCTTTAAAAAAAATGATTCTCATCAAATAAAAAACAAAAATAGCAAACATATTTTTATTATTTTAAAAAATAAAAGCTATTATAAAAAAAAAAATGTATTCCAAATTTTATGTTTAAACAATTCGAAATAAAAATTTTGTAGAATGCACCCAAAGTATTTAACACGCAGAAACTCACCTGATGTTCTCTAACTATATAATACATTTAATTATTATATAATTCTGTTGGTGAGGAATCAATTTTTAATATTAAGGGGTACTTTTAAACACAGCAAAATAAAATTAAAAAAATTATGATTAATGATTTGCAAGCTGGCACCAAATGTAGTCCTTTTGCTTAAAAACAAGTTTGTAATAATTTTGTTTTTAAACCCATTATAACACTATTAGATCCACCAAAATATATCACCACTTCAAATGTAATTTATTATATATAAAATATTGATTTTTTTAATTGATAAAATCCACGTATAATACATTAATTTGCAATTCAAATCTATATATATCCTTGTTTAATGTCTTTTGATTCTACATAATAATTGGACCATGTCCAATGCATATATATTCCAATAATGCAAATGTATGCTTAGACTTAAAAAGCAAAATGGTAAATTTTGAAATAGCAAAAATTAATGAAAGAGAAATGCTAAAGGTACTAGTGGTTGTTTAGCACTTTCCTATGTGTTAGTACCGCTATTGGTCCAATTAAGTATCGAGTCCCACATAATTTAATATAATAATTTTTAAGAAGTATCACTAGCCAATCGTAATGTGAAATGTCGAGAAAGTACTAAACACCACTAGTACCTAATAGCAATGTTCTTAATCAAATGCTAAAGTTTAAAATTCAAGAAGAAGAAGACACTTTTTTTTAGTTAATAATATGAGTACATTTGTTTAATAATAAAGCTAAAACTAATCAAATGCTAAATATGATTACATTAGATATTATATTTGCATTGTTGGATGATTGTACTATGCTAAAATATAATGTTGGAGACATTGATCTAACAATGTGTTAGAGAGATGTTGTGAAGTAATTAATAAAGATAATCATTGTCACAAAATATTGAACTAAAAGAAAGACTACATGTCTAATAATTCATTGCCACACACACACATAAATATTTTATGTTATAGGCCGGCTGTACAATATATAAGATATTTGGTAGTTGCCAATATATTGGACACAATTAGTGGCACTGATTACATATATTTGTTAAAATTAGATTATTGAAATGCTATACATGCTTATAATAATTAAGTAAAATTATTAAACCATATAATTAAACTAATAAACATAAAAGGTTCTTTCATCTATAATATATTTCACATTTCCACCATCTCCAAAATAATCTAAATCTGAACAGAAGTTGTAACTTAATTAAGAATATCTAGAAGACTAATAATATGAACCAAAAGCACCTATGTTTAAAGAAAATAAAGATAAAGGAAAAGAAAAAGATAAAGGGATTTTATGGGTTCTAAAGGAATAAAGTTGATAAAGCACATAAATATATATAATTATGTGGCTAGTTATGTATGTATTCTATGGATGGGGTAGCTGCACTTTTTGGATCGATAAGTATGAAGTATATATCCCGAAGCTGCCATAAAATTAAGGACATTAAAGTGTAATGGCACTATTAATACCCATAGGAGATGTACCCATATGATGGGTAACTGTTTGTTTTCTTTATTATTTATATATTTCAATGGGGCCTAAAAAATTGGTGTGGTCTAGTAGGAAATTATTATTTTTGGATTGGTCAGTTATATTTACTATAAGCAATAATATATGCAAGTGACGAGACTAGCTATAAGTGTCACAACCAAATGAACTAAAAAATAAACCATAAAGCCTTAATTTGGGGTATAAAATAAGAATTAAAAGGAACTCTATTACTAGAGTTGAAATTAGGTGCCGTTCGGTTGAAATGAATTAAAATATAGAAATAAGAATATGAATGAGAATGAAATAAAATTTAAAATGTATAAAAAAATTGATAAAAAAAATTATTAATTTTTTCTATCATATTTTGGAATGGTTTTTCCTTCTATTTCAAAATAAAATTGTCATTCTACCACAATAGTGGAAAGGCTATTCCATTGGAATGATTTTCAACACTTTAATATGTAATAAAACAAAGGAATAGAATGAAGATTGTTTTCTTTCTTTTCCATTCTATTTCATTACCTTCAATCAAACACCACCTAAAAAAACCTATACCACATATATATCGATTTGTTTCTTTATTTTCTCTTAGAGGAGATTATTTTTTTTTTTTTACAAAAATTTAGAAGAGAGTATGAAGTATGCTAATATATATATATATATGTTACATGTAACATATGTTATAATATTTAATTATGTATATAACAAATTTTATATTTCAGATTATGACTAAAAGAACTATGCTGGTGAAAGAAAGAATGATTAATTAATAAATAGTTTTTGTTGTAACACAACCGTATTATATTATAATATTTATATTTGCTTTTTCTCAAGGAAGAATAAGTTTGAACAAAATTGAAGCATTTTCTTCTAGTAAAGTAGTGTGAAGTGTGAACATCACTAAAATTAACTTCTTTTTTCTTTTGTTTGATCATGAATTATATTTATTATTCTTCATGGAATCTTTAATTAAAACAAAGAAATATAGAATCTCTTTGTTTATATATGGGTCCTCAAATAACTTTGGAGATTGTAAGATACATACTTGTATATATTGTAGCCAGTCATTGTTTTTAGCCCACAATAGTATAGCCTCCCACAATGGACTTTCTTCTTCCCCAAATTCATACTTGTGCTAAGAAGTTTCTGCCATTTGAATAAAGAACCCTTCAAACTCTCCTATTTATATAATAGAGTAGAGACGATTAATAAGACCATATGTACATATAGAACAAAAACAAAGACCAGAATAAAGTCAAACCATTTTAAGCCCTCTCTCTTTATTGTTGTTATTTTAATTTATATCAAGTGTGGTCCATCTATATAGACACTATTTTCCAACTTTTGGAAATGTCAATCGGAGACCTATATATGTGTGTATATATATATTATATAAATAATTTCTCTGATAATTTTGTTTAATATTGCAACAATAACAAGGGGCATGTGTAATTAGTTATAATATTATTTTTTCATTTAGCTTAATATGTAAGCATTATTTAATTATCTTACACTAGACTATAATTTTATGGCTTCTATTAGTGTCACTTCAATAGCTAGTATTATGTCAATGACTTTATTTTTTAAATGTCACTATGGTTTAATAATATGGTCAATGGTTTGAAAATGTCCAATAATTACTAATATCTATGTATAGTAGTACGTACTGATCAATTTACTGAAGTAATAAGGTAGCCCAAGGCTCAATGCATATTCGTTACATAAAAAAGATTGTTGTTGTTGATATCTAAATCTTATTCATTAAACATAATTCGAGGTGCATCATCATCAGTATCTTTCATGAGTTTGAATGAAGTAGATTCTTCTTAAAATTCTGTGTTTCACAGTGTGTTTTTAATCTTTTCCCTAATAATATTAATATATTTTGTGTTATTTATGGTCCTTACTTTTGTTTTTATATTGACTTATATACTTTCTTAAGAATTGTTAATTAAAATTATTTTAATATATAAGAAATAGACTCTCATGCAATTTTTGCAAAGGCAAGTAATTTAGTTTTTTTTTTTTTTTATTATTATTATTATTATTATTATTATTATTATTATTATTATTCCAACTCATCATAATGTGAAGTAAAAATGGAATATGAAAACAAATGTAATTATTTAGTGGTAGTTTCGTGAAAGAAAGAAATTAAGACACAGCCAGCTAGAGAAATTGATTTTCTTTGGAATTGGTAGGACAAAAAATAAATTCTCTCTCTTTATTTTATTTATTTATTTATTTTTTTTTTTAGTTTGAAATAGCCATGAATTGAAATGAACTTATTAGAGACTATTATACTCATTATTATTTGTTCCCACGCCAATTGCCAAGCCAATATTATTTCACTAGAAAGAAACGTTCATAAACTGGGCCTCTCTTCTCCCCCCAGTTGGGTATATTGCTCTCCAGTTGTTGTTTTTGTCTTCTTTTTTGGCTTCAAATTGAAAACATTTAATGCCTTAGACCATTTTTAAATGTCTATTTAATTATTTAAATTAATTTATATGACTCGTGAGATGAAGAATAATATCTCTCCCTCTATACCCTTTTAATTTTCCCAGCAAATTGACCCCATTCTTTTTTTTTTTCCTCTGGTGGAGCCCAATGTATAGATGCTTCTCAATTTCTTGGTCAAAAGATTTAGCTTTGTAGTGACAAAGTAGAAGTACAATATATAATTAATATATTTTTGCTTAACATATATATATATATATATATATAATATATATTTGTTCCATCTTTTCTTACCTTTGATTTGTGTCAGTTTCGAGTATTTTGACTCAAATAGATTTCTTATAGAACTTAGAGGAGTGAAGAGGAAACTAATTTAAGTAACACCCACTTCATTTCATATATCAATTAAAGACCATCTAGACAATAATTACACTTTTTAATTTATACTTAATTATTTGTAAATGGACAATGAATTCAGGCTTTCTTCTACTAATTAATTATTTTTTTTTTAAATAAAAAAAAATAAATATATATACAAACAATTCAAGAAACTGCCCCCTTTGCTAAAATTTTACCTTAATTACAACGTATTTCATTCGCTATTACATATTTTTAGTTTTGTTATCCAAATTTAGTTTTGTGATGTTCCAAAACACAACTTTTTGAGAAGCCAAAATTAATTAAGTCTCATATATTAGATAAATGGAGGTCATATAAACATGCCACAATTATTAATAAATATATATAGATATATTTTTGTGTATATATATACAACTCCATTTAAACAATTAATAACTAGTTATGTTTGAGTTCATAGGGTCACTCCTATTAATTAGCTTGAGTGCATATGGTTGATATCCAACTTGCAAGTTGCAAAAACAATGAAACGTTATTATTAATTAACTAAATATCTAATAAAAAAAATTAAGTAGGAACTAATTAAGTTTTTAATATTATATATTTTTCCCACATCATAATCATTTGGCGAAAATATTAAAAAAGTTGACCAATAGTTCCCGTTCGTGCCCATTAAACTTGATCATATCTTGATATTAATAAACAATTATAATTACTACAACTTAGGGTGTTAGGCATCCATTTCATAGGACAGATTGTCTCTTAAAGTCAAGCAACAATATCCATATGAGTTAATATATATTGGGGTTTGGAAGATAAAATATCACATACACAAGATCCGGCTATATAGGATATTTTATAGAGATATATTTCCAAAGATATATCAAACAAAATAGTAATGATGTAATATAGCACTAAAGTCTCATAAAATGGTTAAAGATAAAAGATTGCATCCATTATCCGACTCATAAAGGGTTTTAGCCAAGTAATTAATATTGTTGAAATGATATACCAATAGTTGATTAGTTATTTCTATCTTGTTTTTTTTAACAATGAAATAATATTTCATAAGTACTTATTGATTAGTGAGTCATGACATTTTCGAGAAATTTTTAGTGGAGTAGATATGGAGTATCTCACGTGTAGAGATAGAGATAGAGTATTAGTGGTGTTGAATATTATTTAGAAATGTTATATTATTAGAGCATTGCTATATGACACCAGTATATGTAATGATGTTGTGTTGTGATTGATTAGTGATACTTTCTAAAAGCTATTATATTAAATTATATAAGATCCGATACTTAGTTGGACCAATAATAATATTGACACATAAGAGCTCTAAGCATCACTGGTGACCTTTAGCATTTCTCATATTATTATGAATATAATTTAATATTTAGGGTCATATATTTTTAGTACAATGATACTATTAATTTATGTGAAAACAGTGTAATTTTATATAATAATTAATCTTTTTTTATTTTTTTTTCCCGCAAAGTGAATATAGTAACAAATCTAATAACCGATAGACCAAATCCAAGGCATGGGTGAATACCATAATGACATATTTGAGAATATTTTAAACCACTTAAAATTTGAATTAAAAATAGCTTTTAGTCTTCTTCTTTTTTTTTTTTTTGAAAAAAAAAATGATCAGTTTCTAGCAAGCTTGTGTGTGTATTTTTTTTCTACCATATTTTATATGATTTTTAAAATGCATTTTTTTTTACTCCATGTTATATATAAGTATAAAAATATGTATTTATAGACTTTTTGGACATTTTAATATTAAAAAATTTACACTAAACCAAAATTAAAAAAAAAATACAAAAATACTCTTCAGTAAAAAAAATAAATCATTTTATTATTTTATTTTATAATTTATTTATATTTAAATTATAGTTATCATGATTTTATTTGTATAGTTATTTTATAGTTTATTTATAAATTGATTTATAATTATCAATGTTAATTTTTCGTTGTTTTCAGTTATTTTTATTTTTTTGTTAAAAAAAAATATTTTTATTTTAAGTCGTAAAATTGTAAATAAAATATAAAAAAATATATTTTTAAAAACTTCCCTTAAATTTATATAAAAAAAATTATTATTAAATGTGTTTTAAAAAAGAAATTATTATTAGAATATTTCTAATTAAGGAAATAAAATAATATTATTGATTCTGATAAATGAATATTTTATATTCATTGAATCTGGATAGAATCAATTACGTAATATTCTATATATGGTCAGATTTCTATATTCATTACCTGATTTGATTTCCTGAATTAATTGTCAAAATATTCTGACAATTAATGTGGCACAGATACTGATGGAGTATCTCACCTATAAATATAGGGTCTCGGTCCCCGAGCTCCTCACTCATTCTGTTCATAACAGCAAAATCCATCTAAAGAGAGTTGAGAGAGCGAGGAAGCCCGATTACCCACATCAACCAGTTTCCTTTGCAGATCAAAACTTATGTGGGTTTGAAGCTCAAGAATCAATGGCTGGAGGTATTTCGATCCTTAAGTTATATAGTGTATATATTTATTTATTCCGCATTTTATATACACATACATATATTTCAGTTTATACATATAAATTGTCTAACAGTTGGTATCAGAGCGGTTTTTATCTCTGCCTTGATTTTAGTTTGAGTTTCATATATATATATATACTCGTATATACAGTGTTTATATATATATATTTAATTCAGTGTTGATATATATATTTATTTTCGTTTGTGTATATATTTATATATTCATATTCATTCAATCCCAATTATATATATACATATATATTTTCATACATATATACTTGTTTATTCATTCAGTTCATATATATATATTCATATACATATATATATATATATATATTTTCTTCATTTCATTACGTATATATGTTGTATATATATATATTATTTATATATCTAAATGCTATATACAAATATATACATATATACATTTCATGTTTATATATATACATACAGTATTTTTATTTTTATGTATATATATATGTATATATATTTATATATATATTGTATATGTATTAATACATTCATATATTAATATAGATTGTTCTAAGCATGAAAATCCACTTTGAAAAAACAAAGAAATCTCAAAATTATTTTTCAGAAAATTTTGGTGATTTTTAAAGTCTTTGTTTTATGTATTTTCGATGCATAAAATCTATATGAATGTCTTAATTTTTGCATTTAGATTCATTTGGAATTGATTTCATGATTTTTGGAAGTTTAAGGAAATTTTATCATGTCGTTTATGGCAGTGTATTTTTCAAAAAAAAAAAAAAATGGGAAAAAATTTCGATTTTTTTTTATATATTTTTTATTTATTTGGAAATATAAATTATTCCCCTATTGTTAATTTAGTCAATAAATTATATTCATTAATTTCCATTTTTAATTTAATACATATATTTAGAATTAATATGTTATTTAGTATAAACTGAAAATGGAAATTTGTTTTAATATGGTAATTAATTACATGATTTATTTAGGCATGTAATAATTGTGCAATTTGTATAATTGTGCATTTAATTATTTATTACCAAATTTATGTAATTTATTGTTTAAATTAATAAAATTTGAAAAATCTGCCATTAAGTATAGTCTTTAATTTTGCATTTAATTCATTCCATATAATTAATTGTACTAATTTGTATAATTACCTTATTTATACAAATTAATTATTAGTATAAATATTTAAGATATTATATGGTCATAAATGCATAATTAATTATATATTATGGAATTAAGCATTTAATTTATTATCATACAATAATTGTATTAATTTGTATTTATTTGGCAAATTTATGTTTAATGCAATTAATTTAGATTTGCATGATTTAAATGCTATACATAAATTCCTTTTATAGTGTTAGATATATTTAGAAATATTCAAACATTAAGATAGGTTGAATATTTTATATAGCACATTAAGTTTCATAAAACTTCATAAAATATTCATAAAACTTCCTAAAATGAATAAAATATGAATAAAATGTAAGTAATTTTGTGGTTTGACATAAGAAAACATGAATTTGGGACAAATGCTCATATCTAGAACGGTTTTTAATGATCTTCGGACGACCACACTAGGAGCATTAATCTCAGTGATTGTCTACTATGTTAATAACGAAATTACTTTTAGGTAGAGCCCAATACCTAATGTCAAAGTGAAAATATAATTTTATATAATTAGGGAGTAGCCACAGCATCCTTATTTGTATAAAATTATATATTAATTAAAATTCACCTTAATGGACATAACTTGTAATTAATTATATAGGTATAATAATTTTACCCCACAGGGATTTTATTATATTTGTATAATTAATTAGGATAATATGTTAAATTAAATTCTCTTAATTTACCCCACAGGGAGTTATGGGGATTTAATTTAATAGTGTTATCATAAATTTAATTAAAGATAGATAATAAACCTTCATTTTCCAAAACTAATTGTTTAATTAAATCTATCATAAAGTTCATCTAATTTTATTAAATTTAAAATTTAGCCCACAGGCAATTTTGGATTTAGTAAAATTTTAATCTTCAATTTATACTTTGGTGTCTAGTGAACCACATAATTTTAAATAATTAGGGAGTAGCCACAGCATCCTTAATTATATAAAATTATATATATTAAGTGGATTAAGATCACATAATGGACATGAATTATGTGAACATAATAATCTTACCTTACAGGGATTTTATTATATTCACATGATTAATATGTTAAATTAAATTCTCTTAATTTATCCCACAGGTAATTATGTAGATTTAATTTAATAATTTTATCATAAAGTATAAAATTTTGAAACATTTATAAATAATTAAGTGTTTCATACCTTTCATTAAGATAGAAATATTAAACTTTAAGTTTTTCATAAATTGTGTAAATCTATCATAATCTACATCTAAATCTAATCTTATTAAATTAAAAATTTAGCCCACAGGCAATTTTTGTTTAATAAGATTTCATATTTAAGCATGTTTATTCATTGGTAAAAACATGATTCATTTAAACCTCAAAACTATATATGTAATTTTATTACATCACTATTCATAAATTTCTTCCATAACAGTAGAAATTTTCAAAATTTATTCTGATAATTTCATCTAGCATATACAGTTTTTACTGTATAATTAAGAAAAATAAATCACACTTTATTATCACCAATAAATTTTAATTTATTGTGTATGAATTCATTCTAATATAGTTAATGTGATTATTAACACATAGTGGATTATTTTAGATTGTTATTCCACATTCATAATTTCTTGCAAGGTTTACAAATAAACCTAAGAAAGTCAGTAACTGGGAGCAAATCTTATCCACAGACAAGATAAGTTCTCACATTTAGAAGTTTAAGGAACAAGCAATATAGTAGTGGCTTTGTTTTAAAATTGGCAAAGACCTTTATGTTCCAAGATTCTATTGAAACTTGATTTAGACACATTTAGAGGTCTTTACTACAAATGATGTCACTCATAAAGATATGCAAGTTCAATCTGACAATAAGAAATGTGTTATTAATAAGAATTCTTCTACATTATAGCACCAAAGATTATGGAACATATCTCCATAAATAGAATAAATGTTAGTAAATGGTGGGGATCTTCATTACACTTGATTTTACTAACTTTATTTAGAACTTGTGTGAATTTCATTAAGAATATGTATTCCAACAAGTCAAAATCGGTGCATACTAGAATTCTATCATATTAGAAATCATACAAGTCAATTAATTTTGAAGACATGGACTCAAATTTTGCATCTCTTTTTTAACGATTACTCACATAAATAATTTTTCTACAAAAGTATGGATTTATATGTTTCAAAGACATTTAAATCTTAAGTAGAGAAATGGTGCATTTTGCATATTAAGATAGTGAGATCAAATATAAAATGGAGAATACTACATCAAAATTCGTGAGTATGGATAAACTCCCAGTGTATTTGTAAAGTTTCTTTAAAAGCATGGGTTCATTGCCCGATACATATGCTTGGTACACCCAAATTATAGTGTGTAACAGATTTAAGAAACTAAGCATTTTTTGGACATGGGGTGGAGCCTACATAGCAAACTCCAATCTTTCCTAAATCTTTGTCTATTGATACTCAACAATGGGGTGTACATATCGAATCGTGTTCTAACCAAAGTTGTTTCTCAAACATATTTTGAGTTGTGATAAGGTTGAAAACCGACTTGATGACATGTACACATTTTATAAATACCCATATATAGTTAGAGTACAATTGTCAAAGAAAAGATCTGGGCCCTAAACCATAAATGAGCATATTTCATTTGAAAAACTATAAGGTTTAAGGGTTACATATTTTATTATCCATCTCACAACACTAGAATTGTGGAATTAAGAATTGACTTGATCAGTGGGAGTGATCAATCTAGGAACCTAGTTTCCGAGAAAGATCATTCATATTTTCTCCAACTTCCACCTCAAGTGTTAGATTAATTATGATTCACAACATCCCTTAAGATTAATGGTTATTGAGAATTCATAACTAATCATTAATAATATACAAGTCATTGGTAAAATTCTAATAAGTTATGTTATTTAGTAATTGCTTACAATTTCTAAAATAACATGTTATTGAACCATTTGCTCTTTTAAGAGTTTGTTGGTCCATCCTTAAGATGACTTATTAGAACAGTAAGATCAATGTTTTCTAGTGATTACATTTTGTACAATAAGAGTTCAACTACAATATTAATTTGAGACACAAATTAAATTATAGAATTGAAGTTGTAGTACAATATGCCATGAATGAAGAAATGAATATCTTAAATAGCAATAAAGTTTATCTTTAGTAAAGTTGTCTAATGGGGTGGAGAACATTAATTAAGCATAGGTTTTTTCACCAATAATATTCATTAGGCAACATTGAGAAACATAAAGATATAAAAGAATATTCATTGCTAAGAAATTCATTTTGAACTAAGAATCAATAACAAATGAGATTTACATTCTCACTTGTTTTTATAAAAGATTCTATTATAGACCTTGGCATTTGTTGCTTGTTTCAATTCATTAATCAATTCCAAACAGTGAACTAGAGAAGAAGGTATACAGCTGCCATAAAGATTTTTCTCTAATAGTGGTGAACATATGCAAGCTTAAGATGTCTACCTATAGATTAAAACAAACATCTCACAAATTGGTATTATATCATCTTTTCCTTTAGGTTTGAAAAGAGAATTATGGAAATAATTATATACCAGAAGGTTAGTGGGAGTAATATTTGTTTTATACGTAGACAATATGTTACTTGCAAATGATGATAAAAGTTTTCTATATAAGTTGAAATAATTCATATCTCAAATTATTATTTTGAGATAAGGAATATAAATAATATATATATTTTTAATTAATTAGAGAGTAGCCACAGCATCTCTGATTAAATAAAATTATGTATTATTCATCTGATATAACTTTTATCTTTAAGTGTGATAAATTCAACTCGAACCAAAGATTCGAAAAATGATCTGGAGTGAGAATAAATTAAGAACATTCATTTGCTTCTATTTTAGAAGCCTAATGTATGCCTAAGAGTCTGAATAAGACTTTGCATTACATTTGTTTCAGGATCGTTAAGTAGTATCAGAATAACTAAAGTTAAGACCACTTTATTTTTCATACAAAGTGATGAGGTATCTTTAAGATACTAAAAATTATATTCATACATATTTTAAGATGAATTGACCATCTGGAAATATAGTTAACCAATTAGATTCTAACATACTTCACTGGTTGTATTTATTCACGTAAATCAATATTTTATTACGTCCTTAAGATTACCAGTAAGTTATATTGTGGAGAATCTCAATGTTATTTCCACTATTTAAGTCACATTCATTTATTGTTTTGAGGATACATCTCGTATGATGTATTATAGAGTTTCATAGTAGGCCTAAAGTTCAGAATTACAGTTTCATTAGGCCATTAAGAAAATTTTGCGATAAATTCAGCTACAATATTTATGGCTAATAACTCTAAGAGTACTGGTCGAAGCTAGCATATCGACATTAAGTATTTAGCCATAAAAAGGCGTGATAAGTGGTCATTAATCACGCAAACTGAATTGGGTGATCGCATAGATCCTTGACTAAAGGCATGCCGCAACACAAATTCAAGGATCATAAAGTAAATATGGGATTCAGTTAACCCATATGCAGTTTTTTTATTTGTACAACTAAAAATTATTTTATGAAACTCTAATTTCGATATTTTCTCATATTTATGTGCACCTTAATTTCATCTGAGAAAATTATCGTAAGAGGATCTGAATAAACATAAGGGTTAGGGTTTATTCACTTAAGTAGATTGCCACATAAAGTACATTGTTATATAATAAATATATCGTAATACATGGAAGATAATACTCGACTTATAATGAGGACATGTCGCTATGATTCGTATGTTTATTATATAATGAGGAACGTTTGGGTTTGAATGTTTTAGTTTAAATGCTGACCAAGTGGGAGAATATTAGAATATTTCTAATTAAGGAAATAAAATAATATTATTGATTCTGATAAATGAATATTTTATATTCATTGAATCTGGATAGAATCAATTACGTAATATTCTATATATGGTCAGATTTCTATATTCATTACCTGATTTGATTTCCTGAATTAATTGTCAAAATATTCTGACAATTAATGTGGCACAGATACTGATGGAGTATCTCACCTATAAATATAGGGTCTCGGTCCCCGAGCTCCTCACTCATTCTGTTCATAACAGCAAAATCCATCTAAAGAGAGTTGAGAGAGCGAGGAAGCCCGATTACCCACATCAACCAGTTTCCTTTGCAGATCAAAACTTATGTGGGTTTGAAGCTCAAGAATCAATGGCTGGAGGTATTTCGATCCTTAAGTTATATAGTGTATATATTTATTTATTCCGCATTTTATATACACATACATATATTTCAGTTTATACATATAAATTGTCTAACAATTATAACTATCAAAATATTATTGAATACTATTTTATTTGATAAAATTATCATTCCATAATTTACTTAATCATATACTACACTAAACACACACCATATTAATATATATAATTTAGTTCAATCCAACCCAATGTCTAACTAAACTCTGAGTATTTAACACTCTCTTACCTTTTTTTTTTTCTGAAAAGAACACTCTTACTTGTTGGTGACTTTGAAGACAACAAAAAGTTGTCTCTTTATTCAAAGACAATAAAGCTAAAATAATTGGTTGTTAATTATAGGTTATTAGGATGCTTAATTATTATTTCAAGTAGTACAATTACAATTTACAGCTAATATTTCGATCGTTCCTATTGACACGTATCTTTTTTCGGATCAAGACCATTTCTTTCGAAGAAAAAACAAAAATAATTAAGTCCAGTCAATTATTAACCCCTCCTACTCCTACTTATTAATCCTACTCTTAATCCTATATTTTCTCCATTTAACAGTTTTTATTCATTCAATCATCCATTTCTAATGGCAATTTTATTTTATTTTAGATGGTTTGTTTGTATTCTATATATTTTTTTTGCCTTGATTTTGGTATTTAAAGTGAGAGATGACCTCAACAACAAAAGACCAAGTAAAAGATCATAAAACAAGGCAATAATTATGAAAAGTTCATAAAAATAACAATAATATATTTTCTTTTTTTTTTTTTTTTCAATTCCCTTCTTACCAGGGGATCCAATGAAAATTATAGGGTATTTAGTTGTACCTATAAGCTGGTGTTAATTAATGTATTGGTTTATTTAATTTTTTCTTTGATTAATTATACTAAAATAATTGTTTTGATTAATTAATGATGAGATATTTATTAGAAATTTCCTTCCATTTTTTTCTCCAAACCAAACAAAACCTAATTCAAATTAAAATATATAGTAAGACAATTAGACGTGTTAATATTAATTTTTTATGAGCGTGACTGATCAAGAGAACATTATTTTTGAGAAAAGTATAAAAATATAATAATTTATTGAAATTCCCTTTCAAATTTCTGTATATGTTATTAAGCAAGTAGTAGTACATTAGGTATTATTACTTTCAGAAAAAAGAAAAAGAAAATAAAAGAAAGTATAATATAGGTATTACTTTCAGGAAATAATTATGACAAATCTTAATTGGCATGTAGTGTCACTCTCACACCCAATGTGTGGGGTTAATTACACTGTGAAAGAGATTAAAAGTAAAAAGGGCATAATAAGACTAATTTTAATTAATTATATTTAATAAAAGAAATTGGATAATAAATTTATTAGCATGTTTAGACTTTTTCATGAAGAAAAAACAGGGTTGCTTAAGTCATAAGAATTTAAGATACCTCAATTTATATTTATCAATATATTTACAGATACTATATACATATATATTTAAAGTCTTAAACCACTCATTTTTTTTATTTTTTAAAAATTTGTCATTAATGATAAAAATAGAAAATAAATAAATAAAGAAAAGTATAGGACTCCAAAATAATGTATTAACTAGCGATCACAGTATCTAGGCTCACTCCCAACTAGTTTTGATTAGCCAAAAATAAAATAAAGCTAATTACATTATAATTTTTAGGCTAATTATGATTTCTGCCCTCAACTGTACTAAATCATGCCTAGAACTTTTAATATTGAGATGATTGGATTTAAGGACTTTTCTAATTTTAATAAAAAAGTCTAACATGATGAAAGTTCAGAGAGTATAATTTAGTGCTTGTGATTTAGTAGATATCAAAATTTGGGGAACATAATTTAGTACATAAACAATCATTGAATTCAGTAAGTTCAGGGACATAGTACATGTCAAAAGACAAAAAATTCTAATTAGTCTAACTTTTATATATAAATATATATATTAATTATTGCTAAACTACATTATAGTATAAACTGATCTGCAGATTTATTTAAGTTCTATATATCAATAAATATTAAATTAAGTAGGCCCATACCTAAGTAAAACAATATTTTCTTAGGAGAAAATCACAATATTTCCAGTACAAGTATATAACAATTTTATCAATTATTATATTGGTTCCTCATAATCAAAATAGTACATAGTCCAAACCTCCCAAACAAATTAACAGCAATGAAAGCAAAGTTTAAATAAAATAATCTTTCTATATTTCCAAATATTATTATTCTAAACCAAAAATAAATATTTATTTACATCACCAAAGTAAAATATCACTTTATATGTATATTCCTCAACTTTACCTATATACATAACTATTTTAATTTTAATCTAATTAATTATTAATGCAACAAAAAAATTGAAAAATTAAAAAACTAAATTACAAGAGAGATGATTAAGAAACTGCAACCCCATTATTTTTCATACTGAGATTATGATTATTACTATTCATTAGGCAAAACCTAGTGGGCCTGGGCTGAAAATTCCTCCTCCTCTGAAGATCATGGCTACTGGGCTTGATCAACTGGAGAAGAAGGGCCTTGATGGTATTGGCTTTGTCCTCCATGCCCGTTTTCCATTGACCCGACGAGACCCGAACCCGACTGGTGCCAGTGCTTCTGCTGGGCTTGTGGGGATTCCGGTGAAGACTGCACCTAAACGACCCTGGATGAGAAGTGGGAGAACAGAGGCAGGTTCTGCCAACGACATGTCGTTTTGGGTATGATGATGTGCTTATTGTGGCCATAGAGAAATTAGAGAATGGATCTATGAGAAATGGTCCAATTTTTGCAAATCTTGGGAAATTTTGGGAATGAGATTCTTTTTTTGGGGTGTTCCAATTCCAAACTCGTGGGAAGGCTTGAGTTGAGACTTTGGTTTTAGTTTTCTTTTTTGTGGTTGTGAATTTTGGGGGTATCATATATATAGCTTCATTTGTGTTTGTGATTTTACTTTAATACCCTTGTGTTGGAAAGTTCTGAGATGGTGAGATTTGTTCGTAGGCCTTTGTGTGTAATATATGATTTTTTTTTGAAAAAGGGGAAACTTTATTCAAAAAGACAAATAATACACACAAAGGCAAAAAGCCAACAAAACAAACCCGCTGCTGCCGAAACCAGGAGGCAGCAGCCACCCAACTACCAACTGTTAATTACATTTAAGAAATACATATTTTTCCTGCAATCCTCAAACGGACCCTTGCCTAATAATCTCAGCTGAACAATTTTACGCACATCCAAACTAACTCTTCTAGGGGCAGCACAACAAAGATCAAAAACACAGCAGTTCCTATTCTTCCAGACTGAGTACAAAGTCGCTGCAATGACTGTATTCAGCACCCTCATTTGAGGCTGCTGGTTCAGATTTTTGCACCAGTTCAGCAGCTCCCCGTGAGTTCTAGGCCAAGAGAAGCAGCCCACCCACTCCATGACAGCACCTATGACCTGTTTAGTGAAGATACAATTGAAAAAAAGGTGTTCATGCGTCTCAACTTCTGCTTCACAAACAGGACAATGGACATTTTGAATAGAAAGAATTCGGCCAATGTAATCTCGGGTCAGCAATTGGGAGTTCAGAATTTGCCAAAAAATAAATCTATGTTTCGGCACTATGAGTTTATCCCAGCTAGCTTTTGCATAGTCTGCCTTAGCCACTTCAATAGACAAGTTATAGTACCTTTTGGCGCTGAACTTACCCCCTTTGACAGCTTGACTAAGTCTTGCTTCATCCAAGTTGTCTCGTAGGTTCAAAATCTTCTTGAAGTACCAACAATCATCAACCTTCATTGTGTAACTCCATATGTCTTGGTTCCTCAGGTAAATCGAGTTAATCCATTTGACCCAAAGACAATCTTGTTTACTAGCAAGAGCCCACAAATTTTTAGCCAACAAGGCTTTATTCCACTTCTTCCCCTCTCGAAAACCAACTCCACCAAGGTTTTTGGGAAGACACACCTTCTCCCAAGAAGCTCGGTGGAATTTACTTCTAGTTCCCGAAGAACCCCACAAAAAGTCTCGACAACTCTTGTCAATAGCTGCTGTTATCTTAGAGGGAATGATAAAAATTCCCATCCAGTAATTTCTTATCCCAAGCAAGACCGAGTGAATTAATTGAGCACGACCCGCGAAAGAGAGATTTCTACTTGCCCAACAATTAAGGTTCTTGTTAAGCTTATCTATGATAACACCACAGTCTTCAGCCTTCCATTTAGTAGGCCTGAGGTTGACCCCAAGGTACTTGAGGGGAAATCCCCCTTCTTCTATCTTCACACACTCCAAAATCTTGGATTTAGTCTCTGTTTTAACACCTCCAAAGTAAATGTGAGATTTTGAAGTGTTGGCTGACAAACCCGTGGCATTACAAAACTTCTCAAAAGCTTCATAAGTGAGCCTTATCGAATTAAGATTTCCCTTGCAAAAGATAACCAGATCATCTGCAAAGCACAGATTAATCAAGCGAAGAGTCTTACACATAGGGTGAAAGCCAAAACCTTTTTCATGCGAGTAATGCCGAAGCAGCCTTGTGAGATAGTCCATGATCATTACAAATAATAACGGGGACATCGGATCTCCTTGGCGAAGCCCTTTCTTTCCTTTGAAGCTACCCTGGATTCTGCCGTTTAAAAGGATATGGTAGTTGGTGCCCTTCAGACAAGTCATAATCCAACTGATGAAGCGAGAAGGGAAGCAGAGCATTCTCAGCAAATCATTCACAAAATTCCAATCAACCGTATCATAGGCCTTGCTTAGATCTATTTTCATGATGCACCTAGCAGAGACATTTTTCCTTGAGTACCCTTTCAATAAATCCTGAAAGATCATAATGTTCTGAGCCAACGATCTATCTTTAATAAACGCTCCTTGATTACTGTCCACTAATTTAGGAAGCACTTCTGACAATCTGGAACAAATCATCTTCGAGATGCATTTATACACCGTATTACAACAAGCAATTGGTCTGTAATCCTTAGCAGAGGAAGGATTGATTACCTTAGGGATTAGGGATATTACAGTCTCATTCAGATCCTTTGGGAGTCTACCACTAGCAAAGAAATCCAGCACCGCCACTGAAACATCGTCACCAATATTACTCCAGAGACTCTTGTAAAAACCCGAACCGAAGCCATCAAGTCCAGGACTTTTAGTTGTGTGAATGCTGAAGAGAGCCTTTTTTACATCATCCTTAGTGAAGGGCCTTATCAACTTAACTTGTTGTTCCACGTTCAGACAATTCCCATGTTGTATACAACTCTCATCTAGCATAATGCTGGCCGAGCTCTTGCTTCCCATAAAAGTTTCAAAATGTTTGACAAAGTGAGTAACCACCTCATCAAAGTCATCCACAACCCTGTTTCCTTTAGTGAAAGTAGTAATTCTGTTCTCCAGTCTTCTTTTCCTCATAACTGCATGGAAGTAGCTCGAGTTCTCGTCATTAAACTTGATCCAAAGTGTGTAATATATGATTGATGAGATGGGTTTTTGTGTAAATTGAGAAATGGACAGGTGGCAATTGTCAAACTACCCTTTGGCATGTTATGTTAACCTCTAGTCTAGTGATTATGTTGGTCTATAATTTGACTGTTGAATTTTCTACACATCAATAATTGTTAATTTTCGTTCTAGACACTAATTAATGCCAAAAGTTTCAAACTTAAAAGGTAAATTAGGATAATTATGCGTTTTACATTATTAATTTAATTAAGTTTGAATTATGATTAACTATGGTTGGCTATGGCTAGTGTAGTGTTTTATGATAATTTTGTAAGATGTATACTATTTGACATATTTAGCATTATCTAGAAATGGAGTTATTGAGATTGATTAGCAATACTATCTAAAAGTTATTACATTAAATTATATGAAATTTTATATTTAGTTATATTAATAGCAATATTACACATTGGAAGATGCTAGAAACTTTTTTTTATCATTTCTCTTGTGTAAATAATTAAAATGAATAATTACATAAGACACTATTTTTTGTAAAATATTTACATTTTTACATTCAAAGAATATTTTTTTTTACATTTTTACGGTTTTCTAAAAAATAACACGAAAACAACATAAAATCAACAAGAAAACAACATAAAAGTAACATCAAAATAGCAACAAAAAAACAACAAAAAATAACATACAGATAACAAAAAATTAACAAAATTTCAACATAAAAACACCGTATTTTATGTAAATAAAATCAAAAAAATTGTAAAAATATTTAAAATTCCGTGAAACCGTATTTTTATTATTTTTGTGTATTTGTGAAATTATCCCTAGTTAGAAAGTGTGCAATCTTCTCTATAATAATACTAAATGAATGAATGAAAATTTACAAAGTACATATTTGAAAAAAAATTAATTTATAAATTACATTAATTAATTAATGACAAAATAATAATAATAATAAGGCGACATTTAATTGTGTTAAAATTTTGTACTATATTTAATATATTATTTTTTTATTTTTTTTTTCAAATTTATAGTTTGAGTTGTTTCGGTGATTTCTATGTGGGTTGCTACTTGCTATACAGATTTTGGTTGCGATTTAAGTTGATCAATTACTCGCTATAGAAATTTCTGTCTGGAATTCCATAAAAATGAAAAAAAAAATTATTTTAAAATGTAAAAGTAAAAAATACATTTTTTTAACATATATTATATTTAACACACCTTTTATATCACCCTCGAAACATTATTTTGTCAAAATATAGTAAAAATATGATAGCACTATATTTTTATGTTACTCCATTAAATATGGTCTAAGTTGATCTTGAAGTTTTTTATTTTTATTTTCTTTTAATAGATTTAATTACACAAAAATATTTATCTAATTATTAAAAGGGAAATTATTTTTATATTTTATTTTTTAAAATTTACGGTTTAGATTGTTCCGATGTTTTCTACATAGATTGTTATATAGATTTTGGTTACAATTTAAGTTGTTCCGTGAATTTTTATAAAAATATTTGTTAGAATTTGGAATAAGGTGAATGAGGTTTCATCTTAAAACTAATTGGCAATAAATGGGAGGAGTAGTCCGTTCCTCTTATATATTCTATTATCTTTTCATTCATTAGCGATGTGGGACTATCTAATAATATTAAAAAATAAACTATTTTAAAATATAAAAATAAAAAAAACCCCACACATTAAGGACATGTTTAGCTGTGTTTTCAGTTTTTAAAATTGTATTTTTAAAAGTGAGAATAGAAAATAATTTTTTGTCATTTTAAAAATTTAATAGTGTTTTGACACAAATTTTTTAAAACTATTTTAAAATTTTTTCTTACTAAAAAAAATTAATATGTTAGCACCATACCGTAAACTCATCCAGGTTTCAGGTTCGGGTATGGTTTCGAATCTAGGATTCGAATATGCAAGTAAAAATATAAAATATAATATATTAGACAAAAAATTTGTTTTTGAAAATTAAAAATAATATTTTGATGTTTTTTGTAATCTACTCAATTTTAAAAAACTGTTTGTAAAAATTTTTGCTAAACGGTTCTTATTAATTTTTAAAAATTATTTTCAATTTTAAAACAACAGAAAATAGTTTTTAAATTATAAAGCCAAACAACCTCTAAAATTTTAGGATAATAATTAAGTAGTCAGCCTGGTTTGAGTCGATTTAGAAGTTAGAGATTAGTAATAAAGGATTAATGAATTAATCAAAAAGGTACAGTGTAAAGATGCTTAGATAACATCGATTAGTTGTAAATAGATATATGTATGTATCCAATTATATGTGTGCATCTATGATACTAAACAGTTATATTTGTGGTCCAATGTATGTAATATATTATATTATATTTAGGCAAAATATGAATAAGAGATAGCTTTAAACTTGTCGTAATACATAACTAACTGTTATTATCGATGGACAATATAATTAAATAATATAGACAAAAGAATATTACGTGTTCAAATTAATTAATCGAATTATGTTAAAAAAATAATAATAGTTAATCGAAGATAAATATTGAAGTAGCTTGGGATTAGGATACACATTTTCCCCACGGGGATGGTACCCCGCGTGGACTCGTCCCTAATGGGGCGGGGATTCTCCGTTTAAATAGGAAACGGGGCGGGGACGGGGATCAATTTTGTCCCCGAATGTTTAAACGGGGCGGGGACGGGGATGACACTCCCCGCCCCGACGGGGACCCGTTTCATTTATTAATTATTTTTTATTAATATTTTATATTTTATAAATGTGTTTGTATTTTTTTAGTATATTAATATTATTTTTATAATTTTGAAGTTGTATTTTTGTATAATAATTACTATATTGAATAGTAAATAATATGTAATATTTTATCTTTTATGTAATTTAATAATTTTATACATTTAATTTTTTAAAATAAATTTTATTTTTACAATAGGGGATTCCCCACCCCGTCCCTGCCCCATTAGGGGATTTCCCGCCCCGTCCCCGATGGAGAATAAAACGGGGATGGGGATTAAAATCCTTAACGGGGATGGGGACGGGGAGAGCACTCCCCGCTAATTCCCCGCCCCGTGTGCATCCCTACTTGGGATAGTGCACTTGTTACATTTAAGTAGAATAATATTAGATGTACACATATCCCGATTCTTCACACGTAGAACCCTCCCAAGTTAAAATAATTATATGTTTACGAAAAAGTTCTAATTACAATCTCTTAGTCAACTTTTACGTTCGAAATTATTATATTATTTTATATAATATAATATTTAGATTAAATAATTAAGTTATAAATAATTAAATGTGACAAAGTATTAATTTTGTCAAATTGTAACATACAATATAAAGTTACAAAATGTGTGTAGAATGATCACAAAATAGGAGTTGTAAATCCTTTAATTTGATGATCACAATATGTAACTCTCACATCTTTTTCACTCTTAAATTAGTAAAAGATATTACTAATTATTTATGAATGTGAATGAATGATAGCTATTGAAAATATAACTATTGGAGACTTGATTTATTCATTTATAAGGTGTATAAATGGTTCAAAATCAAGTGGAAGTGATTTGGAACACTTTGGAGTAGAATTGGCTAAAGCTGAAAAAAAAAATGGTAACTAGTAACTAGTTACTGTTTTTTCAGCATACAAGTACAAACGTTTGTGAGTCTTTCTAACAGTCCAAAACTCCTCAAAATCACCCAATTAATACCATAAATGCCCAATTTATGATTGGTAATATCCAAGGGCTTTACGATGGTCATTCATGTTCATATGGGAGTGAAAAACTCTATAAATAGAGGTCATATTGTTCAATTGTAAAAGAAGTTGAAATCATTTGTTGTGGTTAGAACCTTGTGAGGATATGCTCATCCTTAGACACTAGGCTAAGCATATGACGCTTGATAAATCCTTAAGAGCATTTCTAGAGTTTCCCTAAGTGTCCATATGAGGAGGAAATGACTTTTAGGACAAAGGTCCTTGAGCCTTCGTCAAGCTTTTTGTGTGTTATTTTTCTTCTTCTTCTCTAGCTTTCTTGTAATCTTGATGAAATACTTTTATTTATATTTTGAGTATTTTGATTGTCATCCTCATATTCTCTCTTGTAATGAGAACTTTTCCAACAATGTGTCGAAATATTTTTTTTCAATTTTGTTTTCAAAACTGTATTCATTATAGTTACAGTATCATTCCTGTAAATTTTTGAAAAATTCCAAATAGTTACAGTACCGAAAACAGAGTTCCTGATATTCTAGTTTAATTACCACATGTCTTCAAAAAACTTCAAACGTATTTTCGGCACTGTAAACTATTCGAAATTTTTCAAAAATTTATAGGGATGATATTGTAAGCATAACGAATACCGCCGTGAAAAAAAATTGAAAAAAATATTCCTACGTGTATTTTCGGGCGTGGAGGTTGACTAAAAAATTGTAACAAGAGGTTAACGGTAGCACTCCTCATCTTTAAATTATAAAGAAAAAGTTATAAAATTAAACTTTCAACAATTGAAATAAATCTTAATTAATTTATATATATATTTTAACTTAATAAATAGTGTTTAGCTAAATATAGAAATAATTATTCATTAGACTTAACCTATTAATATTATTTTCTTAACTTTTTTATATATGTGTAATATTATATGTTTTATTTTTATAATATGACTAAAATATATTAAAAATATAATATTCAAATAATACAAAAAAAAAAAAAAAAAATTGATGTGTGGTGTGATGTAAAAATTTGAGTAAAATAAATAAGGTAGAGTTTTAGTAAGTTAGTTTAAAGAATAGAGTAGAGAAGTTGTTGAGAGTGCTATTACCACTCCTAATAGATGCTCTAAACTTGTATTTCTTTAATAGAGAAGAAAAATAATACAAATTTCCATATATAAAAAAAAAATCATGACATATAACAAATGCTCTATTTTACGTAAATTTTTAGAGCAATGAACAATATTATTTATTGTGGACATTGTCCCACATGGAATAAATGGTAGAGAATTGAGCCATATATAAGAACATGGGCTACTCCACTCATTGCCAATTAGTTTTGAGATAGAACCCCATGATTCTCAACATGGTATCAGAGCCATATCCTTAGCGGGCTTTCGATCCACACCTGTCCAGATGGTTAGCCAGCCGCACGAGATCCAAATGGTGCAAAGATGCCTGAGATCCGAACAAAAATAAGTGAGCAAATGGCATGGCATGTGATAAGGTGATTCAAGATTGGTGAGCAAAAATAGCCACCATCTTGAGGGAGATATTAGAGAGTCCCACATGGATTAAATGTAAAAATATTGAGCCATATATAAGAACATGAGCTACTCCACTCATTGCCAATTAGTTTTGAGATGGAACCCCATGATTCTCAACATGGTATCAGAGCCATATCCCTTGCGGGCAAGTGATCGTATCCGATCCGCACCTATACAGATAGTGACTATGTCCACTCTGATACGGTTCAAGATTGATGAGCAAAAAATAGCCATCATCTTGAGGGAAAATATTGTAGACATTGTCCCACATGGAATAAATAGTAGAGAATTGAGCCATATATAAAAATATGGGCTACTCCACTCATTGTCAATTGGTTTTGAGATGGAACTCCATGATTCTCAACATTATTCATTGTTCTAAACCTATTTTATTAGTTTTAAATTATTTTTTATGTATGAGTATGTGTGTGTATATTAATGTATATATATTTAAAATAAATAAAATATATTAAAAGATAGAATATAAAGAAAAAAAATAGAAAAGTTGATGGATGGTGTAATGTAAAAGTTTATTGTAAAATAAATAAAGTAAAATTTTAATGATGTATTTTAAAGGATAAAAAAGACAAGTTGTTGAGAGTGCTCTTAATATGTATATTATTTATTTAGAAATTTACAGTATAAATTTCTTAATTGTTGGCTTTGATGTAGATAAATTCCCAAGCTTAAAAATTACAGTATAAATATTTAAGTTTTTTAATGGAATAGAAACTTAAGCTTTTAATTATTGTAATTCCATTAATACTTATTTTGACCATTCTTTAAGTTGCTTTAAAAAATGCTATGTGTTGATGTTAATTTGCAGCATAAATTTCCAAGTTATTGAGTTTAATGTTGCGAATTTTTGAGCTTGAGAATTTATTTGCATCAAACTCAATAATTTGAGGATTTATGCCACAAATTAACATCAACATGTGACATATTTGGGAGCAATTAACGTAATGGTTAAATAAGTACTAACAAAATTACAAATTGAGAGCTTGAGTATTTATGAAATGATCGGATAGTTAAATCACGAGAATTAGCACATAATAAAGAGATTTAATTATTATTATTATTATGTGATTTTGAGTCTCTTAACAAAAATTATGGCTTATTGTCAGAAATAAGTCTTAGGAAAATATTTTCTCAATTACGGAGATATAGTTGAACATTAGGTGCATTATATATGTTATATGTAAATTTTTTATGAATTGTATGTCTTATGTTTAGTAACATTGGAATGCGATGTTTGGCTTATAGAGTCACTTAGAAATGGTGTAGTATCTTAAAAATAGAGGGGTTATATAATTAGACATTTAGAATGTTGGGATTACTCGGGGTTATGGTATAGGACCATTTTATCCCTAAATTTTAGGTTGCATTATGGTGAAAGAAGGGCAAGATTGTCATTTCATCTTAAGTTAAGTAAATTGTTATTTTAATATGAATTTTATTAATTCCTTAGTTAATTAGGTTGAATGTTATGTGAATAAGAGAATTCAAAAAAAATTAATTCTTATCCTTTGATTTCTTTAGCCCAAATAATGAAAATTAAAAAAAATGCAAGTTTTCTTTCCAAGCAGTTCTCTCTCTCGACCTCTCTAGAAAAACAGCAGAACTCAACCCTTTTCATTATTGTTCTTGAGGATTTCAACATGATTTGAAGGATTTTTCTTGGGTGAATCAAAGGTAAGAGCCCTAGTTCTTCCATGTCTTTGTTCTTTAGGTTTTGAGCTTTATTCTGAAATGAAACTGTGATTATGGTATTGTTTAAGTTTAAGTTTCTTGGGATTCATTTTCTGAGTAGATTTTAAATTAGTAGGAGCTGTTTGTGCTTGATTTTGTTGGTTGTGAGTGTGTTGAACAAATGTTTGAGTTGTTAAACTCAAGCTTGGACCTTTTATGGTGAAATCGAATTCAGGGAATTATAACTATTATTTTTGGTTGAAATAGGTTAGTTATGACTTAATTAGATGGTCTGAAAGGTTTGAATTAATTTGGGGTAGAATTAAGTGGTGTGTGAAGATTTTGGCGATTCCTGCACTGAACTGGTCAACCAGTTCAGTTTTACACTGTAGAATCGGTCTACCGGTTCCCCGAAGAAACACGCATAGATTTCGGTTTTCTGGTTGGGATCCGGTTTACCAGTTGTGGTAATTTTGAGCACCCTATGTAACGCCCTAATTTATAGGGATGCCACGTGTGTGATTTTATAAAGTAGTTTAATACTAATCGATTAATTAATTATTAAAAACTGTGGTAATATTAAAAACTTGACTAACATAAAGCACTAAAAAAGACATTATAACGGCATAAAAAGCGTGTTCCGAAAATCCCTGTTATAAAAAGTTTTGCTAAAGAAATATATACGACAACCATTCAAACACAAAATCAAAATACACAACTGATACAGCTAGCCCAAAACAACTCTTGGCAACTTGGCACGCAGGCCGGTGAGGCTAATATGTAAGGATAAACTACACCTCGAGTACCACTGAGTGTTGTACCACACGCACTACATACTCATCCCGTACTAGTGTTGGTAACATTGGATCGTGCCCTTAAATATCATATATTGTACCAATGCACTCCGTACCGCTACCGTACTAGTGTTGATAATATAAGAATCACATAACACAACATAAAATTTACATACATACACATATACATGTACATATCTTATGCTAGTCTTACCTCTTCTTGATTCAAGTATGCCGATCAATCTAAATGCAAATATCACTCGTTGAACGAGGCCCTATGTCACAATACACAAAACGAATAAATAACTTGCTAAAACCTTTAAGGAGACCTAAACTTAAAATTAAAAGTTTTCCTATCGATAAATAGTATGGCAATGCTCTAAATTTTGAGGAAACACAAAAAAAAAATGAGACTTTAGAAAAACTGTCAGGAAAAATGACAGGCTATTTTTTAAAAGTGGAACCCACAACAATATAAAATCATATAAAATTATAAAATATCAAGAATTAATGCTAATTGCCTTTACTAATCCATAATATAACATGCAATCATTACACCTTGTTAAAAGGATTTTATCCTCAAAATCTAATTTGAATAACTATGGATATTGAGCCCTCATGTTGGACTCTAGCTCCCAGGTGGCTTTTTCCACCTTATTGTTCTTCTAGAGTACCTTGACCAAAGCTATGGTCTTGTTTCGAAGAACTTGATCTTTCCTATCGAGGATTTGAACTGGTTGTTCTTCATAGGATAAGTCTGACTGTAGCTCTGGGACTTCATAACTCAAGATACGAGTCGGGTCTAAAACATATTTCCTTAGTGTTGAAATATGAAATACATTATGAACAGTCGATGATGCTGGTGGTATGGCTAGCCGATACGCTACCTGCCTGACCTTCTCAAGAATCTCAAATGGCCCTATAAACCTAGGGCTTAACTTGCCCTTCTTTCCAAAGCACCTACTACCCTTCACTGGGGAAGTTTGCAAGAAAATATGTTCTCTTGTCTGTGTTTCTGCACTTTGGATCAACATAACTTTTCTCCCTACTTTGTGAAGCAAGCATCTGAGCCTTGATCTTGTCCATTACTTCATTGGTCCTTTGAACTAACTCAGGACCCAAAGACTTCCTTTCTCCAGTTTTGTCTCAATGTATTAGAGAACGACACTTCTTACCGTACAACATTTCATAGGGAGCCATCCCTATTGTACGTTGATAGTTGTTGTTGTATGAAAATTCTATCAAAGGCAACTATTTACTCCATGAACCCTCAAAGTCCATGACATAGGCTCGCAGTAAGTCTTCTAATATCTGAATTGTTCTCTCTGATTGCCCACCAGTCTGAGGGAGAAAAGTTGTACTGAACTTCAGCTTCGTACCTACAGCTCTTTGAAGACTTACCTAGAATTTTGATGTAAACTTTGGATCCATGTGTGAAAGAATAGATTTTGGAATTCCATGGAGACAGACTTTCTCCTTTACAAACAACTCTGCATACTGATCCACTATATAGGTTGTTTACCGGCAAAAAATGTACTAACTTCGTGAAACGATCCACTATGACCCATACTGAGTTATACATCCATGTGGTTTTGGATAAACTAACCACAAAGTCCATTGTAATATCCTCCCACTTTCACTCTGGAAGTGCTAATGGTTGCAGTAATCCTGCCGACCTCTGGTGTTCAGCTTTATTTTGCTAACACATTAAACATTTAATCACGTAATTCACTACATCTTTTTTTTTATTCCCCACCACCAATAATAGGGTTGCACATCCTGATACATTTGGTGGTTCCCGAATGAAATGAATAGGGTGTAGTGTGAGCCTCATCAAATAATTCCTTGTTGAGCTTATCATTATCTGGAATGCAAACCTGAGCTTTATGAAGTAACATTCCATTATTCAATATCGAGAACTCCTTAGGCCGACTGGCCGATACCTCATCCTAAATTTTAACTAGTTCAAGACCTTGTAGCAATGTCTTCCTAATCCTTTCCAACAAATCTGACAGAAGTGTCAGTTTATGCAACTTCCCAACCACAAATTTAATTTCAGCCTTAACCATTTCCGAGACTAATTGAGGAGCTAAAAACCTGCCCGGTACCCTTTCTGTTCAAAGCGTCTGCCACTACATTGGCTTTCTTGGGATGATACAGAATCTCACAATCATATTCCTTAACTAATTCCAGCCAATGCCTCTGTCTCATATGCAATTCCTTCAGAGTAAAGAAATACTTGAGGCTCTTCTGGTCTGTATAAATCTTATACTTTTCTCCGTACAAGTAATTTTGCCATATTTTTAGAGCAGACACAACAATAGTAAGCTCTAAATTGTGTGTCAAATAACGATATCCATATTCTTCCAACTGACAGAAAAGATAAGCTGAAACCCTGTCAGCTTCCATCAGCACACATCCCAGACCCTGTCTGGATGCATCACAGTAAACAACAAACTTTGTATGGTCTGATGGCAAGGCTAACACCAATATTGTAAACTGTCGCTGTTTTAACTCCTGAAAACTTATTTCACACACGTCTAACCATAAAAATCGTTGGTTCTTCTTAGTTAACTTTGTTGGTGGCATTGAAATCTTAGAAAAACTTTCGACAAAATGCTGGTATTATCTCGTGGATCTTAGAAAACTTCGTACTTCAGTCAATGTTCTTGGCCTCGGTCAATATTTTATTGAATTGATATTTTCCAGATCAACCAAAATTCCACCTTTTCCGACAATATGCCCTAAGAAGGACACCTCTGACAACTAGAATTCACACTTTTTTAAATTTTGCATACAGCTTATGATCCCTGAGTCGCTATAATACCATTTAGAGATGTTACTCATGCTCCTCTACTGTCTGAGAGTACACAAGGATGTTGTCATAAACACTATGACATAGTTATTGAGGAAATCCTTGAATACTCTATTCATGAGATCCATAAAGGTTGCTGGAGCATTTGTCAATTTGAATGACATCACCAAAACTCATAATGACCTAACTTGGTCCGAAATGCAGTTTTCAGAATATTCTCCTCCCAAATTCTTAGTTGATGGTAACTAGAACGCAAGTCAATCTTTGAAAACATAGTCTTCCCCTGGAGTTGATCAAACAAATCATCAATTTTGGGCAATGAATACTTGTTCTTGATTGTCAGTTTGTATTCTTGATAATCAATGCACATTCGGAGGGATCCATTCTTCTTTTTCACAAACAAAACTGGAGCTCCCCATGTCGATACAATGGGTCGGGTAAACCCTAAATTCAGCATCCCCTTAAGTTGTATTTTTAGCTCCTTGAGTTTAGCTGGAGCCATTTTGTATGGTGCCTTTGAAATAGGTTCTGCCCCAGGTGCCAGATCAATTACAATATCTATCTCTCGCTGAAGCGGCGATCCCAGTAATTCCTCAAAAAATACATAAAGAAATTATTTTATAACTCTGACCTCCTCAGGTCCAAATATTTCAGGTCTGTTGGAGTCAATTACAACTGCTAAAAATCATACACATCCACTGTGTAGTAAATCTTTAGCCCTTAAATCTAAAATAATCAAGATTCGAGACCCTTGAACAGATCCATCATAAACAAATAGATCTTCGCCCTCCGGCTGAAAAGCTATCATTTTCCGCTTACAATAATTACTGGCTGAATACTTGAACAGAAAATCCATCCCAAGTATGATATCAAACCCTATTTTCCACCCTAACTGGCATAGACCTAACTTGCCTTCTGGAGATAACCAATTCCCCACTAGGCAGTATGGTTCCAAAACCTTTCTCAATGAAATCATAGGGCCTACCCAATAGAGTAATTATTCTTGATGCCACATATGAATGTGTAGCCCCAGGGTCAAACAGTACAGTAAAATAAGAGTTGTTGACAAGAAGCTAACCTGTCACTACAGAAGGACTGGCTGCAGCATCAGCTTGAGTGATAACAAACACCCGACCAGGTACAAGTTTTGCCTCTTATTTCTACTCTTCTTTCTTGACCTGAGGGCAATCTTTCTTAAAATTCCCAACCATACCACACTGGAAGCATGTTTTTCGCTTGCATTCCCTGAGATGATGATTCTTACAATGTGGGCACTCATGGTAAGAATAACCCTTGCATCCACCTCTGTCCTGGTTCCCTCGAGACCTTTTAATCTGTCCCGAACCTCCATCGTACCATATCCTGAAGTAGGAAGAGTAGTGGTTCCATAAACACTTAGAGTCTCTCAAGGCTCCTGATGAAATTTCACTGCACTTTTAACTCGTAGAGCCTTTCAACTATCTCAACATAAATCGTTGTATCATTTGTAGTGATTACCCTATTATATTTAATCTTGGCATTTAAATCTGCCAAGTATTTCTCTTCCTTACTGAAATTCATGGATACTACACTCGTAACCAACTTGGCTTAACGATCATACTTCGTTGTGTAGTTAGTTACCAACATACTCTCTAGCTGCCTCGTTATAATACTTAGCATTGAACAGATCCCGAATCTCTTTCCAGGTCGTAGTAGTGACGTCTCCGGTGAGAAATACCAACTCTCACCACACAAGAGCATCCTCCTAAAACTAAAACGTACTGTAGGTCACCCGAACATTCCTGGTGACACCCATAAAGTTCAAGATCCCCTCAAACACTATGAGCCGCAGTTCGACTTTCACAACATCTGAGCTTTCCCGAAAAACTAGAAGTGTCAGCTTGGAAAACCTCGTATAAAGATTTTATACAGTTACCAACAACAAATTGTTCTGCTGGCACCACTAAATTTGAGCAGTCGATATCTGCGGTGGTGGCATTGTAGAAGGACCCTCTGAATCTTCTATTTCTTGATAATTAATTCGGACTTGCATTCCTGCCAACCTTTTGTTCTTAGTTTTAAGGAGCTGGTGATGGATTCTCATAACCACCCCTTTGCAACCTTCCATAACCCCTGCCGCATCCACGAGGGTTCAAATGATTTTGACTTCCCTGACCGCCTCCAGTCTCGACCTCATCATCTTAACCTTTTCATTTCGTTGGACGTCCATACACTAGGACTTAGCCCGCGAACCCTTACGTCAGGCCAGTCGGATAGGGATCAAATATATTCTATATACCGCATTTATGGATTTTAAGGCAATGCATCCAAATAAATAATTATAAAATATTATGCTTTTCTAATCACATACATTACTAAACAAGTAAAGGCTTACTGAACCGTGAGTCGAGCTTTTCTCTGACGATGATTGTACATGTCTTGACGATCTTTGGTAGACAAACCTAGCGACTCTGATACCAAAATTACAGCACCCTGATATTTAGGCGAGCTACAGTAATTTTCTAATTAATGTGTCACCTTTGCTAATCAAATGGTTTCTCAAAAACCATCCTAAATTAAATTTTTGAGTTAAACTAATAAACTTTATAAACAAATAAATATATTTACATAAGCCGGGACTCCGTGTTTAAACTTCTGTATTTAATATCAAGATACTTTTACAAACTTATCGCACAACGACTACCAAATATATTCCAAGATGTCCCAAGACCGAACACTTCAGGTCACAGCGTCTCGACATGTACAATCATCCTTCGAGCTTAGAACTCACTCCTGTTCAGCTCTCGCCTTTCATTTACCTACACACAGAAGTAATATCTGTGAGTCGACACATTCAATAAGAAAAACACATAACAAATAATATAATACCGACGCGTAACAAGGTGCCCTTACACCTATCCGCAAGGCTTATCAGATAAGTAAGAACGTTTTTAACATTTGATATTATTGACCATGATATCAGCCACTACCAGCACTATGATTGCACTGTGGGACCGTGCCTATGTTCATACTGCTATGATAGCATCAATAATACCTAAAAGTATAATTGGTCATAATATCACTCTTAACCTAAACTATGCTCATACCGCTATGATAACACCAATTAATACTTTCTGGAATTGAATATCAGTCAAACCTAGTACTATGCTCATACTACTGACTCGACACAATGGTTGTGCCGCTATGATATTAATTCATAACTTTATGCAATTTACATATATACACATATTCACATATATAATATTTTCTATGCTAGTCTTACCTCGTTTCCGTATTCAAGTGAGTTGGCTGACCTGAACGGAAAACCTCATGTTGGATAGATGCCCTAAGTCACATTTACATAAACAGGTAAATAACACACCAAAACCTAATCCAGGAATCTAAACTCACACCTATAGGTTTCACTAGATAGCTAACTTGACTATAACCTAGTTATCAAGGAATAACAAACTAAGGCTCTGGAAATAACACGATTCGACAAAATGAATTTTTCGAGAATCCTGCCCCTAATCTAGTTAGCCAATTTTACAGGGCCTGTAAAACCGATTAATTGGTTTGCACCAGGTAACCCCAAACAAACTCAAAACTTGCCCAAATCGTTTCCAAACTTCCCCAAACCTTCCAGATTACCTATAACAACATCCAATAATATATTCCAAACAATAACAACAAGAAAAATACTCAAAATTTAAAAGTGTCATTAATGACTCAAGTTTGAGTTTTCAAACTCAAACTTGACTCAAATCATAAAAACCATCAACAACCAACTAAATTCTACTCAAAATAACTTTAGAAATCATTCTAGAACCAAGCCTACCCTAAACAGCCACCAATTCACAAAATTGCACAGCCAAACCAAACTTTAAGCTTAAACAACATACAAGCTAGAATTATAGGGTTTACCTTGATAAAAACCTTCCACAAACTGTTGAGCACTACTCTGAATTCCAGCAAGAATTACTCAGAACAATCAGAAGAACCCTAAGTCCTTGGCTTCTTCTTGGTTCAAAAAAGAGAGAGAGAGAGAGAGAGAGAGAGAGAGAGAGAGAGAGAGAGAGAGAGAGAGAGAGAGAGAGAGAGAGAGAGAGAGAGAGAGAGAGAGAGAGAGAGAGAGAGAGAGAGAGAGAGAGAGAGAGAAAGGGATAAAAATTCCATTTGTTTTCTCGATTTTTCTTAATTGATTAAAATCTAATCTTCCAATAACTAAGGCTGAGTCAACTAAGTGGCCAGTTGTTAAATTAAGAACCACCCACCTCAACAAATAAATCAAAATTCCCAAAATACCATTTTTCTTCCAACTTAAGTAACTATAAGCTTAGGGGTAGAATGGTCCAAAACCATAACCCCATTTAAATTCGACATTCTAAATATCTCAAATGTTTGTCCCGCTAAGAAATAGGTTTTAAACTTACCCATTTAACTCTAACGGTCATCCATCGCATTTTTTTTTTGTCATCGAACAAAAATCATAAAAATTACATAGTTCATATTTAACATAAATAATACTCTTAAAGGTTAATAAAATCTCCGAGATTGAGAAATGATAACTCTAATGCCCATTTCTAAAAATAGGACCCACAACAATATAAAATCATATAAAATTATAAAATACAATAATTAATGTTAATTGCCTTTACTAATCTATAATCTAACATGCAGTGATTACACACTATTAGGAGATTACACTGAGGGAAACACCCTATAGCCAAAGAAAGAGACTTCACCCAAGAGGTCTCATACTAGGGGGCACCTCGCATGTGGCTCCCGTTACACAAGACCTGAGTTCCTCTCACTAACCCCCGAGGGAGGATGAGCGAGAAGATGAAGGAGTTAGAGGCAGAAATGCAAGACCTACACCGGAGGATGGCCATCGCCACGCGGAGATACTTGAATGATGATGAGGAGTTTTATGAAGAATCCTCTTTTTCGAGAGAGGTTCAAATGGAGCCACTACCACCGAACTTCAAGGAGCCACAGGTGACACCATATAATGGTATCACTGACCCAAAGTAACATCTTGGCGCATTTAATGAGCTAATCAAGATGAAAAAGGTGTCATGTAAGGTAAGGTGTCAATGTTTTGTGATCACATTAAAAGGAGTCGTGTATAAATGGTAAATGGTTCACACGATTAGAACTGGGGATGATCACGTCTTCGAAGCAACTTTCAGACGAATTCCTCTAGCAACATCAGACTGCATGTGATAACATTGTGTCTGTCACAAGTATCACCAACGTGAAGCAAGGGAGAGAAGAAAGTTTGTGAAGCTACATCCAGCACTTCAACACCGAGGTTACCAAAGTAGGGAAAATGTCCAAGGATGAGCTCAAGTTCTCCATAGCCGCAGGGGTATACCCTGGGGGCAGGTTGTGGAGAAATATGTTGAAAAGAGAGTTGGATGGCTTAGACAACTTCTACGAGAGGCAAAAAAATACATCCGTATGGAGGAAGGAAACAGAGTCTTGAGATGAGGTACCAGTGAATGTTCATCGGGGAGATCCTGAAATCACTATAGGGTTTATTAGACGATATTCCCAACACTTGTAAGCTGATACATTCAAGTGGAACCTCCTATCTACTACCCCTAAAAATCAAACATCTGAGATACTCCTCGAAGTAAAGTATCACTATCTGAGGAAGCGCTCTTAGCAATGGCAAGTTTACCTATGGTACATTTCACTAAATTAAATGAGGCTTTTAGGTTGATCTCTGAACATAACATGTGTAGTCGGGCGATCGTATATTTTCCTTATCAATGAAATATTTTCACTTCACATATGGCATTCATCACTCTCCATATGTTTGCCTAACTTGCTCGTTGTACTTGTCAAATAAAATTGCTAAAGCAAAAAAAAAACTCTTATGACTACAGGGATCGACTAGCCCTAGCGGTCCAAGAAGAGAGTGAAAGCCTGAAGTTAGTTCCGAAAGAGAAAGCACTCAGAATAATGAGGAGGATGCTCTTCAAAGTTAGCCCTAAAGCATCATGTGTAGGGTAACAAATAAAAGTTAAATAAGTAAAAGGTCGAGCGATTCACGGAACCATCATCTCCCTTAACATATAAAACAAAACAAAGGTTGAGTCAGTTCATGGAACCATTAGCTCCTTTAAAATATCAAAAATAAAAGGTCGAGTCAGTTCACGAAACCATCATCTCCCTTAAAACATATAAAACAAAAGGTTGAGTCGGTTCACAAAACCAGCATCTCCCTTGAAATATCAAAAAGAAAAGTCAAGTCAGTTCACGAAACCATCATCTCTCTTAAAATATTAAAAGGAAAAGAGTAATTGAATAAGACTTTGAGAGAGACGCCTCTCTAAAAGGAGACTAGCTTTCTAGTACCAAAAATACGCTGTAATTACCACTGATACAATGTAAGGGGTTGAGCGCTACCTAAAAGGCCATAAATTTCCCCAAGATGGTCTTAAATTTATGAAAAGGTCGCGCGCGGCCTAAGCTAAGGAGCCATAAGCTCCCTTATACCCAGCGAGTAACCTATAACAGGTTAAGGAAACTCAGCGAGTTAACACTCCCTCATTGCAATAGACACAAACCTCAAAACGGGCCAAGATAAATCTTAAAACTCCTCGAGAAGGGTGACAAAGAGGAGAGAAGAAGAAAAATTAAGTTGTAAAGATGAAGTTCACCAAACTTAGTCTACAAGAACACTTGGAAGAATTCTTATACACTAGGTGGCAAGTGTTGACCCCTAAAAATTATTAAGTGAAATATTTAAAGTCATTAGTGTTATGCCTGAAAGTTTGCCAAGGGGAGCTCCACACGCTCGTGTGTTGCCCGCCAGTCGTTCGCGTGTGTCGTCTGCCCGTGCGCCCGCTCGCCACCTGTCGTCTGCCCACGTGCCCGCACGTTGTTCATCGTTCGCCCACGCACCTATCGTTCCCCTGCGTGCCCAAGCATCATTTGGCGTCCGCCCATGCGCCCTCGTGTCATTCACCGTTAGCTCGCGCGTCGCCCGTCATCTGCCCGTCTGTCGCCCGTCGTCCGCCCGTGCGTCGCCCGTCGTCCGCCCGTGCGTCGCCCGTCGTCCGCCCGTGCGTCGCCCGTCGTCCGCCCGTGCGTCGCCCGTCGTCCGCCCGTGCGTCGCCCGTCGTCCGCCCGTGCGTCGCCCGTCGTCCGCCCGTGCGTCGCCCGTCGTCCGCCCGTGCGTCGCCCGTCGTCCGCCCGTGCGTCGCCCGTTGTCTGCCCACGCACCGCCCGTCGTCTGCCCATGCACCACCTGTCGTCTTCCTGCACGCCTGTCATCCGTGCTCGTGCGCCTGTTCGCCCCTGCCCGCCCATTCGTGCTCGCGCGCACCTTGCACGTCCGTTTGCGGCCGCACGACCGCACACCCATTTGCAGCCACACCCACCTGCGTTGCGTCCGCGCGCCCGACCTCGCCCCACACGCCCGTCCGCGCCTGCCTGCGCCTGCGCCAGCCTCCAACACTCCCACGGTTATTCTTTTCCCTCTTGACACAAACAGTGTAAGCGAGAAAGTGTCAGACAAGATTATGATGGCACAACGAGTGTTAATAGGGATAAAATTCATTTTACCGAGGTACAAAATGAAATGGGCATTTTTAGTGTAACTTATGATGTTATATACATCATACCACCTAGGATACAACATTATCAGGAGTGAAAGTGACTCCACATTCGATATATTAGGGATCTGGTGAAGTTGTTAAGTGCTGAAGGCTCACTATAAATAAGGCCCTTGAATTCATTATAAAGGGAAAATGATAATATTTCTGGAGATCAAAGGTTGTGAGATTTTGATTTCAAGCATTTTTCTATCAAGATCTTTAAATACCATTTTAAGTACTTGTTCTTTCATTGACGAGTTCTTACCATCAACAATAAGGTATATAATATAATAGGTAATATATAATTAATACGTCAATATTTAATACTGCACATCGTGTCAATTAAAAAAACAAAATATGTCAAAAAAAAAATAAACTAAATGTATGTATTTGCATTTACAAAATAACACACATACAATAAAAAAAAGTATCAGGAATAAACTAAAAATATACACCATAAAAATGCACATGAATAAAAATAATAACTGAAAAATAACTATTTAACAGAAAAAATTATGGAAACCACTTAAAAATAACTAAAACAAACATAAAAATAGCAAAACAAAATATGTACATATTTACAACAAAAATATTATCTAGAATAAACTAAAAATATACACGATAAAAAATACGCATAAACTAAATACAACTGTACCAAAAAATACATAAAAACAACTATAGAACACCTAAACAACAACATAAAAATAAATATAAAACAACTATAAAATTACAAAAATAGAGGTATAAATCAACATAAAAATAACAAGACATCAATCTTGTTAAAATATACAAATCATTCATAAATTATTTAAACAAACTACAAAACATCTAAAAAAATATATTACTATTTATTAATCATGTAAAAGATAGAAAAATATAAAAGGAGTGCTCTTATCTTTTTTATAAGAGAGAGAAAGATTGTTAAAAAAAAATATGAGAAAAATGATGGATGTAAGAGAATCATATTTTAGTAAATGTCAAAAGAAATTAATTAAATTTTTTTTTATAAAATGTGATTAATTAAAGAAACTAGTTTGGAATAATTAGTGAAAGAATAATAAGAAAATGAAAAGGGGAGAAAAAAAATAGAATAAGTATTTATATTTTTTTTAAAAAAAATAATAAAATAAAATTTGTGAAAGAGTGCCAAAGTGTTAAAAATGAGATATAAAAATATACATTTTTTATACATATATATAAAGATAAAAAAAAAAGGAAACACTATTTTGGACCCTCTGTTTTACAAAAGTTACCAATTGGACCCTGTGTTTTGTTAAATAACAAAATGGACCCTGTTTTTTCTAAAATAGTACAAATAGGACCCTGAATTGATTTTTTGTCAAAATAAAGTTTAATTATAATCCGATCTAAAAGTACTATATGATAAAACTGTTTACATTTTTTGTATCTGTTCGTATTAAACATTGTCTTCAAGTTGGTTGTATTAAAAAAAAGTTATCAAAAATTAAGTTCAGGGTCCTATTTTTACTATTTTAGAAAATACAGGGTCTATTTTGTCATTTAACAAAACACAGGGTCCATTCTGTAACTTTTACAAAACACAGAGTCCAAAATAGTATTTACCCGAATATATATGTTTGAGAAAAAAAAAGAGAGAGAGAGAGAATTAGAAAAAATGAAAGAAAGACATAGAGATAGAAGTGAATGAAAGAAAGAATAAAAAAAAGTCACACAATGAATAAAGAAAAGATATATAGAAGAACTTTTTTTAAAAAACTTTAATAAGTAAAGATAAAAATGAAAAAGAAATTAAGTATAAAAAGTATAAATTTAAAAATTCTTTCTTAAAAATATAAAGTTTAACCAAAAGTTAACATCTAGTGTAAATAACACATTATTTTATTAAATGTCTGTAAAATTCGACTCCTTATATTTTGTATTAAGTTTGGCATAATTATGTTAAATTTTTTTAAAAAAAATTATAGCAGTTTGAATAGCACTTATTCTAGGAAATGTGATAAAATATAATAATACATCACTTATTTGACATTATTAAAAATCTTTTTAGTATTGGCATTATTATGTGATAAAATGATTGCCTAAATAAATGGAATAATTTTATGAGAAGCAACCAATAAAAACTAATTCACAATAAAAAAATTTTAATTAATTAATTATAAACTTGGAGTTTATATTAGTGTAGTGAGTACTAAACATTGGGATATAAATTAATTATTAATAAGAAAAAAAAAGAAATAGTAGTTAAAACTTGTGGGCCTGATGAAGATAGGCAGGTCCAGTTCCAAAGTTGGTTAAGTTAGGAGAACTAAAATGAAGAGTTACCTTTCACCAATTTAGTCCCAAAAAACCATCATACATATTTTATCTACTTACCTTATCTTTCTAAACATCACCAAAATTTGGACACGTAGTTTGAGTTGTCACAGCACCCAGAAATATATAAATAAAAATAATAAAACATAGGAAAATATTATGTTATGGAGACAAAGACATCTTACCTAGACTAATGTTACATTTTGGTATGTGTATTGTGTCACTCTTGTTTGAAAATTTTGTAAAGTTAAAAGTGACATGAAATGAAACAGTGGTCATTTTTCTTTATGGTTTTGGCTTGTAGTTTATGGATTCAAAGTTTCCAACTTCTTTTTTATCTTCACTCATTCAAATGATTTTTCAAATGTATCACTTTGGATAGATATATAAATGTTATCTTATCTTGAAAAGGTTATTATTATTATTATTATATAAATGTCTTTTTCTTTTTCTTTCCAAAAAAAAATAAAAAAACTAAAAGTTTGATAGTTCATCTTTCGGGTAAGGAAAAACTCTTAACTTTTAAAACATCTGATGATGTCGGTCAAGACATTTCAGTTTTGAATTATTAAAGAGATAGAGTATGTTATGGTCACTTGTCACATAATTGTTTTATTTAGTTTTTTATTTTTCATTTAAATATTTACATTACTCTCTACCGAAATTGGTTAACATATTAAGAAATGTTATCTACTAAATTAGAAAGAAAATCCCTTTTAAAAAAAAAACATTAGAATGAAAATTTGATGAGTGATGGGATAAAGAGTGGAGAAAGAACTGTTTCCTTTGTTTAGTTACACACGCAATTTAAAGTTATGAAGAGTTGTAATAATGATTTTGCTGGATATTTTATGAAGTATTAATTGTTTATTACTTCAATAGAGGAGAAATTTGAAGTTCAAACTTCAAATAGATAAGATCAATTGCCAAGTAGAAACCCTCCTCTATTTTTTGTAGATCACTATTTACATCCTACACATGATCAAATCTAGATACATGCCAAAACTAAAAATATACATCCTAGTAAATACTAAATACACCCTATTTCATAAGTTAAAACTTAACTTTATTATTATTATTATTATTATTATTATTATTATTATTATTATTTTGAAATGAAACTTAACTTTATTATTAATTACATTTTATACCTACACACTTATTGATATGTGTTTGGTAAAAATTAAGGGTGGGTAATGAAATAAAAATGAATTTATTTTTTTGATTGTATTTTAAAGTATGGAAATTTTATTCTAATTAATTAGTATTTTTACTTTTTTAGTAGAATAACTATTCTATTGAAAAATTAATAAAGGAAAATATGTTAATAATTATTTTTAGAATAAATAGATATTTCACTCTTTGAACTTTGGCAAGAAAAAAAAATTATGTCCCTGAATTATTAGTTACATTAAATATTGCTCCTCAACTTTGAACATTAGTAAAATATGATATTTTCATAAAATAATTAGCACTTTACTCTCCAAATTATAGTAATGTTGTCTCTCGAACTTTTACTATTGCCAAATCATACTACTTTTATTTAACAAAAAATTGAATGGTACTATGATAATGATAAAAATTTAAGAAAAAAATATTAAATTAGTTATTCTTAAGAGTTAAAATTGTTAATTATTTAATAAAAGTCTAATAAAATCTAACAAAAATATCTTAATCATTAACGTTTAAAATTGAAAGAAAATATTTAATATTGTTAATAATTGGAAGAGTACGATCTTCAATGAAAAAGTTTAGGATTCAAAATACTAATTTATTTGTTTTTTATGTATTTATTTAATTTTATTCTTATTCTTTAAGGTAAATATCATTTTGGATAATGTGTTTTGCAAAAATTAATAATTATACCTTCTGTTTTGTTAAATGACAAAATGGACCCTGAATTTTCCAAAATAGTAAAAATAGGACCATGAGCTTAATTTTTAACAACTTTTTTTTAATATAACCAACTTGAAGACAATTCCTAACACGAACAGGTACAATTATGTAAATAGTTTTGTCATTAAACTTTTAGATCGGATTATTATTAAATTTTATTTTGACAAAAAATCAGTTCATGATCCTATTTGTACTATTTTAGAAAATATAAGGTCTATTTTATTATTTAACAAAATAGAAGGTCCAATTAATAACTTTTGCAAAATACAAGATTCAAAATGATATTTACCCTATTCTTTATAGTAATATTTTATGTCTTTGGCAATCAAATAAGTGAATGACTTCTCTCCAAAAAAAAAAAAAAAAAGAGTGAATGAGTGTGAAAATATTATCCAAACTTCCTCATAAAGTGAGCCTTATCCATTATCAATATTATTATTGGGGATGATATTTATGGTTTTTTTCATAAATACTAGGTGAGACTAATAAGTGTAATGCAGTCACCTAATTCTCTTTGTTCCGTTTCATTAATATTTATGTTAGGTTAATTTTTATTTCATAAAAAATTATATAATTAAAATTTATATCTTAATTAAAGTATATATTATAAAATATATATTTTTTATTATATCAAAAATTCAAAAGTAAAGATAAACTTTTAAAGAGGGTATTATAGATTATTTAAACATTGTTTCATATAATACTGTAACTTATTTTAAATTTTTTAAAATTTTATAAAATATCTTAAATAACTACAACATACAACATGAAAAAAAAAAATAGACTAAAATATTCCCTTGAATGTCGAAACAGTAAAGGATGGACCGTAGAAACTTCCTACGATATAAAGTACTTTTAAATTTTCAACCAATAATCATTTAAAAAATTAAAAAAAAAATAACTTAGAGAAAATCTGTAATACACCTTCTTAAAGAGATGTTCTTGTCCATGAGACTTTTTTAGTCTATTTTTTCATGATCGTATATGTTGCAATTATTTAAGATAATTTGTAAATTTTTAAAATTTTTTTTTAATTATTTGCATAAGGTTTAAAGAGTTGCTTACCACACGTATACGAAAAAACATCACGTGTGTAAAAAAAATATTTAAATTTTATTTTTGAAATTATAAAATATTCAGAATTTTCTCAAATTTACAACTAGTCATAGATAACTACAAAAAAAATTAAAAAAAAATAAACTCTTCATTATGTCAAAATCTGAAACATACTTATTTTTCCCTCTACAATCACATTCTTAAGCTTAATATTAGCGGAAGAAATATAAATTAAACATTCATGTTCTAATATTTCATATAGGCTTTGGTCACAAAAAACTTAAGGTAAAATCGTAATCTTAAGCGGTATTAAAAAAATAGTATTTTTTTAAAATAATTTTTTCCAAAGTAATTTAAAATAAAATTATTATTTTGCAAAAAATTATCAATAAAGTGAAATTAATTTTTCACTCATTACTCTTTTGATGGATATGGATTTTTTTACAACATCCAATTTTGTAAGAGGTCTAATGCTTTAAAATGTATTTTTTTTTTTTTTTGAAAAAAAGTTAGTTTAATCGTGAGGAACAAAATAAATGTGTAATGAGAGTATAACTTTGTATAGTTGTAACTTTAATTCTAGAACCGATCTAATTATAAGTGTCAGTGGATATAGAACCAATTCAATCCAATATTAAATAGATGTTGGATCGATTGAATGATTGAAATTAATTGGATTATATCGGATAATAAAACCTATCATTTTAGATTTAGATATAATTGGTCTGGATCTAAATAAATTTAAAAATATTTAATGTGGTCCACTTAACACCTATAATCACACTATTACCACACTTAGATATACAAGTAAATAACTATAATATATAATTATAGATAAATAATATACTATAAATGGAACTTGAATTTTCCAACATTTTGGATCATGTGTTTTGCAAAAATTAATAATTATACCTTCTGTTTTGTTAAATGACAAAATGGACCCTGAATTTTCCAACATAGTAAAAATAGAACCATGAGCTTAATTTTTAACAACTTTTTTTTTAATATAACCAACTTGAAGACAATTCCTAACACGAACAGGTACAATTATGTAAACAGTTTTGTCATTAAACTTTTAGATCGGATTATTATTAAATTTTATTTTGACAAAAAATCAGTTCATGATCCTATTTGTACCATTTTAGAAAATACAAGGTTTATTTTATTATTTAACAAAATAGAAGGTCCAATTAATAACTTTTGCAAAACACAAGATGTTAGAAAAATTAATAATAAACCCAAGATCTATTTGTATATAACATAAAACACAATAGTAATATATAATAATTAGGTATGTGTACCTGATTGATCCATAGCAATTATCTCTGTTTGATCCACAACAGTTACTCCAATTTGATAGTGCAATACTATCAACTAAGTCTTCCTCCCTAGATCTCTAAATCAGAAGCAGTTTATTTATCTGATTATCAAAAGGTATACAATTGTGATGAGACAATATGTATTTATAGAGTTAGGGAGGGGACTTAGCTACAAAACCCTAGTTGGGTTGGGCCTGCTCATCAAAGGCTTCAGTCAACTAGAAAAGCCCACACTTCTACTTCACCTAGACTTTACACAAAGATGCTAAGCCCATGAACAAGTGATCACCAACAATATGGACTAACAAAGCAAAGAACTGTCAAATCAACCCAAGTTTTAATAAAACCAATAAAATTTAATGTAAGCCCAAATAAAAAGTCTAACATTCTCCCACTTGGGCTACATTAATTTTAATACATATATATTATATATCAAAATAATTTTGTTTGAAAACGACTCATGGGTTGAACAACAAGAAAACATTTGTGGCCACTTTAAAAAATGATAGTTCTCTGATAGCATCTCAACATACCGGTCCAATTTAACCTTTGATAATGAACTATGACAGTCATATTGTTTTTAACTCAACAAAAGACATTCATAATCACAAATACCAAAGTATTAAATCGACATGGTCAATAAGTCTAGTAGTGTGGTAAGGAATTATGTTCAACATGTGATCAATTTAAAATAACATAATATCCTTATCAGTCCTCAATTTCACTGATACCGTGATGCTTAATAAATAAGCCAGTGAAATTCATAATACACCACTTAAAATAAGTAAGTGTCACTAAACTTGCTTAAAAAATTAAGCCAACAAAATATCATTGTCATTTAGTAAATATACTTAAAATACAATGATCACAACAAGATATGAACTACATGCTTTCAATTCAATTATTCTCGAGAATATAACAAAGCCTAACTGAAAGCATAAACATCCAATAATCAAAAAATATTGGCCCACAAATTAGTTCATAACATCAACAAGTAAATTACATATAAATGTAATCTCAAAAGATAAAACAAGAAACTCCCACTAACCCAAAGGAACAAAAGATTATAAAATGCTCATATTAAAAACATATTTATCAAACAATATGACACTTAATCCTTTGGTTAGAGGATCTGCAAACATCAACTTCGTCTTTCAGTATTCTATCACAATGTCTCCTTTCTTAACCAAGTCTCTAATAGTGAGATACTTTATTTCCTTATATTTGAAAGCACTACTAATCTTATTATTCTTTGAAAAGAAAACAACAATATTATTATCACAATAGATTAGTATAGGAGAGGAAATAGGATCAACTAGTCGTATCTCTAAAATCAAATTCTTTAACCATAAAGCTTGCAAAGATGCCCCATAACATACGACAAATTCAACATATATAGTAGATGATATGATTAAAGTCTATTTAACACTTTTTCTAAGAAATAGCAGCACCAACAAAAGTGAAAATATAGCCAGAAGTTGACTTTAAATCATCTACACAACCACCAAATTTAAATGTGAATAACTAACAACTTGAAAATTGTCGACATGCTTATACACAAGCATAAAACTCTTCGGTCTTTGCAAATATCTCAAAACTTTCTTAGCTGCAACCCAATGATCATGGCCAGGATCAGATAAATATCTCCTAAGAACATCGACCGTGAAAGCAATATCAGGTCTAGTGCAAACCTAAGCATACATCAAACTCCCTACTGCACTTGCATATGGGATATTCTTCATTGATCCTCTTTTTAAGTCATTCTTAGGACAATGTTGCTTAGTAAATTTGTCCCTTTCAGAATAGGAACGAAAGCAGCTTTACACAAATCCATGTTATACCTTTTGAGCACACGATTAATGTAAGCTTCTTGAGATAAGCCAAGAACTTTTCGATTTCTATCACGATGGATCTCAATCCCCAAAACATAGGATGCCTCTCCAAGATCTTTTATATCAAAATTGGAAGACAGAAAATTTTTGGTCTCATTTAGTAATGACAAATCACTGCTGGCAAGTAAAATATCGTCCACATAAAGAACAAGAAAAATATAACGACTCCCACTGATCTTTATATAAATACACTGATCAAACTTGTTCTCTACAAAACCAAACGATGTCACAACCTTGTCAAACTTCAAGTACCACTGGCGAGATGCCTGTTTGAGACCATAAATGGATCGTTTTAACTTGCCAACCAAGTGTTCCTTTCCATTCTCCTTGTAGCCTTCAGGTTGAGACATATAGACTTCCTCATTCAATTCTCCATTCAGAAAAGCAGTTTTAACATCCATTTGATGCAACTCTAAATCAAAATGCGGAACTAAGGCCATAATAATTCTGAATGAATCTTTAGTGGAAACCGGTGAGAAAGTCTCAGTGTAATCAATACCTTCTCTTTGAGTAAAGCCTTTAGCCACTAAGCGCGCTTTAAACCTTTCAATCTGTCCCTTTTAGCCTTTAAAATCAACTTACAACCTATTGGGTTTAAACCATCAGGTAATAAAACTAGCTCCCATACACCATTTTTGTTCATGGAGTCGATCTCATCATCCGTAGCTGCTAACCATTTTGAAGATTGTGGACTATTAAGTGCTTCACTAAAAATGACAGGATCCACAAAATGATCAATATCATATTCTCCTTCTCCAAGATAAACAAAATTATCATGACACTTTGTTGACTTCTTTTGTCTCTGAGATCTTCTTAGAGGAGGTACTTCTGGAATAACTTCTCTTTGTTGATCATTATTTTGAATAACATCTTCCACAACTGGAATTTCTTCAATAACAGGATTCTCATTAACAATAGGAGCTTCATCATTAATAGGCCCTTCATCAATAATAGGACCTTCATCATCTTTGATATCGGGAGCAATGTATTCATCAACAATGGGAGCATTACCAACTGGAGTAGGATTGAGACTACTATTATCATCTCTTGAAAATGACATAGGAATAAAAATTCCTTTAGATGACTCTCCCATTTCAAGAGATGGTGAATGAATATTTTCAGCAACATCAAAAATTTAGCAGTCTGAGATTCAACAATTCGCGTACCACGAGTAGGACAGTAAAAGCGATAGCCTTTTGAGCGCATTGGATAACCAATGAAATAAAAGCGATTTGTTCTCGGATCTAACTTTTTCAAATTAGGATCGTAAATCTGTACTTCAGCTGGACAACCCCATACACGAAGATGATTCAGACTAGGCTTCCGCCCAGTCGACAACTCAAAAGGGGTCTTATGAACAGATTTATTGGGAACATGATTTAAAATATAAGTTGCAGTCATAAGTGCTTCACCCCATAAAAACTCTGGAAGATTTGTTCTACTCATCATGCTTCTCACCATATCCATGAGAGTGCGATTTCTCCTTTCAGCAACGCCATTTTGCTCAGGTGAAGCTAACATAGTGTATTGAGAAACTACACTATTTTCGAGAAAATATTCAGCAAAAGGCCTCATGTGTTGTTTAGATTCTATATAACAACCAGAATATTCTCCTCCGCGATCAAAATGAACAAATTTTATGACTCTTCCCAATGATTTCTCAAGAACATTTTGAAAGATTTTGACTTTATCAAAAGCGTTGGATTGTCTTTAATCAGGTAGGTGAGGCCATAAGAAGAGAAAAAAAAACATCGATAAAAGTTATAAAATAGTTGTTTCTGCACAACGTGGTGAAATAAGGTCCACTGATGTCAGTGTGGATAATTTCCAATAAATTGACTTCGGGTTGCAGTCTTCTCTCTTGTTTTAGTCAATATTCCACGAGTACAATCAACACAAGTATCCCGACCAGAAACATCAACAGGAGGAAGAATTTTAGCTAGAAGTAATCGATCAACTCTTTCTTTAGAAATATGACGCGATCTATCGTGCCATAATAATAAGGATGTTATCTTAATATAAGATTTCATACCCACAATATTCACAATATTGAAAAAGGAATCTAAGGAAGTCAATGATAATTTGAAAAGAATATCAGAGTAAAAACAGTTTGCATAATGTCAACACTATAATTGACAAAACGAAAAGAAAATCATTGTTTAACTAAAAGCGGAAGCGAAACTGAATTACTTTAAAAGTAGGAATCATGAAAGTACTATTCAAAACAATCTGAACACTAAACGGTAATTCAAGAATTAATGTGCCAACATAAATAACGTTAACTCCAATATAAGTGTCCACTTTAAGCTTTGACTCCCTCTCACTTATCTTCTGAGATCCCTTAGCCCCTGGTTGTGGTTGCTTCTTTTCATATTTTCTTTATCCTTTGTTGGGCTTGAGTTGAGAAACAAAGTGAGAAGACTCATTCTTCTCATTTTGTTAGCTTGCTTTGCTTAACTTTATACTGAGAAATAAGGTTACTAACACTTTATATTTTACTATAAGTGTTTAGGTTGTCTTGATAAGGCTGAAAGAGGTAGGAAGTGCATGAAGAACTTGAAGAATAGTGTAAAAGTCGGGAAGAGGAATATTATAATCTTTCAACTTGTACTGAACATTAATAATTTTTAAAATAAAACCTCGCACTCCTTTGATTTATCATACTGAATGGTTGTCATTGCATTCATAAGATGTCCAACTGCAGCGATTTCGCTAGTGTGAAATAGTTTTTCTTTGCTTTGAAATATTCATTAGCATTTGTGGTGTTTGGCAAACCACCAAAAGATGTTCAGGAATCAAACGTTTCATAGCAATGAGACTAAGATGATTTCAATTTTTCCATTGTGCATGAAGAATTTTCTAGGCAACAATGCTGATATTAGTAAGATCAGTAGATTTTTCTTCTCGAAGGCATAAGTCCAAATCTATTATGCCTAAAGTAATTTTCACATCTCGTTTCCATGTCTTAAAGTTGGAAGCATTCACAATTCAGATAAAAACGTTATTGTTGTTCTCAGAAAGGAGACCAAAAAATCCAAAAATTAAAACTTGATCAAACTATATGAGCCAAGCAATTAGAAAATATTGTAGAGTCAACTGGTCATTATAAACTCTCCTTTGGGATGAGAATATAACACACACATGATCTACCTTCATGAAGTTAACAATAAAGAAAAAATACATATCAATTAAGAATTTATTACCTTTGGGCAAATAATTTCTTAAATAATATATATTAATTCAAGCAAAAATAGTAAATAAATATATATATATATATATAAATTATTACCTTTGGGCAAATAATTAAAATATACACATTTAATATTAACTCACTTCATGGAATGTGAACTAATATATGTAAATACTACATTTGGGCAAGTAATTACACATATAGTCAACCAAAAGATATAATATTTTCTTCAACATGTAAAATTTGGTGATAAAACAATCATTGAAAATGAATAATTTTCAACCAAATTTCCAAAAGAGATATATACTTGCTTTTATTATATTGATAATCAAAAAATAAAGTGTCCACCATAACACATTATTTTTGTATCAAACAATCAAGTTTTATAACTTTAGAACAACAAATAATCAAAAGATGTGAATATAAGAAAATTGGTGGAGACTACATAGTCAAGATAAATCAAATAAGAGAGTGATTATGTCATATGGAACAAGAAGAAACTCAAAAAATTTTCTATGATCGACAGATTTCGAAAAATCATCAAAAATTATTTTTAATAATTTTTTAACTACATAATTATCATTATAATAATAATAATTATTAAACGGAGTCAAAAAATTAATTAAAAATCATAGAAAAATCAAAAATTTAATTTTAAGCACGCTGAAAAAAAAAACGTCGAAAAACGACATTCCAGGAGGCCTCACGCGCCCCCACGTGCCTCCTGCGCGAGTGGGCGTTGCTGCTGGGAGTCATCTTCAAGCTCCAGCGGGTCTGAAATACGGGTCACGTGACCCGGTTCGGCCCAGTCGGGTCTGGACGAATTCTGGCCAAAAAACTCGACGAAAACACTCGATTTTTGATGGGTTTGATTCGGGATTGGATTTCTATTCAATCTACACTACTTATTTTCGAGTATTAAAGGCTAAATATCTAGATCTCATGGCAAAAACAATCCGAAAAATTAAGAACAAATAACAATCCGATTTTACCATGTGTGTTATCCAATTCGAAAAATTAAACGGGTAGAAACATTGTAAATTAGTTGGTAATGAGATTTGCACCATCAATTTCAGTGTATAACCTATAGAATCAAAAATTCCAAATTCAATTTCATAAAGAAAATATATAAACCCTAAAAGTTGAATCTTAAAATTCTCCTAAATCACTCAATAATTTTATGCAAATAATATATCAAAAGAAAGAGAATTTAATGAGGAATAAAACCCCTAAACTTTTAAGATTGAAAAACAAAAAATTCAACATAAAATAATAACGAAATTAATATGTAATTGAAGAAAATTAACATATACAAATTAATTATACTAATTATAGGTTCTAAATCATATACAATTGGCAATCTGATACCACATGTTAGAAAAATTAATAATAAACCCAAGATCTATTTGTATATAACATAGAACACAATAGTAATATATAATAATTAGGTATGTGTACCTGATTGATCAATAGCAATTATCTTTGATCCAATTACTTCAATTTGATAGTGCAATACTATTGCCAAATCATACTACTTTTATTTAACAAAAAATTGAATGGTACTATGATAATGATAAAAATTTAAGAAAAAAATATTAAATTAGTTATTCTTAAGAGTTAAAATTGTTAATTATTTAATAAAAGTCTAATAAAATCTAACAAAAATATCTTAATCATTAACGTTTAAAATTGAAAGAAAATATTTAATATTGTTAATAATTGGAAGAGTACGATCTTCAATGAAAAAGTTTAGGATTCAAAATACTAAGTGCATGTTTGGCATCATAACTAAAAAACTATTTTTTGTTTTTAAAAACAGAAAATTAGTTTTAAAAACAATTTGGCTTGTTTGGCCTTGTTTTTTTAAAAACAGTTTTCAGAAAACAAAGTTACAAAAAACAAGAATTTTGAGAACAACAAAATGTTGTTTTCTATTTTAAAAACCAATTCACTTTTGGTCAATATTGTTTTTAAAAATCACTAACCAAACGTGACTTGTGTTTTAAAAACTTTAAAAACTATTTTTTGTTTTCATTTCTAAAAACAATTTTTTAAAACAAAAAAATAGAAAACAATACCAAACATGCTCTAATTTATTTGTTTTTTTATGTATTTATTTAATTTTATTCTTATTCTTTAAGGTAAATATCATTTTGGATCATGTGTGTGACAGTCAGTAGTCCCGTGATCCGTAAGGGGAAATACCGGGTAAGCTGTGCAATCCCACACCGCCTGGGGAAGGTCAAGTGGGATGATTCTAAGACTGTGTAGGTATGGGACTACACAGTTGAAGAGAGCTTAAATGGATTGATTGGTACTACCTATGTCAACAAGGTGCATCTTGTTTTTCGGTAGCCCATCACGAAAGAACTCCACAGTTAAGCGTGCTTGACCTGGGAGCAATTTCAGGATGGGTGACCTCCTGGGAAGTTTTCCCAGGAAGCGTGCGAGTGAGGACAAAGCACGCTGGAAACACTCGTGTTGGTCTGTAGGGTCAGTCATCGATCCAGGAAGCAGCCAGAGTGACGTACTCGTGTATAAGAGCCATTCATTCCGTGGGTGTAAGGGCCCAATGGAGGCTTGAAGCGGGGACGTTACAAATGGTATCAGAGCCTTGACCCAGCCGGAAGTGTGGTCGACGAGGACGTCGGACCCCGTAAGGGGGGGTGATTGTGACAGTCAGTAGTCCCGTGATCCGTAAGGGGAAATACCGGGTAAGCTGTGCAATCCCACACCGCCTGGGGAAGGTCAAGTGGGATGATTCTAAGACTGTGTAGGTATGGGACTACACAGTTGAAGAGAGCTTAAATGGATTGATTGGTACTACCTATGTCAACAAGGTGCATCTTGTTTTTCGGTAGCCCATCACGAAAGAACTCCACAGTTAAGCGTGCTTGACCTGGGAGCAATTTCAGGATGGGTGATCTCCTGGGAAGTTTTCCCAGGAAGCGTGCGAGTGAGGACAAAGCACGCTGGAAACACTCGTGTTGGTCTGTAGGGTCAGTCATCGATCCAGGAAGCAGCCAGAGTGACGTACTCGTGTATAAGAGCCATTCATTCCGTGGGTGTAAGGGCCCAATGGAGGCTTGAAGCGGGGACGTTACAATGTGTTTTGCAAAAATTAATAATTATACCTTCTGTTTTGTTAAATGACAAAATGGACCCTGAATTTTCCAAAATAGTAAAAATAGGACCATGAGCTTAATTTTTAACAACTTTTTTTTAATATAACCAACTTGAAGACAATTCCTAACACGAACATGTACAATTATGTAAACAGTTTTGTCATTAAACTTTTAGATCGGATTATTATTAAATTTTATTTTGACAAAAAATTAGTTCATGAACTTTTGCAAAACACAAGATTCAAAATGATATTTACCCTATTCTTTATAGTAATATTTTATGTTTTTGGCAATCAAATAAGTGAATGACTTCTCTCCAAAAAAAAAAAAAAAAAAAAGTGAATGAGTGTGAAAATATTATCCAAACTTCCTCATAAAGTGAGCCTTATCCATTATCAATATTATTATTGGGGATGATATTTATGGTTTTTTTCATAAATACTAGGTGAGACTAATAAGTGTAATGCAGTCACCTAATTCTCTTTGTTCCGTTTCATTAATATTTATGTTAGGTTAATTTTTATTTCATAAAAAATTATATAATTTAAAATTTATATCTTAATTAAAGTATATATTATAAAATATATATTTTTTATTATATCAAAAATTCAAAAGTAAAGATAAACTTTTAAAGAAGGTATTATAGATTATTTAAACATTGTTTCATAACACTGTAAATTATTTTAAATTTTTTAAAATTTTATAAAAAATCTTAAATAACTACAACATACAACATGAAAAAAAAATAGACTAAAATATTCCCTTGAATGTCGAAACAGTAAAGGATGGACCGTAGAAACTTCCTACGATATAAAGTACTTTCAAATTTTCAACCAATAATCATTTAAAAAATTAAAAAAAAAATAACTTAGAGAAAATTTGTAATACACTTTCCTAAAGAGATGTTCTTGTCCATGAGACTTTTTTAGTCTATTTTTTCATGATCGTATATGTTGCAATTATTTAAGATAATTTGTAAATTTTTAAATTTTTTTTTTAATTATTTGCATAAGGTTTAAAGTGCTGCTTACCACACGTATACGAAAAAACATCACGTGTGTAAAAAAAATATTTAGATTTTATTTTTGAAATTATAAAATATTCAGAATTTTTTCAAATTTACAACTAGTCATAGATAACTACAAAAAATATTAAAAAAATAAACTCTTCATTATGTCAAAATCTGAAACATACTTATTTTTCCCTCTACAATCACATTCTTAAGCTTAATATTAGCGGAAGAAATATAAATTAAACATTCATGTTCTAATATTTCATATAGGCTTTGGTCACAAAAAACTTAAGGTAAAATCGTAATCTTAAGCGGTATTAAAAAAATAGTATTTTTTTAAAATAATTTTTTTCAAAGTAATTTAAACTAAAATTATTATTTTGCAAAAAATTATCAATAAAGTGAAATTAATTTTTCACTCATTACTCTTTTGATGGATATGGATTTTTTTACAACATCCAATTTTGTAAGAGGTCTAATGCTTTAAAATGTATTTTTTTTTTTTTTTGAAAAAAAGTTAGTTTAATCGTGAGGAACAAAATAAATGTGTAATGAGAGTATAACTTTGTATAGTTGTAACTTTAATTCTAGAATCGATCTAATTATAAGTGTCAGTGGATATAGAACCAATTCAATCCAATATTAAATAGATGTTGGATCGATTGAATGATTGAAATTAATTGGATTATATCGGATAATAAAACCTATCATTTCAGATATAATTGGTCTGGATCTGAATAAATTTAAAAATATTTGATGTGGTCCACTTAACACCTATAATCACACTATTACCACACTTAGATATACAAGTAAATAACTATAATATATAATTATAGATAAATAATATACTATAAATATAAGAATAATTTACGCCAGGAGACGTTATTTTGTTTTTTTTTGCGAAAATGGCCCTATATTATTTAATCCTATTTTATACCGTTATTAAGTTTAAAAATAGATGTCTCGTATACCGTTCTTTTTGTTCCATATTTTATGCGTGTATTACACGATTGATTATAGGCTTTGAGCGATATTTTAGCTTTATTTGAAAAGCTACTTTTTTTTTCTCTCTCTCTCTCTCAAACGATAACTTTCCCTTCTCTCAGTCCATTTTTTCTTTCTCTTTCTCTCTCTTTCTCTAGCTCTGACTACTTTTCTAGTCACTAGCTAAGGTGGTTTGTGAAGTGAGTTTCTCTCTCCAACTCACAGTCTATATATTGTGATATGAGCTAGCAAGATCATAATCTTTTCTTCTTTCTTTTTGGTTTTTCTTTCATTTTCTCTGTTACTTATACTCTAGCTTGTGTTTTGGGTTAGAGTTGATTTTAGGGTTTTGCATTTGTAAATAGTTGTTAAACGTGTTGCAATGGCAATTACTAGTTTAGTGCTTTTTTTTTTTTTTTTTTTCATATATGTATATTTTAGATATTTATATCATCGTATATGTATGATGTGTAGTTACTAATGTAATTACTTCTTTTTAAAAATTATGTAAAAAATTGCTTCTATCTTGGTTATTATTTTTTATACAGAAATATATATATGTTTTCCATATTTCAAAATATATATTGAAATTGTTAAAAAAAAATAATGTCAATGTATCTTAAACAATAAAAAATATAATATAACCTAAATATTAAAAAAAAAATTATAGTTTCAAAGTTAACTAATCAAAATAAGTAACTAGAAGTGTATGAGATAAAAATTATCTTAAAATATATATATTTTTTAATAAAAAATAACTAATTGATATATTATTTACATCAAAAGCAACCAAAAGGTTAATATATGTTTATCACATATTAAAAAGTTATTTTATTATTTATATATGTGTAAAATTTTGAAATAATTTTTTTACTAGAAAAGTAACCAATTGATATCTTATTCAGATCAAAAGCAATTAAATGGTTACTTTTTTTAAAACTGCCAAAAAGCGAAAATTTTTGGAAACCGAGATTTTTCTAGCCTTTTCTATTTTCGGTATTTGTTTTGAATTTTGGTATGCATGCTGACGTGGCACATCGGTATTCGTGCAAATAATTTTCTTAAAGGTATTTTTATAAATAAAATTAATTTTAAGTATAATATTGAAAATCTCCCTAAATATAATATATAATATGGGTAAAATATTAATATACTATAAATATAATATGAATAAAATGTATACTATAAATATAATACAAGTAAAATGATAATATAAATTTGACAAAAGAATATTGTATATACATTAGTATTGCACATTTGTTAAATAATTTTTGGCAAAAAATATATTTTTTACTAATAAAAAAAAGTTACATGATTTTAATGTAAGCAAAATGAATTGAGTATAAGACAAGACGCAAATTTTATACTTATAATAATATAACTTTTTATAATTTTATAAAGGGCAAAATAGGTACACTAAAATTTGACTTTTAAGGTTTTAAATATAGAGTATATTTGTCATTACAAATAATACACTTTTATGAATTGAGCCGTAAGAATGATAAGACAAAAATCAAATTTTAAGCTTATAATAATGTAATTTTTTATAATTTTGTAAAGTGCAAAAAGGATATACTAAAATTTAACTTTCAAATGTACAAGATATAGAATATATTTTTTATTACTAATAATACACTAATTAATTTAAATGATATATGTGTCATTTAAATGAAAAAAAAGTTACATGGTTATAGTGTAAGCAAAATGACTTGAGCTAATTGATAGGGATAATAAGACAAAAATTAAATTTTATACTTATAATAATATAAATTTTTATAATTTTGTAAAGGACAAAAAAAGATAGAATAATTTTCTATTATATGTTTAAAATAAATTTATTTACTGAAAATATGCTCATATTTTGCATCATGCAAAATATACTTATACAATTTTTTCATCTAATTTTACCCCTAAACAAATAAAACACCAAAGATCCCATCTCTCTCTCTCTCTCTCTCTCTCTCTCTCTCTCTCTCTCTCTCTCTCTCTCTCTCTCTCTCTCTCTCTAGGATACTCACACCACACACTCTACCAATCGGACCTCCCATCGTCGGAGCTAGTGTTGTTCGGCAGCTTTACATTATGGAAACTTGAAACCAAAGCTCTAAGAAAGAAATTCCTTCAAAAAATAATGGGTATGCTATTTCTTTAGTAATTATTGGTTGATTTAGTTGTATTTATGTTGATATGAATACATCTATACATATCCTTATTTTTATGTACCATTTTTGTCAAGAAAACACGAAATGCAGCGATTCTGCGTTTTCTTGGTTGTTTTGTGAGTTTAGCGATATTTTACGATGTTATTAGCGACATTTAGAGATAAAAGAATGGGTGTGAGCTTAGGATGAAGTTTAGCGATTTGTAGCGATGTATGTCGCGACATACTGTAATTTTGTGTCATGTTGACGATTTTTTCAATTTTGTCGATATTGTTTAAGATGTTTGTCGATATATTTAGACGTAGTGTCTGGGCCAGTCCCAAATTACATTTATCGACAAGAAGCGATGTGTCGCGATACAGTTGTCGATAATTTCCACGATAAATGGTGATGCTTTTCGCGATATTTCACGACATATTTTTTATCTGAAGTAATTTTTTTGTCATTTTTGTTTGCAGATTCAACTGTGTTTGTGGTTGTACTGTATGATGGGGCTTGGGCAGTTGAAGGTTTCAACTGGTGATTCAATAACTCAAAAAGTAAGATGTTAATGTTTGAGGTTGACACTACTTTGCAAAAGATGCATGAAACTTTGTATGAAGTGTTGGATATAGACCCTCTTCTGTATGAACTGAAAATAGAGGTGTGTTTACATGAAAGACAATATGATACCGTCGGAAGTTTTAGTGAAAGATAGTCAAGTAAGAATGTTCTTAAGAATAAAGGCAAAAATGAGTGTGGAGAACTTGCTGCCACTGTTTGTCACTAGGTTAAAAGGCATGCGACTTTGGGGCCTACTCCACCAACTGTCCCCCCAAGAAGTGTTGTTGAGAGTTTTGTCCCAGAAATAGATCCAGCGGTAGGTTTGAATGAGCAGGCCCCTACTAATATAGATGAGGATAGGGTTGACAATGTATTTGACCAGTTTGATGAGTTTGATGGTCCCTTTTACAACAATAATCCTATGGTAGATTTGAACGAGGATGGTGATGCGGAGTTGCAAGTTGATGAAGCTATAGAGGTACCTACTTTGAGGTTAGAATTACCTCCACTACCTCCACCACCTCCAAGGGACCAAAGGAAAGAGCAAGAAAGAAGAACCCCTCGTAGTGAAAATCACCAAACACCAGGCACCAGTAGTAGCCGGCCAGGTCCTCCTCGTAGTAATGTACCATCTACTTTTGAAGTTTGTACAAAATTCAAACCTATTGTGTGGACAAAGGAAGACATAGAGGAAAATAATACTTATACAACTTCTCTTACTAGTACACATTCAGGGGAAATACATGTTGGCAAGTTGTACACAAATAAGACTGAATTGAAAAATATAGTGGGAAGGTTTGCATTGAAAATGAATTTTGAGTTCATGGTGAAGAGGTCTGGGATCGATGTTTCTTATGCAACTTGCTAGGGATTCAAATTGAAAATAGAGAGTGTGGGGGAGGAAGAGGGCACGTTGTGACATGTTTGAGGTCACTATATTTCACAACGAACACACATGTAGCCTGGATTCTAGACATGCTGATCACCGTAAAGCAGCATCGTGGGTTGTTAGCCACCTTATTAAGAACAAGTTCAAATCAGATGGAACTAAGTACAAGGCAAAATACATACAAAGGGATATGTTTCAGGATTATGGCATCAAGATGAGTTATGAGAAGACTTGGAGGTGTTGGGAGAAGGCACTTATGTATGTGAGGGGTACACCAGCAGAAGCTTATAGTCTGTTACCTGGTTACTTTTACATGCTAGAACAGAAGAATTCGGGTACTATTACAGACATTGTCATAGAGGACAATAGGTTCAAGTACCGTTTCTGGTCACTAGATGCATGTAGGATGGGATTTAAGTTTTATCGTCCTGTGATTAGTATCGACGGTACGTTCTTGAAGACAAGGTATGGGGCCACAATGCTAGTTGCTATAGTGTACGATGCAAACAACCAATTTTTTCCGATTGCCTTTGCAATTTTTGACAGTGAGAATCATGACTCTTGGAAATATTTCTTGTAGAAGTTAAGGGAAGCGATTGGGGAGGTTGAAAACTTAGTGTTTGTATCAGATAGGCATCAAAGTATCGAATATGCTATCGAGGTTATTTTCCGAAGCATGCCACTATGCATGCTATAAACATATTTCTATGAATGTCATTCACAAGTTCAAGACTTATGTATGTAACACAAAAATAAGGCTCGCCGCTTACGAATGGTCGAAGAGAGAATGTGATAGACATTTACAGGCTTCGATAGATGGATCTTGTCATCGTTGTTTATGTTGAGAGTATAGGATTAGAAAAGTGGGCTCATCCTTATTGTCCAGGAGATAGGTACAACATAATGACAAACAACGCTGCTGAAAGCTCAACAACGTGACATAAGACTTCCAAAATTATCCAATAACTACTCTAGTTGAGTTCATAAGTTCATTTTTTTTCTCTCTCCTCAAATTAAAAATATAAATGTGATATTAATTAAAAAAAAAAACTACTTATTTTTCATAGCATAAGAAATAAAAAAAAAAAATAGGAATGATGTGACGAATTGATTATTTCTTTCAAATAACATTAAAAGTAATATTAAATTAAATTTATATTTTACTAATAAAATATTATTTTTTGTTACCAACAACCAATGACATTACTTTTTTTTTTTTGAAAGCACCAATAACATTACTTTTTGTAACGCCCTGTTCAACAGGGACGCCACGTGTGTGCACTTTATTTAAAATACCAATAATTATATAAGATGTAATTATACTAAAAGTGTGGGTAATTAAATTTTTGATAGTTAAAACTCAACCTTTAAACTGTTCAACAAAAGATAAGTAACATGATTTATGGGGTCCCCCAGTTTTCAAAATATTTACAAACTGGTTTCAATGTATTTTACAACATAAGCTTTATATTTTCCAAAATACAATCAAAATAGAGCATCCTGTAAACTGGGCTGCCTACGGCTGGTATGTACATTGCTGCTGCGACCATAACTCATGGTTGTTCGACTTTAGCCTTTCCTTTACCTGCACCATAAAGCACCAGTGAGTCACAGAGACTCAGCAAGAAAGTGATCAAAACAATAATTGAAAGAAAATGATTATCAACTTAATCTCATGCCATTATGCATACTCACTATTTGATAACACTAAGCATTCCCTTAAACATCTCACATTCCTGGTACTTAATAAAGTACCACTTTTTACCACTCGTTACATACGAGCTGAATATGTCACTATCGTTGCCCGATAAAGCAATCGATAAGTAAGAAACCTAACCGCGGTTTCAAGAGTAATTACTCATAACGGTAATAACCGTTTCCAACCCTAGGTCATAACCTAGGCTTAATAAGCTTTAATCAACATCATGATAATAATTAAGGTCACCTCCATTCATTCATCGATTTTTAACCACATACGGTGCTTACCACTTTTCTTACCTTAATTCAGGAGTCAAGAATATGGCCGACCTGGGTGGAAAAACAAGCTAGACAATCCCGGTCCTATGTCACGACAATTTGAAACACAATAAATACCTTAACATAATATTCCGGATTAAAACCCTAATTTAAAACCGATTAGACTTAGCCTTCACCATCTATATAATAATTCAAATAACTCAAAATTATTCAAAGGCAGGTACTAGGTTCAACCCCGAGCTAAACACGGATCAGAGAAAAACCCGAGAATTTTTCCCCGTAGGTCGGCCGTAGGTTCGATACGACGAGAACCAACCGGTCGACCGGTTGCTGCCAGACCAGAAAAATTCTGGTTTTTCTCCTCCAGCTCGAACCAAAACCATTACAGACCTAATTTGCACTTCCAGAACAGTTTAATATACCAAATATAACATATTCAACACATCATTTAATCACAATTCACCATTTAACTCAAAATCAACATCTTACTTGACAATTTGCATAAAAACATCACTTTCAACACCTATTTAATTGAACAGCCCTTAATCTCACTCAATCTTCATTCAAACAAGTTTCAAATCAACCCTAAGAACCTACCCTAACCTCAGTTTATACCCCAGCTCAGGATTAAATGAAAACCTTACCAAAACCTAACTAAACTCAAAGAAATTAATTAAGGGAAGAGTAGATGGATCATACCTTCACTTAGCTAGCTTCTAGGGTTAGGATTAGCTCAAGAAATTGAAGAAAAGAAATGAGTTTTCCTTGGTTTCCAGCTGCCTCAAGAATCGGGAAGAGAGGAAGAAGAAGAAGAGCTTGAAGTTATGTGTTTTTGCTTGCTTTCTTGCCTTGGAAGCAACTTAAATAAGGTTGCTCTCTTTTTTTTTTTTTTTTTTTACTAACAATCAGCCCACCAACAATTGAAAAGTCAAAAAGTCAAAACATAAAAAAGAAAAATGACTAATTTACCCTTAAAAAAAACTTAAACTAAAATTATAACCTAGGGGCATTTTGGTAATTTTTACTAACTCCCCAATCCGACATTCTAATAAAATTCTAACTTAATCCGGGATATTCTCAAAATAATTCTTTCATTTAATGTCGTGACATTGCTAACCACATAGCTAAATTTCCACAATTACCGGGCCCAAAATAACGTATTTCATTAATTAATTGCTCAACAATTACCTAAGTAAGATCATAATCCTACTTCATTTCCCAGGTAATTACATATTTAATAAAATATGTCCATTTAAATATTATTCATTTTCTGGGATATTACAACTATCCCCCACTTATAGGAATTTCGTCCTCGAAATTTACCTGAAAAGCTCGGGATACAACTCCCGCATCTGCGACTCTAATTCCCAAGTCGCTTCTTCAACTTTGCTGTTCCGCGACAACACTTTGACTAGTGGAATAGTCTTGTTTCGCAACACCTTTTCTTTCCTGTCTAAGATGTCTTGGTTGTTCTTCATATGACAGGTCGGTTTGAAGCTCAATGTCTTCATAACTTAAGATATGAGTTGTATCAGATACATATTTCCGAAGCATCGAGACATGAAACACGTTATGAACCCCAGATAAAGCAGGAGGTAGAGCCAACCGATAAGCTACCTGGCCTACTTTCTCAAGAATCTCAAATGGACCAATAAATCTGGGACTCAACTTTCCCTTCTTCCCGAACCTTCGAATTCCCTTCATTGGGGACACCCGAAGAAAAACAAAATCCCCAACTTGGAATTCAACATCTCTACGCTTTGGATCTGCGTAGCTTTTCTGTCTACTTTGGGAAGCAAGCATACGAGCTCGAATCTTCTCAATAGCCTCGCTCGTTCTTTGGACAGCTTCAGGTCCAAGGTACCTACGTTCACCAGCCTCATCCCAGTGAATAGGTGATCGACATTTCCTTCCATAAAGCATCTCATACGGAGCCATGCCAATGGTACTCTGATAACTATTGTTATAAGAAAACTCAATCAGAGGTAAGTACTTGTTCCAAGAACCTTCAAAGTCCATTACACATGCCCTCAACATATCCTCAAGTATCTGGATAGTCCTTTCAGATTGACCATCGGTTTGAGGATGAAAAGGCGTATCTTGAATTTCAACTTAGTACCCATTGCTTGCTGTAAACTTTCCCAGAATTTGGATGTAAATTTTGGATCTCGATCTGAAACTATCGACTTTGGGGCACCATGAAGTCGAACTATCTCCTTAATGTACAAATCAGCATATTGATCCACTGTATACGTTGTCCTCACCGGGAGAAAGTGAGCAGACTTCGTATATCGATCCACTATCACCCAAATAGAATCATAATACCCTACTGTTCTGGGCAATCGTACCACAAAATCCATGGTGATGTCTTCCCATTTCCATTCAGGAATCTTTAGAGGTTGAAGCAAACCTGCCGGCCTTTGATGTTCTGCTTTAATTTGTTGACAAGTTAAACATTTTGACACATATTCAACAATATCCCTCTTCATGCCCGGCCACCAATATAAAGCTTTCACATCATGATACATCTTGGTTGTTCCCGGGTGTAAGGAGTACGGTGTAGTATGAGATTCATCAAGAATCTCTTGTCTGATTTCTTTATCAACCTAAGTACAGATTCTGTTTTTGTATCGCAACAACCCATCAGATAAGCACGAAAAGTCTCTTGCCAATCTAGCCTCTAACTTCTCCTTATGTCCCTGTAGCTCAAGGTCACCTTGTTGGGCTACTCTAATTCTTTCCAATAGATTAGATTGTATGGTGATATTAGCAAGTTTTCCAATTACAAATTCAATTCCCGCTCTCGTCATATCCTCAGCCAACTTTGCTGAGATTTCCTTTAGTTCACAAACTTGCCCTGGTCCTTTCCGACTTAGAGCATCCGCTACCACATTTGCTTTACCAGGGTGGTAGAGAATCTCGCAGTCATAATCTTTGACCAGTTCTAACCATCGTCGTTGCCTCATATTTAAATCCTTCTGAGTGAAAAAGTACTTGAGGCTTTTGTGATCTGTATAAATTTCACACTTTTCACCGTACAGATAGTGACGCCAAACTTTTAGTGCAAAGACAACCGCTGCTAATTCAATATCATGGGTAGGATATCGTTGTTCATACTCCTTCAATTGCCTGGATGCATAAGCAATCACTTTCCCTGACTGCATAAGAACACAACCTAACCCTTGTTTGGACGCATCACAATAAATCACAAACTTTTCGTCACCTTTTGGTAAGGTTAGCACAGGAGCGGTAATCAACCTTTGCTTCAATTCCTGGAAACTACCTTCACACTTGTCAGTCCAAACAAACTTACAATTCTTTCGGGTCAACTCAGTTAAAGGCGTAGAAATCTTTGCAAAGCCCTCAACAAATCTCCGGTAATACCACTGCTAACCCCAGAAACTTCTAACTTCGATTCTTGACTTAGGTCGAGGCCGATCACGAACTGCTTCAATCTTTACTGGATCCACTAAAATACCATTTTTACTCACCACATGCCCCAAGAAACTCACCTGAGGTAACCAGAATTCACATTTCTTAATCTTGGCATACAACTTATGCTCCCTGAGACGTTGTAATACCATTCGAAGATGTCTTTCGTGAGTCTCTTCCGAGTACGAATAAATTAGAATATCATCGATAAAGACAATAACAAAATCATCCGGAAAATCTTTGAACACTCGGTTCATCAAGTCCATAAATGCTCGGGCATTTGTTAATCCGAAGGACATTACCGGGAATTCATAATGACCATACGGGTCCGAAAAGCTGTCTTGGGAATATCCTCCTCTCGAATCCTCGGTTGGTGATAACCGGATCGAAGATCAATTTTAGAAAAGACAGTTTTACCACCTGTTGATCAAATAAATCATCTATTCTTGGCAGAGGGTACTTGTTCTTCACTGTTAATTTGTTTAACTCCCGATAATCTATACACATTCGTAAAGTTCCATCTTTCTTTTTCACAAACAAAACTGGTGCACCCCAAGGTGAAGTACTAGGTCTAGTAAATTTTAAATCCATCATCCCCTGTAATTGAACTTTTAACTCTTTCAGCTCTGCAGGTGCCATCCTATAGGGAGCTTTCGATACAGGCTCAGCTCCTGGTATTAAATCAATCTCAAAATCAATTTCACGTTTTGGTGGCAACCACAGTAACTCTTAAGGAACACATCCGAAATTCTCGAACCAACTGGAACATGCTCACGGTCCGCTAGTGGTTCCCTGGAAATATCCACAACACTTGCCAAGAAACCAATGCACCCCTCACACAACAAATCCCTTGCCTTAAGGGCTGAAATTAAGGGAATCCGAGATCCTTGCATCTTACCCACAAATACAAAGGGGTCCTCGCCCTCAGGCTGAAAAGTCACCATCTTTCTTTTACAATCAATGGTGGCGTTGTATTTAGCAAGCCAATCCATCCCCAATATAACATCAAAATCCTCCAGATTTAATTCTATCAGATCAACTGATAACTCCCTTCCTTCCACAAACACTGGAAGGGATCGAACCCACCTGCTAGAGATAACCAACTCCCCAGTAGGCAACAAGGTTCCAAAACCTCTAGAAAGCACATCACTAGGTTTATTCAGCTGCTCAATTATTCTACTTGAAATATAAGAATGCGTCGCACCAGAATCAATTAACACAGTCAATAAAGTACCGCAACGAGAAAGGCGACTGTCACAGTAGAAGGACCAGCATCAGCCTCAGCTTGAGTCAGGGCAAACACTCGGGCAGGAGCAGGTGTATCATCCTTCTTTTGCTCTAGCCGTAGCAATTGTGGACAATTTCTCTTCATATGACCCACCATTCCACAGTGGAAACAGGCCCTGGCGACACTCGCCCAGGTGATGCTTTTTACACCTCGGACATTCAGGAAAAGTCCGCCAGTTTTCGTTTCCACTACGACGGAAACCTTGGTTACCCTGGAATCTTTTGTTTGGGCCTGCTGCTGATGATTCACTATGTCTTTTCCTGCGGTCACCAAGATCAGTACCCCTACCCGAACCAGCACCTGCTGTTTGTTTCCATGAATCTCTTCTGGCAATATTTTTCTTTCGTATCTGAGCCTCTGCACCCTCGAAACTAAAGCCAACTCAACTATACGAGCATAAGTTCGGGCAACCCCGGTTGTTTAGAAGCAACAATCACATCCGGGCGATGTGTTCATCCGGCCCGAATAAACTTTGCTTTTCTAGCGGCTTCAATAGCCACCTCATCCGAGGCAAACTTTGCCGATCGATCAAACTTAGTAGCATACTCTGTCACGGTCATACTACCACGAGTTAACCGTATAAACTCTTACGCCTTTCTTTGCCTTAATAGACTCATTATAATACTTCTCAAAAAATAAGGACCGAAAAGTTTCCCAGGTCATATTATTCGGATCATGGCCACGAGATACAATCTCCCACCAAATACGGGCATCATCTCGTAGCATATAGGTAGCACACCTGACCCGGTCATTATCTTCAACTCGCATAAAATCGAAAATGGATGTTATCATACTCATCCATTGCTCCGCTTTGAGTGGATCAGCACCACCCTCAAACACTGGCGGGTTCTGCTTCCTGAACCGTTCATACAATGGTTCTAAACGATTCACTGCATCCGGTGGCACTACTAGAGGTGCCGGAGGATCAGGATTCAGATTTAGAGCGGTGAGCTCGGCTGCTCTCTTAATTCTACGATTTGCTCACCACCGCTGCCGAATAGTTTCTTGCATAGCGGCATATAACTCTTCCCGGTTAGGTGGTGGTAAAGGGTTCTCACCCTCACCAGCAGCCCCGAGCCCAGCTAGCTCGCGGGTACCCCTACCAGTCCGCCTTGGGTGCATAACTATACACCTGCGATCACATTCCAAGTAATAACAATACTGATAAGTATTTCCATATATTATAATTCTTCCCACACCATTCCAATACCAACATAATTCAAATAATCAGGTAATCAGAAAATTAACAAGCTATCTTTTAACTTAAAGCTTACTAAACCATGAGTCGATCAGGTCCTTGCAGCCAATGTACATATCAAACCAGTCTTCAGGATCTAAAAACCTTGGCGCTCTGATACCATGTTGTAACGCCCTGTTCAACAGGGACGCCACGTGTGTGCACTTTATTTAAAATACCAATAATTATATAAGATGTAATTATACTAAAAGTGTGGGTAATTAAATTTTTGATAGTTAAAACTCAACCTTTAAACTGTTTAACAAAAGATAAGTAACATGATTTATGGGGTCCCCCTGTTTTCAAAATATTTACAAACTGGTTTCAATGTATTTTACAACATAAGCTTTATATTTTCCAAAATACAATCAAAATAGAGCATCCTGTAAACTGGGTTGCCTACGGCTGGTATGTACATTGCTGCTGCGACCATAACTCATGGTTGTTCGACTTTAGCCTTTCCTTTACCTGCACCATAAAGCACCAGTGAGTCACAGAGACTCAGCAAGAAAGTGATCAAAACAATAATTGAAAGAAAATGATTATCAACTTAATCTCATGCCATTATGCATACTCACTATTTGATAACACTAAGCATTCCCTTAAACATCTCACATTCCTGGTACTTAATAAAGTACCACTTTTTACCACTCGTTACATACGAGCTGAATATGTCACTATCGTTGCCCGATAAAGCAATCGATAAGTAAGAAACCTAACCGCGGTTTCAAGAGTAATTACTCATAACGGTAATAACCGTTTCCAACCCTAGGTCATAACCTAGGCTTAATAAGCTTTAATCAACATCATGATAATAATTAAGGTCACCTCCATTCATTCATCGATTTTTAACCACATACAGTGCTTACCACTTTTCTTACCTTAATTCAGGAGTCAAGAATATGGCCGACCTAGGTGGAAAAACAAGCTAGACAATCCCGGTCCTATGTCACGACAATTTGAAACACAATAAATACCTTAACATAATATTCCGGATTAAAACCTTAATTTAAAACCGATTAGACTTAGCCTTCACCATCTATATAATAATTCAAATAACTCAAAATTATTCAAAGGCAGGTACTAGGTTCAACCCCGAGCTAAACACGGATCAGAGAAAAACCCGAGAATTTTTCCCCTGCTGTAGGTCGGCCGGTTACGATCTGACGAACCAGCCGATCGGCCAGGTTCTTTGCACATCAGAAAAATTCTGGTTTTTCTCCTCCAGCTCGAACCAAAACCATTACAGACCTAATTTGCACTTCCAGAACAGTTTAATATACCAAATATAACATATTCAACACATCATTTAATCACAATTCACCATTTAACTCAAAATCAACATCTTACTTGACAATTTGCATAAAAACATCACTTTCAACACCTATTTAATTGAACAGCCCTTAATCTCACTCAATCTTCATTCAAACAAGTTTCAAATCAACCCTAAGAACCTACCCTAACCTCAGTTTATACCCCAGCTCAGGATTAAATGAAAACCTTACCAAAACCTAACTAAACTCAAAGAAATTAATTAAGGGAAGAGTAGATGGATCATACCTTCACTTAGCTAGCTTCTAGGGTTAGGATTAGCTCAAGAAATTGAAGAAAAGAAATGAGTTTTCCTTGGTTTCCAGCTGCCTCAAGAATCGGCAAGAGAGGAAGAAGAAGAAGAGCTTGAAGTTATGTGTTTTTGCTTGCTTTCTTGCATTGGAAGCAACTTAAATAAGGTTGCTCTCTTTTTTTTTTTTTTTTACTAACAATCAGCCCACCAACAATTGAAAAGTCAAGAAGTCAAAACATAAAAAAGAAAAATGACTAATTTACCCTTAAAAAAAAACTTAAACTAAAATTATAACCTAGGGGCATTTTGGTAATTTTTACTAACTCCCCAATCCGACATTCTAATAAAATTCTAACTTAATCCGGGATATTCTCAAAATAATTCTTTCATTTAATGTCGTGACATTGCTAACCACATAGCTAAATTTCCACAATTACCGGGCCCAAAATAACGTATTTCATTAATTAATTGCTCAACAATTACCTAAGTAAGATCATAATCCTACTTCATTTCCCAGGTAATTACATATTTAATAAAATATGTCCATTTAAATATTATTTATTTTCTGGGATATTACACTTTTAGTTTGAGATTTTATTCTTTTTTTTTTCCCTTAAAATGTCTTTTTATTTTACTCTTAAAAAATAATATTTGCTCTTTTTCTAATTATTTTTCAAGTGTGCCACAAAATTATTTATTCTTACAAAAATATTTTAGAGAAAAATATATCACAATAATTTTATTAAAATTTAAATAGAATTAATTTTACACATATAGATACGTATTTTTAACACTCAACACAACTTTTAACTACCCTATGGCTCCTAATCGCTAGAAATTCAAGTGAATAAAAAATATTACCAATGTAAAATATTAAATCAAATTGTACTAAAAGAGTATATGTTTAATATTTCAAGTACATATATTTTTGAGTTGATGTACAAATAATTCGTAATTACTTTTAAGTTTGTTTTATTTTTTTGAGATTATTTATATGTTTTTTAAGTTGTCGCAATTTGTTGATGCCTAATCTATTTTTACGTTAAAGTGTGGTTGTTATCGAGTTGTTTATTTATTTATTTTTAAGTTATTTAACAACAATTAAAAAAAAAAGTATTTTTGAGTTATGTTCAGTTTTTTATGCGTACATATATTTTTGAGTTAATATACAAATATTTTGTAGTTACTTTTAAATTTATTTTATAGATTACTGGTTTTTTATTTCTTGTTGGAGTTGATGCAATTAATGGGGTTGTTTTATGATGTCTATTTAATTTACATGTTACAACAGAGTTGTCATACAGTTGTTTATTTGTTATTATTTAGTTGTTCAATTAATTAGAAGAAAATTAATATATATATATATATAATGTATAAGTTTAGTTTTCATCGTACACATATTAAGATTGTTTTTTTTTTCTTTTGAGTATTTTCAAATATCAAAAAAACTAATGTATTGATTTATATTTTGATTTTCGTATCTATTGAAATATTGTTGTTGTCCAGTAACTTTTTTTTTAGTTTGTTGTTGTTATTTAGTTGCCAAAAAAGAACAATCTAAAAGTCTATTTTTTTTATTATTTTTATTCAAAATAATAATAATGAAAGAAATGATACTATTTAAAAGTATGCTTTTTTTAAATAATATTTATTCAAGCATTTTTTCACAACGTAATACAAATCACATCTAACTCATTTCTAATCCTTAGTTGTTTTATAGTTGTTTCATCTTTTAATTTATTTTGTTGTTGTTGTTTCACCAAGTCATCCATTGGAGAGTCTTTAAGGGCAAAATGCGAGATAATGATGTGAAAAAATTAATGTATAGTTTTTGTTGTCTTTGTTTGGTTTCAAAGACTTATTTTGTTATGTTTATATATCTTTTTTTGATATATTTAGTAAGAAGAATTGTTCAACCTTAAATGGTTTATGTCTCTCACTTTTTCTGTTTATAATTAGTTGTTTTTCAGTTTTAATTTAGCTATTATATGGTTCTTAAAAAATCTATATCATTGGGTTAAGTCTTACATTTATTAGCTATATTTGAGTTTTATAATTAAAATTGTTTTAGTTTCATGTTTAATAAGATTTACAATTACGTTATTTTTTAATTATTATATTGTTATTTTTATGTTGTTCAATACATAATATACTTACAATTACGTTTAACTATTAATCGTATTTTAACGGTTCATTATCTTATTAATTTTGTCATCTTAATATTTTTAGGTGCGTGATAAGACCTCTGATGGTGTTTAAAAGTTGAACCTTCCAAAGAAAAATATTACCAAGGTTTATAACTTGTTTTTTTAATTTGTCTTGTTTGAATCGTTCTCCGCTTCTAGTTCATTCATTTGAAGAAAAAAATCATAGTAGAACAACAATATAAAAACATAAAGACAATAGTTGTTAATAAGTTTTTTAACTATTAACAACTATTTAACAACGATATAAAAACATAAAAAACAATTGATGAACAAATAATTGTATATTCTTCAATATTTAGCTTCTTCGAGTGTTTACTTTTGGTTTTTTCTTGTTGTTTTGCTATTGATTCTGTTTTTAAAGTGTCAGTATCAACAAAAATAACATCTTTTGAAACTGATCCCCTCCTTGGAGCAGATAAAAGTTATTTAGTTGTTGTTGTTGTTGTTGTGTTGTTGTCAAGTTGCTGCACAGTTGAGTCATGAGTTATTTTCACTTCCAGCCATTGCTTGGGTGGCTACTATAAGGATTGTTATTTTGTTGTTACTGTGTAATTGAATGTGTTTACACACAATGGATATCATAGGGAACTTTTGTCATCCTTGATTTAAAGTGGTTGACAATCTTCCTTTAGTTGGTATTTCAATTGTATTTGAGTTGTTTCAGGATTGTAGTCTAGTTCCTACAACATTATCTGCACTAATTCAACATTATCCTGTTACGGTCATCTGTTCCACTGCTGGGATAAGGTTCTTGGCCTTGAAGACCAGTAAAGATGCCATCTCAGTTGTATTTGAGTTGTTTCATCCATTGACCTCATTTTCAATATTAACCACTTTAGATATGTGCATTTTGAGTTGTTTCAATGGCCAATATCAATGAGAGAGAACAATATATAGTGCAATTAAGCAAGTATGAGTTCATGTGCTGACATAGTGTTATATAGTTGATCTGATTCATTCTCTTTTTAGCTATGAAATAAAATAAAATATATAAGAGTATATGTATATAGGCCCACTTCAGTCTACCATTTAAAAGTAATGTCTTGTTTATTTAATATATTATTCTTGAAAAGAGATTCATGTGGTTCAGGAGGTGAAGTTGTCTGTATTTTTTAAAAAAAAACTTTTAGATTTCCTTTTTTTTTTGTTTAGTTTTTCTTATCAAGCTAAAAATATAAAATTTAGGCCTAAAATACCTATTATAGAAAAAAAAAAACACCCAATTAAAAATTCTTTTTTATTATTTGTTATTGGATCAAAATTTGATGGTTTAATATTTTTAAAATTATAATTTATAATTTAATTTATTTAATAATCATCAATCAATAATACTCGAAAAGTGAATTTATTTTCTCACTAATTTAACAATAAAATCATTTCACACTTATTACTATTTTTTTTATAATATTATTTAATCTTATTCTGTGTTTAAAAATGGTCAACCAATAAGAATAGTATAAATTGTTCATTTTATAAGTGTTTATACAATACATACTAAAATATGTCCAAAATTCAAAATAATATTAAAAAATATGGAAAAAAAAAAATTATTTGAGGTAACGAGTTACTTTTTAAGGTAACAAGTCACTTCCTTAGAATAATTAGTTACCTTATATTATATTATTTATTCATACTTTTAAATTTTTAAATTTTCCTCATAAAATAATTTTTTTCCTTAAAAAAAATTGAATTTTTGTAAACTTTTACCACAAAACTCATAAAAATAAAAATTACCCATTAAAATATTAAATAGGCTAATTAGGATTTTTATCCCTAAACTTTAACATGTACCAAATCATGCCCCTTGAACTTTTCTGGCTATTAAAAATTACTCCTGAACTATTGAGATTGTTAGATTTAAGGACTTTTGTCTAATTTCATTCAATTTTACTATTTCAGTGATTTTTTATGTACTAAACCATGCTCCCAAGACTTTGATATCTACCAAATCATGTCCCTCGAACTTTGACACGTACTAAATCATGATTCCTTAACTTTCATTCATGTTAGACTTTTCTTACTAAAATTGGACAAAAGTTCTTAAATCCAACAATCTCAATAATTCAGGGAGCATTTTTAACGACCTTAAAAGTTTAGGGGGCATGATTTGGTACATGTCAAAGTTCGGGAGACAAAAATCTTAATTAGCCTATTAATACTATAAATAAGTGATTGCGTCCTATTTCGTTGTGCAATGTGCTGTATAAAGTGATTTCAAAAGTGCTTGCTAATTGCTTGACGTTAGTTTTACCTAGTGTTATTTCTGAGAATCAATCTAATTTTATCCCTGGACGTTTAATTTTATATAATATTATGGTAGTGTTTGAGGTCATGCATTATCTTAAACGTGAGCGAAAGGGTAAGATAGGTTTTATGGCCTTAAAGCTTGATTTAAGTAAAGCCTATGATCGTATAAAATGGGGTGTCTCAAGGCTATGATGCTCAGTATGGGATTTCATTCTCGTTGGGTAGATCTTACGTTGACTACCGTTTAAGTATAAGGTTGTGCATGGAGGTAGGAGCTTGGGTCCTATTATTCTTGGTAGAGGCATACAACAAAGAGATCCTTTATCTCTCTACCTTTCCCTCCTTTGTGCTGAGGGATTCTCATCTTTAATTAAGTAGTTTGAAAGGAATGGTGAGCTAACGTGATGTAAAGTTTCCAATGAGTCCCTACTATTTCTCACATGCTTTTTTGCTAACGACAGTTATGTGTATTGTTGTGCTACTGAGGAAGACGATGATAATGTACTCCTGCTACTTCATATGTTTGAGCAAGCTTCTAGTCAGCGGGTGAATTTCACAAAATTATTAGTCTTTTTTAGCTCCAATACCCCTGCTGATATGCGTGTGAGGCTCTGTACATGTTTAGGTATGGTTGTTGCAGATGAGAAGAATTTTTATCTTGAATTACCTTGCACAATTGGCTGTAAAAAGAAAGATATTTTAGGCTTTCTTAAGGAGAAAATGGAGAAAATAATTTTGAGTTGGGAAGGCAAATTTCTCCCAAAGGCAAATCGAGAAGTGCTGATTAAAATAGTTGCTCAAGCTCTTCCTAGCTATGCGATGTCTGTTTTTCTTATTTCTTTGGAGACTTGCAGTGAATAAGAAAGGCTTATGTCTAAGTATTCGTGGGGTAACTCTAAAAAATCTAGAGGAACTAGTTGGATGAGCTGGAATCGTCTGTGTAAACACAAAAGCTCGGGTGGTGTTAGTTTTAGAAATCTTAATGATTATAATTTACAAAGTCACCCCTTGTAGGTCGTATTTACAAAGCCATCTCTTTGGGTAAACAAGCTTGGTGGTTGCTGCTTCATGAGTCATCCCTTGTAGGTCGTATTTACAAAGCCAGGTACTATCCCCATGGGAACTTTCACTCAATTGTGTTGAGCCAAAATCCTAGCTTTATATGGAGAAGCATTTTGAAACTCAAGACATTATTTCAGTAGAAGCCCATATTCGTATTGGTGCTGGTATGAATGTCCCTATCATTAATTTTCCTTGGCTTCTTGATATACATAACCCTTTTATCATTACTTCTCATCAAAGTCTTGTTGAGAAAAATGTTAATCAACTAATAATTTTGGATGGTTCTCAATGAGATTCGAAAGTTGTAAAATAATATATTTGAAGCTAAAGATTGTGATCTTATCCTAAGTATTCCTCTTAATTCTTCTACTTTGGAAGACAAGTGGTTCTGGTTACATAAAAACTCGGGGATTTATAAAGTGAAGAGAAACTACCAGAGGTTGCAAGCCTCCAAAGGAAGCTAGTCTGCTGATATGGAGTCAGACCTGTGGCATAGGTTGTGGAAAGCCAAAGTTCCACCTAAAGTCACTCATTTTTCTTGGAAAGTCATTACTAGTTCTCTACCAACTTGAACACAGCTTTTTTTCTAAGCATGTGCCAGTGGAGCTGAACTGTGTTTTCTTTCTTAAGGAGGAGGAATTGATCTTTCATGTCCTAGTTTCCTGCCCTTTTGTCCATTCCTACTAGAATAAGGTGTTGATTTTGGAAATGTGTCTATTCTAGAGTTTAGTGATTGGTTGCTGGAGGTGTTGAGTTGTGGCCACTCTGCTATGTTTGAAGAAGCGTTAATAGTTTCTTGGTCCATTTGGAATACCAAGAATGATATTATGGAACAAAAAAGCTCATAATATTGTCGATGTTGTTGTCTTTGCTCATTGAGTCCTTGATCGATGGAGATATGCTCGTTCTCATCGTTTTGAGTCGCTATTGATTCCTTCGAGTTTTAACAGTAGAGTCGAGCATTGGATTGCACCAAAAATAGGTACTATCTAGGTGAACGTAGACAGAGCTTTATTTGCTGCAAGTCAAGCTTTTGGTGTAGGTTGCCTTGCTCGAGGAGATGATGGTCGTTTGATTGAGGCTTTTTGTTTGTTCAAAACTGGTTGTGTTCAACTATGTTTGGCGGAGGTTATCGGTGTTAAGGAGGCACTGAGTTAGATCAAAAAGAAAGAATGGAAGAATACTGTTGTTGAAATAGACTCACTTGTGGTGATCCAAGCAATTGCGAGCAATGTTGACATGTCGTCTGTTTTTTGTTCTAATATTTCACTTTGTCAAAACTTAATTCTATTGTTCATGTTTAAGTTTATTATGTTAAACGATTTGCTAATAATGTCGCTCATTGTCTTGGTCGCTATACTTGTTATTGGTCAAATTGTAATTTTGTTATCAGCAATCTTCCTCTTACTATTAACAATACTGTAACGGTTAATTTGACTATTCTATTTTAATAAAATTTTCTTTTCTTATTAAAAAAAATATTATAAATAAGTCTTTATAGTATTTTGGACTACATACAACTTCATTTTTGGCATATTGTTATGGTCTAAATATCTCTATGGATAATTTTCATAGCTCCTGAGAAATTGGAGATATTTTTCCTGCAAAAATAATTATGAAATACTTTTCTACAAAAATAATAAATTTATAATATAATGTGGAGATATTTTCCCAATAAAGAAATAGACAAGGCAAAAAGATACATTATTCAAATTTGAATCCCTGGCTCCACCCTGTTATGCTGTCACTAATTAATCCTGATATTTGAAATATTAATGTTTGATATTTGAGATATTTAATGTTTGGTATTGGAGATATTAATGTTGAGGTGAGGAGTCACTAATATCACTAGTTGCCTACATGACACATCCATTTGATATTCAATTTGTTTATACTGTTATCCACCCAAGCTACAAATCCATCCATATCCAATTGTTGGAAAACACGCCTATTGTTTGTGGTTTTCACTTTTTCCATTTCTCTAACCGATAATCTTGACTCAATATTTTACAATGAAGGTAAATTTAGTTTAGGCACCTCAATTAAAAAAAGAAAGAAAAAACACCATGAGCATAACTACTCCTTTACTTTTGCCTTCATGCTACTCTAATTAATCATTTCACTCACTAATTTTAAGGAAGAATTGAGAAGAGAAATGGAGAAATGTAGTAGTATATTTTACAAATTAATTGATAAAAGGAAAATGAGACTAATAAATATTTCCATTAATAAGACTCTAAGGGGTGGATTCAAGAGGATTTGTAATCCTTTTGGTCTCACAATATTACTATGTGACATTATAGTGTTGTTAAGTAAAAATTTCACATTTAGAATATTAAAAATAAATGCAGAACACAATTTTACCTATGCTGAATTTATAGCATAAGAGTTTATTAATTTACGTTCGACCCATCCAAGATTATAAGAATAATCTCTTAATTACAATCTTTTTTATTTAAAGGAAATACCCTTTGATTCTAATTACAATGACATTAAATGATTAAAATAAATTTGGGAAATTTGGGGTAAATTTGGAATTGCAACTGAACTCAGTCAATTTAATTAACCGAGCTGCCTACATACCTTCTTTGTGAAGGATCAAGCCACTTGTAGTTCAGAATACGGTATTTTAAAATTTGAATAAAGAATTCCGGTAGATGACCACTTTCAAGAATTCTTTGCTATTTGAAAATTTAGAAAAATTCCTAGGTGTATGACCTTTAAGGGAATTTTAGGATTTGTATTTTGATACCATTTTTGCGGTATCGGCGACTGCACTTAGTCTTAGCAACTAAGTTGCCTACGTATCCTTTTATAGGAATCAAGTCAAACGTAGTTCCAAACTTTAATTTTTTATGAGGTGAATGACCTCTTTTTCTTTGGAATGCCATTTAATTTGTTATGGCTTTGAATTTTAGTGCACTTTTTTAATTTTTAGGTAAAATTACCATTTTTGAGATTTTTATGAGGTTAAGACCTCTTTGAGATTTGGTGAGGTGAATGACCTCTTTAATTGGTTGATTTTAGTGACTCATTTGGAATTTTGTGCCATTTTGTATGGCTTTAGAATTTTACCACTTTTTGTGATGAATTTGATATTTGAGATCTTTTTATTATATTTTATAAATAAAAAGATTATTTGGCTGATATTTTAATTAATTTAATATAATTTCCAAAATTAGAAAAAGAAATAATTAAATTAATTATCTTTTTTTTTTACACCTGCCATTTAAATTTAAAAATCTTAATTTTTAAATTTGAGATATGATCTATTGCTTAGATATATATCTCCATATAAACTTTACTGCTGCCTACTGAAGCATCCTTAAAAAATTGGATTCCTCAATAATATTATATTTTTTTTTACTTCATGTTGATCAATTTTCTTTGAGTATACTCAAGCGTTGGACTTTTGGCAGTATTCTGTGCTCTCTTTCTTTTTCCGAAGACTTCTCGGTTGTTGTGGTATTATACCGTAATTTAGGTGAGTGATTATAATCTTCCCATTTGTTCATACTAACTGTTTATACATTTTGAATCAGATTTTTTTATACATGTACATGTATGTGCCTTGTATGTATTATTTTTACTGAGCAGTATATACATATCTTTCGTCTCTTCCCTTTTTTGTAATTATTAGGATGATATGGCATATTTTTAATTTTAAGAAAACATTTTGTTTTCTTTGGCCACGTGAGAGCACTGAAATGTAATATATATGTATATATATATATTTAATAGAAAACTTTTAGTATTTATACATATATAATATATATATATATAACTGAACTAACCATATATACATATATATATATACACATATTACTTTTACTGATTCATACATAGCGAACCATCAAATCAGATTTTTTTGATGAAAAATCATGTCTTTTGGTATACTATTATTGTAGCAGACTTGTTTTCACAATCACTCTCGAGTAGTCGTATATCACTTTAACACACCACTCGGCCCACATATCATCGTACTAATTTATATATATCTATATATAATTTCAGATGATCCAACAGAAAGATGAAATTTTGACTGCAATTTTTTATACCATTCGAGTAGTATATTTTATATTTTATACATTTCAGATACAAGCCATATCAAATTTTATATATACTTTCGATTGGTGTTTTTTTTTCTTTGAATGGGAGCATTTTTTTTTATAAAAATATCCAATTTTTTTAGTGGAATGAGTGCATTCCATGGATGAGAGCATCCAATTTTTTAGTGGAATGAGGGCATTCCATGGATGAGAGCATCCAATTTTTTTGGTGGAATGAGGGCATTCCATAGATGAGAGCATCCATAAATTTAATGGAATGAGGGCATTCCATAAATTTAATTTTAGTGGAATAAGAGTATTCCATGGATGAAAGCATCCAAATTTTTAGTGGAATGAGGGCATCCCATGGATGAGGGCATCCATTTTCATTTATGGAATGAGGGCATTCCATAAATGAATAGAGAAACAACAAAAAAAAAATCAGAACGAGAGATGAGCAAAATAAACATCAAAAGAAAAAGAAATAGGAATGAGATCATTCCCTGAACACTTACCCAAACTTTTTGATTGTTGGTAGAAAAGTATCGTAGTTTTTTTTTCTGTGTTTCTTTTCTCTCTTTCTCAGATTTTTTTTCAAAGTATCCATCATTTTTTGTTCTCAACTTCTCCTATTTGTCGACCCTATTTTTTCCAATAAAATTATTATTTTTTTTTATCCTGTAACGTAAAGGATGAGTAAAAATAGGGGAGTGGGGAGTTGAGATCCTATTTTCTCTCTATTTGACTGATATTTATTTATTTATTTTTTATTATTATTATTTTAAAACCAATAATGAAATAATAAATTTATTTATTCCTCTTTTTTTTTCGTTCAACAGATGCCCCCTCAAGCAAGTGCGTGTCATTTATGTACACACATCTTGCTTGAGAATTTTGTATTTTATTTTGTCTGACCTACTTGGCTCTCAACGAGCTCCGAACAATTTAGGAAGAGAAATAGAGGTTGGACCATCTTATCGACGCTCCATTTCATTGAATGAAGTAAAAGCATCCAATGATCATCAAGATCCCGTTTCTTTGTGTAAGGTTGAAGATGTAATCTCGGGTGACTTACAATATAATTCTTCGCTTGATGATAATGTTGTCCAGCACACTCGAGGCTTTGGTCCCAATTTCCAAGCTAAAGTTCTTGGGGATATTGACAATAAACAGGATGCTAATATGGATTACCAAGTCACTGTGGATTTTTATCCAAGCCTTCATCGTGTTTTAGCAGAGAAAAAGGCCAATAACAATTTTTTCTTTCATGGACATGCTGTATTTGAGACATATCTTATTGAATGGACAGACCTTATTTTGCGCACAAATCGAGATACTTTGAATCAGGCTGGAATTTATGGAGCTGTTTATATATCAAGATATCCATTCAACTATGAGAGATTTGTATGGCGAGCTTTTTCTGAACTCTGGGGTCCTCTGTCTAACACATTTCATCATAGCAGCGGTGAGATGGGAATATCTCTGTATGACTTGAAGGTTATTGGAGGGTTACCTATTTTAGGAATTCCTTATGAAGAGTTCATACCTCTTAACAAAAAATTGGTTGGTGGCACTCCATGTCATTCTACTACTGCAGAGCTTTTAAGGTTCCACACTCAAATTTATAACTATTTGAAGAGTGTCAAAGTTTGTGCCAAATCAAATAATATAAATGTATCTTGGGAGCAGTGGATAGAATTTTTCTATGGAGGGAAAAAGATGTTTCAAGGTGTGAGACAAAACTCGATTTGTGAGGCCATAAGAGAAGACGACCAAAGGAAAGGTAAGTCAAAAGTTAATCTTCACTCTATTCCATTGAACATTTCAAAAGAGGGTAGTCTTGCAGCCTTTCTGTCTTTATGGCTAAGTCGTTTTGTTTTTCCTACTGAGGGCTCCAACATTAGACCTGAAACTTTTTATATGGCTTCAATGATGGCCCACGGACACAAAGTTTCACTTGCACTATCTGTTTTGGGATACATTTATCGAGCTTTGTATGATTCAGCCATACATGGCCAGGGGCGAGGTCAAGCCTTTTTACCTATGCATTATGTGATAGGTTGGTTAGCCGAGCATTTTCGCCATCTCTATAGTGGTTGGGATCTTATGGATCTTCCTCATTTAAGTAAGTATGGCGGGATCCCTGCTGAACGTCGAAGCATGAATGGGGCTAGACATATTTTAAGGGGAGAGGATTATGTTATGCATCGGCCATATTCATTTTCCATGGAGAAAGATCTAGACTTTCTGGATAATGAAGATTTATCTGATGAGAAATTTGAGTTACTGATTTCTATGCGTTCTTCTTTGCTACCCGTAAGAGTGGGTAACGATGCATATTTAGAACCTTATTATCCTAACAGATTTGCTCGCCAGTTTGGTTTCGATCAAGGTGTGCCCTCAGATAAGTTTTGTCTGAGTATTCCTAGGAGGAGGCAGTGTGGAATAAGCGAAATCGCTAAAGCTTGGGTTTTAATATTAAGGAGAAATACTGGCATCCACTTTCACATTCCTAGGACTCTCTGTATGGGTCAATGCACGTGGTGGTACTGTCGTTGGTGGGTGAGGAGTTGCATTCCATACTTGGGGAGATCTGTGAAGGCCATTCATTCAACATTATCCAAGCAACCATTCAAAGAAGAGGAGTCAAATTATGTGATCAAAGACATTCGCTTACTTTACTCCAACCCTGAAGAAGTTTTTGAGAGATGTCCTCCCCAACATAATGAATTTACTGGCGCCAACTATGCTGATACTGAGTCGGACATTGGATCAGAAAATGTCCATTCCTTAGTCCCACATTTCAAACAAAAGAAACGTGCGAAGCATGACGAGTCTAGTCGTATTGAAGATGTCTTCTTCCCACTAACTCAGAGTTCAGAAATGCCACCATCTGATACTTGCTTCGGAGCTTCTAGCTCTAGGGATGAACAACTTATCGACTTTGATGGGTCTGATGATTATGTTAACAAAGGATTTGACAGTGAGGCATTGACTGCAGAGCCAACCATTCCACCAGAACCGATTGTCTCAGCAAAGATGGGTACTCCATCATCACTTGTTCCTTCAGATTTGCTTATTCCTCGACCGAACCCGGTATTGACAGTGTCAGCTTCAGCAATCACCAACTCAGACTTGAATGAGCATACCAAAAAGTTTGTGATTGAATGCATGAAAGACATTCTTCATTTGTCATCTTCTCTTTTGACCACATCAGACATTTCAAAACATCGTGCTGACGTGAGTATGCAACTCAACGTGTTGAGTACCCTTTGCGGGCATTATAAATGTGGTTTAGCAGAGGTTGCATGGTTCACTGACTCTGTCAATGATTTGCTCAAGGCCCAAGAAAAGTCTCTTGCTTCTGCTCAAGTTGTTGAGAATGCCCTTAGTCTTGATGAATCTCTTATCATGGATCTTCTTCGTCGTGATGAGGATAATTTGGCAGCTCTAGATCATTTGTCCATATCTGTCACTAACAAGACAAAGGATTTTGAAGATTTTAAAGCAAAGGAAGCAGAGATTATTGCAGCGGAACTAGCCATACAACAACGACGAGTTGAGTTCGAAACCGATAAAGCATCGTTTGAGGTAGACCTTTCTAGTCTCAAAGATTCCTTGAAGGAGCAACAACATCTCAGTGAGGAGATAAGTCGGTCAAAGGACCAAGCTAGTGTAGAAAAATTCCATGAAGCTGAGAGAGCGAAAGCAACACTCAAGATTCAAGAAGAAGAAATCCAGAGGAGACTCGGCGCTTTGACTTTATTTCTCCAGATGGACTGAAGATCTTACAACTTTGCTTCTAAAACTTTTTAGCTTTAGTTTTAGTTTTAGTCTTTGTTAGCCTTTTTTTTGTTTATTAGCCTTGAGGACTAATAGTATTTTGTCATTTAGACCTTTTAGAATTTTGACTCCTTTGTTAGGAGGAATAAAGAATATTTTTTTTTTTATTTTGTGGCTACATCCAATTTTTGTTCAGATTGCCTACGTACCCTTTTAAGGGATCAAGCCGTTCGTAGTTCTTTACAATTTTTTTTTGACGAGATAATTTTTTTATTTTGTGTGGCTGGGCCTAGTTATAAACTAGATTGCCTACGTACCCGGAGTGGGATCAAGCCTTACGTGTTCATTGCACACTCGCTTTTTTTTTTAGTGCGCTGTCTACACCATGGGTAAATACCTTTTTGTTTAAGTGTAGAACTTTTTGATGAACTTCCCATTAACACACGGATAAATGCGTCGGCCTTCTGAATTTGAAAGTTCATATGCCCCTCTTAGGAAGACCTTAGTAACAACATAAGGTCCTTCCCATTTTGCCTCAAATTTGCCTTTCATCCTTCTAGTTATGACAATTGGTCGTTTCACAGTAAGCACTAGATTTCCAACCGAAAAAGATCGAAATTTAACTTTCTTGTTGAATGCCCCAGCTACCTGGGCTTGATAAATTTCGAGCTTTTGTTGAATAGCAAGCCGCTTTTCATCTAATGCTTCAAGCTCGGCTAGACGGACTTGCACATTTTCATCTGGGTCTGTTAGTTGAGTAGCAATCCTCAGTGAAGGTATTTGAACCTCCAAAGGTAACACTGCCTCAGACCCAAACACCAAGTTATAAGGTGTGCAACCAATCGCAGTCCTCACAGTGGTTCTATATACCCACAAAGCTTCTAGGAGGCGTTCATGCCAATCCCTCTTATTCTTTGTCGCTGTCTTCTTCATGATTTTGCATAACACTTTGTTAAATGCTTCTGCTTGACCATTTGAAGACGGGTTGTAACTAGCCGAGAAACTGTGCTTGAATTTATACTTGTTCATCAACTTGACCATTGCCTTACACTTGAAATAAAAGGCATTGTCAGAGATAATTTTTGAAGGAATCCCGTATCGGTAAATTACGTGGGTCCTTATAAAATCAGCGACATCTTCTGCCCGTACTTCTTTTAGTGGTCTGGCTTCAGCCCATTTAGAGAAGTAATCTGTGATGGCCAAAATATACTTATGGGCTTTAGAAGAGGGTGGCATAAAAGGACCAATGACGTCCATTCCCCATGTTTCGAAAGGCCATGACAGTATAGAAGGATGGAGTGGTTGAGGGGGTTGGTGGATGAAATCTCCATGTAATTGGCATGACTTACAACATTTAGCAAAATTAATCGCATCTTGAACTATAGTAGGCCAATAGTAACCCAACCGCTTTAATTGAGCCGACAATTTTGGGCCGGCTTGATGGGCGCCACATGTACCGGCATGAGTCTCTTGAAGTGCATGTGCTGCTTCTTCTATCGAGAGGCATCTCAATAATATCCCATTGAATGAACGCTTGTACAATGTGTCATTAAAGACCACAAATCGCGGCGCTCTTCTTCTTACATCCACTCTTTTCTTCAAGTCTTCTGGCGAGACTCCTTTTTGGATGTAGTCTTTGATTGGCTGACGCCAGTCATTTTCATTTGCACTATTCAGGAAAGTTATCAAGTTGATTGTATTTTCTTCTTCAACTCTTTTCGTAGATTGGGATAATACATGGCGTTCCCCTATGGTAATTTGAATATCCCTTTCTTCAGGAAGTGTTAGTGATGCAGCTAAATTAGCCAATGCATCAGCTTTACCATTTTTTGATCTGGGGATGTGATTTAGAGTTATATCTTGAAATTGGCCAAGCAAATATTTAGCCTTTTCATGATAAGGGACTAAATTCTTATGCTTGACCGCAAATTCACCACTCATTTGTTTAATAACCAAAAGAGAATCGCCAAATACCTCCAATGATTGTATTTTCATTTCGAGTGCAACTTCAAGGCCGATAACTAATGCTTCATATTCTGCTACATTATTTGTGCATATAGCTAGAATGTGGAAAGAGTAAGGTATCAGGCCTCCTGACGGTGTCACAAAGACAATTCCCGCACCTGCCCCACTACTTCTTGCTGCCCCATCAAAATATAATTGTCACGATGAAGTATCAATTGCGAAGACTTCTTCATCTGGAAGATCCTCTCGCAACTTCATATCATCTGGAATTGGGTGTGCTGGCAGAAAATCAGCCAAAGCTTGTCCTTTTATTGCTTTTTGCGGGACAAAGTTGATTTCAAATTCTGATAGCATCATGGACCATTTGGCAAGTCGTCCAAACAACACGGGCTTGGATAGGATATATCTTAGAGGGTCAGCTTTTGACACTAAAGTCACAGGATGTGAGAGCAAATAGTGTCGTAGTTTTGTGACAGCAAAGATTAAAGCCAAACACACTTTCTCAATTGGAGGGTAGTTTTGTTCTGCCCCTACTAAAGTTCTACTTAGGTAGTAAAGAGCAATTTCTTTTCCCTCCTCATTGTTTTGTGCCAGCATGGCTCCCAAGGAGCGGTCGAGTGAAGTGATATATAATATCAATGGCTTTCCTAAGATTGGAGCTCTCAACACTGGTGGGTGCAACAGGTACTTCTTAATGCTTTCAAAAGCATTTTGGCATGCCTCATCCCAAACAAATGGGACATTTTTCTTCATCAACCGCGAAAAGGGTTGACATCTACCAGATAGGTTTGAGATGAATCTTCGAATATACGCAAGTTTTCCCTGTAGTCCACGTAGTTGACGTAAATTACGCGGGGGAGGCATTTCCAAAATTGCTTTGATCTTTACAGGGTCGATTTCAATTCCTCGATGTCTGACGATAAACTCGAGGAACTTTCCCGATGTTACCCCAAATCCACATTTTAAAGGATTCATCTTGAGATTGTGTTGCCTGAGCCTGTCAAAGACTCGTTTTAAATCATCAAGATGATTTGTCCTTTCTTTTGTTTTTACCACTAGATCGTCGACATAACATTCGACAGTATTGTGCATCATGTCTTCAAAAACTGTGGTCATTGCTCTTTGGTAGGTTGCCCCTGCATTCTTGAGGCCAAATGGCATAACTGTATAACAAAATATGCCTTTTGGTGTCCGAAAAGCAGTGAGCTCTTCGTCCTCGTGTGCCATTTTAATTTGGTTGTACCCAGAAAATCCATCCATGAATGATAAGGCATCAAAACTAGTGGTAGCATCTATCAATAACTCAGTGATGGGGAGTAGGAATTCATCTTTTGGGCAAGCCCGATTAAGATCTCGATAATCCACGCATATGCGGAGTTGCCCATTTTTCTTCATCACTATGACGATGTTTGCAAGCCAAGTAGGTGATAACTCTATGTTATAGAGTTAATTTTTATGCTTTTAAACTAAAGTATTGTGAGGAGAGTAGTGAAAATGTGTTTATTTTGCTTTATTTTAATTAGTTTTAGTGTTATTTTCTATTTAGTAATCTAACCTTTAAGTTTTGTAAATATTGATATTGTTTGGTGTGTTTTTCCAATTAACTGTGCTTATTTTGTTGAAAAATGAGGAATTAAATTGATAGGTAAAAGTAAAAGAAGCAAGGAAGAAAAGGAGCACAAGCTGAAACTGGGTTGATTGCTGAAGCAATGCTAAAGCAATGCTGAAGTGAATTCAGCATCCTGGCAGTGACGTGGAAACACGAATTTCACTTATCCACCTCAGCAACTTCGGTCCAGTCACTCAAATTGCACCAGCCAGCTGACGTGGAAGAAAGGGGTCTAACCCTAGTGGGCCAAAGTGGAAAAGTTTGGGCTTCTATTTTGGGGTATGAAGTTTGTACCCTAAAAACCCAACAACAAAAAGAGAAGAAAAGAGGAAGTACACCATAGTCATCTTCATCATCTTGTATGTACAGTACGGGGCAGCTGCCATTTTTTCTATGGAGGAGCTTTAATTGCAGCAGGAAGTACAACAAAGAAGAAAGAAGAGGGGACCAAGCCTAGTGTTTGAATTTTCTTTTACCCTTTCTTGATAGTCTTCTTTATTTTTTCTCTTTGTTATTGTTGTTTGTACTTAGTATTCAAAACTTCTTGAGATTGTAAATTTGGGCAGCAGCCATGGATGAAGTGTTTTTAGCTTGGATTTTATCTTCTTATTTGAATATGAGCTAAACTTTTGAGGCTTGAATGACTATGAACTTCTAAGTTGGGTATGATTAAATTTTAAGCTTACTTTAGCATTTGTTTGCCTTTGTTCATTCAAGTGAGTTTCATTTTAATTGATTGTTGTTTCTTGGCCATGAATAACAATTTGCTAAGCTAGATCTTGTACCGGAAGGGCTAGATCTAGTAGTTCAACTTAAATGGAGCAAGTGAAAACCTAGATTTAGGCTTTTCTTTGTAAGTGGAATAGGAATATTTCATTTACCTTGCATAACTTACCAAATGAATGTTTGAATGGTGTCCTGCTTGCTGGTTTGATATAGGAATATATTGAGCTTAATGGTAGGATTAAAGTTGTGAGTGTTGGAAAATTCTCACAAGCCTAGATGAATTTGTTGTTATCTCTGTGCAGAATGCTAGAGTAATGTTGAACCGATGCTGTACTGACTGTAAAAAACCTGACTAGAAGGAATTAGTTATTCAAGCCATTTTTGCCATATTATATATTTTTATCTTGCAAACAATTTTTCTAGCAGCAGTAGTTTTAATTTTAGCAGGTTTAATTCTTGTCAATTTTAATTTTGAACCATTACTCAACCATTTGCATATTATTTCTTTTTATTTTAAGTTGTAATTAGTTGGTTTTACAAGATATTTTTGTTTGCAATCCCTGTGGAGACGATCTTACTTATCACTTTATTACTTGTTTGACTGCGTATACTTGCGTATATAATTTTCACAACAGTAGGATACTGAACTTCCCGAATAAACCGGCAGTCTCTTAACTTTTCAATTTCTGCCTCGACTTTGGAAAGTAATTCTGGTCAAATCCTTCTTTGAGATTGTTTAACAGGGGTAGCATCTTTTGATACTGCCAACCTGTGCACAGCAACCTTTCGGTTCAACCCCGGCATGTCTCGGTATAACCAAGCAAATACATCTTTGTTCTCGCGAAGGACTTGTATGTATTGTGGTAACTCTTCTTCAGATAATAAAGCACTGACAAACACAAGCTTTGGATCATCCTCGGTCCCGAGATTGATCTCTATTAAGTCATCCACAGTTGCTTGTCCTCCATCTTCGAATTCCTGAGGTGCTGGTTGAAAGATGTCTATAAAATCTTCCGAAGGGTTTGAGCTTGAGCCTTCATCTTCTACGATCAAGCTTTCTTCGAAAGAGAGGTAATTGACTTGAGAAAAATTTTCTCCATCTTCTTGTGTTTCATGCCCCCGAATAGTAATTCTCAAAGATTTCTTCTGTTTTGGCATCCACTGTTTTTGCTTTTTAGTTCCCTTTGACTGTGGAGCACTTAGGAAAACAAGCCTTTCGAATGCTGACACTCGTGGGGTGGATGTGCTTGGTTCAAGTCTATCAAATACTGAGACCCGCGGGGAAGGTGTAGGAACATCGTCGCTGTGAAACATTTTTTGTTCCTCCTCTGTTAACTCATCTGGTTCAAAAGAAGCTTTTAAACAATCACTATTTTGATGGATTGTGACTCCTTTTTGCTTCTTGAAATTAACATTTTTCTTCATTGTTTTGAAGGTTTTCGGAGTTACAGAAGTTGAGGACGTTTTATTGAGAGTAATGACTCTTTTATTTTTCTTGCTATCTTTACCAAAGGAAACTGGAATTTGCATTTTACCCTTGGGTAGTGACTGATCGATTTTCCTTAGTGGTAAAGTAAAGCTTGTCATCAGGGCTGTCATCGAATCTTCGATCGGTCAAAGCTTTTTGCCCTACTCCTCGTTGACTTTTAGGAATATACTTAAAGGTTCGTTTCAAGTTCTCCTCTTTGGACTGAGGAGATTTCACAAGGGATAGTCGCTTAATTTGTGGAGAGTTTTCTACGACTGAGTTTTCGTGATGTTTGCTCTCCTCAGGTTTCCCTTTCAAGATGGTGACATTAGCTGGCTTGTAAAATTTTGCATCAGCATAATTCACTTGTTCCCCATAAAAGGGATTCGGGTTTGCATTGACACTTTTGACTTTGCCTTCCTTGCAAAACTTAAAGCATTGGTGGAGTGTTGAAGGAATGACTCCATATTCATGAAGCCATGGTCGCCTTAACAACACATTGTAGGATGTGTCTGAATCGATAACATGAAATAAGGCTTCAGAATTTAACTCGCCTATTTCAATTTTTAGTGTGATACTTCCCCTTACTTTTTCTCCAGCTTGGTTAAAACCTTGAATAGTCAATGATGATGGAGACAATTGACGTGGGTGTAAACCAACATCTCTCAAAGTTTTTAAGGGGAGTAAATTCACAGCCGATCCACAATCCAACATGATGCGGCTCACGCGATTATCAGCAACCATACCCGTCACGTACAGAGGTCGATTATGTAAGGCAGCTCCCAACTGACAATCTTTGTCATCCAAAGTTATGCATGCCATACAAGAGGTATGCGTCTCAAGTGATATAGGTTTCATTGGCTCTATTTTCTCCGTATAAAATTCAGGACTTGTCAATGCGACAACAAGTGCATTTCTATGCTCAGGAGACATTTGCAGTGCATCATAAACGCTTAAAAGAGCAGGGATGCGTTTTAGATGAGCCAATATATCATATTTTGCTCGTGTCATCTCATCTTCACCAGTGCTTTTACATCTTCGATTGTCATTGGCGGATTCTTGGTTGGCCGAAGATGAAGGCTTTTGAAGGTCTTGTTTAGCTTTTTCAAGCTCTTTCGCCTCGTTTTCCTTCTTTGCAAAAATTTTCCGCCGCATATCTTGCAAGGTAATTTCATCTACCTCTTTTTCACTTTCAGGTGAGGTAGATTCAGGATCTTCGTTTGTTAAAGTCATGCAGCAATCCGACACACTGTCATTATAACTAGCTGCCTTGTCCCGTAACTCTTTTGGTAAAAACTCCGCCAGAGTTACTAGATTTCGTTTTGGTTGTTCGAGTTCGTTTCTTTTGGAAACGGCCTTTTCCTTGCCGATCCTTTTCTTACTCTTTTGATCCTTTATATCTGGTCTACTCCGAAATTTGACTCCGGAGCTTCCAGATGGCTTCCGAGATGGAATTTTTGCTGGTTTTTTCTGAGTACATGTTTGCCATGTACTTTCTAAATCCTCTTCACTATCAAACCAGTCCTCCCAAATTTCTAGATTAGGCTCTGTCTTGACCTCATATAATGTAGGAATATTTGGGTTTCCTGGCCTTGGCATGTCTGAGTGGGCTTGGACTATTGTAAATTCCTTGTCGACTTCAAATGCTACAGAAATTATGTCCCTTTGTGTGGGATCATTTGGTATTTGGTCATTCTCGGTTAGGGAAGTTGTATTTGTTGTCGCTTTCCCGAGAGAAGAGTCAATCTCAATCTCTTTTCTCTTGATGATGCCTTCGATAATGTTTTTGAGGATGTAGCAATCCGACAATGGGTGACTCACAATTTGGTGGTACTGACAATAATTTGGATCATTTGTCATACCAACCTCGTTGGGTCGTTTCGGCTCGGGGAGTCGTATTGCCTTAGCTTTTAACAACTCATCGAAAATTTGGTCGCTATCATCATCGTCGAATGAATACTTAACTTCTTTCCTTTCTTTGAGAGTTAATTTCTTTTGCGGCTCCCGTGCCTTCCCTTTATCTTTGTTGCCGGTATTGACAAAAGTTTCCATTGATTCTCCCTTCTTGAATGGCTTTTTATTTTCGAATCTCGGTGAGGGTTTGCCGCCCCTTTGCCGAGAAATTTGTATTTCAACGTTGCAGGCCTTCGAGACGAGCTCATTAAAAGTTTTGGGTTCTGCTGTGCCCACAAAAGTTGCCACCTCAGGGTTGAGGTTTTTAGCGCACATTGAAACCGCTGATTGTTCCAATATCCTTTCTGGACATTGGAGGTTGAGGTTTCTCCACCTGGTTATGAACTCATTAGCGCTTTCACTAATTCGTTGCTTTGTTTCCACCAGGTCATGGAGACTTATGGTCTTCTTTGAGCTCATGAATTGTGCCAGGAAAGCTTTTTGCATGTCATCCCAAGTAGTTATCGATCCTGGGGGTAACTGAGTATACCAGGTGAATGCTGCCTCTTTTAGAGATTGCACAAATTGCCGGATCAATAGTGCATTTGATTGGGCAGATTCACCACATGCAGAGGTGAAATAGGCCAAATGCTCATGGGGAGAACCATTAATTCCATCAAACTTTTCAAACTTTTATCTGATGTAGTTTGGTGGAAATGGAATTTGATCATAGTAAGCCGAGTATGGCTTATGATACCCAAGAATAGGCATTGTTACAGCCTGTGTTGGGTTTTATGCCCTAAATAAAACTCATTTCAATATAATCAGATTTACTTATTAATATAGATCACAAATAACATTTAATGTTGCATGGTTCACATGATTTATTTCATGATTATATGTACATAATGTATAGATTCATCTGAAACCCTTTTCACATACTTGATCTTGTTTATTGTGCCGTCAACACATTGGAAAGTAAACATGACTATGTGAATAAAGTCTCCTAGATTTATCAGACATAGGGTTTTACTGATATGATAATCTACAACAGAGTTTACTTGCATTTGGAGAAGTGCTATGTTCTTTCCAGAGCATTGGTTAAAGTAAAGCTCAGGTTGGATGCATGGAGTATGCATCGGAAGGGACCGATATTGAACTTTGACTTAGATTTATTAAACTTACCGTAATATCTATTCAAGTCAATATCGAATAGTTGATCCTAGATCAAATGTTCTTAATCCTGTTATGATTAGGCTCAATCTTGAAAGGCTATTCGTGTTCTTTGATTTGTTAGTTAAGCCTACTTTTAGGTCAGGGTGATACGTACATTTTGGGAACACGGTAGTCCAATTGAGTGGGAGCGCTAGCATAAACATGGAATCTATAGCTTCTATCTGGCGAATAGTAAGCAAAGGATGATCTCCTTCGAGCTTGACCAAACGAAAATAAATGGTGGAGATCTCATTTCACATAAGTTGAAATATCATTTATACGGGGTCAAGTGTTTTAAGGATAAAATACATAGTAGGGTGTTACGGTAATTTAATCCCTTTACTGTGTAGATCATTCATATAGAGGATCATTGATCAAATTAGGATTATAACAATGGATAACTAATGATGTGTCTATATGGTGGAACATATATAGCATTCTATATACTGAGAGTGCAATTCTAAGTTCTATGCGTGGATTCAACGAAGAATTAATAAGTTAGTGAATTTTAGTGCTAAATTCTTGATCTACTTATTGGAAGCTCGGTTATATAGACCCATGGTCCCCCCACTAGTTGAGATAATATTGCTTGTAAGACTCATGTAATTGGTTTTGATTAATCAATTATAATTCACAAATTAGACTATGTCTATTTGTGAAATTTTCACTAAGTAAGGGCGAAATTGTAAAGAAAGAGTTAATAGGGGCATATTTGTTAATTATGATACTTTGTATGGTTCAATTAATAAATATGATAAATGACAATATTATTTAATAATTATTTATAGTTATTAAATAGTTAGAATTGGCATTTAAATGGTTGAATTAGGAAATTGGCATTTTTGAGAAAATCAGATACAAAATGTGTTAAAAATGCAAAATTGCAAAAAGCAAGGCCCAATCCACTAAGTGTATGGCCGGCCACCTTTGTGTGTATTTTAAGTTGATTTTTTCATTATTTTAATGCCATATAATTCAAATCTAACCCTAGTGGAATGCTATAAATAGATAGTGAAGGCTTCAGGAAAATTAGACTTTTCTTCTGAGACTTCTGATTCAGAAAACCTGAGCCTTCTCTCTCCCTATCTTTGGCTGACCCCTCTCTTTCTCCTTCCCTCTTCAATTTCGAAAATCTTAGTGTGAGAGTAGTGCCCACACACATCAAGTGATACCTCAATCATAGTGAGGAAGATCGTGAAGAAAGACATTCAGCAAAAGGAGTTTCAGCATCAAAGATTCAGAGAAAGAGATCCAGGTTCAGATATTGATAATGCTCTGCTACAGAAAGGAATCAAGGGCTAGATATCTGAACGGAATGAGTCATTTAATTCCGCTGCACCCAATGTAAGGTTTCTTAAACTTTATATGTGTTTAATTTATCGTTTTAGAAAGTTCTTATTTAAGATGTTAATAAACATACTTGTGAGTAGATCTAAGATCCTGGTAAAATAATTTCCAACAACTGGCCTCAGAGCCATGGTAATTGATTTACTTGCAAGAAATTTGGACTTTAAAACGATTGTTTGTATGTTCTTTGGATGGTATCATGTTGTATTGAGTGTTATTTGATGATTGATTGATGTTTGTAAATTTTCGTGAAAAATAATTGCGATTCTGTTTCTGGAATTATTTTTATTGGATAGTATGGAAAAAATTAAGCAAGTTAGCCTTTTACAGAACTCAATTTCGATTTTATTTGAATTAAGATTCGAAAAAAACGGAGCTGTGCTGAAATTTTCCTACGATCGCGAAAACTGTCCGTACAGTTCACAATTTTTTTCGATTTTCTTCGATTTGTCATGCTTTTTCATGGAATTAACTTCCGATTTTTTGTATAGTTTTGTATTTATACTATTACTATTCCTAATTCAATTCTAATTATCATTTTGAATTAATTAAATATTTTTTAAATTTAATTCAAGATATTAGTGTAATTTGAATTTGAATAGAATTAGTATCTATCTTCTTGCTTAAAAATCTATCTTATTTTTAAATTTGATTATATCTTATCTTAATTTTAAATTTAAGGTGAGATTTTATATATATTTTTCAAATTAAATCTTTTTTAGATATTTTGACCTTATTTAAATTTAAAATAAGATAATTATAATCATGTAATTTTAAATAGATGTAAGATATTTTGCTAACTTTTAAATTTTGTTATTTTATTTATTTAAATTAAATTTAAAATTTGAAAAAGATATTCATTTATCTTTTCTAATTTTTTATTTAATTTTTATTTATAAAATAACATTTAAAATTTAAAAGTAGTTAGCAAATTTTGAAATGATATTTAGGTTGGTTGAAACCTAATTTTTCAAAATTGTAGGTTTAATTTTAAATTTAAATTTTTTTTAAAATTTTCGAAAAATTATTTTTTAATTAATTAATTATTTCGAAATTAATTATTTAATTTAAAATTAAATAAATCCTACATCCAACTATCCAGCTAACCTTGTTCCAGGAGTATGTGTTTTAGCTTGTTTGTAAGTTTTTAAAACCCATCATTACTTGATTGCAAATAGCCATGGTTACTTTTTGCCAGATCTAATGATCTGATGGCTCCCTTAGTCAAGTTAATAATTTGTAACAGGTATATTTACAATCTTCTTTCATCTGTGTATGACCTAGCAACATGATAGGACCCATCCAAAGTGTGCCTGTGTGAGCCTATGTGTTTAATTTGATTATAGATACATATAGGTTGTTGTTGCTAAAATAAATTATCATAGTTCTTGATAGAATTTATTTAGGCCCATTTAGTTATTGGGCTTATTCAATTAATAACAGTTGTTCTTATTAAGGTTAAATTCCTCTCTTTTGGGCCTTGTGTGAGAGTTGGGAGTCATAGAAGTGGGTACGACATACTGAACCCAGCACCCCCTCACATGAACCACCCCAATTGTGAAGGCCCATTTGCCTGATTTGAACAACTGTACTAGGTTAATTACACTAGTTTAACTTAATAAAATTGATTAGCAACATAATTAATTTCATTTATTTTGAAATTAATTTAAGAAAATTATAGTTTAAAGAATTCTTTATTCTAAGCTAAACAATATATATTTTCTTGTATTTATATTAAATATAGAATTATAACCATCTAGATTCTTTCTGGAGCTTAATTTAAAGTTTTCATTAAATATTCCTATTTAAGTTGATATTTAGTTATCTACAACTAACCAACTTAAATTTGAATATCTTTTGAATTTCAAATTTCAAAATTAAGTTGAGGAATTTTAGGCATTGGTTATTAAGATTCTTTAGATATTTTTTAAGTTAATATCTTTTCGAATATTAACTTAAAATGGAATATTTTCAAATTAAGTGGTTACAACTTAATTTTTGATATTTAATTAAATTTAAATTTGAAAAATATTTAAGTTCTAGATTTTTTCTAATACAACTTAAATTAGATATTTTTTTTTCAAATTTTGTGGAAAAGATACTTAGTCAAATAAGATATTTTCTAGATAGTTATTTCTAGACTACTTATTATTTCTAATATTAAATAGGAAAATATTATACATTGTGAAATTAATTATTTATATAATTAATTTTGGTACAATTTATTTTAAGTATATTTTTCCTAGTATTAAACTAGAGACTAATAATTAAGCCTTCTCTACACTTAGTTATTTATTTCTTGAATTTAATACATTTAATTAATTTGAAAATTAAATATCTAAGTTGATTTTCATCATGATACTTAAATATTTCTTTTTCATGACACTTAATTAAGTAAAAAATTATTTTTGGTTGAAATTTATTTTTTCAACTAAATTTAAATAATTTTCAAAATATATTTTTTCTTTATTTTGTTAATCAAATTTCGAAATTGCATTTCTTAAATGCTGGAATTTCGAATTTTATCTTGAAAAATAGATTAAGTTGTAAATTAATTATTTATTTTAATTAATTCTTAGATCAACTTAAATCAATGATTTTTTCATTTATTGATTAATTTAAAATAAATTGAATTAAAGTATATTATTAGAAATTAAATTAATTAGTAAAATCTAGATAGGTGATATTTTTGCTTGAAGTATTTTTCTAGTGTATTTAATTAAATAGAAAATTAATATTTAAGTTGATTTTCATCATCATACTTAAATATTTGAAATTTTTCTTATATATTTAATTAAATAGGAAAATTATATTTTTTGTTGTAAATTAATTTTATTAATTAATTTTGGGCCAACATTAAATTAGAATAATTTTTTCAGGATTAATTTTTTTATTTTAACATGCATTTTCGAAAATTGTATTCTTAAATACTTTAATTTTTCGAAATGCAATATATATTTATAGAAAATTAAATTTGAGTTGTAAATTAATTTATATTAATTTTGTAACAACTTAAATTGAATATTTTTCTAAATATTTATTGGAAATTATTACTAAGATGGAAGAAATACATGTTATTTTCATATCCATCTAAGTAAAATTTATAAATATTAAATTAAAATTTATTTTTAGAATTTTTCATTCTAAATTAGAAATTTTAAATAAATATATACTTAAAATAAATAGATTAAATAAAGAGAATCAAAGAAAATACAACTCACTTTAAATAATGAGCTTGATTATTATTAAGATATTCGATCTCCATTGTTGGTCTTACATAAGTTAAATGTTTTCAATATAACCTCGAGACACTAGACTTCGTCCCCCTATGGATGGTTATTCGTTGAACGCATTTAACACCGTAAGATTTCATTTGATAAGTGTTTTGTAAGTTTTCGTCTCTATTAGACTCTCCCCTACGGTGACTACTTAGAGATAAACTCATAAAACATGAAACAATGGTGGAAGCTCATAAAATGAGAATAACCTTGACTCTCGCCTACCGGGACAACGTTGGATTCTTATTTTGATCGAATAAAAGGTTGCTAGAATGGTTTCTATTTTAGATGAGCTGACAACTCTATTCAATAAATGATGTTTTGACTCTCGCCTCTTAGGGACCTTTGTATCAGTTTGTTGAAAACCTTGGAAATTATTTAGGATTGTATGTTTTAGTATTTTCACTAGTCATTCCTACTTGCTATATGTTTATAATTTCTGAATTGTGTATGAATTTATATTGAACCATGTTATTTTCTGTTATTAAGTTGTAGTTTAATTTCGAATCTTCATTGTTGGTCTAACATGTTTGTTTTTCTAATGAGATAAATCCCTAATGGATTTTCACCATTAGACATACATAATAGTATAAGATCTCGAAAGATAAATATTGTATATGCAACATCTAGCTGTTCATCAATTGATGACACCTTAGACTAGTATTTTTACAATATGAAACAAGAAGATTACATAAATAAGATTACTTTGTCTTTCGCTAATCGAAGCATCGTTGGATTCTTATTTATAAACGAAATTATCCTAATTCCTCTTAGCTTATTCATTTCGAATTAGCTTTAAAAACATATCATTGGATGAATGGTCTATAAATCATTTCATGTCATTATATTTTCTCTTAAGAAATTAAATGACGCATATGATTATAATCCCGAAATTCTATTCCCAATTGATATAAATCCTCAATCTTAGAAATCTCCTACTTGTATGGGCAAATCTGACTTAGAATTTGTATTAGTAGTGGTGGTCCAAGAAAGAATTACTCATTATATTTAGTTGAATTTAAGTCTTTGACTTTAATTTTAGAATCCAAACAGAAATTTTTCTTATATTTCTAATTCCAGAATACAATACAGTTACACTTTCTCAAGTGTTTAATATCCATCTTCTATTAATGGATTAAAACTGTATGGAATATGAGTTAGGTATTCTGTGACCAGGATCCACTTGCAATATTCTAAGAACTCTTTAATGTAACTAAACCTATGTCATCAAAAGATACTACCATTTTTTTAATCTATGGCATTTGTATCTTGTTCATAGTGGATTTGACAAGATCAATCTCTGCAAAGAGTTAATATGCCTATATCCACTGAAAGTAGTTCATCTCATTCGCAGATGGATATACATTCAAGGGTGGATATGAGTTTTTTGTTGTATTCTTAAAACGATAACTCTAGATTATACCTTTTAGCAAAGAAATTTGAAATGTTTGAAAAATTTCATTAATTTCTAGCAATGGTTTAAACCATTAAGGTAAGTGGTTAAAGATCTTGCGAACTGATAGGGGTGGAGAAATAGTTAGTAGATATGCAGTTCAAAGATCATTAAATTGATTTTTGAATTATATCCAAACTTACCTCCCCAAAAATTTCGAGTTACATGTTAATGATTAGTTACTAGTCGTTGCCTAATTCCTTCTATGGTAATACAATTTCAGAATGATGTAATGGTTATATACTTAATGTAAAACATTACTAGATTCATGGATGACCTAATCAAAAATCTTAAGAAAAGCTAGAACTGTTAACCATGGTTTGTTAGCTTTTCTAAGTGATTAGGGGTGGACCATCCCATTGTCAATAGATAAGAAAGTGTTTGTTCAAACAAATACTACTTTTCTAAGAAAATGACTAAGTCTGAAAAACAAGTAGCAAATAAAGGAGATATTTAATTCTTGATTCCAAAAGTGTTCTATCATCTTATATAACATATGATGATCCCACTGCCTCTGTTGTCTTGTCACAACCGAAGAAATCAATACCATTTAGTTTTCTTAGACATAATTCACGGTGCCTTGTCGTAGTGGGAGAGTTTCTAGGAACTCACCTTCTTATGACTTGGGAGACACTAGTGATTAAAATCCATTGTGAGTTTAAACAAGTAATGGATTGTCAAGATAAGAAACTAAGAAGAAAGCCAATAGAACTATGGTTTAATCCATTCACATGGAATAACCTAAAGTTTTCTATTACAAGGACATAAAAGGAAATTTTAGTTAATAAGTCTATTCTATGGACTTAACAAACTTCCTGTTCCTAGTATTATAGGTTTGAGTTTATCTAAACCTATGGCTTGTGGTATACCTGGTAATTACTTACTCTAATGCAAGCAACTTACGTTAGTAAGATGCTGAAGCATTTTCTTTCTAATGGAAATCTATAGAAGCTTCACAACTTCTTAGACATAGATTTTATTTATCTAAGGAAAAGTCTAAACTATTCCAGAAAAGATAAAGCCATGAAAGAATTTCTTATATCACCAGTGAGAGGTCTTAGATATGCTTTTGCATGCCTTAGACCAGACACCTGCTGTTGAGTGGGAGTAATGAGTAGGTATCAGATTAATCAAGGAGAAGAACATTGGAAGACAATCAAGTAAATCTTAAGATTAAGAAGAGGAACTATATGTTAGTCTATAAGGGTGTGTTTAAAACTCTTAGACTACACCATATCAGATTTCGAAATTTTCCTTTGTACTAGTAAATCTTTCTGATAAGATGGTGGTTACTCTGGGGGTGGAATAGTAATTTTGGAGAAGTGTAAAAACCTATCTGAATTTTCTAGGTCTACCAGAGAGAGACTGAATGTTAAAGTTGCAGGAAAGGTACTTATTCAGTCTAAGGAAAGTTCTATACATCTTTGGCACCATTCCAAATTGCCTTAAACTACTAGTGTTAATTTCCTGATTAACCAAAAGTAGTTGCCAAAGATATAGAATCCAGTATCCCAAGAGAGTAGACATATAGAGAGGAATTTCACATTATCAATGATTTTGTAATTAAAGGAAGAGTAATAGTGGAGAAAAGGTTGTGGTTAATTCAACCTTTCAAACCCTATTACGAGGAGTTTACTACTACTACACTTGATTTGTATATCAAGGTGTTGAGATTATTTGAAACGCACTTTTTGTTTTATATTAGTGCAAGTGGGAGTTTGTTGGGTTTTATGCCCTAAATAAAACTCATTTCAATATAATCAGATTTACTTATTAATATAGATCAGAAATAACATTTAATGTTGCATGGTTCACATGATTTATTTCATGATTATATGTACATAATGTATAGATTCATCTGAAACCCTTTTCACATACTTGATCCTGTTTATTGTGCCGTCAACACATTGGAAAGTAAACATGACTATGTGAATAAAGTTTCCTAGATTTATCAGACATAGGGTTTTACTAATATGATAATCTACAACAGAGTTTACTTGCATTTGGAGAAGTGCTATGTTCTTTCCAGAGCATTGGTTAAAGTAAAGCTCAGGTTGGATGCATGGAGTATGCATCGGAAGGGACCGATATTGAACTTTGACTTAGATTTATTAAACTTACTGTAATATCTATTCAAGTCAATATCGCCTAGTTGATCCTAGATCAAATGTTCTTAATCCTGTTATGATTAGGCTCAATCTTGAAAGGATATTCGTGTTCTTTGATTTGTTAGTTAAGCCTACTTTTAGGTCAGGGTGATACGTACATTTTGGGAACACGGTAGTGCAATTGAGTGGGAGCGCTAGCATAAACATGGAATCTATAGCTTCTATCTGGCGAATAGTAAGCAAAGGATGATCTCCTTCGAGCTTGACCAAACGAAAATAAATGGTGGAGATCTCATTTCACATAAGTTGAAATATCATTTATACGGGGTCAAGTGTTTTAAGGATAAAATACATAGTAGGGTGTTACGGTAATTTAATCCCTTTGCTGTGTAGATCATTCATATAGAGGATCATTGATCAAATTAGGATTATAACAATGAATAACTAATGATGTGTCTATATAGTGGAACATATATAGCATTCTATATACTGAGAGTGCAATTCTAAGTTCTATGCGTGGATTCAACGAAGAATTAATAAGTTAGTGAATTTTAGTGCTAAATTCTTGATCTACTTATTGGAAGCTCGGTTATATAGACTCATGGTCCCCCCACTAGTTGAGATAATATTACTTGTAAGACTCATGTAATTAGTTTTGATTAATCAATTATAATTCACAAATTAGACTATGTCTATTTGTGAAATTTTCACTAAGTAAGGGCGAAATTGTAAAGAAAGAGTTAATAGGGGCATATTTGTTAATTATGATACTTTGTATGGTTCAATTAATAAATATGATAAATGACAATATTATTTAATAATTATTTATAGTTATTAAATAGTTAGAATTGGCATTTAAATGGTTGAATTAGGAAATTGGCATTTTTGAGAAAATCAGATACAAAAGGTGTTAAAATTACAAAATTGCAAAAAGCAAGGCCCAATCCACTAAGTGTATGGCCGGCCACCTTTGTGTGTATTTTAAGTTGATTTTTTCATTATTTTAATGCCATATAATTTAAATCTAACCCTAGTGGAATGCTATAAATAGATAGTGAAGGCTTCAGGAAAATTAGACTTTTCTTCTGAGACTTCTGATTCAGAAAACCTGAGCCTTCTCTCTCCCTATCTTTGGCTGACCCTTCTCTTTCTCCTTCCCTCTTCAATTTCGAAAATCTTAGTGTGAGAGTAGTGCCCACACACATCAAGTGATACCTCAATCATAGTGAGGAAGATCGTGAAGAAAGACATTCAGCAAAAGGAGTTTCAGCATCAAAGATTCAGAGAAAGAGATCCAGGTTCAGATATTGATAATGCTCTGCTACAGAAAGGAATCAAGGGCTAGATATCTGAACGGAAGGAGTCATTTAATTCTGCTGCACCCAATGTAAGGTTTCTTAAACTTTATATGTGTTTAATTTATCGTTTTAGAAAGTTCTTATTTGATGTTAATAAACATACTTGTGAGTAGATCTAAGATCCTGGTAAAATAATTTCCAACAGCCTGATATTCCGAATACCCTCCATGATAAGAGCCTTTAGGTCCTGCTGAGGTTGGACACCAGCTAGTGGTGGTTGCACACCTTGTGGTGGCGGTTGTGTTGCCTACAGGCGACACTGAGGACGAGGATTGTTGCCCAATCTCACTCTCCTTTTGTCTCATATTAACTTGATGAGATAATTCTGTTGAGAGTCGGGCTACTTCTTCGTCCCTCTCAGCCAATAACCTTTGCAGTTCCTGAATCTTCTCTTCATTACTGATTGTCCTAGTTACTAACACCGGCATATTTTTATCATTGCCAATGGTTAGTGCTTCGAACTGAGTAATGAGATCAGCAGACACCCCCTCACTGTGTTCAATAAGGGGAGTGTCTTCTAAAGAGTGTTCAGATGTACACCCTTCTTCCTGAACTTTTTGAAAAGAGGGATTCACTGATTCCTGCATGGCACGAGCTCTCGATCGAGTTACAGGGCCCGTGTAGGAGGTAAGCTTAGCAGTTGAGGTGACCCTTGTTGGTCGGTAGCCCTGGAGAAACATCCAGGCACCATGTTCTCTTCGGAATGAGTTAGGGCTTGCTTTGGGAACCCTTACACTATCGCTTCTAGCCTTCTTTGGGAAGGAGAAAGGTGTCCTACACCCTTCATCTAATAAAGGGCGTTCATTGATCTCAGCAGGTACCCCCTGTTGACCTTGGCAGTTGACAGAGATTACGATCGGAGGCCTAATCGGGGTGCCTCCTACTAATTCCCTCATTTCAAGAGGGTTTGGCGAAGGTGAAGTGTTTGTCCCCTTCCTCCCTTTTGTTGCCTTCCTACCTCTCCGAGGTTGAGAAGTCGGTGTTGCCTCAGTTTCCTCCGGAGAGGTAACCATCACTGAGACGGTAGTGGGTAAGAAAATAGGAATAGAACCAATCAAGATACGCTCCCATTCCTGGATCATTACGGGGGAGCCAATCTTCGTTGGCCTCCCTTCTGTCTTGGCAACCTTTGCTGCAGACCTTTTCACTGCCCGGGCTTGCCTCTTTTCAAAGCCCTTTGCTGCCTTGCCTCTTAAGGCCTGTGCAGTCTTAGTGATGTTTTTCACACCTTTCCCTCTGCCAGCCTTTTTAGCTGGTGTAGGTGTCTTCACATCCTTTATTGGTTCGGGCACCCTGCATAAAATGGGTGCTCGATCAATAGAGAATGCTGCCAAAAAGCGGCTCTTTTTCCCTCCTTGGGCAGAAGAGGTTGTTGGTAACTTGTGGAAGTAAACTGTGACTTGTGGTGCTATTTTTTCCTGAAAACAGTAAACATGATTAGCACCATAAAGTTAAAGTTGAATAATAGTCATCATATTTGGAGATGAAAAGGAGAATGGGTCCCACTGGGCGTGCCAAAAATTATGTTAAGCAAAAATTTCACATTAGGAATATTAAAAATAAATGCAGAACACAATTTCACCTATGTTGAATTTATAGCATAAGAGTTTATTAATTTACGTTCGACCCATCCAAGATTATAAGAATAATCTCTTACTTACAATCCTTTTATTTAAAGGAAATACCCTTTGATTCCAATTACAATGACATTAAATAATTAAAATAAATTTGGGAAATTTGGGGTAAATTTGGAATTACAGCTAAACTCAGTCAATTTAATTAACCGAGCTGCCTACATACCTTCTTTGTGAAGGATCAAGCCACTTGTAGTTCAGAATACGGTATTTTAAAATTTGAATAAAGAATTCCGGTAGATGACCACTTTCAGGAATTCTTTGCTATTTGAAAATTTAGAAAAATTCCTAGGTGTATGACCTTTAAGGGAATTTTAGGATTTGTATTTTGATACCATTTTTGCGGTATCGGCGACTGCACTTAGTCTTAGCAACTAAGTTTCCTACGTATCCTTTTATAGGAATCAAGTCAAACGTAGTTCCAAACTTTAATTTTTTATGAGGTGAATGACCTCTTTTTCTTTGGAATGCCATTTAATTTGTTATGGCTTTGAATTTTAGTGCACTTTTTTTATTTTTAGGTAAAATTACCATTTTTGAGATTTTTATGAGGTTAAGACCTCTTTGAGATTTGGTGAGGTGAATGACCTCTTTAATTGGTTGATTTTAGTGAACTCATTTGGAATTTTGTGCCATTTTGTATGGCTTTAGAATTTTACCACTTTTTGTGATGAATTTGAGATTTGAGATCTTTTTATTATATTTTATAAATAAAAAGATTATTTGGCTGATATTTTAATTAATTTAATATAATTTCCAAAATTAGAAAAAGAAATAATTAAATTAATTATCTTTTTTTTTACACCTGCCATTTAAATTTAAAAATCGTAATTTTTAAATTTGAGATATGATCTATTGCTTAGATATATATATCTCCATATAAACTTTACCGCTGCCCACTGAAGCATCCTTAAAAAATTGGATTCCTCAATAATATTATAGTTTTTTTTTACTTCATGTTGATCAATTTTCTTTGAGTATACTCAAGCGTTGGACTTTTGGCAGCATTCTGTGCTCTCTTTCTTTTTCCGAAAACTTCTCGGTTGTTGTGGTATTATACTGCAATTTAAGTGAGTGATTATAATCTTCCCATTTGTTCATACTAACTGTATATACATTTTGAATCAAATTTTTTTATACATGTACATGTATGTGCCTTGTATGTATTATTTTTACTGAGCAGTATATACATATCTTTCGTCTCTTCCCTTTTTTGTAATTATTAGGATGATATGGCATATTTTTAATTTTAAGAAAACCTTTTGTTTTCTTTGGCCACGTGAGAGCCATGAAGTGTAATATATATGTATATATATATATATATTTAATAGAAAACTTTTAGTATTTATACATATATATAATATATATATAACTGAACTAACATATATACATATATATATATACATATTACTTTTACTGATTCATAGTCAACCATCAAATCAGATTTTTTTGATGAAAAATCATGTCTTTTGGTATACTATTATTGTAGCAGACTTGTTTTCACAATCACTCTCGAGTAGTCGTATATCACTTTAACACACCACTCGGCCCACATATCATCGTACTAATTTATATGTATATATAATTTCAGATGATCCAACAGAAAGATGATATCTTGACTGCAATTTTTTATACCATTCGAGTAGTATATTTTATATTTTATACATTTCAGATACAAGCCATATCAAATTTTATATATACTTTCGATTGGTGTTTTTTTTTTCTTTGAATGGGAGCATTTTTTTTTATAAAAATATCCAATTTTTTTAGTGGAATGAGGGCATTCCATGGCTGAGAGCATCCAATTTTTTAGTGGAATGATGGCATTCCATGGATGAGAGCATCCAAATTTTTTTTGGTGGAATGAGGGCATTCCATAGATGAGGGCATCCATAAATTTAATGAAATGAGGGCATTCCATAAATTTAATTTTAGTGGAATAAGAGTATTCCATGGATGAAAGCATCCAAATTTTTAGTGGAATGAGAGCATCCCATAGATGAGGGCATCCATTTTCATTTATGGAATGAGGGCATTCCATAAATGAATAGAGAAACAACAAAAAAAAAATCAGAACGAGAGAAGAGCAAAATAAACATCAAAAGAAAAAGAAATAGGAATGAGATCATTCCCTGAACACTTACCCAAGCTTTTTGATTGTTGGTAGAAAAGTATCGTAATTTTTTTTTTCTGTTTTTCTTTTCTCTCCTTCTCAGATTTTTTTTTAAAGTATCCATCATTTTTTGTTCTCAACTTCTCCTATTTGTAGATCCTATTTTTTCCAATAAAATTATTATTTTTTTTTATCCTAAAGGATGAGTAAAAATAGGGGAGTGGGGAGTTGAGATCCTATTTTCTCTCTATTTGACTGATATTTATTTATTTATTTATTTATTTATTATTATTATTTTAAAACCAATAATGAAATAATAAATTTATTTATTCCTTTTTTTTTTTTCGTTCAACAAGTGTAAAACATCACATGATGCATGATACAACATGTTGTGCTTGATACAGTAAAACATCTGGTCTCTCCCATATTTTCATTTCAATTTTTCAAATTTGTTGGACACCTGAAACCTCAACATTATTTAATACTCAAAAATGGAGAGAAGTACAATAACCAACTGGCTTGCATTCCCTTCCTTTAAAGACTTGAAAAAACATCGGTCAAATGCTGACGATGAAATCGGGTCAACATTGTCATAACTCATTACCATCTCATAAAGATTCAAGTTAATAAATATGTGAAGCCAAACAAAGGACTGTTGAGAGAGACAGATACTCAGACATTGTGTTTACTAGTAGGCACAATAATTTACCCATATAAGTCTGTTCTTTCTCAAGGAGCTATCAAACATCGATAATAATATATCTCAAACTAACTTCTACACAATCAAAACTAAGAACGACTCATAATGTACAAACCTGATTGTGTAACATCTCACTCAAATATACATGAAGAAAGAACTTTCAGATTGAATTAGATGATATCTAAGCAGCCTTGGATGGATCTCCTCCCACTGCTCTGGCCTCAAACTGTTTGGTATATACGCGATGCTTTCTTTCCCTTGCATAGATAACCCAGAAAATCAGTGAAAGCATAACCGCTGCAGACACTGTCACCAACCCAATGTAGATCCACTGACTATGTCGTCGCAGGCTAGGACAGTGCTGGTGGCTTATGTCTGTGAACGTATTTCTCACAAAAGTACAGTCCTGTAGATCAACCAAGAATGGACCATAACGGTACAAACCATAACTCACATTCACTGCAGCTGCCATTTGGTCATAGATGGTAGGAGTTAATCGACCAGTTGTGGCACAAATCCCATCTGAGTTGACCTTACATACATAATTCTGCCAAACCTGCTCCAAACCAAAATGAAAACATTAGAAAAGCGACAATCAGAAAATGATGTAGTAGACATTGATAAGAACTTTAGAAAAGCGGAAACCAATTGGTTTTTTTTTTTTCCTAGAAAATGGGTGAATAAATATGATAACATTGGCATGAGTCCAAGGGTTTTTGCCTCTGAGAAAACTACATGTTACAGGAGTTTACAGGACCATGCATTCTACAACTTTCCTATCCCACCTAATCTGTCAAAATGTTTAATGTGTATTACCTCTGTAGCATTATTCAGATGCACTTCACCAGCTGCACATTGCCGAGTAGTGAGATCGGGGTTGAATGGGTTGCAGAGAGAGGGCAACAATGGACCAGACTGGTTGAAATAAATCGGTATTCCCTTAGGTGGATTGTTAAGATTAGTAATATTGCTGACGACAGTGTCCACTACTTTGACAAGTTGGTAGGTGACATCCCTGCTCCGTAACAATGTTTCTTGGGCTGTGGCATTGTCCACACATGGAAGAATATCATCTAAAGCTGTGTGGGCTGTAGGGTTCTGGACCCACTCATCCATTGAAACACATGCATCTGCAACCACACTAGTGAAAATAGGAAGAGGAAATGAGAAATTCGGAGAAAACCAAGCTCAACATATATCTTTCAAACACAGAATTGTGGACACCTATATGCTTCAGTCAGGTATTTTGTGCAGTGCAGAGACAGGAAGATGAGATCAAACTAAAAGTTTCCATACAGTTCACAGTTATAATTTAATGCAAGTAAGGTTAAGGACCAATAGAAACCAAATGCTATTATTTAGGGTGTGTTTGGAAGTAACTGTGCAATTACTAGGTAGGGTAATTACTAGGGTAGTAATTACACAGTTTAATAATTACACTATATTTTAAAATGCAAGGTATGTTTGGATATGAGGTGGTAATTACATATGAATTCCTAATATTTTGTTTGGCAAAATAGTTAGTAATTACATAGAAAAATAATATGTATTAATAGCTAATGTTTAATATGGAAAGTTTTTAGTAATTACACAGTGTAATTACATTCAACCCATGAGAATTGGAAATTGTAATTGGAACCCCTCAATTACTTCTAATTACACAGTTACAGTGTAATTACATGGTCAGACAAACATGCCAAATTGTGTAATTACCTCCAATTACACACAAATCCAATTACATTGTGGCTTTCCAAACGCACCCTTACTGAGAACAACAAGCATTTTAAGAAATATATTCAGTTTTGTCCTCCCTTAAATACATTGTATTAGTTAGCTGCTACTAAATGATCAACTCAAAAATTGGTACTAATAAATATACTTCCAGTGCATTATAACCCTTATATTTATATTTGACATATAATCCTAATTTCAACTCCTTAAGATGTCACATTTTTGTTGGTAGATTAGCGTATTTCATTCCACCATCATTTTATTAACATAAGATCAAGAGCGTGTCGCAATTTTCCAACAACCTCTCAAACAAACAGAACTTACTTGTGAAGGAGAAGAAATACACCGCATAAAATGAAGGTTCCCGCTACAAGAATCCACCCAACAACCACCAAACTGCAGTCAATAATAATTTTGTTTTATGAATATTAGACTACCAAAAACATAACTTTGAATATCTTTTGGTGTGCTATGTAGGAGCAATAAGGAACAAGATACAGCTAAAAAGTTCATTACTTACATATATACAAGTGTTCGCAACCCAAGAATCGAAAACACTGCAAAAAAAAGTAGCAAGGACATGTATAAAATTACAATTAATGAAAGAAGGAAACTTTTGTAATCATAATTGAAGAAATTCAATAACTTACAAAATCCAAGAAATGCCAAAAAGAGCATAATAGCGGCAACAATAATAAGAGCCAATCTCCTGCAGCATAGAACATGAAGAAATACAAGCATTATCTAAATGTACTGTAAACATTAATTCAGGTTGTTATAGTAGCTGCAGAAGAATAACTTACATGCTATCCAGGCCATCTTGTATCTTCTTTGAATTCTCTTCAGTTTTATCAGAAAGCATGGTTGCAGAAGAGTTGATCTTTGTTTCAATTAGGTCAATGTTGTTCTGGACTTCCCTGGGCAGAAACACTGCATCAACACCGATCCGCTTAGCTGCAGAAAGATAATCTGAAACGTTCCTGAGGCTTTCGACAGTTACATCTGCCTGTTGTACAACATAACCCAACGTGTTTGTTGTACTGTTGTGAAGCTTTCCTTGACCTGTATACAGCACTACGCACCCTATGCTGAAATATTGAATATATATATTGAAGGAATCACAAATCAGTAACCTGAATCACTATCACCATTACAAAGCCATGTGCAAGTGTTAAAACATCCTTGAATCAACATTAAATGAGAGAAACAGACTTACATTGCAGCAATAGTAAAGAGAATGAGCATGATCAACGAGAGAGCATAGGCAATTCGAGAGTAGCCATAGGGCTCTCCAGAACAGCAACAATAACAGAGGCAGATCAAGGACAAGCAAAGTCCAAAAATCACAAACCAGACGAGGGCGATGACGAAAAATGGAGCAGCAGTGAAACCAACAGACTGCATCACAAAATGGTAATCCAGATGAATGCTAATAATAAATTAAACTTGGTAAACACAATTTACTAAATTAAACTGAAAAATCAACATCAAAAGACTATAAAGCATGCAATTGAAAGAAACAAAACTCAAAGACCCTTCATCAGAGAACTTGGAACATCAGTCATAAGGTAACTGACTCAACTTTATTTAACCCCCACAACAAATGTAAATCAATATAAATCCTTAAAAATTTCACAGATTCACAGCAAAATATGAGTCCAGATAATTACTTTCAACGCATGAAAGTACCATAAAACTTCAATAACTCAAAGCAATAATAAAACCCATAAAACTTGTACGGTTACTCGTTGTAAATCTCAGAATCACAGAACCCACAAAACCAAAATGGCAAAGATAACACCAACAAACTTAAGAGAAACTGCATATAAAATAAACAATTTAATAGTAACTCACAGCCCAGTAGTGACTATTGCTAATATTCCAACCGCCATTGTAGCGGTTGAGACCATTAAGCGGGTCTTTTCTCCGAGTTCTATCCTCAGCCAACAACAGAGATGAGTTATCCACTGCTCCGTCCGCAAGAATCCTCCGCGTCGTCTCCCATGGTGGTATCAACCCACTAAGGTCTCTTTCCTCTACAAGAAACCCTTTTTCCGTACCACACAAAAAAAAAAAAGATAAATCATTTCTCCAAAAATGGAATTCAAAAAAAAAACAACAAAAAAAGAAAACCAACCAGACGAAACACGAAATGAGTCGGACACATGAGAAGCTCCAAAAGTAGTGACGAAGCAAACAAAAATGGAGATAAACAGAATGAACCTAAATGAGTTTGATCTTAAGCATAACATAATGGCTATTGTGTTTTTGGGTTCTAGGCTAGGCTTCCTCTGTAGCTTCACAAAGCTCTGGTTTTTTTTTTTTTTTTCTGAGAGAAGAGGTTTGATTAGAGAGAGAGAGAGAATAGAGAAATAGAAAGTGGGTAATATTTGCTATATTTTACTATTTTAATTTCAATCAAAAGAGAGATTTGTTTTTTTCTTTAAAACAAAAAAAAAAAAGAAGTGGGACCTTATACTCTTTTGAACTATTCTATGTTCTGACAATATTGCCCTTGGTTGTTCTTTTTAATTTTTTTTTAGTCTTTATTGTTTTGTGCTTTTTTGTTTTTTTTTTTTTTTGATAATCCTATTGTTTTGTGCTTTATTGTAGAGGAAGATTTGTTAAATTTATTATTGTTATTTTATTTTTTTTTCTAAACGTTTTTAAAATTTATTATTAGTTGGAAATATTATGATTGAGTTTGTAGAATTTTAATAGACTTTGATTTTTTTTTCAAACTCTATAATGCTTATTTGGTGAGAGTAGAATAATTATACAAAAGCCAAAGGAAAAAAGAAAGAAAAAAAGTTGATTTCTTCTTTACCAAATTGAAAATGGGTAAAGAAAAGTGGACCGTATTACATTTATGTTCATTTTAATGTTATATATAATAATATTCAAAGTTTTTAATTGCCTTCCTTAAGACTAGTATTTTGGCTATCTACATTCCCACTTTTAATTACTTCTCACAAATCATTAATGGCTATTTTGACAAAGTTAACCATACAATCGATTCACCTAACACTTTTAAGAGACTAATGTAAGTATTGCCATCTCATTTCCATTAATAGGATATAAAAAAATGTTTTTTTTTCTTTTAGTTTTGACATAATTTCTTTTATTATAGAAGATAGGTGGAAGGTTGTTCATAGAGAATTTGTAAGTGTCATTATGAGTAATAACATTTTTCAGTTATAACATCAAACGAAAATGGCTTAAAGAAACATTTATTTATCTAATGGTGTTACATCATTAGAGGTCACCTCTTGTATTCATATATATCCTATACCTTTAAAATGATAATAATCTTGCCAATAAAAGTAGGGTGTCACCTTTAATAACTATTGTTATTGCTAATTTAAGATAGGGATAAATACCCATTAAATTTAATTAGTAATTGGATTTATAAAATTATATCCTCGATCAAATTCAATCTAATTATTAATTATACTAGATTAATTTTTTAATTGAATATTTAATTGCATACTTAATATTAACATAATAACATGAAGAAAAATACGTAAAAATATAATATCACCCCTCATTTAAGTTTAATATTCCATCAAGATCATCCTTATTAGTCTAATGCAATTAAAAATCTAAACTAACTAACACAAAAATATTGTTAAGTAATAAAATATAACAAAATTATAAAAATAAATATACAAAACAATAAAGTATTATAAATTCAATACAAAAAAAAAAAGTAAAAGTATAATGAAAATATATTTTTTATCATACATTATTAAATAAAAATAATTTTTTAATATATATTAAATGTAATTAGATTAGATTAGTTTTTAATTAAATTTTAAAATTAACATCTAATAATCTATCTAATCATTTACTAACTTATAACACCCACTACAATCTAATTGAAATTGAATATCTAATTTTTTTTATAATTGAATTGAATTAGTACATCAAGTACCCATTGTTTCTTTATACTTCAAATTATCTTCCTTTTTTTTTATTTTTTTCTTAATTGTCATAATCCAACAAAAATTCTCTCCTTGTAATGAATTTTGATTATCTGAAAAATGATTCTCTTGTGCAATTATGGTTGAAAAGATATATGATCAACACTAAATTACGATTATAACTACTGGTTTTTTTACATAGATATTTTTTTTTTTTGTTAAGAATATAGATAATTTAAATTTGAGAAATTACTAAAAAAAAATGGTGTTAGTCCTTTATAACCCCCAACAAAATCATTCACTATTGTATGTTTATTTTGTCTTTTTCTTTTTTTTTTTCCAAGAAAAAAATAGAATTTTTACTAATTGACAAATCAAGCAAAATACATTACATTATGATATTGCTTAAAGAGCATAATCAATAAATAGGCAATGTTTACAATAATTGAAAAAAAAAACCTAAAAAAATTAATAAGTCACTAACAATGAAACATCAATAAAATATGAAGAATACTAAATTTCCAATCTGAATGAACATGTGACAAATTATAACTATTAATGACAATCTACCGAAGATATTCTTCCAGTAAAAATTAGATAATGACAACCCGATTATTCACATTCAAATAAAAGAAAATAATAAAGCAACAAACCCTAACGATAACAATCATAATAAATAATCACACTATAAGTTATGAGGCTAATAAGAATATGAGAATTCTCAAATCTAAACATAGACAAGAATAATCATACTACAAACACAAATATATTTTGAGTCAATTGAGATTACCTCATACTACAAACACAAATATATTTTTTTTCTTCTTAACTAGGAAACTAAGCCGCGCTTTGCGCGGTGCTGTCCAGTTTTTATAATTTTTTTATGTAAATATTATATGAATATATATTTTTACGCATTGAGTAATATAATTTAAAATATAACATTAATTTCAACGTGTGTATTATAAATAAAGTAATAGCATTGTAATTGAAAATATTATTTTTAAAATATATAGAAAGATTGTGATTTTTGGACAAATATTAAAAATGCTAACAAAAAAATATTAAAAATTAATAAATCCCGAAATAATAATAATATACATGTATACTATTGAAAAAAAATTATTAGTCCACTTTTAAAAATTATTGATATTGCTAATAAATAAATTATAAATTAATAGATGTACTATTAAAAACAATATTAGTCGACTTTTAAATTATAAATTTTGATTTTAAGGTTCAAAATAAATAATTAAAAAATTATAACTAATTAGGCAAGATTAAGTTAAAAATTACTCATAATGTAAAATTTTCATAAAGGAAAAAAAAAGCCTTACTATGAGTCAAATAAACTAAATTCACTGAATTCAAATAAAATAGATGAAAAATACTTTAGAATGCCACCTCATATTAATTCTTTTGTGATTTTTTTTTTTTATATAAATATATAAATATTAGTGGATATAGAAGCATAAAATATTTTATTTATTGCATGTGCAACTCTTAGTATAAATTTATATATTAGATATAATTAATTATGTTTTTAACATAATATTGTTTACCAAAAATATTTTTTAATTAGTATATCCTATTAAAAGTATATTATATAAAGTGTTTATATTTTTTAAATACTAATAATCTTTCTTTTGTAAAAAAAATACTAATAATTTTATTTAACATCGTGTTTATATTGAATTTTTTTAATTGTTATGAGAATTAATACAATTTTTTATACATTGATAATTATCTACTTTTATTTCATATCAAGTCCCATATTTGTAAAAATGGAAATAATACAAATACAACATAAATAGGAGATAAAATATGTTAGAAAATAACTTACATTTTAGTCGTATTTTCAAGATAAAATCTATAGTTAGTATATATATACATATACACCCAGTAATTTTTATAAATAATTAGGATGTCATATATTTCACTTCGCTCTTATTTTTAATACAAAAAAAAAAAAAAAATACTTTCATAGAGCAAGAATGACAAAACTTTTTTGAAAATAAAAACGTATTGATTAATGCTCTTACAACCCACTTGTTGTTCTTATTGATTGTAAAATTACATAAACAGGGCAAAGTAGAATCTATGAATAAGAAAATTGATGACAACATATAAAGATCTTGAAGCACATCTTCTTAATTCATGAATAAATTTGTAGAACCTCCAACCATGTGCATCGATAACTCTTTCTTAAATTCTGAAGTGTGGTGAATATTTCTACAATTTCATGAGTATATTTTTGTATGTGAAAATTCTTTTTCACCAATTTTTTCTTTGGTTAGCTACTTTGAATGAGTCCTTTTATGATAGAACCTCATATTTATTTTAAATATTTATTGTATAACATATTATTATAATTAAATAAAGAATTTAAATAGATTTGCTATATAATAATAATAAATATTATATATAATTTAAGTTATAAAAAATGAAAAGATAATATTAATTTTCTTAATGAATAATGATTACAAAATTTATTATCATTAATCTTTAAAAATTAAAAATTAATATGATTTGCCTATTAAAATTTTATTATCTTTTAATTAATTGTTGTTAGTAAATATTAAATAAAAAATTAGAAAAAAATTACAATTTAGAGAAAATAGAATATTGGAATGAAAAAATGCCACATCATATTCTTAAGTTTCTCTTATGTATATTTATTATATATAAAGATGTAACTATATATATTGTAAATATATATTTATATTTATATTCTATTTCCTCCTTGCGTAATGATTCTTAGATGTAACTATGTTAAATTAATATATTGTTAAGTTATTCTTATTTATAATAATTTCTTAATAGTTTTTATATATTAAATAATATTAATAATATATAATTATCATTATTAATATTTTTATATAAAAAAATTAAGAAATTTATTAACTAACAATTAATAATAAAATATTGTACTTAGAAGGTGATGAATATATAGTTGACTCAATCTTGATCCTTTTTATAACAAATCAATAAGAATATATTTTAGTTAACTTAAGGTTATGCCATCATAATTTTATGAAACATGATGAATTTGTATCTAGAAAATAACAGTAATAATATATATATATATATATATACATATCAAAATACGCAATTCATTTATTATGATTAAAGATTACTTAGAACAAATATCATAATAAAAAATAAAGATTATAAAGTATATAAAATACTTTCACTAAATATATAGTGTTCGAAAATATTTCCTAGAAAATAAAACCTTAACTGAAAAAATAATTATATATAGATTGTAAAATGATAATTTATACTCTTATACATGGCAAAAAATTGAGCGATGTGAAAAAAAGTATAATGAAATGAAATTGAATCTAAATGCATATGTATGATAATGATAGTTCTAGTGATAATATCTTTCAAAGCAAAAGAAAAATTACCTAATAGTTTTGTTGTAAAATATTTCCATTGGAGAAGAACTTGTGAATTCATAGCCATTGTCAAGTAATCTATAATAAAACATCAAGAATTAGAAGAAAAAAAAAATAACAAAAACTTTAAAAACGAATAATTGTTGCAACTAAAATGAAAAAAAGAACATATATATCTATAAAGAGCATAACAACAACTTGAAACTTATATGAGTGAACACAAAATTTCAACTTGAGTTTGGAGTACTATATATAAACATAATATAAACCATGCAAGAAAATATATAATTTAGGTTTTTAGTAGAAGAATACAAATAGTTTTGATAATTAATATAAAAATTAATATATAACCATAAATGAAAAAGAGTTATATAAAGAATATAAATAGTTTTTTTTTTTAATATATAAACATAAATGATGATAAGAGATATAAGAATATGAATAATTTTTTGTTACAAATTTTTGTTTTTATAAAAATAATAAGAAGAAAAAAATGGAGAAAATAGAAAATGTAGAAAAAATTTCATGTGTGATGCCACATCAACTTTTTTAAAGCTTTTTTTTTTTTATATATATATATATATATATTGATAGCTATAGATAGATTGGATTTTTAGATGGGTGCAAATCCAAAGGTATGAGCCTTGTAATTAAATCATTATTATTATCTTTTTAAACACATATAAATCTATTGAGTTATGAACTTTTTTTTTTAAAAAAAAAATAACAAATTAATGTATGCTTTTTAGTTAACTATAAAAGGTGTGATGTGACTATGTATATTATATCTATAGGTCAATTAGAATGTCATAGGTCAAAACGTTTCCTCTTTTAAGTTAGTATTAATTTAGCTATATATGAGTTACATATATGAAAGAATTGATGTGTAATATATATTTATAGGTCAATTAGAATGTCATAGGTTAAAACGTTTCATTTTAAAAGTTTGTATTAATTTAATTATGTATGAGTTACATATATGAAAGAATTGATGTGTAACATATGTGAAACTAAAATAAATATATAATTATTTTTTTTTTTGTAATTATTTTTCTTTGTTTTTATTCTTAAATGAAAATAATTTTGATAAGTATAAAAATTTAGAATAATATGAAAAAAGATAAAACACATTAGAAAAATCTTATGATGCCACATAACCTTGTATAACATTAGGATTATATAGATATATAGATAGATAGATATATTGATTTTTAAAATAATTTATATTAATGCAGTATATGAATTTTTTTAAAAAAGAAAAAACAAAATATGATACACTAAAAAAAGAGTAAAAATAGATTCGAAAATATACATAACATCATTTAACATATTTTGTTTATATTGATATTTATAATAGATTAATAGTTAGATGTGGTTATAAGTTACTTCATTATTAATTATTAGTAATAATAATAGATAATAAATATGTTATTAATGTAGATGTTTTATATATAAATTTTTAACTTTAAAAATAATTGAAAAAATAAAAAAAAAATGACAAATATGAGAAAATTAAGAATAGATGAAAAAACTCATATAGAGTGCCACCTAAACTTGTTGATGCTTTCCTTTATATTATATATAGATAGTTATAAAACTAAATTTTAAACTCTCATTTAAGAAACCATTTATTATCACATTTAATTTTTATGAAAACAATTCCATCAATTCAAGATGGTGGCATATTATATCCATAAAAAAACATTATATATATAAATCAACTTAGATAAATAAACTCTCAAGGGTAAATAACAGTGGAAAAATCAAAGTTTTTTGTTCCTAAATTTATAGCTATTGGAGGTTGTCTTTTTTCTCTGGCCAGGCCTGCCGGCCTTCCTTGGGCTTAGGTATGGCTTGGTTAGGATTGTATTTTGATACTACAATTTAATTTTGACTGTTGTAATTAATCTTATCTCTGTGATATGATTTTGAGTATTTTAGTCTTGTCTCTATGACATAGTTTTGAGCATTTTTATCTTGTTTCTGTGACATAATTTTAAGTGTTTGAGTCTTGTCTGTATGACATGATTTTATTTTGTTTTGTTTTTTTTCGTTGTTGATTCTTTTTTATTCTTCGATGACTTGCCATCAAATTGTTATTAGTGGTTAGGAATAACAAGTTCTTTGCAATTAAAGGGGTTGTTAGTAGTGTAGTTACATACCTTACACAATAGTTGAGTGCTCAAGCTACGAGATTGAATGAACTTGCTACAGTACATGATTTTATTTTATTTTGTTTTATTTCGTTGTTGATTCTTTTTTATTATTCGATGGCTTGCCATCAAATTGTTATTAGTGGTTGGAAATAACAAGTTCTTTGCAATTGAAGGGGCTGTTAGTAGTGTAATTACATACCTTACACAATAGTTGAGTGCTCAAGCTACGAGATTGAATGAACTTGCTACAACAGCTTCTACTATTGTATCTTCTGAGTAGTGGATGAAATAGAATATGTGTATTTACCTAGAAATTTGACTCGATGACATGGACAACACTTTTGACACGTGACAAGAAGAAAAAAACCTGGGCCCCAGCCACCGAGACTAATGGTGGTTAGCTTGGGCACTAAAAACTGTGTTGGTGCCCTAGTTAACACTAGTAGGCACCTAGGTAGGCACTATGATCTTGCGAAGAAGTTTCTAGCTACCATCTTTCGACAAAGTTCAAGTGAACATGTCCTAGTGACCTTAAAATGATGAATCATTAAGCTAAGGATGCCATGTGGACATCCCAAGGCTCAATCTGGGTCCAGTATCAGTGTTAGCGCCCAGGTTGAAATCATGTGCACCGTCTCGCATCAGTTTTGGTTCCCATAAACTTCTTATGGGCATTCTTCGTAGCCATTATTCTAAGATAAATGAGAGACATGACCCAACTAAGTTTCAGACTTAGGAGATGAGCCTACATGAAATGGCATCTGGGCACCCAAGTTGACATATAGTCGATTTGGGGGCGTTATGGCCAGGGTTTAGGTTTTCGGGGACATACTTAGACCCTTATTACTTAAATCCATCAAGGAACAATACAAGGACATGATATTTCATTAAAAACATCCTAAATGAGCCCATACACAACTATGGCCGCCCAGGTTAACATTTCAACTTGAGCACCGATTTTGTTTACCAAGTTTTGCCTGAGCAAATTTGACAAAACTGAAATCCATGGAGCACTTTCACCAAAAAAAAGATTGAGCATCAATGAAACTAATTTTAAAGATGTCGACCCCTACCTAGGTGCCTAGTGCATGCCTCGAGGCCCTAGTGGGTGCCCCGGTTGATGTATCTCAATTGGGTGCACTCCAAGTCTTCTTTCTAGATAAGTTGTTCAGGAATTTCCTTTATTTTTATTCACGAGAAAGATACAAGTGCTTTTGAGAAGCAAACAAACCCATATAGGCCCCAGTTGAAGAGTTGGGCGCCCAACATCACCCCAGTCACTGGACGCCTCGGTTGATGTAGCCACACTTTTAATGATTCTGTCAATCTAATTGTGATTCTGTCTCGAGCATTCTTCTTGTTTTTCTCCAAATACACGATATGAGACTTGGAATCATGAGAAAATATCGTTCGAGTATCAAGTTAGCCCCCAAGCACCAGTGTGCAAGCACACTAGGCACCCAGGTTGACTAGGGCTCAATGTTATGTCCTTCAAACAACAATTTTGCTTTGAGCATCGACCTTATTTTGCCCCCAAAATAAGATTTGGACAATTTTGCAAGTCAATATCTCATGTACATGTGTCACCCGCAAGTCCACTAACACCCATGTGCACTAGTGATCACCCGGGTGTCACCTTGGAGAACATCGGGAACCACTCGTGTATATTCAGTAAAATTACCAAGAGAAATTCTCCATGGTCAAAGAATGAACTAAGGATAACTATCACATCATTCAAGCATCTCAAAATATGCCTAACGCCCAAGAAACCAAGTCTTGGGTGCCCATGTTGACGTTTATGTCAACCTGGGCACCCCAAAGTCAGGTTGTTCTCACAGTTTTTCCTAGAATGCACACTGCTTAGTAAAATGACCATGACTCTCTCAATTTTTATCCAAATGACACGATTCTAGTGAAAAATTAAAGCTATTTTGAAGGCGCATCTAAGTGTCTCACATTGCCCCGCAATTCTGAAGTTTCAATCCTCAAAATGAACTTGTGAGCTATTTCCAAGCAAATTTTATGCGAATTTCCCTGTTATTTTATTGCAATTTAATTAATCCTCCTTCCATATAAAAGGAGAGTTTCCCTAACTCATTTTTCACACTTTACTTTTTTTTTTTCCAATGTTAGAGCTTCTCTCTCTAGAAATTGTGAAGCGAAGCTAGACTTAGTCATTTTTTCCTGAGTTCTATGGTAAGACAATTAGGTTTTAGTGACAATGAAAACTCTAAGTAGATGTAGCTTCATTACCTTCGTGATAAGGGGAATAAACTACTATAATTATGGTGCTCTCTTTTTTACTTTTTGTTCATACATTCGTTGGCCGCTACCGCTTATCAAACGGTACAGAACTGATCACTTTTCATTGTCAACAAGGTGTTCTTAGGGTTAATTTGTTGGGTTATTTTTAATAATCAAATATGTGAGCTTACAAATTAAGACAAATATTTATTTGAGCTAATATTCTAAATTGGGCTAAATAAGTAATCTAATTAAATGAGCTCAATAAGATGTTTATTCGGTATGGGCTTTTGTAATTTGTAATACGCAATAGTAATCCTAATTAGGGTTTAAAGGCTCTAATTAGTTTGCTATATAAAGAACATAAGGGTTTAGTCCCCAATGTTAATTTTAACTATTCTTCTTCTCCATTCCCATCAATTGAGTGAGAAAACTCACATAGAAAAGATTAGTCTGTGGAAGATCATATACCTATCATCTCATCTAATGTCCAATATTATGGAATCAGGTATGTCTTTCATCTTATTGATTCATAAAGTAATCTTAATAATCTGACATGAGTTTAAAATTCATGTGTATTTTTAGATCTAATCTTTAACATAATTGTGATGCTGCAATTTTTTTCATCTGTTTTTTTTTTTTTGTCTCTGAAAGTTAGACGGCTAATTATTTGACTTATTTTAATAAATTTTAATTCTAAACATATCTCCAATATAAAGATGTCACAATTAAATTGTTGCAAACTATTATTTTACTTGATTGTGATTAATAATAGAATTACATTATTATTTTTCTCTTTTGTAGTTATATGGCATATTGATCAATTCATTTTAAATGTTTTTTTTATTATTATTTTGAATAGTAACATACATATATAATAACTAGGGTTGTACATCGGTCGGTTTAGTCGGTTTATACTACATATTTTTTAACTCAACGTAAAGATCAGTTTGTAAAATTCTGCATACGACCTACCCAATTTAAAAAAAAAAAATCTTAACCCGACCGACGGTTTGGGCAGTTTGGTCGGGTTAACTCGCCCAAACCGAAATAAGAGGGGGTTTTTTTTTTTTTTTTTTAGTTTCAACTAAAATAAAAATTAACCACATAAATACACAATATATGTGAGAAAGAATTTTATTGAGAGGTTGAGAAAGAATTTTAGGATTTAGGACTTTTTTTTTTAATATATATTATATATTATATAATATGTATATATAAAATAAAAAAAAAAAAAGTAAAAATCGGGTTAAATCGGGTTAGGCGGTTTAATTGGGCGGTTTGGGTCAATTTTCAACCCGCCCAATTAACTGATTGGGTGGTTTAGAATTTTATCGAGTTATGTTGGTTTGTATTTTTTATCGATTTTGTCGGTTTAGTTTGGGTGGGTTATTCGAGTTGGGCGGTTTACGAAAATTTTTATACACCCCTAATAATAACAATTGATAGGGTATTATGGTAAATGATGTGATAATAAAATAATTTTATTTTTTTTTTTAAAAAAAAAAAATCAGTGAGATATGGAACCCAACCGCGTCCAAAGCGCAAGACGTGTGTAGTTGTTAATTTGTTATTGTCCAGTCCCATAAAATTTTGCAAATCACTCGCTGTCTAAACACCCCTAATTTCCCTCAAAACACAACTCATCTTCTAATTAAATCCCATGTTTACCTACGTGTCCAATGTTTGTGGGTTTACTTAACCTACAATTCTCAAAGCTTAATTTCTTTATTTTATTTAAATTTTTGGGTTCACACTTCACATGGACCTAGTTGTCATTCCCATTTTTTAAAACAGTTTTAAATGCCATTTCAAAAAAAAAAAAAAAAATTTAAATGACACACATTCCTTACACCTTGTTGTTAGTAATGTTATGATTGCGTATGTGAATTTATTATTAATTTTCGTTAGTGATTGATTTAAGTATTGAGTTTCTTTTTTAGTTTGAGTTTTTTCATACCATATTGGATAGTTTATTATGTCCATTAATCCAATTGATGTCGACTTGTTATAATATCACATTTGTCTTCACTGTTGACAAATATCGCAACCAATAAATTAAAATAAGAAATTTTGTACTCACATAAATGAAATGTTTTGCTCATTATGAAATGTTTGTCATAGTCTTCATATATATCTCTTAGATAAAACAAATTTTAGTGAATTGTGGCTATATTTTGTAGTTCAAAATAAATAGTTTAATATTTTTCGAAAAATCTATAATACACTACCATAATAATTAGTTAGAGTATCTTAAAAAAACACACTAAATTTAGCGTCACACTATTATTAATTTAATGTCAAAAATTATTTTTACTCTAATCACAACACTATACCTTAACAAAGTGATCTTAGTCTCAATACATTCACAAAAAGACATTAATAATCGATTCGTAATGTGATTAGGGATGGTGATAAGTGTACTAATTTTTTCTTCATTTCTGCCACGATTCGTAATAGAAGAAACTCCGTGGATAGTATCTTGAACAAGGATGGTGTGTGGATAACTAATAAAGAAGAGATTGGTAATGAGTTTATTGGTTTTTTGGGTGACATCTTCAAACACCCGCCTCAGGGCCCTTTGGAAAGCTTAGACTACTTAATTCCTGATCATCTCTCCCCTTTGGAGCAGTCAGAGCTTGAGGTGATCCCAGGTCACGAGGAAATTAGACAAACGCTTTTCTCTATGGGAAGCTTGAAGGCTCCGGGTCCGGATGGTATGTCAGTTCTCTTCTTCAAACACTACTGGAACTTTGTGGGACAAGACTTCTGTGATGCAGTTGTGGACTTTTTTCAGTCAGGGAATATGCATCGAGGCTTTAATGCTACAAATATTACTCTCATTCCTAAGGTCCCCAACCTTAAAAAAGTATCTCAGTTCAGACCTATCTCTTTGTGCAATGTGATATATAAGGTGATCTCGAAAATCATTGCAAACAGAATCAGAGTGTTCCTGCCCAGATTGATTTGTCCTACTCAAGCAGCTTTTGTCCCGGGCCGGAACATCCAAGATAATAATGTTTTAATCCAGGAGATCATACACTCTTTCAAGAGGAAAAAAGGGAAAGAGGGGTTTTTTTCAATCAAGATTGACCTAGTTAAGGCGTACGACAAACTAAGTTGGCAATTTATTGACCACGTTCTACGTAGTTTCAAGGCCCCTGACAAGTTCTGCCACTGGGTACGCCAGTGTATCACAACAACTTCCTTCAACCTTTTTCTAAAAGGAAGGAAATTTAACAGTTTGACCCCGGAGTGTGAGATTAGACAAGGAGACCCCCTATCTCCGTACATCTTTATCCGGGCTGCTGAAATCCTCTCGCGCATCCTTGAGCACGCCCTTGATATCGGTTAGGGGTGAAAATCGGTCGGTTATGGTCGGTTTTTAAAATTTTATAACCGACCGGACGGTTACGGTTTTTATTTTACGAAAACCGTAACCGACCGTTTAGAAATTATAACCGTATAAAACCGACCGTACGGTTTTTGGCGGTTTTCGGTTTGGCGGTTTTAGGCGGTTTTTGGCGGTTTTGGGCAGTTTTGGGCGGTTTTTGGCGGTTTTAGGCGGTTTTTGGCGGTTTTTGGCGGTTTTGACGGTTTTTTGGTTAAACTATTTTTTTATTTCAAGAACCGAAACCGACCGCCGTGTCAAAAAAACCGAAACCGACCGCCAAATTCGGTGATGACGTGGAACCGAAAATTCGGTTACGGTCTGGTCGGTTTGATGGTCGGTTTCGGTTTTTCGATTTTTATGAACACCCCTAATATCGGTACCATAAGTGGTATAAAGCTAAGCAGAGAGGGCCCCAAACTCTCCCATCTTTTCTTTGCCGATGATCTGATCCTTGTTGGCAGGGCAAACCTTGAAGAAGCAAGGGGTATGTGGCATTGCCTGGAAAAGTTTTGTGATTGGTCTGGTCAGAGAATTAATAAGCTTAAAACCTCCATTTTCTTTAGCGGTAACACAAGTGATGGTATGAAACGAGGCATCAGGCAGGCTCTGGGATTGAACTGTGAAATGGGTAACATAAACTATTTAGGCCTCCCGCTTTTTAGATCCCACCAAAAGGATTCGAATTTTAACTTCATCCTTGAAAACCTGGTGTCAAAACTCCATGGGTGGAAATTAAAAACGTTATCAAAGGCTGGTCGTGCTACGTTGATCAAATTGGTGGGGCTTGCTTTGCTTGTTTACACGATGCAGACGAGAAAGCTTTCTAAAAACCTTGCATCTAGGATTGATGGTATGGTGAGGGACTTTTGGTGGGGCTGTGAACAAGGTAATAGAGGCATCTATCTTAAAGCCTAGGACCAGTTGTGCCTTCCCAAGTCTCGTGGGGGACTTGGCTTTAGAAAGATTGTGGAGATGAACCAGGCATTGATGGCCAAGTGGGGTTGGGCTCTGCTTACTGAGGAACAATCACTGTGCTGTAATGTTCTCAGATCTAAGTACCTTAAGGTTAAAAAAAATTTTGACTGTGAGGTTAAGAGCTCCAATTCTTGGTTTTGGAAAAATGTGGTGCGATCAAAAGAGATTTTAAGAAAGGGGCGTGCAAGCTAATATCTGATGGGAGAGGGACAAGCATTTGGGATGACCCTTGGGTTATCCATGGTACAGATTTTTACCCTAAGTCCAATTATCGTCAACAGCGGGGCTTGGAGAAAGTGTCAGATTTACTTTTACCTGACGAAAATTGGGATGCACCCAAGCTACACAACCTTTTTGAACAGGAAACTGTTAGTAACATCTTAAGAGGAGGTAATCCGAGTGGCCAGGGAAGGGATAGATGGGTCTAGACAAAAGAATCAAATGGCCTATTTTCAACCAAGTCTGCCTATCTTATTCAAGCCATTGATCGGGCTCCTTTGTGCAGCATTGCTCCGGCACTATGGAACAAACTTTGGAACTCAAAGATTTTGGAGCGACACAAGGTCCATTGGTGGAGTATCCTTTCCAATGCTCTACCCTTAAGAGCCCCTCTTGCTAAGAGAATGGGTTTTAGGAGGTTTCCTGCCCTATTTGTGGGGAGGCTGAGGAGACCACAGAGCACTTATTCCTGTATTGCAACTTTGCCTTCCACCTTTGGCGATCTTCTCCTTGGGGGATTATGCTTGTTCTGGATTCGGGAGCCCGAATGTGGGACTGGGTTACTTTTCTATGGAATCTTAAATCCAGAGGAGTTGATACTGATAAGCTATTCATCCATGCCTCGATTGTGGTAGATACGATTTGGAGGGCCCGCAACAACAAGGTACATAATAAATCAATGTGTAACATTAAACACTATATCGACTCTATTTCTTCTTGTTACACAGACTATGGCTCCTGCCTTCTTTCTTCCCCTGCACAGTCTGTTGGGACTCAGGCTTGGTCTCCGCCGCCGGAAGATTGGGTTAAAATCAATTGCGATGTCAAAGTCGGAGGTGAAACTATGTGTGCTGTGCAATTGCGAGAGACCATAACGAATCAGTTTTATGGGTGGCGGTAAAAAGGCTACACTTCTCTGACCCACTCACTGGAGAAGCTGCGGCCTGTCTTTTAGCCATGGAGACGGCGATCTCATTGCATCATCCTTTTATTGTGGTGGAGAGTGATTCAGAGACTGTTATCAAGAACCTAAAAGGGGATGACTCTATTTGGGGGATTGAGAACTATGTGCGTCAGTGCAAACTCCTTTCTACTTTTATGACAAATTGTAATTTTTCTTCTGTTGCTAGAAACTGTAACTACGCGGCCCATAATGTGGCCAAATGGGCGTTTGCCAATAATGTTACGGGCATGGTAGAGATATCTACTATACCTGTTAATATCCTTTGTAATGACCATGAGGTCTAACTTCAATTTTTATTTATAAACGTATTTTTCAAAAAAAAAAAAAAAAAGACGTAGGAACCTCTTCAAATTAACATAAATTATCTTAAAAGTATAGAACAAAATTACACTGAAAAATCTAGACAATGAAGCTATGCTATAACCAGAAAAAGCCCACCCAACTCATTAGCATACTATTGTCCATTATTGATCATAGCACCAAAGAAAGAGTACCCTAACAAATCACTTGTACAGAAATTTCACATATGAGCCCAATTAAGAAAGTCCATGACTTTAGCCTGGAGCACTGAAATACCATCTGCAAAAAAATCAACTCAAGCAACCCAACTTTATTAAAATTATTACATTTAGCATTAGTAAAACATCCAAAAGTGTCACAACCTAAGTAGCAAATCACGCACGTGCGAAGTGGGTGCCCCTGAAAAGTAACATACTATATTAACAAATTCTAGCACAACTCAATCAAGTGGGTGCCCCTAAAATATAATAGTATATCGAAATTTTCTGCACAACTAACAAAAGGAGAATCTCTTTTGTAATAGTATATAGAAATGGGCTAAATCTTGCGTAAAAAAAAGAGAAGTTTATAATAATATACTATTTTTATATTTAATTTACAATAATAACATTACTATGCCATGTCAGCTAAATTTAATATTTTCTATTTTTCAATTATTTTTCTATATTTTTAAAAGTAAATTTTTGATTACTAATAGTGTTGATAAGAAACCAAATAGTTACCTTTATATAAAAAACTTTATTTTTATCATATAACATGAAATATATTTTGCTTACTCTCTAAAAACTTATTTGTATACATCTTAGTAACTAATTAGTTATTTTTAAATTATATTATGGTAGATTATAACTTAAAATACTTTAAGGTGATTGTTGATCTCAAAAATTGATCAACCGACGACGAGGTCGTATAGATCTGATGTTTGCCACATGTAGAAGTAGTATTGCTTCATCAAAAACTTCAATTGATAAATCATTGTTATCTCCCAACAAAGAGAAGAAGATGGTCAACAACAACAAGAAGGATGAGCTTAGAAAAGTATGTGCCACCTTTGATAAGAACAGTAATGGGTTCATAACAAAGCAAGAGCTGACAGAATCTCTGAGGAACATAAGAATCTTCATGACAGAAAAAGAGGTAGAAGAAATGTTGTTAAAATTGGATGCTAAAGGAGATGATTTGATTGACTTTGAAGAGTTTGGTTTGCTTTGTGAGTCCATGACTGGTGGTGGTGGTGAGCAAGGGAAAGATGAAGTGAATGGGAATGAAAGCTTGTTTGAAAATGAAGAGGATTTGAAGGAGGCTTTTGATGTGTTTGATAGAGATAAAGATGGGAGGATTTCTGTTGAGGAGTTAGGTTCTATTTTGTCTTCTTTGCTATCTATTCCCTAATTGATTCATAAAGTAATCTTGATAATTTGACATGAGTTTAAAATTCATGTGTATTTTTAGATCTAATCTTCAGCATAATTGCGATGCTGCAATTTTTTTCATCTAATTTTATTTTAATTTTTTTGTCAAACAATCTGAAAGTTAGACGACCAATTATTTGACTTATTTTAATAAATTTTAGTTCTAGACGTGTCTCCAATAGAAAGATTTTACACAAAATTTTACCAAAATTTAAATTTTATTTCATTGAAAACCGATTTTTAAAACTTGAAAAATCACAAAATTGGTGCAACATAGAGGAGTATGCATTGCATACTCCCTTGCGAGCGCAAGGGAGATGCTGGGCAAGAAAAATGAATGCATGCAGCCTTGTTTGATCGAGAAACCTCGGCGTAGGACTGCTTAGGACAAGGCTTGTTTGAGAAACCTCAGTTACAAGGTTTGTCTGAACCTTGGTCTTGACCGAGATAGCTCCACTCGTCCGCGCTCGTAGGTGTTCCTCAGCTTAGATTTTTATTTTCAAACTATAAAAAATCATAACTAATTCAATAAAAATCTAAATTGAGTTTTGTAAAATTCTAAATTCATGAATTTTTCATCTACTTTCCAGAAAAAATACTCTCAATACGAAAATAAAAATATTTTTTGTCAAAAATTTATAATTCACAAATATTCATCAATTAAGCACATAAACCAACATGAACACATCCAAATCATCAAAATCATCATTTTAAATCTATATTTCATAAAAGTATATCATTACCATGACTCTGATACCAGTTCTTGGAAGTTATTTTACCATGATGTAGAGTAACTAACAAGTATGTTGATTTAACACCTTAAACATGAATTTCCTAAACCAATGAATTAAACACATATAAAGTTATAAAAAACCTTATACTAGTGGCAGTAGAATAATATGGCTCATTCCGCTTAAATCTCTAACTCTTGTTCCTTTCTGTTGCAGAGTAATAACAAGATTCGAGCCTGGATCTCCTTAAGATGTTGGAATTCCTTACAATCTTCCACACTATGATTGAGTACTGACTTGATATGAGTGAAAAATGTACTCTATCACTATGGGCTTTGAATTTAGAGAGAGAAAAAGAGGAGAACTCGAAAATTAAGAGAGGAGCCTCTCTTTTCTATTTTCTAACAGAGTAGACTTATGAAGAGTTGAGTTCTTAGGTTATGAGTCTATCATGTTCTATTTATAGGCTTTCATCCAGGGTTAGGTTTAAATTATATGGAATAAAAAAAGATAAATAAATGGCTAAAAAATACTTAAGTGACTTGCCACTATTGTGGACCTCACTAGTTACAATTTTGCCATTTTATTTCAACAACTTATCTTTTTTTTTTTTTCGTAAATGCCATATTTTAACTTTAAACCTTTTTAAATGTCAAATCTAATTATTTAATAATTAAAATTAATTATCAAATAAAATTGACATTTAGCGTATTTATTAATTAGACCTTACAAAGTCTCTTAATTAATAAATAAACTCTAAAACTTCTTTTCTTCTCAATTAAGCCCATCCTTAGTGAAAATTTACAAATAAGACATAGTCTAATTTATAATTTTGATTTATTAATAAAAACAAATTAACTGAGTCTACAAGCCAATATTATCTCAACTAGTGTGGGAACCATGTGCCTATATAATCAAGCTTCCAATAAGTAAATCTGAAATTTACCAAGTAAATTGTATCTTATTAATTCCTCCTGACTGCACTATAGATTTGGAATTGCATTCTTAATTATATAGAACACCCTATATATTTGAAGATATAGATACGCTATTAATTATCTATTGTTATAATCCAAATAATCAAAGATCCTCTATCGAGGCACGCATTAGCTGACGCGTGTCCCCTATGGCATTGGTTATTACAAAATAACCGATGCCATAGGGTTTATATAACCGTATTTAGCCCTTTTTCTTCCTTACTTTGTCTTCTCCCAAAAAAATAACCAGCAGCCCCTTCACGAAACCCTCGCCCAACCACCGCCTCCCATCCCCAATTTCTTTATTTTTCATCCATTTTCGCCTGTTTTTTTAAATCTTGCATTTTTCATACCCAAAAAGATATCCCCAGAGTTTGATCGTCTTTTATTTTATTTTTCAGGGTAAATCGAGCTTAGAGATGGTGGTTGTGGTGGTTTTAGCTCTGGTCGTCGCTTTTGGTGGAGAAATAGTTGAATCTCAATGTCCATAGTATAAATCTAATCTCTAATAATGTTAGTAATTGGGTCAGATCCTTGTTTAAATTCTTTGTTTTGGTACAAAAATTACACAATTATTTATTTCTCGAATAGTGAAAGAGAGTCACACATTGATAATGTGTAAAAAGATAATAAAATATATACGATGAATGAGTTACTCCTCCTATTGCCAATTGGTTTTGAGATAGAACCTCATTCATCTTATCCTAAATTCTAACATGGTATTAGAGCAAAAACAAATAAAAAAACTCTCTAATAGTAATGACTATCTGACTCCAACAAAAAAAAAAAAAACCGATTGAAGTAGAGCGAAAAAAAGGAGCCACAAAAAATCTAAAAATAATTGATCAAAGAGCCAAAGTTATTAAAAAAGCCACTTGTGATTCGGGGATAGTGAGCAAAAAAAAAAAAAAAAAAAGAGCCACCCATCCAAAAATACCAATCCAAAAAGTAGAGCAAAATGACCACTTGTGATGAGCCAAAAAAAAGCTGCTTATGATTGAGTTGTCCAAGATGGTGAGCAAATAATTAAATAGCTACTATCTTGAGGAAGGATATTAGAGTCTCTCACATTTCTAATGTATGAATCTCATTCATTTTATACTAAATTCTAATTTGAGCTTTGGAATCATTCTAAAAGCTTCGTTAAAACACAAGTTATGAGTGTTTGAAGTTGAGTAGTGAAATTTGGAATTTTCTAGGCAAATTGAGTTATTTGAATGTTGAGCATTTTTGGACTAAGTTTTAACAAGACAAAAATCTGAACTTTTTGGATATAGTTTCAATATATGTAAAGATCACTGTAATTTTTTAAATTTAAATTTCTCTTAGAAACGAAGTTATAAATTTTTTGTTAGAAAATCCTAATAATTAGATTTTTACTTACTGGCGGTTTTAAACTAGTAACTTGGAAACACTATAACTCAAGACTTTAAAATGAAATTTTACATGCAAAATCTCAGTTATTTCCCAATGGTTTTAGCAAAAATGATTCAATATTGAAGTTTTGGTAAGATCCATACCTTTGAATTTAGATGCACATTTGAATAATAAGATATGACTTTTGAATCTGAATATTGAAATATTTAGACGGTTTGTTTTCTTACATCTGAATGTATTTTTTTTTTTTATATTTTTTAACAATATTTTTAATTGTATAATATTAATAAATTTATTAAAGTATATATACTTTTAAAATATTTTCAATTATTAAAATATAAAATATAATTTATTTAAATTTAAAACTAATAATATGTGATAGGATGAACTTATTAGGTTTTTTTTACATTTATAAAAGATGAATATTATCATTTTATTACTATTATATCTATTAAATTCATAAATAAAAAAGTTAGAAAAAAAGACATTCTTATAATTCTATAAGTTTACACATACATTATAGGGGCTTTTTTATTTTTACACTAACAATTTTTTTTTTGTATTTCTACGGAATTCTACATAGAAACACCTATTGCAACTAGCGCTGCAATCTAAATTGCAACAAAAAATCGTATAGAAACCCCTATTGCCACTAGCGCTACAACTATTTTAGAAACCCAAACCGTAAATTTTAAAAAAAAAAAAGTTAAAAAAACAGTAGATAAAGTAATTCCCCTACATTATAATATTAAAAGTCATAATATGTAACAAAAGTAAAAAAGAAAAATTCAAAAAAATAAAAAGTAAAATGTAGAGATGATAATATAAAAGAAAATAAATAAATAAAAAAGAGAAAGATAATAATAATATAGAAGTGTAATAAATAAAAATAGTACTAATTGATTTGAGTTAAGGTGTTGTTTGAGAGATGGATAGGAAAATAATAAAAAGAAATAAAAGAGTAATATACATATGTATTAAAAGAAAGTCATAATATGTAATAAAAGTTAATTTTTTTTTTTTTAAAAAAAAGTAAAACATAGAGATGATATTATAAAAGAAAATAAATAAATAAAAAGAGAAGAATAGTAATAAGATAAAAGTGTGATAAATTAAAAAAAATGCTAACTGAATTGACTTGAGGTGTTTTTTTTTTTTTTTTTTTTTTTGACGATTACAGTTGAATTACACCACTGGAACAGAGCCATTCCAGCTCATTTCTTTGTCTAGCCCCAAAGCCTTCTTTGCTAAAAGATGAGCATGATTATTATATTTCCTGTTAACATGGAGAAGGCTAACATTAGGGAATAAAGACAAAGAATTGCTAATATCCTCCACAACATCCGACAATGCAGAAAGATCTCTCTTGCGCCCATGAATCCGATCAACCAGGAGCTTTGAATCTGTTTTAATGACTGCAATTGGGATTCTGATAAGATAACACCAGTTAAGACTTTCTCTAAGGGCAAGAGCTTCAGCCATCAGTGGAACAAAGTCACCAGCAGCTGGAATAGAAAGACCAGCAACAATCCTTCCACACCAATCTGAAATGACAGCCCCAAAACCAAGTTTTCCTTGAGAGGAACACAAAGCCGCATCTATATTAAGTTGATAATAACCCGGATTGACTTGCTTCGGTTGTTCATGATCATATAAGATTTGAGACGAACTAAGCTTCTTCATACCCATCTGAGCTGCATTATAGTCTGAAAGATAAGAATTAATCCATTCAACAACATCAACAGAAGACATATTGAAGTTTGCAAACAGTTTTTTATTTCTAAAATTCCATATGGCCCAAACAGTGGCCAACAACAGTGTAAGATCGTCTTTGTTTAGATGAGAATAACCAGCAATTAAAAATTCTTTAATGTCAACATGTCTATGAGTTGCATAAAAGTGTTTAAGAGGAGAAGCTTTCCAAATCTTAACAGCACTGGAACAATCTAGCAAGGCATGAGTCACTGATTCAGAAGGACAATGGCAAAGGGAGCAACAGGGACTTGGGAGAGATTTTTTAAGAAAGAGATTAAGGGCAGTAGGAAGAATGTGGTGGTAAGCCCTCCAGGCTAAAGATTTAATCTTAGGAGGAAGATTAAGAGTCCAAAGCGCAGTCCACCATTTTTTAATGAAAGAAAAGTTAGAAGAGGAAGGAGGAAGGGAAACAGTGTGAGCAAGATGATAACCCGTTTTAACCGAGAACATACCTGTGGTGTCCTTATTCCAGATTAGATGATCCTCTTTATTAAGACCACCAATCGGGACTTTAAGGATAGAAGAGACAGTGTGAGAATCAAAATATTGATCAAGCTTAGCACGATTACAATGACCATTTTCATCAATGAAGAAACTTACCCTATCCGAAGGAGGCGGATCAATGGCTATGAACTTAAGAAATCGAGAATCAGGGACCCAGTAGTTTTCCAAAGTTCGGATAGAACATCCATTCCCAACCTTCCACATCAAACCTTGATTAAGAAGATCCCTACCCCAAAGAAGACTGGACCAAGTAAAAGAAGGAGAATGCCCAAGCCTAGCCTCAAGGAAACTAGTATGCTTGAAATACTTGGCTTTGAGGATAGCCGCAAGAAGAGAATTGGGATTAGACAAAACACGCCACGCCTGTTTAGCAATCATGGCCTGGTTATGATGAACTAGAGACCGGAATCCGAGTCCACCAAAGAATTTGGAAGTGCAAAGATTGGTCCAAGCTTTCCAATGGATTTTAGAACCCTTACCCATCGAACCCCACCAAAACTGAGCCATCATCTTTTCAATTTTCTGACAAACTGAAACAGGGAGACGAAAGCAAGACATAGCATAAGAGGGAATTGCCTGGATTACAGCTTTCAGAAGCACCTCTTTACCAGCTTTAGAAAAAAGTTTCTCATTCCAAGCTGAAAGATGAGAACCTATCCTATGAAGAATAAAATCAAAGCTGGATTTTTTGGACCGACCAAAACACTGCGGGACCCCTAAATACTTGCTAATGAAAGGTTTTGCTTCAAGCCCAAGTGTATCAAAGAAGTAAGAAGAGACTGCAGGGGGAGTATTGGGGGAAAAAAGGATAGAAGACTTGGAGTAGTTGACTTTCTGACCAGAAGCAAGATTATAGAGAGTGAGAGCCTCTTTAAGGGAATTACATGAAGCAAAGGAGGCAGTGGTGAAAATGAGGGTGTCATCAGCAAAGAGTAAATGTGAAACAGCAGAGGCAGTTCGAGCAATAGAAATGCCTTTAAATAATCCCAAGTTTTCCTGAACACGTAAAGCAGCAGTTAAACCTTCAGAACAAAGCAAGAACAGATAGGGAGATAAAGGATCACCCTGTCTGATGCCTCTGGAGGGAAAAATGGGATCAGTGATTTGCCCATTGATACTAAACCGTATAGATGTTGAGGACACACACTGAAAAATAAGGTTAATAAAGTGAGGAGGAAACTGGAAGCGTTGAAGGATAGCCGTAAGAAAGCTCCATTCAACACGATCGAACGCTTTCTCCATATCCAGCTTAAGACCAACCCAGCCAATCTTCCCATGCTTACGATGATTTATGGCATGAACAAGTTCCTGAGCAATGTAAATGTTATCAAAGATAATTCGCTCAGAGAGAAACGCACCTTGAGTAGAAGAAATGAGATCCCCTAAGACAAGCTTAAGCCTATTGGCAATGGTTTTAGAAACAATCTTATAAACAGTTGAGCAAAGACTAATAGGCCTGAAGTCTTTAAGGGTTGAGGCATTAGTTTTTTTAGGGATCAAGACAATGAGGGTGTCATTAATGGAGGAAAAATCAGCATTACCATTAAGAATATCCAGAACTACAGTGGTAAGATCAGGACCGATGACAGACCAATTTTTCTGGTAGAAAGCTGGGTTAAGACCATCTAATCCCGGGGCTTTATCTCCAGAAAGTTGGAATAAAGCTTGCTTAACTTCCCCAGCTTCAAACGGAGAATCCAAAAAACTTATTTGTTGCAAGGTCAAAGATTTATCAATGGCTGTAAAGATGAGGTTAGTAGCTGTAGCATCCGAGCTTTGGGACTTAAACAGGTTATCAAAATAGGCACAAACCTCATGACAAATGTCCGAAAAGGAAGTAACCTGCCTCCCATCCTCACACTTGAGTTTTCGAATATTATTAGTCTTTTTCCTAGCAGTGGCTTTATTGTGGAAGTATTTGGTATTCTTATCACCCGCATTAAGCCAATGGATTTTAGATCGTTGTTTCCAAAAAACCTCATGCTTATAGAGAAGGAAATCAAGAGTGGATTGAAGCGTGGAGGCCCGCTTAATGTCCTCCCTATTAAGAGGCAAATTGGAATGAAGAGTATTAAGAGAATTTTCAAGGGTATGAATGCGAGATGATAAACTTTTAAAAGAACCGTTCCAGTCTTTGATGGCAGCAATACAAGATTGCTGTTTAGAGAGGAAAGATCCAAGAGGTGTGGTAGCCGAATGAGAGGGAACTTTGCTCCAACTATCCTTGACCGTATCAAAAAAAGAAGGCTCAGTGAGCCAGAAGTTCTCAAACAAAAATCTTTTATTCCTAGGAGTGTGTAAACTGGCGTCATCCAGAACAATCTTAAGAACTCTATGGTCCGAACCATAGAATCCAAGATGGTAAAGAACAGCCCTAGGGAAATGGGTGAGCCAACTAGAATTGACAATGCCCCAATCCAACCTTTCACAAAGGTGGCCATGCTTCCAGGTGTAAGGATTCCCCACGGGTTGGAGAGGGGTCAAAGAAAATTTATTAATAAAGTTTCTAAAGTTGAACATAGCATATGCAGGAACATTGTGAGGAGAGGATCGATCACTAATGGACAAGTAGTCATTAAAATCGCCAAAAATAAGCCAAGGCAGATTAGGAGCATTATCATAAAGGCGATGTAAAAGAGTCCAAGTGTGAATTTTATCATGCACGTAAGGAGAACCATAAAAACAAGAAACATGAGTTGATATATTATCATTAATAGTTACAATGCAGTCAATATGATTAGGAGAGTAGTTCAAAATATTTACCAGAACATCAGACTTCCAAAATAACAAAAGACCCCCCCTTAAACCCTTCTTAGGGACTTCAAAGACATGGTCAAAAGGTAATCTATTACAAAAGTTTGCCCCACAACCAACAAGACATTTAGACTCCATTATAAAAAGAAAGTTAGGTAAAGTCTTTTTTACAAAAAGGGAGAGGTTACGGAATGCTCGGGGACTCCCCAACCCGCGAGCATTCCAACACGTGAGAATCATTTTTCTGGGCGGGGTTGCTCCGCAACACCCGCCTGTTCAAAAGAAGCATTGATAGCAGATGAGACTTCAGCAATAGTAGGACCGGCACGAGCACGTTTGAGGATGTTTCGCAAGGAGTCCCCAACCACAACAGTTTGAGGAAGAAAAGCAGTTCTTTTGACACCAGCTACAGCTTTACCCTTAGCCTTCTCAGAGAGTCTAGGTAGAGTATTTTCAAAGCTTGCCTCATGAGTGGTATTTTCATGAACCGTAGCAGCAACTTGATGAGTAGTCATAGCAGGCATATCACAAAGGACCCCAATTGGGTTTTCACCAAAGTGGGCACGAGTTTCAGGATTCATAGCAGCTGAATGAGACTGATTATCAGAGGAAAAGGTGACCTGATCCATTCCCAACAATCTAGCATCACTCACATTGCCCAGGGGAGCTGAGACAGAAGACCCAGGCCCATGGTCCTCCGTGGACAGAAATCGATTAACAGCAGCAACCAAAGATTGGTCCACATTAGAGTTAGGATGAGTAAGTTCATCAAGAGGGAAGGAATTAGAGAGATCGAAAGGATTCCTTTTGAAGTTGGTTTTAGGAGGAGCTTTCAAAGGAATTTTATAAGGCAAAGGAGGGGGAGCCGAGTGATCATCACACTTCTTGAGATACCTAATACATTTGGTAAGGGTGTGATCAAACATCCCACAGTGATAGCAGATATTTGGTAGGTTCTCATACTTGAAACTAAGCCATTTTTCCCTATGGATGCTTTTAAAGTCAATAAGAATACCCCTAGGGATAGGCTTAGATATGTCAACCAGGACACGGACACAAAGAAAAAGGCTTGAGACTTTAAAGATGGTGGCCTTATCAACCTCTAAAAAGTCACCAACCTCATTCCCAATCAGCTGGGCAAGTCTGAGAGATTTTTGGCCAAAGGGGATTGCATGGACTTGTATCCAAAAGGGTGAGTAACACAGTTGGTTAGGAAGCAAAGTGTCAAGCCCAGCAGGATTGGCACAAGTGACCAAGCAATGGTCAAAGTGCCATGGTTGGCCCTCAAGAACCCTTCGCATATCTCCTTCACACTCAAATTCCACCATGAACATACTTGATCCATAAGAGGAAAAAGTTAGAGATGCACGGGTAATCCAGGCATTCCTCATAGCCTCCTCAAACCATTCCAGTTTGATGGTACGAGGGGTAAGAACACGAAATACAAGGCAGAAAGATTGAGGAGGAGGGTTATCCCCCCTAAAATCATCCTCAATATCATGAACGATAGCTTCACGATCAGTAAGGTTCAAGATTTCAGTCATGTTAAGAGCCAGAGAATCCATAGGATCAAATAGAAAGAAGAAAAGACTCAGAACAGTGGCAGACAGTTTGAAAGGTAAAAGTTGGCAAAGTAGTGATCTTCTAAGAACCCAGATCCTTAAATAGAGGAAGAGAGAAATATACCTGGAGACAGTTAACTTACTGAGGAAGGTTGAGAAGAGATGCTGAAAACGTCCCTTCCTAAGCCCTACGCCGTAACCATAGCCAGTGCAGGTAATGATCGCCTCCCTACTTGAAGAGCTCGAAACGACGGCACCCATTTATGATATAAACACAAGACAAAAGGGATAATGCATAAAAGACAAGGAAATCCCCTGAAGATAAGATTTCAAACGATCCAAAAGGATCTGGAGCAATAAATGGGAAATCGATTGAGAGAAAGAGCAATAAATGTAATGCAGAGAGAAGAAAAGTCAACTGGCAGTGTAATAAATAAAGAAAGAGAAAGGAGTGAGGAAGAGCAAACGATTAACACAATTAAGCAAAGAAACAGAAAAATATGAAAGAGAAAAGAAAAGATTAAACGACACCACAAAGAGGCGAATCAACAGGATTAGATCCAGAGATTTGCAAGACAATGAGCAGGACTGAACCAGAGAACTTCGGGATGAAACCCGCTAGAAAGTTCCAGAGCTATTATGCATGGTTAACTTGTTTGCACTGTGCATTGGTAAAAAAAACTTGTTTTTCTAATTCTACCCAATGTATTCATGACTTGAGGTGTTGTTTGAGAGATAGATAAGAAAATAATAAAAAGAAATGAAAAAGTATCTCTTCTATATAAAATGTGGTTATATAACAGAATTCTTGGTTTATGAGAAATTATTAGGTGACTTTTTTTTAAATAAAAAAAATAATAAATTATAAGCCTAAGCCATAATTTAAAAGTGATTATCTAACTGTGCATTTTAGGTTTAACGATTTTTTTTAGGGAAAAAAACATGAAAATACAAAAAAGGAAAAAAAATTACAATATTACTATGGGCCGGGCCATTCAACATTTATACAGTCCAAAACTAAAAAATTACAAAAATACCACCTGGTCTATACCTTAAGCCACACGGAATGAACGAAGAAGATGGACATACCTCCATCGTTCAAATCAGCAACACAACCAAAATGAAACCAAAACGAGGGTAATGCAACCATCGATTCCGGCAAAAATTAACTGGAAAAGAAAAACTGCAATGATTTAAACAGAAAATTATGAAAAAAAAAACCAGAAAAACTGGGAAGAAACTGAAATTAAACATTTGATTTTGGTTTTAATCATTCAAAACAACTCCCTCTACAATCGAAAAATCCAGATTCATGCAATGTAAATCTGTACTAAACAGATCTGAAGCTTCCCCTCGAATCCAAAACAATGTATGAAATGAAATTTTTTAAAATACTAAATCTACGTTATATACAGTTGTATTCTGGTTGATTTCTGGTTTACAATGTGCAATTCAGTTTTTTAAAACACAATAACAAGATCTAATTCGAATTAAGGAACGACATGTTACGTATAAGTCCATTTATTATTTTTTTGTGGTTGCCTTATAGTTGCATTAACGTTTTATAATAGTTTATAAATTATGCAGGAATTTCAATTAACGGGTACCAACAAATAGCAATTATACAAAGTAAGATAAATAGCTGCAAATTAGTTTTATAATAGTTGGAAATTGATTTGATTCAAATAAAACTGATGAAAAGCATAGGGATCACAAATAGTAAGAACTGAATTGAAATAACAAAAAGATCAGGAGCTCCCAATCAATCCAAATCAAGTATAACCAATACATATAAGTTATATTCAGTTGCATAATCGTTTTGTTATGATTTCAAAATAAAATCAAGCAACAACTATGTTAATTGGAGTTAAGTACCATGTTTTTTCAAGTTGATTTACAGTTGCATCATCATTTCATAACAGTTTAATTCAATTTTTACAGAAATTTATTTTGGACAGAAGAAAAAGAGAAAACACTTAGACAAATGGTTAGTTTGCGAAATAAATTTAAGGGTTTCTTAAAAGTTTCATTTCACTGTTATTATAGTTTAATAACAGCAATAAAACAAAAAAAATGACAAAAACAGGGTTCGAAACTGGAAATACAAGACTTGAACAGAGGAAAGGAAATAGAAGTAAGTTTCTATTCTATTTCATAAATGTATTTTTTTTGTCATAAAAATCAGTGTCAAAAATGTTCGTCTACAATACTAACATTAGCAATAACAGAATCAAAATAGTTTCAAAATCGTTGCCTTGCGCTAATGATAATTTCAAAATCACAGGTTAAAGAAGACATTCCATTCCTAGTCTTTTGCAATGGACAATTTCATGAGCGAATAAACTATGAAAATTATGAAGCTAGTGGACATTACATTTCAGTCAATTGTAAGTATGAAGAATTACAACGGAAGTTGAAAGAGGTTTTGGAATGCAACCAAGAAAATGCTGTTTTGCAACTGAAATATCAAGTCAAAGAAGGATACCAACCGTTGAGGATAAAGGAAGATCAAAGCTCGCATTTCTACATACAACTAAAACTAAAGGAGCCCGACTTCACAACATACCCATTGTGTGTGAATGTTAGGTTTTATGCCCTAAATAAAACTCCATTTCAATGTAATCTATTTTATTCAACATCAATAAAGAAACAGAAGTATTTTTCATTCATTTGTGTATGTTTTGGTTCACTTTATCAATTGCTTGTCTATTTGATTTATAAATTCATCTTAAACCCTTTTCACATACTTGATCATGTTTATTGTGCTGTCATCACATTGGAAAGTAAACATGACTATGTGAATAAAGTTTCCTAGATTTATCAGACACATGGTTTTATTGATATGATAATCTACAACAAGAGTTTACTTGCATTTGGAGAAATGCTATGTTCTTTCCAGAACATTGGTTAAAGTAAAGCTCAGGTTGGATGCATGGAGTATGCATCGGAAGGGACCGATATTGAACTTTGACTTAGATTTAATTAAATTTACCGTAAAATCTATTCAAGTCAATATCGCCAAGTTGATCCTAGATCAAATGTTCTTAATCCTATTATAATTAGGCTCAATCTTGAAAGGCTATTCGTGTTCTTTGATTTGTTAGTTAAGCCTACTTTTAGGTCAGGGTGATACGTACATTTTGGGAACACGGTAGTGCAATTGAGTGGGAGCGCTAGCATAAACATGGAATCTATAGCTTCTATCTGGCGAATAGTAAGCAAAGGATGATCTCCTTCGAGCTTGACCAAACGAACATAAATGGTGGAGTACTCATTTCACATAAGCTGAAATATCATTTATACGGGGTCAAGTGTTTTAAGGATAAAATACATAGTAGGGCGTTACGGTAATCTAATCCCTTTACAGTGTAGATCATTCATATAGAGGATCATTGATCACATTAGGATTATAACAATGGATAACTAATGATGCGTCTATATGGTGGAACATATAGAGCATTCTATATACTGAGAGTGCAATTCTAAGTTCTATGCGTGGATTCAACGAAGAATTAATAAGTTAGTGAATTTTAGTGCTAAATTCTTGATCTACTTATTGGAAGCTCGGTTATATAGACCCATGGTCCCCGCACTAGTTGAGATAATATTGTTTGTAAGACTCATGTAATTGGTTTTGATTAATCAATTATAATTCTCAAATTAGACTATGTCTATTTGTGAAATTTTCACTAAGTAAGGGCGAAATTGTAAAGAAAGAGTTATTAGGGGCATATTTGTTAATTATGATACTTTGTATGGTTCAATTAATAAATATGATAAATGACAATATTATTTAATAATTATTTATAGTTATGAAATAGTTAGAATTGACATTTTTGAGAAAATCAGATACAAAAGTGTTAAAATTGCAAAATTGCAAAAAGCAAGGCCCAAATCCATCAAGCCATGGCTGGCCACTTTTGTAGGCATTTTAAACTGATATTTTCATTATTTTAATGCCAAATAATTCAAACCTAACCCTAGTGGAATGCTATAAATAGATAATGAAGGCTTCAGGAAAATTAACACTTCTGAATCAGAAAAACCTGAGCCTTCTCTCTCTTCCTTGGCCGCCACTCTCTCTCTCTCTTCTTCCTTCATATTTCGAACTTACCTTAGTGATTAGAGTAGTGCCCACACACAACAAGCAATACCTCAATCATAGTGAGGAAGATCGTGAAGAAAGATCATCAGCAAAGGAGTTTCAGCATCAAGGATTCAGAGAAAGAGATCCAGGTTCAGATCTTGATAATACTCTGCTACAGAAAAGATACAAGGGTTAGAGATCTGAACGGAAGGAGACATTTAATTCCGCTGCAACCAATGTAAGGTTTCTTAAACTTTATATGTGTTTATTTCTTCGTTTTAGAAAGTTCATATTTAGGGTGTTAATAAACATACTTGTGAGTAGATCTAAGATCCTGGTAAAATAAATTCCAACAGTGAATGTCATCAACAACCCACCAACAAGTATCCAAACTATAATAAAACTATAAAAAAACTGAAAACAAATTGAAAAATAGAAACAACTCTACGAACATAAACTACAATGATCTAAAATCAAATTGTTACCCATTGATTACCTAAAAATGAACAAGAAACAACCAAACCAAATAATATTCCCAAAAAACAACACACAGAAACGGATTACACTATTAAAAAACTATGAAAAAACTAAAACAAAATGAGAAGAAACATTAAAACGAAATTGAAATTACAAAATATTTAAAAAACTAGAAAACACAAACAGAACAAAAAAGACAACAAAATGCAACAAAATTAAGACTAAACAAACTAAAATGCAAAACCCAACAAAAGAACAAAAATATAATTGATCAAGACAAATGAAGCTCTAAAAATCCAAACAAAACCAAACGAAATGCTAAAATAGAAAACCTAGAATAGCACAAACCAAATACACAAAACCGAGAAAAATGCAAAATACAACAAAATCTAGAAAAAGGGGAAAACTAAAAAGAAACGGTAAACAAACCTCAGTTCGAAGACCACCACCAATATTATCGTTTTTTTCAGCAACATCTTGAGCCATTTTTTCTTGGGCACCCACCTTCGATTTCTTCTTAGGAGGAGCTCGACCACACTTAGATAATGGAGGAGCAAAATCAGAGTCATCCTCCTCCATAACAAGTCGTTTACCCTTGTTCTTATTAGCTAAGGATTTCAAACCCATTTTAGAGCTTTTCTTTTGAACGGGGGAAGGAGATGATGAAGAACAGGTAATAGCCATATATATACAGATTGAGAAAGAAATAGAAAGAGGGAAAACGGTTAGGTTATTGGGATTTTTAAAAAAAAATTGAAGAGCACAAAGAGGAGGGAAAATGGTGGGATCATGGAGAGGGAATATTCAGCAATGGAGGTTACTAAATTTTTTAAAAAAAAAAACTGAAAAGAAATGGAAAATAAAAGGAGAAAGAAGAAAAAAAGAAAGGGAAATGATGGATGGTTGATTGATAAGGGTCATAAGTCAAGCATGTATACTCATGCATGGAATGAGTGTGCATGTGGTAAAATAGTAATAAAATAAAAAAGAAGAGTAAAAAAGTTGATATAGCCGTGTAGGGGTATTAGTGTAATAAAGATTGTATTTTGTATTTTTAATGTAAAAATTTCTTTTTTTTAAACGTTATAATTTTTTTTTTCAAGAAAATATAAGGAACATTAACGTGAAGCGTTAACCATCCCTTTCTCTATATTGATACCATTTTTTCTAAATGACCTAAAGTTACAGAACCTCACTCTCAATCCCAGTCCCAAACGAGTATGATTTTTTTTTTTTTTTGGATCTGAACCCATTTGTAGAAATTCTAATGGCATACCATCTCCTACTCTATATTTCTACATTTCACAACAGATCTTTTCCATATTTTCAATCGCAGAGTCTCACTTTCAATCCCAATCCAAAAAAGGAAACCCAAACCCCAATCTCAATGACAAAAAACCATTAGTCTTCATCGTCCATTTTTCAAACGGCAATGGTCGGTGCCAAAATTCATCCTTACCACCAGCAATGGCCGCAAGCAGCCCCGCCGTCTCCTCCAACCACCGCTGGTACAACTCCTTCCCCCATCCTTGTGGAAATCCCTAATCAATCTACTACTGATAAGGTTAGTATTCTCTTTTGTTTGATGCGTTTCACTGAAATTTGGCTTTAAAATATCCCAATTCAAGAAAATCACGACCAAACTCAGTAAAGAAAATCACGATCGGGTTCGACTCATGCAAAACCCTCTTCTTCCCAAATGGACAATGACCACGGCTTGGAGACCACCAACGATGGCGAGTTTGGGGGTAGCGATAACAACGACCACCACCATCCGCATCAGCAAATAGAGGAGCAGAATTACACTCCCAATCCGATGCATAGGAAGAACAAGTTGTTTCCTGCATTGATGATGATGATGGGTCAATTAAGTTTATCTTTTAAGACATGATTTAAACTTCTATACATTTTTTTAATATATTTGTATATTAAAATGGACTTCTTGTTTTTTTCAGACCCAAAACCAATTATGTTTTTTTTTACAGCCTTTGCTCATGCCTGTGGCTGTGGCTCCGATCGTTTACTTCCATATTTTAAATAGAGAGAGAGAGAGAGAGAGAGAGAGAGAGAGAGAGAGAGAGAGAGAGAGAGAGAGAGAGAGAGAGAGAGAGAGAGAGAGAGAGAGAGAGAGAGAGAGAGAGAGAGAGAGAGAGAGAGAGAGAGAGAGAGAGAGAGAGAGAGAGAGTGCGCTTTAAGAAAAAGATTCTGTTTTTAAGTTTACACGATTTTTATTGTTAAATTCATTAACATGATCATCAACGTTATACTACATCGAGATTACGAGAAATAGAACGTTTATTAATCTCATCTTTATATCTTTTAATTATTATTATCTTATAAATATTTATTGCTTGCATTTGATTTGATCAGTTTTTTTTTTCAAGGCTATCATTGATTGTGTTATTAGAAAGATCATCGGCTAATTTGTGTATAATTTTTTTTGAATTATAATTGGTTATGGAAGCAGTGATTAATGTTGACAGGTACTACTCTTTCATCATCAGTTGAGTACAACAAGAACAACAATAACAAGAAGCAAGTGATGATCAAAAGAACAACCCTAAGAAAGAACAGCCGAATTTCTTCTGGCTATTATAACAATAAACCATCTGAAAACATTGCTCCGGCAACGGTCAACGTTTCTGGCATCATCCAACACCTTCCTTCTATTTACTTTTTTAATTATGTTAATAATAATAATAACCCATATCATCAACGACAACAAAACCCACCTTTGCTTCCTCTACCAATTCTTCCCTTATCTTCTTCATCATCGCTAATAAACAGAGGCCTCTCATGCCCTCTTCTTCCTCCTCCAACAAATACCAGAAAGACAAACAGAGACCATCCCCTCACACCGAAGAAATCCAAATCAAAACCAACATCAGCCAAAGTTTCCAGCTTGATGATGAAATCATCATCCCAATCTATGGTAATTGCTTCAACCAACAGGTTAGGACCTCACCAAATGACCTTCCTAAGGCTTTAACCATATTAGAAAATTTAGGCCAATTACTTAAGCCCATTTACCTATTGGGCTGCCCTATCTCTTGTACATATATATACATCTCTTTCTGTACAACAATTAGAGCATGCAAATATTCAAAGTCATTTTCAGACTTTCTCTTTCTCATTCGAACAGAGGGTTTCCCTCTCAAATAAAACTAATATGGTATCAGTGATATACTAAGTTCATCCCTACAAAACCCTAGCCGTCCTCCTCATTCTTCTTCTCTCTTCCATGGCTCCAAGAACCAGACACTCTACCGTCGCCGCCGCCTCCGTCAATGAGTCTCCTTCTTTTCCGCTGCCATCTCCGACCGTCGCCAATGGCGAAGCTCCGTCCTCCACTGCTGTTCATGACGATGCTCCATTCCTTGCTAACTCCATCTCTGAGAACATCAATGCCGAACCTTCCATGTTTGCTCCTTCCACCACCACCGTCCTCGGCTCCATTCCAGACGGCGTTCCAAGTTCTGGACCGAATGAACCAGCACCGGCATCTCCAGCTCCGCTCCGGCGTCGACCTCAACATCAACCATGCTTCCGCCTTTCTCATCTTCCACTCCGATCTTGACTCTGACGGCTCTAACCTTTAATCTCTCCGGCACCACGACAGATCCATCCATACCGTTCTCTTTTCCACATGTCCAACACTCCTCTCCGTTTAATATCGGTAATAATCCCTTTCTTGGACATCAAAGCCATATGGCTTTAGCTGATAATTCTGGTTTCATTGCTAATCAAGGCCTATCTCGCGCCTTTTACGATCGACCTTCTCAAGATGATCGTTATCACTTGGGAACTGGAGATCAACCAAATATCATTTCCTCGTTTCTATTGACTGGTCAAGATAATTTTCAGTCTTGGAAACGAGCGGCTTCGATTAATATCGCTGCCAAAAATAAAACCCCCTTCATCGATGGCACCTTACCCCGTCCACCATTAAATGATCCTTCTCTATCTGCTTGGGATCGATGCAACAACACCGTGATGTCATGGATCCTTCAATCCGTGTCTCGGGAAATCGGTGCAAGCATCTTGTTCAAAACTACTGCTCGCGAGATGTGGACCAATCTCCATGATCGGTTTAATCAAAGTAATGGCCCACGCATTCTCCAACTTAAGACCTCTGTTAACAATGTTAAATAAGGCGATAACTCGGTCACCACATACTTCACTCAGTTACAAGCCCTATGGGATGAACTCAACGAGTATCAACCAAATACTCCTTGCACTTGTGGCTGCACTTGTGGTGCCATGCAAAAAGTTCAAGACTACTACGCTAGAGAACAGATCCTTCAGTTCTTGATCGGTCTCAATGAATCTTATTGGGGAATACGGGCCCAAATCATCCTCTTTGATCCGCTTCCACCATTATCAAAGGTTTTCTCCATGATTGTTCAACAAGAACGTCAACGTTGTCTTGGAAATACCGGCATTGTTGCTGCTGCCCCCACCAAACCAAAACCGAATCAGCCTTCTCGGAACAAGAAACCTCGCCCTACATGTTCCAATTGTCTTAAACCAGGACATTTGGTTGAGAAGTGCTATTTTCTTCATGGTTTCCCCCCTGGATATGGTGATAAAAAGAAAAATACTACTACTGCTCGGGCAAACCAAGTCTCGGCCAGTCCTGAAACCCCTACTGCCGGCTCTTCTCAACTTCAACTCAGCCAGCTATTAATTTCTCTACTCAGTCAACGAATCCAAAGCGCTCCATCCACCAGTGACAATCTTCCTGTGGTTTCAAACGTCTTTGGTAATGATAAACTTTTTCCCTTGTTTTTATGGATTGTAGATAGTGGAGCTACGCATCATATTTGTCATTCTCTTCATTGTTTTACTTCTTTACATACTAACCCTGTTGCTTATATTCTTACTTTACCAAATGGCCATCAGATGAACATCAACAAATGTGGAACCGTAAAACTATCTGATAAACTAATAATTCATGATGTTTTATATATTCCAGAATTTAAATTCAATTTATTTTCTGTTAATTCTTATCTTGAACATTGTCATAACAAATTCATATTCACTTTTACTCAATGTTTGATTCAGGATCCCTCCCTGACTTCTACGATTGGGATAGCTAGGAAAGTTGGCCAATTGTTTTTCTTTGAACAAGAGCGGCGTTTTCTCACTTCCAATATTTCTATCTTTGCAAACTCTTCTTGTACTTTGAAGGACCCTTGGCATCTTCGCCTCGGCCATCCTTCTATGAACATTACTAGTATACTATATAAAAGTTTGTAATTTTGTGAAAAACCGTTGGATTATATGTGCTCTATATGTCATTTTGCTAAACAGAAACGACCTCCTTTTGTTTCTAACAATAATATTGCCAATGCTGCTTTTGATTTAATTCACCTTGATATATGGGGACCTTTTCATATCATTAGCATTGAAGGTTATCGATATTTCTTAACTATTGTTGATGATTTTTCTCGTTATACTTGGGTTTACATGCTAAACTCTAAATCTGATGTCTCTTTTATTATTCCACAATTTTTTTCGCTTATTGCAACACAATTTTCAGTTCCCATCAAAGCAGTGCGTTGTGACAATGCTAAAGAACTGAATATGACAAGCTTTTACAGTAGCAAAGGCACCGTCAAATACAACTCTTGCGTTGGTCGTCCTCAACAAAATTCTGTTGTTGAGCGTAAACATCAACACATACTAAATATTGGAAGAGCTTTATTATTTCAATCTCATTTATCTTTACCTTATTGGAGTTATGTCATAAATACTGCTGTTTATCTCATAAATCGAACTCCCTCTATATTACTTAACAAAAAGACTTCATTTTGAAATTCTCTATAAGAAAGCTCCTACTTATGAACATCTTAAAGTTTTTGGATGTCTTGCCTTTGCCTCAACCTTAGAAACCAAACGACATAAACTTGATCCAAGATCTCGCCCTTATGTCTTTATTGGTTATCCTCCTGGTATGAAAGCTTATACTCTCTTAAACATAGAAACTCAAGAGATCATTCACTCTAGAGATGTTTATTTTCATGAAGATATTTTTCCACTATCTGACACTAACTCTCCAAATTCCATAAATCAATTACTCTCACATTCTTTACTGCCCTCTATAGGACTACCTCAACATCATTCTGAGGAGCATGAATCTGTTCCCGACTATGATGCCACTCCCTCTCACACAATGGACATTCCTCAAAGTGTGCCTGACATCAACACACATATCCAACCTCCCGATGAAGTTCCATCCACACCCAGGAAATCAATAATTACTCCTCCTGTCACTTCAAAAATAGGAAGAACATTATCTAAACCTAAACGTCTTTCAGATTACATTTGCAATACCACTGCCACTATGTCCACTGCTTATCCTATTAACAAATATTTGTCTTATAATAGGTTAACACAACACTTCCGTACCGCCATCCTTGCCGCCCACTCCATTGCTGAACCAACCAGCTACAAAATGGCAGCTAAAGACCCAAAATGGCAAAAAGCTATGGACACTGAAACTGATGCTCTTGAAGCCAACGATACATGGATCGTTGTTACCCTTCCTGATGGACATCATGCCATTGGTTGCAAATGGGTATACAGAATCAAATACAATGCTGATGGTACTGTTGAAAGACTCAAAACTTGCTTAGTAGCCAAAGGCTACAACCAACAAGAAGGTATTGATTACTTTCACACCTTTGCTCCCGTTGCAAAGTTCAATACATTAAAATTACTGCTTCCTATTGCAGCCATTAACAATTGGTCTTTGTACCAACTTGATATCAATAACGCCTTTTTACATGGCGATTTACATGAAACTGTTTACATGACACTCCCAAAGGGATATAAACCAAAAGGAGACATCCCTCCAAATGCTGTTTGTAAGCTAAACAAAAGTCTTTATGGCTTGAAACAAGCCTCTAGACAATGGTTTACCAAACTTAGCAATTATCTTTTATCTACTGGATTTACTCAATCCCTTTCAGATCCCACATTATTCATTAAAAATCACAAAGACACTTTTCTTGCTCTTTTAATATATGTGGATGATATAGTAGTTACCTCAAATGATGACAATGTTGTTCTTTCCTTTAAACAGCAACTAAACTCTGTGCTTCAACTTAAGGATCTTGGCCCTTTGAGATTTTTTTTCGGCTTGGAAATTGGTCGATCTTCCTCTGGGATTTCTGTATCCCAAAGACCATTCACCCTACAACTTTTAACTGACACAGGTTATTTAGGAGCTACCCCTGCTTCCACCCCAATGGAACCCAATGTTCGGCTCTCATCCGATATTGGGGAACCATTAGAAAACCCAAAAACCTATCGCAGCATCATAGGTAAACTCATTTATCTAACCATTACTCGCCCTGATATCTCTTTTGCTGTAAACAAACTAAGTCAATTTTTATCTAATCCGCGAGTTCCTCATCTTGATGCAGCTCATAGAATTTTACGATATCTCAAAGGCACTTCTGGCCAAGGGCTTTTTTTAAATCTGCCTCTTCTGTAAAATTGTTTGCTTATGCTGAAACTAACATGTCCAATTCATATTTTCATCTTATGATTTTTTCAGATGCTGATTGGGCCTCCTGCAGTGACACTCGAAGGTCCACTTCTGGCTATTGTGTCTTCCTTGGCGATTCCCTAATCTCTTGGAAATCAAAAAAGCAGTCCACCGTCTCTCGTTCTTCCGCTGAAGCAGAATATCAGGCAATGGCCAATGCCACTTGCGAGATCACATGGTTGTTAGTAATTCTTCGGGACTTCGGCATTTACCACAAAGACCCCGCCATTCTCTATTGCGATAATACAGCCGCCATTCACATCTCTGAAAATCCCGTCTTCCACGAAAGAACGAAGCACATCGAAATTGACTGCCACCTTGTCCGAGAGAAGGTCCACGAAGGCACATTGAAGCTAATCCATGTCACTACCAAAAACAACATAGCGGATATTTTTACAAAACCCCTTTTTCCTTCTTATTTTCATACTCTTGTAACCAAGATGAACTTAAGAAATTTATATAGTTCATCTTGAAGGGGGGGTATTTGAAAATTTAGGCCCAATTACTTAAGCCCATTTACCTATTGGGCTGCCCTATCTCTTGTACATATATATACATCTCTTTCTGTACAACAATTAGAGCATGCAAATATTCAAGTCATTTTCAGACTTTCTCTTTCTCATTCGAACAGAGGGTTTCCCTCTCAAATAAAACTAATAAACCACTAAAAAGAGTAGCAGTAGTAGTAGTAGTAGTGTTTGTTCTGTTGTTAATCTTGTGGAAGATCTAGACACGTTTTCTGGTTCTGTGTTTCGCCTAGCTCCACCGCCGAGCAGCCTTCCTCTACCGAGGTTTTCACTTAAGCCCACTCAGCTGCAATGTCGAAGCTGCAGGAATTGATGCCGGTGCAACTGATAATCTCTGTCGGCTACTTCGTCTTCGGTGAACTCCCCTCTCTCACTCTCCCACTGCCACTTATACTCACTCTACTGTGCTTGGTTATAAGCAATTTCTTTTCTTTGGAGTGTAAATAAAAGAATTAGCACGATGAGATGTTCTAATGGAAGATTTTTTCTTTTTTCTGGGTGTATTTGTGTTAATCACTACCTTATTTTTTGATCGGGTGAGTGTGGACAGATAAATCTTATTAGATAAATCTTATTAGATATAACCAGTTTGGCTAGAAAAGGTTTTTCTTTTTCCTTTTTAATCACTTAATAATTTGCCAATAAAAATCTACTTTTTATGAATTGTATACATGAACTAAACTTAATTAGCAATAAAAAAAAAAAAAAAACCATATATTTGAAGTTCAATTTCATTTAGCCAGCCATAATCTAACGTTTTGTTTTTGTTAATAATAGAGGAAGGAAGAAGATTTGCTTGCACAACCGAAAGTACCAGATGATCAGAGGGAAGATAATTACTATATGAGTATAAATATATTGAGATAAACTTAACTGTTTATTATTAATAACAATGTGTATATTATAAGTTTATATACGACATTCTTAACAAGTTTACTTTTATAAAATAAATCGTTTAAAAAACGATTTACAATTAGTTACCGAATCCTTAACCAAAACTACTAGTATTTTAATAAAACTAATATTTACGTGGCTCGTAACTTTCATCTAGTAATATACATATGTATTAAAAAATTTCAGACATCACTGCATGTCTTATTTATTCGCTCAAATGCATTAAGAAGTGATAAGAGTTCAAAGGAGAAAAAAAAAAAACAAATAGTCTTAATGATCATAAATCTGAACGAATCATATTCAGTGGGTTAATAAGTGCAAACAAATGAAAGTCGGACCGAAAACAAGTTTTTTTTATGTAACTTTAAAGCTTGATTTTCTTTAAGAAAATAGTAAAAGGGAGAAAATAAATGAGATAGTAAAACAAAGAGATTTTAAATAAATTTTTTTGGACTTTGAACTTTAAATAGGGATAATTATATAAGAAACTATTTTTTTTTGTAAAAAAAATTACATTTTTACGTTTAAAGAATTTTTTTTTTTTTTTTATATTTTTACGATTTTTCATAAAAATAACACAAAACAATAAGAATATTACATAAAAGTAACATGAAAATAACATCTAAATAACATCAAAACAACAACAAAAAATAACATACAAATAATAAAAAATTAACAATAAATTAACAAGAGTACAATATAAAAAGACCATATTTTCTATAAATAAAATATAAAAATCGTAAAAATATTTAAAATTTTGTGAAATCATATTTTTGTAATTTTTTTGTTGTTTTTGTGTATTTGTGAAATAATCCTTTTAAATAAAGGGAGAAATAATAAAAAAAATTACATTGTATACCCACTTTACTTATTTGTTTTAATTTTTACCTCTATTTTTATATTTTTTTTAAGATATACTCACTTTTATAGATGATATCCACATTAAACCCCTTAGGTTAATGTAAAATATATGCTAGACTTAAGTAGAGAGTGAGTGTATATAATATACAGTATATTGGGCAAACCACTAAAAAAGTGGGTATATTTTAATAAAATATAATATTAGGGTAATTTTTATTAATGAATAAAGTATTTTTTAACCTATCCCGAAATAAAATACTTTTGGGTCCAAAGCTCAACTTTTCAAAAATACAACAAAAGTTTCAAAGTTTGGAATTTTACTTATTTATTGGAAAATGGATATAAGTCTTAGATTGAGATGTAGAGTTTATTAATTACTTTTGAGCTTTTCAAAATATCAAAAGAGAATTATTTTTATTAAAAAATAATAAGCACAGCAATTCAACTAAAAATAAAAAATTAGTATTTTTCTAGAAGAATAATAAAGAATAAGAACATGATAATGGGCCTTTATAAGTAAGATTTTTCTTTAGGTACTTTGAGGGAAAGATTCCCAGGGTTGGGATATATGTATTACATAATTAACAAGAAATAATAAAAAAACATCATAGTAAAGGATTTGTTTCCTTAATGATTCTTGAGAAATTTAAAAACTTGTACCGAAACATTAGTAAGAAACCTAAAAATATAAAATATTAATTGTAGATTAATCTTAGTGCACTATATACCTAAAAGTATCACATAAGTTTATTAGAGAAAGGTGACGAGGGTCAGAAGATGGGATTCAACAACACACTAAGGAATCCAAAATAAGTTAATCTTACCCCTAGAACAAGAAACATACTATCATGTGTGATGTGTTTGTTGTGATAGAAACTTAAGGGTGTATTGTTGTGAGTGATAGAAAACTTATAAGGGATTGTTATAAAAAGCTTATTAAGGGATGTATTGTTGTGGTAGAAAACTTAAGGGTTGTAATACTATAAATAAATTGCTATACATTATTAAATCAATGAGTAGTTACGAGATACTACTTCAATTATGATATGCGAGGTAGTTATGAGTTACTGTCCATATAGGAAACTTCTAATATGGGAAATTGGTCACAACTCTCGAACTAGGCCAGAAAATGACATAGGTAAAGGTATCCGAAACTTTAATAATTTACTTTATTAGTTACAGAAAATCAGTCATGTAATGATCGTATTCTTTTTGGTGGAATCATGGGTTAAGATTAGATAATGATAGTTTGGGAAATGCATGGGGAATTGGTTAGAGAATGTAAGTTTGCATGGTTTTGAAATGGATAGGTTTGTGGAAAGACGAGCTTGGAAGCTCATACAAAAATGGAATCGGTAAAATAAGTTTGCATTAGCATGATTTTTCATGTATTGGAATGAGAGTGCCTTATGTCTTGGCGTTTACTAAGAAATTGCTAGGGCCGATAAATTCACCGGCTCTTTGTACTTTATAATTCTTGTATGATTGATGAATGAACTATATTAGGGTTATGTTGTGCTTTAATTTAGCATTAGAGTTAGTCTCACATTGTTAATGTTTGGAGATTGTCATATATAAAATGAATGAGTTACTTCTCTCATTGTTAATTGGTTTTGAGATGGAACCTCATTCATCTTATCCCAAATTCTAATACTTCAATTTCTCTTACCTTTGTTGTAGACAATGGAACTTATTTTATTAAATAGTTATGATTATGTATTTTTTTGGAATTTCAAGACAAGAGCAACCTAGTATTTTATGAACTATGTTTTTATTTAAAGTTAGTGTGCGCACACGATTAGTTATACTTTGTTAAAGGGTTTCTACAATCAATTTTTTTTTTTTTTTCTTAAAAAAAATTAATGGCTTTTATGGGTAATGTTTGGGTTTAAAAGTTGGGTTGTTACCGTTGGTATGAGAGCACTAGGTTGAGTCTATTTTTAAGACCCACCACATGCACATTTTGCGAGTCAGTCTTAACACCAAATGAGCCCATTCCCAACTATGTATGGGCACTCAGGTTGACATTTTAATTTGGGCACCAATTTTGTTTCACCGGGTGACGCACATAAAAATTTGATGAAATTGAAATCTGTGGAATACTTATCACCAAAAAGAAGATTAAATATCAACAAGATGAAAATCGGAGATGTTGCCCCCCATCTAGGTGCCTAGTGTAGGCCCCCAGGCCATCTTCGACAACCTGGTTAACATATTTTAACCTAGGGCACTCCAGAACACCTTTCCAGAGATGTTTCTTGGGCATTTCCCTTATTCTCATCCACAATGAAGATACAAATGCTTTCGAGAAACAAACAAAGCCATGTGGAGCCCAAATGAAAAGCTACGCGCCTAAGGTGACAACTCCCCTAACACTGGGCACCCAGGTTGATGTGTTCTACATGAACACATAGTTTTGTTGATTTGATTGGGATTTTGTCTCGAGAATTATTCTTTATTTTTTCTCCCAAACAAGATATGAAACTTGGAATCAGTAGAAATATCACCCGAGTGGTGATTTAGCGTCCAAGCATCACTAGACATTTGGCTTGGGACTTAGTGTTCTGTCCATCAAAATGGCAGTTTTGCTCCTGGGACAAATAAGATTTGGATGCTTCCTCAAGTCAGTATCTTATGCACATGTGTCATGTGGAAGTCCACCGACATCCATGTGCACTAGTGATCATCTAGTCGTCACTAAAGATTTATCGAGCATCATCCACACATATCAAGTAAGATTGCTAAGAGAACTTCACCAATGTCGAAAAATGAACTAAGAATAGTTATAACATCATTCAAGCATCTCAAAATATGCCTAAAGCCCATGAAACTAAGATCTGGAACATTTATCTCATCATGGGCGCCCAAATGTCAACCTAACCACTCAGTCACTTTAAAAAACACACATTGCTCAGTAAAAATGGCCATAACTCAGTCAATTTTTATCCAAATTATGTGATTCAAGTGGCATATAAAAGTTGTAATGACCGCATAATTAGAATATGAATTAGTAAGACAATTAACATTAATTGATTATATTATATGATTATGTGATTATTATATACTGTGGGCTTTATTTTCAAGAAATAGACATTAAGATTATACGTGGGGCAGCCGGGGCCTAGGCCCCAAGCTCCACAATTTTGAAGACCCCAAAAAATTAAAATTATATATATAAAAATAAAAATATAATATATACATATATACATTTTGGTTCAATAATTTTCATAAAAGTCTTACAAGACAATTGGTAAGAGATGGTTTATACAGATGTGTGGGTGCTAGGTTGATTCTTATCTCCCTCACATTTTGGTTGTTTTAAAATTTTAAGGGATATATATTTAATTTTTGTAAGAGTTTTATGTATTGGTTAAAATTTATAGAGATTATGTAGGGTTTACTTATTTATTTTATTTATTTGATAAGAATGTAATATTTTAAAATATAACATAATATTTTAGGGATAGATATATAAAGAAGAATTGGGATTTTCTTCTTAAAAAAAGTACATTATCTAAAAAATAAAATAAATATTATGTTATATATATTTTTGGTAAGGAGAAAATATTATGTTTAATAAACAAAGTTTTAAAAATTACTGTGTAATCAAACTGATAAAAAAAATCTATTGTAATAATAATAAATAAATCAAATATTTTAACACTACTACAAAAAGCTTAATTTGCGTCGGTCAACGCGTCTCACCAAAATAGTTGACCGAGGCAAAAAATAAGTGGAGATTTTATGCTTCAGAGTATAACTGAAGATAAAAAATATCAATTGGCGTCAGTTTATATTCCGACGCTAAAAGAAGAACCGATGAAAAAAGTAAAAATTTTAAAAATTGTCTTTTGCATTTTGCTTCAGTGGAAAAGTGACACTAATTGTTTTAAAAAATTTCCCACGATTATCCACCGAAGCAAAAAAGATTTAAGTTTTATAAGAAACTCCCATTTTCACCAAAAGGATTTCATTTCATCTCTTCCCTCATTTCAAAACCCTAGCAGACACCATCTTCTTCCTCATTTGGAAACGTCTTTGCCCCCTCACTCTCTTTCTAATTTAACCCCAAATTGATTCGCACACTTCACTTCGTCTTCAACCTTTGTAGCCTCTCGTCCATTCTAGCGATTATACTCCTCATCTTTGATCTGTCCAACCCCAATCTCATTCGACAAAAACCCAACGGGATTTTAAAATATAACATAATATTTTAGGGATAGATCATATAAAGAAGTGTTGGGATTTTCTTCTTAAAAAAAGTACATTATCTAAAAAATAGAATAAATATTATGTTATAAATATTTTTGGTAAGGAGCAAAGATTATGTTTAGTAAATAAACTTTTAGAAATTACTGTGTAATCAAACAGATAAAAAAAACTCTATTGTAATAATAATAAATTAATTAAATATTTAAAAAAAAAATAACTAACAAGAATATTATAACTTAGAAATTTAATGACAATATCATAACTTAAATAAAAAATATATTTATTAATTATTACGTTTTTTCTTAAATTTATACAACTTATAACATATATCAAAAGAATAATATAATTTTTAACATACTATTGATTTTTTATTTTTTTTTTACAAAAGTCCTAAAATATATAGCACTTCAATAGAGATGCTATTATAATCAAATATTACTTTAAGTTAGTTTATGTGGTGAGAAAAATTATTTGTTATATTGAGATAAAATAGTTAAATTATATTGTGTTAAAATTTAAATTGTAAATAATAGAAGAAAATTAAATAATATTTATTTAAATAGTAAATAATATCTTAAAAGAAAAATGCCCCGTTTTAAATTTCTCCCTAGGCCTCTCAACACCTTGAGATGACCCTGAAGTTATAATTTCTCAATTTCAGAGATTTTAGTAAACTCTAAGTGTATTATATATGTTATATGTAAAAATTTATATATTTTCGATAATTTTTACTCGGTAATGATAGAAATGCGATGGATTATCCATTAGAGTCACATGAGTTGGTTTAGAATCTTTCTTTTAATAGGGTACACCTATTTGATATTTGGATATATCGGGTTAAACAGGGTTATGGTATTTAACTTTTTCACCTCTAAATCTTATGGTTGCTTAAGAGTGAAGGAGAAGACATTTTGGTAATTTGCCCTAAGTTTTATTGTGATTATTTGGTGGTAAATCTAGTTAACTTTGGGGCTTTATGTTATTATCATCTATTCCAGATAGAGAATCACAGGGAAATAATTTACAATTTGAAAGATCAATTATGGTAAGCCCTAAAACATCTAATTTTAGGTCTTTGAGAAGAAAATGTTGGTTTGAGGATGCAACTAGGTGAATTAGGTTCTGTTTGAACTTGGGCTTATTGTGGGATATTTTTTTAAGCTAATGGAAGTTATCTTAAGCTTCTTTGTGCTAGTTTGGTTGGGTGGTTGAGTTGTTGAGCAAGTTTGAATTCAAGAACTCAAAAATAACTCAACAATGGTAGATTTTGAAATTCTAAGTTATACTCAATTTTATCACTTGGATTATGTTCGTTGAGGTGTATTTAGTTATTCTGGAGCTTGGTGTGAAATTTGGGGTAGAATAAAGTGCGATTTGAAGTTTTTAGGAATTTTTGTAGAAAAACGGTTCACAATTTTTCTAAAAATAGGCAAGATCCCAAAAAACAGTTTACCATTTTGGGAATCTAGTGTACCAGTTTGGGAAATTTTAAGAGCCTCAATTTTTCTATTTTCTCGATATGTATGGTATTACCACGCTATTTATTGATAGGGAAACTTTTTATTTTGGGTTTAGGTCCCCAAAAAGGTTTCAACAAGTTGTTTATCCATTTTGCATGATTGTGACATAGAGCCTCTGTTCAGCAAGTTAAATTTCTATTCAGGTTGACAGACACACTTCAATCAGCAAACGAGGTAGCATAAGATATATATATATATATATTTATCTGTGTATGTATATTATATGCATGTTGTATTATGTGATTCGTATACTACCAACACTAGTACAGTTGCAATGCGGAGTGCATTGATACAACATATAATGTTAAGGGATTTGCACAACATTACCAATACTAGTAAGGGGCATATACTTAGTGCATGTGGTAGAATGCTTAGTTGTGCTCGAGGTATGGCTTAACCCTACCAACACTTGTATGGGACGAGTACATAGTGCATGTGGTACAGAGGTCATTTTTTTAAGAATGTTCTTGATTCATCTGTTAAGACTTATAGATCGGTGTATGGGCGCCTAGATACAAGTCAGTAATATGGTTATATGTTTTATACTTTTCTTATTGAGTCTGTCAACTCACAGATTTGTTCACATGTGTAGGTAAAGGAAAGACAAACGTTGAATAACAGTTAGTCCAAATCTTGAAGATAATTGTACATATTAGGATGGTTAGGCCTAGAATGTTCAGTCTCGAGGCGACGTGGGCTTCTATTTTGCATTCGTTGGCCAACACTTTAGTAAAAAGTATATTCTGTGTTTGGTTGTAAACTTTTAACGGGATCCTTGAAGTTATGTAAAATTATGTAATTATTAAAGTTAAAGTTTAATTTCAGTTTTAATTTCTCACGTTTTTTGAGGAAACATTTGATTAGCAAAGACGTGCACATTAATTAGAAAATTACTGTAGCATACTTAAACAAGTAGGGCATTACAATTTGGTATCAGAGCCGCCAGATTGTTTACCGAAGACCGTCAAGATATGTATAATCATTTCCAGAGACACGCTCGACTCACAGTTCAGTAAACCTTTACTTTTACAGTAATTTCTTTTATTAGAAAAGCATGACATGAAGCATGTTAAAAATATGTTAGCTAAGTAATGCATTGCCTAAAATTCCATGTATGTGGTATTTTGATTGTATAAGATTGTTGTCTGACAAAACAGACTTATGGGTTTGCAGGCTAATCCTATAATATGGATGCCTGACAAAACACGAGGAGTTAGGGCAATATGGTTGAGATCAGAGGCAGTCAGGGAAGTCAAAACCCTCAACATCTCCATGGACGCGGCAGAGGTCGTGGTAGATTTCACAAAGGTGGTTACGAAAAATCCACCACAAGCTCCTTAAGATTGGGAGAAAATTTCGGTAGAAATGCAAGCTCGAATTAATAACCAAGATGAAGAGATCCATAGGCTAAGGTAGGAGGGTCCTCCTGTTATACCTCCTCAACAAGTGTCATCTCCTCTTATTCTAGCGTTTCCAGCAGAACAACTTGTTGCTAGCAACTGCATGGAGTCTTTGTATGAGAAGTTTCAGAAGCAAGCACCTACAACCTTTTTGGGAGGCCCTTATGTTATGAAGTCGACCAGTATTAGTCACAAAAATTATAATTTGTTGTGACTAGATGTGTTTTTAGTTACAATACTTATTGTGACTAAAACTATTTTATTGACATTTTGTATCTAATATTATGTTTTAATCCCAAGTAATTTTTTGTTGTGACTAAAAGTCATATTTAGTCACAAAAAATTTATATTGTGACTAAAAAATTATCACTAAATATAATTATTTTTTATAATGGGTATAAGTGTTAATTTAAAATCGACACGAAAAGTACAATTTATAATAGTGAAAATTTGGCCGAAGCAGGTGCTGTACAAAATTGATTGAAGTAATAGAAAATAGATATATATATATACATATATGCATATATAATAGGCTAAATACTATTTTGGACCTTATGTTTTACAAAAGTTACCAATTGGACCTTTACAAATAGGACCCTGAATTATATTTTTGTTAAAATAAAATTTAATCATAATCCGATCTAAAAGTACTAGCTATGACAAAACTGTTTACATTTTCTGCATCTGTTCGTATTAAGAATTATCTTCAAGTTGGTTATATTAAAAAAAAAATAAGTTGCCAAAAATTAAGCTCAGGGTCCTATTTTTACCATTTTGGAAAATATATGGTTCATTTTATCATTTAACAAAACACAAGATCTAATTAATAATTTTTGCAAAATACAAGATTTTAAATAATATTTACCCAATATAATAATGCTTCAAAATAGGAGATTAATATATAGCTAGGGATTCTATAATCTTCTCCTATACTAAAATATACTCATATATGTATAAAATGTTAACTTTGATCCTAGCTAGCTAGGCTGATCATCAAACAAAGAAAAGCGTACCATTTATATAATTATATACAAATTTATAGCTGGTTGAGTGATTTTTTTATTTAATAAAAAATAATTTTATTCTTTACATATTGGGAGGGTTTGACTGGTCAAGCTAGCTACTCTCCAAAGTAATTGTGTCTCTTTTGGAGAGGAAGACGAGATCGAGTTGCCTCCTTTGAGGCATTATTTTAAGGACCTCTAATATTTATACATACGTACTTATATACACTATCAAAGCCTACAACTAAACTAAGTGTATTTTATGTCCAAATTTTATGGCTTTATCTCTATGTTTAAAAAGATATATATATAAGAATTATATTATATATTAAGAAAAGCTAAGGGTATTAACCACCACAAAAAATAATATATTATTATTGATATATTTTCATTTTAATTTCTACATATTTTTATTTAATAAATAATATAGACGATCACAAGCCAATTGTAAAGTACCATAATATCTTAAGATACTAAATAACAATGCTCTATATATATTTATGAATATTGCTGTTAGGTACTAGTAATATCCAATTTCAAGTAGCTCGAGATGGTATATCTTCGGATTATTTAGCAATGTTCTATAAAAATTATTAGATAAATTCGTTGCACTAATAATGATATAACATTTTAAAAATTACTAGACACTACTACTTAATATTTAATATTTCTCATGTATTATATTATATTATGTAGGATTTATATAATTATTTTGTATTCTTATGCCTTAATAAAAACTTTTTGTTTTAAGAAAATGTGATTTTTTTCTTTTTTGAATTCGATATATGGTGCGTTGTGTTAAATGGTTGAAAATGGTGATATTAATTTGAATTCAGATAAAATATTTTATATAATCTAATAAGTGGTTCAAATGCTATATAATTTGATATTTTGATATATTTTTTTTCTCTAATAGGGTATTAAAATTTGTACTAAATTTCTCTAATAGGATATAGTACTAGAAAGTCTACTGATGAGATGGTGATTACTTTAAGAATGTAGCAGTGATTTTAGAAAAGCGTAAAAATCTATCTTAAGTCTCTAACTCTATCAATGAGACTGAATCTTAAAGTTGCAAGAAAGATACTTATTCGGCCTATGCAAAGTTCTATACAGATTTTTGGCATTGTACCAATAATAAATTAACTACTAGTGTTACTTCCTGACGCATCAGTAGACTTTCTATCATTACTGAAGAAAGGCAATGAAATATCTCCATGTTGCACCAGGTTCTCTACCCACTTGATGTTAAGAAAATCCTAACTATACCCTTGAGTTATTTCAGCACCAATGATAAACTTATATGACACTATCATACTTCGAGGATATATGCAGTTCAAACTGGCTATCACCTTGCAACATCTTTAGAAGAAGAAGACCATAACTCTAGCTCTACTTTAGCATTATCATGGGGGAAATTTTTTTCGGTCATTGCAGATTCCCCTAAAGGTTAAGATCTTTGTCTGGCGTGTAATTCATGATGCTTTACCTGTGGCCACTTCCCTTGTTCAAAGGAAGATCATTACTGATTAGACATGCTCTGTTTGCAGAAAAGCTTGGGATACAATAGGACATGCTCTTTTCAATTGTAAATATGCAAACACAGTTTGGAGATCTCTAAATCTAAGTTTCGATTGGCTTGCATGTACATCTAAGCGAAACGGTGACTACTTGATCCATCTGTCCTCAATTTATACTAAAAATGAGATGGAACAACTTTTTTGTATACTTTGGGCGATTTGGACCGAATGAAACAAGGCAGTTCATGGTAAAAATGCAAGAATAGCCAAAGACCTAGCCATTTTTGCTACTGGGTTAATGCATAATTACTGTGATGCTCAACCAACATCCCCTGCTGCTGCTATTTCTGCACCAGCAACTTCAAACCAGCAAGAACACGCTGCTCTTGCTTCAACTCCTTGGTTTCCACCTGTTGCAGCGGAGCTTTTAAGCTCAATGTTGACACAATAGTCAACTCATCCACAAACACTACTGGTGTAAGAGCTTAGGGATGTTAATGGACATGTTGTGGCTGCTCTATCAATGCTAATTGTCGAAAATTTTAAGTCTCGTGAGATGGAGGCCATAGTGCTTTTTCTTAGTCTTAACTGGGCTCTTCAACAACAATTGCTAATTAAGCAAATCGAGACGGATGCACTAATAGTTGCTAATGCTTTGAAAGCTCCCTTCAATTTAAATTCCTCTTTTTTAGATTTAATTATTGATGTCATTAGTCTTTTATCCTTTTTTCCTAGTTGTAAATGTTTTACATGTACACATTCAACATATAAAGCAGCACATGGCCTTGTTAAATTTGCATTAAGGGTGGATGAGACTCGTTCTTGGTTAGAGGTTATCCCTTCACTTATTTACTCTGTTATTGTAAACGATTCATAATTTGTTTTATAATAACACGTATTTTCCTCCAAAAATAATTGTACTAAATTTAATACACACTATAACTGCATGCTAAACTTGGTACATAATTAATGCATATATTTTATTTATATTATTTTCATTTAGTATTAATAAATTACTGTAACACATTTTTTTAATAACAATATTGCCATAATTTTTAAAAAATATACATTTAATTTTACAATTATTATTACTGATAATTATTTTTTATGTCAATTTACATCTTAATCTATTGGAGCATAATTGCACAAAGTGTACTAAATATAACATTTTATTAAATTTATACAAAATCACTAAAAAACAAGTTACTTTTAGTGATAAACTTTTAGTCATGTAATTTTTTTGTGACTAAATGTGGCTTATAGTCACAACAAAAAGTTACTTGTGACTAAAATATAATAATTTAGATACAAGTTGTCACTAATTTATTTTTAGTCACAACAAATATTGTGGCTACAAAAGTATATTTAGTCATAACAAATTGTAATTTTTGTGACTAATACCTTTAGTCATGGACCTTTTAGTCACAACACAAAAATGATGATTAATAATTAGTCACAATTAAGTTTTTTACTTTTAGTCACAAGTTTTTTTACTTTTAGTCACAAATTTTATTGTAATTAAAAATAAGATTTTTTGTAGTGAATTTAGCATATATTTTAATGGAATAATTTAAAAAAAAAATACAAAAACAACAAAAAAATACAAAAATATGTTTTGTACAGAGTAATTTTTAATTTTTTTACAGTGTTTTAGATTTTATTTACATAAAATACGGTCTTTTATGTATTTATATGTTGTATCTTGTTATTTTATTGTTGATTTTTTGTTATTTATATATTATATTATTTTTATGTTATTTTGATGTTGTTTTGTTGTTGTTTTGATATTATTTTTTTTTTGTTTTTTTATGTGAATTTTTTGTTATTTTTTTTTATACAATAATGTAAAAATGTAAAAAAAAATTAATATTAAAATGTAAAATTTTTACAGAAATTAATATTTTATGTAATTATTCTTTCTTTAAATCATTAGTGATGGTCCAAGGCTTGCTCGAGATCTACATAATTGTCCCAAATCAGTAATTTTGTAAATAAAATTTTAGTGCAATTTTTTTTTTTCCTTTTAACTGAATTCAGATTTAGCGGATCAGTTTTAACAATGTATGTACCTTTTTATAACACAAAAGGTCATGATATGCTATTATACCGGAATACAAAATATATAGTTTAAAGTTTCTCTCTCTCTCTCTCTCTCTATATTACTATATATATATGCGATTTTCATATAGGAGCAAATAAAATGTACACTCATGCTATATATAAGCATGCATGCATGGATCATGAAGAACTATTCCGACACTTTATAAAATATTTATACATGCATACATTAAATGAAGGTAAAAGTAGTTATGTATATATATAAGTATAAATATAAATACTTTGTATCCCGTATGTATATATATAACTATTCTAATTGGTAAAAATTCACTTATATATACGTCGAGCCCACAATTTGCAAAAGTGAAATTGTTTAATAAAATGTGAGCATCTACTATCTTTTCTTTTGCTCAAGGAGTATCTACTATCTAGAACCACCGTACAAGATACATATGATTTTAGTTAATATAAGTGTATATGATATAATAATTTAATGGCACATTTAAATTATATATATAGAAACATGCAAAAACCTTAGAAAACCATAACTTGGAATTGGGAACCACGTGATACCATTAAGACAAAACACCCCGACCAAGTGATTAATTAACTTAAACTTCCAATGAAAGAGAGAGAGAGAAAGAGAGCTAAAGCATTTGAATCATTCAGTCAAATTTATCATTAGAATTCAAAAATAATAATTGTACTAATAGTAACAAGAAGAGAGATGGTTTAACTTAACACATAGGAGATCTATGAGGAATTCCTTTTCTTCTACTGATCATGCTAGTGGCCATGTCTTCATTATCTGATACAACGACCTTATTATTAGTATTATTATTAGTAGCTGATCTTGCACAAAGATTATATTTACTAAGGCCACTTCTCTTCTTTCTCACAATAATCTCATGATGATGATGATGATGATTATGAAGAGTAGTACAAGTCATATTGCTCATGTTCTCTGAGCCTGACGACCCAGATGACCAACTCATTGGCTCGTCACTGTCGACTATGGTCGAGTGAGGGGTCTCATTTGTAGTCTCATCATCTCCCATGTAGTCTTGTGGAACCAAAAAGTCTGGACTTAGTTGTAGAGAATTACATTTCCTTAGGTATGGAGACAAGTCTTTCTTGTACTTGAGCACATAATCCACCTGTAATAATCGATCACAATATATACACATAGTATATATATAGCTATAAACATCAGTTACATATGTACAAATATTTTTAATATATAGATCATATGATCAAATTTTGGACTAAAATGTACATATTAGTATTATTATTATTACCTTGCAGCCAAGGGAGCAATGAATATAAGGTTCTTGGAGACTTCTATCACAAGAAGTGCAATAGTTACCGGACCCCTTGAATTGCCTATTTTGAGGTCTCTTCTTGATAAACACTACTTTTGCACTATTTATAGTGTAAGCCTAAATTATGCAAAATCAATAATATATGTAATAAATTAGTAACAAGATAATTATTAATAATAGGAGAATAATTATAAGATTAAGAATTAATTAAGAAACGTAACCTGAACGTTAGAGCAGTCAATAAGTTTCTGAAGATCTTCCAAGCGAACGACATCATGATAGACATAACGACGAACTTGGAGAAGTCTATGGAATCGGTGGGAAGGCAAACAGTGAGGGCAAATACTCAAACAACAATCCAAACAACATATGTTCTTTTCATTCTTCTTTGAATTTTCATGATAAGAACACCCAGCGAAGAATTTTTGGCTGTATAGAGCTTCCAACCATGCAGGCTTCTCATATCCCTGATGTATACAAAAAATTCAACTTATTATAATTAATTTGATTATTACAATAAATTAATTATATACACATTTGGAATTAATAAGAGAAATTGAGAGTAGTATATACGTACCATGATCATATATATTTGTAATTATGTATATAACGAAAGATGATGATGATGATGAGATGAAATAAGGATAGGGGGACTATAGTGGTGTTCTTTAGATTAGTGGCTGTGTTGATATCAAGAAGAGAGAGGATGGGGTAATAATAAAGAAGAGAGAGAGAGAGAGAGAAAAGGAGTAGGGCATATGGTGAGTATATATAAAGAGTATTTATGGAGGTTCACAAGAGAAGTGAGGGTTGTATGTATGTACACATTTATATATTTATTTCTTGGGGTAATACACAACATTTTGTCAACAGGGTACTTGTTCTATATATATATTTATATATCTTTTAAGAGAGAGAGAGAGAGAGAGAGAGAGAGAGAGAGAGAGAGAGAGAGAGAGAGAGAGAGAGAGAGAGAGAGATGAATAAAGAAAAGAAGTAAGATATGTGGGGAACGTGGGCGCTGTTTCCGTGTCGACCATTTATCTAAAAAAAATATGTTTTAAACTAATTTCTTCTTTGCACATCTTCTTGGCTTAAGAGCTCTTAATATATATTAGCTAAACAAAAACAAACTCCTTCTTCTTGAAGGAGCTGCATGCCCTCTCTCTCTCTCTCTCTCTCTCTCTCTCTCTCTCTCTCTCTCTCTCTCTCTCTCTCTCTCACATACACAGTTTTTTTTAACCTTTTTTATCTTTGATTCTCATTATCTCTCCTGGTGTAATCGGGTTGGAACTATGTACAGCCCACTTGTGTGCTTCAAATAGAAGAAAATTACATAATAATTAATTATTATATATTTAAATAATTGATAAATATACACTACATTTTTTTTGCTGAAAATATTTCTATATACTACTTACTAATTCATATATACATATAATTATATGCAAGTTCATATATAGAAAATCCACTAGAGTTAGTGTACTTTTTAGTGTATATATATATTTATATATAAAAATTAATATGTGTATTTAAATATTTGTTCTAGTTATTTGGGGTTAGTCAATCGGCCTATTGTCAATTAGCGGCTGATGAATATTTGAAAATAATAAACATATATAAACATTAAAACAAATAAGCAAAACTCAGCAAATTAGGTTTGAATTTTCAAGCACTATAATTATATATAATGCTCCCTAATCATCGGTTTTTTTTTTTTTTTTTTCAATTATATAATTGTTTTGTACTTTAGCACATATATATTCTAATTTTACTAAAGGAAGCTTTAGGTTAATTATGTCATCCATTTGTTTTTAATTAGTAAATACTTCAACGTTAAGTAACCATAGGAAGATGGAAACATATATATATACATGTATATATACACACATATGGACGTAATTCAATTTACGGTAGCTAAAATATAAGTTTCTAATGTTATATTATTTGTTATAATATAGTTTAGATTAAAATATTTAATTGTGATATATACATTATATATTAGTATGAGATTAATATATATTATGTGGTGGAGGTTATATTATATTATATATAGTATAATAAATATACATAAAAGTTGTAATATATGAGAAGTTATAAAATAGATTATAACTTAAAGATCATAATTGATAATATATAATTAAGTGAATTATTACATATATATATATATATATGGAAGTTATAAAATTAATGAGATAAGTTTTTAAATATTAAAAACTGTTACAATACTCAATTTAATTATTTAAATAGGTATTGTGACGTTGGAGAAATTAAAGATTTGACTTGGACAGGAGTTACGAAAACTAAATATTGAGTTTTCTAGAAACGACTGTTTTATGGTTGTTAATATGTTGTTTTATGGTTTTTTTCGAGCACACTACAAAAAATTATTAATGTTAACTGTCGTTGATGGACTTGATAACTGTCGTTCATTTATTAATGTTAACGTTGCTTGGGTTTAATTATTGCAATTCAATATGTAAATGATGGATTAGCAATGAATGTGATCCTTGTGTAACCGATTGGACACCTGCTTTGTATATAAAGAGGTGATCCACCATGAAATGGCACCTACGAATCCCTTGCTACAGTGGACTAAGCAGATCATAATCTGACTGAACTACTATAATTCTCTGTCTTACTGTTATTTTCCAATTTTTGTTGATTGTTTTCCCATTCCCAGTCGAGTACTCGCCATTCTAGATTGAATACTCGCACTTGTCATTACCCATAAAATTCTCTTTCATATTAATAAAATAATATAATTTGGTGTTGCGAAATTCACTCGACAACATTTGGCACCGTCTGTGGGAAATTCGACTAAGATTTCATTCATTTCAAAGAACAATATCATCATGGCTGGAAATCACGCCAACGGTGGAGCTAACAACGGGTCCATCAACATTGGGATGATGAACGTACCATTATCTGGAGCTGGAGCGCCACCTGTAGACGTCATTAATGGCGGAGTAGGGAGAAGCAATATCAGACCCCTCAACCTATTCCCAGAAACGACTGACCCTCAAGTCGGGGACACATCCACGCCACCAGCAACCATGCATTTTCCCCCCGTCACTCCGGCGGTGGTATCCGAGGGAATGATCCAGCTCACCACTGATCAGTATGCTGAGATTCAGGATCAACTGCGCGCACTACAGGCCGAAGTAGATGGACAAAACCGAGCCCGACGCCCTCCTCGAGTTCCTGCTATCCGCACCGATAACCCTCAGGTAACGACTTCTAGACGTCATACTAACCGTGTACGCAGGGAACGGAGAACCAACCCTGAAGGTTTGGACCTGAACCATCCAACGTCAAGGGATCAATCCGCATGGTATCCAAACCAAAGCACACAAGCTGATGAAGACCCTGAACGCCGTAATCCTCGCAGTCGACCATCAAGAGACAACGACGCAGAGTCAGCCTCTTCGTCATCGCATGGTCGCACTCCAAGCAGGTACACAAGGTCCGGCTCTGTGCAGACACAACAGGAAGGACGTTATCAGGTACATCGAGGTGATCTGCGTGATCACCTCAACGCAGTTTTCAGGGCACGTTCTCGCGTCCCGCATAATACTGAGACACTCCGTGATCCCCATGTGGACGATCAGGGTGCCAATACTTATAATAACCCGCCTACCGCGCCGATCGCGACCACTGGGATCAATGTCCCAACAAATCTCGCCGCAGTAGTTGCGACTCCCGCAGTCATAGCAGCCCCGGCTCCTGCGGCTGGAGGGATTGACCAAAGCATGCTTTTGCAGGCTTTGAAAATGCTCGAGCAGCAACGAAAGCCTATATATACGTTGCATGGTACCTCACCTTTCACTACAGAAGTGCGACAGGCTCAACTTCCAAAAGGGTTTCGTCTATCCGAATCCCTCAAATATAAAGGTACTTCCAACCCGATAGATTATCTTGAAAAATTTAATACTATAATGGAAGTGGATCAGGTACCACAGCTCGCAAAGTGCCGCATTCTTGCGGCAACACTCGAGGAGAATGCACATGATTGGTTTACCCAATTACCTGAGGCATCGGTATCGACGTGGGAAACCTTCGTCGACTTATTCCTCACACATTTCCAAGCCACAATGACGTATAGGCCACCTTATACGACTTTGGCCAATATCAAACAAGAACCTGGTGAGTCTTTACAAGACTATTTTAAACGCTTTAATGCAGAAGTAACAAAGGTCGAGAAGGCTCCCGAGTCTTCGCTTGTTTGCATGCTGATAACAGGTATCTTGCCGAGGACCGACTTTTGGAAAGAGTTACGTTACAGGCTCGAAGGCCCGAATCCTTAATTGAATTTTTGCCATGGCCGAACCTCACAAGAGAATCGAGAATTCTCTAGCGGAGTTAGAGAAGGGGAAGGACAAGCCCCGGTCACCTATACCGCGGTCACGATCTCGCAGTCCACGAGGGAAGAACTCCAGGGGCCGAAGCCCAAGAAGACGCAGCCCGCGGAGACAACGAAGTCCAAAGTTGGCCAAGTCTCCTCCAAAGAAGGAATCCTCGTCGAAAAGGAAAGGTGGACCTCGCTTCGTCAACTATACTGAACTCACAGTCCCCCGAGACCATATCTACGCAATCGAGGAAAGAAACAGAGTCTTCAAGAAGCCGCCCCCATCAGGGGAAATCGCGACAGGAGAGACCCTAAAAAATTCTGTAAGTACCACAAGGATATTGGTCACACTACCTTAGAATGTTGGGTCTTGCAGGATGAAATCGAGGAGCTAATCCGGAGAGGGAAATTCGACAAGTATAAGAAGAGCGAGGAAAGTCGTCCCCAAGCGGATGACAAAGGAGAAAACCAGAATGCGAGTGGCTCCACAACACCACGCAACATCCTGAGTATAATTGGAGGACCTCATATCGCAGGGGACTCTCGCAAGTCACAAGAGCGATATGCCAGAGAAGCCAAGGAGAAGCCGCTTACCAATGTGAATAATCTTAGTGAGCGGCCCGAGAAGCTGTTTAAGAAAGAATGCGACGACATCACCTTTATGGAGAGTGATGCGAGATGGGTCCATCACCCGCATTCCGATGCACTAGTGATAGTCGCCAATATTGGCGGGGATAATGTCCATCGCATACTTGTCGACAATGGGAGTTCAGTGAATCTGCTGAATTTCCAAGCATTCAAACAAATGGGGTTGCAGGAGAAGGATCTGCGACCTATGACGTCGAGCATTTATGGTTTTTCGGGAGATGTCATAACAATAAAAGGAATGATCAAACTCCCAATCACTTTGGGAACTGCCGATGACGATGCCAAGTCAATGGCAGATTTCGCAGTAATCGACCAGTACTCAGCGTATAACGCCGCAATTGGTCGACCAATCCTGAAAGAGATGAAGATCATAACCTCGATCTATCATCTGACAATGAAGTTCCCTACTCCCGCTGGAGTAGGTTCTGTGCGGGGAGTCCAATTAGAATCGCGAGAATGTTACAACGCAGCAGTTAAACTCGCAGAGAAAAGGACGGTAAATGTTATCTACTTTTTGGAGGCACCACCTCCTCGCCAGGAGATCCTCAGAATCGAGGAAGTGCCACATATAGATGAACCAGACTTGGATCCAAGAATCCTCGATCACACCGCCGCAGCCCAAGCCGCGGAAGATACAATTGAGCAAAATCTTGATGTTTTTGCTTGGAAACACTCAGATATGGTCGGGATATCTCCGCAAGTCATGTGTGATCGCTTGAACATTGACCCCGAGGTGCGAGGTGTTCGACAAAAGCGCCGCAAAATAGACCCCGCGAGGTACCAAGCGCTAAAAGAAGAAGTCGACCGCCGCCTTGCCTGTGGCTTTATACGGGAGTCGTTTTACCCCAACTGGTTAGCGAGCCCCGTACTCGTGCCAAAGCCTAATGGCTCATGGCGCACATGTGTTGACTTTACAGATCTAAACAAAGCCTGTCCCAAAGACAGCTTTCCCCTTCCTAGCATTGACCAGCTTGTTGATGCCACTGCAGGTCACGAACTCTTGAGTTTCATGGACGCATACTCAGGATATAATCAAATCCCGATGTATGAACCAGACCAGGAGCATACCTCGTTCATTACTGATCGAGGATTATACTGTTAGAAAGTCATGCCTTTTGGTTTAATAAACGCAGGTGCGACTTATCAAAGGCTAGTGAACATGATGTTCGCAGATCTCATTGGAAAAACCATGGAGGTATATGTTGACGATATGCTCGTAAAATCTCAACATGCGAAGGATCATATTGCCCACTTACAGACCATGTTTGATATATTACGACGGTATAAGATGCGTTTAAATCCACTGAAATGCGTCTTTGGAGTTGGCTCTGGGAAATTCCTTGGGTTCATGGTTAATCAGCGAGGAATAGAAGCCAATCCCGCGAAGATCAGGGCATTGGTGGAAATGCCATCACCAACCAAGCCAAAGGAGGTTCAAAGCCTCACAGGTAAAGTCGCAGCTTTAAACCGCTTTATATCCAGATCTTCTGATAAGTGCAAGGAGTTTTTTCAGATTTTGAAAGGCAACAAAAAGTTCCATTGGACTGAAAAGTGCGAGCAGGCCTTTCAAGCTTTACAAATACACTTGGGGTAACCTCCGATCTTGTCAAAGCCATTGACCGGTGAAGTCCTATCCATCTATTTAGCCGTTTCGGAATATGCGATTAGTACGGTACTAATACGCGAGGACCAAGGATGCCAATACCCGGTGTATTATGTCAGTAAGCGATTACTGGATGCCGAGACGTGTTATCCCCAAATGGAGAAGTTGGCTTTCGCCTTGATAATATCATCAAGAAAATTGCGACCTTATTTCTAGGCTCACAGCATTGAAGTTTTGACGAACTACCCCTTAAGACAAGTTCTAGCGAAACCAGAAGCATCAGGGAGATTGTTAAAATGGGCGATAGAGTTGAGTTAGTTCGACATCAAGTATAAACCAAGAACTGCGATCAAGGGGCAAGCCTTGGCAGATTTTATAGTTGAATTCCCCAGCACCGAGGTAGCACTCATGGAAGACAGAAGCGACATTGCTATAGCAAACAGAGAGACGTGGACATTGTACGTCGATGGAGCCTCAAATAGCGAAGGTTCTGGTAGTGGGATCTTGTTAATCAGTCCCAATAATTTTAAGGTACACGCTGTTTTACGTTTTGAATTTTCTGCATCTAACAATGAAGCCAAGTATGAAGCTTTAATCGCAGGATTGAAACTCGCTCTCAAGATGAAAGTCGAGTATCTTCAGGCTTTTAGCGACTCCCAAATCGTGGTATGCCAGGTGAATGTAGAATATCTGGCAAGAGGCGGGAGATTGGTTAAATACTTAGCCATTGTCTGCGAAATAATGCAGAAGTTCAAAAAAATAGTCGCGTCTCGAGTACCGCGTGCTCAAAATTCACACGCAGACGCATTGGCCCGTTTGGCCTCAACTAGAGAAGCCGAATTGCTCGATGTGATTCCGGTAGACGTATTGGCTCATCCAACTATAAGTCAAGAAGTGATCATGGAAATAGATATTGTTCAGGAGATTACCTGGATGACTCCTATCCTCGCATATCTGGAAAAAGGGCTCTTGCCTGATGATAAAATAGAAGCGAGAAAGTTGCGACAGCGAGCCGCCCGTTATGTAATATATGACCAAAGGTTGTATCGCAGAAGTTTTAGTCAACCTCTTCTCAAATGTATTAGCGGAGAGGATTGTGGTTACATACTTCGTGAGGTACACGAGGGGATTTGTGGCAATCATACCGGAGGTAACTCCCTTGCATTAAAAATCATGCGACAAGGGTATTACTGGCCAACCTTGCGACAAGATGCTCTCGCGTTTGCGAAGAAGTGTGACAGGTGTCAGCGAATAGCCACATATACCCACCAACCTCCAAGTAACCTCCATTCTATCACAAGTCCATGGCCCTTTGCAATATGGGGGATTGACCTAATCGGCGAGTTACCTAAAGGGAAAGGTGGAGTCAAATATGCGGTAGTCGCAGTAGATTACTTGACGAAGTGGGCCGAAGCCAAAGCACTCGCAACCATCACAACAACAAAATTGCGCGGGTTTGTCTATACCTCCATCATTTGTCGCTTTGGCATTCCACACAAACTCATCTCAGACAATTGAAGACAGTTTGATTGCAAAGAGATGCGACAACTATGCGACAATTCGGGAATCAAGAAGGCATTCTCCGAAGTTGGTTACCCGCAGAGCAATGGACAGACTGAAGTTGTTAATAAAATAATCAAGCACACCATTAAAGGGAAACTAGAAGATCGCAAAGGGGCTTGGCCAGACGAGTTACCGCAAGTCCTATGGTCTTATAATACAACTCCTCGATCTACAACTGGCGAAACACCCTTCTCACTTTCTTATGGGTGCGAGGCCATGTTGCCAGTTGAGATTGGGGCAGGTTCCCTACGCAAGGATGTTTTCAACATCTCGCAGAACAACGAGAAACAGCTATTCTGCCTTGATCTTCTGGAGGAAAAGCGTGACCAAGCGCACTTTAAAAATGCGGCTTATCAGCAGCGAACTGCAAGATACTTTAACTCCAAGGTGAAAGTAAAAGCCCTGCGAGCAGGAGACTTGGTCCTTAGAAGGGTAATGCCAAATACCAAAAACCCGTCACATGGGGTCTTTGGGGATAATTGGGAAGGACCATATCTCATCACAGAAAAAATTGGTGATGCCACATACCGACTCGCAACACTCGATGGAACTGCGATTCCACGAGCTTGGAATGGCGAGAGTTTAAAATTATATTATCAATAGTACTCGCATTATTAAACTATGTTCACTCTTGTACTTATACTTAGATATTTTTCATAAAAAAAAAAAAAATCCTAAGTATAGGGGGGTATATATGCCAGAATGTACTATTGATTATATAAAGGAAATTGATTCATGATTGTTAAATTTTCAAAATTTTATCAAAAGACTTGTAAATATTTCTACTTATTACACCAAGCTGTAATTAAAGTCGCAGATATATATATATATTGAAAACGCGAGTACCCGTGTACTGCGAAAATGTTAAAGGATAATTATCCCCGCGAGGATATAAATTTGTCCAAAGTAAAAAGCAAATTTGTATAAGTACAAAGCGCGAGTACCCCTGTACCGCATAAAAACTAAAAAAGTAAAATTAAAAAGCATAACAGTTTAAACATAGAGGAAAATCAAGCATCTGGAACAACAGGAGCAGTCTCATCTGCGACTTTGCTGACGACCTCGTTCTCGGCTTCCTCAGCATCCGCACCCTCGACCTCTTCAGGAAGATTCCCTTCACCACCTTGAGTTTGAGTGGGCGACATAGCACGAAAAGCCTCGGCCATCTCAGCGGCTTCTGCTCCGAGAATCGAGAAGTCGAAGTCTGGGACTTTGGAAAGAGTGGTGTAAATATAATCAGAAACTGCCTGATCATATTGTTTCTTCCCATTCTCTTTCTCGACCTCCAAGTCGCGAGTCATCTCCTCGATCTTCGCCCGAGAGTTCTTGGCCTCGAGCTCAGCCTGCTCCTTAGCCTTGCCAATTTCTTCAAGCTCTTTGTCCTTTCTAGCCGCCTCTTGCTTCAGCCTCTTTATGTTCTCCTGAAGCTGGGCAGTGTGCCTCTTCAGCGAGTCAGCTTCCTTAGAGCTAGCAGCGATAGCTTTCAGGAACAAGGTCATTGACTGCGAAGCCAACTCCACAGAACGCAGAACAAGCTCCTCAGAAGGGATCTTCTCCGCCTTGGATATGAACTCCTCGCCTACGAACTTCTCCTGCATAGCCAGGAAGTCGCGGGCTCGGACGGTTGGCTCGATCAGGAATTTCTTCCCTTTGTCCTGCGTGGTCTTAGCCAGCTTCTTTGAAGAGTCTGCGGCAAGGGTAGCCACCACATCACTCTTCCTCTTCTGGGCGACAACGGGCGATGTCGTCGCTGTTCCGCTCTTCGGCTTGATTTTAAGGACAGGCGCGGATTTCAGAAAAGTCATCTCCGTGAAGATAAATAAAAGATAAGTATAAATAAAACTCAAGACATCAGTTTATGACAAGAGATAAATTACCTGAGACTGGTCGAGAAGTTTGCTTGGAGAGGCGTTTGTCTATCCGCTCTTGTTGCCTCTCAGACGGTTCTTTGTATACTGGCTCTCTTTGAAGACTTGCGTTCTCTGGAATCAGCTGGTGTTCTCGCAGCTTGGCAGTCATACACAGTAATCGCCAGTCGCGATCTTGTACCGGAAGGCTCCCAAGGATTTCGGCTGTTTCTCTGCGAGTTGCGTCGAGCGCCGGTCGAGCTGGTCTATCTGCGAGAACAAGAAAGAGCGAGTTAGCATGAGATCTCAAAGTAATTCAGAAAATGCCTAAGTTAAAAAACACGCAACATACTAGGTCTGCGATTAAAGTCGGTTCTAATCCCAGGGACTTTAAAGACGTAGAACCACTTCAATTTCCAGTCCCCCATGTTCGAAACCATTCCTTCTACTCCATTGATTTCAGAAGTCGCCCATTTGCTAAAGCAGTAGAAACCGTTATGAAGACCTACGCTTTTTATGTCGTAGAAATAGCTGAACTCTTCTACTGAGGGAGCCCTATGAACGTATATACATCGCGTAGAAGGCTAGGGCAGTGCGATAACTGTTTGGAGTTAGTTGAAAAGGTGATACATCGTATCGCCTAAGAATGGCTGCGATGAAAGGATGGAAGAGGACCGATACCCCACATCGGAGAATGGGTATTGAGACTACCACATCCTCTGTGGGAATAATCGCAGGGTTTGTAAAAGGGAGATGCGCCCTTTGGGTCAGTTTAGGTCGCTGAAACGCAAGTCGCAACAGATTTAACCTCGTAAAGGTAGTGAAGTCTGATTTGGTAACCCTCGAAATCAGATCTTCGCACGCAAAGGGCTCGTTCAGCTGGGTATCATCGACCGAATCTGTCCCACTCCCTTCTGCCTCTTCTTCATCCTCGCCTGATTCGCGAGCTGGGGCCGTCCAGTCATCGTCCATCTCCTCAAATTCGACATCAGGAGCGTGCCTCGAATGAATAAGGTAGTCGCGGGCCGACACCGTGGACTCGCTGTCTCGAATGTCGATGGTCCCAGGTTCGGCAAGTTCCTGCACCATTCTTTCGATGTCTGCAGAGGACATCGGGCCTAGCGCTATTGGTGCGGCCTCCTCTTCTGAAATCGAGGTTGGGAGAAAGCTGTCTTCCTCCTGGTCATCGTCGCCATCAAATGCATGGCCTCCCGAGCCGAGCTGCTGGCTATCCGACAAGTCGCTCATCTAAAAGATAGAATATCTTTTCAGCGTGATGAATGTGTGAAAAATAAAAATAAGTGATCTTACCCGCATTAAAACTATGAAATCGCAGTTGCCAGAAAAGTCAGCATCCTTACGAATGCTGACCGCCCCATTTGTATGCGAGTTGAAATGCGAGTAAGTCGCGCATCCTGGGCCAAGTGATATATCTCCAGAAACGGCTGGGAGAAACTCAGTTACTCAAGGGGCATGCGTTCTCAAGCATGACCCTGAAATTACTGAGTTACTCCCACCGTTCTGAGACTACCTATCAGCCAAGGAGTACGCTCATTTGAATATTAACGCATGTCGCAAATGGCTGGGTGTATCTCAGTATCTCAAGGGGCATATAATCGCATATATGACCATTAGAATACTGTGACACACCCACCATTTGGAATAGCGATTAATATTCTCGAAATCCAACCCACAGCATATAAAATCCTAAAAGATCTAGCTAATAATCAGAAGTAAATAAATTCTGTCAGTGTGCGAGTATTCGAACTGTTTATCCGAATACCCGCGATTATTCAAAGTATGAAACAACGTCTATTTAAATATTTCCTACACAGTATGCGGTTATTCCAAATTACAGGTCATTTTTTCATAAGATTACCCAGTTTCTCACCCAAAAAAACGTAACCTCATGCATATCCCTTACAAACATACATTCCTAAAAAGCCCCAAAATACCAAAACCCAGGAAAAACACTTTTTCTCGAACACAGAAAACAAAAAAAAAATGCAATGGAACTAACCTTTAGTTTTGGCAAGTTGTTTTTGCGGTTGCTCTCGATTACTTATGAGATTGAGGATGCTTTAGAAAAACGGTAGAAATCTGGGCAAAAGGTGAAAATGGTTTTGAAGTTTCTGTAAGGGAGGGAAGAAGGAAGTTAAGAAACAAGAGGGAAAAATGGGGAATTTGATTCGCATCAAAGGGTTTAAATACCCATATCCCTCATTAATTGGGATCACGACACGTGGCAACTGGAATGCCTAAGGTCGCCCAATCCAACGGCCAACGATGGCCACGCCTACACGAAAACCGAGGAGTTTTTTTTTTGTGACGTAGCACCATAAAGGCAATAAAAGGTAATAATTGCAGCCGTCATTTTTTGAAACCCTCGATGGGACAACCAAAAGGTCACCTCCTCGTGACAACCCTTCACATGTCTCTCGAGTAATATTTTCCCTCTGTGACCGCACCTGTCACATCGCGAAACTAAGGGCATGTGTTATAGTGAGATTTCTCTCACCTAGAAACTCGAGACCAGACTCCTATTTAAAGGACACGTATATTCAGATTTCCAATGAAAGCTGAAATGTCCATGAGAGACTCCTCGATGTTTAAACCTCGCCCAGGATAAAGCCAGCGAGATACTGCTAGTACGTAATTCAGATCGCATAACCGTAATTCGCATTATGCAGGGTAGACCCCAACTCGCATGTGTCAAGACGTATGCGAGTATCTCCTCTATACTTATGCGGAAGCATGGAGACCAACTCTCTATGATGCGATATTGGTCCCAACGACCCAATAGCCCTGACAAGCCAATATAGATTCGCATGTCTAGGCTCTGCCAGCTAAACACGCGATGTTTACCAGAGGCAATTACCTAAGGGTGCAGACGTTCCAAACGTACTGATGACCTTGCGAGCTCAACAACGGAACATGAACAGTCAACTTGCAGATGTGAAAGACGCATACGTTGATGGACTTGATAACTGTCGTTCATTTATTAATGTTAACGTTGCTTGGGTTTAATTATTGCAATTCAATATGTAAATGATGGATTAGCAATGAATGTGATCCTTGTGTAACCGATTGGACACCTGCTTTGTATATAAAGAGGTGATCTACCATGAAATGGCACCTACGAATCCCTTGCTACAGTGGACTAAGCAGATCATAATCTGACTGAACCACTATAATTCTCTGTCTTACTGTTATTTTTCAGTTTTTGTTGATTATTTTCCCATTCCCAGTCGAGTACTCGCCATTCTAAGTTGAATACTCGCACTTGTCATTACCCATAAAATTCTCTTTGATATTAATAAAATAATATAATTTGGTGTTGCGAAATTCACTCGACAACACAATAATATTTTAAAAAAAATGAGATAAAAAAATAAAAGAAAACAACAGTAAAATAACATTAAAACAATAATAAAACAATAACAAAATAAACCATCAGAGCCATCAAACAATACAAACTACTTACAAAAACTAGAGCTAACTATAACTCAAAAAAAGAAAAAAAAAATATAATTAGTAAAAACAGCAAAAACTCAGTAAAGTTTATGTTGTTCTAGAAAAAATAAATAAAGAAAAGAAGAGATTTTTTTTACTTAGAAAGCTTGAGTTGTCTACTGTTCTTCTTCTTCTTCTGTATTGTTCTTCTTGAAGATATTCTCAAGGATAGGCTCTCTGTCTACTGGTCTCTCTCTCTCTCGCTCTCTCTCTTCAAGCACATCTTGAGGGCTAAAGCTCAAGCACAATTGTATGGATTTGTAAAAAAAAAAAAAAGAACATGAAGAAGAAGATAAACATGTGAGGGAGATGAATAACTTAAGATGATGAAAAAAATTGAAATGATGAAATGTGGGATAACGTGTAATTATGAAACAAATATAATATATAGTTTTTTTTTATTTATCAGTTTTTTTAAAAAATATGAACTGCCATGATTTGACCATGAGCATCACATCAACAATTTTTTTAAAAAATTAATTAATAAAAAAATATAGAGAAAGGCATTCAAAGTGACAAGTGGCAGTATGGCAGTATAAAAGATAGTATAAATGAACAGTATTTTTGTAATTTCTACCGTATAGCAGTATAAAAGTAATAAAATGCAAAAATACAGTATACCATGTAAAAATCCCTTTTGATAATTCAATAGTAAAAAGCCCATGAACATTGTCATTTTTATTAAGGTTATAGATAATAGAATTTGAACTTTAAAACTATATGACACTTTTGATTATTGAATATATAATAAAAATAATATTTTAGTCACAACATCAATTTTTTGTAACTAAATGTGACTTTTAGTCACAACAACAAGTCGTTTATGACTAAAATATAGTATTTAGATACAGGTTGTCATTAATATAGTTTTATTTCCAAGAAGTATTGTGACTAAAACACATTTAGTCACAACAAATTGTAATTTTTATGATAAATATTTTTAGGCGCGGACCTTTCAGTCACATCATAGGAATGATAATTAATAATTAGTCACAACATTTTTACTTTTAGCCACAAATTTTATTGTGACTAAAAGTATGATTTTTTTTATAGTGATATTATATAATTGTAATTATAATTCCCCCTTCGGTCGTATTTTGTTTATTTTATTTTAAATAATTTCTTGATATGGCCACGAGACGCGCATATATATAGAATGAGTCTTATTTAACTAAGTTAAGCTAATTTGTACTAAGTATATAGTAACTCTAAACATTCAAACATTAACTCAAAATTATAGATATATTGTCCAAATTTTAAACTCAATTACATTGTGGCAGCCAAAATTTTTAGTAAATTGGGTAGACCGCATGATAGTTATGATACAGGGTTTGGAACCCTACTGCGTGGCGGAGAATCAGCCATCTCCAAAAAGTGGATTAGGTCTATGCCGATCAGAATTGAGGATAGAGAGTTGAGTGCTGACCTAATAGAAATGGGTTTAACAGATTTTGATATTATTCTGGGAATGTATTTCTTATCCAAGTACTCAACCATTATTGATTGTAAGCGGAAGATGGTAATCTTCCAACCAGAGGGTGAGGAACCGTTTGTTTTTGTTGGATCGGTTTAGGGATCTCGAATCCCAATAATTTCAGTACTAACAGAGAGAAGTGTTACGAGACGGGTGTCTTAGGTTTCTGGCCGTGGTATGGGATACCACTCGGCCTGAGTCAATTCATCCAGAGGACATCAAGGTGATTCAGGAATTCTTTGATGTTTTTCCTGATGAACTTTCGGGTTTACCACCACAAAGGAAAATTGATTTTGTTATTGATTTGACACCTAGAGCAAAACTGGTTTCTAAGGCCCCTTATAGAATGGCTCCAGTAGAACTTAAAGAATTAAAAATTAAGCTTCAGGGATTGCTTGACATAGGGTTTTCATGGCCTAGTGTGTCACCCTGGGGAGCCCCTGCACTGTTCGTCAAGAAGAAAGATGGATCTTTGTGTATGTGTATAGACTACCAAGAATTGAATAAACTGACAGTAAAAAACAAGGATCGTTTACCTAGGATTGATGATCTTTTGATCAACTCCAGGGGAAGATGGTCTTTTGAAAGATTGATCTCTAATCGGGCTATCATCAGTTGAGAATCCAAGAGGAGGCCATTCCAAAGATAGCTTTTCGCACTAGGTATAGAAATTATGAATTTCTAGTTATGTGTTTTGGATTGACCAATGCTCCCGCAACTTTTATGGAACTAATGAATAGAGTATTCAAGGATTTCCTGGATATTTGTGTTATTGTATTTATCAATGACATCCTTGTGTACTCTCAATCAGAAGAGGAGCATGAGCAACATCTCCGGATGGTTCTACAACGACTTTGAGAACATAAGTTGTATGCCAAATTCAAGAAGTGTGAGTTTTGGCTATCTCAGGTGTCCTTTCTTAGACACATTGTTAGCAAAGATGGGATCAAAGTGGATTCGGGAAAGATAGAATCCGTCAGGATTTGCCGAGACTGGAAACAGTTACATAAGTTAGAAGTTTCTTGGGTCTGGCTGGTTATTACCGTCAGTTTGTAGAAGGGTTCTCTAAAATTTCAACACCCTTAATCGAGCTCACTAAAAAGAATCAGCGGTTTGTGTGGACAGATAAGTGTGAAGCAAGCTTTCAGGAACTAAAATAGAGATTAATCATAGCTCCAGTGTTAGCCCTACCTTCTGATAAAGAAAAGTTCATGGTTTATTGTGATGCATCCAAACAGGGTCTGAGGTGTGTACTGATGCAGGTCGATCAAGTTATTGCCTATGCCTCTCACCAGTTGAAAGAATATGAACATCGATACCCGACTCATGACCTAGAACTTGTCGCAGTAGTGTTTGCTTTGAAGATTTGGCGGCATTATCTCTACGGAGAGAAATGTAAAATTTATACTGACCACAAGAGCCTCAAATACTTCTTTACTCAGAAAGACTTGAATATGAGACAGAGGCGTTGGTTAGAATTGGTTAAGGATTATGACTGTGAAATCCCTTACCATCATAGGAAGGCCAATGTAGTGGTCGATGCCCTGAGCAGGAAGGGTCCCAAGCAGGTAACTCGCATGATTCAGATTTCACCTCAGTTAGCAAAAGACATGGTCAGATCAAGCATCGAGTTTGTTGTAGGCAAACTTCATAACTTGACACTACAATTTGAACTGTTAGAACGAATTAAAGCTGGTCAAATAAGTGATCTAGAATTAGTGATGATCAGGGAAGAGGTTTCAACTGGTCGAGCTAGAGGATTTACAGTGTCAGATAGTGAGATACTATTGTTTAAGGCCAGCGTTTGTGTTCCAAGTAGTGCAGAAATTAGAAATGAAATTCTTGAAGAGGCTGATACCACTCCATACTCCTTGTATCCTGGCACCACCAAGATGTACCAAGATCTTAAACCTTACTTCTGGTGGAGCGGGATGAAGAAGAATGTGGTAGAATTCATATCGCGATGCCTAACCTGTCAGCAGATCAAGGATGAACATTAGAGACCGACGAGTTTATTACAACCGTTGGCACTTCCTGAGTGGAAGTGGGAGGATATCACCATGGATTTTGTGGTTGGATTACCTAGAACCACGGGTTTATTTGATTCAATTTGGGTTGTGGTAGATCGATTCATGAAATTTGCACATTTTCTACCAGTTAAAACAACCTTTACAGTAGATAAGTATGCTGATTTGTCCATGAAGGAAATAGTAAGATTACATGGTGTACCAAAGTCTATAGTTTCAGATAGAGATCCGAAGTTTACTTCTAAATTTTGGCAGAGTTTATAGCGGGATATGGGTACCAAGCTGAAATTCAGTATAGCTTTCCATCCTTAGACTGATGGACAGTCCAAAAGGACAATTCAGATACTCGAAGATATGTTACGAGCCTGTGTTATGGATTTCGAGGGCTCCTAGAGTAAGTACTTACCGTTGATAAAATTCTTGTATAATAACAGTTCTCAGAGTACGATAGGGATGGCTCCCTATGAATTGTTATATGGCAGAAAGTGTAGATCTCCCATTCACTAGGATGAAACAGGGGAGAAGAAATATCTGGGTCCAGAATTAGTACAATGGACTAATGAAGCAATAGAGAAGATTAAAGCCAGAATGCTTGCCTCTCAGAGTAGGCAAAAGAGTTATGCAGATTCGAAACGCAGAAATATAGAGTTTCAAATAGGAGATCATATGTTTCTACGGGTGTCTCCAATGAAAAGGGATCATGCGTTTTGGGAAAATAGGCAAATTATGCCCTAGATTTACAGGACCTTTCGAGATTCTTGAGAAGGTTGGACAAGTGGCATATCGTTTAGTTTTGCCTTCGGCTCTTTCAGTAGTTTACTACGTATTCCATGTTTCCATGTTACGGAAATACATTTCAGACCCTGCTCATGAACTAAGTTATGAAAATCTTGAGCTGCAACGAGACTTATCATATGAAGAATAGCCAGTTTAGATCCTAGACAGAAAGGATAAGGTCCTTTGGAATAAGACCATAGCGTTAGTCAAGGTACTCTGGAGAAACAATAAGGTGGAGGAAGCCACCTGGGAGTTAGAGTCCGACATGAGAGCTCAATATCTAGAGTTGTTCAGGTTAGATTTTGGGGACGAAATCCTCTTAAGGCGAGGATAATTGTATAAAGACCGTTTAACTTTAATTTGGAAATTAGCAGATAATTAGGGTTTATTTATGAAACTTACATATTAGTTTTGAATTATTAATCTATGGATATTTATTTGAATTCAAAATGCATTTTATATGGCATATATGGAATTTCATAATTTTACATGTTTTGTGTCTGACAACATTGGAACGTGGTGTTTGGCTATTAGAATGACATTTTAGTATTGTTAGTATAGCGGCGTAATATAGTTAGACATTGAGAATGTCAGGAATAGTCGAGATTTTAGAAATGACCAAATTACCCCTTAGTGTTTTTATGACTTTTTGACTAAGTGGAGGGCAAAATAGTTATTTTGTCTAATTGTGATTTGGTCCTTTAGTTGACATTAGTGGGATTTATGTGCTGATTTTATCCTTTAGTTAATTAGATAAAACCTAATTCTATTATTCATTTTATTAAAATAAGAAAAAAGATCAATACACTCTCTTTCCATTTTCTTCTTTCTGTCTCTCATGAGCCCTAGAAACCAGCAAGAGCTTTGGATTTTCTTCACCAATTCTAGGAATTCCAGCAAGTGTTTAGTGATTTCAAGTCTAGGTAGGGTTCCTTGCACCTTTCTCTTTAGTTTTCTTAAGCTTTAAGTTATGAGTTTTGCATGATTTGAGTGTTAGAGTTCTGTGGTTGCTGTTAGTGTTTGTTGTAGTTTTCTGAAGTTAAGTTATCGTTAGAAATATTGTTTTGAGATGGTTTAGTGGTTGTTTGTGAGGTGTGCTCAAGGTTTGAGGTTAAGAGCTCAAACTTTGCTCTCACATGGTGAATTTTGTTTCTGTGCATTTTATGGTGCTTTGTTGCCTTGAATATATTCTTCATGGTCTAAATAACAGGTTTGGAAGGTTTGGTTTGATTTGGGTTTGATTTGAGTGAGTTAGGAATTTTTGAAGTTTTCCTGCACTGAACCGGTCGACCAGTTCAGTGGGACCTGTAGGAATTGGAATTCCGGTTGGTCCCTAGGAAAACCCAAAGAACTAGAATTCTAGTTGGGGAACCGGTCTACCGGTTGGGGCAGTTTTGGGAACCCTAATTTTTCCAGTTTTTGTGATATTTAGGGTATTGCAATGTTAGTTATCGATAGAGAAACTTTTAGTTTCTAGTTTAAGTCCCCCAAAAGTGATTTCGTGTGTCACTTATCTATGTTGTGAATGATGTGATTTAGGGGTCTATAATTCACCGAGCAGTTGTTCCTCTCAGATTGGCCAGCACACCTGAATTCGTAAACGAGGTAAAATTAGTATAATGATGTAATAACCACATTAGTAATTTGGATTAGTAAAGACAATTAACACTAATTTCTGATATTTTTATAATTATTTATCAATTTAATTATGCGTGGGCCCCATTGCTAGAAATGGGCATTAGAGTTAAAATTTCTCAATTCCGGAAATTTTATTAAACTCTAGTAGTATTATTTGACTTATATGTGAAATATGTTATTTTTACAATTTTTTCTTGGAAACAACGCAAAATGTGATGGCTGGCTAGTTTGATCACATGGGCAAGTCTAGAACCTTATTTCTTAGCGGGATGTATGTTTGAAGAAATAGAGTATCGGGATTGATCGGGGTTATGATTTTTGACCATTTTACCCCTAGTCTTAAAAATGCTTAATTTATGAAAGTGAGAGCATTTTAGTAATTTGGTTTATGGGGAGTGTGGTGGCTGCCTTAGATTTTGACACCTAGCATGAGATTACTTCAGCTAAGGTTAATGTACTAACAAGTAATCTTTCATTTGTAGAAATTAAAAGAAAAATAAGAAAAAAGACCAAAATAGCAAGAACCCTCTCTCTCTCTCTCTCTCTCTCTCTCTCTCTCTCTCTCTCTCTCTCTCTCTCTCTCTCTCTCTCTCTCTCTCTCTCTCTCTCTCTCTCTCTCTCTCTCTCTCTCTCTCTCTCTCTCTCTCTCTCTCTCTCTCTCTCTCTCTCTCTCTCTCTCTCTCTCTCTCTCTCTCTCTCTCTCTCTCTCTCTCTCTCTCTCTCTCTCTCTCTCTCTCTCTCTCTCTCTCTCTCTCTCTCTCTCTCTCTCTCTCTCTCTCTCTCTCTCTCTCTCTCTCTCTCTCTCTCTCTCTCTCTCTCTCTCTCTCTCTCTCTCTCTCTCTCTCTCTCTCTCTCTTCGAAACCAGCAAGGAACTAGGAAATTGTTGCTAATTCTTGGCGTTTTCAGCAAGGTATTCATAGAGGATGAAGCTAAGGTAACCCTAGAACCCTTGATTATATGTATTTTAAAGCTTTGGGTTAGTTTGAGTATGTGATTTTAAAAATTAAGGGTTGTTAGGGTTTGATTTGTATTTGATTCGAATTGTGAGCTTTATTTATGTTGATTCTAAGCTTTGAAAGTTAGTTTTGATGTATGGTGATAGAATTGAGCAAGCTTGAGCTTTGAAACTCAAGTTTAGGTCTTTAATGACATAATTTAATTCAGTGAGTTTTTTGAGATTTTCTGGTTGGAATATATTGTGTATACCCTATTTAGGTACTCTGGAAAGTTTGGTGGTAATTGGACAAGTTTTGAGAAAATTGGAGGTTTTTTTGGGAGGAACCGCGGTTGACCAGTTTACCAGTACTTGTAAAACCGGTTAACCAGTTTTTGCATGTTCCCCGAGAAACCAGTTTTCTCAATTCTTGTCCATTTCAGTACCTTAGTTGGGTGTTTCCCTGTTTCCTGAGATAGTGTAGTTCCTAGTGGTTATAACAGAGCCTAGAGTTGTAGACTCGGGTTTCTTGGATTAAGGTTTCGGACATGTGATTTACCTAATTTTAATATGTGATTAGGGCATCCATCTAACACGAGACTTTTCGTTCAGGTTGGCCAACTCACTTGAATTTGGAAAGGATGTAAGAACTGTATATAATGTGTGATATGAATATGCAAATGTATGTATGTGTTAATATATATGCATGCTTGTTGTTATTCATACACTACCAACACTTATACGGTAGCGGTATAGAGTGCATTCGTAAAGTGTATGATGTCTGAAGAGTACATCACGGTGTTACCTGCACTAGTACGGGAAGGTACAAGGTGTATGTGGTACAACACTTAACAGTACTCAAGGTGCGGTTCATACCCTACCTACACTAGTACAATGGTAGTACTGAGTGCATGTGGTACATTGGTACATGGTCGTATCTTAGTTAGAACGTTCTTACCCATCTGTTAAGTCTTGTAAATAGGTGTATGGGCGCCTAGATACAAGTCAATATTATATGATATGTTATATGTTTTCCTTACTGAGTTTGTCGACTCACAATTCTGCTTCTATGTATAGGTAAAGAAAAGGGAAAAAGCTGAACAGGAGTGAGCCTGGGCAGAGATGAGGTTGTACATGTCATGGCGGCGAAACCTGGACTGTTCGGTCTTGGGACATTTGGGGTTATTATTTTGTAGTCGTTGTGCGACCTGGTTATGTATTTTGTGTATTTTGTATAAAAGTTTAAAATCAGGATCCCGGTAGAAACTGGTTTACCAGTACCTGTAAAACTGGTTAACGGTTTTGGCAGGTTCCCCAAAAAACATGTTTTCTCAATTCTCGCCCATTTCAGTGCCTTAGTTGGGTGTTTCCCTGTTTCCTGAGATAGTGTAGTTCCTAGTGGTTATAACCGAGCCTAGAGTTGTAGACTCGGGTTTCCTGGATTAGGGTTTCGGACATTTGATTTACCAAGTTTTAATATGTGATTAGAGCATCCATCCAGCACGAGACTTTCCGTTCAGGTCGGCCAACTCACTTGAATTTGGAAAGGAGGTAAGAACTGGTTATAATGTGTGATATGAATATGCGAATGTATGTATGTGTTAATATATATGCATTCTTGTTGTGATTTATACACTACCAACACTTGTACGGTAGCGGTACAGAGTGCATTGGTAAAGTGTATGATGTCTGAAGAGTACATCAAGGTGTTACCAACACTAGTATGAGAAGGTACAAGGTGTATGTGGTACAACACTTAACAGTACTCAAGGTGCGGTTCATACCCTACCTACACTAGTACGATGGTAGTACTGAGTGCATGTGGTACATGGTACATGGTCGTATCTTAGTTAGAACGTTCTTACTCATTTGTTATGCCTTGTAAATAGGTGTATGGGCGCCTAGATACAAGTCGATATTATATGATATGTTATATGCTTTTCTTACTGAGTCTGTCGACTCACAGTTCTGCTTCTATGTGTAGGTAAAGGAAAGGAAAAAGCTGAACAGGAGTGAGCATGGGCAGAGATGAGGTTGTACATGTCATGGCAGCGTGACCTGGAGTGTTCGGTCTCGGGACATCTGGGGTTATTATTTTGTAGTCGCTGTGCGACTTGGTTATGTATTTTTTGTATTTTTTATAAAATTTTAAAATCGGGATCCCGGTACTTGTAAATGATTTTGTAAAATTTTAAATTTAATATTTATTATAAAAGTTTTAATTTGACACAATTTTTTAGTAAGCTTTTGATTAGAAAAGATAGCAATGATATTGAAAAATTACTGTAGCGTGCCTTAGCATTAGGGCGTTACAAATGATATGCATATGTATTTACATGTTTAGTGTGCATGTTAGTTAAGCCTGTTAGATTACATTAGAAATGTATGTTGGCTTTTGTACTATCTGACAGTATCACATCGGTACACTTAGAATATGACTAGCGTACTGAGTTTAGGCTGATATTATGGTCGATAGTACCGTACTACTTGATGATATCACATCGGTACGACTAGAGTATGATTAGCGTAACGAGTATAGGCTGATATTATGGTCAATAATACTATCGTACGAATGTTTTACACTCAGTACTGTGTTGGACACGGGGATATGGTTATGATTGAGGGTATGGGCGTCTAATCATAATCTGGGTTATTGCTGTGTTATTGTTTATGCTTTTCTTACTGAGTCTGTTGACTCATCGTTGTTATTTCCATGTGTAGATAAGGTCAAGGCTAAGGCTAAGCAGCCGTGAGAGCGAGTGGATGAAGATTGTACATGTCGGGCAGTTAGGCCTAGAGCATACGATCTTGGGACATCAAGGCTTTTGTTGTACAGTCGCTAGGCGACAGACTTTTGTACATGTATAGTTAACTTTGTAAATGTTTTTTGTAAATGGATCCCAGAATTTTATATGTATGTAACTTTATGTTTTTAATTGAATAAGCAAAATTTGAATTATCACGATTTTCGATAACCTCGTTGATTAGCAACGAGTTGCAAAGTAAGTTTAAAGATCACGCTAACATGCCTAAAATAGTTAGGGTGTTGCAACCTTTTTGTTGCAGGACAACTTAATTCTGATGAGCAGTTGATTCTGTACATTCGAGGAGGTTTGGATCATGACTATGACCTTGTGGTCATCACCCTCACCTCATGGCTAGACCCCATAACTCCTCAAGAAGCTTAGTTCCTCTTACATAGCCAAGAAATGAAATTTTAACAACTCAACACTCAAAGAAATGGTGATATGGTTTCTCCTAGCGCCAATCTTGCTGCTCAATTTCGATGGTCTACTACTATCAGTGGTCCACCAAGCTCAAATAGTACTGAGAATCGTGGTTTCTCACCTTGTGGTTGTGGTCATGGTCGTGTGTGATGTGGTGGAAGAGGAAATCGTCCTTTTTGTCAGCTTTGTAATCATGTGGGACATGTGGTTGCTAAATGCTATCATCATTTTAATATCAATTTTTGTGCTGCTGTTTGTGGTTTCAACCAACAAAACCCAATAATAACCCAACTCAACAATAATCTTCTGGAAAAGGTCAACAAGCCTTTTACTCCTCTTCCTTAACTAATGCTAGTCATGACAACTCTTGGTACATACACAGTGGAGCTATAAACCATATTACACCAATTACTCACAACCTGAAAATAAAATGGAGCACAAAGGTACAACTTAACTGCTCATCGGTAATGGGCAACCCTTAACCATCATTGAAATTGGCAATAATATTTTGAATATTCTTAAAACCTCATCTCTTCTTTTTTAAACATTTTTTTGTGTTCCACATATGACCAAAAATCTAATTTCCATATCTCAGCTAACCAAGGATAAGTCTGTGTTCATTGAGTTTTATTTAGATTGTTGCATTGTTAAGGATCTGGCTACAAGGAAGGAGCTAGCTCATGGAACAATTAGTAATGGTCTTTATCAACTTTAGCTTCCTACATCAAGTTTCACTTCAAGTTATCCAAGCAAATCGAGTCTTTGTTTTTCTGCTATTTTGAATTCCAAGAAGTCTTAACTCAGAGTCTAAATGAAGTAGTCAGCTTAAATCAAATGAGCATACTGTTTAATGTTTGTTTGTTCAATCTTCTAATAATAGTGACCTTGATTTAAGGCACGTGAGGCTTGGTCCAAGTAGATCTGTAATGAAAAATATACGTTGAGTAACAAAAAGGACTCTTTCAAAAGTCCACTATTTTTCTTTGATGCATGTGTTGGAAATTATTTTACCAGGATCTTAGATCTACTCACATTTATGTTGATTAACACCCTAAATATGAACTTTCTAAAACAATGAAATAAACACATATAAAGTTTAGTAAACCTTACATTGGGTGCAGCGGAATAATATGACTCCTTCCGTTCAGATCTCTAACCCTTGTATCCTTTCTGCGCAGAGTATTATCAAGATCTGAACCTGGATCTCTTTCTCTGATTCTTTAGTGTTGAAACTCCTTCTTGCTGAAAGTCTTTCTTCACGATCTTCCTCACTATGATTGAGGTATCACTTGCTGTGTGTGGGGCACTACTCTAATCACTAAGTATTTCGAAATCTTAAGGAAGAAGAGAGAGAGAGAGAGTGGGCGGCCAGGATAGAGAGAGAAGGCTCAGGTTTTTCTGAATGAAAAGTGTAAAAGTTAAGTGTAAATTTCCTGAAGCCTTCATTATCTATTTATAGCATTCCACTAGGGTTAGGTTTGAATTATTTGGCATTAAAATAATGAAAATATCACAGGATAATTCCTATAAAAGTGGCCGGCCATGGCAGTATGGATTTGGGCCTCACTTTTTGCAATTTTGCAGTTTTATCACTTTTGCATCTGATTTTCTCAAAAACGCCTATTTTTCAAATTCAACCATTTAAATGCCAATTCTAACTATTTAATAACTATAAATATTTATTAAATAATATTGTCATTTATCATATTTATTAATTGAATCATACAAAGTATCATAATTAACAAATATGCCCCTAAAACTCTTTCTTTACAATTTCGCCCTTACTTAGTGAAAAATTCACAAATAGACATAGTCTAATTTGAGAATTATAATTGATTAATCAAAACCAATTATATGAGTCTTACAAGTAATATTATCTCAACTAGTGGGGGGACCATGGGTCTATATAACCGAGCTTCCAATAAGCAGATCAAGAATTTATTACTTAAATTCACTAACTTATTAATTCTTCGTTGAATCCACGCATAGAACTTATAATTGCACTCTCAGTATATAGAATCTTCTATATGTTCCACCATATAGACACATCATTAGTTATCCATTGTTATAATCCTAATTTGATCAATGATCCTTTATATGAATGATCTACACTGTAAAGGGATTAGATTACCGTTACACCCTACTATGTATTTTATCCTTAAAACACTTGACCCCGTATAAATGATATTTCAGCTTATGTGAAATAAGTACTCCACCATTTATTTTCTTTTGGTTAAGCTCGAAGGAGATCATCCTTTGCTTACTATTCGCCAGATAGAAGCTATAAATTCCATGTTTATGTTAGCGCTCCCACTCAATTGCACTACCGTGTTCCCAAAATGTACGTATCACTCTGACCTAAAAGTAGGCTTAACTAACAAATCAAAGAACACGAATAGCCTCTTGAGATTGAGTCTAATCATAACAGGATTAAGATTATTTGATCTAGGCTCAACTAGACGATATTGAATAGAATAGATTTTACGGTAAGTTTAATAAATCTAAATCAAAGTTCAATATCGGTCCCTTCCGATGCATACTCCATGCACCCAACCTGAGCTTTACTTTAACCAATGTTCTGGAAAGAACATAGCATTTATCCAAATGCAAGTAAACTCTTGTTGTAGATTATCGTATCAGTAAAACCCTGTGTCTGATAAATCTAGGAAACTTTATTCGCATAGTCATGTTTACTTTCCAAAGTGTTGACAACACAATAAACAGGATCAAGTATGTGAAAAGTGTTTCAGATGAATTTATAAATCAAATAGACAAGCAATTGATAAGGTGAGCCAAAACATACACAAATGAATGAAAAATACTTCTGTTTCTTTATTGATGTTGAATAAAATAGATTACATTGAAATCGAGTTTTATTTAGGGCATAAAACCCAACAAACTCTCACTTGCACTAATATAAAACTAATCAGTACATATCAATTAATCCTAAATTCTGACGGTGCTTTTCAAATGCAGTCACGGCCAAGACTTTGGTGAATGGATGACCTAAGTTATCTTCTGTGTCCACTTTCTCAACTAGTACATCCCCTCTTGCCACATATTCTATGATGATGTGATACTTTCTTTCAATGTGTTTGCTTCTCTTGTGGGTTCGAGGTTCCTTACTGTTAGCTATCGCTCCATTATTATCATAAAGTAGGACCAGAGGCTTTTCCATTCCAGGCACGACACCGATACTGGTGAAGAACTTTCTTAGCCAAACAAGTTCTTTAGCAGCTTCGGCTCCAGCTATGTATTCAGCTTCCATAGTCGAGTCCGATATCACGGTTTGTTTTGTACTTCTCCAAACCACTGCTCCACCCCCAAGAGTAAACACCATCCCAGATGTAGATTTCCTGTCTTCAAGACTTGCCTGGAAATCTGAATCAGTGTAGCCTATGGGATTTAAAGCACCACCCTTGTATACTAACACAAGATTCCTTGTACTCTTTAAGTATTTCAGAATATACTTAACTGCATTCCAATGTTCCTGTCCTGGATTAGACTGATACCTGCTCACGATTCCCACTGCATAGCAGATGTCAGGTCTAGTGCATAACATTGCATACATTAGACTTCCAACTGCAGACGCATAGGGAATTTTTGCCATGTCCTCTATCTCTTGAGGATCAGTAGGAGACTGTTCCTTAGATAGACGAATACCATATCTAGAAGGCATGTTTGCCCCATTGGTGTTGTTCATGGAGAATCACTCTAAAACTTTGTCAATGTAGGTTGTTTGAGAGAGAGCAAGAGATCTGTTCTTCCAGTTTCTGATAATCTGAATTCCAAGAACATAGGCTGCTTCACCCAAATCTTTCATATCGAATTGAGTGTTGAGCCATTCCTTGATGTGAGTCATTTTCTTGATATTGTTTCCAATAATCAAAATGTAATCAACATAAAGGACTAGGAATACTACTACTTGGTCTTCCTTGAGTTGGTAAACACAAGGTTCATCTTCATTCTGAAGAAAACCGTAAGTCTTGATGATTTCATCAAACCTTTTGTTCCATGAGCGAGAAGCTTGCTTAAGTCCATAGATAGACCTATTTAGTTTGCAAACATTCTTTTCCTGCCCTGGAAGAACATAGCCTTCTGGTTGCTCCATATAGATGGTTTCTTCAAGTACCCCATAAAGGAAGGCAGTCTTGACATCCATTTGCCAGATTTCATAATCGAAAGCAGCAGCTATGGAGAGAAGAATTCGGATGGATTTGAGCATGGCAACAGGACTAAAAGTTTCCTCATAGTCCACGCCTTCTCTTTGGGTATAACCCTTGGCTACAAGTCTAGCTTTAAAAGTTTCGACTTCGCCTCCAGCTCCTCTTTTCTTCTTGTAAACCCACTTGCATCCTATCGGATGATAGTCGTCAGGTGCGTCTACATATTCCCAGACTTTGTTCTTTTTCATGGAATCCATTTCTGAATCCATGCCGGCCGACCATCGTTTCCGTTGCGGACTAGCCATTGCCTGTTTATAGGTTAATGGATCGTCTTCAATACCGTCACCAACGACCATATTGATTTCACCATCCAAGCCATAACGAGCTGGTTTTGTTGAAACCCTCCCACTACGACTGTAATACCCTAACTAACTTAGGCGCATTACGTGATTTTCAAACATACTGTGCAGCTCGTTGCTAATCAACGAGGTTTATGGAAAAACGTGATTAATTAAAATTTTGCTTTTTAATTAAACTTATAAAACAATATTAAAAAAGACTCGGGATCCCGATTATAAAATTATTTACAAAAAGTTTTAACTGTTTATCTGTTACATAAAATAAAGGTCGTCTAACGACCAGTTACAAAAATCAGCCTTGCTGTCCCGAGGATCGTACGCTCCAGGCCTAACCGCCCCGACATGTACAATCTCATAAGCTCGCTCACGGTCCATCAGCTATAGCCTTGCCTTTACCTACACATAAACGTAAGCGTGAGTCGACGGACTCGGTAAGAAAAGCATAATAATACTCATACATAATTCTAGCGCCGTGTCCAACACGATGCCGAGTCCCGCTACGCCATGTCAAACATGGTGCCGAGCCACTTCTTGCCATGTCCAACATGGTGCCGAGTTTTGAACGTTCACGGGGACGGTACTATTGACAAGTATCCTCACGATCGATCGAGCCGGTCATACTCATTGCTGGTCATACTCCGGCTGTACCGACGGGATAGGTCAATAGCACGGAACCACCAACCAAATGTCGGCTGATCGGTCGAGCCGGTCATACTCGGCTTCTTGGTCATACTCCGGCTGTACCGACGTGACAGGGTTGGATGGTTCGAAGCCTATATACATAACTAATGTCATCTAGCAGGCTTCCTACATGCACGCTAAACATGTAATCTACATATGCATCTTGTTATACTAATCTTACACGGATTCCGAATTCGGGTGTGCCGTCAACTTTGGAACCGTAGGCCGAGTGGCGGATTACTGGCTCCTAAACCATAAAAATCACAACGCTATAAGTGACACGCTAAATCACTTCCCGGGGACTTAAACTAGGAACTAAAAGTTTCCCTATCGATAAAAAGCATGGCAATACCCCTAAAAACATAAAAACGAGGAAAAACACGGGTTCTGAAAATCCCCCAACCGGCAGACCGGTTGTCCAACCGGAATTCCGGTTCTGGGAGTTACTGGACCCTCATCCAGAATTCCGGTTGCACAACCGGAATTCCGGTTCCTCGCAGGAATTTTTCAAAAATTCCTAACTTGATCAATTCTAACCCAAATCAATCCATACCTTCCAGACCTGCTTTAAATACCCCAAAGAACAAATCCAAGGCATCAAACTAACCCAGAATTCACAGATACAAAACTTTCCATTAAAGCTCAAGCTTTGAGTTCTAAACTCAAACTTGAGCAATTCCCACAAACATGCAATAAAACCTGGTTAATTCTACTTAAATAAGCATGAATAAGCTTCTGAAAACAAGCAAGAACAACAGCAACAACATAGTAACAGATTACACAACATTTCTTCAAAAATCATAACTTTTGCATAGAAACTTAAAGCTTTGCACAACCTATCTAACATGCTTTCAAAATCACTTAAACAACCCTAATCTAACAAGCTTAAACTCAGAAACAACAACCAGATTTCAGCAGCAACAACAACAAATAATCAAGCATGCATTTACTCAATATTTCACCATTTTTTTCAAAATTTTAAAGAAGAAAACCAAAGGAAGCTAACCTAGCTTGAAGGATGCTTAGAATGGATGAAAGTTGCTTGGAAATCAAAGAGAAAATCAGCTTCATGCACCCCAATGCTTCAGCCGAAATAGAGAGAAGACTTGAGAGAGAGTTCTCTTTTTCAAAGTTTTCTAATTTTTTGCTAAGTGTAGAAATGAGAAAAATAAGAGAATAATGCCACTTAAACCATTTCATTTCAGCCACTAAAATAAACAAATAACATTTATTTTTCAAATAAACAAGTCACTAAAAGACAAAAAGTCATTGGGGCAAAAAGACCATTTTGCCCCTCCACACTAAAATCACATAAATCATACTAAACGGGTATTTTTGGGAAATTCTAAATTCCCGGCCATTCCCGACATTCCCAATGTCTAAAACCCGTCCCCAACTACTAACATACTAAGTTGTGATTTCTACTGAGCCAAACGCCGAGTTCCAAAATACCGGGCACCGGAATTACAAAATATGCAAGCTACTGAATAACATAAATAACAGTATAATAAATTATTTAAATAGCTATAAATAATTTCATAATTAATCATAAACAACTGCTAATTTCCAAATTAACTAAGCGGGCTTTACAACGACGAGGAGCGGTGATCTTCTGAACAGAAACTTTGGTAGTAGATTTCTCAGTTGGTTCGACTGAGGGAGTGGGATTGTCCTCTTCTTGAGTGGAAGAGGACGGAACATTGGAAGGATTTATATCTGAAAGGATTTCCTCTAGAACAACTTTACTTTTCGATTTGTTGTCTTTAATATAGTTCTCTTCATGAAAAGTAGCATTTGTAGAAACAAACACTTTGTTATCCTTGTGACTATAAAATAGTCCACCCCTAGTTTCTTTAGAATTTCCGACAAACATGCATACTTTGGTACGTGATTCAAGTTTTCCTTCTTTCTTTCTTAAGACATGAGCAGGGCACCCCCAAATTCTGTAGTGGCGTAAACTAGGTGTACGGCCATTCCAAAGTTCAACGGGTGTCTTAGGGACTGCTTTAGATGGAACAACATTTAAAATGTCATTAGCCATCTGTATAGCATATCCCCAGAAGGACGTAGACAGAGTTGAATAACTCAGCATAGACCTAACCATTTCCAAAAGAGTGCGATTTCTTCTTTCTATAACTCCATTTTGTTGTGGAGTGCCTGGGGCAGTGTATTGGGATTCAATTCCAAGTTCAATTAAATGATCTTTGAACTGCATATCCATATATTAAACACCCCTATCAGTTCGCAAGATCTTTAATGATTTACCTAATTGGTTTTGAGCCAAAGCATGAAACTCTTGAAACTTTTCAAACGTTTCAGATTTCTTTTGCATTAGGTAAAGAAAACTATATCTAGAGTAATCGTCAATGAAAGTGACAAAATACTCATAACCACCTCGGGCTTTTACATTCAAAGGTCCGCAGACATCATAATGCACTAACCCTAGGGGGTATTTGGCACGCTCTCCCTTTGCAGAGAAAGGACGTTTAGTCATTTTTCCTTCCAGGTAGGACTCGCATACTGGCAATTCACCTAAGACGACATTTTTCAATGGACCGCCTTTGGTTAGCCTATTGAGTCTATCAAAGCCTATATGACCTAAACGTAAATGCCATAGATAAGTTTGATCATCATTATCAATCTCTTTTCTTTTGAGGTTTCTAGGTTTAGCTACATTGAAAAGTTCACTGTTTTGTGAGATTTGTGTATTTGGTCTTAAAACATAAAGCCCTTGTTCCATGGTAGCAACACATATTTGAAATCTATTACGAAAATTGAAAAATTAGAGCTCAAAAAATTCAATATATAAGATTGTGTTTGCAAACATGAGACACTAATCAAGTTTCTACTAAAGTTTGGAATAAATAAAACATTTTTGAAAATTAAAAATCTTTGTTGAAACTTGATGCGGGCTTTTCCTCTAGCTTTGACCGACACTAACTCGCCATTACCAACTTTAAGCTTTAACTCTCCTGGAAGCAGATTTTCCCAAGTTTCAAGCAGCTGCGGTGAAGAACATACATGGTTAGTAGACCCAGAATCAACAATCCAAACGAATTTGTCGTTCTCTAAAACACATAATTCAAAGACAAAAGCATTACCTTCGTTTGAATTGTTTAGAAGCCGGGGACATCGTTCTTCTTGATGTCCCTTTTCATTACAATTCGAACATAGAAGATTATGTCTGATAATTGTACTTGAAGAAGCAGCTTTGCTAGAGCCTTCACGCTTAATCCTTTTCCTCTAATTATGATTTGCAAACCCAGGGGGGCCCATTGCAATCAGATTCCGTTCATGGGCTCGTAATTCTACTTCGAGCTTATCCATGTCGGAGGAGTTGAAATTGTTGATCATGTAAGAAACAACAAATTCATTATACTTCGGAGGAAGACTATTAAGAATGAATTGGACCCATTGTTCTCTTGATAAATCAATCCCTAGTAGATTTGCCTTTTGGAACTTCAGATTCATCATCAACAGGTGCGAGTTTATGCAACTACCAGGATGCATTTTCACACTATAGAGTTCTTTTGCTAAGATATTAATTAGGAGAGGATCGGGGTGAGGGTTATTCATATTGGCACTACAGCACATCAATAAAACAGAAGTAAGGTTTTGGTTCATAAATTCATACACATGTTCAGAAAATAACAAATAATCACATATGTTATAAAAATACTAAATCTAACATAGTTTATTTTCCAAGGTCTTTCAACAAACTGATACAGTGTCCCGTTTAGGTGAGAGTCAAAGCATCATCCATTGAATAGAGTTGTCAACTCATCTAAAATGATAATCATTCTAGCAACCTTTTATTCGATCAAGATTTGAATTCAGCGTTGTCCCGTTTAGGCGAGAGTCAAGGCAATTCTATCTTATGAGCTTCCACCATTGTTTCATAATTTGCAAGTCAAATATGGTCGCCACCATTAGGGTGATCCATACCATATAAAACACTTACAAACTACTTATCTTTCGAAATTAAATGGTGCGAAATTGCTAATGAACGTTCCTCCATTAGGGAGGATTACTCACTAAAACAAACGCGATGTAAAACCAACAATGGAGATCGAATGTCTCTTGATTAAAGCTCATTATTTTAAAATATGTATTTTGTATAATCTTTTATTCCATATTATAATAATGAAAAATTACAAATTAAAGTTGGTTTAAATAAAAAAATCAACTTTAATTAATTTTCAATTATTATTTAAATTCGAATAAATATCGAACAAACTTGAAAAATATCTTGTTTAAGTTGTTTTAGAAGAATCTAAAAATCAACTTAAATATCTTTCAAATTAGACTTAATTAAATTAAAATTAAGTTGTAACCACTTAATTTTAAAATATTCCATTTTATGTTGATATTTGAAAAAATATCAGCTTAAAAAATATCTAAAGAATCTTAATAACCAATGCCTAAAATTCCTCAACTTAATTTTGAAATTTTAAATCCAAAAGATATTCAGATTTAAGTTGGTTAGTTATAGATAACTAAATATCAACTTAAATAGGAATATTTAATGAAAAATTTAAATTAAGCTTCAGAAAGAATCTAGATGGTTATAATTCTATATTTAATTAAATACAAGAAAATACATATAGTTTAGCTTAGAATATAAAATTCTTTAAACTATGGTTTTCTTAAATTAATTTCAAAATATAAATGAAATTAATTATGTTGCTAATCAATTTTATTAGGTTAAACTAATTTAATTAACCTAGTACAGTTATTCAAATCAGGCAAATGGGTCTTCACAATTGGGGTGGTTCATGTGAGGGGGTACTGGGTTCAGTATGTCGTACCCATTTCTATGGCCCAACTCTCACACAAGGCCCAAAAGAGAGGAATTTAACCTTAAAGTGAGCAACTGTTATTAATTGAATAGGCCCAAAACTAAATGGGCCTAAATAAAATCTATCAAGAACTATGATATTTTATTTAGCAACAACAACCTATATGCATCTATAATAAAATTAAACACATAGGCTCACACAGGCACACAATTTGGATGGATCCTATCATGTTGCTAGGTCATACACAGATAAAAGAAGATTGTAAATATACCTGTTACAAATTATTTACTTGACCAAGGGAGCCATGAGTTAAAATCAGATCATTGGATCTGTCAACAAGTTAACCATGGCTATTTGCAATCAAGCAATAATAGGTTTTGAAAACTTACAAACAAGCTAAAAACACATAGCTGGATAGTTGGATGTAGGATTTATTTAATTTTAAATAAATAATTTCGAAAAATTAATTAAATAAAAAAAAAATTATTTTTGAAAAATAATAAAATAAAATAAAATTTAAATATTTTCGAAATTAATAAAATAATATTTAAAATTAAACCTACAATTTCAAAAAATTAGGTTTCAACTAACCTAAATATCATTTCAAAATTTGCTAACTACTTTATAAAAATTAATGTTATTTTATAAATAAAAATTAAATAAAAATTAAAAAAAGATAAATAAATATCTTTTTCAGATTTTATGATTTAATTTAAATAACTAAAATAACAAAATTTAAAAGTTAGCAAAATATCTTACATCTATTTAAAATTACATGATTATAGTTTTCTTATTTTAAATTTAAATAAGGTCAAATTATTTAAAAAAAAATTAATTTAAAAAATTAATATCTGACCTTAAATTTAAAAATAAATAAGATATAATCAAATTTAAAAATAAGATAGATAATTAAGCAAAAAAGATAGATATTTACTATTTTCAATTTCAAATTACACTAATATCATGAATTAAATTAAAAAAAATATTAATTAATTTAATTATGATATTTAGAATTGAAATAGGAATAGTAAATGTCTAAATACAAAACTACACAAAAAATCGGAAGTTAAATCCATGAAATAGCATGAAAAATCGAAGAAAAACGAAAAAAAATGCGAGTTGTAGAGACGGTATGCTATGCATACTCGTCCGCGCGCGCAGGGGAGTGCTCAGCCGAGGTTTCTGGGCGCAAGGGGGGTTCCAGCATGATTTCCGCGCGCGGAAGCTGGAATTCAGACACGAAACCGTGTCTGAACGCGTGCTGTCCGAAGGTGGCCCTTCGTCCGCGCGCGCGTGTGGTGATGCACGATTCCTAATTTTTTTTGAAACTTCAAAAAATCATAAATAATTCAAATTAAATCGAAATTGAGTTCTGTAAAAAGTAAATTGCTTAATTATTTCCATACTATCCAATAAAAATAATTCCAGAAACAGATATTTAATTATTTTTCATAAAAATTCACAAACATCAATCAATCATCAAATAACACTCAATACAACATGATACAATCCAAAACATCAAACAATCGTTTTAAGTCCAAATTTCTTGGAAGAAAATCAATTACCATGGCTCTGAGGCCAGTTGTTGGAAATTATTTTACCAGGATCTTAGATCTACTCACAAGTATGTTGATTAACACCCTAAATTTGAACTTTCTAAAACGATGAAATAAACACATATAAAGTTTAGTAAACCTTACATTGGGTGCAGCGGAATAATATGACTCCTTCCGTTCAGATCTCTAACCCTTGTATCCTTTATGTCGCAGAGTATTATCAAGATCTGAACCTGGATCTCTTTCTCTGATTCTTTAGTGTTGAAACTCCTTCTTGCTGAAAGTCTTTCTTCACGATCTTCCTCACTATGATTGAGGTATCACTTGCTGTGTGTCAGCACTACTCTAATCACTAAGTATTTCGAAATCTTAAGGAAGAAGAGAGAGAGAGAGAGTGGGCGGCCAGGTATAGAGATAGAAGGCTCAGGTTTTTCTGAATCAAAAGTGCAAAAGTTAAGTGTAAATTTCCTGAAGCCTTCACTATCTATTTATAGCATTCCACTAGAGTTAGGTTTGAATTATTTGGCATTAAAATAATAAAAATATCATAGGATAATTCCTATAAAAGTGGCCGGCCATGGCAGTATGGATTTGGGCCTCACTTTTTGCAATTTTGCATCTAATTTTCTCAAAAACGCCAATTTTCAAATTCAACCATTTAAATGCCAATTCTAACTATTTAATAACTATAAATAATTATTAAATAATATTTTCATTTATCATATTTATTAATTGAACCATACAAAGTATCATAATTAACAAATATGCCCCTAAAACTCTTTCTTTAGAATTTCGCCCTTACTTAGTGAAAAATTCACAAATAGACATAGTCTAATTTGAGAATTATAATTGATTAATCAAAACCAATTATATGAGTCTTACAAGTAATATTGTCTCAACTATTGGGGGGACCATGGGTCTATATAACCGAGCTTCCAATAAGTAGATCGAGAATTTATTACTTAAATTCACGGACTTATTAATTTTTCGTTGAATCCACGCATAGAACTTAGAATTGCACTCTCAGTATATAGAATGCTCTATATGTTCCACCATATAGACACATCATTAGTTATCCATTGTTATAATCCTAATTTGATCAATGATCCTCTATATGAATGATCTACACTGTAAAGGGATTAGATTACCGTTGCACCCTACTATGTATTTTATCCTTAAAACACTTGACCCCGTATAAATGATATTTCAGCTTATGTGAAATGAGTACTCCACCATTTATTTTCGTTGGGTCAAGCTCGAAGGAGATCATCCTTTGCTTACTATTCACCAGATAGAAGCTATAGATTCCATGTTTATGTTAGCGCTCCCACTCAATTGCACTACCGTGTTCCCAAAATGTACGTATCACCCTGACCTAAAAGTAGGCTTAACTAACAAATCAAAGAACACGAATAGCCTCTTGAGATTGAGTCTAATCATAATAGGATTAAGATCATTTGATCTAGGATCAACTAGACGATATTGACTTGAATAGATTTTACGGTAAGTTTAATAAATCTAAATCAAAGTTCAATATCGGTCCCTTCCGATGCGTACTCCATGCACCCAACCTGAGCTTTACTTTAACCAATGTTCTGGAAAGAACATAGCATTTCTCCAAATGCAAGTAAACTCTTGTTGTAGATTATCATATCAGTACAACCCTGTGTCTGATAAATCTAGGAAACTTTATTCACATAGTCATGTTTACTTTCCAAAGTGTTGACAACACAATAAACAGGATCAAGTATGTGAAAAGGGTTTCAGATGAATTTATAAATCAAATAGACAAGCAATTGATAAGGTGAACCAAAACATACACAAATGAATGAAAAATACTTCTATTTCTTTATTGATGTTGAATAAAATAGATTACATTGAAATCGAGTTTTATTTAGGGCATAAAACCCAACAACATGTCGTATAGGTAAATCTAAACACAGGCATTATAAATCATTCATCGAAACAGTCAAGTCGCCTCTTGAAATTATCCCTTCTGATGTATAGGGACTGTTGACCTCCCTTTTAGCCAACAAAGTGAATCAAATAAATTCAATTTAAGAATAATTGAAATAATAAATATGGGTAATGTAAAGTAAAGAAAACACTAAAATTATAGAAGTTAGGCTCCTTGATGACTGTAATAGCCTACTCCCCTTTATTTTTTTTTTGACTTGTGAGTAGAGGAATAAGAAGACCTTGATCTTTCTCGAAAGCTCTTACACTCTTGAATCTAGATTTCTCTCGTGTGTTTTCTCTGAATGAATTTCCTTGTCCATGAATAGTGAGATAATTCCACCATTTATAGGGATTAATTACATCAATTAGTTTCCTGAAATTAGTAAGAAATAATTAGGAGAAACTATTTACTTTCTATAATTACAATAAGCAAAATAGGAAACTAAGTCATTTACTTTTCTTCCTTGATATTGCATATTTATCCCATAAAAATAGGGATCTTGTCGTGTCTTGTAATCATGAAGATAAGTGAGATATCTCCTCTAAAAATGTTCAACTCGCATTATCTGGTTAGCTCATGCGAGCGCCTAAATGTTGGAAGCTGGTCGGGTGTTCTCACGCGCCTTGCCAGAATGTTCCAACTTCTTCTAAGTTTGAGCATCTAATCTCCTTGCATGGTTCATCAAGAGTGGAACCTTCCATACAGATCATGAAATCTGTTTCACGTGTTACCCAAGTGAATGCCACATCACCCTGTGAAGAAATTTGGAAAGCATTTTCCCGCAAGTCTGGGCGGGAGCTTTTTGGTCACATATAGACTTATTTGGTCATGAATCTGATCGAATGGTGACGCGTGCCTGGCTTTTACCCTTGATTGGACGTGACTAATGAGATCTTTCTTTTCTGTCTGGAGCATTTAAAACATTGCTTTGAAAACTGTATTTTGAGTCATGCAATGATGGTTGTTTTATACCACATGCATGATGTTTGTACTATTCAATGAATACTAACATTCCTTTTTTGGGGAGGAGGGAGGAACCAAAAAATTTGAATTTGAATTTACTTCCCTGTCCTTTTAACCATCTATATAAGGGATAAAATTTGGCTTTACATTACCTTATAAGACTCTGCTAAGGAATTCTCATCATGTGCTAACTTATCTAAATTTGGTCCATCTTCTTTCTTATTGTTATCAGTCAAGGTATTATTCAAACATATAAGTTTTCCTTTCTCCTGCAAATCACTTGAAAAAACACTTGTCAATGAAAATTTTTCATTTTCATCCTTACTACTTCCAGTATCATCACTGCAAGTGACATTGAAGCTCTTTTATTTTTCTTCAAGGTATTGGCAATTCAGATTGAATATGACCACACCCTTTACATCCCCTGCATTGTATACCTTTTTTATTGTTTAGAACAAAAGGTTTAGAGGGGTTGTTACGTGAATCGTTACCTCATGGAGTTTTTGAGAGATTCTTTTTGTTTCCAACAGTATTCATGTACTTTTGAAAGTTTTTTTTGGCAACAAGGCTATTTAATCATCATTTTCATCATCAGAAACATCTTTTTTGGAAACTTTAAAGGCAATACCTTTTCTTTTCTATCTCAATGTGCTTTGCTTACTCTTTTTCTTGATTTGTTGATTTAGCTCAAAAGTTCTAAATGAACCTATCAGTTCTTCAATCTTCATTTTGCCAGAATATTTAGCCTCTTCCAGTGATAGTAATTTTGTGTTAAATTTGTTAGGCACACAAACAATTTTCCAAACCAGCACAGATTCATCTAATTTTTCTCCCAAAGTAAAAAACTCATTAGCAATCTCTTTACATTAGCGGTACCTTCAAACTGAGTTTAAAGGATTTCCCATGCCTCCTTTACAGATTCACAAGATGATATCAATTTAATACAGATTTCACCAACATCATTAAAATAGTATGCAAAGCTTTATTCTTATAACCAAACAATTTTTCATCTTCAGTATTCCAACTTAGTTCAAGTTTTACCTTAGTATTACCTTCATCATCATTTTTAGTAGGTCGAGACCAACCTGCACTAGCCCTCCATGCCTTCTCATCTTATGATTTAATGAGTACTCTCATTTTGACCTTCCAATATGAATAATTCGAGTAATTCAACAGGGGTGATTGAGTAATGGAGCTTCCTTCTACAAACAACGACATCTCACACAAAACAAATTAAGCAGAATAAAATAATCTCAAGATCTAACTAAGAGTTTATTGACCAGCTCTAATACTAATTGAAATTTTGTATTTTAATATTACCAATTTATTATTTACTTAATTTCTTAATTAAATACGAATAATAAAATTGGTGTTGAAACGGTTGTTCTGTAGCTATAGGAAATAACTATGTAACTCAAGAATAAACCAGAAAACAAATAGTGCAGAAACGTAAAAACACATAAGGTTTTTGTACGTTGTTTTAACAATCCTTACAGATTGTTACTAGTCCATGGGATCACGCCCAGAGATAAGATTCATTAGATAGATCTAAAAAATACAAAGTAATTGACTTATGCATAAATAGACTCCCTCTGATTGCATGCCGCAAGCTTGATGTATTCCACCTTCTAATTGAATCTTGTTGAAACTTCAAGTGCTCGAACTCCCTTCAATCTCCTTGAAGAGTGCTTGCTTCCTCCCAAGGAAAGACTTGAAAAGCTATCTCTCGAAAGCTTGTAGAACCTTCTCTTAAAGCTAGCACTGCTATTTGTTATCTTTTATAGACTTGATTATAGACTCAAGGCAATACATAATACATAAACACAGAAAAAGAGATGAACAACTCTTCTCTGCAAAACAAAGACTTTTTTTTTTTAAAGATATGAATACAATTCAAAGTGCATGAAAGAGATACATGACCTAGCTGATATAAGGTGTATTTATAGTCAATATACACCTTAATGATAGCTCATACATGGTCTGAACAAGACCGCAACTCACTTGGAAACTTTCTTAAAATAATTCTTCAATCAACCCAAAAAAATCCTATGTACCTATAGAATCGTGAGTAGTAAGTGTGACTTTCCTTTAATAGAAAAGGAAAGTCTTGTTTCAATCTGATCAAACATTTAAGAAAACTCACAAAGGATCAGATATACACAGCTAGATCAATAGATATTGATTGAATCATTAAACTTATCCTTTATGCCTTACTTTTCATAAATAGAAAAGCTAGTCATATTTTCTACCTATTATAATTCAACCAATATAAATACAAAATTGTAGAAATAAAATTAAAAACTCAGCCGAAAAATAAATAATACATTTATAATTTTTTTTTGTCAATCTAAAAATTCCAAAAATGGAATTAACACGCATTGATGGTTACTAAACAAATTTAATAATAAATATTAATTTTAAAAATATTAAATCATTAAATATAATAAGTCTTGTCCTTTGACATGTGTTAAGGTTGGTCCTAAATTTTTTTATCTTTTGTGCTTGGTTTTTTATGTGATTATTATGGCTTTTAGTAGTCGGAGTGTGGAAGAGTTGGATGATCTATATGTTAATATCCAGTTAGAGGAAGAGAAAGATGGTGGAGTGGAGTTTGAGAACGTGATTGAGGAGGAGCATTATGTACTTGATCATTGGTGTTTAGTGGGGCAATTCTGAAACACAAGGGCTATTAATTTTAGTGCTATGAAACACACTATGGCGGGTTTGTAAAAACCCGTGAAAGGTCTTTATGTGAAAGAACTGGGATCTAATCTTTATTTGTTCCAATTCTACCATGAGTTTGATATTAACTGGGGCATTGATGGCAGTCTTTGGACATTCAATAGACTTCCTCTTATATTGGGACACGTTCCATCGGGTGGAGATCTGAAGGCTGTGATGTTGAATAAATTGGATCTTTTGGTTCAACCTTTTGGCCTTTGATTAGGCTTTATGTTTGATTCTGTTCTCAATAGTATTTTGAATTATATAGGAAAGTTTGTGGAGATTGATTCAAAAAACAAGTCTGGGATATGGTGGAAGTATTTGCGTTTTTGGGTGACGATAAACATTGATGAACTTTTGAAAAGAAGAATGAGGATGAGGCAAACAAGCGGGGAGTGGTTTTGAGCAGACTTTAAATACAAATTTGTTCCTACCTTCTGTTTTGTATGTTGTGTTATTAGACATTCTGAGAATTTTTGTCACAAGGTGTTTGACACGCCACCTGAAGATATTGTCAAACCTTATGGGAGAGGGATGCAGGCTCAACTGATAAGGAGGAATTATTTGTTACACTCTCAATATTTATGGGGGGAAGAAGATTAATAATTCCATGGTGGTCCGACTATGTCAGGTGGCTATGGGGGTCGAGATTTTGCTGGTGACAGTTCAATAATTAAAGGTTAATTGCCATGTGTAGTTGATTGTGGAATCACCAAGAATCATGCAAGCACTAATAGTGATATTGATGTGAATAATAGTCATTGTATCCCTCATTCTTTGGGAACATTTAATTCTAAAAATGTATCTATTATGTCACACGACACAGTTGGCAATGAAGTGATAACTAAGGTTAGTTCTGAAGGCTTGGGTCATGTGGGGCTAATGGACACTAAGCTAGGTAGGCCCAACAAAAGTGATAGTGGGTTGGAAAATGGTATCATGGAGATTGATTTGGATGTGTCTTTTGTTAATGATGTGGCTTCAAGTGTTAATGGGCTCTCAAAAAATGGGCTCGAGATGGGTTCTGGTCTCTAGGCCCACCGGGGATTATGAGTGTCCTGAGTTAGAATTGCTATGGGCTTAGGAACCCGCGGGCCATCCAATACTTACAGGGTCTTGTGATCCAAAAGAAGTCTGACTTTATGTTCTTGTGTGAGACACTTTGTTGTAAGGATGTCGTTGAAAGAATTCACATTTCTTTGGGGTTCGATGGTGTTTTGGCAGTAGATTCATGTGGTTGTAGTGGAGGAGTAGCATTGCTTTGGCAAAATAAAGATGATGTTAATTTGTTATGTCTCTCATCTAATTTTGTGGATATTGAAGTTGTGGCTGATGTATCTAATCCTTGGTGTTTAACAAGTTTTTATATAGGAAAGTTTGTGGAGATTGATTCAAAAAACAAGTCTGGGATATGGTGGAAGTATTTGCGTTTTTGGGTGACGATAAACATTGATGAACTTTTGAAAAGAAGAATGAGGATGAGGCAAACAAGCGGGGAGTGGTTTTGAGCAGACTTTAAATACAAATTTGTTCCTACCTTCTGTTTTGTATGTTGTGTTATTAGACATTCTGAGAATTTTTGTCACAAGGTGTTTGACACGCCACCTGAAGATATTGTCAAACCTTATGGGAGAGGGATGCAGGCTCAACTGATAAGGAGGAATTATTTGTTACACTCTCAATATTTATGGGGGGAAGAAGATTAATAATTCCATGGTGGTCCGACTATGTCAGGTGGCTATGGGGGTCGAGATTTTGCTGGTGACAGTTCAATAATTAAAGGTTAATTGCCATGTGTAGTTGATTGTGGAATCACCAAGAATCATGCAAGCACTAAAAGTGATATTGATGTGAATAATAGTCATTGTATCCCTCATTCTTTGGGAACATTTAATTCTAAAAATGTATCTATTATGTCACACGACACAGTTGGCAATGAAGTGATAACTAAGGTTAGTTCTGAAGGCTTGGGTCATGTGGGGCTAATGGACACTAAGCTAGGTAGGCCCAACAAAAGTGATAGTGGGTTGGAAAATGGTATCATGGAGATTGATTTGGATGTGTCTTTTGTTAATGATGTGGCTTCAAGTGTTAATGGGCTCTCAAAAAATGGGCTCGAGATGGGTTCTGGTCTCTAGGCCCACCGGGGATTATGAGTGTCCTGAGTTAGAATTGCTATGGGCTTAGGAACCCGTGGGCCATCCAATACTTACAGGGTCTTGTGATCCAAAAGAAGTCTGACTTTATGTTCTTGTGTGAGACACTTTGTTGTAAGGATGTCGTTGAAAGAATTCGCATTTCTTTGGGGTTCGATGGTGTTTTGGCAGTAGATTCATGTGGTTGTAGTGGAGGAGTAGCATTGCTTTGGCAAAATAAAGATGATGTTAATTTGTTATGTCTCTCATCTAATTTTGTGGATATTGAAGTTGTGGCTGATGTATCTAATCCTTGGTGTTTAACAAGTTTTTATATAGGAAAGTTTGTGGAGATTGATTCAAAAAACAAGTCTGGGATATGGTGGAAGTATTTGCGTTTTTGGGTGACGATAAACATTAATGAACTTTTGAAAAGAAGAATGAGGATGAGGCAAACAAGCGGGGAGTGGTTTTGAGCAGACTTTAAATACAAATTTGTTCCTACCTTCTGTTTTGTATGTTGTGTTATTAGACATTCTGAGAATTTTTGTCACAAGGTGTTTGACACGCCACCTGAAGATATTGTCAAACCTTATGGGAGAGGGATGCAGGCTCAACTGATAAGGAGGAATTATTTGTTACACTCTTAATATTTATGGGGGGAAGAAGATTAATAATTCCATGGTGGTCCGACTATGTCAGGTGGCTATGGGGGTCGAGATTTTGCTGGTGACAGTTCAATAATTAAAGGTTAATTGCCATGTGTAGTTGATTGTGGAATCACCAAGAATCATGCAAGCACTAATAGTGATATTGATGTGAATAATAGTCATTGTATCCCTCATTCTTTGGGAACATTTAATTCTAAAAATGTATCTATTATGTCACACGACACAGTTGGCAATGAAGTGATAACTAAGGTTAGTTCTGAAGGCTTGGGTCATGTGGGGCTAATGGACACTAAGCTAGGTAGGCCCAACAAAAGTGATAGTGGGTTGGAAAATGGTATCATGGAGATTGATTTGGATGTGTCTTTTGTTAATGATGTGGCTTCAAGTGTTAATGGGCTCTCAAAAAATGGGCTCGAGATGGGTTCTGGTCTCTAGGCCCACCGGGGATTATGAGTGTCCTGAGTTAGAATTGCTATGGGCTTAGGAACCCGCGGGCCATCCAATACTTACAGGGTCTTGTGATCCAAAAGAAGTCTGACTTTATGTTCTTGTGTGAGACACTTTGTTGTAAGGATGTCGTTGAAAGAATTCGCATTTCTTTGGGGTTCGATGGTGTTTTGGCAGTAGATTCATGTGGTTGTAGTGGAGGAGTAGCATTGCTTTGGCAAAATAAAGATGATGTTAATTTGTTATGTCTCTCATCTAATTTTGTGGATATTGAAGTTGTGGCTGATGTATCTAATCCTTGGTGTTTAACAAGTTTTTATGGTGAGGCCAAACAGACTCTTCGTGCTAAGTCTTGGGATCAATTTGTGAGCTAGCTTTGATTAGTTCTCTTCCATGGTATTTGATTGGAGATCTCAATAATGTTCTTTTGTAGAATAATAAAAAAAGGTGGCCATCCTTATCCAAATTGGCTTATTAATGGTTTTCAAAATACCCTCCATGCTTGTGACTTATTTGATGTTGATCTTTTTGGCCATGAGTTTACATGGGAGAAGAGTCGTGGTACAACTAATTGGATTGAAGTTTGTTCAGGTTGTGCTCTTGTTAATAGTGCTTGGCTTCAATGGTTTCCTACTACCAAGCTCCTAAACCTTGAAGTTTCCTCTTCTGATCATTGCCCTCTATTATTTGATCCATTCTTCAAGCCTTTGGTGACCAAGAAGCGTCATTTTTTTTTCAAAAATTGTTGGCTTCGTGAACCTCTTTGTTATCAATTGGTTAAAGATTGATGGGAGAGCAATGGTCCAGTCAAAATTCAAGAAAAAATTCAAAAAAGTGACTCCTCTCTTCTCGAATGGGGTAAAGATAGTTCGGGTAATTTTGCTTCTCATATTAAGTATTGGCAGAATGAGGTTAAGAGATTTAAAAGGGGTCATGACCCAGATTCTATTCGCAAGTATAAGGAGGCTGAGATGGAATTGTTTGAGGTGATGACTCAAAAAAAAAGTGTTTTGGCGGCAATGCTCGAAACAATTATGGCTTCAAAAAGGTTATTTTCATGCAAAAGAATCCTCTAGGCTTCGCTCTAATAGTATTTAGAAGCCTTAACGTCCCAATAGGAGTTGGGCTGACTAGAATATGGGGTTGTCAGATGTTATGTTGAGCTATTTTAAGGATTTATTTGTTCCTTCTAATACATTGATCGAATCCCAAGTTCAATTACTGGTGCCCAGAATGAAGCTTTGCTTCGGCCTGTTACGGTTGAAGAGGTAAAATTCACTTTATTTCAAATGCATCCTGATAAGTCTCCAGGTCCTGATGGGATGACTCCGGGTTTTTAACAAAAGTGTTGGCATATTGTGGGAGCCGATGTAGTAAGGAAAGTTCGTTCTTTTTTCCTTTTTGGAACTCTTCCTTCTGGTTTGAATCACACTAACATTGTTCTTATTCCAAAGAAGAAGACTTGCTACTATGGGTGTTTTGAGGTCTATTGCTCAAAGTAATGTCCTTTATAAAGTATGTTTTAAAGTCTTGGCTAGCTGTTTGAAGGAAGTTCTTTCTCTTGTTATTTCTGAAAATCAAAGTGCCTTTTCCAGGCGCTTGATCTCAGATAATATTATGATTTTCTTAGAGGTTATGCATTACTTAAAAAGGAAGCATGTTGGTAAGGAAGGCTATATTGCTCTGAAACTTGATATGAGTAAAGCTTATGACTGAGTTGATTGGAAGTATTTACGAGCTATTTTAATTAACATGGGGTTCCATATTCAGATAGTGGAATTGATGTTGCATTTTATTTTTACGGTTAGTTTCATGATCATTCACGGGGGTCGTGAATTGGGCCCTTTTGTCCCTGGGCGTAGTATTCGTCAAGGTCATTCCCTCTCACCCTATTTATCTCATATATGTGGTGAAGGTTTTTCTCTCTTATTAAGAAATTTATTTTAAGGGGTGATCTGCATGGCTGCCGAGTTTATAATGGTACTTCTGTTATTGCTAATATACTTTTTGCAGATTATAATGTGATTCGGTTGTTGCAGACATATGAGTCTGCTTCGAGACAGTGTATTAATATTTCTAAATCTACCATTTTCTTTAGAATGAATACTTCTCAGTCCACTAAAGATTTAATGTGTGGGATTTTAGGCATGGTGGAAGCTCGTGCTAATAGTCTTTACCTTGGCCTTCCTTGCACAATGGGCTACAATAAAAATGTTATTCTTTGCTTTCTTAAGGATAAGATGCAGACAAGAATACAAAGCTAGGAAGGCAAATTTTTGTTTAAGGCATGTAAGGAGGTTTTATTGAAAACTGCTGCTCAGGCTCTTCCTACGTATGCTATGTCGGTATTTTGTTGCCAGTTGATACTTGTAAGAAATTGGAAGGTATGATGAGTAAATTTTGGTGGGGTTAAATTTTTACTCAAAATTGTGGGATAAGTTGGTTTAGTTGGCAACATTTGTGTAATATTCTAGAAATTAATATAGTATTTAATTGGACATGTTTTATTAAATATGTAATTATTTTGGTAATGGAGTAAGATTATGATCTTACTTAGGATAATTAGTAAGGATTTATTAAATGATTATATAAAGCGTAATATATTAATTACGGAGATTATCTTGGGATAAGTGGGTATCGAAGATACCATTTTTGAAATAAAAATATTTTCAGGCCCGACAACTGTGGAAATTTAATGATGTGGTCAGAAATGTCACAAAATTAATGGATGGATTATTTTGGAAAATATTCTAGACTAGTTTAGAATTTTAGAATGTCGGTTTGACGGATTAGCTAGAATGACTAAAATGCCCCTATAATTTTTTAATAGTTTAAAGCTTTAGGAAAAGGGTATTATGGTCTTTTAAGGGTTTAGTTTATTTGTCTTGTAGTGACTATTAGGCTGAAGGTTAATTGAATAAATTGATTAAATATTAGTTTATTTTCTTTTAAGGATATATACCAAAAACTTATGAAATAAGGCACCAAAAACCCTATTTTCTTCTTCCCTTCGTAGAAGCTTGAACCAGCGAGCATAAGGATAAATCTTTCACCATTCTTTCTTTTGTTGGAGCAGATAATTGAAGCTAAGCCCAACCTAGAAGCAACTAAGGTAAATTAAATGCTTTGTTCTAAGTTTTAAGATGATTTTAGGTTAAGGTTTTTGTGATTTTGGGGCTGTAGGTTTAAATTGAATTCTGAGCATGATTTCTATGTTTGATTCAAGGTTGTTTAAGTTTGAATTTGATGATTCTAGGGCTGTTAGGTTTGAATCTGAAAGAATTGAGTTTATGAACTCAAGGTTCACTCAAGCATGGTGAATTGTCTAATTGGATGAATTAATATGAATGAATGCTTTGAACATGTTGTATTTGTAATATTAAACTGTTCTAGAAAGTTTGAACAGGTTTGGAAGAGATTTGGTTGGGTTTTGGAGCAACAAACAAGAGTTTTCCCGTTTCTGCAGTAGGGAAAATTGGTTAACCGGTTTCACAGGCATAGTGAAACCAGTCAACCGGTTTTGGCAGCAGGGGAAACCCTAGTTTCAGGCTTCGAAACTGGTTTTGTTCGAGGTATTTCCTAAAGCTTAGAATAGGATATTTTAATGATGTTTGAGTTATTCCGAATCAGTAGAGAGTTAGATATGTCCGGTTATGAAGTTAGGGTTATTCCAAGGTTAGGAATAAGTTGTTTATTGAGCTTTGTTGTCGTGACACAGGACCCGGGACCATCAAGCTTTGTTTTTCAACTTAGGCCGACATGCACGCTTAATCTCTGGACTTAGGTAAGAAAAGTATTAAGCACTATATATGGTTAACGATATGATTGTTATGATCTCGATTATGATCGATATCCCGGTATGTGTTGGTTGTGACTCGATCTTAATTGAGATTAATATATAATATGAATTTGTTGTGACTCGATGGTAATCGAGGTAATGATATTATTGTCGTTTGTGAATTCTTTATGATTGAGGGAAGAACACGGTTATCACCGATGTTGTGAATGAATTAAGAAACGATCATTACCGTTATGAGTAATTACTCGTTGAAACTGCGGTTAGGTTTCTTACTTATCGTTCGCTTTATCGGGCAACGATAGTACATACGCAGCTCGTGGATAACGAGTGGTGAGGATTGGTAACGATCATTACCGTTATGAGTAATTATTCTTAAAACCGTAGATAGGTTTCTTACTTATCGTTAGCTGTATTGGGCAACGATATTGACATATGTAGCTCGTGGTTAATGAGTGGTAAGGGTACTTTATAAAGTACCAGGATTGTGTGATTATGATGTTGTGAAATGAATTAAGCATGTTATTATGTGATGAGTTGTAATCGGATACATCTTTGTTATAATGTTACTGAATGAATTTTATATTGCCTATGAAATTAGTCTCTTTTCTTGCAGAGTCTCAGTGACTCACAGGATGTAAGAATACGTGTTTACATGGGTGTAAGATTAGAGTGCTTACGAGGTTCTTAAAATAGGTGATTGTGTAACGAATGAATATTTGATTAGTGTAATGATAAAGATATTCATGGCAAGATGTTATGATATTTTTGTAGTGGGTAATATACAGGTTCGTATAGACGTTATACTATATATATATATGCATGCTGAATATATAATGAATCACGAGTATGTATGTACGTTATGATAAGAATATTTGCATTTTTATTGCTTTTGATTTAATAGCTTCTCTTGCTGAGTCATTCTGACTCACGGGTGCTTCATGATGCAGATAAAAAGGTTAAAAAGTTATGCTCAGCCATGATTCAGAGGTCTTCCAGTGGTGTACATATCAACTATGTAGTCTTGGCTTTTGAGAAGCAGGATCAATCCTATTCTATGTTTGGAAATGTAATCTACTTTTGTATTAACGGTATTGTAATTAATTGTAAATGAATTTTATTAGCAAAGGATCCCCATATTATAATAGAATTTTGAATAAAATTTTTAATTTAAATTTAACCAAAGGTTTTAATTAAACCACATTTTTCCTAAATTAATAAATTAGTGATAATAAGATTGTAAAAGCACACACGTGGCGTCCCAGAGAGTCAGGGTGTTACAATTTGAGTACTCATAAACACCATGGGGGACTTGGTTTTTGTAATTTGAGAGGTTTCAATTTGTCCATGTTAGGAAAGCAAGCTTGGCATCTTTTATCAAATGACTCTTCTCTTTTTGCTCGCTTATATAAAGCCCGCAATTATCCTGGGGGTTCTTTCCTTACTGCTACGTTAGGAAATAACCCAATTTTTATTTGGACGAACATTTTTGAAACTCAAGCATTAATATAATTTGGTGCTTGTAGGGCGGTTGGATCTGGTTTAGATATAAATTTTCTAAGAGATCCGTGGATTCATGATGCCTTTCATCCCTATGTTACTTCATCTCTAACTGGCCTTGATGATTAACCTGTAACGCCCTGTCCAACAGGGACGCCACGTGTGTGCAATTTAATAAAATTCTTATATAGATACTATATAATTATACCAAAAGTATGGTTAATTAAATTTTGATAATTAAAAATTAGACATATACACTATATGATAAAAGATAAGTGGTATTAACTATGGGGTCCCCCTGTTTTCCAAATATTCACAAACTGGTTTAATAGTGTTTTTACAACATAAACTTTGTACTCCCAAAATACTTTCAAAATAGAGCATCCTAATTACTGGGCCAATACACTGCGGCTGATATGTACATTGCTGCTACGACCTCGCACTCATGGCTGCTCAACTTTAGTCTTCCCTTTACCTGCACCATAAAGCACCTGTGAGTCACAGAGACTCGGCAAGAAAAGTAAAATAGACAATAACTAAAAATGATCATCAATTTAATCTCATATCATCATGCTTACACATTACATAATATCATAGACACACAATCCTGGTACTTTATAAAGTACCCCTTTACCACTCGTTAACCACGAGCTGTATATGTCACTATCGTTGCCCAATGAAGCAAACGATAAGTAAGAAACCTAACCGCGGTTTCAAGAGTAATTACTAGTAACGGTATTAACCGTTTCCAACCCTAGGTCATAACCTAGGCTTAACAAATATCTAATCGAAGTATTGATAATAATCAAGGCCACAACCATTCACCCATAAATAATTAGCCACATACGGTGCTTACCACTTTTCTAACCTTAGTTCAAAACTCAAGTGTACGGGCCGACTTGAGTGGAAAACAAGCTAGGCGATCCCGGTCCTATGTCACAACAACCAAAACTCAATAAAAACCTTAATCAAATTTCTAATAATCGACTCTAATTCTCACAATGGGACACACCCTAGTTTCCCCCGGTTCAAACTAGCTTAACCATCTCTAAAACACCCTGAATTCCACTTTAAAAGACCCCCCGAATCAAATTAGACTTGAGGAGAAAAACTCGAAATCCCCCCTTACTGGCAAAAATGGTCGGCCGTTTTTCTGGGTGCCTAAAAACGGCCTGCCGTTTTTTCCTGGCAGCCATGGTAATTTCTAGTTTTTCGCCTTAAAAACCAATCCAACCTCCACCAAACCTGCTCAAACCTTCCAAAACAATATAATATAGTAAACATGACATAACCCAACAACTAATTCATCATAATTTACCAATTTGCTCAAAAGCTGAAGGAAATTAAGATGAATCCCTTGGTTTTTGGCTAGCTCTAGGTCACGTGAGAGAGAGAGAGGAAGAAGAAGGTTAGTTTTCTTGCCTTGGAAGTTTGCTTCTTAAATAGGGTTTTTATTCATTTTATCTCATTTCATTTTCTTTTTTTTTTCTTTTAAATAATGGGCAGCCTAAAAAAAATCAAAGGCACAATGTGAATTTACCAAAAGACTAATCTACCCCCTTCCATATATTTTTTTAAAAAAAAAACCCTAGGAGCATTTTGGTAATTTCACTAATTCCATTAAACCGACATTCTAAAATTTCTAAACTAATCCAGAATATTCTCAAAATAATTCTTCCATTAACGTCGTGACATTTCTAACCACATCGCTAAATTTTCACAATTGCCGGGCCCGAAAATATTTTATTTCATTCAATAAATTCTCAATAGTTACCCTAAGTAAGATCATAATCTTACTTCATTACCAACATACTTACATATTTAATAAAATATTCCTATTTAAATATTATTTATTTTCCGAGATATTACAATTATCCCCCCTTATAGGAATTTCGTCCTCGAAATTTACTTGAAAAGCTCTGGCTACAACTCCCGCATCTGCGACTCTAACTCCCAAGTCGCCTCTTCAACTTTGTTGTTCCGCCACATCACTTTAACTAGCGGAATAGTCTTGTTCCGCAACACCTTTTCTTTCTTGTCTAAAATCTGCACTGGTTGTTCTTCATATGACAGGTCAGTTTGAAGCTCAATGTCTTCATAACTTAAGACATGAGTTGCATTTGCTACATATTTCCGAAGCATCGAGACATGGAACACGTTATGAACCCCAAACAAAGCAGGAGGTAGAGCCAACCGATAAGCTCCCTGACCTACTTTCTCAAGAATCTCAAACGGACCAATAAATCTGGGACTCAACTTTCCTTTCTTTCCAAACCTTCGAATTCCTTTCATTGGGGATACCCGAAGGAAAACAAAATCCCCAATCTAGAATTCAACATCTCTACGCTTTGGATCTGCGTAGCTCTTCTGTCTACTTTGTGAAGCAAACATACGAGCTCGAATCTTTTCAATAGCCTCACTCGTTCTCTGGACAGCCTCAGGTCCAAGATACCTATGTTCACCAGCTTCATCCCAGTGAATAGGTGATCGACATTTCCTTCCATAAAGCATCTCATACGGAGCCATGTCAATGGTACTCTGATAACTATTGTTATAAGAAAACTCAATCAGAGGTAGGTACTTTTTCCAAGAACCTTCAAAATCCATTACACATGCCCTCAACATATCCTCAAGAATCTGGATAGTCCTCTCAGATTGACCATCGCTTTGAGGATGAAAAGTTGTACTGAATTTTAATTTAGTACCCATTTCTTGTTGTAAGCTTTCCCAAAATTTGGATGTAAATTTTGGATCTCGATCTGAAACTATCGACTTTGGGGCACCGTGAAGCCGAACTATCTCCTTGATATATAAATCAGCATATTGATCCACTGTATACATTGTCCTCACCGAGAGAAAGTGAGTAGACTTCGTATATCGATTCACTATCACCCAAATAGAATCATAATACCCTACTGTTCTGGGCAATCCCACCACAAAATCCATGGTGATGTCTTCCCATTTCCATTCAGGAATCTTTAGAGGTTGAAGCAAACCTGCCAGCCTCTGGTGTTCTGCTTTAATTTGTTGACAGGTTAAGCATCTTGACACATATTCAACAATATCCCTTTTCATACCCGGCCACCAATATAAAACTTTCACATCATGATACATCTTGGTTGTTCGCGGGTGTAAGGAGTACGGTGTAGTATGAGATTCATCAAGAATCTCCTGTCTGATTTCTTTGTCAACCGGTACACAAATTCTGTTCTTGTATCGCAAAAACCCATCAGATAAACACGAAAAGTTTTTTGCCAATCTGGCCTCTAACTTCTCCTTATGCCCCTGTAGCTCAAGATCACTTTGTTGAGCTACTCTAATTCTTTCCAATAAATCAGATTGCAGGGTAATGTTGGCAAGTTTTCCAATTACAAATTCAATTCCCGCTCTAGTCATACCCTCAGCTAATTCTGCTGAAATTTTCTTTAGTTCACAAACTTGCCCTGGTCCTTTTCGACTTAGAGCATCCGCTACCACATTTGCTTTACCGAGGTGGTAGAGAATCTCGCAGTCATAATCTTTGACGAGTTCTAACCATCGTCGTTGTCTCATATTTAAATCCTTCTGAGTGAAAAAGTACTTGAGGCTTTTGTGATCAGTATAAATCTCACACTTCTCACCATATAGATAGTGATGCCAAACTTTTAATGCAAAGACTACTGCTGCCAATTCAATATCATGGGTAGGATACCGCTGTTCATACTCTTTCAATTTCCTAGATGCATAAGCAATTACTTTCCCTAACTGCATAAGAACACAACCTAACCCCTGTTTGGATGCATCACAGTATATCACAAACTTTTCATCACTTACCGGTAAGGTTAACACAGGAGCGGTAATCAACCTTTGTTTCAGTTCCTGGAAACTACTTTCACACTTATCAGTCCAAACGAACTTGCAGTTCTTTCAAATCAACTCTGTTAAGGGTGTAGAAATCTTTGCAAAGCCCTCAACAAACCTTCTATAATACCCTGCCAATCCCAGGAAACTTCTAACTTCAGTTGCTGACTTAGGTCGAGGCCAATCTCGTACTGCTTCAATCTTCACTGGATCCACTAAAATACCATCTTTACTTACCACGTGTCCCAAGAAACTCACCTGAGGCAACCAAAATTCACAATTCTTGAACTTTTCATACAACTTATGCTCCCTGAGACGTTGTAACACCATCTGAAGATGTCTTTCGTGAGTCTCTTCTGAGTCTGAATAGATTAGAATATCATCAATAAAGACAATAACAAAATCATCCAGAAAGTCTTTGAACACTCGGTTCATCAAGTCCATAAATGCTGCCGGGGCATTTGTTAATCCAAAGGACATTACCTGAAATTCATAGTGTCCATACCGAGTCCGAAAAGCTGTCTTGGGAATATCCTCTTCTCAAATCCTCAACTGGTGATAACCAGATCGAAGATCAATCTTAGAGAACACGGTCTTCCCCTGAAGCTGATCAAATAAATCATCTATCCTTGGCAAAGGGTACTTATTCTTCACAGTCAACTTGTTTAACTCTCGGTAATCAATGCACATTCGTAAAGTTCCATCCTTCTTTTTCACGAACAAAACTGGTGCTCCCCAAGGTGAAGTACTAGGTCTTGTAAATTTTAAATCAATCATCCCCTGTAATTGTACTTTTAATTCTTTCAGCTCTGCAGGCGCCATCCTGTAAGGAGCTCTTGATACAGGCTCTGCTCCTGGTATTAGATCAATCTCAAAATCAATTTCACGTTTTGGTGGTAACCCCGGTAACTCCTCTAGAAACACATCCGAAAATTCTCGAACCCTGGGACATGCTCCGGTCCCGCTAGTGGTTCCCTGGTAATATCCACAACATTTGCTAAGAAACCAATGCACCCCTCACACAACAAATCTCTTGCCTTAAGCGCTGAAATTAAGGGAATCCGGGATCCATGCATCTTACCCATAAATACAAAGGGGTCCTCGCCCTCAGGCTGAAAAGTTACCATTTTTCTTTTGCAATCAATAGTGGCGTTGTATTTTGCAAGCCAATCCATACCCAAAATAACATCAAAGTCCTCCAATTTTAGTTCTATCAGATCAACTGATAACTCCCTTCCTTCCACAAATACTGGAAGGGATCTCACCCACCTGCTGGAGACAACCAACTCCCTAGTAGGCAGCAAAGTCCCAAAACCTCTATAAAGTACATCACTAGGTCTATTCAATTTCTCAATTATTCTACTTGAAATATAAGAATGCGTTGCACCAGAATCAATTAGAACAGTCAATAAAGTACCAGCAACAGAAAGCTGACCTGTCACAATGGAAGGACCAGCATCAGCCTCAGCTTGAGTCAGGGCAAACACTCGAGCAGGACCGGGTGTATCATCCTTCTTTTTCTCTAGTCATAGCAGTTGTGGACAATTCCTCTTCATGTGACCCACCACCCCACAGTGGAAACAGGCCCTGGCTTGACACTCGCCTTGGTGGCGGCTTTTACACCTCGGACATTCAGGAAAAGTCTGCCAGTTTTCGTTCCCACCAGGACAGAAACCTTGGTTACCCTAGAACCTTTTATTTGGGCTTGCAATTGATGATTCACTATGTCTTTTCTTGCGGTCACCGTGATCAGTACCGTTACCAAAACCAGCACCTGATGTTTGCTTCCATGAATCTCTTCTGGCAATATTTTTCTTTCGTATCTGAGCTTCTGCACCCTCAGAAACTAGGGCCAATTCAACTATCTGAGCATAATTTTGAGCAACACCCGGTTGTTTAGAAGCAACAATCACATCTCGTGCGATATGTTCATCCAACCCTCGAATGAACTTCGCTTTCCTAGCAGCTTCAGTAGCCACCTCATCTGAAGCAAACTTCGCCAGTCAGTCAAAGTTAGTGGCATACTCTGTCACAGTCATGCTGCCCTGAGTCAATCGTATAAACTCTTCTGCCTTTACTGCCCGAATAGACTCATTATAATATTTCTCATAAAACAAGGCTCGGAAGGCTTCACAGGTCATGTTATTCAGGTCATGACCCTGAGAGACAATCTCCCACCAAATACGGGCATCATCTCGCAGCATATAAGTAGCACACCTGACCAAGTCATTATCCTCAACCCGCATAAAATCAAAAATGGATGTTATCATACTCATCCATTGCTCCGCCTTGAGTGGATCAGCACCACCCTCAAACACTGGCAGGTTCTGCTTCCGGAACTGCTCATACAACGGTTCCAAACGGTTCCCTACATCCGGTGGCACTACCAGAGGTGCCGGAGGATCAAGATTAGGGTTTAGAGCAGGCTGAGCTCGCTGCTCTCTCAATTCTCTGATTTGCTCACCCTGCTGCCGAATAGTCTCTTGCATTGCAGCATATAACTCTTCCCAGTTTGGTGGTGTTGGAGGGTTCTCGCCCTCACCAGGAGCCCCAAGCCCAGCTAGCTAGCGGTTACCCCTACCAGTCCGCCTCGGGTGCATATCTATACACCTGCGGTCACATTCTAGGTAATAACAATACTAATAAGTATTTCCATATGTTATAGTCCTGCCCACACCATTCTGATATCAACACAATTCGGATAATCAGGAAATCAGAAAATTAACAAACTATCTTTTAACTAAAAGCTTACTGAACCATGAGTCGATCAAGTCCTTGCAGCCAATGTACATATCAAGCCAGTCTTCAGGATCTAAAAACATTGGCGCTTTGATACCATGTTGTATCGCCCTGTCCAACAAGGACGCCACGTGTGTGCAATTTAATAAAATTCTTATATAGATACTATATAATTATACCAAAAGTGTGGTTTATTAAATTTTGATAATTAAAAATTAGACATATAAACTATATGATAAAAGATAAGTGGTATTAACCATGGCGTCCCCCTGTTTTCAAAATATTCACAAACTGGTTTAATAGTGTTTTTACAACATAAACTTTGTACTCTCAAAATACTTTCAAAATAGAGCATCCTAATTACTGGGCCGATACACTGCGGCTGATATGTACATTGCGGCTACGGCCTCGCACTCATGGCTGCTCAACTTTAGTCTTCCCTTTACCTGCACCATAAAGCACCTGTGAGTCACAAAGACTCAGCAAGAAAAGTGAAATAGACAATAACTGAAAATGATCATCAATTTAATCTCATATCATCATGCTTACACATTACATAATATCATAGACATACAATCTTGGTACTTTATAAAGTACCCCTTTACCACTCGTTAACCACGAGCTGTGTATGTCACTATCATTGCCTGATGAAGCAAAAGATAAGTAAGAAACCTAACCGCGGTTTTAAGAGTAATTACTCGTAACGGTATTAACCGTTTCCAACCCTAGGTCATAACCTAGGCTCAACAAATATCTAATCAAAGTCTTGATAATAATCAAGGCCACAACCATTCAGCCATAAATAATTAGCCACATACGGTGCTTACAACTTTTCTTACCTTAGTTCAAAACTCAAGCGTACGGTTGAGTGGAAAACAAGCTAGGCGATCCCGGTCCTATGTCACAACGACCAAAACTCAATAAAAACCTTAATCAAATTTCTGATAATCGACTCTAATTCTCACAATGGGACACACCCTACTTTCCCCCGGTTCAAACTAGCTTAGCCATCTCTAAAACACCCTGAATTCCACTCTGAAAGACACCCCAAATCAGATCGGACTTGAGGAGAAAAACCCAAAATCCCCCCCTTACTTGCAAAAACAGTCAGCCATTTTTCTGGGTGCCTGAAAAATGGCCTGCCGTTTTTTCCTGGCAGTCTGGTGATTTCTGGTTTTTCACCCCAAAAACCAATCCAACCTCCACCAAACCTGCTCAAACCTTCCAAAACAATATAATATAGTAAACATGACATAACCCAACAACTAATTCATCACAATTTACCAATTTGCTCAAAATCTGAAGGAAATTAAGATGAATTCCCTGGTTTTTGGCTAGCTCTAGGTCACGTGAGAGAGAGAGGAAGAAGAAGGTTGGTTTTCTTGCCTTGGAAGTTTTCTTCTTAAATAGGGTTTTTATTCATTTCATCTGATTTGATTTTCTTTTTTTTTTCTTTTAAATAATGGGCAGCCTAAAAAAAATCAAAGACACAATTTGAATTTACCAAAAGACTAATCTACCCCCTTCCATAATTTTTTTTTTAAAAAAAAAAAACCCTACGGGCATTTTGGTCATTTCACTAATTCCATTAAACCGACATTCTAAAATTTCTAAACTAATCCGGAATATTCTCAAAATAATTCTTCCATTAACGTCGTGACATTTCTAACCACATCGCTAAATTTCCACAATTACCGGGCCCAAAAATATTTTATTTCATTAAATAAATTCTCAATAGTTACCCTAAGTAAGATCATAATCTTACTTCATTACCAACATAATTACATATTTAATAAAATATGCCTATTTAAATATTATTTATTTTCCGGGATATTACATAACCTATCTCAAACCTTATGGTGGTGGGTTCTAGAGTTTAGGATGAATAGATTGTTAAAGACTTATTTAGTGTGAGAGATCAACAACTCATCCTTAACATCCATCTTAGTATGGTTTGGGATTGGTGTGGTTGCTTGTGATAGTTCTGGTAAACTGATTGAGGCTCGTTTGTTGTGTCATGCTGGGTTAGTGGAACCGGCATTTGTGGAGGTGTTCAAAGAATCGTTGAGTTTGATTGACTCGAAAGCTTAGGTGGTTATTCATCTTGGAAATGATTCATTGGCTTTGGTTCAGGCTATATTAAGCTCTTTAGATATGCCTTCCCTTTTGGTTAAGTCGTTCAAGATTGTAAGCGTACCATTTAGCCTCTTTGAATTTTGTCAAATTATCTTTTGTTAAGCGTTCTGTAAACAAAGTTGCTCATTGTGTTGCTTGTAGCTCTTGTTTGTATCCAGATCGCAGTTTCAGTATGTATGATATTCCAAATGATCTTTTATCTATTGTAATGGTTGAATCAATTTGATTAATAAAGTTAACATTCCTATTCAAAACAAAATATTAAACCATTAAATTTGATCTAATGACGAATAATAAAAAAAATTTTGAAATTCTGTACTTAATTTAGCTATACTTAATTAAAGAAATATAAAAAATAGAGGAATTACCCCATATACTATTTTTTTAACTTTTTAAATTTACGGGTTGGGTTTCTAAAGTGATTTCTCTGGGGATTTCTGTGTGGGTTGCTATACAATTTTTTGTTGCGATTTAGGTTGCAGCGCTAGTTGCAATAGGAGTTTCTATGTAGAATTCTGTAAAAATGCCAAAAAAATTATTTTGAAGTGTAAAAATGAAAAAGTCCCTAAAAAATATCTCTTTTTACACTATATAAAAAATATGTTCATATAAAACTATTTTAGTCAAACTCAACTTTTTCTTGCTAAAAAACTTTTTTTTTTAATTTTTTTAGGCGATGGAACACCCTTTGCCCATATAATGTAAAAATGAGAGTTTTTTCTAATTTGATAGATAAATTAAGTATAAAAACTCAATGTTTTTATTTCTATTTATGGGTAATACTCATTAAGAGTGAATCCATATTTCTATTCTATATAAATGGGACTATGTAACAGAATTCTTGATTTAATGGTATTTTTTATTTTCTATGTTAACTTTAACAGAATATACTATTACTTCAAAAAATATTCTTTATTAATTTTATAATATTATTATATATATTTAAAAATAAAAATTATGTAGATATTTTATATAAAAAAATTAAAATACTTAAAATATTATAAATATTTTTAACTACATTTTTTAACTTTGTTGGTTTAACTTTGAATTAAAATCAGATTGGGAAGGAATATTGCTTTCTCGAGCAGGGAAGGAATTGGTCATAAAAATTGTTGCCCAATCTCTTCCTAGTTATGCAATGAATGTTTTCTTGCTCCCTGTGGAAACTTGTAATGAGATGGAGCAATTGATGTGTAAGTTTTGGTGGCGGTCGTCTAAAAATAACAAAGGCATCCATTGGAAAAAGTGGGATAGATTGACAATGCATAAGTCTAAAGGTGATATGGGATTTTGAAATCTGAGAGACTTTAACTTGAGTTTGCTTTGTAAACAACAATGGAGACTTTTTAGTCATCCGGACTCTCTCGTCAGTAAGCTTAGGTACTACCACAATGGTACATTTTTAAATGCGGAGTTAGGTAGCAATCCAAGTTTTGTCTGGTGTAGCATTTATGAAACTCAAGGGACTGTTTGAAAAGGGGCAAGGTGTAGAGTTGGTGATGGTTCTTGAATTAATGTCTTATTGGATCTGTGGCTCCCAGATGATGATAATCCAAGGGTAACTTCTATTAATTCTCTTATTGATGAAAATGTTAAAGCGCTTATGGAAACTGATTCGGTGGCTTGGGATATTGACTTGGTGCATGATTTGTTTAATGAAAGGGAAGCTAATTTGATTCTTAGCATTTCCTTGTCTTCAAGTCGTTTATGTGATGCTTGGTATTGGAGTTGGGAAAGCTCAGGCTATTTTTCAGTCAAATCAGTTTATAAGTTCTTGCAAGTGAGCAAAGAATTTGGGGCACGGGATGATAATTCCATGTTTTGGAATACTCTTTGAAAGCTAAGTGTTCCCCCAAAAGTGAAAGACTTGTTATGGCGGGCTGCTACTAATTGTTTGCCTACAAAAAAAGCTCCGCTCTAGACATGTGTCGGTTGATGCCATATGCCCTGTGTGCAAAGAAACTGATGAAACAATCTACCATAGCTTAGTGGATTGCTCTTTTGCCAAGGCGTGTTGGCAACGGTTGGCTACTGGTGTTAATCTGACAGCAGTTGGTTCTTTTGCCAACTGGTTTGCTTCTGTACTACAGCAGGTAGATGAGGAAAAACGAAGGCTAGCTGCAATGACATGTTGGGCGATATGGAGGCGTCGTAATGAATTAATTTGGTTGAGAAAATCCCCACGGTTGAGAGCGATCATTTAGCTAAAGCCCTCCTCACAGATTGGACTCGGGCTCAAGATACAACTATGATTCCTACTGCTGCTTTCCTTACAGATGTAGATGGAGCTGAAACATGGATCAAACCAGCTGTTAACACCTTGAAGATTAATGTCGAAGTTGCCATTTTTTCAGAGATTAGAACTTATAGCTTCGCGGGGGTAATTAGAGACGAAATTGGTGCGTTGGTGGAGGCGTTTAGTTGCTGTCGTTCAGGAGTGCTGCAGCCCAAAATGGTGGAAGACTTGGGTGTGAAGGAGGCGCTGAGTTGGATTAAGGCAAAGGATTGGAAGGAAGTTGTCATTGAAAGTGATAGTCTTACAGTGGTGCAAGTGTTACGTAGTTCTCTTCCTATGGTTTCATACTTTGGAAGTGTTATTTCTGATTGTAAGATGATGATAAATGATTTGAGAGATGTTAATGTCAATTTTATTAGACGTTCTGCAAATAGTGTTGCTCACTTCTTAGCTCGAGCATCCTATTTAGTTGTTGGTCGTGTTATCAGGAGTAGTGATGTTACTCCAGATTTTAATCATGTAATCACTATGGATTGCAATTAATAAAGATGATGATTTTATTTCAAAAAAAAATTAAAATAAAAAAAAAAAAAACTATACTTGCATATTACACATAAATCAACCTAATATATACATATATCACATTTTTGAATAAATATTCCCAAACTCGATGTAAAATAACAAAAAAAATTGATTACACTTAACTTTTCTTTTAATTATTTTTAATTATGCACATATAGACATTTTAAATTCCTTAGGAATATAAACCCAAAAAATCTGCCTTTAAATTTTAAGACCTTAATGAACTCCATTAGTTCAAATTATTAAATTTGATATATAATATGTGTTTATTATTCTGGATAAGAAAATAGATATGGCGAAAACTTTGCGGGAACCTCAAATGACATTGTGTCATATGCCCATGCATCCGTCTATTGTTGTGTTCTTTTTATTAGTGTAAAATACATTATAAAAAAGAAGAAGAATTATTTTTTTTAAAGAATGTGACAGAAGTCATCCCTGAAGTCTTCAAAAAAGTTGTTGCAACTTGCAAACAGTAATTAGCGGCCAAAAATCACTCTTAATAATTTTTTGTTATAGTGATAGTAAGTATTTATTGTATTAAGCAAATTTAGTTAAAAACTTAAAAAGTCTCCTTCTTTCTTTTCCATGCATATACATATATTATAACTTAGTCGTTATATCAAAGGGTCAGGGATTTGGTCGGTTAATATTCGATCTTCCATATTTATATTCTAATTGCTCTTGAGTATTAAGTTACGAAGAAATTACATGACTAGTAAGTAGTAAGTATAATTTTGATTGAATTTAACAAACTACGAAAAAAAAAAAAAAGATTATTATGATTCTTATGTTTATACATACATATATACACACCGAAATCAACTAAAATCAAAGGAATATATAGTACACCAATATTTATATGGAATTATACAAAACTAATAAAATATTTATACATATTAGAAGAGAAAAATATAAATAAATACCAAATACATGTCCATAATCTTTTTTTTTTTTTAATTTCTTTAATCTTCACCCTTTTCTTGAATCCAAACATATTAATGGAAAATATTTGGAGAATGACCAAATGCAATAATACGAAGCCAACACATACATCACACTTATTTGTGTCGTATACATTCTTTACATTTCGTCACTATACTTTATATATTTTTCTAAGCTGTCTGTGTGTGTAGGGTTTATGTTTAACCAATATACATAATCATATACATATATATATTTATGATAGCATAATAATGACTAAAACTGCATATAGCGAGCTAAGAATACATAAAAACAGACATTAATTAACGAGAAAACCCGGTTTTTAGGGAACCAAACATGGCAACATAAAACCAACTACTCCACTATACTATTCATAAGCAACTACACTACATATTTTTGTATAATGCTTTAATCATAATTTGAGGATTTGAGAAACATTTTGACAGACAATAACAACTCAGGAAGCACTAAATAGCTATTGGCTAATTAGAAGCTCTCGACCACAAACACCAATAATATACATATAAGATCTTTAAAAGTACCTAATTAGTTTAATTATTATGTGATTATTTTTATGCTAATTTTGAGGAAGACGACCTTGATACTCGAACCAGCTCACCTCTAAGCTCTAACCAAGAGTTATTAATCTCGGAATTTGCATTAGTGTCAACAGATTATAACATATTGTTTCAGTACTTATTATTATTATTATAATTTTTTAAACTTTTTTTTTCTTTTCTTTTTAGTTTTGCCATAAACTTAGCAAGCATATATGGGTTCTCGTTATAGATGTTTTAAGTGGTGTACACCATTAGTTTGGAGATCACACTAATTTACTAATCCATTATTTATATATATATATATATATATAATAAGAAAACAATGACTGGAGAATGATTGATTGACTTTTATGGGAAAATATAATAATTAACATTGAAATTTCAATATAGTTGATATGTTCAAAATAATTTGATTATTATAAAGGAAAATATATGATTGTAAAAGAATGTGTAAATTATTTTTGGCTTTGTAAAATAATATGTAATTATATTCCAAACGTTTTTGGAATGTGATTATCTTTGTTGAAGTGGTTGGCCAAATATCAAATTCCTAAAGTGTCCTTACCGAACTTAACCATATTAACCAACTGTCTGTTATGACAGTTGGTGTTCGGGTCTTTCAACTCAGCTGCAACATTGGTATTTAAAAGGCCTCTCATTCATCTGCAGTAGCTAATCTTGGAGGGAAATAGAAACCGACAGAGAGAGTTTTCAGGAGCAATTGAGAGAGAAAGAGAGTTGCCTTGAGTGTTGTAATTGGGGTGACACGTTGTTTGTGTTCATCACCATTAGAGTAGACAATTGCAGAAGCAAAGCTTCCTTGTTGTGTAATTGATATCAGTTGTAATCTCTCAAACTCAATCAATAAAGACTCTCCAAAGCCATTATTGTGGTTGTTTCTGGCCGAGGATGTAGGCAAGGTAATTCACCATTATCTTGTTCGAACCTCGTTAAATTGTGTGTGTTCTTGATGCTTGTTAATACTTGTGATTTCTGGTTTTACATTGCTACATTACACTACTTGAGTTAACTTGGTTTCCATTGATCTTTTGTGTTCTGTTTCATATGTTCTTGCCGAGGTGTTGTTTCACAACAATTGGGATCAGAGCTCAGGCTTCTTGCTGCAAGAACAGAATCAAGAAAGTGATCTATGGCTTCCGCACGCTTTGAAGTAGACAAGTTCAATGGAGCCAATGATTTTGGGCTATGGAGAATCAAGATGAAAGCATTTCTGGTTTATCAAGGAGTGTATCGAGCCATTGATAAAGAAGAGTTGAAGGAATTGGGAGATGACAAGAAGAAGATTAAAGAAATTGAAACAAAGGCTCATAGTGTAATCTTGTTAAGTTCGGGAGATGAAGTATTGAGGGAAGAGTCAAATGAAGAAACTGCTCTGGGATTATGGGAGAAGCTAGCCTCAATTTATCTGAAGAAATCCCTTGCCAACAAGTTATACTTGAAGAAGAAGCTGTACACTCTCAAGATGGAAGATTCGAAAGAACTCAGAAAACACCTTGATGAGTTCAATCGAATCATCCTGGATCTGAGCAACATTGGAGTGAAAATAGACGATGAAGATCAGGGGATCTTGTTGCTCAGCTCATTACCAAAAACCTATGAACATTTCGCGGATACAATTCTATATGGCAAAGAAACCTTGACCATGACAGAGGTCAAGGCAGCACTCAACTCAAAGGAAATGCAGAAGAAAAATGATGAGAGAACTGATGGTATTGCAAACAGTTTATTTGTGAAATCCAGAAGTAATGCAAGAGATTTCAGGGGTGGATATAACAAGACAAATCATAAGAACAATCAGAATAAGGGGCACAATCAAGGGTACAAAACTAAAGCAAAGTCCAAGCAAGGAAAGCAGTGTTACTATTGCAAAAAGGAAGGACATATCAGAGATGAATGTAGAGCACTCAAGTCAAAATTGGAGAGAGAAAAGGGACAAGAAAGAGGTGTTGCAGGCATTGTTCTTGATGGCTATGAGTCTGCAGAAGCTTTGGTTGTGACAAGTCAAGAATCTGGTTGTGAATGGATTCTTGACTCTGGGTGCTCATTTCACATGACACCAAGGAGGGAATTGTTTAGTGACTTCAAAAAGATTGAGGGTGGATCAGTTCTGCTAGGAGACAATAAAGCTTGTAAGATTTCAGGAATGGGAAGTGTATTGATCAAAATGAATGATGGTCAGATCAAACTCATACAAGAAGTCAGGTATGTCCCTGAACTTAAGAGAAATTTACTTTCAATTAGTGAACTTGTATCTAAAGGCTGCACTGTAAAGATAGATGGCTCAATGAAAGTAATGAAGGGCACTAGGATAGTAATGCAGGGAGACATTAAGAATGGAATTTACTATCTGCAAGGAAAGACAGTTGTGGGAAAATCGAATCTAGTTGTCAAGAGCAGTGATAGAGACAACACAAAGCTATGGCACATGAGACTAGGTCATGTTAGTGAGAGAGGTCTCTATGAATTGGAGAAACAGGGTATTCTCAAAGGTAAACTTGGCAAAGAACTGGGATTATGTGAAGAATGTGTGCATGGTAAGTGCAGCAGAGTGAAATTCACTTCAGGACTACACACAACCAAGGGAAAGCTAGACTATGTGCACTCTGATCTCTGGGGTGCTTCAAGAACTAAGACCATTGGAGGTGCTACCTACTTCATGAGCATTATTGATGACTATTCTAGGAGAGTTTGGGTGTTTCTTCTCAAGTCTAAGGATGAAGCATTTCAAACTTTTGTTAACTGGAAGAAACTGATAGAAAATCAGTAAAGATTAAGAAACTAAGGACTGATAATGGATTAGAATTTTGCTGAGATCAGTTCACAAAGTTTTGTCAAGACAGTGGCATTGCAAGACACAAAACAGTTGTGAAGACACCACAACAAAATGGGATTGCAGAGAGAATGAACAGGACATTACTTGAGAGGGTAAGATGCATGCTAAAGGGTGCTGGTTTAGACAAAAAATTTTGGGGAGAGGCACTGCAAACTGCATGCTATCTCATAAATAGATGCCATTCAGCAGCACTAAGATTTAAAACTCCTCTAGAGTTTTGGAAAGGTGAAGTACCAAGATATGATCATCTCAAAGTCTTTGGCTGCACTGCTTTTGCTCACATTAAACAAGATAAATTAGAGCCTAGAGCAAATAAATGTGTGTTCTTGGGTTACCCTGATGGTGTCAAGGGTTATAAATTGTGGTGCCTAGAAGATGGATACAAGAAGTGTATCATTAGTAGAGATGTGGTGTTTAAGGAGCATGAAATGGCAATGAATTTACCAATACAGAGAACAATCGTGAAAAGCAAAGTGTTGAGCTTCAGACAGACCAGGAGAATGCAGAAATTACTGATCAGGTGGATACACCTGCAACACACAGAGAACCTAGTTCAGATGAAGAGTAAGGACAAGAACAAGTGTCCTCTGAGCTACAAGATTATCAACTTGTCCGAGACAGAGTTAGGAGAGATATAAGACCACCAGAAAGACTAGGCTATGCTGACTGCATTGCTTTTGCACTTGCAGCAGCTGAAGAAATTGAAAACAGTGAACCTACCACCTATGCTGAAGCTGTTACTGGAAAGAATAGAAAGAAATGGCTTGGTGCCATTAATGATGAAATGGGTTCACTTGAAAGAAATAAGACATGGATTCGAGTACCTAGACCTAGAGGACAAAGAAACATAGGTTGCAAATGGATTTTTAGACACAAAGAAGGGTTGCCTGGTGAAGAAGTGAGATACAAAGCAAGATTAGTTGCTAAGGGGTTCAATCAGAGAGAAGGTATTGACTACAATGATATCTTCTCTCCAGTGGTAAAACAAACTTCTATTAGAATCATGATGGCAAAGGTGGCTATGTTTGATCTTGAAATGGATCAAATGGATGTAAAGATAGCATTTTTACATGGAAATCTAGAAGAGAAAATCTACATGGAAGAACCTGAGGGATTTAAGAATAAGGAGGTTGATCAAGTGTGTTTACTTCAGAAATCTCTATATGGCCTGAAACAGGCACCAAGGCAATGGAACCTAAGATTCCATGAATTCATGATACAAATTGGATACTCAAGAAGTGAGTATGACCCTTGTGTTTACTACAACAAGACACCTATCTGGTTATTACTTTATGTGGATGACATCTTGATAATTGGAAAGGACAGAAAGGCTATAGACATGCTGAAAGAACAACTAAGCTCTGAATTCGAAATGAAGAACCTTGGTGAAGCTAAAAGGATACTCGGGATAGATATCAAGAGACAAAGACCTGGTACTGTTTTCTTGTCTCAGGAAGGTTACATTCAGAAAATAATTAACAAGTTTTGCATGAGTGAGGCCAAGACAGTCACTACTCCTCTTGCCTCACACTTCAAACTTACTCAAAATCAAGCACCAGACAATGAAGAAGACAGATTATACATGGACTCAGTACCTTATGCTTCCTGTGTTGGAAGCCTAATGTATTGTATGGTCTGTACTAGACCAGACTTGGCATATGCATTGAGCATGGTGAGCAGGTTTATCTCAGATCCAGGGAAGGTGCATTGGGATGCTGTGAAGTGGATTCTAAGATACCTCAAAGGAACAGCCAGAGTTGGTTTGGTATACAGACACAATGCAAGCTTTGAAACTGAAATTGCAGGGTATGTTGGCTCAGATTATGCTGGGAGTATCGACACCAGAAGGTCGATTACAGGATATGCATTTACAGTCTTTGGTGGATGCATAAGCTGGAAATCAAACTTGCAGAAGGTGGTAGCCCTATCTACCACGAAGGCAGAATATATGGCTGCTACTGAAGCCATTAAGGAAGCAATTTGGTTGAGAGGTTTCTCAGAAGAACTAGGATTCAAAGGAGAAGGCATCACAGTGCATTGTGATAACCAAAGTGCTATACACTTAATGAAGAATCCAATGTACCATGAAAGGTCCAAGCACATAGATATCAAACTTCATTTTATCAGAGAAGTCATTGCAAGGAAGGAGATACAGATCAAAAAGATTAGAACTAAGGAAAATCCTGCAGACATGTTAACCAAATATGTTCCCCAAACCAAGTTCAGACTTTGTCTGAACTTGCTAAGCATTCTCACTGCCTGAGATTGCTCAAGTCCAGAACAGCTACAATCGATCTCTATGCTACTGTGTATTTGATATATGTCCAAGGTGGATAATTGTTGCAGTGGTTGACCAAATATCAAATTCCTAAAGTGTCCTTACCGAACTTAACCATATTAACCAACTGTCTGTTATGACAGTTGGTGTTCGGGTCTTTCAACTCAGCTGCAACATTGGTATTTAAAGGGCCTCTCATTCATCTGCAGTAGCTAATCTTGGAGGAAAATAGAAACCGACAGAGAGAGTTTTCAGGAGCAATTGAGAGAGAAAGAGAGTTGCCTTGAGTGTTGTAATTGGGGTGACACGTTGTTTGTGTTCATCACCATTAGAGTAGACAATTGCAGAAGCAAAGCTTCCTTGTTGTGTAATTGATATCAGTTGTAATCTCTCAAACTCAATCAATAAAGACTCTCCAAAGCCATTATTGTGGTTGTTTCTGGCTGAGGATGTAGGCAAGGTAATTCACCATTATCTTGTTCGAACCTTAATAAATTGTGTGTGTTCTTGATGCTTGTTAATACTTGTGATTTATGGTTTCACATTGCTGCATTACACTACTTGAGTTAACTTGGTTTTCATTGATCTTTTGTGTTATGTTTCATGTTCTTGTCGAGGTGTTGTTTCACAACAATCCTCATAGTCCAAATTAACACCCTTAAACTTGTTAGACTTAGACGTTTCCTCACCCGGAACTCTAATCTTTTCCCCGTGGTAAATCCAAACCTTATAACTCTTGTCTATTCCGTTCCTAAATAAATGCTCATTTATCCTAGCAATGTCCATACGCTCTATGTTACAACATTTAAGACAAGGACAAAGAACCAATTTAGGATTTTTGGCATTCTTCTGACAAAAGTCCAAGAAACGGTCAACACCTTCACTAAACTCTGTTGATAATCTATTCGCACTCATCCAAATTCTATCCATTTTGAAACTTCTTAAAAAAACTTTATTCAGTTATTTGTTTAAATATGTGTAGTAATTAATCAGTTAAATTAATTACTACACACATATATATTTTATTGAATTTTATGCATTTTAGTGAAATTTATCCTAATTCTAGTGAAATTTCGGCAGCATAACAGTTGTAATTGGACATTCCCGAAAATTAAAACATGAAAAAAATAACTAATAAACACATAAAACAATACAATAATAATAAAATTAAATTAACAATATAAAATTGTCCACCCATCCGACTTCTTTACCACTGGTTGCTAACTTTCATAAACTAGATGGATGGGAGAAGGAAAAGGAAGGAAACTCGATCTCTGGCTTGAAAAAGCGTTCATCTGCACCGGCTTTCTTATTCAGTACATGTATTCGCAGAACCTACTTCACTACGGATGAATATTTAAGATATTCAAACTCTTCTACCATGCATATATATTCCACCAATCCGACCGCAGTACAATTAATCGCAGAACCTACTTCACTAAGGATGAATATCTAACATATCCAAACTCCACTAAACAAAGAATTATAAAGTTTTAAAGATTATATTTTTCTCCAATAAAGATAGCTAAAATTTCGTAATTTTCATTCAATACAAAGAACCCAAAACCTACAAATAAATACATACACAAAATTGTCAATTAATAATTAATTAAATGATTAAATAAAACTAATTAAACTTAAACATAATGCATAAAAAATAGTTAAATTTTTAACTAAATTTTTGTTTTACCTAATAATAATTTATAATTATAACTAAACTAATTGAATGAATAAGCTTTTTACCTATATCAAAAACTTTTATATTCAAAACACTTTTCTCCAAATCTTTTTTACATACACATTAAATCTTTTACAACAACACTTAATTTTATAACACCTTAATTTTAAAAACGCATCAAATTTTTACACATTAAATATATACAATAACAACTAACTATAAATTAAAATTTTAATTTTTTTTCCTAAATATTTTCACAAATAAATGTATAAGCTTTAAAAAAATAAATTTATATATAAATAAATATATAACTATATATACATAGATTATAAATAAATATTAAATTACACAGTGGAAAACCGGCGGTGGTGGTGGCGGTGGTGCTCTGAAGTCGTCGTGCAATGGTGGTGCGGTGGTGCTCAAGCAAGAGAGAGAGAGAGGGACGACGGAGGTGTCATCCCTTTGTGGCAGTAGTGCTTGACCAAGAGAGAGAGAGAGAGAGAGAGAGACGACGGAGGCGCGGTCCCTTCGTGGTGGTGATGCTCGTGCAAGAGAGAGAGAAGGAGGACGAAAGAGGCGTCGTCGTGGTGGGGGTGGTGATGGTGCTCGAGCAAGAGAGAGAGGGAGGAGAGAGGGGGCAGCGAGAGAGGGGCGGCAAGAGAGAGAGCTGAAATGTGGGTTTGCTGAAAATTATTAGGTTACTGAAATGAAAATTGGGAGAAATACTTAATGTTCAGTAAAAATATATATATAAGGGGTATACCTGACCGTTTTAAATCGTCGGGTATAGGGGGTATTTTTAACTTTATTTAATTTTTCTTTTTTAACCAAAACTGTCGCCTATTTTTGTTGCTATGGTTCCAAACTGTCGGGAATACTCATTTTTCCCAACGATTTTAAATTGTGGCTCAATTTTTTTAGCGACGGTCCTCGAAAAAAATCATTTTTAGGACCGTCGTGAATTGTCGTTTTTGTAGTAGTGAGTATAGAGATTTCAGATCGGTTTTTACACTTCTCCAAAATCACTGCTCCAACCCCACAGTAATCACCATCTCATCAGTAGATTTTCTAGCACTAACACAAGTCTAGAAACCTGATTTGGTGTAGTCTAAGAGTATTAAAATATCACCCTTATTGGCTAACATATAGTTTCTCTTCCATGATCTTAAGATTTATTTGATTGTCTTCCAATGTTAATTCCTTTCCTGAATTAATCTTATGCCTACTCATTACTCCCACTCAACAGCAAGTGTCTGGTCTAATGCATAGCAAAGCATACCTGAGACCTCTCACTGTTGATACTAAGGAATTATTTCCTTGGCTTTTATCTTTTCTGAAACAGTTGAAACTTTTCCTTAGATAAATAAATCTATGTCTAGAAGTCGAAAAGTTTCCTATAGATTTAGCCATTAAAAAAATACACCAGCATCTTACTAAAGTAAGTTGCTTGCACTAGAGTAAGTAAATAACCAAGTATACCATAAGTCATAGGTTTAGATAATTCCAAACCTATAATACTAGGAACAGAAAGTTTTGTTAAGTCCATTGAATAGACTTATTATCAAAATTTCCTTTCTTTGTCCTTGTAATAGAAAATTTTTTGCTATTCCATATGAATGGTTTTTAACCATAGTTCTCATGGTTTTGCTTCTTAGTTCCTTGTCCTGACTATCCATTACCTGTATAGACAAACAATGGATTTTTATCACAAGTGCCTTCCAAGTCATAACAGGGTGAGTTCCTTGAAACCCTCCCACTACGACAAGGTACCGTGACTTTCTATTTAGGAACCTAAATGGTATTGTCCTCATTGGTTGTATCAAGATTACAGAGGCAGTGGGACCATCTTATATAGAATAAGTTGATAGAACACTTTTGGAATCAAATAAAATTTATCTCCTCTACTTTGCTACTTTCAAATTTTAGTCATATTCTTACAAAAGTAGTATTTGTTGAAACAAACACTTTCTTATTTTAATGACCATAGGATGGTCCACCCCTAATTACTTTAAAATAACTATCAAACATGCAAACTTTGATTAACAGTTCTAGCTTTTCTTAAGTTCACATCAAGACATCCATGAATCTAGTAATAGTTTACACTAAGTACACAACCATTCCATCATTCTGAAATTTTCCTATCATTAGGGTATTCTCTTAGAAGGACTTAGGCAACTATTGAATTAGCTCTATCACTCTTGCTGTTGTCATCTACCATCTTTGGCGGAATAAAAATAGATATCACTTTGATAATTTTTCTAAATCAGCTTACAGTATTGTAAATGATATTAAAAAAAGATGTAAAGTATAGATTACACATGATAAAGAATAGGATGTTATTCAAAACATAAAATTTGTTTCTCGGTGGATTGATAAATTTGTAATTAGTGTGGAGTGGCTTGGAGCTTGAGTTTGTATTGTTTATTGATTTAATGAAGTTCTTCTTGTTGATAAAAAAAATGCTGAAGTTACACAACACACCACATGAGTTACATTTGACTAACTCAGTGAAGGTTTTACTACTTTGTAGCAAATTGATGCAAATGAATGACTTTTATTTATATTTATTCATTTTAGGTAAAAGAGATCATGAATATATAAAGTTTTAAAATTCATGTAAAAATGTGATGATCAATTATTCATGCTATAATAACCCAGCAATCACGTTAATTAGTATATTAAAGGATTGTACAATATTTGATGATACAGAAAAACTAAGAATTCAAAAATATATTCACTACCTATCTATACATAGAAAATCTTTAAAACTTGTACGTATGTTTTGAAACCATAAAAAAGAAAAGTAAAGAAAAGAAATTACAAGCACCGACCCATCAAAGATTATACCATGCACGTGTACACTTAATTATCTAATCAAGTAACTCTCATAACTAATATCCCTATATATTGTTATTATTTTTGTTTTCTTTAAATAAAGAATCAACAAAGGTGTAAAATAATAATGATAATAATAATAAATGAAAGGGAGAGAGGTTTCTGAATTGGCCAACCTCACGTGCCATGAAAAGCAGAAAGGTATTATATAGTAAGAAATAAAGAAACTCACGTGCAAGGGATCCAAGGGGAAGGCCAAGACCAGACTTTCTTTCTTTTCTTTTCTGTTCTTTTTTTTTTTTTTCTTTGTTTTGAAATCCAACCCTAAAAATCTGTTTCTACTGCCATATTGCAGTGTCCAAAAGCTAGGTAAAGTGGCCCCGGTTGTGTCTTGGGACTGACCAAATATTCCATTTTTTGTCATTAGAGCAGAACTAATTGTAAGGCTTGGTCAACGGTCAAAGATCCACAAAGCTGACGTGGCAGCTGGTTAGAAGAACAAACAGAGGGTTGGTCAGCGAGTGAGCCGCACGAGGGGATCCCCCCTCTCTCTGCTCAGACTCAGTCCCACATTGCTGTGTTTTTTTTTGAGTTATCTAACTTCATTTCACAAGTGGCCTATTTTTAATTTTTTATATATAGGTTAGATACACCTTATTTTAAAGGGCTAGACTCTAGACCACGTGCAAAGCTTTTCTTCCCAGAAAAATAAACTAGTAGAAATATTGGTTTTGGTTGTGGTGATTGATTGCCTTTGTTCAAGCTCCTTGTGAAGTCTCACATAGCTGGAGAGTTTATCTATTACCATATGATGATTTTTTAGAATAATAAATGAATGGTCTCGATTTATTTTCATTCAATCAAATGATCATGTAGTAGACCCCACAAAATTCCAGAGCTAGTTAGTTGGTTCTCCATACATATACAGATTACAGAGTAGAGTTTAAATTTCATGACTATATCTGTTTCGTTTTTTGTTTTTAATGGCACCAAAACAAATTATGGGTGTGGGACAAATATTTGTTTAAATATATGTGAATTAGGACAGGACCACTTTGCGCATACATTAGTCAAATGTAAGCTACCGTTAGAGCATTCCCCATGAAATAGCTAGGAGGTAAGAAAGAATAGCTAAAGCTTAAAACTTCTTTTCCAATAAATGAAATAAACTTAAAAAGGATTTTATCAAAATCTTTTTTTTTATTATTATTTTACCGAACACTTTTACATTACATCATATACATTAGCTTCTCTATATTTGTATTGACATCATTAAAATAATATATTTTTAATACATTAATAATATATAAATTAATAAAAAATATTATATAATAGAATTAATAAACTTAAATATAGTAATAAAACAAATAAAAAAATTAGCTCAGTCTCTCTTCATAACTACATGTAGAGATGTATTTGATTGAAGTTTGTGCAAATATATTATATCTAAGTTATAAAAAAACGGATGGAAGGGTTAAAATAATTTTTTAGCTAAAAATTTTAGCTATTATTTATTAGGTTAAACTATTTTGGATCATGTGTTTTGTAAAATTTACTAATTGGACTCTCTATTTTATTAAAAAAACAAAATGAACCTGTATTTTTTAAAATAGTACAAATAGGACCCTGAACTGATTTTTTTATCAAAATAAAATTTAATAATAATCCGATCTAAATGTGTTATAACAAAACTGTTAACATTGTCTGTATCTGTTCTTGTTAGGAGTTGTCTTCAAGTTGGTTATATTAAAAAATAGTTGTCAAAAATTAAACTTAAAATCCTATTTTTACCATTTTGGAAAATACAGGATCTATTTTGTCATTTAACAAAATAGAGAATCCAATTTACAACTTTTGTAAAACACAAAGTCTAAAATAGTATTTACTCTATCTATTATGAAGACAACGAATGCTCTTAGCTAAAATGATTGAAGATATAATATTAAAATGATGTAGAGAAAAATATAGAGTATTTAATGTATAGAGTAACGTAAATGTGTGAGGTAAAATAGAAAAAACAGTATTTTGATAAGATATTTTAAAAAATAAAGTAGAGTAGTTATTGAGAGTGCTCTTAAAGTAGCTGTTACGAATGAAGTTGTTCAATAAATAAATTTTTTAGGCAATAATGTTCATTGTGTTCTAATCACAATGAATAAAATAACATAATTGTAATTTAATTAATATAGTACTTTACATCTGCCCCGGGTTCATAACCTTTTTCAGGTTTTTGCATTTGTTGTAGGACTTTATTTTTATTTTATTTTATTTTGAAATGTTTTCTAAAGTAAATGATTTTACATTGTACAACAAAATAAATGGAGGAATATGACAACAAAGGTTGATTATGGAGAAATGGAAATGATATTCAATTGGATTCGTACTTGGTATCTATCAAGGTTTCTGAGCAGAAAACATGATGAAAGATTTCTCTACTTTGCTTGAATAGTTGGTAAGACCACATGATGAGCATAAGTCTTCGATCTCTTCCTCTGTTAAATAGCTGTACGGCTGGAGAGCCCTCTGCCACATGAACAAATATCTTAGAATCTAATATATCTTGATGATTCTTGGATGGAATATATGTAAAGTGAACAAAACACCCTTTTAAAGATTCTGTTATCCAGTGACTGCAAATACAGTTATAATGAGGAACCACTCATCAATAAACCCTCAAGGTCAGCAATTACTGCCAAGTCTTGTATTGGGTGGACTATGCCCATATGGTTAGCTAGATATGTTACAATTGAGTAATAAAGATTAGCAACAATTACAGCTTCACATACAAGTAGGCAGAGCCTAAATGAGACAACAATGGCATGGATAAATGAGTCAGCAGAAATCATGTCAATTAGAATTTTTAAATCAGTGGGAGGCGTTATTGTGGTTGAGTGGGGTTTTCAGTGATTTTTTTTTGTCACTTCCTCTTCTGCTATGTATTTTCTTTTCTTGGTTTCTGAGGTGATAAATTGATTTTCTCTCTCTCTGCTTTTTGCTCTCCACTCCATCCTCCCAAACATAGCCTTAAGGTGGAATGAAAAGAGCCAGACCAGTGACAGAGTAAATCAGATTTAGGGCAACAAATATATACCACATTATTTCAGAGACAAACATCATTAAAATTAGACACTATCCCTGAAAATATCATAAGTAACATAATTTAAATGTTGAAGTGTTTAATCAGTATAGGTGGTATATTACCTCCCGGAGACGCCTTACTATCAAGGGGGTAGACGAAGTGTATCTCAGAAATGTGGTTCCAACAAAGATCCCACCGCTCCGTAATATACGAGTAATTTCAGCAATCTGACATACATATGATTTTTTTAAAAAAACCATTAGTTGAAAAGAGGACGTTGTATACATATAATTGCATCTTTGGTACAAATAAGGCATTAAAAGAATGATAAGATGGGGGAAGTTAATTAGATGGAAATATGATATGAAAAAACATTTAAGTACAAAACAAGCGTGGAGAAAATTTTATCCAATCACCAAGAAAAATATATCAATGAAACTCAGTTGCCAATGATCACAGCACCTGAAAAAAATCTAAAATTACTTTGATCATAGAACAACATTGGGAACTTGAACCATTGTGGTTGATCTTTCTAGTGTATGGATAGAGGCAAGATGCACAATTTCCATGAAAGAAATCTTTGTTTGCTGCAGCAATTACTCAGTAATTTTACTATATCACTAGGACAACACATCAAAAATCACACGAGCATTACTATATCACTTGCCCAAACCCCAAATGCTAATTCAAACCGTTTAAAAAAGGTCACTGTTGAGTTTAGGTTGGAATTATAAACTTCAGATGATGCTCCATTGAGGGTATGGATTATGGATCCGACCCAACAAACCTATAAATTTAAAAAGTTCTTTGAAAGTCTAAGTGACAGATGCTAGACATGAAAAGTTTTACCATTTACAGATTTGACAAGGGACACATGAAAATAGACAGAGGACTGAAAATTTAGATGGTATGATGACAGTTTAGACCAGAAGAAGAATAGAATGTTACATAATATAGAACACAGTAAGACTCGTGGGTTTCATCTCAAATCCAATTGACAATGCATGGCATAACCCATGCTTTTATAAGTGATTTAATATCCTCACATATATTTCGATGTGGGAGACTCTTACAGGAAACAAAGGTATATTTATAAAACTATATTTAGTCTATACTGGAATTCTACATCCAAGTGCTAAGTAATGAGACTAGATTGCATTGGTTTTTGAAATGTCGGGAAGGAAAAGATAAACAGATACAACACTTTGCATGATCAGACAGAGTTTCGGCTGTCCAGAGTCCAGTTCATATTGTACCGAAAAGCCTAGAACAATAGGCCCTGGTTGGCTTGAAAAATAAAATAAACAGCAAGGTGATCATGCTTACAGCATTGGTTGGAGAAGGCCAGCAATGCAAAGCGGCACCAGCATGGACGGCATCAACTGAACCTGATGCGAAGGGGAGCCTGGAAACATCTGCTCTCACAAGGGCAAGATTACTGCACATTGTTAAAAATGCATAAATCAGGATAAACCTCTTTCACGTTTCATGTTTGACACTCCAGAATTACTCCAATTTAGGAACCCAGACCAGTTTCATGTTTGTTAAACCGTTTTTAATTCTAATAACCTAAGAGAGGCACTAAAACTTACCTGTTTAAAAGCTTCCCGTCTCTCTTAATGAACTCATAACTCTGACGCAACATGTTTTCAGAAAAATCAAGTGCAACTACAGAAGAGTATGTTCCCGATTCTGCAAACTTTCTAGTAAATAAACCGCTCCCACAGCTAACATCTACAAGAAGACCACCTTCAGCAGATTGAAAGTATTCCTGGGCCATTTTAAACTGTAGGGAAGTAAAAGCACCTTGTTAACAGAAGGAGGAAAAAACACATTAATAGATATAGCAGGCCAACAGCTATACAATATGCATTCAGTCAGAAACAGAAGGACAGAAACATGGTTACTGAAAGTACCAATATACATCACTTATTGATACAATGTAAATCAAAAAAGAACACTATATGGGAGTTAACACAACCCCTATAAGGAACATCTTGAAGTAATTTATATTAAGATTGGGGCAAGGCATTAAAATTAAACCACAAAAAAGTTCCCAAAGAAAGCATATCACCTCTTCATCAGGACCAGGAAAACCGCTTTGGCTGAAGTTCTGACGCCACCCTCTTTCATATAAAAATGAAACCAGCGGACTCCTAATGAATTGAGCAACAGAAGGAAAACAAATGAGCAGCGCTAGCTTAAATAAATATCTCCAACAATTCCTTTGAGGCTTGACTAGTATCATACAATTCATGACACAAACAATGAGTTGATTGTTCTTTTTCTACAAGAAGAAAGCTACAAAAATCATTCATGGCTAATTGCAGGCAATATCTCATCAAAATAGGAACCACATGACTAATGTTGCGTAAATGGGATTATGGGACCCTTACTAAACTAAAAGAAAATTCTACTTGACAAGCGAGTTTGCATATGTGTTTACAGTAGAAATCAACAAACAATAGCCCAAAATTTAACAAATGGTAACAAATGATATCTTGATGCGAAGCAAGTTTGCATATGTTTTTACAGTAGAAATCAACAAACAATTTCCCAAAATTTAACAAATGGTAATGAATGATATCTTGATGCGAAAGAGTAACAAAATGAATGAATAGAGTAATACCGAAATAACTCAGTCCCAGTTGGTTTCACCTCAGTATAGTCTCTCAATGCAGCAGTTACAGTCAAGTCCAAATATATGTCTTTGCTCGAATACGTCTTCTCACATTTCTTGCACTTAAACCCAGACCTATAAATTGCCCCCCTGAAAAAGAAAATTAAAAAATTCCCCATTTTTCAGAACCCACATAATCCAATACCCCAAAAATTCACAAAAAATAAATAAATAATAAGAAAAGGGGGGGAAATATAAGCAAAAGAAAATATATATATAAGAATTCGATTCAAAACATACAAATTAATACCCGGAGGACCTTTTCTTATCAGAGGCTCATAGCACACAGGGCAAGCGAAAACCTCAGGGGATTCGGAATTTCCACTTTTATCGACGTTTGACACCTGAAAATACAAAAAGGGTTACTTGTATTGCGTTCAATCTCCCCAAAATTACAGTGAAAGAAAAGTACGTAAAGGCAATACCGGTTTAACAGTAACGGCGGAGGTAGCACGAATGGTGGTGGTCCTGGTGGAGGAGGAGTAGCGGAGACGAGAAGCCAAAAGGGGAATTCGATTAAGTTGAGAGTGTTTTGGGGATATAAAGGGTTTGTGGAGAGTGGATTGAACAGAAGAAGAAATCATCGCCATGTAAATTGGAGTTGAGAATGGAGGAGTAGAAGTGTGTGTGATACTATGGGGGTTCATGGCTCATCGTGTGGTGGCTGAGTATGAGGCGACGTGTTTAACGACCGTACCTGAATTTGGCGCGGGGCTTATATATTTTATTGGATTCATATTTATTATTATTTTTGAGTATTGATAATCAATTAATAAGTTTAAAAATCTTGGATTCTAAACGATGATCTCTCCTTTTTTTTTCTCATCCCTCACCACAATAATTTTCTTCTGTTGTAAATAATTTTCATAAATTATGAAAGTGGTTGTAAATATTTCTACTAATTACAATCTCCTCATTCCATTAAAGATATTGTTAATGTAACATGTCACGTTAATCCGACCTAATTCAAAAATTTATATAAAATTTGAAGAAATTACTCTATATACTATTTTTTTAATTTACGGTTTGAGTTTCTAAAGTAATTTCTCTGTTAGTTTCTATGTGGATTGCTATACGATTTTTTGTTGCGATTTAAGTTGCAGCGCTAGTTGCAATAGGAATTTCTATGTAGAATTCCGTTAAAATACAAAAAAAAAAAAAAAAAAAAAAAAACTGTTTTGAAGTGTAAAAATAAAAAAAGCCACTAAAATCTATATATTTATATAAAGGAAAACATAAAATGAAGAAAGATGCCACTTATCTGGGCCTCCCTCTCTTTCGGTCTGGCAGTAGTTTTCATGAAATGCAATTCCTGGTGAAGAAAGTTCTTGCTAGAATTGATCGTTGGAAGGCTCGTCTGCTGTCTAAGGCGGGGAGGGCCTTTAATCCAGTCAGTTGGAGCTTCGTTGCCTATATACGTTGCTGCTTCTGAGGTAATCCCATGGGGGTAAGCAGCAAAGATTGACAAATATCTTAGACATTTCTGGTGGGGTGTGCATGATAAAAGAAAACCGATCCATACCATTGCTTGGAGCTCTCTCTGTAAGTCTAAACACAATGGGGGATTAGGCTTTCGTCAAATCAAAGACATTAATAGTGCTTTCATTCTCAAATGGGGCTGGAAGCTCATCAATGATTCCTTCAGTATCTGGAGTGCTACCATGAAGGCAAAATATTTGAAGGGAGCAAGTTTTTTCGACGTTGAATGTAAAACATCTGATTTGAGACTTTGGAAAGCAATGCTAAAGTCCAGATTGCTGCTGAATGAAGGCATCTGTAGAAGGATAGGGGATGGAAGATCTACGTCCATCTAGTTTGACTACGGGTGACCATAAATCCCGCCCTCTATTGGACACTACACAAGGGGCAAACCTGGTACACTACTTTATTAATGAGAATCTCACTTGGAATGAAACTTGGATCAAACAATGGTTTGGCGCAAATGTTGCTAAACATATCATTAATATTGGTCTTCCTGCACATCACCAGAAGGACTCATGGTTTTGGCTAGGTGAGGAGAGTGGAGTTTTTACGATCAAATCGGCTTATCACTTAGTTAAGAAGAATACTGTCATCAACCACCCAATTTGGCAATGGAAAGTTCTATGGAATACTCCTATCCATGCGCGCCTTAAGCTTTTAGGATGGCAGATTTTGAGTAATGCACTCCTTACCAGGGAGAAGTTAGCATTGGCCTTCCCCATCTTTTCAAACCACTGTCCTATTTGTGATGAGTGTGTGGAATCATCGTTACATCTGTTCTGGAAATGTTCTTTTGCCAAGGCATTATGGTTTGGAAGCCTTTGGGGAATCAGAACAGATTCCATTTAGTGGGATGGTTGGTTCAGTTGGATCTAGTGGGTTCGCTGTAACAACAATAGACCCCCACATCTCAATTTTGACAGCTTTTTGCTGGGGGCCCTGTGTATCTTTGATGTTATTTGGAGAACGCACAATAACGTTGTTCATGGTTCCACCTTTTACAAGTTTTGGAGGCAATCAAATTAGTGTGCCACCAATTTCAGGACCATTCCTCTTGTCAAATTCCTCCCATTGATGAAGATTTGGTTCGTTTATCCCCTCCGCCTGATTGGTTTGCCTACTGCACTGATGTTAACATCTGTTCAGATTAGTCGTTTCAGGGCGGCAGTGTATAGGGATTGCAAGGACCACATTCATGCAATCTTCTCTACATGATTTGGTGCTACTAATCCTGCACATTCTGAAGCACAGATGATGGTGTGTGCTGCTGACTTCGCAACGAAAAACAAGTTTAGGAGAGTTATCTTCTTTTGAGACAATGAGGTTGTGGTTACTAGCTTTAATAATCTACACAGTGAATTATGCCTCACTATGTTGGAAGGTGCTTTGTTGCGTTTCAAAAGTGATGTTCTCTCTCTCAAAAGCTCCAAGCTAATGAAAATTAATTGAAAGCAAAATTTTATGGCACACAATTCTGCTAAGTGGGCTCGCATGCCTCCTCGATATCACAGGGTGATCCGTCACCAGAGGCGACGACGATGGAGTCTGAATTAGGGTTTTGGGTGGGAGCCCAAGCAGTTCTGAAAACGGTTCAGGTTTGAATCTCCCTATCCTTCAATATGGTTTCCCTGAAAGTCTCTTCGTCCCAGTTGGTGACATCCCCGCACATTCTGGAATCTGAAAAGATAGTAGTTCTGTTCAGCTATCTGGTTCGATTGAAGTATTTTGTCACCCAAAACTAAAAATGTAATTGGCCTAAAACGACATGACGTGAATCGTGACCTTGATGAAATACCAAAATCCATCTAGGTAAAAATTAAAAATTATTAAAATTTACACAAGCACTTAAAACTGTATTTCTTTTTTAAGTATATTTTTTAAAAGTAATTTGCGATATAAGTACTTAAGTTTAAATATTAGTTACAAATAAATATTTAAGTTTTAATTTTTAGCGGTAATAATATGTAAGTTATATTTTTGAAATTGTAAGTACCTAATCGTTAAGTATTAAGTCATCATTCACGTGTCATTTTCTTATTGGTATATTTAAACACATAAGTTTTAAAGTAACAAAAAAGTATATAAAATAATTGGTTAGTTTATTGTTGTTGACCGAGGTTTTCGGCAACCAATAAAATAATAAGAGTTTAGAGAGCTGTAAGAAATTAAGAGAGAGATTTTTACGTGGTTGGGGCGTTAATGAGCCTTAGTCCACGAGTCTGTATATTTATGAGTGTATTTAATACAGAGAATGTTCTTGGTGAGTATTTACTCTTCTTGCACTTATGCAACCCAAAATTTTCGACCCCCATTAATGAGCTTTGAGGGGGTATTTATAGTGTTTTTGTGGGGTGATCCCTAAAATTATAGTACATGTATTTCTGTAACTATCAATAAAGATGTGTATTCCTTATGAATATACCATGGGTAATGCATGGTCAAATCCCTAGGTGCTGTAGGGATTTTATGTGGGCTGTCCTTATTTTCTTTTGACTGATGTGATTCTTCACAGAGTAGCCGTCATTAGACTTTATTGGTCATCGTCTTGTAGGTGCAGATCGGGGGTCGTGTTGTCAGACTTTATTGCGTGTGGCAGTTCCAACACGCCTCCTCCCATGCGGCATTAAAATGCGAGATGACTGCTCAGAGGAAGCCTGACACCTCCCGGAGATGCTTTGATGCCATCCTGGTCTCCGGGAGTATATAGAACCTTACATGCCTTCTCCGGGAGGCATATCCAAGATAATGCCTTTCTTTACAAAGACTTAGCTATTAATTTAAGTGTTAAAACCTTTGTGTCCACGTATCCTTGTCTGGTTGGTCCACGTACATTGGGCAAAATCAGGGGCAACATTTACCCCCAAGCCTTGTTTAATTGTGAAATGAACAAGGCTTGCTTAGATGCCTCCAGTTGGCTCCTCGGTTTCCAGGCATGTGCTTCGGGCGCGTGAAGGTGCATTTAATGATCACCATTACTGCAGCGATTCACTTATTGCAGGCGTCGATTCGTTTCCTATCCATTAATTGATACGGCGCATTAATGGGTGTCAGACGGATACTCAAGCGTTTCCACCGCCTCGATGACAAACCAATTCAGCCGTTGGATCCTGGGAATTCGAATCGTGTGCCTTCCCAACCGCACGATTGGTAGATGATCGCGCCAGCTCCACATGCACTTTGGCCTATAAAAGCCACCATTCTCACTTCATTTGGTTACTTTCAGACTTTCACCAAATTCTTCCAAGTTTTCTAGAGAGAAAGAAACCCTCGAACCAGAAAACCCTCAAACACCATAGATTTCTTATTGACCTTCCTTCGCCATTGTCAGTCAACTTTTTACCGTCGATCAACAACAACGCCCAGTTCTCAAGCTTTATGTAAGTTCTTCGCATCTCGTACTTTATTGTTTGTGCTCATTGCATGCTTCACTGTTCATCTGCTTTTTCTGGGTTTGATGTTTGAATTTTCTGGGAATTTCCGTCTTGAGTTTCTATGTAATACGTTAGATTCCTGTTTTTCTGGTGTTCGAGTTACTTTTATTCTACGTATTTTTTTTTCAAGGACCCATCTTTTCTTTACGTAATGACCTTCAAGGGTTCAGAGAGGACTTTGTCTTTCTCGATTTTTACCCTTTTTTCCTTTTCTTTGCTTATTTGTAATGTCGCCATCTGTGGGATTCTTGCACCCGACTTTTGTCAAGGAAAACCTTCTAAGGCTTTCTTGTTGACAACCGTCCGGAGGGGGCCTCTTTCCAGCGATTAGGGGACCCCCGTTCCCTTTTATGACTTAGGGTTTGGTTTGGGGCCTGACTGCTGGAATTTTAATCTTTTTCAGAACCAAAATGTCTGCATCCGGTTCCAAATCTTCACAGAAAGGAGGGAAACGTCTGGCCACCCTGGAGGAGGTGATGAAGGGTCCAGTGGCCCAGGAAGGGTATAAGCCCCGTGCTAAGGGGTGGGAAGCGGCCGAGCTTCACTCTACCCTCACTTGCCCCCACCAGTTGGAGCACATTGTGGTGGTGGCAGGCATTAAGCCCGTGACTTCTGGGACTTACCACTGACCGCCCCGGGACGCGGAGAGGCCTAATCACAATTACGGAGGCTTTGGAGCTTGGAGCCAAACACACTTGATGACCAGGGCCATGCTTCCCCTTCAGGACTACTTTATTAATTTTCTTGTATTTGACGGCCTTGCGCCATACCAACTCATTCCTCAAGCTTACCGCCTGCTTTCAGGCTTATTTATTTTTTACTCTGCCCGGGGCTGGGGCTCTCCCAGTCCGGCAAAGATTTTGTATTTTTATGAACTTGTTTCCGTCCCTAAAAAGGGAGACAAACTTAAGGACGACTTTTACGGTTTCCGGGCCCATCCTTTGAATGAGGGCTCGGTCCCTTTCAACCAGCAAAAACACGTCAAGGAGTACCGTCACCGCTTCTTCTTCTCCTCCGGGTTCCAGGCTGTGGAACATCCGAAGCTTCTCACGAAGTGGGTTAGGATCCCTCCTTACGCGCGGACTGAACCTACTCAGCTTTTCCTTCAACGGGCCAAGACCTTCGCCACATATGACAAGAAGGCTCTTGACGTCGGGGAGTTGGTCACGACGGAGAACTGCCGGAAGGCCAAGCTGATCCAGGGGCATCAGTCGGTGGATGACTCCAACCTTTCCAAGGTCATCTGCCCGAACGTAAGGGTTCCGGTCGCGGAGAAGGTACTCTGGGAGGACATCATCGCCACGGCGGAAGATAAGTACCAGAAGTACCTCTTCCAGAAGGCCCAGGAGCAGGCTTATAATAAGGCCCAGGCGGCCGCCGGAAGGCCCCTTCGTATCGGGAGCCCGGTGGAGAGAAGGACCCCCAGACCAAGGCCTACGGTCCAGGTGCCGAATACGGGGGCTCCCGATGCCAGCACTTCTAGTTTTGGTAAGTCCCCTTTAATGATACATTACGTCCCTTCTGTCCGTGAGTACGCTAGCCTTAGGCCTATAGGGTTCGATGAACGTCTCCATAGGTTTAGGATTCCCTCCACTCGGTGGGGGGATCATGCAAAGGAGTATTACTTCTCCCACTTAGGCGATTACTTAGGCCGGTCCCGGATGGGTTCTGGACCTCCGGTGCCCGTTCCCTTAGATTCTTCAGCCTATCTGTCTTCTAGCTGGTTCCGTCCCTCGGACAGCTATCTTGGGGATGATGCAGCCAGTGTTAAGATTCAGGACTTTGCTAGGGCCGAATTAGAGAGTCAGGGTAGGGCTAGCTTGATTGCTTTTTAAGTGTACGCTGCTTTCACAGATATTCTAACACTTGACTCTTTTCTCTTGTTGCAGCAGCCGATCCCATGGATGCGATCTTGGCCACCCTTGCTGGAGCCCACAGTCCTGAAGTTTCCCATCCTCCTACTTCTTCCCAGTTGGTCACCCCCGGGAAAGCTTCTTCCAGCGCCCCTCCGAACACTATTGACTTAGTGGACGAGGAGGAGGTACTTCTTGAGGAAGCTGAAGAAGGTGAAGAAGAGCAAGGGGTACTTCCTGAGGAAGTTGAAGAAGGTGAAGAAGAGCAAGAGGTTGCTCTTGTGCGCAAGCGTAAAGGCAAGATGGTAGTTGAGGAGTCTTCTAAACGCCCGCGGAGGGTGGACACTCCGATCCCGAGTCATGACTCCAGGATCCCCTCCGAGGCGGAGGAGTATACAGTGCCCCATGGCATTGTGTTGACTCCGATCCCCAGAGATGAGGAGAGGCAGAACCTTCGAATAGCCAAACATAATTACGCCCTTGATGAGTACACCCGGGGGCACGCTGAGGTGGAGGCCTTGAGGAGGATCTTACGGGAGGAGTTGCAAAACTCTCTTAACGAGGAGAACTTTCGGAATCTGTGGGATTTCAATATGGACCCTCTGACGGATTGGTTCAATCATTTCCTCGGGTCCACCTTGGCCCCTTTTGCCTCCGAGATGACCAACGAGTACGTCTCCCATCTGACTCGATTCCCGCCTAAACGGTACGCTGCTTGTGCATCCTTGAACTCCGTCTACCAAGTTCAGGACATCAGCAATGCCCTGGCTGCAGTAAGTACTTTGTGATTTATTTCTTTCCTCAATATTTTACTTGAGGCTTTCATTCTCACTCTTACTTCCTTTTCCAGATTACTGCAGAGACCAGCCACCTTTCCAAGACCATAGTTAATCATGGCTTCGTCTTGTCTGAATTTGGGGCCATAGACGAGGTCGTGAAGATCCTGCAGGACTTGTCTACTGAAAGGCGGGCGATCCGGGAGGAGGCTGAGCGAAAGGAGGCTCTTGCTAGGGCGAAGCTCGAGGAGGAGGCTAAACAGAGGGAAGCCCAGGCGGAAGCGATGCTCTGAGAGGAGGTCCTTCAGAGGGATAGGCTGGAGGCGAGGCACCGGGAGGCGCTGAGGGCGGAAGGCGAGGCTACTGCCAAGGCTAAGCGCGAGCTTCGGAAGGCCAGGGAGGCCCTAGACGAGATGGTCGCCAAGGTGAGGTCCTTAGAAGAATTGCACCAGGCGGACTTGGAGTCCAGGGCTAACTTAGCCGTGGAGATGAAGGAGCTCAAGGACTTTAAAGATCAAGCCTTAAAGAAGGCTAAGAGAGATGAGCTCCTCTCCCCTATTTCCTGCAAGCGTTGTATCAAGCGCTTTGATGATGGCGTCTACATGGCCTGGTCGGTAAATGGCCAGAGCATCAAGCTTGACTTCTACCCCAAACCTGAGGAGATGATTGCCAAATTTCGGGAGAAGAAGAAGAAACTTGACGCCATGCTTGAGGCGCGTATTGGTCCTCGCCTTCCTCCTCGCATTGATTAGGCCGTTTGAATCCAGCTCACTTCACCAAGCTTTTTCTTATCTTTTTTTTTTATTTACAGCTATTTTTCTTTCATTTAAGACAATCTTTATCTTAATAGCTGCCTTATTTTCTAAGGGGAGACAACGATTAAGGCCTGTCTCCGGGCCCTTTGTATGTATATATATATATATATATTTTTAGACTTGTCCTTGGGGCCAGGATTTTTATATACATGATCTTTTTTCCATCGATGCATATTCTTTCTTTCGGACCTGCCCTTTGGGTCAGGATATTTATACATATGATCTTTTTTGATGCATAATTTTTCTTTTTGGACCTGCCCTTTGGGTCAGGATATTTTACTTTCGGCTTGTTTTTCATCTGTCTGTGTGGTATGCTTTAGTACTCTCTTGAATGGCATGAAAACTTTATTTTTAAGGCACTAAGTTTTATTTAAAATTCAGAGGTTGCATACACTTAAACGATACAAATCCTTTAAACAAAGCCTAAGTTATACATTTGGACTATTGGTAATATTTTCGGAGGTGATCGGCGTTCCAGGCCCTTGGCACAATGGTTCCATCCATCCTTTTTAGCTTATAAGTTCCGGAGCTGATTTCGTCCTCGATTTCATATGGCCCTTCCCAATTTGGCCCAAGTACCCCCACTCCGGGTTCTTGGGATGCTAGGAAGACTCTTCATAAGACCATATCCCCAATAGTGAATTTTCTGTTTTTAACTTTGGAGTTAAAATATTTGGTCACCTTCTTTTGATAAGCTGCCATTCGCATTTGCGACTCGTCCCGGAGTTCTTCAACTTGATCCAGCGCTTTCTGTAATAAAGCTTGGTTTGTAGCTGGATCGTAAGTCGTTCTCCTGTGAGACGGGAATAACGTTTCTACCGAGACCACTGCTTCACAACCGTACTCCATTGAGAAAGGCGAGTGGCCGGTCGTGGTTCTGGGGGTCGTCCGGTAGGCCCATAACACTCTTGGAAACTCTTCGGGCCAATTGTTTTTGCAGGCCAGCACCTTTTTCTTCAGGGTGACCTTTAAAATTTTGTTGACTGCTTCTGCTTGTCCGTTTGTTTGCGGTCTTGCCACCGCGGAGAAGCTTTTTACGACTCCATGTTGGTTGCAGAAGTCAGTGAATTCTTTGTAATCAAATTGCTTTCCATTTTCAGAGACTATTTTGTGAGGCAAGCCATATCGACACACTATGTTTTTAATAACAAAGTCTAGTGCTTTTTTAGCAGTTATAGTCTTCATTGGCTCAGCCTCTGTCCATTTGGTGAAGTAGTCTACTGCTACTATTGCATACTTTACTCCTCTCTTTCCTGTTGGCAGGGACCCAATAAGATCTATCCCCCAGACCGCGAAGGGCCAGGGGCTAGTCATCAGGGTAATCTCATTGGGAGGAGCTCTCGGTATGTTCGCGAACCTTTGGCACGAATCACATTTTTGGACGTAGTCTATGCAATCTTTTTTCATTTTTGGCCAGAAGTATCCTTGTCTCAATATTTTCATTGAGGGACTCGGTCCTCCTGTATGATCCCCACAGAACCCTTCATGGACCTCTAGCATAATTTGGCTAGCTTCAGGATCCGATACACACCTTAAATAAGGCATGCTGAGTCCTCTTCGGTAGAGAATTTTATCCATCATTACATAACGGTGAGCCTGATACTGAATCTTTCTGGACAGTGCCCTTTCTTGGGGCAACTCACCTTTCGTTATGTACTTTATGATGGGGACCATCCAGTTGGGTTCTTGCCCAACCGTTGCTATGGCCTCTTTTATTTTGATGCTTGGATCTGCCAAGCGTTCCACGGGTACTACCCCTAGTCCTTCAATCTCACTGTCCGAAGCTAACTTAGCCAGGCAGTCCGCGTGAGCGTTCTTTTCCCTGGGGATTCTTTCTACTTTATAATCCGTGAATTCGTGGAGCAGTTCCCGGACTATCGTTACATATGCGGCCATTCTTTCGCCGCGCGTCTGATACTCTCCTGCTATCTGGTTCACGACCAGTTGGGAGTCGCTGTAGACCTCTACTCTTTTGGCCCCCACAGCCTTTGCTAATCTCAGCCCTGCTATCAAGGCTTCATACTCAGCTTCATTGTTTGAAGCTGAGAAGTCAAACCGTAGGGCTGCCTGGAGTCGAAGTCCACTCGGGGATATCATTGCAACCCCAGCTCCGAATCCATTTTCGTTGGAGGCTCCGTCCACAAAGACTTTCCATGTTGGGATCAACGGTACCGGTGCGTTCGCGGTTGCCTCGGCTTCATTACATTTGGTGATGAAATCTGCCAATGCTTGTCCCTTTATGGAGATACAGGGTATGTAGTGTAAGTCGAATTGACTTAACTCCATTGCCCATTTGAGGAGCCTTCCGGACGCTTCTGGCTTTTGCAGGACTTGCCGGAGTGGGTGATTGGTCAACACCTTGATTGGGTGCGCTTGGAAATAAGGCCTCAACTTTCTTGATGCCATTAGGAGGCAAAAAACTAGTTTTTCGATGACGGGGTACCGCGTCTCTGCCCCTATCATGCGCTTGCTGACGTAGTACACGAGATGTTGAGTTTTCTGTTCTTCCCAGACTAAGGTCGCGCTGACCACGTCCTCAGAGACGGCCAAGTACAGGAACAGGTCCTCTCCGAGAACGGGTTTTGACAGGATTGTAGGCTTGGCCATGTGCTCTTTCAATCTTTTGAATGCCTCCTCGCACTCGTCCGACCATTCAAACTTTTGGCACTTCTTCAAAATGTTGAAGAAAGGAATGCACTTGTCTGTAGACCGGGAGATAAAACGGCTCAGGGCAGCAACCTTTCCGGTTAGGCTCTGCACGTCTTTGTGTTTCTTGGGGGATGGCATGCTCAGGAGAGCTTGAATTTTCTCTGGGTTTGCCTCAATCCCTCTCTGGTTGACGATGAAGCCCAGGAACTTTCCTGATTTGACCCCAAAGGTGCATTTCTTTGGGTTGAGCTTCATTCCGTATCTTCGGACTACTTCGAAACATTCTTTTAAGTCGTCCGTGTGGCTATTGCACGCTTTAAACTTGACTAACATGTCGTCTATGTACACCTCAATATTTTGCCCCAGGAGGCCTTTGAACATCCGGTTGACCATTCTTTGATAGGTTGCACCAGCGTTCTTCAATCCGAAAGGCATGACTAGGTAGCAGTATACCCCCTTATCGGTCCTGAAGCTAGTGCACTCTTGATCTGCCGTGTGCATCTTTATTTGGTTGTAACCGGCGTAGGCATCCATGAAGGACAGTAGCTTGAATCCGGAGGTGCCGTCTACCATCTGGTCGATCCTGGGCAGAGGGAAACAGTCCTTTGGACAAGCCTTGTTTAGATTAGTGAAGTCTATACAAACTCGTCAGGTTCCGTTAGGCTTCGGCACCAGGACCGGATTGGCTAGCCATTCCGGGTAGTAAACGTCATGGATCATGCCGTTTGTTAAGAGCTTATCCACTTCCTTCTCTAAGGCATCGGCTTTCACTGAGTCGAGGGGACGTCGCTTTTGTTGGACCAGCGGCATGTCCGGGTTGACATTGAGGACATGGGTGATGACGTGGGGACTTATGCCAGTCATGTCCTCTTGGCACCACGCAAAAACGGCAATGGCGCCCTTCAATGTCTTTATTATTTTTTTCCTTCTCCTCCGGGTCTAGGCTCTTTCCTAGCCGAAGTACTTTGGTGGAGTTGAGGTCACACACTGATATCTCCTCGACGTCCTCCATTGGTTCTACGATTTTTTCGGACCCCACGCGGGGATCCAACTCGTCTTCTTCAGCCATTTCTGCCTCAATAGTTTCCCGGACCATCAGCACGGGTAGGTGGGTGGCAACGTTGTAGCATTGCCTCGCCTCCCCCTGATTTCCTCTTACCGTCCCTATCCCAGCTTCTTGGGTTGGGAACTTCAGGCACAAGTGCCGTATTGATGTGACTGCGCCAAAGTCTACCAAGGCCGATCGGCCGAGGATTGCGTTGTACGCTGTCGGGCAGTCCACCACCACGAAAGTACAGTACTTGAAAGTGCTCTGGGGTGTGTCCGGGCACAAGGTGACCAGAAGTCTCACCTTCCCCATCGGGATAAGTGTTGTTCCGTTAAACCCCGTGAGTTGAGAACCACTCGGTAAGAGGTCTCGGTCCATCAGGCCTATTGCAGTAAAGGCCTCTTTAAAAAGCAAATTCACGGAACTCCCATTGTCGATCAGGACTCTGGCCACCACTTTATTGGCAATGGGGGTCTCTATGACCAACGGGTCATGGTGGGGAAAACGCACCGTCTTAGCGTCTTCTTCCGTGAATGTGATGGGTTGATCCATCAGTCGGGGCCTTTGCGCTAGGAGTTGAGTAACTTCCCAAACCTCATTGTATTTCATGGCCCCTGCGTACCGCTTCAGTTCCTTGCGGGTAGTTCCTCCGATAGGGATCCTCCCGAGATCATGGCCACTCTCCCGTCAGGTCTGGGTGGCAGACCAGGGATATGCTGGGCATCTCCGGGGCGAACAACCGGAGCCAATACTCCTGTCGTACCCCCTGGTGTTCCCTGTGGCAAGGCTCCAGCCGCCTGACCTGGGTTGAGGTGAGGCAACCGATTCTTGATCCACTCGTAGAGGTGTCCCAATCGGATTAAGTTTTCGATCTCGTCTTTGAGATTTTTGCATTCATTGGTGTTGTGCCCAATGTCGTTATGGTACTCGCATCTCTTGTTGGGGTCCCTCTGGGAACTATCCTTGTACAGAGGAGGTGGTCTCCGGTAGTGTGTATTTTGCCTAGTAGCAAAGTACACACGTTCTTGGGAGTCTGTTAACTCCGTGTACTGGGTGAATTGGGGAGTGTATCCCCTTTTCTGTCGCTTTTCCTCCGTCCGGGTGCTGCCTTTGGAGGACCTTTTATTCCTCAAGCCCTGGGAAGGACTGGCTAGGCTGACGGGTGGAGCGGAGTGCGAGGGGGCTTGTCCATTTACCCCCGAGGGATTTCCAAAATGGGACGATGCGGGGGCCAAGGCCTGGCCCTGGCTATATCATGGAGTAGCAGTGAACTGTATGTCGCTCATCGGTGGAGCTGTTGCTGGCACAGTGCCCGAGGGCTGAGCTCCGGGCATATATCCCGCTATCCAGGTGGGATAATATCCTCCATAGGCCACTATTTGGGCCTCTTCAAGATTGATGTATTTTTGGACTCTCTTCTGGAAATCCTGAAGGTTTGCAGCTCCTTCCTGTTGTAGTTTGTTCCAGAATGGAGTCCCGGTGCGGATGCCTGCCTGGAGAAGGGCGAGCTGTTGTTCGTCATCAACTTTCTTGGTTTTGGAGGCTTCCTCCCGGAACCTCTTTATATAATTCTTTAGGGTCTCCGTAGGCAGTTGCTTGATGTTAGTCAAGGTGCTGACCTCCAGATTGAACTTTCTTGCGGCGACAAACTGTCTCCGGAAGTTGGTCTGTAACTTGTTCCAGCAGCCTACGGATCCTGGCTCTAATTTCTTGAACCACTCCTCCGCGGACCCGCTTAGAGTAAGTGGAAAGCACAGACATTTAGCGTCATTGCTGACTCTTATGACCGTCATGACCCGGTTGAACCGTGACAGATGGTCGCTTGGATCAGAGTTCCCGGTATAAGCTGCCATTTCGGGCATCTTAAAGTTCTTGGGGAGCTCTACTTTCAGGATGTGTTTGGCACACGGCTCTCGGTCCTCACAGTCTGAGTCGGAGTCGTCGCCCTTATGTCTCCGGGAGACTTGGGCGATATCTTTTCGGAGTATGGCGAGTTCTGTCATGATTCCTTCGTTTAATGTTCCCGTGGAGACCGCGGGTCCGTATTTCTTTCGTTCAAGGTGATCCCGGAGGTCACCTTGATTCCCATTGATTTGATTCCTCAAATCAACGGGAGGACATTTCTGTCCTCTTCTTCCTCTCCCCCCGGGCTCCTGGTGCATAGAAACGCTTTTTCGGTCATCTCTATCCTGAGGGCCAAGACTCCCTTTTTGGAGTTTGCCCCTCTGCGGACCTTTCCCTTTCGAGAAATCTGAGCGGACCTTTCGCGGATCCTGCACCTTTTTCTTTTTCCCGGGGGTAGAAGTAGGGTTTTTCTTTTGGTTCCCCTCAGCGGGATACCTTATAGGGCTTGGTTCCCTAGATTTTTGCCTTTGGGTACTTGGCGAGGATTCCTCTGGTTCCTTTCCAAGTCCGGCTGACATGGCTTTAGGATGCACGTGGATTCCAGATGCCTCCATGGCTTTTTGCATGGCCAGCATTACCTCTTGCATCTTTTGATTTTGTGCTTTTTGGGCTGCGATCTCAGCTTCATGATCGACGGCCTTTTGTCTTAAGAGCACCAATTCCGAGTAGCTACCTTCATCGTAGGCGTACTCATCAAGGTTTCCCTCGTAATCATCATCAGGAATTCCTTCTTCTTCCTCGGAACCCTCAGTTGCCCTTGAGGCCACGTCCTCCTCATTTGGGTCTTGAGCATCTTCAAAAGGGCGAGGTTGACGAGTGCTTCGAGTCTCCACCATTGTTGTAATGTATTGTGTGTTTACAGAAGCTTTCTTCAGCTCTCAATGAAAGCACAAAAATGTTGACCGAGGTTTTCGACAACCAATAAAATAATAAGAATTTAGAGAGCTGTAAGAAATTAAGAGAGAGATTTTTACGTGGTTGGGGCGTTAATGAGCCTTAGTCCACGAGTCTGTATATTTATGAGTGCATTTAATACAGAGAATGTTCTTGGTGAGTATTTACTCTTCTTGCACTTATGCAACCCAGAATTCTCGACCCCCATTAATGAGCTTTGAGGGGGTATTTATAGTGTTTTTGTGGGGTGATCCCCAGAATTATAGTACATGTATTTCTGTAACTATCAATAAAGATGTGTATTCCCAATGAATATACCGTGGGTAATACATGGTCAAATCCCTAGGTGTTGTAGGGATTTTATGTGGGTTGTCCTTATTCTCTTTGGACTGATGTGATTCTTCACAGAGTAGTCGTCATTAGACTTTATTGGTCATCGTCTTGTAGGTGCAGATCGGGGGTCGTGTTGTCAGACTTTATTGCGTGTGGCAGTTCCAACACGCCTCCTCCCATGAGGCATTAAATGCGAGATGACTGCTCAGAGGAAGCCTGACACCTCCCGGAGATGCTTTGATGCCATCTTGGTCTCCGGGAGCATATAGAACCTTGCATGCCTTCTCCGGGAGGCATATCCAAGATAATGCCTTTCTTTACAAAGACTTAGCTATTAATTTAAGTGCTAAAACCTTTGTGTCCACGTGACCTTGTCTGGTTGGTCCACGTACATTGGGCAAAATCAGGGGCAACAATTGTATTATAAGACAACTTATTAATTTCAAAAATAAACTTTAAAGTTACCCAAATATATTTTATCTAATAAGATAGCATAATATAACTCAAAAAGAACTAATTAATTATTAAGATGTTTACAAATAAGTTTTAGATGTAACTAAATTGTATCTCAAATTATATAAGTTAAAAATAAATTTTTTCACGTAAAAGTAATTAATTAGTTTCTTATCAGCGTCATAAGTAACTAAAATGTTACTTTTAAAAATCCAAGAAAATAATAAAAAAAAAATAGGATTAATTTCGTTTCAAGCATATAATTTTGAAATTAAAATATTTTTAATAATGCAGAAATATATTATTATAATTGAAATTTATTAAAATATTTTTATAAATAATTTATATTTTAAGTATATTATTGAAAAAAATTCCAAGTTCTTTTCAAGGGAATAACTTCATATATTATTTTTTAACTTTTTTTTTAAATTTACGATTTGAGTTTCTAAAGTAGTTGCAGCACTAGTTGCAATAAGAGTTTCTATACGATTTTTTATAGCAATTTAAGTTGCAGCACTAGCTGCAATAAGAATTTTTATGTAAAATTTCGTAAAAATGTAAAAAAAAAAAATATTATTTTAAAGTGTGAAAATGAAAAACCTTTTTCTTTTTATGCAAATATAGTCGTTTTCATTAGTTTCTGTCCTGTTCTCCTCATCAATTTGCCTTAAAATTCATATATATAAAAAATTAAATCCACCGATTTTTTTTTTTTTTTTTTTCTGAAATGAGTCCACCGAAATTCATATATTTACTATGTATACCTAAAATTCATTTGCCTTTTGCTGCAAAAAAAATAAATAAATAAATAAAATCATTTGCCTTTAATTGGTTTTGAAATAAAGTATGACAAGTACATTAAAAGTATGAAAATCTAACCAATAAAACAAAAAAGATAGCAAGAATATGAAATCCAATCCAATCTCATTAAAATTGGAAATCCCATCAATTTGTTTGGATAGAATTGAATTGAATAAGTTTAATAGAATTTGTAAAAATATATATATTTAATGCAAACTAGACAGCATAAACTGATCTTCAATTCCTAGGAATACAACATCCAAATTCAAAGAAACACTATCAAATATACCTTACATTAGTTCTGTCCTGAATATGAGAAGTAAAATTAAGATTATGAAAACAACACTAATGGGATTCATATATTTTCTTCTGATGATTTTAAAAAGTAATAAGAAAGAATGCTTAAAATGGGGTACCAATTTCACTCCTGGTTTCTGTAGGGCTGTACAAAGCAGATCTATTTCTTGGTCTATTTTCCTCCAACTGCTTCACAACTTCCTCCATGGTGGGTCTAACCGAAGGCACCGGGGCACAGCAACCCATAGCAAGTTTCAAAGCCTGGATCAATCCCTCCTCCATGGGACTTCGAATTCCTTTCACAACTTCTTCGTCGAACACCTCCATTGTTGTCTCCTCAAGAACTGCCACTTTAACCATTGAAGGCAAGTCCACAAACTCACTTCTTCCATTCTTCCCAGGCTTCTTTCCTATCAAGATCTCTAACAACATAATTCCAAATGCGTAAACATCTGTCCTTGAGCTACACTTCTTCATCCTCTGAAGCTCGGGTGCTTTGTAACCGTCGGTCTTGGCAAGTGCCACTATTTCGTCGGCCACAGAGGGAACCATGATCTTGTCTAGGCCGAATTCAGTCAGCCTGGCGACGAAGAAGTCATCAATGTGAACGTTTTTGGATCTCACATTTCCATGAGTGATGGGATCTTCAAGACCCGTGTGGAGATATGCTAGCCCTCTAGCTATGCCTAATGCAATTTTGTGGCGCCTAGCCCAGTTCAGCACAGGTTTTCCAACTCTAGTTTCTGCACAAAACCGGAAAAGTATATAATGAATAAGTTCAAATGAAGTTGTACCAAGTGCCCATGACAAAACAGCAAATGTGTAAAGCACTTCATTTTGCAATTTCTTTACTGTGAATGAGGAAAAGGTAAAATGAGTAACTTACAATAGCAATCTAAGGGAGTAAATCATTTGCCTTTTCCACAGATCACAATGCTTTACTTAGAAAGATTACAAAACACAGTATCAAAAGGCCTCTGCCAACTATTTTATCCCCTGGTTTTATGCCTAAGGTGAAGAATTGTAGAAATGCCCACAAGTCTTCAACATTACTAAACAAATAAAAAACAAAAACTTTTTGACTTTGGAGCAATGAGCCATGCAATTTCTGTCTTCTATCGGTTTGCCTAGAATAATCTTTACACATATTTATAGCTTAGTAACTAATCAATCTCTTAGGCTTAACAGTGATTACTCTACAGATTTCAGAAGCAACAGGAGCATTAGTAATCCAAAAATGAGACAGCATAAACAATGCATACACATGAAACTAAAAAAATATCCATAATTTCGTAGCTACTAATGTTTAAAAAGGTGAATCAATATGCATACCATGTAAAAGATCATAAAGGCTTCTGTGAGGGAGATGATCATATATCAGAAGCTTCTCCCCTCTCTTTCCTTGATAGAAAGCCCTGAGTGGAATCAAATTCTCATGGCGAATCCTCCCTAGTTGCTTTATCACTGGAATACATGAGCTTCTATCCTTACAGCTACCTTCTCTCAATAACCTTAAAGCTATAGTGCCTCCATCAGCAAGCTTTGCCTTGTACACAGTTCCATAATTTGTCTTCTCCATAACTTGTCCTGTTGCATTCAAAACATCATCTAATGTCAAATGTTCACCCCCTTGAAACAATATTAGCTTCCCCTCACCGCCACCGCCACCTCCACCTCCACCAATACCATCATTTCCATCTTCAATATCATCTTCCCCTTCCTCCAATTCATCCTCACTATCTGCTTTACTGGTTCTCTTCTTATGCTGCACATACCCAATAAGCACTGAAGCCAAAACAACAGTACCAGTCATGAAACCAATCACCAGACCAGCGATTGCACCTGAGCTCAGTCTAGTGTTTTCACTGCAACTTCTTAAGGGTAACCCACAAAGGGCAGGATTGTTTCCCTCAAATACCTCTACACCAAATGATTTATCAAAAACTGGCAGTACCCCACTGAAGTTATTATGTGCAAGGTTCAGCTTTTCAAGGTTCAGCTGAGCTAAACCTTGGGGAATTGGACCTGAAAACATGTTGTTCCCAAGATCAAGCTGTTTGAGTATAGGAAACCTGGTTATGATGAATTCAGGGAAATTCCCACTGAACTTGTTGTCACCCAAATCAAGAAACTGCAAATTCTTGCAGGTAGAGTTTGGTAATGCAGGTTCAGGAAGAGACCCAGATAGTGAGTTACCATGAAGCCTAAGAGAAACTAGTTTATCACACAAGTTCCATATAGAAGGAGCCAAAACCCCATTTAACAAGTTATTGCCCAAATCAATATCAGAGATAGAAGAACTGTAGCCGAGCTCAAGAGGAATGGTACCCTTTAATGAATTAATATTAAGGTAGAGACTTTGTAGCATAGCAAACTCACCAAGCTCTCTGGGGAGTGAACCAGATAAATTAGCAGCAGGAAGCTGAAGAGAGAGAAGGTGAAGAGAAGGGTCTCTGAAAAGGGTAAGGTTAGTCCAATGGGGTGAAGAAACGTCGTCGCATAGAAGAGGAGAGCCAGTGGAAAAGACCCATTTGAGACCCCTCCATTGGCAAACTGGTACAGAAGAATTCCATGAATTTAAGAGTAAGTTCTCAGCGTTACCCTGTAATAAAGTTTTGATCTTTTCCAAGAGAAGAACAGCATCTGCAGAGAAAGAAGATGGCGGTATTATTGATACAGCTGAAGACTCATTAAGTGTTTTAGCTGAGCTAGTAACGAAGGAGACGAAGAAGAAAACATGGAGAAAGAAAAGCTTCATAGACTCCATGAAAGAAAGCAGAGTCAATACAGAAGAGAAAAGAAAGGTGAGAGAGAGAGTGCAGAGTGGTGGGGAGTTCAAAGGCGTTCTCTTTTTTGGGAAAGCTGACAGAGTTTCTTTTGACTAAGAGAGTAATAATCAGTAATCTCAGAGTCCAGATTAATTAAACGGTCGTGATTTGCTTACACACTCATGCAGTACTAAAGATATGCTTTTCAAAATGATGATCCAACGGTGGAGATACATTTAGGAGTGAAAATGGTAATGCAGACCCTACAGAATAAGAAATAAATGCAGTCTCATTCTTATATACTGGTAAAAAGAAGGAAGAAAAAGTGAAAGATGAAACCATTTCATTTCATTCCCTTTTTTTTTTTTTTTAATATATATATATAATATATTTAGCTTTGTTTGCTATGCACGCTCACCTTTATAATTCTTTCTTTTATTATATAGTCTTTGATTTTTGTTATTTTTTAGGCTTTGATTAGCATATGAAGAAGCCAATTGTAGTTCCTTCAAATCAATGGAGCTACTCTAATCCTTCATCTCTACCCTACACGTGTACATGATACTATTTTCTATGATTATTAACACTTATTTTGTGGCACTAATACTAAAATATTTCAATTGTTATTTTTTTTCTTTTCCAAGAATAATACATAATGTTAATTTTTTGTTTTTTACAATTAGATATAAATCATTCTTTTTTTTTTTTTGTCGACGATGTGACAACATATAACACAAGAAAATATTTAAAATATAAATTAAGTCCCTTATAAATTATATAAAGAAAGTATTAAATATAGAGATAATTGTATATAACATTATTTTTTATAAAAAATTTATTTTTATTTATTTAATATATTTTTATAATTTTTTATAGAAACAACACGAAAATAGTAAAAAAAACTATATACATTAAAACAATAATAAAAATAATATACAATTAACAAAAAATTAATAATAAATTAACAAGAGTGTAATATAAAAAGACTGTATTTTTTTAAATAAAATTATAAAAATATTTAAAATTCCGTAAAATTATATTTTTATAACTTTTTTTATTATTTTTTGTGTATTTATGAAATAATTCCTTAAATATATGTGGGCCATCATCCTTTTAGGAGTTAAAATTAACCGCTTGTATTTCATTGTAACAAAAAATCAATATTATGTATTATTAATTTTTGGGTGATTCTACAATGCACTTCCTTAAAAGAGATGTACTGATGCACCCTTAACTTGTTTCGGCATCTAGAAGAATTTTTTAGTCTAATTTTTTTTCATATTCATATACGTTATAGCTATTTAAGATATCCTACAAAATTTTAAAAAATTTGGAATAATTTACAATATAGAAAACAATGTTCAAACAGTCTATTTTACACGCATATAAAATAAAATAGTCACGCGTGCAACACACTGTTTGAACATAGTTTTCGGCGTGTTAAACTTTTCTGAATTTCTTAAAATTTTGCAGGATGTCTTAAATAACTATAACGTACACGAAGAAAAAATTTGATTAAAAAATTATTTCGGATGCTAAAACAGATAGGAGTGCATCAATATATCTATTTTAAGGGGTGCATTATAGAATTTTCCTTAATTTTTTACTGTAAAAAAAAGATTTAAGTATTATTGCTCAAATATCCTTAAAGAATATTTTTATATTTGTTTATTAATTAATATAAATTAAAAAAAATGTAAATAAATAAATAGTTTAAGAGTGTTTTTAAATCGTTACACGTCTTTATATAAATATAGATATATAAATAAATATTAAAACTTTTCAAAAAAAAAAATATTACAATATTTTTTAAAAATCGGTATGCTATATATGCAAAATTTGGATAAATGATAGTTTATTACTTTATTTTAAGCTTTTATTTGGGCCACCTTTCTTTTCACTGGAATTTACCTTCATCCTTCATCTCTACCCTACACGTGTCATGATACTAATCCACTATCATGATTGAATTGTTTATGAACGGTAGGAATAGGATTTTGTGGGTCTAATATGGTGATGATGATATTATATATAGGTGATCGTAAATAATACATTATACTAAAGTGGGCCAAGTGTGCAAGAAAAGATGAGCCACTGTGTTTCACTTGAAACTCCATAGTCCAAATTGAGTAGGTAAGACATTAGAATTTTAGAGATATATATGTATCGAAGTCGCTAAACAACATGAAAGTAACGTTTTCTTCTTTTATTTTTCAAAATGGGAATGAGAAAGTATTAGTTATAATCAATATTGTTGTGTATGTATAAAAAAATCATAATAAAAAGGGTGTTCATGAAGTGATTTACACCTATGTGTATGTTGTGGGGTCTTACCCTAGTGAGATCGTTTTCACTAAGATTTAGTCATTATTTCTACATTTTTTAGTTGTTCAAATTTATATGCTATCAAATATTGCATGGAAAACTCCCCATTTATGCAACTTACTTATTATAAATAGTGTTATTTGCGTTTTCGAAAGAGAGACACATGTAATTCTAAGATCTAAATCAATTTATGTAAGCCCAATAGAGATAATGGGCTAAACTCAGTGAAGGAGTAGGTCTACAGTTTCGGTTAGAAATCAACCTAATTACCACAGGAGTCGGACTACTAGGGTCCGGAAGGATATCTCACCTCGAAGAAGGAAGACCTGGCAAGGTGCATTTAGATGCCCTCATGGGGTACTTCCAAAAGGAAAAATGAAGAGGCATCCTCAAGCCGAGGCTGATGTAGCAGACCTCTGACATCGAATCCCACAATATCAGGATCTTGTCTCCTGTGTCAAACCATGAGAGTGTGTGTGTCGCCAAAGGAGACATGCCCTTTGTCCAACAGCTACTACACTGATGCTATTGTGCACGAAGGCAGCGCACGCATGCCACCTGTCCACATCAAGCAGTCCCCCCATGTACGGATGACTGCTGCCTCACGGGCTGGGCCTCACCGAATCGGCTCAATGTCAATATATTACTTGTATTCACCCCATCAGTGGGACATGTTCACATGCAAACCCTAGTGAGTTCGGGTACAATCATACCAGACTTTATCCTATAAATATAACATTAACTCTTCATGCAAAGGGTTGAAATTCAATTACTTACATAGTAAGGCCAAAAGTTAGGGTTCATAAACCAAGTAAGAACACTTGTGCATTACTTGAAGGCTTTTCTAGCTAAATAATATTGACTCGTAAACTAGAGTTTGTCAACACTCGAACCATGTAAAAAATCACTATCTCTAATTCTTTATTTTATCTATTTTCTTAAGCTTTCATTATGTTTAAATCAGTTTTTAAAAATCACGGTAAACACTTTGGTGCCTTCTGTTAACTTAGAATTTCCTTAAGGCTAATTAGGATTCTTACCCCCCAAACTTTGACATGTACCAAATCATGTTCTCTAAACTTTTAAGGTCGTTAAAAATGCCCCCTAAACTATTTAGATTATTGAATTTAAGGACTTTTGTCTAATTTTAGTAAAAAAATTTAACATGAATGAAAGATCAGGGGCATGATTTAGTATATGTCAAAGTTAAAGAGGCATGATTTGGTAGATATCAAAGTCTGGGGAGCATGATTTAGTACATAAACAATTACTATGAAATAGTAAAAATTGAATAAAATTAAATAAAAGTCTTTAAATCTAATAATCTCAATAGTTCAGAAGAAATTTTTAACGGCCAGAAAAGTTCAGGGGGTAAAAATCCAAATAATTCTTTTGTTAATATAAATGAGACTTTTTGTGAATTAGAATAACAATTTTAATAAAACATTTAGATACTAATGAATAATAATAAGTGTTGACCTCAAAAAGTGGCCAACCGACAGTAGAATCGTATGAATCTGATATTTGCCACGTGTTACACAATTAGAATTAAAAAATAAAGAACGCAAAGATTTTTATACATGTTCGGTCCCCTTAGTTAGCGGGTAATGACCTACTCCCCTTTTAGTTGTATTGATATCTAGAGATAATATTATTCAAATCACTATAGGTGGGATCTGTTATAGTTTGTGGCATGAGAGAGAGAGAGAGAGAGAGAGAGAGAGAGAGAGAGAGAGAGAGAGAGAGAGAGATGCATGAGTGAGGAGAGAGAGTGGTAAAACAATTGTATTTTTCAACCCTAATTTTTCTTTAAAAAATATCGTATATTTTTCTCTCTTAAATGTCTTTTTCACTTCTCTTCACTTTTTTTGTTATTATAATATATATCATATATATAATGTTATAAACAAACTCTTTATTTAATCCTTTTAAATAAAAGATAATATTTAATTTAATTCAAATTTAAAATTTAAGTTCAAATATAAATATCATATAATTGATTAATAGAAATGAATTATATCATTTTATTTTAATATTATCTTTTAATTAAATACACTATTCAATAAAATATTTAATCCAACAATTAAAATATAATTAGTTAATTTTTTTATGATTTATTTTAAAAATAAAATAATAAAATAAAATTATCATGAGCCTTTATATGTCACTTTACACGTGTGGGCTAGGTCCTACACGTGTGGGTCATATTATAAAGTCTAAAATTGATTTCTTAATTTTTCCACAAATAAGATTTATTATTTATTTTTTCAATAAATAATAAATGATTAATTTTCATTAATCTCTTATTTTAATAGGATTAAAATAAATATTATTTACACTAAAATAATATATTTTTCTCTTTAATATTATTTAAGAATAATATTATATTTAAGTAATTAATATGATTTTATCAAATAAAATTAAATAGTTAAATACTATTTAATTACACAATTCATGATTTTTACAATTATTCAAAATAATAATTTTTACAAATTACTATTTTTCCCTTGAGAGTTATTTCTCATAGAAATTAATTCTCACTCAAATTTTCTCATCAAATTAAAATTCTCCTATACAGTGTTGTATAAAGGTGACTTAGGGACCATAGACCTATATTTTGAAGCTTTAATACACTTGACTATTATTAATCTCATCTATATAATAATCTGGTTTATTACTTTCATTATTACTCCACTATAAATATGAAATTGCACTCTTTGACAATATAGAATTATATTTATAGAATGCTTACTAGTAGTCCATTGATATAATCAATATAAGTAGTTCACCATCTAATTATTAGTTCATAATTAGAATTGTTCAAAATTACCGTTTTACCGTTATAATTATCTCTTAATTCCTTATGCACCATCAATTCAACGTGAACAGTTAATTTATAATTTAATTATAGATTTGGATCTAAGTGTTAGCACTCCCAAAATTATTAACACTATAAGGGAACTAATATTCGATCCTTTCAGAAAGCTTGGATTCTATTATTGTATAATATGTTCCCATCTACTCAAATTATTAAGCTCCTAAAATAGAAGTTATAAGAATCATCTTATTTGAGAAACTTTAACAAGTGAAATAAAGAACTCAATAAACACAAATAGGAGTTCATGTATACTCAGGATTCAGACTAGTCTATTGATGACCATCGTTGTGATATGAATAACTCTTTCATGATAAACGACATGTTGATGAAACATATTATTACATCTCAGTCCAGTCATGTATAATCAAATTATACACAATATCTTTACTACATGTCTATCCACATATGTGATCCAAATCAAAATCACACACACTAGAGTATAGTGTATAGCAAACCATACTTTAATACACTACTTGCTAGTTTTATTCATATTTTATAATTTTAATTCTCTTGTACATCCTTACATGATTATACCTTCTCCATATGAATAAGGAATTTTACTAGGACCTTGGGACCCGGACTCCATATTTTAAAAAATTTGAAAACAAAAAAAATCACTTTTAAAATTTTTGTAAACATTTTTTATTTCTTAATCAATATTTTGGACTCTAACTCCAACCTAGACCTTGGGACCCGGACTCCAACCTCGGCCTCAGTTCAGGACTCGAACCACAGCTCCAGACCCAGACGTGGACCCGACTTAAATAAAATCATAAAATAAAAATGAAAATAAAAGTTATAGAACACAATTTTATTTTCTGTTTTTAAAATTAAAAAATAAAAGTGGTTATAGAACACATTTTTGTTATTAAAAATAAATTTTATTTTTATTTTTATGATTAAAAAATTAAAAAATAAAAATATTACCGAACACCACCCACACCCACCTAATTACTAGACTATGAAATTAAACTCTAGTAACAATGTGAGAGGTACATTTCTCTTTTTCTATGCACTCAACGGATAAATTTGTAGAACATGAATGGATTTGAAAGAATTTAAATAGTTTTTAATTTTATCATGAATTAAAAGTGAGTATTTTTTTTTAATAATAATCCCAAAACAACCTAAATATTCTTCTAATATAACTTATTTCTATTGAAATAGCCTAAGACAATTTTATCATATTTAATCTTTTTAATGGCAAATAGAAATTTACAACTTTATATCTAATTTATTTTCAACTTACTACTTACAAGTTACAAATTGGTTAAAAGAATATTACTGCTAACCAATAATAAAACAATTTATTTCTAGTATATTATTTTAATCTAACCCAAAGCCCGCAATTTAATAATATGTTTTAGTTAAATAAACTGTAGTAGTTCATAGACACACATAACTCATTATTTAGAAAGAGAAGACTATTAATATCCTTAACTTTTTAATGATTTTTATTAATTTATTATAAAATCAGATTATAAAAAAAAAAAAAATGCTACCGTCAACCTCCTGTTACAACTTCTTAGTCATTCTTCACGCCTGAAAACACATGACGGAAAGTTTATTTCTAAATTTTTTTCACGGGGGTGTTCGTCATGCTTACAACACCATCCCTGTAAATTTTTGAAAAGTTTCGAATAGTTTACAGTGCCAAAACTACGTTTGAAATTTTTTGAACGCAGGTGGTAAATTGGAATATCAATAACTCTGTTTTCGGTACGGTAAACTATTCGGAATTTTTCAAAAATTTACAGAGATGATACTGTAACTATAACGAATACCGCTATAAAAAATAATATTTTGGCATGTGATTTCGGACGTAGAAATTGACTAAGAGATTGTAATAGGAGATTGTAATTAACACTTCTCAAAATTAATTTACATAAAATAAAAATAAAAATAAATTAAGGGGCTACTGGGTCCCAAACGCTTTCTCACTATGTCTCAGTTGTTTTTTTTTTTTTATAGGAAAACTACTTCACTAACTGAGTTAATGCATGTACAATTATACATTAAGGAAATAATACAAAGTTAAGGAAAGAAATAGTACATTGAGGTAGGAGAGAAGTGGTTGTTATTTCATGAAACAAAATACTTGATTTTAACATCTAAATCGAAAAGTATCTAACCTACATTTAGCACTAAACTGTTGAAACTCATGCTAAGTCCTAAAAATCATTCAGTTTTTTTTTTTTCACTGTTTACTTTATTTGACTTTTCATTGTGTCGACTCACTTATTGAAAAATCTTTGACCTTGATGACTTTGTCACCTTCTTCTGCCTCTTTTTTTTTTAAAAGAAAATTACACTTTCTTATTAATTTGTTCATTATTGTCATTAACTTTTGCATTTCAATTGCTTTTGCCTTTTTTCTCCCATTGCTCATTTCTCAAAGAGATTTGATACTTTATCACCTAAGGAGAGCTACAAGTTCATTTTCAAGTTCTAGGGCAACATTGGAAACCTTACTAAGAAAGCTGAAGTACAACTCTGAAATTTGATTTTGTGAAAAATCTTGTTCAGCATGGTGGAGACATATTGAGTGGTTTTCTCAGTTTTGCCATCTAATGATGTTTGATGAAACTATATAGAAATCATTACTCTGCTGTATATATTATCACTCTTATATTATTATTATCATCATTTAGTTTATATTTCAAAATAAGGTGTTGCTACAAATCCCCACTTGTTATTTAAATTTAAATTGGAGAATAAAGCATGTTCATTCTGAGTCAAACATAATTTAATCATGTTTAAGTTTGTACTTTGGAAATTGACAAAGCTACATAAGACAGCACAGCAATGTAGTTTGATTTTGGGCCTTTTTCTTTTTATTATTATTAGTCCAATTGACAAACTAATTGAGATTCTCAAAAGGGTCATCAGCCCAATATAGTATAGTATTTGTATAATATATTATCTTTGAAATAGGAGCTTTTCAGCCTTTAACTGAATAGACCAGCAAAGAAAACAACAAACGATGATCATGTCACAATATCTCTAAATAAAAGAGAAATTATCAACTCACAAATGACCGACCAAGAGAAGCTGAGCTCAGATAAACAAGAGGGCTGATATTTTCCATTCCAAACTTGGATTATATATATATTTTTGTTCTTTGTTAACTTAAAACATGATAATTCATACCTCGAATTCTACAATTTGGCAAGGAAGACTACAAGGATCTTCAAATGCACTTGGTAGTTGGGTGATGAGTTTGACCATATTTAATGCTTGGCCATTTTATTCATATAGTTAACTAGGGAACGGTAACGCATTTTACCATTTTTATAACAATTGAGAATTATATATATTAAATTAACTTTATAATTTATAATAAATATATTTTAGGATTTAAATTCATAATTAATTTTATAGCTGTGATATGATTAAAATTATTATAAAAATAAATTGGTTAGTATTTTTTTTAACTGATTAAAAAAAAAATGTAAATATTCTTGATACTAAGTTATGATCTTTCTTTTATACTTTCTGTCATGATTGATAGAAAACTGAACTAACATATGAGATCTTAACGTTTTATATATCTATTCTATATAAAGTGTGTCTATATAACTAAATTCTTGGTTTATGAGAAATTCATGGTGACTTTTTATTTATATTTAATAAAATAATAAAATATTATTTATATGTAATAAAATAATAAAATAAAAATAAAACAAATCTCATTTAAACTGATATTTGATATTTGAACTGATATTATTTATATATATACAATATTATATAATGTGATATTATTTAAACTATAAATTTTCGCACTCCCTTCAATTTCAAAAGATTAATAAAGATTAGAAGCTATAAATTCAGTGTTATTAATAAAGATGAATTTTTTTGTGGAGATAATGTTTCTACCAATGTCGAAAGTGAAGTCAACTAATATTGTTCTATGGCTGTTTACAAGCTTTCTTTCTTGACATTCAGATTGGCATGGCAATTGAACTATTCAAACATATGAAGTCTTGTGGTATGTTCCCCAATGATGCAACTTATAATATAATGATCGATGTGAATAAACTTTTTGTTGCATAAAAATATTGATTGTCTCGACTCTTGATACATAATATATTTTTTATTAAAAATAAAAACCTAAAAACAAAGAAAGAGGATCAATGTGTGAAAATTTAGATGGATTGCGGCTACTTCTATCATGCCTAAAAAGTTGTTAAAGTATGAATATGAAGTGGAATAAGATCATATGAAATTCATTTTGGGTTCCTTTAATTGAGATAGTTGTTTTTCGTCTACACTCAACTCAATACCAAAAAGTGTTGCTTCCTTTAATGAAAAATGATTTCATCTTCAGATCCGCTTGTGCTCTTGTTTCCATGATGATTCGTGATGGGTTTTAATGGCTTTAGAATATAGATAGATATAAAATGTGCCTATATAACAGAATTTTTAGTTTATGAAAAATTATTGGTGCCCAATAATTTAAAAGCCTAAATTTTCTCTATTACTATCCTATTTTATATTCTTGTATGTATATCTCTTATTTTTTTCTAATTTTTTTTTATTAAAGTTAATTATTTAAGTAAATAAAATTCCATAATAAAAATCTAATTCCTAAATTTTCTCTATTACTATCTTATTTTGAATTTAATTAAAACCAACAAAATATAGGTACGTAATCTTGTACGTATATCTTTCATTTTAATTTTCTAATTTTTTTATTAAAGTTAATTATTTTAAATAAATAAAAATCCATAATAAAAATCTAATTCCCAAATTTTCTCCATTACTATCCTATTTTGAATTTAATTAAAACCAACAAAATATATATACCTAATCTTGTACGTATATCTCTCATTTTTTCTAATTTTTTTTATTAAACTTAATTATTTTAAATAAATAAAAATTCATAATAAAAATCTAATTTCTAAATTTTCTCTATTACTATACTATTTTGAATTTAATTAACAACAATAAAATATATGTACGTATATTTTTCATTTTTTTAATATAAATTTTCTATATACATATATATTTATACAAAAAAAAAATAGAGATAAAAAATAGTAGTGAAGAGATCCAAAAAAATTTCACATAAACTTCAAACACACTCTAAAAAAAAGTATCATTTATAATTCTATGTGTAACTAATTTATTTGTTTATTTGGATGATTTTAGTCTATATATCTCAAATTATACTTTTAATTTTTTATAATTCGGTTATAGCAAGTAAGAATATTTGGGTTGATGTAATCATAACAGTAAATATATAACTTTAGTTGAGCATGAATTGTCCATTTGATTTTGTTTTAAGTTTAGATTTTACAATTGTATTTGAATATATGTGGATCTTGAGTTTATCGGGTTAATTTGTTGAAAATATATGTTTACTGATTTGCTCAAAACAAATATACATAAACACATATATTTTGTTGAGTCTATCATGGAGTGCTATGAGATTGATGAGAGGCTTCAAGAGAAGAATGAGATTACGATGGCTGCAGTTCAAGTTTCAAAAAAAAAAAAGTCAGAAGTGGCAACTTGCATTGTGAAGAAAGCTGGAAGCCCAACTGAGAAGAAAGTTGACCCAAATATAAATATAAGGTTATGATGTTATAGATGATATTAAGATAAATTTGGAGAGCATTGCTTTGTTATAATATTATTTGTAAGCTATCATATTTCTTGTTTTTTATATTCTTTCTTTCATATGTCCAGTGATATGCTTGCTACTCCTATTTTTTATAATTTTATTATTACCGGCTTGAGTGAAGTATCCATAGTAAGTGTGTAGCATTATTATTTTTTAAATATATTTCAAGCTAATCTACATTCTCCTCTTCTCTTTCTGCAAATTTTAAATTTGACTTTTCACTATTGATTTTCAAATAACCTCACACACTAATTAAAATTAGTTTTTAAACCATTTTAAATTATATGATTATTTATTGAATCTTTCTCAATTAAATTATAGAGCACCTAATATAAAACTAAGTATACGTGCCCTGCACGTAACTTTCTTCTAGTTTATATATATAATGCAATGTACATAAACTAAATAAGTTTATATATAAATATATAGATAATTTTACCTTGTGCTATCTTATAATAATAAAAAAATATGAATATATATTTAGATTTATATTTATTTAATTAGTAATACTCTTTTAAATACATATAATCTTGATGAATAATTTATAAGCAATTTTTCTTTCATTCATGTTTTTTTACAATAGTTTTATAAAACAATTGAATTTATATTTATGCAATAATATGTATTTTGACCAATTACCATTTTAGGCTATATATATTTTATAATTATTTTTTCTTATGAGAATCTATTTTGATCAATATATTTAATATGAATATATTTATTTTTTTATACTACATACTGAAATTTTTAATTTTTTTTAATTTTTTTACTATGGGGTGGAATTTTTTTTAAAAAATATTGTGTATTGTGTTAAGTTTTTACTGTTGTTCCATAGTTATTTTTTAGTTGTTCCACTATTGTTTTAATTGTCTGTTTTGTTGTTTTACGGTTATTTTATAAAAATATAATATTTTTTGTAAAAAAATTTCGTGTGACTGTAAACTTTTACCCAAAATTCAGTATTTTTGTAAAAGCCTCTTAAAAATTTCATCAAACACCTAAATTGCATATAAATAGTTGAAAACACATAAGAAAAACTCATTATAATTCTATTACTTTACGATTCAACACTATTTTTTATTTTTATTTTTTAAAAAGCGCACTATGTACCAAAAATATAAAATAATAAATTTACGTATATAAAATGATAATATAGATAAAAAAAATAAGAATAGAGATTAATACATATATACTAGTAAACAATCCGCGTTACGCAATAGATGTTATAAAATAAATTATGTATTTTATTTAATGATAACTAAGTAATAAAATTGTATCAAATTTTAATATTATTAATTTTTCATATAAATTTCTTTGAAAAATATGAGAAGTTAGATGTAAAATTAGGCCAACCCGACCCAACGATTTAGAATCTGAGCCATAACTGTCTATCACCATCTTATACTTTAGCTTTATATATAAATATAGGTAGATAAATAGACTATTTTTAGCTAATTAAAAATTTAAAAAAATAAAAAAATTAAAGTGATAACAAATATTATTATTTAGAGAGATTATAAAATGTCATGTTACCGTCTCATATCTCTCTTTTATATAAATATATATCTTTGAGTTTAAGGTAGTATTTAAGTATCAAATGTACACATCTAAAATTAATTATATATATATATATCATCCACCATATTTAAGTACAATATTTTTTTTAAAAGAAAAGTAGGAATTTGTTTTATTTTTTTTAATTATTTTGTTTATAGATATATATTAATTTAGTATTAATGATGTTATACCCGAAATTTGGCTACACTTCAGAAAGTGACAAGTATCTTGCAGTGGAATATGAACAACCTGATATAATAAAGTTATACCATTAAAAGTAAGATAAAATAACTCGTTAACAAAGGTTTAATAAAAAATATTCATAACTTGCTGACTATATAGTCTTAAACGAGATAATGATATAAGGTTATTAAAACTTGTATTGACAAGACACGCGGCTGCCTCAGAGTACATAGTAAAAAAAAGATATTCATCTATTATGAAGTAGAATTAATACAATCACATATTGCAACCTCGGGTTATGTATAGTGAGACAGTCATCTCGCTATTTTAACTAATAAAACTTAACGAGACGAACCATCTGCTAACACTTAATGTTTTCTGTTAGAAATAATTGGGGTCACAATTGTATATATAAAATGTGTGTTGGGTCATCAAATAAATAAGTCAAATTTATGTGGTCTATTTTGGAATAAAGTTTATGACTTAAGGGCATGATTGTTATGATTTTAATATGTGGATACCAATTAGACAATTTCTAATTTGATGAGGGGCCAAATTAGAAATAGTAAAAAAGGATTAATTTAAGCAGGTATTGGTCCTCATTTTTTGCATCGCTTCATATCGTATTCTTGAATCCCCATCATCAAGAAAACTCAAGTTCGAGAGAAAAGGTTTTGATGCAAAAAATTGGAAGATCATACCAATCTAAGGTTATTACAAAATTGATTCTATGGACTCTGGTACGCTTCCGCTATTCTTTAATCTTATTGTTTGATTCTCTTGAATTAATTAGGGCTAAATTAAGTTTTACAGTATTCTTAACATGTGGTATCAAGAGCATCCCTAAATTAATTCTTGAGGATTTATAGTAATTTGATCTTCCATTAAATTATTATTTTTGCATTTGGAATATTTAGTTAATCATGCTAATGTCCCACCGCTGGAAATTTGTTCTGAGTTTCAATCGCTGGTTAATATATATTGCGATTGAAGTTATTTTTTTATGTATATGACGCGATGATATATGAAGTGAAAGTTTTGCAAAGCATTTATATAATGCTTTACGATTGAATATATATTCTGCCGCATATATCTATTGCTTTACGATTGCAATCGTCAGCCGCATATATCTATTGCTTTACGATTGCAATCGTCAGCCGCATATATGTGCGAAAGAAACTCTCACATATTGAAAGTTTTGGTTTTGTTTGGTGATATCGATATATGAGAATATATATATATATATATATATTGGTTTATCAATTTGGATTATAGCATTTTAATTGCACTCACTGTGGGATACCAATTTGCGATACAGATATATAGTTTACTGTTTGCAATATAAATATGCTTTCATGACTGTTTTGTTTTATATATAAATATATTATAAAATAAAACAAAAGTTTGCTGCGATTTGCATATAACAGTAAACGAAATACAACTTTTCTTTTATATATATATAAGAAATCGGTGTTCACATAAGTTTATTAATATATATGTGCAAAATTGTTAAGTATTATAATTTAAATTACTTATACATGTATGCATAAGTTTATTAATTTTGTAATAATTCAGTAACAATTAATTTAAATTTTGGTATGGAATTTATTAAAGATATCTAATATTTTAATTAAATTAATTGAAACAAAATATCACCAAAGTAATCTCTTTTGTGTAGATTAATTTAATAAAAATATTATGATAATTGTGTGTATGTGATTCATAAATTTATTAACTAACCCAAAGGTGAGTTAATATTTAGTTGAATTGCATGCATGTTTGTGGTGATAAATGTGTGACAATTATAAGGTATTTTGTGTGAATAATATGTTAGTCCAAAGATTGCATATTATTTGACATAATTTATTGTCAATGTTTGATCACTACAACAAGAGTACCGCTTACAATTAATATTACTATCTAAAGACTTAATATTAATGTTGTGTTTGGTATCTTGAGATGGGATTAACCATTATTTGAATTTATTGTTTTATTTGGATTCTTATATGAGCATGTTATTTATGTAATTGTATTGTTCTTTTCAGCTGTTGCTAGTGTATCTGCTAACCTTAATTCGGTACCGGTCCTTAATGGTAATAACTTTAAGGACTGGAAGAAGAACATTTTTATTGTTCTTGGCTGCATGGATCTTGACCTTGCATTAAGGATGGATCGTCCTGCTTCTCTTACGGATACCAGTACCTCTGAGCAAAGGAGGATTTATGAGAAGTGGGACCATTCAAACCGCACGAGTCTTATGATCATTAAGCGCGGCATACCTGAGGCTTTTAGGGGTGAGGTGTCCGAGGAGGTCACCGATGCCACAACTTTTCTTGCTGAAATTGAGAAGCGCTTTGCGAAAAGTGATAAGGCGGAAACAAGTACTCTTTTAAAGAAACTTATTTCCATGAAGTTTAAAGGCAAGGAAAACATAAGGGAGTACATTATGGAAATGTCTCACCTTGCTTCAAAGTTGAAGGCACTAAAGCTTGAGCTTTCAGATGACTTGCTTGTGCATTTAGTGCTTATCTCTCTTCCTCCACAATTCAGTCAATTTAAGGTCAGTTACAACTGCCAAAGGGAGAAGTGGACTCTTAATGAGCTCATTTCATTTTGTGTTCAAGAGGAAGAAAGATCGAAGCAAGAAAAGACTGAAAGTGCTCATTTGGCAAGCACCTCTAAGGATAAGGGCAAGAAAAGAAAGAATGAGGCTGCTAAGGATAAAGGTCCTGCACATAAGAAACAAACTCAAGCCAATAATGATGATGCTTGTTTCTTTTGTAACATGAAAGGGCACATGAAGAAGGAATGTGCTAAGTACATTGCATGGCGAGCAAAGAAAGGTACATTTCTTACTTTGGTCTGTTCTGAGGTAAATTTAGCTTCAGTACCAAGAAACACTTGGTGGTTAGATTCCGGTGCTACTACTAACATCAGTGTTTCTATGCAGGGTTGCCTGAGTTACCGAAAGCCAAATGATGCTGAAAGAAGCATTTATGTGGGAGATGGCAAGTTGGTAAATGTGGAAGCAATAGGGCATTTTAGGTTGTTGTTAAGTACTGGTTACTATTTGGACTTAATAGATACTTTTGTTGTACCGTCTTTTAGACGGAATTTGGTTTCTGTTTCTTGTTTGGACAAATTAGGTTATTGTTGTTCATTTGGAAACAATTGCTTTAGTTTATCTATTAATTCAAATATTATTGGAACTGGCTCACTTATGGTTTATGACAACTTATATTTGCTTGACACTGTTGCTTCTTATAATGAAACCTTGAATGTGGAATCACGTGGTACTAAGCGTAAAATGGATAATGAAAAATCAAGTTCGTTATGGCACAAACGGTTAGGTCACATCTCTAGAAATAGAGTTGAGCGACTTGTGTCTGATGGAATTTTAGATTCAATTGATTTTTCAGACTTTGATGTTTGCATTGAATGCATCAAAGGCAAACAGACCAAAACAAAGAAATTGGGTGCGAAAAGAGCTATAGATGTCTTAGAGTTGATACATACAGATATTTGTGGGCCATTTCCTACACCTTCTTGGAATGGTCAACGATATTTTGTATCATTCATAGATGATTACTCAAGATATGCGTACCTATTTCTACTTCATGAAAAGTCTCAAGTGTTGGACGTGTTCAAATCTTTTAAGGCTGAAGTTGAGAATCAACTTAGCAAAAGAATAAAGCAAGTCAGGTCTGACCGTGGTGGTGAGTACTATGGCAGATATGACGGATCAGGTGAACAACGTCCAGGACCTTTTGCCAGATATCTAGAGGAGTGTGGAATTGTCCCACAGTACACTATGCCGGGATCTCCTAGCATGAATGGTGTTGCTGAAAGACGAAACCGTACTCTTAAAGATATGGGAAGGAGTATGATCAGTCATTCAACCTTACCAGAATCACTCTGGGGAGAGGCACTTAAGACAACAGCCTACATTTTGAATAGGGTACCAACTAAAGTGTTGGAAATTATTTTACCAGGATCTTAGATCTACTCACAAGTATGTTTATTAACATCCTAAATATGAACTTTCTAAAACGATGAAATAAACACATATAAAGTTTAGGAAACCTTACATTGGGTGCAGCGGAATATAATGACTCCTTCCGTTCAGATATCTAGCCCTTGATTCCTTTACGTAGCGAGCATTATCAATATCTGAACCTGGATCTCTTTCTCTGAATCTTTGATGCTGAAACTCCTTTGCTGATGATCTTTCTTCACGATCTTCCTCACTATGATTGAGGTATCACTTGATGTGTGTGGGCACTACTCATACACTAAGGATTTCGAAATTATCAAGGAAGAAGAGAGAGAGTGGTCAGCTAAAGATAGGGAGAGAGAAGGCTCAGTTTTTCTGAATAGAAAAAGTCAGAAGAAAAGTGTAATTTTCCTGAAGCCTTCACTATCTATTTATAGCATTCCTACTAGGGTTAGATTTGAATTATATGGCATTAAAATAATGAAAAAATCAGTTTAAATTTCCTACAAAAGTGGCTGGCCCTAAACTTAGTGGATTGGGCCTTGCTTTTTGCAATTTTGCAATTTTAACACCTTTTGTATCTGATTTTCTCAAAAATGCCAATTTCCTAATTCAACCATTTAAATGCCAATTCTAACTATTTAATAACTATAAATAATTATTAAATAATATTGTCATTTATCATATTTATTAATTGAACCATACAAAGTATCATAATTAACAAATATGCCCCTATAAACTCTTTCTTTACAATTTCGCCCTTACTTAGTGAAAAATTCACAAATAGACATAGTCTAATTTGAGAATTATAATTGATTAATCAAAACCAATTACATGAGTCTTACAAGCAATATTATCTCAACTAGTGGGGGGACCATGGGTCTATATAACCGAGCTTCCAATAAGTAGATCAAGAATTTAACACTAAAATTCACTAACTTATTAATTCTTCGTTGAATCCACGCATAGAACTTAGAATTGCACTCTCAGTATATAGAATGCTCTATATGTTCCACCATATAGACACATCATTAGTTATCCATTGTTATAATCCTAATTTGATCAATGATCCTCTATATGAATGATCTACACCGTAAAGGGATTAAATTACCGTTACACCCTACACTGTATTTATTCCTTAAAACACTTGACCCCGTATAAATGATATTTCGGCTTATGTGAAATGAGTACTCCACCATTTATGTTCGTTTGGTCAAGCTCGAAGGAGATCATCCTTTGCTTACTATTCGCCGGATAGAAGCTATAGATTCCATGTTTATGATAGCGCTCCCACTCAATTGCACTACCGTGTTCCCAAAATGTACGTATCACCCTGACCTAAAAGTAGGCTTAACTAACAAATCAAAGAACACGAATAGCCTTTCAAGATTGAGCCTAATCATATCTGGATTAAGATCATTTGATCTAGGATCAACTAGGCGATATTGACTTGAATAGATATTACGGTAAGTTTAATAAATCTAAGTCAAAGTTCAATATCGGTCCCTTCCGATGCATACTCCATGCATCCAACTGAGCTTTACTTTAACCAATGCTACGGAAAGAACATAGCACTTCTCCAAATGCAAGTAAACTCTTGTTGTAGATTATCATATCGGTAAAACCCCGTGTCGATAAATCTAGGAAACTTTATTCACATAGTCATGTTTACTTTCCAATGTGTTGACGGCACAATAAACGGGATCAAGTATGTGAAAAGGGTTTCGTATGAATTTATACATTATGTACATATAATCATGAAATAAATCATGTGAACCATGCAACATTAAATGTTATTTACGATCTATATTAATAAACAAATACTGATTATATTGAAATGAGTTTTATTTAGGGCATAAAACCCAACAAACTCCCACTTGCACTAATATAAAACAAAAAGTGCGTTTCAAATAATCTCAACACCTTGATATGCAAATCAAGTGTAGTAGTAGTAAACTCCTCGTAATAGGATCTGAAAGGTTGAATTAACCACAACCTTTTCTCCACTATTACTCTTCCTTAATCACAAAATCATTGATAATGTGAAATTCCTCTCTATATGTTTACTCTCTTGGGATACTGGATTCTATATCTTTGGCAACTACTTTTGGTTAATCAGGAAATTAACACTAGTAGTTTAAGGCAATTTGGAATGGTGCCAAAGATGTATAGAACTTTCCTTAGACTGAATAAGTACCTTTCCTGCAGCTTTAACATTCAGTCTCTCTGTAGACCTAGAGACTTCAGATAGGTTTTTACACTTCTCCAAAATCACTATTCCACCCCCCAGAGTAACCACCATCTTATCAGAAATATTTACTAGCACATAGGCAAATTTCGAAATCTGATATGGTGTAGTCTAAGAGTTTTAAACACACCCTTATAGACTAACATATAGTTCCTCTTCTTTATCTGAGGATTTACTTGATTGTCTTCCAATGTTCTTCTCCTGGATTAATGCGATACCTACTCATTACTCCCACTCAACACAGTGTCCGGTCTAAGGCATACAAAAGCATATCTAAGACCTCTCACTTGTTGATGTAAGAAATTCTTTCATGGCTTTATCTTTTACGGAATAGTTAAGACTTTTCCTTAGATAAATAAAATCTATACCTAAGAAGTTGTGAAGCTTCTATAGATTGCCATTAGAAAGAAAATGCTTCAGCATCTTACTAAAGTAAGTTGCTTGCATTAGAGTAAGTAATTACCAGGTATACCACAAGCCATAGGTTTAGATAATCTCAAACCTATAATACTAGGAACAGGAAGTTTTGTTAAGTCCATAGAATAGACTTATTAACGAAAATTTCCTTTTATGTCCTTGTAATAGAAAACTTTAGGTTATTCCATGTGAATGGATTAAACCATAGTTCTATTGGCTTTCTTCTTAGTTTCTTATCTTGACAATCCATTACTTGTTTAAACTCACAATGGATTTTAATCACTTGTGTCTCCCAAGTCATAAGAAGGTGAGTTCCTAGAAACTCTCCCACTACGACAAGGTACTGTGAATTATGTCGAAGAAAACTAAATGGTATTGATCTCTTCGGTTGTGACAAGACAACAGAGGCAGTGGGATCATCATATGTTATATAAGATGATAGAACACTTTTGGAATCAAGAATAAATATCTCCTTTATTTGCTACTTGTTTTTCAGACTTAGTCATTTTCTTAGAAAAGTAGTATTTGTTTGAACAAACACTTTCTTATCTATTGACAATGGGATGGTCCACCCCTAATCACTTAGAAAAGCTAACAAACCATGGTTAACAGTTCTAGCCTTTCTTAAGATTTTGATTAGGTCATCCATGAATCTAGTAATGATTTACATTAAGTATACAACCATTACATCATTCTGAAATTGTATTACCATAGAAGGACTTAGGCAACGACTAGTAACTAATCATCAATATGCAAATCGAAATTTCTGGGGAGGTAAGTTTGGATATAATTCAAAAATCAATTTAATGATCTTTGAACTGCATATCTACTAACTATTTCTCCACCCCTATCAGTTCGCAAGATCTTTAACCACTTACCTTAATGGTTTTAACCATTGCTAGAAATTAATGAAATTTTTCAAACATTTCAAATTTCTTTGCTAAAAGGTATAATCTAGAGTTATCGTCTTAAGAATACAACGAAAAACTCATATCCACCCCTGAATGTACATCCATCAGAGAATGAGATGAACTACTTTCAGTGGATATAGGCATATTATCTCTTTGCAGAGATTGATCATGTCAAATTCACTATGAACAAGATACAAATGCCATAGATTAAAAAAAAATGTGGTAGTGTCTTTTGATGACATAGGTTTAGTTACATCAAAGAGTTCTTAGAATAGTGCAAGTGGATCCTGGTCACAGAATACCTAACTCATATTCCATACAGTTTGAATCCATTAATAAAAGATGGATATTAAACACTTGAGAAAGTGTAACTGTATTGTATCTGGAATTAGAAATATAAGAAAATTTCTGTTTGGATTCTAAAATTAAAGTCAAAGACTTAAATTCAACCAAATATAATGAGTAATTCTTTCTTGGACCACCACTACTAATACAAACTCTAAGTCAGATTTGCCCATACAAGTAGGAGATTTCTAGGATTGAGGATTTATATCAATTGGGAATAGAATTTCGGGATTATAATCATATACATCATTTAATTTCTTAAGAGAAAATATAGAATGACATGAAATGATTTATAGACCATTCATCCAATGATATGTTTTGAAGCTAATTCAAAATGAATAAGCTAAGAGGAATTAGGATAATTTCGTTTATAAATAAGAATCCAACGATGCTTCGATTAGCGAAAGTCAAAGTAATCTTATTTATACAATCTTCTTGTTTCATATCGTAAAAATACTAGTCTAAGGTGTCATCAATTGATGAACAAATTTAGATGTCGCATATACAATATTTATCTTTTGAGATCTTACACTATTATGTATGTCTAATGGTGAAAATACACTAGGGATTTATCTCATTAGATAAACAAACATGTTGGACCAACAATGAAGATTCGAAATTAAACTACAACTTAATAACAGAAAATAACATGGTTCAATATAAATTCATACACAATTCAGAAATTATAAACATATAGCAAGTAGGAATGACTAGTGAAAATACTAAAACATACAATCCTAAATAATTTCCAAGGTTTTCAATAAGCGATACGGTGTCCGGTAGGCGAGAGTCAAAGCATCATTTATTGAATAGAGTTGTCGACTCATCTAAAATAGAAACCATTCTAGCAACCTTTTATTCGATCAAAATAAGAATCCAACGTTGTCCCGGTAGGCGAGAGTCAAGGTTATTCTCATTTTATGAGCTTCCACCATTGTTTCATGTTTCATAAGTTTATCTCTAAGTAGTCACCGTAGGGGAGAGTCTAATAGAGACGAAAACTTACAAAACACTTATCAAATGAAATCTTACGGTGTTAAATGCGTTCAACGAATAACCATCCATAGGGGACGAAGTCTAGCGTCTCGAGGTTATATTGAAAAAATTTAACTTTTGTAAGACCAACAATGGAGATCGAATATCTTATAATAAAGCTCATTATTTGAAAAGAGTTGTATTTTCTTTTATTCTCTTTATTTATTCTATTTATTTTAAATATATATTTATTTAATTAAAATCTTCAATTTAGAATGAAAAATTCTAAATATAAATTTTAATTTAATATTTATAAATTTTACTTAGATGGATATGAAAATAACATGAATTATTTCCATCTTAGTAATAATTTCCAATAAATATTTAGAAAAAATATTTAAGTTGTTACAAAATTAATTTAAATTAATTTACAACTCAAATTTAATTTTCTATAAATATATATTGCATTTCGAAAAATTAAAGTATATAAGAATACAATTTTCGAAAAATGCATATTAAAATAAAAAATAAATCTGGAAAAATTATTCTAATTTAATGTTGGCCCAAAATTAATTAATAAAATTAATTTACAACAAAAAATATAATTTTCCTATTTAATTAAATATATAAGAAAAATTACAAATATTTAAGTATGATGATGAAAATCAACTTAAATATTAATTTTCTATTTAATTAAATACACTAGAAAAATACTTCAAGCAAAAATATCACCTATCTAGATTTTCCTTTGACTAATTAATTCTATTTCTAATAATATACTTTAATTCAATTTATTTTAAATTAATCAATAAATGAAAAAATCATTGATTTAAGTTGATCCAAGAATTAATTAAAATAAATAATTAATTTACAACTTAATCTATTTTTCAAGATAAAATTCGAAATTCTAGCATTTAAGAAATGCAATTTCGAAAAATTGATTAATAAAATAAAGAAAAAATATATTTTGAAAATTATTTAAATTTAGTTGAAAAATTAAATTTCAACTAAAAATAATTTTCTTTATAATTAAATGTCATGAAAAAGAAATATTTAAGTATGATGATTAAATCAACTTAGATATTTTATTTTCAAATTAATTAAATGTATTAAATTCAAGAAATAAATAATTAAGTGTAGAGAAGGCTTAATTATTAATCTCTAGTTTAATACTAGGAAAAATATACTTAAAATAAATTGTACCAAAATTAATTATATAAATAATTAATTTCACAATTTATAATATTTTCCTATTTAATATTAGAAATAATAAGTAGTCTAGAAATAACTATCTAGAAAATATCTTATTTGACTAAGTATCTTTTCCACAAAATTTGAAAAAATATCTAATTTAAGTTGTATTAGAAAAAATCTAGAACTTAAATATTTTCAAATTTAAATTTAATTAAATATTAAAAATTAAGTTGTAACCACTTAATTTGAAAATATTCCATTTTAAGTTAATATTCGAAAAAATATTAACTTAAAAAATATCTAAAGAATCTTAATAACCAATGCCTAAAATTCCTCAACTTAATTTTGAAATTTGAAATTCAAAAGATATTCATATTTAAGTTGGTTAGTTGTAGATAACTAAATATCAACTTAAATAGGAATATTTAATGAAAAATTTAAATTAAGCTCCAGAAAGAATCTAGATGGTTATAATTCTATATTTAATTAAATACAAGAAAATACATATAGTTTAGCTTAGAATAAAAAAAATTCTTTAAACTATATTTTTCTTAAATTAATTTCAAAATAAATGAAATTAATTATGTTGCTAATCAATTTTTATTAGGTTAAACTAGTGTAATTAACCTAGTACAGTTATTCAAATCAGGCAAATGGGCCTTCACAATTGGGGTGGTTTGTGTGAGGGAAGTCTTGGGTTCAGTATGTCGTACCCACTTCTATGGCTCCCAACTCTCACACAAGGCCCAAAAGAGAGGAATTTAACCTTAATAAGAACAACTGTTATTCATTGAGTAAGCCCAATAACTAAATGGGCCTAAATAAATTCTATCAAGAACTATGATAATTTATTTTAGCAACAACAACCTATATGTATCTATAATCAAATTAAACACATAGGCTCACACAGGCACACTTTGGATGGGTCCTATCATGTTGCTAGGTCATACACAGATGAAAGAAGATTGTAAAATTTACCTGTTACAAATTATTAACTTGACCAAGGGAGCCATCAGATCATTAGATCTGGCAAAAAGTAACCATGGCTATTTACAATCAAGTAATAATAGGTTTTGAAAACTTACAAACAAGCTAAAACACATACTCCTGCAACAGGGTTAGCTGGATAGTTGGAAGTAGGATTTATTTAATTTTAAATAAATAATTTCGAATAAATAAATAATTAAATTAAAAAAAAATATTCGAAAAATAATTTAAAAAAAATTAATTTCGGAATTTAAAATTAAATTTCGAAAATAAAAAAAAATTAAAATTAAACCTACTTTTTATCTTATATCTATTTAAAATTACATGATTATAAATATCTATTTTAAATTTAAATAAGGTCAAAATATCTTAAAAAGATTTAAAAAAAAAATCTTAAAAGATAAGATATTTTTAAATATCTTAAAAGATAAGATATTTTAAAATATCTTAAAAGATTTTATAAATATCTTAAATATCTTAAAAGATATTATAAATATCTTAAAAGATATTACAAATATCTAAAAAATCTGACCTTAAATTTAAAAAAAAATATAATCAAATTTAAAAATAAGATAGATTTTTAAGCAAAAAGATAAATACTAATTCTATTCGAATTCAAATTACACTAATATCTTGAATTAATTTAAAAAAAAATTAAATTAATTCAAAATGATAATTAGAATTGAATTAGGAATAGTAATAGTATATATACAAAACCATACAAAAAATTGGAAGTTAATTCCATGAAAAAGTATGAAAAATTGAAGAAAAAGGAAAAAATCCGAAACTGTACGGACAGTTCTGCGATCGTAGGAAACTATCAGCACAGCCCCGATTTTGTCAAATCTTCAAAAAAATCATAACTAATTCAAATAAAATCCAAATTGAGTTCTGTAAAAGGCTAACTTGCTTAATTTTTTCCATACTATCCAATAAAAATAATTCCAGAAACGAAATCACAATTATTGTTCACGAAAATTTCACAAACATCAATCAATCATCAAATAACACTCAATACAACATGATACCATCCAAAGAACATACAAACAATCGTTTTAAAGTCCAAATTTCTTGCAAATAAATCAATTACCATGGCTCTGAGGCCAGTTGTTGGAAATTATTTTACCAGGAACTTAGATCTACTCACAAGTATGTTTATTAACATCCTAAATATGAACTTTCTAAAACGATGAAATAAACACATATAAAGTTTAGGAAACCTTACATTGGGTGCAGCGGAATATAATGACTCCTTCCGTTCAGATATCTAGCCCTTGATTCCTTTCTGTAGCAGAGCATTATCAATATCTGAACCTGGATCTCTTTCTCTGAATCTTTGATGCTGAAACTCCTTTGCTGATGATCTTTCTTCACGATCTTCCTCACTATGATTGAGGTATCACTTGATGTGTGTGGGCACTACTCATACACTAAGGATTTCGAAATTATCAAGGAAGAAGAGAGAGAGTGGTCAGCTAAAGATAGGGAGAGAGAAGGCTCAGTTTTTCTGAATAGAAAAAGTCAGAAGAAAAGTGTAATTTTCCTGAAGCCTTCACTATCTATTTATAGCATTCCTACTAGGGTTAGATTTGAATTATATGGCATTAAAATAATGAAAAAATCAGTTTAAATTTCCTACAAAAGTGGCTGGCCCTAAACTTAGTGGATTGGGCCTTGCTTTTTGCAATTTTGCAATTTTAACACCTTTTGTATCTGATTTTCTCAAAAATGCCAATTTCCTAATTCAACCATTTAAATGACAATTCTAACTATTTAATAACTATAAATAATTATTAAATAATATTGTCATTTATCATATTTATTAATTGAACCATACAAAGTATCATAATTAACAAATATGCCCCTATAAACTCTTTCTTTACAATTTCGCCCTTACTTAGTGAAAAATTCACAAATAGACATAGTCTAATTTGAGAATTATAATTGATTAATCAAAACCAATTACATGAGTCTTACAAGCAATATTATCTCAACTAGTGGGGGGACCATGGGTCTATATAACCGAGCTTCCAATAAGTAGATCAAGAATTTAACACTAAAATTCACTAACTTATTAATTCTTCGTTGAATCCACGCATAGAACTTAGAATTGCACTCTCAGTATATAGAATGCTCTATATGTTCCACCATATAGACACATCATTAGTTATCCATTGTTATAATCCTAATTTGATCAATGATCCTCTATATGAATGATCTACACTGTAAAGGGATTAAATTACCGTTACACCCTACAATGTATTTATTCCTTAAAACACTTGACCCCGTATAAATGATATTTCAGCTTATGTGAAATGAGTACTCCACCATTTATGTTCGTTTGGTCAAGCTCGAAGGAGATCATCCTTTGCTTACTATTCGCCAGATAGAAGCTATAGATTCCATGTTTATGATAGCGCTCCCACTCAATTGCACTACCGTGTTCCCAAAATGTACGTATCACCCTGACCTAAAAGTAGGCTTAACTAACAAATCAAAGAACACGAATAGCCTTTCAAGATTGAGCCTAATCATATCTGGATTAAGATCATTTGATCTAGGATCAACTAGGCGATATTGACTTGAATAGATATTACGGTAAGTTTAATAAATCTAAGTCAAAGTTCAATATCGGTCCCTTCCGATGCATACTCCATGCATCCAACCTGAGCTTTACTTTAACCAATGCTCTGGAAAGAACATAGCACTTCTCCAAATGCAAGTAAACTCTTGTTGTAGATTATCATATCAGTAAAACCCTGTGTCTGATAAATCTAGGAAACTTTATTCACATAGTCATGTTTACTTTCCAATGTGTTGACGGCACAATAAACAGGATCAAGTATGTGAAAAGGGTTTCAGATGAATTTATACATTATGTACATATAATCATGAAATAAATCATGTGAACCATGCAACATTAAATGTTATTTCTGATCTATATTAATAAACAAATCTGATTATATTGAAATGAGTTTTATTTAGGGCATAAAACCCAACATAAAGCAGCTGCAAAAACACCTTATGAGCTTTGGAAAGGGCGAAAGCCTAGTCTTAAGCACTTTCATGTTTGGGGATGTCCAGCTGAGGCTAGGCCTTATAGGCCAAATGAAAAGAAGCTAGAACCTAAAACTATGAGCAACTACTTTATTGGATATTCTGAACGATCTAGGGGTTTCAAGTTTTATGATCCCAAAGTAAAGAATATATTTGAAACGGGAACTGCAAAGTTCTTCGAGGATATTGAGTTTGGGGGGAGAAATACGGTTAAAGACTTTGCTTTTGAGGAGGATTTAGAATCAACCACTCCTCTTGAGGATGAGTTGATTCCTATTCCAATAGTTGCTTTTGACAATATCCAGGATTCCATTCCTAATATTGATCAAGTTTTAGATCAAGAGCAACCAAACATAGTCAATCAAACCCCAGAGGTACAAACTCAACAACCTCAAGAACAAGTGCCTTTGCGACGATCCACTAGAGAAAGAAGAAATGCTATTAATCCAGATGAATACATAGTGTATCTTCAAGAACATGAGGATGGCATTGGAATGATGGAAGATGATCCAATCAACTTTCATCAGGCCATGAAAAGTTCTAACTCTCAAAAGTGGAATGATGCCATGAATGAAGAGAATAAGTCTATGCAAGACAATAAAATTTGGGAAGTTGTCCCATTACCAGAAGGTGTAAAACCCATTGGTTGTAAATGGATATTTAAAATTGGAATGATGCCATTGGTTGTAAATGGATAGTTAATGGACGAGATTGCACATGCCTATGGTTATGATGACAAAGTTATGAGCTCAATAAGGTTAACACATTTATATGTATACATATGTGACCCAGTGGGAGATTGTTAGAAATAATTGGGGTCACAATTGTATATATAAAATGTGTGTTGGGTCATCAAATAAATAAGTCAAATTTATGTGGTCTATTTTGGAATAAAGTTTATGACTTAAGAGCATGATTGTTATGATTTTAATATGTGGATACCAATTAGACAATTTCTAATTTGATGAGGGGCCAAATTAGAAATAGTCAAAAAGGATTAATTTAAACAGGTATTGGTCCCCATTTTTTGCATCGCTTCATATCGTATTCTTGAATCCCCATCATCAAGAAAACTCAAGTTCCAGAGAAAAGGTTTTGATGCAAAAAATTGGAAGATCATACCAATCTAAGGTTATTACAAAATTGATTCTATGGACTCTGGTACGCTTCCGCTATTCTTTAATCTTATTGTTTGATTCTCTTGAATTAATTAGGGCTAAATTAAGTTTTACAGTATTCTTAACATTTTCTCCACATCAAGATGAACAAGAAAGATAACTCAGGTTAAGCGAGATACAATTGTCTAAATCAGCATTAACCATCGAAAAGGATAAGAACAAAAAATACTTAAGCCATTATCAAATAATTATCCTACATACAATTAAATGAAATGTGGGAATTGTCCACGTTTCATGGACAAGTACATTTTAAACTGATTCCAAATAAATAACTGCCAACCTATATTCCTATAAATAGGGATAGATTCCACAGAAAAAGAGAGAGAGAATTTGAGAGAAAAAAGATTATCAATTATATATTGTATCCTGTATTCAAAAAATATCATAATAAGATAGACTTGTGGAGTATGCAGATTTAACTGCAAAACTACGTAAAAATATCTAGAGTTATTTAATCGTTTATTATTATTTCTGTGATATATTTATTGCGTAAATGCTCACTATTTTTAGTTAACAAAAATCTACGTTAACAGTTTGGTGCTTTCATTGAGAGTCTTAGTGATAAAACTCAGAAAAATCTCTGCTTACAAATAGAAATCTATCCATGGCTGATAACAATCAAAACGATGGAAATCGCCTTGAGGAAACTGCACATGGCCCTGGGAAAGAGCCAATGGGTTCTCAAAGACCCATATTACTGGAACGTCACGTTCAAGGAGAAATTATGGTGGCAATAATCAAAATTCAAAAAGAAGGAACGAAAAAGCTAATAATATCATAGGGTATATACCTAGAAGTGAGGATGTATATGATCCAACTAGATATGTACCATTAGTAGAATTGGAAAATAGACAACTCCGGCAATGCTTAGCCGAATTTAACCGACGAAACATTGAGTTGGAAAGAGAGGCTGCAACGGCTAGGGCGAATCAAGGAACTAATACTCAAAATTAACCTGATCCTGGAGTAAGAAGACCACGGGGCAGACCTCAAGGTTCAAGAACCAGGAGACAGGAAGCAAATTAAGGAAATCCCCAAAACACTCAGGAGCAATAACTTGGGGGTACTATGGATGTTCTAGTGGATGCACAATAAAATAATCAAGAGCAACATCGAGATGTTCCTCAAAGATTCCAAGAATTTATGAATCAAGGGAATGAACGTAATGATGTACTAGAAGCTTCTCGTAGGAATGAGGACATGAGGCAGCCCCGACCTAGGGAACAGGAAATTCCTCGTGATAATGAGAGAAACCCTAGGACTCAACCTAGGACAAGTGGGGTACCACCGAGACACCTTCAGTGTCCTTCTCGATCAAAGAGGGAAGGTGTATACATGTACCTAAATAGAGGACGTGTATCTAACCTTTTCCGAAGGAGAAGGCCAGTACAAAATGAAGCAAGTTCTAGCTCGGGACACTCGAGGTCTTGAGGACACAATAAATTAGGTAGGCAAATGCGAGAAGGAAGTAGACCTCAGCGTTATGCCGATCAAGAAAGCATGAGCAATATGCAAAGCTACCATCTGAGAGTTACTCAGAGACGAGGTCTGTGAGCAATTATGAGCGAAGACAACTTGATCTCTGTAAACATTTGAATCGAAGACAACCCGATCTTTGCGAGCGACTGAATCAAAATGCACCTAACTTACACCATCAACTAAATGTAAATCAATAGCAAGTGGATCCCATCCAGTTGCGAACCATTGAGTTGGAGGATAAGCTTAGAAAATATCAGGATGGGGAACATGGGAAATTACCTGGTTATGACTTGGATGAGGACACCGAGCCATTTCATCCTGATATTATGAATTCTGAATTCCCTCAGGGATTCAAAAATCCACACGTCTCGCAGTATGATGGGACCACGAATCCAGTCGCTCACTCGAATAACTTTAATACCATAATGTGAGCCAACAACGTCTCGAATAATTTGTGATGCATTTTATTCCTGACTTCTTTAACTAGGGCAGCAAGTAGCTAGTTCAATAAGTTAACTCACCATTCAATAACGTCTTGGGAACAGTTGTCCAAGGACTTTAAGAAATAGTTTCAAGCTGCCAGAGATAGACGACCTGAAGCATCATCCCTAACTAACATAAAGCAGCAACTAGGTGAGTCACTAAAGGCTTACCTGAGTCGTTTCAGCACAGCCGCTACAAAAGTTAGAAATTTGAATGACAGTATTCAGCTTACTGCCTTTCAAGCAGGGATCACAATTGATATTTCAACAGCTGGGGGTGAATTGTGGGATGACTTATAGGATCGCCTAGTAAGGAACATTAATGAATTCAACGAAAGAGTGCGAGTGTTTGTGCGCAAAGAAGAAGTAAGGAACGAGATGAAGTTGTTGAAGACTAGCTAGGGAAACAAATCCAGCACAAGTACTACCACAACAAGTACCGTCTCCATTAAAGTAGATAATCCAAGTGTCTCAAACACCAAAAGAAAATATGACTCGAGAGAATCAACTAAAAATAAGAAGAAACAGAAAAAGCACGACAAATATGTTCTGATTTACATAATGTACACCGAGTTGAATGAAACTCGTGAAAACATCTTTCTCGCAAATGAAAACATTTCGCAACCCTGAACCAATGAGACATGCGAGATATAAACGAGATTCAACAAAAAAATTTTGATTTCATAAGACATAGGACATACTACCAAAGAGTGTCGGCAACTGAAAGATGAGATAGAGAGTCTAATCTCGCGTAGATATTTCAGACAGTATGTGAAGCGTCAAGGGAACGAACCAAACCAGCCCAATCACCCCAATAACCCAGATAGCCAAAGCTTGCAACCTCCCCCTGTTGAGGGCAATGATATATTGGTTATCTCGAGAGGGCCACACCTCGCTGGAGATAGTAATAATGCGCAAAAGAGATATGTCAATGAAATAAAAAGCGGACAATCGGTGTTTGCTCAAGAACCACTAAAAAAAAGCAAAAATAGAAGAACCTCTGATTATATTCTCAAAGGAAGATACAAAGCATGTGAGGTATCCGCCTGTCGATCCTCTCGTCATCACAGTTTAGCTCGCTAACAAGAGGATAAAAAGAGTATTGGTTAATAATGGGAGCTCAGTAAATATCCTTTACATGAATACACTAAAGAAAATGGGGTTACAAGATGCAAAGTTAAAACCTTGCATGGTAAGCTTATGTGGATTCACAGGTGATAGTGTCGCCAGCCAAGGCATTATTGAACTTCCATTAACTGTAGGAGAGCCACTGTTATCTACGACACTAATGCAGGAATTTTTAGTTGTCCATCTTCTATCAGTTTATATTATATTGATGGGTCGTCCTGCATTGATTGGGCTAGGGGTAGTCAGTTCAATCAAACACATATCTCTAAAATTCCAAACACAAGCATGAGTATGTCTGGTATGAGGCGGACAATTGTTGGCTCGCGAATGTTATCGTATAGAACTTTAAAATAGAAGAGCCAATCATCAATTAATGGTGGTCATAACCGAAGAAGGCGAGAAGAAAGAAGAGGATCTAGTGTTGGAATTTATTTTACCAAGATCTTAGATCTACTCACAAGTATGTTGTTTAACACCCTAAATATGAACTTTCTAAAACGATAAAATAAACACATATAAAGTTAAGAAAACCTTACATTGATGCAGCGGAATTAATGTCTCCTTCCACTCAGATCTTTAACCCTTGTATCCTTTCTGTCGCAGAGTATTATCAAGATCTGAGCCCAAATGTCCTTCTCTTTGTGTGTGATCCTTCACAGTCTTCCAATCTATGATTGAGTTACCACTTGCTGTGTGTGGGCACTTACTCTATCACTAGGTTTCGAAATTTTAGAAGAGGAAAAGAGAGAGAGAGAGGTTCGGCCAAGGTATAGAAAAAGGGAAGGCTCAGTTTTTCTGAAGAGAGAACTTTCTGTCAGAAGAATAATGAAAACTTATTATTTTGACTGAGCCATCACTTTCTATTTATAGGCAACTACTAGGTTTAGGTTAGGAATTATTTGGCATTAAAATAATGAAAATATCAATTTGAAATTCCACATAAAGTGGCCGGCCATGGTGTGTGTAATGGGCCCCACTTGGTTTTGCAGTTTTCACAAATTTTATTTCTATTTTCTCAAAAACGCCAATTTTCCAATTCTAACCATTTAAATGCCAAAACTAATTATTTAATAACTAAAATAGATTATTAAATAATATTGTCATTTAATTTAATTATTAACTAGACATATAAAGTCCATTAATAAATAAATAAACCTAGAATCTCTTTTCTTTACAATTTCGCCCCTACTTAGTGAAAATTCACAAATTAGACATAGTTTAACTTTAGAATTATAATTGATTAATCACAAATCAATTATTGAGTCTTACAAGCAGTTTGTTCTCAACTAGAATGGGGACCATGGATCTATATGCTGAGCTTCCAATAAGTGAACCGAATTTACTAAGTAAATTCCTACTTATTAATTCTTCGTTGAATCCATTCTTTAGAACATAGAATTGCACTCTCAGACTTATATAGAGCATGTTATATGTTCCACGATATAGATATGCTATCTCATTTAACCATTGTTATAATCTTATTGTGATCAAAGATCCTCTATATAGATGATTTACATCGAGATGGGATAATTTTACCGTTCTCACCCCTCAATGTATTTTGCCCCTTAAAACACTTAGCTACCTGTAAATGGTGTTTAGTGATCTAAGAATTAGCCACTTAAACAAGAGCTCATCCATTTACTTCTATTTGCTAAGCTCGAAGGGAATCATCACTTGACTTCTATACACCAGTAGAAGTTATAGATTCCATATTTATGTTCAGCACTCCCACTCAATCATACTATCATGTTCCCAAAATATACGTATCACCCTGACCTAAAAGTAGGCTTAACTAATAAATCAAAGAACATGAATAGGACTCCTGAGTTGAGCCTAAGCATATCAGGATTTAGATTCTTTTAATCTTAAGATCAACTACTGATATTGACTTGGAAAGATATAACGGTAAGTTTGTAATATCTTAACTAAGTTGCAATATCTGTCCAGTCCAATGTATACTCCATACATTCGAAACTAGTATACTTTACTAATGTCCTGGAAAGAACATAACACTTACTCCAAGTGTAAGTACACATCATCGTTGATTATCACATTAGTGTAAATCCAAAACACTGATGAAACAGGGACTTAGTCTTTTGATTCATATGATCACAATCACATTCCAGTGTGTTGACGATACTGTAATTGTGAATGAACATATGATCTAGATTTAACTGATTTTGTGTGTAAATGTAAGAAACATATTAAACAATTAGCATGTAAAATTCATGCAAACATTAATCACTTCAAATTTCTTATATTGATTACTAATCAGATTGTAAAGAGTTTTATTTAGGGCATAAAACCCAACATCTAGACCCTAGAATCCAAGACGAGAATAACCAGCTAAAACCAACTGAAGAGCTGGAAGAGGTTGTTTTAGATCCAAACAATCCCACTAAATGTGTATTTATTGGGAAGAATTTGGATGAAAATCTAAAATAGTAGTTAATTAACTTTCTGAAGGCAACCCATGATCAATTCACCTGAAGCCATTCAGATATGATAGGGATTGACCCTAAGGTTATTTGTCATCATTTAAATGTCGACCCTAATTACCCAACAAAAAGACAAAAACAGAGACCCTTAGACTCCGAGAGACAAGGGGTACTTAAAGAAGAGGTTGACAAATTATTGACAAATGACTTTATACGTGAGGCCTTTTATCCCTTGTGGATTTCAAATTCTATTCTTCTCCCGAAACTAAACAGCACCTAGAGAACTTGTATTGATTTTTCAAATTAGAATAAGGCATGTCCAAAAGATTGTTTTCCACTACCAAGGATTGACCAGTTAGTGAATGCAACCACAGGACACGAGCTTATGTCATTTATAGGCGTGTACTATGGATATAACCAGATCAAAATGCATGTCCCTGATCAAGAAAACACAAGCTTTGTAATAAATTTTAGACTATTGTTATAAAGTTATGCCATTTGGTTTAAAAAATGCTGGGGCGACGTATCAACGACTGGTGAATGGGATGTTCGAAAAACAGATTGGACGAAATATGGAAGTCTTTGTCAATGATATGTTGGTAAAGTCGATAAAGAGTGAAGATCATACGAGGGACCTTGAAGAGTGCTTTGGGATACTTTAAAAATACAATATGAAGCTTAACCCGAAGAATTGCTCTTTTGGAGTCTCCTCTATAAAATTTCTTGGTTTCATAGTTAATGCGAGAGGAATTGAAGCCAATTTAGAAAAGATCAAGGCCCTAATCGAGATGCCTTTACCAACGAAGCCAAAAGAAGTCCAGGCCTTGATAGGAAGAATGGCAGCATCAAACAGATTCATTTCAAAGTCAACAGATAAATGTCTTCCATTCTTTAATGTTTTGCAAGGCAATAAGAAGTTTGAATGGACGGAAGAATGCAAGGAAGCTTTTAAAGGCATAAAAAAACATCTTGTGACACCTTCAGTTTTGGCCAAACCAATAACTGGAGAAACTTTGACTAGTAGCAGTGTTAGGAGGCATCTCCGAAAGAACACCAATATGGGGATCAATCTCCATAGGATGGTCATCCCCTTGTCCGGCATAGGCAGAAGGTGTGGGATCTTTGAGCTGCTCTGGACGATTGGAGTCGACTTGGGTAGCTTAGGCAGAGAAAATCAAGTGTCTCGATCGCCTAGGGCGGTCCTGACTTACTTCCTCAAACACCGTAGCTAGAACCCAGCCGTCAACACTTGTAGCTTGAGCATGATGGGAAGGCGCAAGAGAGGCCGCCAATGCCCTTGACTAGGCTAGGCGCACAGATTGCCTAGTAGGGGTGAAGGACGGAGCTGGGGTAATTGTGATAGATGCAACTCCACAACCAGTTGAGGCACCCAGTTTCTATAAGGGAGGAGGAGCACCAAAGGGCATGGTGCTCCAAGGACCAAAGCTAGCATTGTTTTTCCTTGAGAAAGGCTCTTTAGAGAAGGGCCAGCTAAAGATCGCCCTTGATGTTCTTCTTCAAAAAACTGGAAGTTTTAGCTAGAAAGCCTCTAGACGAAGACTTTGGGTGAGAAGCTTCCCTAGGGGATCTGCGGAAGCGACTTGCCTCTCATCCGTGGGGCAACCTCCTGATGACCCACTTGAAGAGCGGGCCATCCTAGGGCCAGTAAAAACATCACCCCCGACATTGACAGTTTGATCTTCTTCTGCCATGGCATCATCACCAAGTTCTTCTGGAAGAGCCTAGTTAAGCCCATTATCACCATCAACTTCTACCTCACCCTCTAGAGCTGCCTCTATTTTCGCTAAAGGAAGCGGTATGGCGTACAACTTCTTAGGCTTTAACCCAACATTCTCTGAGACCAACCCGCATTTAACCAAGTTGGGAAAAGTTAGAAGATAGTGGCAGAGCTTGCTTTCATAGTCGGCTTTGAATAGCTTTAGTATATCGGAAGTATACTCTTCTTGTGTGAGGGAAGGATGGTTGCCGCCTCTGCAAACAGGGAGAGAAAAAATGGTCATAATGAAGGATTTCCTTATTAATTAATTACGTAAGTAGAGGTAACGAAGTCACTTACCAAGCATTTAGAAGACTTCAGTCACGCCCGCTTGACTGGGCACAAGGAAGAAGTCTTGCTTCCAAGATTTTCCCATGTTAGAAATTAAATCGACGACCGTTAGGTCAGTCAAAACTTTCTTGTGTAGGTAATAGAAACCCCAAAACGCGGGATTGTGAAAAAAGCTATACACATAGTGTACCTCCTTAGTAGTAGGAGCCTTACCAGTTACTTTCTTGAAGGCGATGAAGAAGCAAGTCAGAATATTCCAGCCGTTTGACATGAGCTACATGGGAGCTATGCCGAAGTAATTCAAAACCTCCAAGTAAAAAGGGTGAAGTGTCCAAGCAACACCTACCTTGAGAATGTATTTGCTAAAGGCCACCATGCCTTGAGGTGGTAAATGAGCGCAATCACCAGACAAAGGTTCAAAACCCTGCATTACCGCATACTAGTGTACCATCCTCTTGACTTTAAATCGAGTCACAATACTCACCACGTCAACCATCCTGAAGGAAATCGACCAGTCATGGGTTGGAAGTGGCGCATTGGGCTTAGTTAAGCGACGTGGTTTATCCCTATCTACAAAATCATAAAAAGAGTTAGAACAAGAAGTGAGACACTTCATGTTCTTCATTCGACGAGCTGGAGCCTTGCGACCCAATCTAAGCCCAACCAAGGCATCATCACTTAGATGACCCTAGGCAACGATAGATGGAGAGCGATAGTAGGAGGAACAACCACCTTCGCCTGACTGGCAGACAGCTGGCTTCATAGCCAAAGGCATGGGAGCTAAGCAAGGGGGAGACAACTCAAGCAGAAAAATGTGCTCCAAGTGAGCAAGTTTCTCTGCTATGTCACCATATAACTGTCTGAAGAGGGAATGGCGGGCTTCCGTATTAGCACTCCCTCGACCCTCCAAGAACTCAATCTCCTCCTTTAGCCTAAATAGCCACTCTTGAAACACATAAATTTCTTCTAAACATTTCAAATGCTCATACATTAGTTGGTGATACCATGCCCAAGGGTCGACAATGTCCCCATCCGAATCAGATGAGAGCTTAATGGGGGAAACCCCCTCTGGAACGAAGGATGTCTATGGTTTTCTATAAAAAAAGAGACGGAGAAAGAGGACAAGGTAGAAATATTGTTTGAGAAAAGTGAATGTGGGCACCAACTCCCACTGACTGAGTGCAGTGACACAATACCAGCTATAACTCAATCACAAGGTGGTCTCCTTAGACACATGCCTAGTCACGCGATAAAAAAATAAAAAGGAGGGCATACGAATGGATAAGATTAATGGGAGGCCAAAGACTAATAAGCCTTTAACGAGAGTTATTATAAACCAGAGTTGTGTTCACAAGTATGGTAGGTGTATAAATATACAAGAAAAGTATTGTGAATGGAGAAAGAAGATACCTGACAAGATTGACTTGAGTAAGAAAGGACTCGCGATGTTAGAACCTGAAGAAAGAACAAATGTCAAAGGGCTTGGAATGTAGGAAGAGATTAGAAGAAATAGAAAGCAAAGAAGGATAGCAACAAATGAGAAGTAAGAATAAGAAAGGGACAGGTTAAGGTGGAAGATTGGAAGTCTATTTATAAGGTGAAGAAGTGAATCCTAGCCATTGGATCATTGTGAGATCAATGGATGGGGTTAGTCACATGCACACATGAGAAGCAACATGTGACTCACCTACCTCATTGAATGGTCTTATCAATATTTAAGTACGTCATGTCAGATGCTCTACCAAACGAGGTGCACCACAAAGAGCCCAAAGGACGACTCAACTACAGTAAAAAAGCTGCTTAAAAGTGCTCTTCTAGACTAGGGGACAAGTGTTAATCATGGGAATCCCAATAAATGAATGATCTATTAGACAACATGTATGAGAGAGAAATAATGTAAGATTCCCAAAACAAAGAAAAAGGACAAAGGGTGGACCCCACCCTTTTTGTCCTTGTCCCCCTCGTCACTTCTCTCTGTCATATCTCCTCGCGCACCCAACTCCCTGTGCACCCAGACTCCGTGCGCCTGGCTTCCACGCACCCAGTACTCTCGTGTAATATCTCGATAAGCCTAATGATAAATAATTAGGGTTTATATTTATATTATGAGTTAATCAGGTAATAAGTGGGATTGTGATCCTACTAATCTATTTCAGCATAAAATTTAAATTTGCTATAAGTGAGTAAATAAGCGTAATTTATAAATTACGAAGATTTATATAGCATGTGTGAATGTAATGTGAGCTATATGTGGAATAAAAATATTTTTAGATTCGACGACCTTGAAGACTCGATAAATGGATAAATAAGCGTAATTTGTTAATTACGGAAATTTATTTAAAATGCATGGATATAATATGAGTTATTTGTGAAATAAAAATATTTTCAAGTTCAGTGATCTTAGAGACCCGATTGGAGGCCAAGAATATCACAACAATTTTAGTTAGAAATATTGATTGGATTATTGGGATAAGTTGATTTTAAAAATACCGAGGTATTTTGGAGTACTCGAAGTTGACCAAATATCCTAAAAATATAAATTTCTTAATGGCTAAAAAATGATAAGATAACTATCAATAATAAATTTTTTATTAATATTATTATTATAAAACATATTTGATACGTTTATATAGATATGTTATATGTTTTAAAAACATAAACAGAAGGAACGAACGAAACTCTTTTCTCTCAGTTCAATGAAATTTTCATCTCCTTTTATCTATTTCCTTTAATTTTGAACTCAAAATCTAGCGATCTGAGCTTTGGTAGGAGCGAGATAACAAATCTTTGAAGATGGAAAGCTTAAGGTATTGTTTAATTTCATTTTAAGCTTAGAACGATTAGTTTTATATAAGGGTTACGTGAATTATGAAAATTCTGACTTTATAGAATTGTTCTTTCGTAGCTATGGGACTAGTTTCGATGTTTACTTGTTGAATTTGAGGTGATTTTGAGTTAGAAATCGAGTTTGAAACTTTTTAAAGCTTAGTCCGAACATTAATGACATTTTTTATTTAAGGGCTCGATTTTAATTTTTGTTATGTAAGGATGGCAATATTTATGGTATATATGTAACCTGTGAAGTTTGGAGTAATTTTGATAAGTTTTGGTAGTGTTTCGGTGAGTGTAAAATTTGGGATTTTTGAGTTTCACCGTTTTTAGAAATTCCTAGGAGATCAGAAATCATATTTTTGTCATAACTTTTCACTCGGTGTCCATTTCAGATGTTCTATATACCGTTTCGAAGCTTGACCTCATCCAAGGAACAATTGGAAGAGAGAGTTTTTGTACTACTGAGAATGCTTGAGACACCACACTATTTGAGGTACTAGTCTATCTAGTATGAAAGCGACCTGACATTCTCAAACTAATGGATCTGATGAAATTCAAAACTGCAGGGAACTCACTATAAATAGGGCCTTTGTGGTAATTATAAAGGCGACTTTTTTTTAGAAAAAAAGATCAATGAGATAGTATTTTTTTTATGAGAGTTTAAGAGTCTAAGATCTTTTGTTGATTATTCTTCCATTAAAATCTCTAAATATTACATTTAGATTTTAATATTTTGTTGACGAGTTCTCATCGTCAATAACCACTTATGTATATGACTAAAATTAAATCCATTTTAGAAGTTTGTTCTTATTCTTGTATCTCCGATATAATAATTAAATATGTATTTTATAATTTATACTATAATTAAAATGTATAATTTTTCGTTGATTGTTCTTCCATTAAAATCTTTAAATATTATATTTGGTTTTTTAATATTTCGCTGATAAGTTCTCACCGTTAATAATCACTTATGTATATAACTAAAATTAAATCGATTTTAGAAGTTTGTTCTTATTTTTGTATCTCCGATATAATAATTAAATATATATTTTGCAATTTGCACTACAATTAAAATGTAAAAATTAATATATATATATATATTTGACAATTATTTATGAAATAGAAATTAAACATATAAAGGTATAAATGAAATGAAGCAAAAAGAATTAGACACATGTATTATATGTGCTAGCCTCACTTAATAATTATATAATATATATACATCTTCTTATAAACTATGATTAATATTTTTTATAAAAAAAAAATTAATATATATAATAAATATTATAATTATATATAATCTTAATTAATTAATTACATAATCAATAATTAAACATTTTATATATTATATTTAAATTCGTTTTCAACTCTTAATAATTATAAATTAAAATTTTAAATATAACAATTTATTAAATCGACACCAATTTATCATAATTAACACATAACCCTATATCTCTCTTGTTTTCTCAATTTAGCCAAACTTATCGAAAAGTTCTCAAATATGACACAAATAATTTTTGAATTTTAATTGATTAAAAAAATTAATTAATTAAGAGACATTAAGGTGATAGTATCCCAAGTATTGAGGGAACTATGGGCATATAAAATCAAGCTCCTAATAAGTTGATTTGAAATTTACCACGTAAATTTCTCAACTTATTAATTTCTTGTGACTCCACTCTTGGTTATATAAAATGCTCTATATCTCTAATATATATACATGATAAATTATTCATTGTTTCAATCACAATAATCCATGTTCCTATATAGATGTCTACATTGAACAAAAACTAAAATTACTATTTTATCTCTCAATATATTTTATCCTTTAAATACTTAGCTTATTGTAAATAATATTTTAGAAAATTAATATAATTACCAAAATAAACGCTCTATCATTTATCGTATTTAGCAAAGCTAAAAGGAAATTATTATTTCACTTTTAGATAAAATATAGAAGCTATAGATGTCCATATCTATGATTAACACTCCCATTTAATTGAACTACCGAGTTCTCGTGATGTAAGTATGAGCTAGACCGATGGGTAAACTGGTAACAAACAAGTCAAATAACTAAAGTAATACAATTAGCTTAAAGCTTACCCATCTCAAGATTGAGATCATTTGATCTATGATCAACTAAGTGATATCGACTTAGAATAGGTACAACAATAGGTTTATAACATTTTATTGTTAATATCGGTCCAGTTCGATGTACCCTATACATCCGATACACATTTACTTTACTAATGTCATGGAAAAGATATTTCACTTGCCTTAGTGTAAGTAAATCACATTGGCAATTATCACATCAATGTAAATTCAATGCACTGATATATCTCGGGACTAAATAAGTTTGAAGCATATGATCACAATTATTTTCTACTGTGATGACATTACTATAATTGTGAATAAATATATGATTAAAATTTAATAGAACTTATATATTAAACTTATAATCATGTAAGCAAACATGTGAACAAAACATAATGACAATGTCAAAATATGATTTCTGAACTTTATTGATAATAAATAAGATTACATTGAAATATAATTTTATTTAGGGAATAAAACTCAACATGGGGGCGAGTGTTAACTCGAGAGACTAGCAAAGTTAGCTTCCAAAGTCGAGTGGGCCACTCAGCATGCACCTCACGAGTGGACCACTCGTCATGCACCTCACGAGTGGATCACTTGGCATGCCACATTGAGAAGCCAATCAACATGCACAAGAGTACTGAGCATGCTCATGCCACTCAGCTCAACATGCTCATCCCACATGGCATGCATAAGAGTACTCATCATGCTCATGCCACTAGACATGCACAAGAGTACTCAGCATGCTCATGCCACTCGGCATGCACAAGAGTACTCAACATGCTCATGCCACTCGGCATGCACAAGAGTACTCGACATGCTCATGCCACTCGTTATGCATAAGAGTACTAGGTATCCTCATGCCACTCGACATGCACAAGAGTACTCAACATGCTTAAGCCACTCAACATGCACAAGAGTACTAACATGCTTATGCCACTCAACATGCACAAAAGTACTCAACGTCTTCATGTCACTCAACATGCTCATGACACTTGGCATGTACCCGAAGCTACAAGAATTTTCCCAAGTGTTAAAATGGGAGCTATTTGACAAGGAATCAACGAGACGAAGCACGCTCGTGGTTGGGTTATGTAAGAGTATGGTCATGCCATCTGGAAGGTCTAGACATAAGGGGGAGGATGAGCAATAGAAGTGCTTCGCATGCATGCCATGACACTCTGACAAAGGGTACATTGCATGCATCACAAGTGCATCTTGGGACCAATTGACGACAACAATACATGGCGCAAGACCACCTCCTGCAATAGTCATCTGCAAGAATACAACGTTCTTCTTATCATTTGAACACTTAAGAAGACTAAGTCATGGTTGAAGATCATGAATTTGAACCTACAAATCTAACTAATCTGTTTAAAGTCACAGTATGCGGATTGTCCCCTTCCTTCAATCGAGTAGTAATCAAAGTTTTACGATCAGATACCTATGGACTCCCTTCAAGAACCCTTTGAATATCAACCTCATGATAAAACTTGTTAATTCCATTTTTGGCATATTTAATTGACAAAAATATTTTATTATTTAATGTATATTTCGGCTGGCATATATTGATATGGTTTCCATATTTGTGTAAATCAAACTTGAAAGGAAAGTTGTCTAGCTTTCCTATTTTTGGAAAAAAGGTAAAAATGGTAAGTTTGGTTACCCATTTCGTTTTTATCTAACCAGCTGTGTAATCTGATCTTGTGTTTAGTTTCCCATTTTCTTAGATCAGGTTTCTTGAAGAGAAAACCGGAGCTAGACTTTCCTTTTCTATAAAAGGAAAGTTGTAGTTACTGCCCACGATTCTGTATGTACAGAAACGGAAATTCCTGGACTGATTGAAGAATTATTTTAGGGAAGTTTCTAGTGGGTTGAGGTCTTGCTCAGACCGAATGTAAGCTGTCTATGAGATGTATATTCATTATAAATACATCCTATAGCTGCTAGGTTTTGCATCTCTTTCACACACTTAGAATTGCTTTCATATCTTAAGGAAAGAGTATCTTTGTTTAGTACCTCTCTTGGTACCTCTCTTGTATCTTTGAATTCCATTCATATCTTTAGAAAAGAGAGTCTTTGATTTGTAGAGAAGAGTTGTTCTACTCTTACTCTGTTTATTTGTTGTTTGTATTGTCTTGAGTCTGTATTCAAGTCTACAACGAAGAAGAACATCAGTGCACCTTCGGGAGAAGGGTATTTACAAGCTTTCGGGAGATTGCTTTTGAAGTCTTGCATCGGGAGGATACAAGCACACAACCTTCGGGAGATGGTTGTATAGGCTTTCGGGAGATAGCCTTTAAGCCTTGAATCGGGAGGATTCAAGCACTCTTCAAGGTGATCGAAGGGAGTTCGAGCACTTGGAGTTTTATCAAGATTCGGTTAGTAGGTGGAATACATCAAGCTTGCGGCATACAATAAGAGGGAGTCTATTTATGCATAAGTCAATTACTTTGTATTTTTGATACCGATCTAATGAATCTTATCTCTGGGCGTGGCCCCGTGGACTAGTAACAATCTGAAAGGATTGTTGAAACCACGTACAAAAATCTTGTGTGTTTTTACTTTTATGCCTTGTTTGTTTTTCCGGGTTTCTCCGAAGTTACGAGTTGCATTACTGTAACTACGTAAAATCGTTTTCGACCAGCTTTATTATTCCGCATTTAATTAATCATTTAATTAAATAATCAAAGCTGGGAATATTAAAATACGGAATTTCAATTGGTATCGGAAAGCAAGTCACTAAATTCTTAGTGAGATCTTGAGGTTATTCCGTTTAACTTGTTTTGTGTGAGATGTCTTTGTTTGCAGAAGGAAGTTCCATCTCTAGACCTCCTCTATTGAATGAGTCGAATTATCCTTATTGGAAGGTCAGGATGAGAGCTTTCATCAAATCGCAAGATGAGAAAGCATGGAGAGCTATTCTTACAGGTTGGTCTCAACCTACTGAAAATGATGAAAAAGGTAATACTCAGGTAAAATGCGAACTCGGTTGGACCACCGAAGATGAAAAAGCATGCAGTTATAATAATAAGGCTTTACATGCTATTTTTAATGGTGTTGGTGAAGGTTTTATTAAATTAATCTCATCTTGTGAATGCAAAAGAAGCATGGGAAATCCTTCAAATTCAATTTGAAGGTACTGCTGATGTAAAGAGATCACGATTTACCATGCTTCAAACTAGATTTGATGAATTGAGAATGTCAGATACTGAAACTTTAAATGAATTCTATGAAAGATTATCTGACATCTCTAATGAGTTTTTTGCCTTGGGAGAAAAACTAGATGAATCTGTCTTGGTTCGAAAAATTGTTCGAGTTCTTCCCGACGGAGTTTGATACTAAATTGCTTGCAATGGAAGAGGCGAAAGATTTTGGCAAAATGAAGGTTGAGGAACTCATGGGATCTTTAAGAACCTTTGAGTTGAATCAACAAATCAAGAAAAAGAGTAAGCAAAATCTCTCGAATGAGAAAAGCAAAGGTGTTGCCTTTAATGCTTCTGAAAATATTGTTTCTGATGATGAAAATGATGATGAAATGGTTCTATTGGCAAAAAATTTCCAAAAATTCTTGAAATCTGGTGGAAATAAAAAGTTCTTTTCAAAGAACCCAAAAGGTAACATTTCTGGTAACATTCCCTCTAAACCTTTTCCATCTGACTATAAAAAAGGTATTAAATGCAGAGAATGTGAAGGTTTTGGTCACACTCAATCTGAATGTGCTAATACCTTAAAGAAAAATAAAAAGGGATTGAATGTTACTTGGAGTGATGATTACGAGAGTAGTGAGGATGAAAAAGAAAAAGTTGTCCTAACAAGTGTTTTGTCAAGAAATTTGCAGGAAAAAGGAAAAAGCATTTGCTTGAACAATATCCTGATCAATGACAACAAGGAAGAATCCAGATCCGAATCAGATGAGTCAGAAATTGATGAGGATTCCATGATTGAATCCTACAAGGTAATGTTTGGTAAGTGGTTGGAAACTAGTCTTTGAAAATCGCTCCCTGGTTAAAGATAATAAAATTTTGTGTAACAACATTAATGAGTTGGAAGATAAACTCAAATGTTGTGAATGTGAATTGTCTTTAAAAGAGTCAAAAATTATTTCTTTAACCAAGGAAATTGATAACATTAAAAAGAATGTTAAAATGTTAAATCCAGGTTCCACCATCTTTGAAAAAATTCAAAAATCCGGCCAAACCAATCATCTTTGTTTGGGTTATGTTCCAAATCAATACGTGTCTAATATCACTAATAGTTTTGTTTACGGAAGAACCGTGTCTACCTCGCAGGTCTCGTCTCGACAAGACAAAGCACTCTGTTGTTACGAGAAAGAAGCGGCACGGTAAGTTTGACAACTTCAAAGGGAAAGGAAGACGTTTCATTCCTATTTGCCATTTTTGTGGAGTAAAAGGTCACATTCGACCTAAATGCATAACCATGCATAACATGTTTAAATCTAATTACATTGGAAATAAACATGTTTTACAAAAACAAAAATGGGTTGTCAAAAACAAATGCTTGGTAGGTTCTACTTGTTTTAAAACTGTTGCTTCTAACATGTGGTATTTTGATAGTGGTTGTTCTAAACACATGACAGGTGAAAAAGAATTTCTTGTGAACATAAGACCAATGCCTTGTGGAGAAGTTACATTTGGTAACGGTCTTCTTGGTAAAGTCATAGGAATGGGAACTCTCAAGTTCGAAGGGCTTCCTAAACTAAAGAATGTCATGTTGGTTGAAGGACTAAAAGCTAATCTACTTAGCATTAGTCAGATCTGTGATCAGGGTTATTATGTGAGCTTTGATAGCAATCATTGCTATGTATATAATATTCTTGATGAAATTGTGTTACAAGGGCTGCGATCTAGTGATAATTGTTATACTCTCACTACGCAAGCCACTTGTCATTACGTCATTGAAAATGTTCTTGACCTATGGCATGAAAAACTTGGTCACATTCACTTTAAAAATGCGAAAAAATTATCTCGTTTCGGGGATTGTTCGAGGATTACCTAAATTAGGTAAAGAGTCATTGGGAAAATGTGGTCCATGCCGATTAGGTAAGCAATCGAAAATTTCTCACAAGAGTGTCCCGGATGTGAATACTTCCGCAGTTCTCGAACTCTTGCACATGGACTTAATGGGTCCAATCCGGGTAGAAAGCTTAAATGGTAAAAGATATATTTTTGTTTGTGTTGATGATTTTTCTCGATTCTCATGGGTGGATTTTTTGAGAGAAAAATCGATACTTTTGAAGCTTTCCAAACTCGTGTTTGAAATTACGAGTTGAAAAAGATTGTAACATTGGCAAAATTGTTAGGATTAGGAGTGATCATGGTAAGGAATTTGAAAATACCGTATATGATGAATTTTGTAAAGCTAACGGTATTTCTCATGAATTTTCTGCTCCTAAAACTCCTCCACAAAATGGAGTGGTTGAAAGAAAGAATCGTACTCTAGCAGAAATGGCTAGAGTAATGTTGAATAGCAAGAAGCTCACAAAGCGCCTTTGGGCCGAAGCCATTAACAACGCTTGCTATACCATCAACGAGTATTCTTGCGCCCAGGTACTCACAAAACACCATATGAAATCTGGAAAGGTAAGAAACCAAATGTAAGTCACTTTCATGTGTTCGGATGTAAGTGTTATATTTTACGAGATCGTGATTACATTGGTAAATTTGATTCCAAAAGTGATGAAGGTGTTTTCTTAGGATATTCCACAAATAGTAGGGCATATCGTGTGTATAACATGAGAACCCAAACCGTTATGGAATACGCTAATGTTGTTGTTGATGATCTAAAAGATTTTTACGAGTTTTCCACGGAAGAACAGATTGAAGATTTGCTTGAAAAACCTGCTGTCGAGGAAAAGGAACCCGACGAAGCTTCGAAGCGATCGTCGAGGTTATCCGTGCGAGAATCTGTTGCTACGGAAAATCCAACAACAAAAGAATCCGAGTATCCTTTAAATTCAATCAGCGATCCAATACGAGAGGGAACCATCCTCCGGGGTTAAAAAGAATCATCCTTCAGATCTCATCCTTGGAAACTTGGATGAGAGCATGGTTACAAGAAGAAAATATGCCAATATAATTCAATTTTTATGTTTTATTTCTTCTTTAGAACCTAAATCTGTAAAAGAAGCTTTAATGGATGAAGATTGGTTTTTAGCTATGCGGGATGAGCTTCATCGGTTTGTTCGAAACAAAGTCCGGAAAATGATTCCAAGACCACCGTTTGTGAACATCATTGGAACCAAGTGGATCTTCAAAAATAAGAGTGATGAGTTTGGCACTATCATTCGAAACAAGGCAAGGTTGGTTGCCCAAGGATACACTCAAGTTGAGGGTATTGACTTTGATGAAACATTTGCTCCAGTAGCTAGACTGGAATCGATCAGGTTACTTCTTTCCATAGCTTGCATTCTTGGTATTAAATTGTATCAAATGGATGTCAAATCTGCTTTTTTGAATGGGCTGTTAAAAGAAGATGTGTATGTGGAACAACCTAAAGGGATTGAGGATCCACATTTTCCTGATCATGTTTATAAGTTAGACAAGGCATTGTATGGTCTAAAACAAGCACCACGTGCTTGGTATGAGCGTCTAGCCGAATTCTTGCTTTCTCATGATTACAAGAGAGGAAATGTTGATAAAACACTTTTCATCAAAAACATTAATTTCGATGTGATTGTTGCTCAAATATATGTTGATGATATTGTGTTTGGCTCTACTTCTAACTGCGAAGTGCAGGTTTTTGTTTCCCAAATGCAAAAGGAGTTCGAAATGAGTATGGTAGGTGAACTCACTTATTTTCTCGGTCTTCAAGTGAAGCAATCAGATGAGGGAACTTTTGTCACTCAAAGCAAGTATGCAAAGAATTTGGTGAAAAAATTTGGCCTTGAAAAAGCCAAACATACCAACACTCCCATGAGCACAACTTTGAAATTAAGCAAAGATGAACAAGGAGTAAAGGTAGATCAAACTTTGTATCGAAGTATGATAGGAAGTTTGCTTTATCTTCTTGCTAGTCGTCACCGACATTTGCTATAGTGTTGGTGTTTGTGCACGATATCAGGCTAATCCCATGGAATCCCATCTTTCTGCTGTGAAAAGAATCATTCGCTATGTAAATAGCACTATTGATTTTGGGATTTGGTTTTCAAAAGACACTAATTCTAACCTTGTTTGCTTTAGTGATGCTGATTGGGCAGGTAATGCTGATGATAGATAAAAGTACTAGTGGTGGATGTTTCTATCTTGGAAACAATTTGGTTTCATGGCATAGCAAGAAGCAAAACTCAATCTCTCTGTCCACAGCAGAGGCTGAGTACATTGCTGCGGGTAGTTGTTGTACCCAATTGTTATGGATGAAACAAATGATGGCAGATTATGGGTTTGATTTGAAAACTTTAACCATTTTTTGTGATAACACTAGTGCTATAAACATTTCTAAGAATCCTGTTCAACACTCTCGCACTAAGCACATAGACATTCGTCATCACTTTATTAGAGAGCTTGTGGAAAATAAAATTCTTGTCTTAGAATATGTTGAAACTAGCAAACAAATTGCAGATATTTTTACTAAAGCTCTTGACTCGGTCCGATTTATTTCTCTAAGGAAATCCTTAGGGGTTTGTACTGTTTAATGCTTTTATTTTTCCATAATCCTTGATATTTGAGTTGTCTTAGAGTTCATAATGTCTTGTCTTTGTCCTAGAAGAAAATTTCAACCTTATAAGAATTTCAGTCTCTATTTTATTGCTAATGTTGTAATATTATGATGTCATACAGGTTTGTCAGGAAAATTGTCCACTCCTCACAGGAATATTCAGGTTCATCAAACAGTGTTATGTAAGCTACCATTTTCGAATTTTGTTGTTCAAAAAAAAAAAAAAACTGTGTATTCAAGCTCCATTGGATGAATAGAGCTACCTATCTCAATGTGTGAAAGCCATCTCTGAGTAAGTTGGAACTATGTAATTGGGAGTTATGTAGAAGATACGCTACCATTGAAAAGGGCTACCATTGAGGTAGTGTGACAGCGTCTCCTATGGGTACAATTTATCAGAAAAAGTCTTTTTGACAAATTGGGCAATGTTCCCTGCTTACACTTTCACACACTAATGCTTGACACAGTTTGTGGTAAAATTTGTTTATTCTCGAAAATGGTGTTATAAAGCTATTACATACTGTTTGATGTGCTTTAATATTCTTGGTGATGGAGTCAATTTTTCCTGTGAACCGGTATGACCTCATTCTATTACTTCATTAGTTTGATAAAATAATTTCTGATTATTCTTATGAGTTTGATTTTTTCATCAGGGACAAAGACAAATGGACATTGTGCATTCTAGTTGCAAAAATATCAAGGTTATTTTATTTTTCTGTCTTTTAATCAAAAAAATAAAAAAAAAAATAAAAAAAAAAAGGTTCGTGATCGAGTTGTCAAGTGAGCTTTGTTAAAAATTTTTGTTATTTTTTTGTTATGTTTCATTATATTCTTAGACACAATTTTTGCTCTTAAGTGGTGATTAGTGCTTTTGTGTCTTGGTGTGTTCTCTTGTTCCTTATTTGCAATTTTTTTTCTTTGGGGGGCATTTTCTGAAAAAATAAAAGAAAAAGGGGGGCATATTTTTTTCGAATTCTTTTTCGAATCCTTGTATATATTTTTTCTTTTATTTTTTACTTTATGGAAACATGTTTTAATTGTATTTATTTTAGAATGTTTCCTTTATTTGTGGAGATTTGGTCTTTTTGGTGTGTATAGGAAACTTGTAATTAAATAATTAATTATTTGTTGGTTTCCTTTTTGGTGGCAATTTCGGTTTTGGTAAGGGCCTTTAAATTCTTAGATTTTGTGGGGATTGTTGGTTTCCTTTTTTCATTTAAGGAAACATTGACCAAACTTTGAAAATTGTTTTTTGGTTTCCTTTTTTCCTCTCCACACGTGGGTCAAAGGTAAGGAAGTTCCTTCCTTTTCAGTTTTTTTTTAAATTTTGGGCATTTAAAATTGGAAGTTATATATTCTCAACTCCCCATTATCCCACGATCACATCTCTCTCTTCTCTTTTTATTGTTTTCTCTCAAAAGTCTAACATTGTTCAAAGTAAGAGGGTTTGTGTCCTAGGGTTTCAAAGAAAAAATGGCCAAAACTAAGAATGCCCAACCATCCAAGAAGCCCATTCGTGGCTCTGCTTCTGCTTCACCGGTGTCTCCGCCTGCGCCGCCTGCTCCAAAGAACCGGAGCTTCGGTTCGTCCTCCGCTCCGACGAAGTACGCCAAGAAATCGAAGACCCAAGCTCGAAAATCAGTGGCAAAATTTTCATCTCCTCTTGTTGGTGCCTCGCCTATTGCTTCTCCAACACCTGGGTTGGGTGATCATGATGAATCCCATTCATCCGATCACACATTGTCGAAGTCCTCCTCTTCGAATGGTGCTCCTAATGTCGACCAAGCTTTGGTGACCTTGCCCACGGTGAGTTCTCGAACAAGGTCCAAGGTTTCCACTCCTTCAAAGCCTCAAGTGGTTAAACCTAAAATTGCATCCAAAGGGAAAAAGGTGGTTTCTTCATCTTCAAAGGCCAAAAATCTCAAGGAGAATCCCCCTTCGGTCTCTTCCTCGGATTCTGAACCAGAAGAAAGTGAGGAGGATCATGATTCAGAGGGCTTGTCCGATTCAAGTGAAGAATTTGTGCCCAAAGATCTTCCTGTTGTTGATGATTCTGGATCCGAGAGTGAAGAACCGTAAACCGAGCCCGTCACTACTGAGAACCGCTCCGGTGCCTCCTGTTGTTCCAAAGAAGGACAAAGGAAAAAGGCCCATTGTCTCTAATCTGTTCTTCCACGAAAGAAAGAGGCCCTCTGGTATTTCTCTTGATAACTTCAAGCCTCACTCTCATTATTTTTGTTATAATGATCATGCTAGAGATATGAAATTCTATGAGAATAGGAATTTTACTGTGGAGAAAAATTTTAATGTTATTGCTCATAAACCTTTTGGAGTGTATAACATGTTGAAAGAAAGACAATGGGTAGATACCTTGATCGGTTTTGATGGGTATGTGGATAGAATTGTGAAGGAATTTTATGCTAACATCAACCGATGAGTTTCTCGATGAGGACTCTTTCATGTTTGGCAAAGTTTTTGTCGAGAGGACACCGGTATTCCTTCACCGTGAAGGATGTTGCCGAGGCTCTCAATTTGCCTATGGGAATTGAGCCAGGCGATGTGGAGTTTGATCGTCAAAAGGTGTTCGGTTATCTCTCTGGTGATAATGAAATTGAACTCTCCGACACCATGCATATGTCTCAACTCACCTATCAACATGCTGCTCTCATGATGTTTGCCCTATCCAATTGGTTTCCTTGCTCCAATCCGGTAAATGTTTCAAATGAACTTGCTTTCTTTTTGTATAAAGTTTCAATTGGTGCTAAAATTGATTTGGCTGACATGATTTGGGAGCAAATTGTCTCTCTTCGAAAGGGTAAGAAACCTAGGCTCAATCTCATTTTTCCTCACTTAATCTATAAAATTTTATCTGATCAAGAGGAATTGATTCTTGAGAATGAATCAATTGAGATGCCCTTGTTGGAACCACTTTCAAAATTCCCGAGAAGCCTCCTCAAGGAAAAGTTGCTCAAAGAAAGGCTCGGTACGCTTCCCCTGGTCTTACAAATGATCCCCGTCGTCGGATCTGCTTCCACTTCGCTCCCGCAAATGGCGAGAATTCAACTTGCGTTTGGGAAGAATGGAGACAAGTCAGGCCTTGCTTCTTAGGAAGATGGACAGCATCATGAAATACTTCCGACCCAATGATGATGAATAAGTGGTTCAATCTTTTATCTTTTGCTTTTTATTAATGTTTATTTGAATCTATGACTTTGTTCTTGTTTGTTTTTGTTATCTTTGGCTCCTTGATAGACAAAAAGGGGGAGTAGTCATATTTTTTTTGGATTCATTGAACTCTTTGTTACAACTCTGGACCCTTGGTTTTAGGGGGAGTTGCTTGTTTGTGGTTTAACACTTTTCCGTTTAAAAAGTTGTTTGTGGTTTAACACTTTTCCGTTTAAAAAGTTGTTTGTGGTTTAACACTTTTCCTTTTAAAAAGTTGTGTTCTTCGGTTTGCAAGCTTTTCCGTCCAAAAAGAGTTATATGTTTTATGTGTTAGAGAGCTTTCATGCAGGGGGAGTATTTTCTATACTCTTGTATCTTTAAAAAGCTATTTGCTTTGGTTTCTAACACTTGATGCAGGTTTTCTCATAATAAAATGTTTTGTCAATCAAAGTGCCAAAGGGGGAGATTGTTAATTCCATTTTTGGCATATTTAATTGACAAAAATATTTTATTATTTAATGTATATTTCGGCTGGCATATATTGATATGGTTTCCATATTTGTGTAAATCAAACTTGAAAGGAAAGTTGTCTAGCTTTCCTATTTTTGGAAAAAAGGTAAAAATGGTAAGTTTGGTTACCCATTTCGTTTTTATCTAACCAGCTGTGTAATCTGATCTTGTGTTTAGTTTCCCATTTTCTTAGATCAGGTTTCTTGAAGAGAAAACCGGAGCTAGACTTTCCTTTTCTATAAAAGGAAAGTTGTAGTTACTGCCCACGATTCTGTATGTACGAAACGGAAATTCTGAATTTGATTGAAGAATTATTTTAGGGAAGTTTCTAGTGGGTTGAGGTCTTGCTCAGACCGAATGTAAGCTGTCTATGAGATGTATATTCATTATAAATACATCCTATAGCTGCTAGGTTTTGCATCTCTTTCACACACTTAGAATTGCTTTCATATCTTAAGGAAAGAGTGTCTTTGTTTAGTACCTCTCTTGGTACCTCTCTTGTATCTTTGAATTCCATTCATATCTTTAGAAAAGAGAGTCTTTGATTTGTAGAGAAGAGTTGTTCTACTCTTACTCTGTTTATTTGTTGTTTGTATTGTCTTGAGTCTGTATTCAAGTCTACAACGAAGAAGAACATCAGTGCACCTTCGGGAGAAGGGTATTTACAAGCTTTCGGGAGATTGCTTTTGAAGTCTTGCATCGGGAGGATACAAGCACACAACCTTCGGGAGATGGTTGTATAGGCTTTCGGGAGATAGCCTTTAAGCCTTGAATCGGGAGGATTCAAGCACTCTTCAAGGTGATCGAAGGGAGTTCGAGCACTTGGAGTTTTATCAAGATTCGGTTAGTAGGTGGAATACATCAAGCTTGCGGCATACAATAAGAGGGAGTCTATTTATGCATAAGTCAATTACTTTGTATTTTTGATACCGATCTAATGAATCTTATCTCTGGGCGTGGCCCCGTGGACTAGTAACAATCTGAAAGGATTGTTGAAACCACGTACAAAAATCTTGTGTGTTTTTACTTTTATGCACTGTTTGTTTTTAAGGTTTCTGCGAAGTTACAGAGTTGCATTACGTAACTACGAAAGCATTTTCGATACAGCTTTTATTATTCCGCATTTAATTAATCATTTAATTAAATAATCAAACTGGGAATATTAAAATACGGAATTTCAAAACTGAATAGATTCAGATTATTACTCAATTTCTTTGCGCACATACCCATACCTGGCTAATGACCATATCACTATCATCATATTCTAAAAAACATTAAAATTGGATACCCTCCTTGTTAATAATTTTCCTACTAAACTAAGGATGGAAATTGGGGAAGTAGTGAGTGGGGAATGCACCCCCAACCTTGTTCCCGCTCCCCATTTATGCTCCCATCTTTGTCCCGCCTCACTTAATCCCCAACATGTTTAGGGTAGGGAAATAATACCCATTGAGTATGGGGCTCTCTTGGGTACCCATAAAGATTAAAAAAATAATAACAATTAAATAGTGTAATATAATTCAAAATGAAAATAATGGATTTTATGAATTTGAAATAAATATTCTATTTAATTTATACTTCATATTATATAAATCGTAAAGACAAATAAGCTAAAAACATAATCAATTGCATGTATTCATACTAAGTTTCTAATTAATAACAAATTAAAAATAATATTGTACCTAAAAAGTCATAAATTCAATCAATCAGAGAAGGCCTAAATCAGAGCTCTTCTCCCTTCGGAATCCCTTAATTTCTCCACTCTCATCCTCATCATCTTCGCTAAGTAATCATCTTCTTTTTGCGTTCAAATCTCATTATTCTGAAATGCATGATCGATTTTAATTTAGTGCATATTGATTATTTCGTGATTAACCTAATGTTATTATAATGTTTTCCCTTTTGTGAAAGGCAATTCTTTCCAAACTTCTTGGGCTTTATTTGAATTTGTATAATTGCTTCTTGCCATTCTGGATGAGTAATCGCCACGCTTTTGCACTGTTTCGTTTGGAATTTTTATGGGTGGAATTCTGTGTTTCTGCCAATTTAATTACACGGTTTTTAAAGATATTTATTTTAGTTTTCTGAATTTAGTATTTGATATTGTCTTGAGTGTTATTTGGGAATCTTTAATGTTCGATAAAAAAAATACATTTGTTCTTATTATTATTTGCTTTAGGAAGCTTTTTGGAGTACAAATGGAGTCACTGGATGAATCCCTAAGTAAATTGTCAGCAATGCGGCGAGTGATGGTTATGAAAAGATATTTACAAAAGGATAAAGTTCCTTCAAAAATTGAGGAGGTACTAAATTGTATGCATTTCTAGAAATTTTGTATTACTTGCAACTTGTAAGAGTTTCTAATTAAATTTCATTATCAGTGTCTCTTTTTGGGATCTCTTGAAGCTGCAAGAAACAAGAGTGAGCTGAAAGAGTTAAAAATTACTCATATTTTAACTGTGGCTCATTGTTTGGTGCCAATATATCCAGATGAGTTTGTTTACAAGATCATAAGTGGTATGAATTTCGTTTTTTTGACCTTCAATACTGTTCCTCAACATAAGTTATGGAAGATTTAAATTCAAAATTTTCTGATATTTTTTTAAATTAATGTAGTTGCTGATAAAGAAGATACAGATATTAAGCAGTTCTTTGATGAGTGTTTCAATTTTATTGACGAAGCAAAAAGAACAGGTGGTAGTGTGTTGGTTCATTGCGTGGTAGGAAAATCCAGAAGGTGATTCCCTTTCTATTAAAAGCCAATAATCCACTGCTTATTGGTTCATATGAAGGGTTAATCTGTTGTTAATAGTCCTTCATTGTTTATTACTTTTCATTTAAAATTGTGTTTCAATTGAATAATAATTTCATTTATATATACAACTCTTTTGTTCTTGCTGTATAACTTTTGTTGTCTAGAATTTATGTAACATGAAAAAGGAGTATATCACAGTGACTACATTCTGAACTTTCCTGTACATTGCAGCGCAACTATTGTCGTTGCATATCTAATGAGACAACATGGAATGAGCCTTTCTGAAGCCCTGAAGCTTGTGAGGAGTAAAAGGCCAATAGTTGCTCCGAATTCTGGTTTTCTTTCACAACTTAAGGAATTCGAAAAATCTCCTATTTGTAAGCATTTCTTTCCTTCTAACTTTGGTTTCAGCTCATATAAACCAATGTGATATCATGCAAATGGTGTTGTTCTTTTGGAAATTGAAACAGGTTTAGTTCTTAATCAGGATGTAGATTGTGATATGATATACATCTTAAAGAATATAAAATGAACCTTTGGCTGCCAATTTATGTTCAGTTCTATACCAGTCCACTGCATGATCTATATTTCTTGATGGTTGGGTCACCCTAGTAATTTATAAATATTCTTTGGAATTACAATAATGAGTGGTATAGATATTGAAGGAAAGGAGTATATCCAAGAAATTAATGTATAGTATTAGGGTTAGTACTAGTGCCTAGTGGTTACAGTTTGTATCCCACAGTGGACCATATTTAAAAAAAGTTGAAAGATATAGGGCTTTATGCAAAATAACACACTTTGAGTCTATTAATATGCTATAGATTACCTCTACAATTAGAGCCTATCCAAGTGCTATTTGTTGAGAAAAATGATAAAACTTCAAGCGCAGTGTAACACCCTACAAGCTAAGACACATTATGATGTTTTCTTAAGTACTGTGCTAGCCATTGTTAATCAAAGAGGTTTTGATTTGTGCTAACAACCATCTTACCATAAAGTCTGGTATGTGTATTTGTAACTCTAAAAAAATTTTAAGTAAAAAAAATAAAGATAATGAAAATTGGCATAAAAATAACATTTTACAAGAATAAATTAGTAACTTTTAAAAATTTTGACCATGAAAGTATTAATATTACAAAATACAAATTACAATGCTTGAATAGGTTTACCACTTCCAACTAAAATCAGATAATGTCTTCAATGTCTAAAAATATAAAAATTCGAAAAAAATTGGGAAAGAGAACACCTAGAGAACGAGCAACCATGAAAATAACGGCGATATTGATCCTCAAAAACATAAAAACTAAAAAAAAAAAACAAAAATCATAATAAATAACAAAATAAAATGACAAAAAAGAAAAGAAAAAAAAAACCTATATAGGGTTGGTAAACCAAGGCCACGAGGATACCCTCGACATGCTAGGGCACCCTCTCTATGTAGTGTTTCAATCTTTGGCCATTCATTTTGAATTTCCTCCCATAGGTTGGGTCTTCAACCTTAACAACACCATGTGGGAAGACAGTTTTCACATTATATGGCCCAGTCCATCGGGATCTCAGCTTCCCAGGGTGGAGATGAAGGCGAGTATCATAAAGATGCACTCGCTGATTTGGCTCAAATTCTTTCCTTAGGATCTGCTTTTCATCAGCTGCTTTCAATTTAGCCTTGTAGATCTTAAAGTTGTCATAAGCATCATTCCTTAACTCCTCAATTTTTGACAATTGAAGCTTACAATAAGGCCTGCCACATTGAGATCAAAATTTAAGCTTTTTACAACCCAGTATGCTTTATGTTCCAGTTCAACATGCAAATGGGAGGCCTTGCCATAGACTATTCTATAAGGAGACATGCTTAGTTGAGTTTTATAAGCAGTGCGGTATGCCCAGAGAGCATTTAGAAGTCTGGAAGACCAATCTTTGTGGTTAGGGTTAACAGTCTTTTCTACGATTTGCTTAATTTCGCGATTAGCTAACTCAACTTGGCCATTTATTTGTGGGTGATAAGGCAATGCAACCTTTTTAAGTACACCGTACTTTTGCATCAAATGCTCAAAAGAGTGGTTGCAGGAATGTATGCCGTGATCACTGATAATAGCTTGTGGTGTGCCAAAACGAGACAACACATTTTCTTTTAAGAATTTCACAATAGTTGTGTTATCTACATTTCGGCAGGGCACGACCTCAACCCACTTGGAGACATAGTCTATGACAAGGAGAATGTAAATGTAGCCAAAAGAAGGTGGAAATGGTCCCATTAAATCAATTTCCCAACAGTCGAAAATTTCTATTATGAGCATTGGGTTCAATGACATCATGTGTCGCTGGGACAGTGTACCTAATTCTTGGCACCTTCCACAAGACTGGCACAAATTATTAGTGTCTTTGAACAAAGTGGGTCCGTATAGACCACACTGTAAGATTTGGGTAGCAGTCTTTTAAAAGAAAAATGACCACCACATGCTTTGTTGTGGCAAAAGTTCAAGACACTAAAAATTTCACCATTTGAAAAGATATGGATCATCCTAGTCAAAGTTACAAACTTCGACTAAAAATGTACGTTTATCTTGTGCATTCCAAGAAGCTGGAAGCTCACTAGTCACTAAGTAATTTACAATATGAGTGTAGCATGGTAACTTAGTGACGGGATAGAGATGTTCATCAGGGAAGTCATCTCAGATGGCAGAGCCATTAACGAAATTAGAAAACTCAAGACGAGAAAAGTGGTTTGCTACCACGATTTCAACTCTTTTATTGTCCTTAATGGTCAAATCAAATTCCTGTAACAAAAAGATCCACCTAATCAAGTGTGCCTTAGCATCCTTTTTGGAAAGGAGATATTTAAGGGTAGAGTGGTCGGTAAAACCGCGATAGGGGAACCAATCAAATAGGAACGAAACTTGTCGAGTGCAAATACTACAGAAAACAACTATTTCTCAGTAGTAGAATAGTTCATTTGAGCATTATTAAGAATTCTACTTGCCTAGTACACGATGAAGGGCTTCCCTTCCCTTGTTGACCAAGGATGACCCCTACAGCGTAATTGCTAGCATCACACATGATCTCGAACGACAACTTCGAATCCGGTGGCTGAATGATAGGGGCAAAAGTGAGTTTGGTGATGAGTGTTAGGAAAGATTCCTCTCACTTGGGTGTCCAGTTGAACAACATATCTTTTACTAGGAAGTTCGACAAGGGATGAGTTATTGTCGAGAAAATCTGGAGGAACCTCTTATAGAATCCAACATTCCCAAGAAAGGATTGAACATCCTTAACAATATTAGGGGAGGGTAGCTTTGATATGAGTTCAATCTTGGATTGATCAACCTCAATTCCTCTTTGTGAAATAACATGCCCCAAGACTATGCCAGATGGCACTATGAAATGACACTTCTCCTAGTTGAGTACTAAGTCGTTCTATTTGCATCGTTTGAGCACAATTTCTAGATTAGGAAAGTTTGATTGGAATGAATCACCGAAGACTATCAAATCATCCATATATACCTCCATACAATTATCGATCATATCACTAAAAATAATCATCATGCATCGTTGAAAAGTGGTTGGAGCATTACACAGACCAAATGGCATACACCGTAGGGCATAAGTACCAAAATGACAAGTGAATGTGGTCTTTTTCTAATCTTCTAAAGCAATCTTAATTTGTCAGTACCCTGATTAACAATTGAGAAAGCTATAGAAATGATGACTCGCCACACGTTTCAAGATTTGTTCGATGAATGGAAGTGGGAAATGGTCTTTACGGGTGGTGGCATTTAATTTTTAATAATCAATGCACATGCACCAACCTATTATGATCTTAGTAGGGATGATTTCTCCCTTATCATTTGGTACCATTGTTACTCATGATTTCTTTAAGACAACCTTAGTTGGGCTAACCCACTTGCTGTTGGCAATAGGATAAAGTATCCCAAAATCCAAAACTGTCCTATTGCCGACAGCAAGTGGGTATTAAGGTTATCCTAAAGAAATCGAGAGTAACAGTGGTAACAAATGATAAGGGAGAAATCATCCTTACTAAGGTCATAACAAGTTGGAGCATGTGCATTGATTATAGAAAATTAAATGCCGCCACCCGTAAAGACCATTTCCTACTTCCATTCATCGAACAAATCTTGGAACGTGTGGCGGGTCATCCTTTCTATAGCTTTCTCAATTGTTAATCAGGGTACTGCCAAATCGAGATTACTTTAAAAAATTAGGAAAAGACAACAATCACTTGTTCTTTTGGTATTTATCCCTTCCAGTGTATGCCATTTGGTATGTGTAATGCTTGAACTACTATTCAGCGATGCATGATGAGTATCTTTAGTGATATGATCGATAATTGTATAGAGGTATATATGGATGGTTTGGTAGTTTTCAGTGATTCATTTGAATAAAGCCTTCTCAATTTAGAATCTGTGCTCAAACGATGTAAAGAGAAAGGCTTAATACTCAACTAGGAAAAGTGTCATTTCATGGTGCCATCTGGTAGTCTTGGGGCATGTTGTTTCACAAAGAGGAATTGAAGTTGATCAATTCAAGATTGAACTCATATCAAAGTCGCCTTTCTCCAATGCTGTAAAGGATGTTCGATCTTTTCTTGGGCATGATGGAATCTAGATTCTATAGGAGGTTCATCCAGATTTTCTCGATGACAACTCGTCATTTGTCGAACCTCTTAGCAAAATATGTGGTGTTCAACTGGACACCTTAGTGTGAAGATCTTTCAAAACACTTGTCACCAAACTCACTTCTGCCCCTGTCATTCTGCCACCGGATTGGAACTTGCCGTTCGAGATCATGTGTGATGCTAGCAATTACGTTATAAGCGCCGTCCTTGGTCAACAAAGGGAAGGGAAGCCCTTCGTCGTGCACGATGCAAGTAGAACTCTTAATAATGCTCAAATGAGCTATTTTACTACTGAGAAAGAGTTGCTTGCCATAGTATTAACACTCGACAAGTTTCGTTCCTATTTGATTGATTCCCTTATCACGGTCTTCACTGACCATTCTCCCCTTAAGTACCTCCTTTCCAAAAAGGATGTTAAGGCACACTTAATTAGGTGGATCCTTTTGTTACAAGAATTTGACTTGACCATTAAGGACAAGAAATGAGTTGAAAACGTGGTAGCGGACCACTTATTTCGTCTTGAGTTTTCTGATTCTGTTGATTGGCCCTGCCATTCGAGATGACTTCCCTAATGAACATTTCTATGTCGTTACTAAGTTACCATGGTTTGCTCATATTGTTAATTACTTAGTGACTGGTGAGCTTCCCGCTTCTTGGAATGCACAAAATAAACGTAAATTTTTAGTCAAGGTTCGTAACTTTGACTAGGATGATCCATATCTTTTCAAGTATTGCCCTGACCAAATGAGATGTTGCATTCCAGATGATGAAATTTTTAGTGGCTTGAACTTTTTCTATAACGAAGCATGTGGTGGTAATTTTTTTTTTTTTTTTTTTTTTTTTTTTATGAAATAGACTGCTGAAAAAATCTTACGGTGTGCTCTATACTGGCCCACTTTATTCAAAGACTAACAATTTCTGTCGATCTTGTGAAAGGTGCCAAAAATTAGGTGCACTGTCCTAACGACACATGATGCCATTGAACCCAATGCTTATAATAATATTCGACTGTGGGGGAATGATTTTACGAGATCATTTTTGCCTTCTTCTGGCTACCTTTACATTCTCCTCGCTATAGACTATGTCTCTAAGTGGGTTGAGGTCGTTCGTTGTCGACATGCAGATAACACAATTGTTGTGAAATTCTTAAAAGAATGTGTTGTCTCATTTTGGCACATCACGGGTTATTATTAGTGATCAAGGATCACATTTTTGCAACTACTCTTTTGAGCATTTGATGCAAAAGTACGGTGTACTTCATAAAGTTGCATTGCCTTATCATCCACAAACAAATGGCCAGACTGAGTTAGCTAATCGTGAAATTAAGCAAGTCCTAGAAAAGACAGTAAACCCTGACTGCAAAGATTGGTCTTCGAGACTTCTTGATGTTCTTTGGGCATACCGCACTGCTTACAAAACTCGGCTAGGCATGTCTTCTTATAGAATAGTCTATAGCAAGGCTTGCCATCTGTTTGTTGAATTGGATCATAAAGCATACTGGGTTATAAAAAACCTAAATTTTGATCTCAATGCGGCAGGCCTTAATTGTAAGCCTTACTTGTCAGAAATTAAGGAATTAAGGAATGGTGCTTATGACAACTTTAGGTTCTACAAGGCTAAATTGAAAGCGGCTCATGATAAGCAAATTCTAAGGAAGGAATTTGAGCCAAATCAGTGAGTGTATCTTTATCACACTCACTTGCATCTCCACCTTGGGAAGCTGAGATCCTAGTGGATTGGGCCATATGTTGTGAAAATTGTCTTCCCCACGGTGTTGTTGAGGTCAAAGACCCAACTGATAAGAAGAAATTCAAAGTGAATGGCCAAATACTGAAACACTACATAGAGAGGTTGCCCCAGCCTATTGAGTATATCATCGTGACTCAAGTGTACCAACCCTGAGTAATGTTTTTCTAATTTTGTATATAGGTTTGTTCTCTTTTTTCTTTTTATTTTTGTCATTTTATTTTGTTATTTGTTATCATTTTGTTAGATTTTATGTTTAGAGGATCAATATCGATGCCACCATGGTTGCTCGCTCTCCAGGTGTTCTCTTTTCCAATTATTTTTGAATTTCTATATTTTTAGAAATTGAGGACACTGTCTAACTTTAGCTGCGGGTGGTAAACATATTCAAGCATTAAAATTTGCATTTTGTCATATTAATACTTTTATAGTCAATTTTTTTTTAAATTGCTCATTTATGCTTGTAAAATCTTATTTTTAAGTCAATTTTTGCTATTTTTTTTTCTTACTTAGAATATTTTTAGAGTTATAAATGCACATGCCAGAATTTATGGTAAAATGATTCTTAGCACATATTTGTTTATAAAATATTTCAAGTTTAAATGTTCATATTAACGAGATTTGAGAAAATAACTTTTGAATTTGTATTGATGCTTAGAAATCGTTATAATTATTTTGGACATGGTACTAGGGTTTGATTGAATGGTGCTTTAAGTGATAAATTTTTTATAGAAATTTTTTATTAAGCAGCGTTTATGTAATTATTTTGTTTTTGAAAAAAAATACAAGAGCAACATTTTTTATCAATTTATCTAATATGTTGCATCTTGTTAAAAAAACACAAGAACAACAATTCTATCAATTTATCTAATATGTTGCCTCTTGTTAACAAAAAAAAAAAAAAAAAAGTTTGTGTTATTTAATTTTTCATTTGTTTTGGCTCTTAAAATAAATGTAAAAGATTGTTTGTTTTTGTTAAAAAATCCCGAGAAGCTGGTTTGTGGTACTATCTATGGTGGTTTGTCCAAATAATTCATAATTTATCTTTGTTTCAATATTTCTCTATATGTTTGTCCTAAAACTAATCTATCCATTTGAGTGTCCACTTTCAAATTTTTAACTCCATGAGTGAATACCTTAGCCATGAATAAATATTTTCAAAAACCTACGAGGCTAATGGAGTTGAGACTTCCACTTGGTGCATTTTTTGATGCATTTGTGTTATGGTTTGCGGTAAGAAGGTTCAGGTTTGGTGCACACACTCACAACTCTAGATTTATTCAAGATAAGTTTGTATAGTTCGTATTGGTTTGTTACTAACATTTTGCTTGAATGTTTGTATTAATTTTTAAATTTTTGACCTGAAAATATCATGTTGACATTATTTTTCTTTTTCGCTTGAATTGATAGAGATTAGCAATACGTTAGTTAGTTGGGAGTTGTGATAATGGCTCAAATTGATACATTATACACTTATTTATGCTCATATAATTAATATAAATTAAATATTCCTTATTTTTAATATTAAATTTGTTCAAGTGAAAATATTTAATTTATTTTACTTTTTGTGTTATTTTTCAAATTGAGGCGAAGTGGTAAAAAAAAATAGAAAAAGCCAAATTATTTATTTTTCATTTTTCTTCATTTGTTTCTTTGTCTCTTTCTTCCTTTTTTTTTTCTACTGGCGGGCCCCACCATTAGCTGATGCTTGTCAGCTTTGTCTCCCAGTCGCCATGCTAGTCGTCAGCTGCTGTCCCCTAACCACCAATCGCCTTTCATGAGGCATGTAGACGTTCCAATATTGGCATGATTTCACAGTATCTCAACTCAAATGAATTCACTCAAGGAGTCATCTAAATTTTAAGTTGAAAAAGAAAAGACAAATGACAAGAAAAGATGATCATCTTTCCTTTTATACTTAAAATTTCCAAATTCCACTATTCAATAGTGAATGGGAACTCGAACTCTTACTCTCAATGGAAATGCTTGAAGAACAAAAATAATTGTCTAGGATTGTAAAAATTGATGCCCATTTGGTAATTTCGAGAAAAACAGGCTTAATTCACGTCATTAAGTCAACCTCACACAAGTGTAAAGTTGACTTGGGGGACAAATGTTTACACTAAAAGTAGCTCTGATGACGTGCACATCAATATTTGACACGTGACAAGAAAGATAACATCTCAGAGTTGAGTAGTCTTGAGTCATAGGAAGTCGGCCTGGGAGGGGTCCCTAGCCATGTACCTAAGTTGACTTCGAGAACTCCAGAATGGAAGTTCAGACTTCGATAACTCATTTCCAACTCACTATCCCTCAATATTCTGTACTAGGAAGACATGGAGCAATTAAATACAGGCTTCGAGAGCTGAAATTACATAAAACTTCACCTTGAAAGTTAACTTAGGCACCTAGGATTTTACCTAGCGCCCAAGTTGACATCCTTGACTAGGGTTTCAGTTTCTAGGACCATCTTAGTGCAAATGAGTCAAACTTTGCAATGAGACATCAACTAGACATACCACAAACATATTTGACGCATCAAAATTAGATTCGGGGCTCGTTTGGCACAACTTTTGAAAAAGCGAAAGCTGCTTTTCAAAAAAGCTGTGACAAAAAGGTGTTTGGTAAGCAGTTAAAAAATAGCTTATTAAAGAAATTATGGAAAAGCTACAGCTAAAAGCTAAAGCTACTACAATCCAACTTTTAAAAAAAATCTATTTTAATTAAAAGACTACAATAAATTATTTTTACTAAAATTTTATTTAATTATTTATTATATATTATAAAAAAATAATATCAACCCGAGTTTTTTATAAACTACAATTTTTTCTTTTACAAGTGATAAAAATATAATTTAAAAGTATTAAAAATTATTTTTATCAAATGTATATAAATTTACACTATGGAAAAAAAATAATTAAAAATATGTAGAAAATAAAAAATTTTATGTAACATATTTTTTATATATATATTTGTGATTATAATGAACTAGATTAAAATATTATCATTATTATAATAGAATTTTAACAACTCGCAGTACTTTAAAATTTATAGTTTACCAAATATTCAACTCGATTTTTTTTACAGTTTTGCTACAGTTGCTTTTCCCCACAGCATAACTACAGCTGTTTTTTTCTACAGCACAGCTGTGCCAAACTGGCCCTTAGAGCAAGTTCATTTTCAAGCACCTGGGACCCCGAGCACCTGCCTTCCAAGTATCAGATTGACAATTCGATTTTTGCATTTTCTCCTTCATCAAACGGGGAAATAGGTACTTTCGAGGAATAAACAACACTTCCTACGTGTCAGAGGCAAGGCATAGTGCCTAGGTTGACATTTTGTCAACTTGGACCAATTTTGATGAATTTTTCGAGAGCTCTTATGAGCATCTTCTCCATTTTCAAAAAAGATTAAGATTTAAATATTTTTAGGGACCAAATAGAACCTTCGACGGGTCATAACTGGGGCCCAGCACGCAGGTTGACATATTGTTAACTTGTGCTATATCTAATGAAGTTCTCGAAAAAATGTTCTAGGAATTTTTTCTATCATCAGGAATAATGAAGATTCAAGAAAACTCAGGGAGAAAACTAGAAACCCGAGCCCTTCGAAATAGGGCCCAACACCTAGGTTGACTTGGTGCTGGGCCTAACGCCCAGGTTAATAATCAACCTACTGCGCTGCTGTCGATTGCTCAAATGCCAAAGTTGATTCGACCAATGAATCTAGAATGGAATAAAAATAGGGTAGGAGATCATGCCCTCAAGTCAAGAACCTTAGAATTATCAATACAAGATCTCAAGAGCTTAGGAATGAGTACCCAGCGCCTAGGTTGACAAATGACCTGTTCTGATTCTCTTTCGACCCTCTGTCTAGTTTTTCACAATAACTAAGATCTATGAAATTAGAGAATTTAAATTCACAATTTTATATTTCTCATTTCTAACATGGGAAATTCACTCAAAAATGAAGAATTTCGAGTGTTTTATTTCCGCAACACTAACATCTCCGGGAACTGGTGACCAACTTCGCTAAAACATAGAAAAAAATTTAGTGATGTCAAAATATCACTTAGGCATCTTAAAGTACATCCCTTGGACGTTTTATACTTATCCAACAACCAGGTTGACTTCATATGTCAACTCAGGCGCTGGATGTCAACTTGGGCGCTGGATGTTAACTTGGGCGTTGGGTTATGAACTGCCTTCACTAAAACAGTCATAACTCACTCAATATTGATTTGATTGACGCGATTCAATTTGCATTTCGAAGCTATTTCAATTCTCTATCAAGTCATGTCTCACACTTTAATTGCATATCTGAAGCTATCGACCTCAAATTTCACCCCAATGGAGTTACAAAAAATAAGCTATGGGTTACCCATAGCGGGACATGTTGGGTTTTGAAAAATGACCATCGCCACTAAGAGCTAATTTTTACCGTTACATCATCAATGGTCAAAAATATCTTTTTTGTATTTTTTCCTTATTTTTGTAGGCCTCCTTCACCTACAAAAAGAACGCTCCCTTAGCTCATTTTTCACATTCAAAAAATTACCCACAAGGTCAAAGAATCTCTCTGTAGTTTCTTTCTAGAAATCAGTGTTTAAACATTTAGTTTTTTTTTTTTTTTTTGTAATACCATCTTGTGAGAAATAAAAAATTGAAGTTGACGTAACTTCATTACTATCACGACATGGGAGTGAACTACTATAAATTTTGTATGTCTCTCTAAATTATATACTTACATTTATTATTCATCTTGCCAATCTAGCGAGCTAGTGTTGACCACTTTTTAGCATCAACAATTTCAATTAATTTTCAACAAGAATTCAACTAGGTTTTAAGGGGATTTGGAACCAAGATTAAGGTAAAGTCGCTAGCCTTTTTCTTTCCTTCAAATTTTGGATGTTAAGCATGATTTTTATGTGAAATGTAGGTTTTAGTTTCTGTGGTTTATGTTTGAGCTTAGAACTATTTTTCTTCATGCTTTTATGGTTAGAAATAGTTTGTATTGATGCTAGTTATTTAGTTTTCGTAGTTATTATAGCCAAGTTTGAGTTTTCAAAACTCAAAGTTTGGTCTCTAATGGTAGATTTTGATTCTTGATGTTTTTGATGCTTTTGAGTTGTGGATTATGTTTAGAATACCCTATATTGTATTTTTTGGATAATTTGGTAGGTTTTGTGCAAGTTTGGGGGTAGGATTTAAGTGTGAAAATTTGAGTTTTGACACTGGTGCAAAACAAGTTCCCGTTTGGTAGAAACCGACAACTGTGTATTCTTCGAGTGCCCAAAATTCTGAGCACTCGTTTGGTGATTCAGTCGCCCATTTAGGGTGATTTTCAGGAACCTCAATTTTTTTTTTTTTATTTTCTCGATATTTAAGGTATTGTCACCATATTTATCGATAATGAAATTTTAAATTATGAATTAAGTCTCCAAAAGTGTTTTAACGAGACACTTACCAGATTTACATTAATGTGACTTAAGGCCTCAGATCGTCGAGCAATTATTTCACTCAGGTTGATTAACACACCTGATTACGGAATTGAGGTAAGATTAATGTCAAGATGTACATGTTTAGTATGCATGTATTATGTTTTGCAAATTAGATAATATATCATGAAAAGCGGTATTGTGTGGTATTGGTGTATAAAGAGTTGCACTTGGATATTGACAATATATATATTAAGAAATATAGAATAACATATATTAACACTACCAACAGTAGTACGAATAAAATACTAATTGCAGTTTGGTATTATGGTTTATTATACTTATGGTATGGATTGACGACCAGAGTGTTGAGTAAAGGTTGGTAATATAGTCAATCGTACTATAGTTAAGAACGTTAGAGACTCAGTTATACGCGTTGAACGTGGGTAATAGATTAATGATAATTAGGTGTATGAGCGCCTAATTACATGTTAGACATATGCTGTATGTTTTATACTTTTATTACTGAGTTTATTGGCTCACAATTATATTTCATGTGCAGGTAAAGACAAAGCAAAAGCTGAGAAACAGTGAGGGGCAGGCTTAATGAATTGTACATATCCAGACGATTAAACCTGGAGGGTTTTGATCTTTGGGATAACACAAGCTTAATTTTGTTATCGCTAGGTGACACTTTTGATACTATGTATTTTGTAAATGTTTGAAAATTAGATTTCAGGATCCTATATTTGTAAATATTTTGTAATTGTGATATAAGTTGAGTAAAGTTTTAATAATTGTGAAATTTTTATTAAATACATTTTTTATTTTAAAAATTCTTTCATTAGCAAAGGTTAGCAGAGTAATTAAGAAAACACTGCAGTGTGCCCAAGTTAGCAGGGCGTTACAATTTGGTATCAGAGTTGTCAGGTTGTTATTTGAAGACTTGCTAGTAATGTATAATCATCACCAGAGACAAGCTTGACTCGCTGTTCAGTAAGTTTTTATGTGCTTTAGTAGTTCAAATCAAATAAACATGATTAAAAAAAAATATGATAGGAAGCATATTAGTAGTACAATAGATGCATAAGTGTTATGTTTGAGTTTACATGCGGTAATTAGTACACAATTATGATCATTGCTTGACCAATCTAACTTATGAATTCGCATGCTCGTCTTATAGGATGGACACTCAACAAAATAATAGAAGTTAGGCTGATATGGTAGAGGTTAGAGGTGGTCATGCTCGTGGTTGAGGTAAAAGTTGTTGGCAAGGTCGTGGCGACAGTAATGCAAATTTGCCATAGGCTTGCCAGATTGGGAGCATGGGTTTGGAAATGCAAGCCAGTCTATAGAGACAAGGTGAGAAGATACAAAGACTTAGTCAACAAGGTCCTCCTCTTGCACTTCCTCCTCATGCACCATTAGCTCTTGTTCCACTGTTGCCAGTTGAGCAACCTGCAGCTGGTAACTGAATGAAATCGTTGTATGAAAGGTTTCGGAGGCAGGGACCTCCAATTTTTCTGGGAGACCCAAATGTGATGAAGGCTATGTAGTGGCTGACTACCATGAATAGAATCCTAAATTTTATCGGAGTCACCAGTAATGAGTGGGTGACTTGTGCGACATTCCAGTTCCAGGAAGATGTCCTAGTATGATGGGAGATGGTATTTCTCACTCGTGACATAGCGACAATATCTTAGGATGAGTTCCAAGACTAATTAACACCAATTATTATAATGAGGTGGTACGTAGTACCAACTACCAAGAGATTAGAGTTTACTCAGTTTGTTCAAGAATTATCCATGTCAGTAACTGAGTACACCACTAAGTTTGATAGGCTTGCCATGTTGGCCTCTAGGATCATATCAAATGATTTTAATAAGAAAGAGAAGTACTTGGCATGACTATTTGCCAATATCAGACATGACCTACTGATTACAACTGATGACACCACCATATGTTGGAAAAGGCTCTCTGAGCTAAGGGTGCAATGGAATTCCTACATGAGCTGAGAGTGACTCAAGGTGTTAGTGGAGTTACTAATCCCCTACTTCCAATTTTGGTAGGGGCAGTGGTGATTCCTTTTTTGAACATAAAATAAAGGCTCCAGTGGAATCTAGTAGTGGCTTGAGCCAAAATAAGAGGTTTTGAGGGAACCAGTATCAGGGTGGTCGTCAAGGTGGCCCTAAAGACAGTTACACTAATCCGGAATGTTCAGTTTGTAAGAAACATCCTCTGGGGGAATTGAAAGGCAAGACATGTTTTCAGTGTGGTTTGATGGGATATAAGAGGGTCTGTCCCCAATTAAAGAAAGAAGAGCCTAAGAAGGAAGCAAAACCCACTCCAACTCGGGTATTTTCCATTGCAAATGCCGATGCTAAGGCTAGCCCGTCTGTGGTGACATGTCGACTCCTTGTTAACATCTCTTATTATTTTGTATCATTTTCTTTTGGAGCTACTTATTCTTATGTTGCTGCAAGAGTAATCGATAAATTGGATAAACCTTGTGACAGTTATGAATTAGGGTTTGGAACCTTACTGCCTAATGGATAATTAGTTATCTCCAAAAGGTAGATCAGGTGTATGCTCGTTAGAGTGGATGGTCAAGAGTTTAGTGCTGACCTAGTTGAGCTAGTCATAGTGGATTTCGACATTATTCTCGAGATGGATTTCCTGTCTAAGTATGCGGCTAGTATTAATTGTAAAAGGAAAATGGTAACCTTTCAGCCCAAATCCCAATTATTTCATTATTGAAAGCTAGAGGCCTATTACAAGATATATGCATAAGATTTGTAGCAGTTATGATATACATTAGCAGACTTGGATAGTTGGGCCACCACAATGCAAAATAGACTTTGTTATTGATTTAGCACTAGAAGCGGTTTCTAAGGCACTCTATAGAATGGATCCAGTTGAACTTAAGAAACTGAAGCTACAACTTCATGGGATGTCTTATCTTGGGTTTACCCCACCCAGTGTGTCTCCATGGGGAACTCCAGGGCTGTTTGTGTAAAAGATTGATGGATCGCTTCGTTTGTGTACTGATTATCAAGAACTGAATAAGTTGACGATCAAGAATAAGTATCCTCTGCCTAGAATCAACGATCTTTTTGACAAGCTTTTGGGGAAGGCAGTTTTCTCCAAGATTGACCTTCGCTCGGGTTATCATCGATTGAGGATCAGGGAGGAAGACATTCCGAAGACTGCTTTTCAACCATTGTGAATTCTTGGTTTTGTTTTTCAGGCTAGCCAATGATCTTGCAACTTTCATGGATCTCATGAATAAGGTGTTTAAGGAATTCCTTGATAAATGTGTTATAGTGCTTATCGATGATATTCTTGTATACTCTCTGTTAAGCGAAAATTTCACATTTAGAACATTAAAAATAAATATAAAATACAATTTTACATATGCCAAATTTATAGCATAAGAGTTTATTAATTTAAGTTCGATCCATCCAAGATTATAAGAATAATATCTTAATTACAATCTTTTTGTTTAAAGAAAATACCTTTTGATTTCAATTACGGTGATATTAAATATTTTGAAATAATTTTGGGCAAACTGGGGTGAATTTAGACTTGTAGCTGAACTCACTAATTTTGGCTAACTGAGCTGCTTACATACCTTCTTTGTGAAGGATCAAGCCACTTGTAGTTCGAAATATGGTATTTTTTGAATTTGAATATAAGAATTCTGGTACATGACTGCTTTCAGAAATTCTTTGCTTTTTGAAAATTTAGAAAAATTCCTAGGTAGATGATCTTTTAAGGAATATTGAGATTTGTGTTTTATACTATTTTGCAGTATTGACGACTGCACTTAGTTTTAGCTACTAAGTTGTCTACATATCATTTTTTAGGAATCAAATCGAACGTATTTCAAACTGTTTTTTGTGACGCTTTGTTAATTAAGAGGTAAATAACTTCTTTAGAATGCCATTTAATTTATTATGGCTTTGAATTTTAGTGCACTTTTGAATCACTAAAGCAATTTCAAGCCTCCAAAACTTTCCATCCAAGAACCACTAAAGCTAGAGTTGAAACCCTTGCCAAGTCATCTAAATACACTTATTTGGGGGAGAACGAAATGCTGCCAGCTATTATATCAGCATGGTTGGAGGCTGAAGCTGAAAGTTCATTGCTAGAAATGTTAAAAAAGCATAGGAGAGCAATTGGGTGGACTATGGCTGACATAAACGGCATTAGCCCAACAATTTGCATGCACAAGATACTCTTGGAAGCTGACTTTAGTAACTCCATTGAGCAGCAATGAATGTTGAATCTTGTTATGAAGGAAGTGGTGCGAAAAGAAGTAATAAAATGGCTAGATTATGGTATTGTGTACCCAATTTCAAATAGTTCATGGGTTAGCCCTATTTAATGTGTGCCTAAGAAAGGCGAAGTCATGGTGGTGGCTAATGAGAACAATGAATTGATTCCTACTAGAACCGTGACTGGTTGGAGGGTGTGCATGGATTATCAAAAGCTGAATAATGCTACTCAGAAGGATCATTTCCCGCTGCTATTTATTAACCAAATGCTGGATCGTTTGGCGGGAAAAGAATTTTATTGCTTTCTTGATGGTTATTTGGGTTAGAAGTAGATTTCTATAGCATCGGACATCTATATGGTTCAGCCATCAAAAGGCACTAGAGTTACTTTTCTCTGTCAAACCAGATTACAAATAGCTCAAGGTGTTTGGGTGTCTTTGCTACCCTAATCTAAGACCTTACAACAAAAATAAAATTTTGTACAAGTCAACAGCATGTGCCTTTCTTGGTTATACTTTGTCTCATAAAGGCTACAAGTGTTTATCAAAAGAAAAGAGACTGTATATCTCAAGAGATGTAGTGTTTGACGAGTTTAAGTTTCTTTATGCTACTACTATTAAATTATCTCAACACACCAGTCCCATGTCTTTATCTTTGAGTCCTGGCATTCGACTTGTGTTACCTAATGCCCATCTCCCCATCCCTACTCCCAATATCACTCTTTCTCCATCTCCATCTCCATCTACGTCCCCTCAAACCAGCATTACCAATCTTGTACATGCTCTTGCTCAGATTGTCAATGTCAAACCTAAACTACCAGCTGTTGTACGACACCACTGCTATTGTTCTAGAACAAAATGATCCTACTATTATTAATAACACTACTATTGATTTTCCTGTTACCACTAACAATGCTCCTGCAGCTTCTTAAGTTGCTCTTGCTACTTCAACACATCCTATGACCACTCGATTAAAAGCAGGTATTTGAAAGCCTAAAGCTTATTTAGTGTTTTGGGAACCAAAAACTATCAAATAGGCTTTGCAAAAACCTCACTGGTTCAATGTCATGTCTACTGAAAACAAGGCTCTTATCAGAAACAAAACCTGGGATCTTGTTATTTTACCACCTAACAGAATTCATATTGGATGCAAGTGGGTTTACAGAATCAAGTATAATGCAGATGGCAGTGTCAGTAGACTAAAGGAAAGATTAGTTGCAAAGGTTTTCACCAACAAGTTGGCTTTGATTTCTCTGAAACTTTTAGTCCAGTTGTCAAACACATCACCATCAGGGTTGTCTTAACTATTGCTGTTACAAAAGGGTGGGCAATCAGCTAGACATCAATAATGCATTTCTCAATGGTGATCTTCAAGAGGAAATCTATATGGTTCATCCACCTAGGTTCGTTAACCCTCAATTTCCTGACAGAGTTTTTAAACTCAACAAGGCCATTTATGGTCTTAAATAGGCTCCTAGAGCCTGGTTTGCAAAACTCTCTACTATTCTTCTTGAATATGGATTTCAATTCTCCAAATTAGATCCATCATTATTCATTAAAGCCAACTCTACCAGATGTATCTATGTGCTTGTCTATGTTGATGACATACTCATCATGGGGAGTGATGACTGTTTAGTTGATTCTCTTGTCACTGAACTCAACACTAGATTTGCTCTTAAAGATCTTGGATTAGTGTACTACTTTCTAGGGATCCAGGTTACTAGAACTGCAGCAGGAATCCATCTCACACAAACAAAATATCTCCAAGATCTCTTAACCAAAGCTGGTATGAAAAATGTCAACACTCAATCCACACCAATGAACAGTGGTTTAAAGTTGTCTAATTATGGTAGTGAACCTGCTCTAGATACAACTCTTTACAGGTCCATTGTAGGGGCACTCCAATATGCCACCATCACAAGACCTGAACTTTTCTATTGTGTTAATAAAGTGTGCCAATACATGCAAACTCCTCTACTTTCTCATTGGACTGCAGTTAAGAGAATATTAAGGTACATTGCAGGTACTCTAGACTATGGTCTCCACATTAAACTAGCTCACGACTTTGCCTTGGATGTGTTCTGTGATGCTGAGTGAGCATCAGACTTAGATGATCGAAAATCAACTACATGCTACTGTGTGTACTTTGGAGGTAATCTCATTGCTTGGAAATCCCAAAAATAGGTTACCATATCTCGATCATCAATAGAGGTTGAGTTTCGAAGCCTTGCCAGTGCTGTTAACTGAAGTTGTATGGATTCAATCACTATTGCAAGAACTTCAAATTCGAAATCCTGCATCTCCATCTGTGTGGTGTGACAGCCAAAGCACAGTTTTGTTGGCTACCAACCTTGTTTTGCATGCTCGAACAAAGAATATTGAAATTGATCTATACTTTGTTCGAGACAAAGTTCTCCAACAGAAAATTCAGGTTAAACATGTCCCTGCATCTGCCCAACTTGCTGATTTCTTCACCAAGCTTATCAGCAGCACCAAGTTCAATGATTTCAGGTCCAAACTCAGTGTTATTTCTCTTGCCACATTGAGTTTGAAGGGGTTGTGAAGGGAGTTTAGTTAGTTAATTCTGTTAGTACTGTTGAGCTGTGTTTGTCTAGACAGTTAGGTTATTAGTTAGGAATTAGTTACTGGTTAGTTGTTATTCGCTGTGTATATATAACCTCTTGTAAATTTACTCTTTCTCTCTTCAAAACTTTCTTCTCTCTTTCTTTTGAAACTCACAAACGCTGTATCTTGTCTCTTCTTAGTTCTTCTTCTTCTTCTTCTTCTTCTTCTTCTTCTTTTTTTCTGCAATTTGGAGGAATGGATTAGGTGGGTTGGGGGGAATTTTTATGTCTTCTTTATTTTGGGGAAATTATATACTTGGATTTTCGTATCAGCTATTTTAAAATCTAGATTTACTTGGTGATGGCATTGGAGGATCAGCTTTGCTTTTGGTGAGTGTAATTAAAAAAAAAAAAACATGCTTAATTATCATTCAGCATAGAGAACAAGATACCTGTAAAAATTTAAGGAGAGTAATTCCTCTTACAGTTTGTAATTGAACATGTTATGTACACTGTTACAAACAGTGCATCAAATCATAATAGACTCACATCAAATATGATACCTCTGGTAATACAACTCATCACCATAGTGCATGTACAAATAACGTTTCTTTATTTGATAAAATAAAAGCATAAGCTTAATTACACTAACCTTACTTATATAATTCTCACATAAATTACCATTTATCTATAATCTGACCCACTCAAATTTATTGAATCAAAGGGTTAAAGCCAATTATTCTTATAGAATAGCAATTATTTAACAAGGATCCCTATGAGTGAGTTGAGAATTTACCTAATGTTTTCCCCCAACAAAATATCAGACAACTAATATTACTGGATTAGGGTAGGTCAGCATAATCTGCTGGTCCATATGGCTGAAAATATTCAGCCAAAACTCCTTTCTTTCTTTTAGTTTCACATCTCATATCCTTCAACAATTGGTCATTGTACCATATATTTACAGTACCAATACAAGATCTCCTAACATACTTTCCATTGTATAATTTCATATTATTTTCCCACATTGTCACTTCTTTCTCCATCTCTCCTATGCTAGGTAGTTCAAACTTCTCTCCAAGGTAATGTGCTAGCCATTGACATCTAATCTGAGAGGTTAGTAAATTGGAGAAGCCTTCTGCATATCCTATTATTGCTAGCTGTGGTATTCTTGGATGAATTACCTGCCTGGAAATGTTAGACAAAGATGTTAAGAATTTATGGAAGCCTACTTTTGCAAAAGGCTAATTAAAAATTTTGTCCCCTGAACTTTGACATGTACCAAATCATATCCCAAATCATATCCCTTGAACTTTTAAGGTCGTTAAAAACGTCTCCTGAACTATTGAGATTGTTGGATTTAAGGACTTTTGTCTAATTTTAGTAAAAAAATTTAACATGGATGAAAGTTTAGGGGCATAATTTAGTACATTTCAAAGTTCGAAAGGCATGATTTGATATATATCAAAGTCTGGGGAGCTTGGTTTAGTACATAAACAATCACCGAAATAGTAAAATTGACTGAAATTAGACAAAAGTCTTTAAATCTAACAATCTCAATAGTTTAGGGGTATTTTTAATGACCTTAAAAATTCAGGGGCATGATTAGGTACATGTCAAAGTTCAAGGAGAAAAAATCATAATTAGCCATAAATATTACCAAAATAAGGCTACTGTGCAAAATGACTGAAAAAGTATTTTGCTAAACATGATCTTTAGTAATGACCTATAGAGAGGAACCATTGAAGAAGGTGATCCAGTAATGTGGTTTTGGAAGATTGGAGAGCTAAACATGTTTTTTAGCTTTAGATCACCTCTGTAACCTGTAGCTAGAATCACAATATCCGTTTTCAATGGCTGAGATTCTCCTTCAATGATCAAACCTTCTTTACAGAAGCTAATGCTTTGAGATTTCTTAATGACAATGCTTCCTTGTTCCACTTTTTTGAAGAAGTTTTCGGGTAGCATAGATACTCTACATGAGGAAATGTCTTGAAAAAAGCTGTTTTGAGGTACCATACCATACTTTTTCAATGGAAGTTTCCATCTAAGATAGCTCTCAGCAAATTTTGAGATTCCCCATCTCTGAAAAATAAAAAAGAATGAAAAAAACAGAAACATCAGAATAGAATTGTTAGTAGTTGATTGTTTTTATTTTGTTGGGATGCTTTAGTTCAATTGGCAGTGATTATTAAGTTACCAAGGGTGAAAGTAAAGTGGCCAGTATGCTTAGAAGGAATGTTTCTCCAGGCTTGTGAACCAAAAGCTCCGAAAATCGATTAAAGTAGAGGAGACCAAAATGCAGACCCCATAAACTGGCACTAGGGAGAAGCCAGTGGGAAGTCCTATGAATCATAATGCAGGGATATTCAACTCCTGTTTATACAAAATAAAAATAAAAAAGGAAAATTTAGGACATAGATTAGCCAACCATTATGAGATTTGAAAGTTTAAACTATGAGAATTATCAAATGAAAAAGGCTTAGGTAGAAGTAGAACAGAATTCTTAACACACTTCAAATGTGTAATGTAGTATTCAAACACAATCAGACCTGTCCTTGAAGCATCAGTAATTTTAAATTCTCAATCAATTAAATTTATTAAGAGTGTGTTGTAACACTTTTTTGTTTTTTTTAATTAAATTAGAGAAAATATTTTCAAAAATTATGTTATAAAATTGTTTTCACTTTTAAATTTAAAAAATTAGAACTAAAATTTGAAAAAAAAAAAATCGCTTTCAAGTTTTTTTTTAAATGGATTGTTTATAGTCTATTTGTATTGTCTTTCATCAATATTTTGGACCCCAACCCCAACCTTGGACCCGACACTGGACTTGGACTCAGATTCCAAACTTGACTCCGGACCAGGACTCGACCCCGAACCCAAACTCGAGCCCCGCCCAACCCGTCAGACTCAAACCTACTTTTCTAACACCAGTTTCTTATTCCTCACTTAAATAAAAACAAAAAACAAAATAAAATTTACAAAATAGACTTTTGTCTTTTGTTTTTAAAATTAAAAACAAAAATAATTATAGAACATATTTTGGTTTTTCAAAAACAAAAATTTTACTTTCACATTTGTGATTTAAAAATTACACAATAAAAGTGTTATCAAACGTTGTTTTGAAAAAAATTAAAGGTGTTAATGGAATAAAAATGATGAAGATAATCATCATAATTACCATTTGTCTTTGCACATTCTGCTGCTATGTCCACTGCAGATTTTTGAGAACCAACAATAGTAACTCTTTTTTTTCTGATCATTTCAATACCCTTGTCACTATCCATAGCAGAGTAATCCATGGAATGCATCACTTTACCACTGAACACCTCAGGTCCTTGATTTGGAGGGAACTCTGGGATGTTTGGTACTCCACTGAATCTCCCAATACAAAGGATTACAAACTTAAATTGATAGACCTGACCAATAAGAGAAAAAAAAATAATAAGACAGACAGTTTAAAAGCAAGTTTTGGAGATGACTTTGTATTTTAATGAGAACACTTTTCACATGTTAATTTCATATGTACCTCAGTTGAGCAAGTTTTGGTGTCCTGTACCACAACATGCCATTTCCCTTTGGACTGAAATGGCTTGCCTGTTCCACCCCACAAATCCCAACTCTCCATCTCTTCATAGGATTCTCCATTGACATAATCCAAACTAAGGACTTTTGAGTTGAACTTTATGTAAGGAAAAAGATTAAAGTGTTTAGCATAAGATTGAATATACTCCAACACTTGATTGTGCCTAGGAAAAACGTCTTCTACTGAAGAAGGCCAAGGAAAATCTGAGAACTGGTAAGATTCTTTAGCATTTTGGAGCCTGGTGGACTCTATAGTGTGATTCCAAAGCCCTCCAACACTTTCTTCTGCTTCAAACACAATCGGATTAAAGCTCTTTTCTAAAACATATTTGCAGGCAGCAAGGCCACTTGTTCCTGCTCCTATAATGGCTATATTTCTTTCCATTTTTTGTAATGAAAACATATGCTTTGGTGAAGAGACAATAATTGCCTTATAATATATATTGAGGAACTATTATGGCCCCGACCAACACACCCGGTCCCCCTAATAGTGTATAGATAAAATTGGATCACATCCAATCCAATGGATTTGGACCCATCCAACCCAATCCAATTATTTATTGGATATTAGATTTTTCCATCTGATCCAATCCAATTGAATTGAGTCATCCGATCCGATGGATGTATTGGATTGGATCGGTTCCATCCATTGGATGCTTTAACTGGTTTTTTATTAGATTGGATTGGATCCAATCAATGGATCCTATGGATGAATCTAATCCATTTTAACCACTATTTAGGCTAATTTCATTAAAAAAAAATATATATGAAAAAACATAATTTAAAACCTAATAATCTAACATAGATACTAAAATAATATATAAAATATTAAATAAAATAATTAAATATATAAAATTATAAATATTAAATATGATTGGATGGACATTGGATGGTATTGGATTGGATTGGATCGGTTATCTATTGGATCGAATGTCTCATCCAACATCCGATCCGATCCAATTGGATTTTTAAAATTTGCATCCGATCCGATCCAAGTATGATTGGATATCCGATTCTATTGGATCGGTTGGAATTGGATCAGTCAGTTGGAATTGGATTGGATGACTTTCTGCACACCCCTAGATAACAATTGCTATATTGATAAAAGAGTTTTTAGCGGCTAAATATTTTCAACTGCTATTTTACTTACATTTAACTTTTTAAGCTCAAATTTTAGTAGTATAATTTTCAAACTATTGAACTAATAGAAAATAAGATGTTATTCAATTAAGTGACACACATATAAGAGTATATACATAAACAATCTATATTGACAGTTAACTGTGAAAATTGAATAACATCATAATTTTGCTATACCTTTAAAGTTAAGTACAAATAAAATAATAGTTAACAAGGTGAAAGACGTACAAATTTCTATTGATAAAAATAATTGTAATTTTGTGGCCCCTCTCCTCTCCAAAAAAAAAACAAATATACAGCAGCTGTTATCTATAGACTGTTGTTTTGTGGTGGATGACTATTAGAGAACTACGCATATGTATAATGTATTATGTAGTGTGCAACACCATCACGAGGAGGTGGTCCCTTCCAAGTAATTACTAATTAGTAGTTTTCATGAAATTAAAACCGAAACTTTATTATTATAATATCTGGTGGTGTTGACCATTACCAATTCTCAATTTTAAAGTGATTTAAATATAAATGTTGCTTATTCTCAACAAAGAAAAAAATATAAATATGTTGTTCCTGCACGAAATTAAGTGTATGTTTAGCATCATAATTAAAAAAATTGTTTTTTATTCATATTTCTAAAAATAATTTTTTGAAAACAATACCAAATATGCTCTAAGGGTCTCCATTTTACTCTTATTATTAGATAAATACTAAGAGCATTTCTAATGTTACTCTTATTTTTTTTTAGCTAAAATAACTAAAAATTTAAAATAAAAAATTATTTTTATTATTATTGTTGCTCCAAGCTCTCTACTACTTAGAATTTAATTATTTTAATAATAATTTATAATTTGAATTTGTTAAATATAAATTAATTTTAAAAATATTTAAAAAAATAATAGTATTTTTAATTAAAATAATATTTAAAAAAAAATAGTAAAAAAAGTAAGGAGCTTCCCTAGGTTTAGAAAACTCTAGCTCTATTCTTTATTATAGAGAACTATTTTTTATATAGTTGAGACTCATTTTTTAAGTCTAACTCCTTATTTTAATTAAGAAGTATTTAAAGAGTATAATTGGAGATGTTCTAAAAGTGTCTAACACTAATACTAAAAGGTACCAGAAAAGTAATGTGCTATTAATATAACTAAATATCAATGTCATATAATTTTTTTTTTTTTGAGATAATGTCATATAATTTAATTTAATTATTTTTATAAATTATTTATAAATCTCTATCATGTTAAGTATTACTTGTGCTTTAGAAAGTGTGACCTTATGCGTGTCCAGTCCGAATTCCAAACTTGACTTTAGAATATTCTTCTCAATAACCTGATTTTTACAACTTGTCATATATCATGGCATGAACAAAAACTTGCAGCTAAGGAATGGACAAGTAAAGAAAACCTTGATTTATTTATTTTATTTGGGAAATTTGAATTTCTATGCTTACATTAGGAAATAATTTTTTGGGATTTTTTCATTAGTGTACAACAAAAACAATTATATTATAAAAAATGTGCAAAAAAACACAATTTTAAAAATGTACACATTTGAAAACATATTTACAAAAATTCATACATATTTTTAATTAAATTATAATTAAAATATTAATGATTCAACTTTCTATATTTAGATTTGGATAATAAATATATTTATGTCTTGATATGGTATTAATGAAAAGGCCACAACTAATTAACAAAATTTGTATATTAATAATTTAAAAATTCTATTTATAAACAATATTATTTGTTGTTCTCATACAACTCACGGCAACATCATTTATAACATAAATGCAATATTTTTAAAATTTAAAACATATATAATCATAATTTTATTGATTAACTTTGTCCAATATTATTATTAACATGTTTTTAAAAATCAATATTTCCACTAGTCTAGTTTGAACTAAAAATAGCAAAATGATCCATATTTATAACCAATTTAATAACAAATCATTATAGGGTATATTTTAAAATCAACATATGATCAAGATATTTATGTTTAAATAAAATCAATATATGATATATTTTTAAAGATTAACACATTATCATGATTTTTAGGTATAATTAATACATTATAGAGAAGGAGGTAATTTAAAAATTTGGAATCAAATTACTCAAAATTGTTATATATATAGCACGTTGCTGTATACACACACCATTTTTTTTTATCAAAATATCTTAATGTCATTACAATGGCATTGAGATAAAGAAAAAGAAAATTTCAACTATATGAATGTCATTTGTGAAAGAAGTTTATTTTTTTCGGCATCAATCACCATTCTTTGCAGCACAACGCGCGGAGCAACAAATCTCAAATCACAACGCGCGGAGATAAATAACCATTTGTTTAATTTTGTTAGTATTTCTAATTATTATTTTAGTAATTAAATATATGATATATATATATATGTACAAGACATATATAAATTAGTTAATAAATTTATTAAACTGTAGAATACAAAATTGTTGCAATTTTAAATGGATAAATAAAAAAATATTTTATTTCAATACTAACACAATAATTTATTTAAAATGTTTATAATTTATTTTTTTGTTGAATAATAATGTTGTTATTGTTTATTATATATTACTAATGTTTTATGTTTATTACAACAGTGGTTTACAAAAATTTAAATTATTTTAAAATCATAAAATAAACAATAGAAGTGGAATTATAATAAATTAATAATAAACAATTTTTTTTAGAAACATAATTAATTATTATAAAATAAATGTTTATTATTCATTTTATTTTGATTAATTATAATTTAATTATTTTTTATTGAAATATAGTACCAAAATAATTATGTATATAAATTTTAAAAGTGTGTTTATTTAATTTTAGTTTTAAAAAACAGTTAAATCAGTATTATATATTAGTGTGTTTCAAGTTAAACATGATAGTTATAGTACTTTATGTTTATTATGACAATGATTTAAAAATTCTTAATAATAAAAAATCTTTATAAAAATACAAAATAAACAAATTTGTGAAAATTGTAAACGTAAATATTAAACAGTTTTTAAATTTATAAAAAAAAAATATTAAGAAATCTATGTTCTTTACTCATTTTATTATAAATAATTAAATTTTAATTAATTTTATAGTGTGTTTATAAATAATTTTAAAAAATATATTATTGTGATTCATGTGTGATATCATAATAATAATAATGCTTCATGTTTAATTTAACAATAATTTTGAAGTTTTTAATAATTAAAAATGTTTATAAAAACACAATAAAAACAACCTTGTGAAATTATATAAATAAATATTAAACATTTCTAACATTTATAATCCGATGTATCACCCACGCAATTCAACCCAGATATCAAAGCAAATTCGGCAATACTAAATCTAACCATTTTACTTCCTATAGAGAACCACATCTCTTTACTATTGGGTTGCTTAACCTCCCTCATAAACATTTGATGCAAAAGTTGAGATTGAAATTCAAATTCTTGAATATCAATCATGTGTCCAATACAAGACTTCCTAAACAACTTTTTCTGCTCTTCTGTAAGAGTATCTTTTATGATTTGAATAACTCTATAATCCGATGTATAAGAGAGTCTTGCTTTTGTCCTTGACTCCGGTTTGAAATAAAAATCCCAATCCTAATATAAATAAACACATGAAAATAAACACGATGAATAAATTTATATGAAAAGTACTTAAAATACACACATGAAAAAAAAATAAAACCAAAAAATAAACAAAACAATAACATAGATGAGAAGATGATTTATAAAAAAATATACAGATGTAATATTTTAAATATAAGACATAAAAAAATAATTAACGATTAAAAATAATAAACAGTTTTAAATTAATAATAAAAAGCGAAAAAAATACATTAAAAAATAAACAAAAATAACCCATCAAGTTTAACAAAAACATATATAAATTAAAAAAAAAAAAAAAATACTAAAACCAAATCAAAAATATTAAAAAAAATATTACAACACAATACACAACAAAACATAATAAAAAAACCACAAAACAACACAAAAGAAAAAAAACAACTAACAAAGATAAAAATACCAAAGAAATGACATTTATAGATGGAGCATGAATAATTCTTCCACCAAAAAAATACATTAAAAAAATAAACAAAAACAACCCATCAAGATTAACAAAAACATATCTAAATTTTTAAAAAAAAAACACTAAAAACAAATAAACAATATTAAAAAAATATTACAATGCGATACACAACAAAACATAATAAGAAACACCACAAAAAAAAAAACAAAAGAAAAAAAACAACTAAAAAAGATAAAAATACCAAAAAAAAGGACCTTTATAGATGGAGCATGAATAATTCTTCCACCAAAAAAATACATTAAAAAAAATAAACAAAAACAACCCATCAAATTTAACAAAAACATATATAAATTTTAAAAAAACACTAAAAACATATAAACATATTAAAAAAATATTACAATACCATACACAACAAAACATAATAAGAAACACCACAAAAAAAAAAAAGAAAAAAAAAACAACTAACAAAGATAAAAATACCAAAAAAAAAGGACCTTTATAAATGGAGCATGAATAAGTCTTCCACCAGAATCTGAATCGGATACTTCATCTACATGCGTGTGTGTGCAGATTTTTTTAGCGGGTCTTTTACGATCCGGTTGCTTCCCACTAATTTTTTTCTTGATCCCAACTTTCTTCACACTAACAAGGGATGAGATCTTCTCATCATCACTATCAAAATCACCAGACTCAATAGACATATTATCAGTAGAATGAGTTTGCACCATTGAAAAATTATCTAACAAGAATGCAATCTATAAAATAAAAAAGAATGAATGAATGAAAAGTAAAATATAGAACATATATATATATATCACTAATTCAAAATATATGTTAATTAACATTAAAATATATTAAATTGGCTTAATATGATCATATGTATAATTAATATCAATTTTTAATATTTTTCCAATAAAATCTGATAATATACGTATAGCTAATCTTTTTAATAATCATATAACATAATTAGAATTTGATAATTATGATTAGATTATGATAATATACGTATAGCTATAAGTTTTTTAATAATCATATAACATAATCAGATTATTAAAATAATATCATAATTAGTTTTCATTTCCCATGCAATTATGATTATATATGATTTCAATTTTAAAAATATAACAGTTATGATATCCACGTGAGTTGTATGATAACAAATTTATAATTAGAATCTTTTATGTTTTTTAATTATTAATATATATATTTTGCTAATTAGTTGTGGCCTTTTCATTAATATCATATCAATTGGTCATAAATATTTATTATACAAATCTATATATAGAAAGTTAAATCATTAATATATTTATTATAATTTAATTAAAAATATGTATGAATTTTTGTAAATATGTTTTGAAATGTGTATATTTTTAAAATTGTGTTTTTTTGCACATTTTTTGTAATTATTTAAAAAAATGTATACATTTATGTAAAATGCCCTAATTTTTTCTCTAAACTTAAAATAGGGAATATTGGTAAAATGGGATAATATTTTTTTAATTCCCACAATACCTCCCCATTTGAAACCATCAGCCCTCTCTCTCTTTCGCCTCTCTTTCTCTCTTTCTCTCTCGCTCGGTGCCGCACCCACACACCCACGGCAGACCACCCACGGCAGACCACCCACGCCGTCGACGCTCAACCCCGACCAACCAGAACCGGCGACCCCGAACCCCACGAAAATGCCCCTCTCTCTTCCTCTCTCTCACCGTGAGTGACCGCCCACTTGACCGCCCCCACCCCCAAACGCACCACCACGGCTCACCACCACCACCCACCCACTGTACCGCCCCCTCTCACTCTCTTCGTCTCTCTCTCGGACTGAACAGAAAAAAAAAATGTGGTCCGACCATCGGACCACATGCCTTTTTTTTTTTTGTTTCAATTTGAGGAAAACGAAGAGAGAGAGGCACATGGTCCGACCATCGGACCATATGTTTTTTTTTTTTTTTCGGTCCGAGAGAGAGAGAGAGAGAGAGAGAGAGAGAGAGAGAGAGAGAGAGAGAGAGAGAGAGAGAGAGAGAGAGAGAGAGAGAGAGAGAGAGAGAGAGAGAGAGAGAGAGGGGGGGGTATTTTTGGAGTTTTGAAAAAAGAGTCATATTTTTCATAGTGTAAAATATATTGGTTCAAAATTTTTTTTTTGAACATTTTTAAGTATAGAAAATCAAATTTCCCTTTTATTTTTCTTTTTGACAAGAATAAATATCAAGAAGATCTTATTAACTTTTAGTGATAGTTGAACACACAAGATTAGATTGAATAATTAGATACGTTAATTCATCCAATTTAGTGTTTTGGCATGCTGAAAGTTTGGATAACTAAATCAAGTAATCTCATCTACACTAAAACAAATAAAAAATAAATAAAAGAAAACAAATAATTAAAAAAAAACTAACCATCTTCTGCACAACTTCAATACTAGATGTAATAGAAACTATATATGCAAGCAAGTTCTAGAAAATCAGAATAAAAAAAACTATACTGTTATTTTTCTCAAAAATGTGAATGGAAACTTCAAAAACTAAATAAAAAATAAAAAGAAGATGAAGAAGAAGAACTTAACAAAAAAAAAAAAACTTATAAAATAGAGAAAAATAAAGAGAATTTTAGGAAGAAGCGAGTGAAAAAGGTTATTTTTTATTTGTTATTTATTCAAGAGGAGTATATATATATCTACTCTATATAAAATATAGTTATGTAACAGAATTCTTGGTTTGTAGATATTTTATAAAAAAAATATATTAATTTTATTATATAGAATTAAAAATAAAAATTACATCTATATATAATTATATCTATATATAAAATATATATATTTAAACTTTAATTTCTTTTTTTTTTTTTTTTTTTGAGAAATTTAAACTTTAATTTCACAACAAACCTCTTATTTTAAAAATGATTAATATATCTATAGTAGGTACATTAGTTTTGTTCTTATGGTAGAGAAGTTTTCACAGCCCTAGATATTTGATCAGATAGTAATAAATGAATAAGTGTACATTAATAATTGACATTAGGCTATATTAGATTATTTCTTTCTTTTTTAATAATATTTCTGAAATAAATATTCTTTTAGATCAATTAAATATTATATTCTCACTTCTATCTTCTTTTTTTTTTTTTTTTTTTGAATAAAAACGTTTACATATTAGACAAAATAAAGTTAGACCTAACGGTCACTACATAGAAGTTGTTCAGGGATGGATTGAATAGGAATACATCCAAACCTCCGGTGGGTAAACGCCCACTTAGCCACATCATGGGCGCTAAAATTACAATTTCTACTAGTATGAGAAAAAATACAACTAATAAAAGAGGAAGATGACCTAATACAAAATGAGACATAGTTCTCAAGCTCCCACCTGAACTCAATCCTGTTCAGAGCGTTGATGACTATCCTCGAATCACTCTCCACCATAATAAACTTAAAGACATGTTCTTCACTACATCCATCGCAAGGCAACACGCCGCCGCCTGATTGCATAAAGCATCCGCCAAATCCACTCTAGCAATATAAACCCAGTTTACCTTGCTCAGATAATCCCTTGCAACTACTGCGATACACATTGAGTCAATCCCCACTTTTACGTCACAGTTCAGCTTGACCCAGTCTTGCGGGGGAGGACTCCAGGCAACCGCCAAGCAAGGAGGAGAGCAAGGGAACACCGAAGCATGGTGAACTGCATAAGAAGAGCGAATACTGTCAATGCACTGAAAAATATCAAACAATGTATTATTATGTACCTTTTCGTTTCTGATAAATGGTGTCAACCGTTAAAGAGGCATAAAGGAACACCTCATCAGAATTGAGGCCTTTATTTTTGAGATCCCATATCCGGATACCAGAACCACAAATAGGATAGATGCCCCAGGGAGAGGATCTCCAGAGATGAATAGCCACATCACAAGATAAGAACAGATGCTCAATTGATTCTGTCTGTAATCCACACAGAGGGCACACATCCTCCTCAATAGGAAATTTCTTACAGATCTCAGCCCGAACAGGAAGAGCCTTTGCTAAAATGCACCACCATAGGGTCTTTAGCCTTTCAGAAATTCTGCTATTCCACAATTTGTTCCACATAGACGGGGCTACTTCACAGTGAGGCGCTCTATCAAGAGCTTGGACGAGATAGGCCGATTTGCAAGAGAACCGCCCATTACTTTCCAGAGTCCAAATCCATTTATCCTTACCCTGGCCAGAAGGGTTACCCCCTTTCAAGATAGCTGAAATAGTGTCTTTGTCAAAAAGGTTGTTTAGCTTGGGGACATTCCAGGTTCCATTTTCCAACAAAAGCTCAGCTACTTTATTCACCTCACCCATGGGGTTACCATTAGGACGAGGGATGAACTCCTTCTTATGAGTAATCCAAGGATGACCCCAAACGTTAGTGTCTTTACCATCTTTCACCATCTTACAAGCTCCTTTCTTCAAGATGGCTTTGGATTTCACCACGTTTTTTCAGAACCATGAGTCTGAATTTTTGGAAGTACAATTAAGGAATGTCTTTCCTTTTAGATATTTCGGTTCCAAGATCTTACAACAAAGGGATTGGCTACCAATCAACAGGTTCCATCCCCATCTTCCCAAAAAGGCAAGATTCATTTCTCTGGTCTTGCAGAAACCCAGACCCCCCTGAGACTTAGGGAGGCAGAGTTTGTCCCAAGCTTTAAAATACAACCCATGGTTACCTTTCTCAGACCCCCACCTGAAGTCACGAACCATACCATCAATCTTCCCAACAAGCCGGTTAGAGAGCTTGGTCGTTTGCATGGCATACATCGGCAGGGATAACCCCACAGACTTGATGAGAGTAGCATGTCCAGCTTTAGACAACGTCTTAGCCTTCCATCCCTAGAGCTTTGACGACAGGTTTTCAATAATGAAATTGAAATCGGTGTCCTTTTGTCTGGAGCAAAAAAGAGGCAAACCTAAATATTTGATGTTACCTTCAGGGGACCCAATTCCCAGCTCCGACTTTATACCACTTCTCATACCAATGGGAGTATTGCTACTAAAGAAGATTGAGGTTTTTTGTTTATTGACTTGTTGGCCTGACCAAGCACAAAACTTCTCAATGCATTGCCAATAACCCTTCACTTCTTCCAAGTTCGCCTTTCCAACTAGGATTAAATCATTCGCAAAGAAAATATGAGTAATTATGGGACCACCTCTACTGAGCTTTCTGCCCTTAATATCTCCCTTACCCCGGGCGTCATTCAAAAGTCTGGACAGAATTTCCGCCGCCCAAATGAACAAATAAGGAGACAGAGGATCACCCTGACGAAGACCATAGGATGGAGAAATCTTTCCAACTTGCCCCCCATTAAGGCATAAGCTAAGAGAAGTAGTAGTAATACACTGGGAAACCTAACCACGGAATCTTTGTGGAGCCCCAAACCCATCAAGCACTTGATCTATAAAATTCCAGCTCAACTTGTCATAGGCTTTCATAAGATCAATCTTCAAGGCGAAACAACCTTCTTTGCCTTTCTTCCGGTTGAACGGATGAATGATTACATTATTGTCCTGAATATTCCTTCACGGAACAAAAGCCACCTGGGTAGGGCAAATAAGGGATGGCAACAAAGGTTTAATTCTATTGGCCATAATTTTAGAAATGACCTTGTATATAACATTACAAAGGGAGATAGGTCTAAAATCATTGGTTCTCTTCAGGTTTTGGGTCTTGGGAATGAGAACAATATTTGTTGCATTGACCCCTTTGTGCATAATACCTGTCATGAAGAAATCTGAGACTGCTTCACAAAAATCCACACCCACACTCTCCCAGTAGTGCTTGAAGAACATAACGGATATCCCATCCGGTCCCGGGGCCTTGTGGTTACTCATAGCAAAAAGAGTCCGACGAATTTCATCATGAGAAGGCCTCTTACTAGCTCTGCTTGATCATCAGTAGACAATCTATCCCTAATGAAAACATCGAAATTTAGCTCCTGCTCATGATCCGATCCAGAAAAAATTCCTTGAAAGAACTCTAGGAATTCCTTGCCAATCAACTCCCGACTGGAAATCCAAACATTATCTTTATTTAAAATACATTTTATAGCATTCCGTCTCCCTCTGATTGCAGCCGAGAGGAAGAAGAATTTCGAATATCTATCCCCTTCCTTTAGCCAAGAAAACTGGTCCGCTGCTTCCAGTACAGATCTTTCCGAGCATAGGCCTCATTAAGAGCTCGCTAAATATCGCACTCAGCATCCCAGTCTCTTGATCCCACTGTCAATCCTTGGATGGCGTTGAGTTTACCTTCCAGATCTTTAATTAAGCTATCAACTTTACCAAACTGGGATCTACTCAATGCAAGAGAGCAACCCGAGTTGCACCAATCTTCTTGAAAACTCTAGCGAGAGCCCAAGGATAACACACCGATTTCCAGGCGCTATCAACCACCAGCTTGCTCCTCTCATCCCGAGTCCAACTATCTTAAAACTTGAAGCTTCTTTTGAATTTTTCCCCCATACCATCAATAAAGAGACATAGAGGCCTATGGTCAGAGTTGCAAGTCTGAGAGGAGAACAAAACAGCCTTTGGGAACAAGTTGAGCCATGCTCCGTTAAATAAACCTTTATCAAGAGCAGACTTGACATGATTCTCCCCGGCTCTATGGTTGTCCCACGTAAGTTTGTCTCCATTAATAGGCATGTTAATGAGCCCCCTAGAGTTAACCAAATTTGCGATGAACGGGATAAAAGGGTCCCTACCCTTTGAGCCAACTCTTTCCGACTCATTCAGAACAAAGTTAGTATCACCCAGAATGAGCCACGGACCACCAAACCTATCTCCAACCTTCATGAACTCAGCCCAAAACGATCTCTTGGCATTACAATATGGAGGGCCATATACACAAGACAGCAGCCAAGGGTTGCTCAGAGGATCCGAATAGACAAGACCAGTAATATGGTTTTGGGAGCAGGCAATACATTCAAACTAAAACCCTAAATTTCAAGCCAAAATGATCCCTCCCGCATTACCAACAGCTGGAATAAGTATATGAAAATAAAAATGAAGCGGAGTGAGTGTACGTACCAGAGGAGTGGCCTTAACTTTGAGTTCGGTCAGGAAAAGAACATCTTTCAGCTCCCGAACTGTAGAGGTCTGCCCTAACCCTCTACAGTTCCAAGCAATACCTCTCATGGCTCCTGTGGAGGAGATATAACATTCTCCTCCACAGGGGTATGAGAGTAAGCCGAAGCAGGAGAGCTAGCATCATCAATGAAAAAAGTGCCAACCATCTGACGATCCACGATATCATCTCTACCATTTGGACTCCCCTCACTCGGGTTAACAGAACACCCGATAGAGTTGGAATTGTCATTGAAGGGTTCATCTAACGCCACTTTGGAATCACAAACTTGGTTACTTTTGTCCCATGGAAAATCACGAACGACTCTGGGGTGTTGGCAAAGTAACTTGAGAGGTCTCGAGCAAAAAGAAGCAGATGCACCATCAAATTTTCTTTTCTTAATAGACGTGGTTCTCTCATTTTTTTCAGAAGTGGGTTTGACCCCAATGTCACCACCAATCTTTCTTATCTCATATAAATCCAAGCTACCAAAATGTTTTAGCTCTTGCAACAAAATCTCTAGGCCTTGGAAAAAATTGGATAAGGCCATGTCTTCATCAAGTAGGAGGTCGGCCTCTTGCCCACAAACTGAGCTATCCCTTGAATTAATAGCCACATTTTTATCCTTCTTTAACAAATTCTGTCTAGCATTCTTGCACGGCCCATTCGACTTGAAGGAGCCCAAAGCACTTATCTTGGATACACGGCTCTCTTTATATGGCCCACTGACCAACTTCTTGAAACGTGGCCCAAATAAAGGAAAATGATTAGGGATATTAGGAGCATCAACATTACCCATTTGTTGCATTAAAGATCTCGGCCCACTATCCCCAACATCCAACTGGCCCACCGCCCCAACCAAAGAGCCCGAGTTGACTAAGTCAACCAATTCAAACACACCCTCTCTATCAACACCACACGACTCCCCATAAAATTTTGAAATAGGCTCTAAATGAGGAAACATAGCAGTATCCTTTCTCACCACCAGCTGCTTAGAGTTGGAAACATCACAAGAAGAGGAAATAGTGTTCCTCTCCACCTTTGCCACCTTCGTTCGCAGATTTGATTTTAAGAAAGTGAGACAAATTGTTGAGATTAGGAGAGCTTTTGAGTGTCATTTCTGGTAAGAATTCTTGGTCAGGCAAAAAAACTCTGCCAAATGATTCCTCCATGGTCTGCATCAATCACCACCAAGTTAACAGAGTCCCTCAATTCCATGGCTATGTCTTCTTTTCCTGCTGTGTTTGTAGACCAAACGACACCATTCCTACTTGTCGAAATGAGGTTGCCACTAATGTCAAAGTCAAACTTATCAAAGTTTGAGATTGGTAGATCTCTATTAGCAGTTCAAATTGACTTTGAACAGTCCTTGTGAATAATTGGAAAGGAAAGGATTTGGAATAGGCACAGGAAAGAATCTCAATCCAAAGATTATTTACAGTCAAAACTACAAAGTGGAAAGATTTTAAACAATTTCTTTAAATGAAGGGATTCATATATCCCAATACAAACTAAAATTAAGAAAAACATCTAAAAATAAAAAAAACTTACCAAAATCTTAATGTCCTCTCAAGCTTTCAAGCAACAATCTCAAATCTTTCCAAAAAAAAAAAGAAAAATCATTTAAGATTCGTAAATGGCTTACGGTTATCAATTCATTTATCTTTTCTTTTTTTTTTTTTCATTTTTTTATATATTACATAATATTATTTAAATATTTTTTTTGAGATAAATATTATTTAAATATTAAAGAAGTCAGTGTTTTTTTTTTTGGGTGTCAGTATTATTAGACACTACTGTACAAAGCTTTTTAATCAGCTATACGCTAATATATATTAGTTAACGTGTACACTTAAAAGTCATTTACGAATCTCTACACCAATGGCAGAGACAAAAATTTGGCAATATAAAAAAGAAAATTTCCAAAGCTCAGAAAAAGGTTGCTGATTTAAACAATGTTACTGACCGAACCTCTAATGCCATGGAAGAGTTGAAACACAGTGAAAATGTCTTAGATAATTTGTTAGCTCAAGAAGAGACATATTGGCAGCAGCGTTCGCGTGTTGATTGGATGCAAAATGGGGACCAAAATACCAAATTTTTTCATGCCTATGCATCATCTCGCAAAAAGCATAACACAATTAAATCTCTTGTTGATAATGATGGAGCTGTGGTCACATCAAAAATTGTAACATCGGATATGAACGACTCCTGACTTCGGCCTTTTACCAACGATGATGTTTACAATGCTCTCAAAACAATAAATCCAGACAAAATCCCAAGAAGTGATGGAATGTCAGCAATGTTCTACCATAAATATTGCTCTATAGTTGGGGATGTAGTTACTAAAGTTGTGTTGGGAGTCTTGAATGATGGTGACTGTTTGGAATCTATTAATCACTCACTCATTACTCTCATTCCAAAGATCAATGTTCCTCAAGGTATGGGAGATTTTAGACCAATAATCCTATGTAATGTCATTTACAAAATTGTTTCCAAGGCTCTTGCTGTCAGATTTAAAGATGTTCTTCCAGCAGTAATCTCTGAAACGCAAAGTGCTTTTCTCTCTAATCGGTTCATCACCGACAATATTCTTGTGGCCTTTGAATTGGTTCACCACTTGAAACATAAAACAAGGGGAAATAAAAGCTACTCAGCACTAAAATTGGATATGAGTAAAGCTTTTGACAGAGTGGAATGGTTTTACATCCTAAAAGTCATGCATAAGATGGGGTTCCATGATAGATGGATTGCAATGATCATGAGTTGCCTAAGTTCCACAAGCTTCTCCTTCATGCTAAATGGTGAAGAGGTTGGATATGTCAAACCTACAAGAGGCCTTCGGCAAGGTGACCCTTTGTCACCATACTTATTTTTAATCTACTCTGAAGGATTATCAAGACTATTACAGCATGAAGAATCGACCCAGAACCTTAAAGGCTTACGCTTAACACGTCATGCTCCATCAGTTTCTTACCTTCTCTTTGCAGATGATAGTCTCCTTTTTTGTGAAGCTACTAACAGTACAGCCGTGGCAATTAAAAGGGTTTTGGACATCTACCACAACGCTTCAGGCCAATTGTTGAATACAACGAAGTCAGTAATGTCTTTCTCGCCTAACACTACACAAGCTGCTAAGGATTTTTTCCACCACACTCTAGGAATGCCAATTAGTGAATGTCATGAACGTTATCTTGGTCTTCCCGCTTTTTCAGAGCGTGATAAAAAAGAAATGTTCAGTGATGTAAAAGAACGAATATGGAAAAAACTACATGCTTGGAATGACAAGCTCTTCTCAGTTGGAGGGAAAGAGGTTCTATTGAAAGCAGTGGTTCAATCAATCCCTACATATGCCATGAGTTATTTTCGTCTGCCTTCTACTTTTTTTAGCCAATTAGAATCCATGATGGCTAATTTTTGGTGGGGTTCAACTAAGGATGGTTCAAAAATTCATTGGCGAAGTTGGAAATTGTTATGCAAATCGAAATTTGAAGGTGGAATGGTTTTCTCTCCTTTGTACATTTTAACAAGGCACTCCTAGCTAAGCAAGCTTGGAGAATCTTTGAGATGCCTAATTCCTTACTAAGTCGATTGCTCAAACATAGATACTTTTCAAATAACAATTTCTTGGAAGCTCGGCTTGGTCACTCACCTTCACTCACTTGGCAAGGAATACATTGGGGAAGGGAATTGCTTGTTGAAGGACCGCGTTATAAGATTGGTAATGGTTTCAATGTTTTCGCTGGCTTTGACAAATGGATTCCGGGATATACTGATTTCAAACCAGTTAGCTTCAATGGGGCTGATTCTTTGACTGTTTCCAACTTCATAACCAACCAAAGAGAATGGAACATCCCTCTACTTAATCAATATTTCCAATCCATTGATGTGGACAGAATTGTTACCATTCCTCTTAGCTTCTTTCCTTCCAATGATCGTTTGATTTGGCACCATACTATAACAGGCTGCTACACAGTGAATTCGGGTTTCCACCTTGCTGAGAATTTGGCAGAAAATCAAGAAACAAATGGATCAAACTCTCGCAGCACTTGGTGGAGAACTTTTTGGAGCTTAAATCTACCATGTAAGGTTAAAATTTTTGCATGGAGAGTGATGCAAAATGCTCTTCCTGTAGCTACTAGTCTGGTGCGAAGGAAAGTAATTGATTCTGTAACTTGCTCTTTGTGTAATAATGCATGGGAATCGATTGGTCATGCCTTGTTTAATTGTACCAAAGCAAGGAAGGTTTGGAGAGAAACAAAGTTCACCATTGATCACACACATACTCATAATATGTACAATGGTGATTATTTGATCCATTTATCATCTCTACATTCCAAGCAAGACTTTGAATTAATTGTTTGCACCATGTGGGCTATATGGCATGATAGAAATAAGGTCATTCAAGGAGGTTTGTCAAAGCCTAGTCAAGTCATTGCATATTTTGCTAGTGCACATCTGGAGCAATACTATCGGGCTAAAACTAAAAACCAGCAGCAGTATATTAACTGCAATGTCCACACCAGCAATGACTCTACACCAGTACACTTTCAGCGACAAATATCTGATGTACCTTGGTCCCCTCCGAGCATATCTGGACTTAAAATAAATGTTGATGTTGTTGTCAACCAAGAAAGGAAGGTATTGGGGGTTGGTGCTATCGTCCGTGACCATCAAGGCAGTGTTGTTGCTGCTTTATCCAAACCTGTTCAAGGTTGTTTCAGATCGGATGAAATGGAGGCCAAAGCACTATTTCATAGTCTTAATTGGGCGCTGCAATTGCAATTACAGCTTACAAATGTTGACACTGATGCATTGCGTGTTTCATCAGCTATTAATTCTCTTTCTAAGAATCTATCTAGTTTTAATGATTTAATTATGGATGTTAGTTGTCTTTTATCCTTCTTCTCAGGAGTTACAATTTCTCATGTTAAGAGAAATGCTAACCAAGCTGCTCATGGTTTAGCTAAGTACGCTCTTGAGTTGGATGAAGATGTCTGTTGGATGGGCGAAGTCCCAAATCCTATTTTCTCTGTTGTTGTAAACGATTTGCAGTTTTAATAACAGAGAAATTTCTCGAAAAAAAAAGTATATCAAAGGTTCAAAAATTGTCACTATACTATAAGAACAAAACAGGTGTGCTTACCATATAATTTTTGTATATATATATGCTTATAATAATTTGTACACTTTATTATAACCATACTCTTTTAACTACAAAGAATGTATCTATCAGTATCATTATTTTTTAAAAATATATGTTTAGAAATAATATATAAAATGTATTTTGAAAGTAATTAATTCTCTAATCAAACTTAAATTTTATGAAAATATATTCTAATATAATCCTTATATATAGAGAAATTAATATAAAATACGTATAACAATGAAATTCATTCTTTTATTGTACATATAATATATAATTATATTTAAAGAGCACACTAATATAGTCACAATAGCTAAAAAAATTCTCAAAGATCAAAATCTCAAACCTATTTCAAAAATTAAAATATAAAAATACATTACCTAACTAAAAAAATTGAACATACATGTATTGCACTTAATATCAGTTAATTAAATCTAATTAAAAAGAAACTAATTAAATGTGCATTGCACGTAACATCAACCTAGTACATATAAACAGATCAAAAGTTTCTTATTTTGGAGAATCAGGTGGGCTTGCCCAAATTTTTTTAAAAAATAAATACTTTAAGGAAAGAAAAGAAAAAAAAAAAACCAATCACTTTTGTAATAGTGACAACATTACATTAAAATTCAAATTTTAAATTTACTATTAAATACACTAAAAAATGTGTATGAAGAGGTAAATTTAGTTTCTTATGATTAATTTTTTAAAAATATATATCTGTCATAAAGTGACAATACCGTCGTATAAAAAAAATCATTATTAAATACAATAAAAACTTTTGAAAGAGACCCTAGACTGACATGTGTGAACGAAAATGCTACATAAAAAGTTTTACAATTAAAATAGTAGTCTAGCGCTAAGCATCGGTCGGTTTGGTTGGCTTTTTCTATATTAAAATCTAAAATTCAGTTTTCGGTTTGGATTGTTGCAATTCAAAAACCGACCGACCGATTCAGAACTTATCTTAAAATTGACCGTTTCGAACCTCGGTTTCGTCGACTTAAATCGCCCGAGCCGAACTTCTTTTTTTTCTTTAAAATATGATCCAATGTATTCTATAAGCACATTATTCTACATTCTACAACTGAAAACATACAAATTAATTGTTTAAAAACTAATTATCTTACTCTTTTAACTTTAATATTAATAAAATAATAATAATATATTGTTAGTAACTACAATACATAAAGTAAAAAAAAAAAAACTTAATAAATTAATTTATATATCTATAACGGTCGGTTTAAGTTTTTTCTGTCGGTTTATTACCCAAAAAAACTGACCGTTCAATGGTTGTTTCAATCGTTAGCAATTTTTTCGATTTTTAGTTTTGTCGATTTCGGTTCTAACGATGTTCGGTAGGTCGGTTTGAACTATTTTTTTAGTTTTCTAAATTTTATGTTTAGCCATAAACAGTACACAGTATATATCAAGTGCAGTAAAATTATAAATATTGGCACTCAACAGTAAAAATTAAAAAAAAAATTAGTATATGGCGTAAAAATCTCTATATATACTGGACATCTACTCCATGTAATCTCTTTTAATTAAATGAGATAAACATGATATACATTTACATTATAGCATGGATTGATGATAGAATTGGACATGGGATAAGTTGAGGAATACTTTTTTTTTTTGTATCCATTAATGAAAAATATCCCTATATTATATTTCATTGAAATATACCCACTTTTGTGAATGGGTTGCCCAATATACCCTCACCTTTCACTTAAATCTAGCATATAATTTATATTAACTTAAGAGATATAATATGAACATCATTTATAAAAGTGGGTATATTTTAAAAAAATAAAAATAAAGGTAAAAACATGTAAATCAAAGTGGGTATCGTTGGACATTTGTGGGCCCATTACTCTTTAATGGTCACGCCCTGTCCAGCCATTCAAAATAGGGATAATTACACCACATACTAAAATTTTCAATTTTTTTACTTTTATACTGTGGGGTAAAATTTTTTTCAAAAATACTGAGTTTTTTTTTTCAAAAATACGGTGTACTGTGTTAAGTTTTTATTGTTATTCTACGGTTGTTTTTTAGTTATTCTACTGTTATTTTTAGTTATTATGTTTTGTGTTCCACTGTTGTTTTATAAAAATACAGTATTTTTGAAAAGATTTCCGTGTGACAGTATTTTTGTAAAAGTTAACCCGAATTTTAATATTTTTGTAAATTTCCCTTCAAAATAATGCATATATAATGAAGTTGGATCAATTTCTAAGCTCTCAATTGGGCCTTATCCACTCGTTCACTTAAAGCATTTATTCTTTTTCTTTGCTCCAAATCTAAAAATCAACACAAAATCTAATTAGATTAAGGGCCAGTTTAGCACAATTGTGCTGTGGGAAAAAGCTACTGTAGCTGAGCTGTGAGAAAAAGCAACTATAGCAAAATTGTGAAAAAATATTGAGTTGAGTGTTTCGTAAATTATAAATTTTAAAGTATTGTGAGTTCTTAAGATCTATTATAATGATAATGATAATATTATAACTAGTTTAATATAATCACAAATATGTAAAAATTTATTTTATATAATATTTTATTTTTTATATATTTTTAATATTTTTTCAAATATAAATTTATATTCATTTGATAAAAATAATTTATAGTATTTTTTTATTATGTTTTATCAAATGTAAAAAAAATTAGAAACTCAAGTATATAAAAAAAAATTCTAAGTTGATGTTGTTTATTAATATTAAAATAAAATATATAATAATTCTTTATTTTATTATAATTAGTTAATTTTTATTTTTTTAATATGTGTAACGCCCGTACTTTTATAAAAATATTAATTTTATTTACAAGCGTTAAACGCGGAAAATCGTAATGTCGCATTTTTATTTAATACTCGAAAATGTTCACAACTAGCCAGTTTTCGTAAAAAAAAACATAATAATTAATAACTAAAATAATTGCGACATAAGTTTAATAACATAAATAAATAAACAGAGCGCCCTAGACCGCCCGCAGTTATATGGCCCTTAGCGAATTTACACACACAAGCATCCAAAGTTCCACTCGCCACCGGCTTTCTAAACTTTCAGTTACCTTGGTCTGCACATGATAATTTGATAAGGGTGAGCTACTAAACTCAGTAAGGAAATGTGTGTCAGGTAGTCACATAAATAAAAACAAAACTTAATTAAAATGCACATGCAAATATTTAGGCAGATAGCAAAACATAAACTTAATCATATCACTAGTCACTAATAATTAGGTTCTAAGCTAAATCACATAATAATGATTACGCCCGAGTCCAATTTTGGCAAATAAACTCGAGCTATTGGACTAAATGGCGGAGGGCTAGGTTCAGTAAAATCGTACCCACTACTAAATGGCCCCCTATCTACCATATAGACCCAACAGTCAAGTATTTAACCATTATCTTCTCGGTCAAACCATGTCACATAAACTATAATCTATCTAATTTAAATAATGGCAAACTACTATACATTATTTAAACAACATAACAATCATAATTAAATAATGTGAATCTTATAAACACACTATTTATATACATACTTAAATAACATGAATCTTATAAACATATTATTTAAATATATACCTTTAGCAATGGCCATGCTCTAATACTGTAAACATACATAAATAACATGAATCTTATAAACATATTATTTAAATATATATTATACAGTACATTAAATAACAAACAATAAAGAGTCAGGCAGAAGACCTTAATTAACTTCTCTTTTACTATTCCCACTCTTTCTATGAATGTTATCACATACAGAAAACTTATATTTTTCTACTTAATTTCCTTACCTCGAATGTGGAGTTCTAGCCTTGATTGTAATGAGAGTGATCCTTGAGAAACAATAATTTTCTTATGAAACCTAAATTTCATATTTATTAATTAGAACATATTACAATGGTATATATATACGAGATCTTAATCTTGAATCTACAAATCTAAAATCATAGAATGATATACCTTAATTAGCTTCAAATGAGATCTAGTTGAGCACTAAAACTTGAATGTAAAAATAATGGTGATACTGATGTCGATATAATGAAGGAGATGTATATATGTATGGGGATGGTGGTGATGTAGTGATGGTGCTATCGTGTAGCTACGTGACTATGGCTATATTGTTTTGAAGAGAAACACAACAATGAGAGAAAGAGGAAAATTTTGTTGAAGGTAAGAACTTAGAGATGTTGGTGATGGTGGGCTTCGGCCTAGGATGAGTAAAGGGTTTAGAATTATTATTCTTTGAGAGTGATGAATTGGTGATATTGGTTTTGAAACTTAGAGAGAGTGATGAAGTGAGCTACGAGATACAATGTATGCTTGGATGTGTTTGTGAGATAAAAAGGAAAAATGCCTCTTATTTATAGACTTTGATTGGACTTAACTCTTGTTGGTTTAACCCTACTCCACCCTTGAGTTAAGCTATAATAAAACTATTTAACTAATCATCATAATACTTGACTAATTCAATTTGAAAGCCCTATATACGTTTCATGTGAAATATTGTTTTGGATTTAGTCAAAAGTGGAGAGAGAAAAGCTAAAGGCAATTCAAATGGTAATATTCTTGGACTTCACTTCGGCTACCAGAAATTCAAATGTTTATGCTATTATTTCTCTAACTATTCCTCAAATGTATCCCAACAAACCATGTGTCATGCCTATGTATTCATCTTATTCCACTATAATCTCACTTAATGCCACATGTATAAGACCACTCCAAAGCTTCAGCCAAGCACACAATAAACATATATAAACCTACATGTAGTTTATGTGGAATTGGTCAACTTCTCTCCATACATATCACAACAATATGCCTAAGTGTAAATAGCTTATTTCTAATTCAATAATGCACTCACACATATATGACTAGCCATACTAATAATAATAACATTACTAATTACAATAATAATAATGTATAATTATCTATATATATTATTTAGGTACTTAGATACAACTGATTATTAATTAAATCATCCATTAATTTTATAAGCCCAATTCAAAAATATATATATCTTACAAGAAAATACTATTTTATATGAAACCATTATTTCCACATCGAGATATTAAGACTAACGTAATATAGAAAATAATAACTAAATATTTCGATTATTACAATCTACCCTCCTTAAAGGAATTTTCGTCCTCGAAATTTACTTACTTGAGAATAACTCGGGATACTGATTCTGCATGTCCTTCTCCAACTCCCATGTCGCTTCTCTATTAGAACTATCACTCCACACGATTTTGACTAAGGGTATAGTCTTATTTCGTAAGACCTTTATTCCTTTTCTATCACGCGCACAGGGCGTGCCATAAAGCTCATGTCCTGCTGTAAGTTCAAGTTCTCGTACTTAAGCACATGTGTCGGATCAGGTACATACTTACGTAACATGGAAATGTGGAAAACATTATGCGTTTCTGCTAATGTCGGCGGTAGGGCCAAACGGTAAGCTACCTGACCAACTCTGTCCAGTATCTCAAAAGGACCTATAAATCTTGGGCTTAACTTTCCCCTTTTTCCGAAACGCATAATCCCCTTCATAGGTGATACCTTCAAGAACACTAAGTCCCTACAGAAAACTCAACCTCCTGTCTTTTCAGATCTGCATAACTTTTCTGTCTACTTTGGACGGTGAGCATCCTTTGCCGTTTCTTTTCAACTGCTTCTGAAGCTTCTCTTACAGCTTCTGGACCTAAATAGCGTCTTTCTCCAACTTCATCCCAGTGAAGCGGTGACCTACATTTTCGTCCATACAACATCTCATATGGTGCCATTCCGATTGTGGCTTGATAACTATTATTGTAGGAGAACTCTATTAGGGGTAAATACTTGCTCCATGAGCCAGTGAAGTCTAGTATACACGCTCGAAGCATATCCTCGAGTATTTGGATGGTGCGTTTAGATTGTCCATCTGTTTGGGGATGAAATGCTGTACTTAATTTCAATCGCGTCCCCATTGCCTTATGTAGACTCTCCCAGAACTTGGAGGTGAATACTGAACCTCTATCAGAGACTATCGTCTTTGGAACTCCATGCAGCCTCAATATCTCTTGCACATACAGGTTAGCATACTGCTCTGCGTTGTAAGTAGACTTTACTGGAACAAAGTGTGCTGACTTGGTGAGTTTGTCTATAATTACCCAAACTGAGTCGTGTTGCTTGGTTGTTCGGGGTAGTCCTGTCACAAAATCCATGGCTATATCTTCCCACTTCCATTCTGGTATTTCCAATGGTTGCAACATCCCTGCTGGTCTCTGATGTTCAGCCTTAACTTGTTGACAAGTGAGGCATCTAGCTACGAATTCAACTACATCCTTCTTCATCCCTGGCCACCAATACAAGGTTCTTAAGTCATTGTACATTTTGGTTGACCCTAGATGCATTGAGTGGGGTGTAGTGTGTGCTTCCATCATGATCTTTCTTTTAAGCTCTATGTCGTTGGCTACACACACTCTTCCCTTATACCTTAGCATGCCGTCTGTACCTTCGGAGAAATCCTCTGCCTCCTTCTCTGGCATGCCTGCTCTTTTCTTCTGTAAGAACTCATCAACAATCTGTGCATCTTTAAGTTCTTGTAGCAACGTCGAGACAATGGTTAGGTTAGCTAGCTTTTGTGTAATGATCTCTATACCACTTCTTTGGAGTTCTTGTTGTAGTGGCATTTCCATTTGTGCCAGTATTGCCAAGCTGGCATAACTGCGTCTACTTAGCGCGTCTGCTACTACGTTGGCCTTCCCCGGATGGTAGTGGATTTCACAATCATAGTCCTTAACAAGCTCTAGCCATCGCCTCTGCCTCATGTTGAGTTCCTTTTGCGTAAAGAATTATTTCAGGCTCTTGTGGTCGGTATAAATTTCACATTTCTCCCCGTAGAGATAGTGCCTCCATATTTTTAGCGCAAAAACTACTGCTGCCAACTCCAGATCGTGTGTTGGGTACCTCTGTTCATACTCCTTAAGTTGTCTTGAGGCATATGCTACTACTTTGTCATTCTGCATTAGCACGCATCCCAGCCCTTGTTTTGATGCATCACAGTACACCACAAACTTATCCTCGTTATTGGGAACACATAATACAGGGGGTGTTATTAGTTTGTCCTTAAGTGTTTGGAAACTACCCTCACATTTTTCTGACCAGATAAACTTCTGTGTCTTTCGAGTCAAGTTGGTTAGAGGAGTTGCGATCCTGGAAAATCCTTCAACGAAGCGTCTATAATAACCAGCTAGACCCAAGAAGCTTCTTACTTCACTTGCAGTCTTAGGTGTTGGTCAGCTCTTGACCGCTTCGATCTTTGTAGGATCCACCTCGACTCCATCTTTGGAAACTATATGGCCTAGGAATGCCACCTTCTCTAACCAAAATTCACATTTCTTGAATTTGGCGTATAGTTAGTTCTCCTTAAGTCGGTTTAGAGTCATCCTCAGGTGTTCCTCATGTTCCTCCACAGTTTTGGAGTAGATAAGAATGTCATCAATGAATACAACAACAAACTTATCTAGGTACTCCTTGAACACCCTATTCATCATATCCATGAAGGTTGCTGGGGCGTTAGTTAGTCCGAAAGACATTACTAAGAACTCATAGTGTCCATACCGTGTTCTGAATGCTGTCTTGGGTATATCTTCCTTCCGGACCTTCAGCTGGTGATACCCAGATCTTAAATCTATCTTTGAGAACACAGCCGAGCCTTGCAATTGATCAAAGATATCGTCAATCCTTGGCAGAGGGTACTTATTCTTGATGGTCACCTTGTTGAGCTCACGGTAGTCCACGCACATCCTCATACTTCCATCTTTCTTCTTGACGAAGAGTACCGGCGCACCCCAAGGTGAGTAACTCGGTCTAATGAACCCTTTGTCTAAGAGCTCCTATAGTTGTATTTTAAGCTCTTTTAATTCATTAGGTGCCATTCTGTACGGAGCCTTTGAAATTGGATTAGTCCCTGGGGCTAATTCAATGACGAACTCCACCTCTCTATCTGGAGGTAGTCCCGGTAGATCTTCTGGAAAGACCTCTGGAAATTCACAGACTATGTGCACATTCTCCACATTTAGTTGCGTTTCTATTGCTCGATCCACTACATTGACCAAGAATGCCAGACACCCCGCCTTCATTAGCTGACTAGCTTTTAGGGAAGAGATTAATGGAGTCCTAAGGGCCAGCTTGTCGCCCTTGAATATAAACCGATCCCCAGTCTTTGTTTCAAAAACGATCAGTTTCTTTCGGCAATTGATTGTCGCACCGTGACTAGATAGCCAATCCATCCCAAGTATAACATCATATTCCTTTATTCCCAGCTCTATTAGGTCGCCCATGAGTTCTTTGCTTTCGATTATGATAGGTACATCTCGCATTCTTCTTGTTGATAGTATGGTTTCTCCCGAGGGTAATTCCGTCACAATACCACATCTAAGTAGGTCACATGGCTTATCTATACTATCAATCAACCTAGTAGCTATATAAGAATGAGTAGCTCCAGAATCAAAGAGAACATTACAAGGCAATCCGTAAATAGAAACCTGACCTGAGACAACAGTGTTGCTTGTGGCCGCTTCTCCTCTGGTGAGAGCAAACACTCGAGCGGGAGCGGCTTGGTTCTTCTTCTTTTGTCCCTTTGGGCAATTTTTCTACAGATGGCCTGGCTGCCCGCAATTGTAGCAGACCCCTGACTTCATCTTACACTCCCCAAGATGTTTTCTATTGCATGTGGGGCAAATTGGGAATTCTACATAGGACCTTTTCACCCCATTGTTGTTATTTTGGACCACTGCTTTCCCCTTTTTATCACGATCATTACCGTGATTTCCCTCGTGTTTTCTCTTGTTCTCTTGATTTCCTCCATTGTTTCTTCGGGCTTCCCACTTAGCAGCATTCTCCTTCTTTATATCATTTTCGAGCAACTCAGCTTCGAGAGCTTTCTCTAACACCTCAAAGATAAACTGTGTTGGTCCCCACCATGATTTTCACATCTTTTTTTATCATGGGGTTCATCCCCTTCAAAAACCTTTTGACCCGAAGGGCCTCGGTTGGTACGATCTCTTGTGCAAACTTTTCCAGACGGTCAAATTGCCTAGCATACTCCGTGATAGTGAGATTGTTCTGCCTCAGATTCATAAACTCATCTTCTTTTACAGCCAGTATGGCGGCACTGTAGTACTTCCTGTTGAACACATCAACAAAATCTAACCAGGTCATAGTTGTTATGTTGCGACTCTGTCTTACTACTTCCCACCAGATCCGTGCATCCTTTTTAAGTAGGCTGGCAGCACAGGATACTCTTTCCCTATCATTGAGGTCCATATATTCCAATATGGACTCCACTGAGCGCAACCATTCCTCAGCTTCAAGTGAGTCCGAGCTCCCATTGAATATTGGTGGTTGTTGTTTCCTGAATCGCTCGTACACAGGTTCAAAACGTTGTATTGGTTCTGGATTCATTGCAGCTGGTTGAAGAGCTAAGTTTCTAACGGGTGGATTTTGATTCTGGCGTAACTCCTCATTCTGAGCTCGTAGCCTTGAAATTTCTTGAGTTAGCTCCTCACGTATACGAGCGTTTTCTCGGAGTATCTCAGCTTGAGCATTGGGAGGTTGTTGTTGTTCGAGTGCTACTTCATCTACCGGTGCTACCGATGCTCCTTGTCTACCTCCCCTACCGCTTTGGCCTCCACGTCGGCCTCCGCGTCGACCATCACCTCGGCCTCCGCCCCTTGCGGGTGCTGGAGCTGCATCCACGTGGATGTTTCTATTGCCGTTGATTCGAACTGATCTTCTTGGAGACATTATTTCCTAATGTTCCTTGTTTGTTTCTAAGAATTTCTAAAAGAAGATAAACTTAAATAAGATATCACTATTTTCAAAAAAAAAATGCCCATACTTACATAACTAGTTCACAAATAATTTCTATTTATTCAAAGATAAAATAAATAATCACATAAAATAATAAGACACACATTTTTTTTTCAAGAGTCATATGGTGCTATCTAACATCAAGTTCTAAAATTTTACCCAAAATTTTATTTTAAACTAACTTGAAATATATTTATATGTATTAAAAAAAAAAATTATTTCATATGGGTAGTACCTAAACTTGGATATTGGTACTAAGGTTTTTTTTTTTTTTTTTTTAAAAGTAAAATGCCAATTTAGAAATTACAAAAAAAAAAATACACATAAAATGCAAGTATATATAATGGACTTACTTGGTGGCAAGCAGAAACTTTTTGGCTGATGTGTGTAACTCGTGAGAACGTTCGGGACCGATATAACTGTGGCTCTGATACCAAACTGTAACGCCCGTACTTTTATAAAAATATTAATTTTATTTACAAGCGTTAAACGCGGAAAATCGTAATGTCGCATTTTTATTTAATACTTGAAAATGTTCACAACTGGCCAATTTTATATAAAAAAAAACATAATAATTAATAACTAAAATAATTGCGACATAAGTTTAATAACATAAATAAATAAACAGAGCGCCCTAGACCGCCCGCAGTTATATGGCCCTCAGCGAGTTCACACACACAAGCATCCAAAGTTCCACTCGCCACCGGCTTTCTAAACTTTCAGTTACCTTGGTCTGCACATGGTAATTTGATAAGGGTGAGCTACTAAACTCAGTAAGGAAATGTGTGTCAGGTAGTCACATAAATAAAAACAAAACTTAATTAAAATGCACATGCAAATATTTAGGCAGATAGCAAAACATAAACTTAATCATATAACTAGTCACTAATAATTAGGTTCTAAGCTAAATCACATAATAATGATTACGCCCGAGTCCAATTTTAGCAAATAAACTCGAGCTATTGGACTAAATGGCGGAGGGCTAGGTTCAGGAAAATCGTACCCACTACTAAATGGCCCCCTATCTACCATATAGACCCAACAGTCAAGTATTTAACTATTATCTTCTCGGTCAAACCATGTCACATAAACTATAATCTATCTAATTTAAATAATGGCAAACTACTATACATTATTTAAACAACATAACAATCATAATTAAATAATGTGAATCTTATAAACACACTATTTATATACATACTTAAATAACATGAATCTTATAAACATATTATTTAAATATATACCTTTAGCAATGGCCATGCTCTAATACTGTAAACATACATAAATAACATGAATCTTATAAACATATTATTTAAATATATATTATACAGTACATTAAATAACAAACAATAAAGAGTCAGGCAGAAGACCTTAGTTAACTTCTCTTTTACTATTCCCACTCTTTCTATGAATGTTATCACATACAGAAAACTTATATTTTTCTACTTAATTTCCTTACCTCGAATGTGGAGTTCTAGCCTTGATTGTAATGAGAGTGATCCTTGAGAAACAATAATTTTCTTATGAAACCTAAATTTCATATTTATTAATTAGAACATATTACAATGGTATATATATGAGATCTTAATCTTGAATCTACAAATCTAAAATCATAGAATGATATACCTTAATTAGCTTCAAATGAGATCTAGTTGAGCACTAAAACTTGAATGTAAAAATAATGGTGATACTGATGTCGATATAATGAAGGAGATGTATATATGTATGGGGATGGTGGTGATGTAGTGATGGTGCTATCGTGTAGCTACGGGACTATGGCTATATTGTTTTGAAGAGAAACACAACAATGAGAGAAAGAGGAAAAGTTTGTTGAAGGTAAGAACTTAGAGATGTTGGTGATGGTGGGCTTCGGCCTAGGATGAGTAAAGGGTTTAGAATTATTATTCTTTGAGAGTGATGAATTGGTGATATTGGTTTTGAAACTTAGAGAGAGTGATGAAGTGAGCTACGAGATACAATGTATGCTTGGATGTGTTTGTGAGATTAAAAGGAAAAATGCCTCTTATTTATAGACTTTGATTGGACTTAACTCTTGTTGGTTTAACCCTACTCCACCCTTGAGTTAAGCTATAATAAAACTATTTAACTAATCATCATAATACTTGACTAATTCAATTTGAAAGCCCTATATACGTTTCATGGGAAATATTGTTTTGGATTTAGTCAAAAGTGGAGAGAGAAAAGCTAAAGGCAATTCAAATGGTAATATTCTTGGACTTCACTTCGGCTACCAGAAATTCAAATGTTTATGCTATTATTTCTCTAACTATTCCTCAAATGTATCCCAACAAACCATGTGTCACGCCTATGTATTCATCTTATTCCACTATAATCTCACTTAATGCCACATGTATAAGACCACTCCAAAGCTTCAGCCAAGCACACAATAAACATATATAAACCTACATGTAGTTTATGTGGAATTGGTCAACTTCTCTCCATACATATCACAACAATATGCCTAAGTGTAAATAGCTTATTTCTAATTCAATAATGCACTCACACATATATGACTAGCCATACTAATAATAATAACATTACTAATTACAATAATAATAATGTATAATTATCTATATATATTATTTAGGTACTTAGATACAACTGATTATTAATTAAATCATCCATTAATTTTATAAGCCCAATTCAAAAATATATATATCTTACAAGAAAATACTATTTTCTATGAAACTATTATTTCCACATCGAGATATTAAGACTAACGTAATATAGAAAATAATAACTAAATATTTCGATTATTACAATATGTAATAAATAAGTAAATATGATTTTAGTACAAAAAAAATTATTATAGTCTTTTAATCAAAACAACTGTAGCTTCTCTGAAAATTCTCAAAAAGTTATTTTTTGACTGTTTACCAAACAAAATTTTATCACAGTTTTTTCAAAAAGCAGCTTTTAACTTTTCTAAAAGCTGTGTCAAACGGGCCCTAAATATTTTCAAATATAATAATTTACAAAACTAAAAAAAATATTCAACTGAAATAATTTTTATTAAAGCCTTAAAAAAATACAAATTTGAGTTCTAATCAATAATCAACGTGTTAAAATTGTAAATATATATGTTTATTTTAATTATTTATAAATATTTATAAAATTGTATAAAATTTTATAATAATGTGTTTCTGCACATATCTTGTAATATAATAAATTTACTTGTATATAATTAAAAATTACTTTATTTTAAACATATTCGTTTTTTCTATAATTATTCCATTTCTAGTTACGATTTAGTAAACCTATCATTAGAGTAATCAGATGATTAACTAATTACCTCCATCTTAAGATAACCAAATTACATTCACTTATAAATCAAATGGTTAACTAGTTACCCATAAAATATTTGTTAAAGTAAACTTTAAATTAGATATAATGATCATACCTATTTAGTTTTAGTCATATATAGTTTTAGGTGGAGATCACATCATTTTTTTTTTTTGAAATCATCATAATTTTTTAAAAAAATTGTATATAATTTATATAATAAATATTGATTAAACATTAGAGAAAGCATATAATTAAGTGTGTCACAATTATTATAGAAAGGAAAATAAAGTTTTTCTTTTAGTTCGAGATAAAATTACTACTTGAATGAAAAAAGTATTGATTTGCCATAACAAAGAGGATCATCATGTTTATAATTATTATGGCACGTTTGTTATACTGTAACGCCCTATCTAGCAGAGACACCACGTGTGTGTGTGTTTTTATAAAATTCTTATTTAAATACTATATATTTATAACAAAAGTGTAGGTAATTAAATTTTGAAATTTTTACACCAAAAATCTAAAATGATAAATTTATTATATAAATACATGTACACAGCTAAACCAACTTTTTTACTCATATTCTATATTTATATTACTATTTTACTACATGCACACACAATTCAACCTTTTTGACACTTGAGTGATTGATGTATTTCTCTCCTTTTTCTCTTCTTTTTTCTTTTATTTTCATTTTTTTAAAAAAAATAATAACCTCCATAGCTGAACACTTCCCTCTCCACAATCCCAACTTCATTTCACTCTTCTTTTTGTTCTTCAATTTTTTTTTCAACTCCCATTAACCGTTTTCCCTCTTTTTATTTTTCTCTTAATCTATATATAAATATGGTTGTAACTCATTCTTCATCAACTCCTTCTCCTATTCAAAAAAAAAAAAAAATTCTAAAATGGAGTTGAAATCTTTAGCTAATAGAAACAAGGGTAAACGACCTGTTGTTGAGGATGATGACTCTGATTTTGCTCCTCCATTTTCGAAACGTGGGCGAGCTCTTCCAAAGAAGAAATCAAAGGTGGCTGCCTATGAAAAAATTCCTCAAGATGATGCTCAAAAAAATGATCAAGATGGAGTTGGTCTTCAGTATAAGGTTTGATTTTAGTTTCTTTTTGGTTTCACCCCTATTTGAAATTTGTTTGTATTCGCCATTTGTGTGTCTTGTGTTTTTCGATTTTACTATTCTAGGTTTTTCATTTTAGCATTTCGTTTGGTTTTGTTTGGTTTTTTAGGGCTTCTATTTTTTTTTTTAGTTTAATTTATTTGTTCTTTTATGGATTTTTCATTTTCGTTTGTTTAGTCTTAAAAACTGTTTTGTTTTGTTGTCTTTTTTTTTCCAGATGTTTTATTCTTTTTCATTTCAGTTTCTTCATTTGATCTATTCTCAGTTTGTATTAGTTTTTTCATAGTTTTTTATTAATGTAAACACGTTTTGTATGTATTTTTTTGGGAATATGTTTTTGTCTAGTTGTTTCCTGTCCATTTGTATATCATTAATGGGTAACAATTTAATTTATCATGGATGTTGATGTTCAAAGAGTTTTTTCTGTATTTTAGTTTGTTTACAGTTATTTTGTAGTTTTATTATAGTTTTGCTACTTGCATAATATATAAACTATCATAAAACGATAAGGCAACTATAATACAACCAAAACAAAAAATAAACAGACTTATACGTAACTTGTTGTCCCTTAATTCAAATTTGCTCTTCTTATTGTGTTTTTTTAAAAAAATATATTCCACATTGGAAACCAGTAATCAACCAAAATGCAACTATATATAACGTAAATCTATTATTCATGAGGTTTTTTTTAAAAAAAAAATTCACATCATACCTTGTTTTGGATTCGGGGGGAGCTCCAGATCTATTTGTTACAGATCTACATTTCATGAATCTGGATTTCAATATTAGGGGGAGTTGTTTTGATCGAATAAAACCGAAAACAATTGTGTAATTTTAGTTTCTTCCCAGTTTTTCTGGTTTTTTTTCGTAAATTTATGTTTGGATCATTGCAGGTCATCTTTTCCAGTTGATTTCGCCAGAATTAATGGTTGTATTTCCTTCGTTTTGGTTTCATTTTGGTTGTTTTGCTGATTTGAAACGATCGAGGTATGTCATCTTCATTGTTCGCTCCGTGCAGCTGAAGGTTTAGTGCATGTGGTATTTTTGTAAATATTTGTATGTGGACTGTATAAATGTTTAATGGGCCGGCCCATAGTATTTTTGTAATTTTTTTTCCTTTTTTGTATTTTTCTGTTTTTTTCCCTAAAATTTTTGATAATTAAAATCACGCATATAAAAATTTCTTTATAGTAAAAGATAAGTAGTGAGAACTACGGGGACCCCCTGTTTTCAAAATATTACAAACTAGTTTATTACTGCTTTTACAACATAGACATTGCAATCCCAAAATACTATCAAAACGGAGCATCCTTTTCACTGGGCCGAGCCAATGCGGCTGCTATGTACATTGCTGCTACGACCTCGAACTCATGGTTGTTCAACCTTTGCTTTCCCCTTACCTGCACCATAAAGCACTTGTGAGTCACAGAGACTCAACAAGAAAAGTGAACAAAATAATAACCAGTAATATTCTGCAATTCAATCTCAAATTAACTTGCATACACATTTACACAATATTACAGACACAACTCTGGTACTTTATAAAGTACCCCTTTACAACTCGTTAATCACGAGCTGAGTATGTCACTATCGTTGCCCGATAAAGCAAACAATAAGTAAGAAACCTAACTACGGTTTCAAGAGTAATTACTCGTAATGATAATAACCATTCCCAATCCCTAGGTCATAACCTAGGCTCACTTTTAATCAGAATCTTGATAATAATCAAGATATAATCATTCAACCGTCAACAACTATATATGGTGCTTACTACTTTTCTTACCTTAGTTCAGAACTCAACCGTACGGGCCGACTTGAGTGAAAAACAAGCTAAGCGATCTCGGGTCCTATGTCACGACAAAGAAATTCGATAAACAACTTATCCATATTCTAACCAAACCCTAGCTCCATAATCACACAAATTTCTAACTCTCCTCTAGTTTAAAATAGCTTAAACATTACTAAAATAACCTATTCTAAATTCTAAAAAACACTCCGAGCGAAACCAGTTTCGAAGCCAAAACTAGGGTTTTCCTCCATTGCTGCCAAAATTGGTCGACCGGTTTCACTATGCCTGTGAAATCGGTTAACCGGTTCGCCCTACTGCAGAAAACAGAAAATTGGGTATTTTGGCTCCAAAACCAAACCAAATCTTCTCCAAACCTGTTCAAACCTTCCAGAACAGTATAACAACCATAATACAACATATCTCAAGCTTCAAAACACAACAACTCAATTATTTACTCAAAATCATACATTAAAGTGAAGAAAATCAACTTTTAGCTTCATCCAACACATTTCAATCCAAGCAGCCAAAGAAACCTCTCAAAACCATTCTCAACATATTCAAAGACCTAGCCTAAACACAACTCAAAGTCAATCTAATCCCTACAGCCACGGAAACACAAAACCCTAACCTTAAACCAACCAAAATTCATAAAATTCACAACCTATAAGGTGTAAACTTACCTCAATCACATCTAGGTTGATCTTAGGTTGAATAATATGCTCCAAGGGCAAAGAAAAATGGTGAGAAGAGCCTCTCTTGCGGGCTAGTTAGCTTGCACGAAGGGGAGAAGAAGAATAGTGTAACGCCCTAATGCTAAGGCACGCTACAGTGCTTTTTCAATAATTGTGCAATCTTTGCTAATCAAAGAAATTTCTCGAAAAACGTGTCAAATTAAAACTTTTGCATTAAACATTAAACTTTGAAATTTAATAAAATATTTACAAGTGCCGGGATCCCGATTTTTAAAACTTTACAAACTTTACTTTTTAAATATACATTCCAAAATATACAGATTTACAGGTCGCACAGCGACTTTCAAAATACAACTCCCAGATGTCCCGAGACCGAACACTCCAGGTCGCGCTGCTTGACATGTACAATCTCACCCGAGCTCGGGTTCACTCTGTTCGGCTTTCGCCTTTCCTTTACCTACACATGGAAGCAGAAACTGTGAGTCGACAGACTCAGTAAGAAATGCATATAACATACCATATAATTTCCAGGCACGTAAATAGGCGCCCATACACCTATTTACAGAGCTTAACAGATGAGCATGAACGTTCAATACCAGGGTACGACCACTATACCACATACACCACGAACCTAGCTGTACGAGTGTTGGTAGGGTTTACCTCGATCAGTGAGTAACACTGAGTAATGTACCACACACCTTAGCATTTTTCCTATGCTTGTGTTGGTATCACCGTATCGTACTCAAATCAACAACAATCACTGTACCAAACACACTCTATAACTTAATTATACAAGTGTTGGTAGTGTTTAACATAACTCAAGCATGCATATATAAACACATATACACACATTCAGATAATCACATCATACATTATACACAGTTCTTACCTGTTTTCCGAATTCAAGTGTGCTGGCCGACCTGAACGGAATTCACGTGCTAGATGGATGCCCTAATCACAATAACGGTAACACAGATGAGTGACCCGCCAAATCACTTTTCGGGACTTAAAACTCGAAACTAAAAGTTTCCCTATCAATAAACCTCATGGCAATACCCTATATAACCCAAAATTGGCTAAAACTAGGGTTCTGGAAAAACCCCCAACAAAGCGACGGATCCAACCGTATCCCGCTTCGGGTCACCAATGGTCGACCGGTTGGTATAGACCACCTGCAGGAATTCCGGTTCATCTGCAGAAACCCAAAAATTTATCCCCCTTGATTCAAATCAAGCCCAATCTTTACCAAACTCTCCAGTATACCTAAACAAAGCATACACAATGATTTCCAGGCAGTAATTCACAGAACAACACAATAAATATCAACTTGCCATTAAAGCTTAAAGCTTGAACTCAAAGCTTAGAATTGCTCAAAACTTACAACCAACCTCAAAACCAGCTGCTAGGATTGCAAAACAACTCAAACTAATCATAAAATTCGAACTCCAAATAACTCTAACCCTAACAGCTCCTAAAACTCAAAATCACCATTTCAACCTAATTTTAAAAGCTTGAAAAACAATAACCAAAAGACTAGGGCTTTACCTCACTTCCAATAGATTGAAACCTTGCTGAAAAATCCAAAGAAAACTCAGCCCTTCCCCTTGCTCTTGCTGCCTTCGAAGAGAGAGAGAGAGAGAAGAAAAGCTTCCCAACCAATTTTTTGCTTATTTTCTAATTTTCCTTTATTCTTTGACTTTCCTAACTTAGAAAAGAGTTAATTAACTCTTTGCTGCCAAAAGAAATGGCTAGGTGTCAACCAAAGGGGCAGCCACCTATTCCCCTTAATAGCAAAAGACTAAAATGCCCTTTAGACTTAAAACTAGGGTATTTCTAAAGCTAGGGGTAAAATGGTCAAAATCCATAACCCCGCTCAATCCCGGTAATTTATTTTCTCTAAAATATTCCCCACTATAAAATAGGGTTCTAAAATTACCCATGTGATTAATCTAGCCATCCATCGCATTTTCCGTTGTCGCCGAATAAAAATTACAAAAATAACATATTACACATATAAGCTAGATAATACCCCTAGAGTTTAATAAAATCTCCGAAATTGAGAAATTATAACTCTAATATTTATTTCTAAATATTGGGGTCCACATTAAAATTTAATTCACAAATAATAATAAAATAATAAAAATTAGTGCTAATTGCCTTTACTAATTCATAAACTAGAGCGGTCATTACAATTATCCCCCCGTTAATAGGATTTCGTCCCCGAAATCTAACCCCGAATAGCTACGGATGTTGAGTCCTCATATCTGACTCCAACTCCCAGGTGGCTTCTTCCACCTTACTATTCCTCCAGCAGCACCTTAACCGGCAATAGTCTTGTTCCGAAGAACTTTTTCTTTTCTATCCAAAATCTGAACAGGTTGCTCTTCATAGGATAAGTCTGGTTGAAGTTCAAGGGCTTCATAACTCAAGACATGAGTCGGGTCTGACACGTATTTCCTTAACATAGAAATGTGAAATACGTCATGAACAGCTGACAATGCTGGTGGTAAGGCTAGCCGATACGCTACCTGCCCGACCTTCTCAAGTATCTGAAATGGCCCAATGAACCTAGGGCTTAACTTACCCTTCTTCCCGAAGCGTCTAATACCCTTCATTGGTGAAACCCGCAGGAAAACATGTTCCCCTGTCTGAAATGTAACATCTCTGCGCTTCGGATCAGCATAACTTTTCTGCCTGCTTTGAGAAGCAAGCATCCGAGCCTTGATCTTATCAATAGCTTCATTGGTCCTCCGCACTAACTCGGGACCTGTGTACTTCCTTTCTCTGTCTCGTCCCAATGAATAGGAGAACGACATTTTCTACCATATAACATCTCATAGGGAGCCATCCCTATTGTACTTTGGTAGCTGTTGTTGTAGGAGAATTCAATTAGAGGCAAGTACTTAACCCATGAACCCTCAAAGTCCATGACACAGGCTCGTAATAGGTCTTCTAAAATCTGGATAGTTCTTTCTGACTGACCATCAGTCTGAGGGTGAAAGGCTGTACTAAACTTTAACTTGGTACCCATAGCCTTCGGAGACTCACCCAAAACTTCGATGTGAACTTTGGATCCCCGTCCGATACAATAGATTTAGGGGCTCCATGGAGACGAACTATCTCCTTCACATACAATTCAGCATATTGATCCACTGAATATGTAACTTTCACTGGTAAGAAGTGAGCTGACTTTGTGAATCTGTCCACGATGACCCAAACAGAATCATACATCCCTGTGGTTCTAGGCAAACCAGTTACGAAGTCCATTGTGATGTCCTCCCACTTCCATTCTGGAAGGACTAAAGGCTGTAATAACCCTGCCGGCCTCTGATGTTCAGCCTTAATCTGCTGGCAAGTTAAACATTTGGACACGTAGTCCACCACATCTCTTTTCATCCCATACCACCAGAAGTAGGGTTTCAAATCCTGATACATCTTGGTGGTTCCCGGATGCAACGAATAAGGTGTGGTGTGAGCTTCATCAAGTATCTCTTTCTTAAGCTCATCCACACTAGGAACACAAACTCGAACTTTATATAGTAACATTCCACTGTTCGAGACTGTAAAACCTTTAGGCCGACCAGCTATCACTTCATCTCGAACTTTAACTAGTTCGGGATCTTCCAGTTGTGCCTTTCTGATTCTCTCCAACAGATCAGATTGGAGTGTTAAATTATGTAGTTTCCCGACCACGAATTCAATTCCTGCACTAACCATTTCCGAGGCTAGCTGAGGAGCTATCATAACCGTAGTACACACTTGACCGGGACCTTTTCTGCTCAGAGCATCGGCCACAACATTGGCTTTCCCGGGGTGATACAGTATTTCACAATCGTAGTCCTTAACCAACTCCAACCACCTTCTCTGCCTCATATTCAGATCTTTTTGGGTGAAAAAGTATTTAAGACTTTTATGATCAGTATAAATTTCACACTTTTCACCGTAAAGATAATGTCGCCATATCTTTAAAGCGAAAACCACAGCAGCGAGCTCTAAATCATGAGTTGGGTAACGTTGCTCATAATCCTTCAGTTGACGAGAGGCATAGGCTATAACTCTGTCAGCTTGCATCAGAACACATCCCAGACCCTGTCTGGATGCATCACAATACACAACAAATTTCTCTTGATCTGATGGCAAAGCTAACACGGAGAGTCGTTATCAAACGCTGCTTCAACTCCTGAAAGCTTGATTCACACTTATCTGACCACACGAATCTCTGATTTTTCTTAGTCAATTCGGTTAGGGGCATAGAAAGTTTAGAAAATCCTTCGACGAAACGTCGATAATACCCTGCTAACCCGAGAAAACTTCGAATTTCCGTCACAGACCTAGGCCTCGGCCAATTCTTCACTGATTCCACCTTGTTTGGATCGACCATAATTCCATTCTTTCCCACAATATGACCCAGAAAAGATACCTCGGACAACCAGAATTCACACTTTTTGAACTTGGCATACAGCTTGTGATCTCTAAGTCGCTGTAACACCATTCGAAGATGATGCTTGTGCTCCTCTTCTGACTGAGAGTACACAAGAATGTCATCGATAAACACTATAACGCAGTTATCGAGGAAATCCTTGAATACCCTATTCATGAGATCCATAAAGGCCGCAGGAGCATTAGTCAATCCGAATGACATTACCAGAAACTCATAGTGCCCATATCTGGTTCTAAAAGCAGTCTTCGGTATGTCCTCCTCCCGAATTCTGAGTTGATGATAACCAGACCGTAAATCAATCTTCGAAAACACCGTCTTTCCTTGAAGCTGATCGAACAGATCATCGATCCTAGGCAACGGGTACTTGTTCTTAATCGTCAGCTTGTTTAGTTCCCGATAATCAATACACATTCTGAGGGAACCATCTTTCTTCTTTACAAAAAGAACCGGAGCTCCCCAGGGCGATACACTGGGTCGAATAAACCCAATATCAAGCATCCCCTGAAGTTGTAACTTAAGCTCCTTGAGTTCCGCTGGAGCCATTCTATATGGAGCTTTAGAAACAGGTTCGACTCCAGGTGCCAGATCAATTACGAAATCAATCTCTCGCTGTGGCGGCAATCCCGGCAATTCCTCGGGAAACACATCAAGAAAATCTTTCACCACCCGGACTATCTCAGGCCCAAATGTTTCAGGTCTGCTGGAGTCAAATACTACCGCTAGAAATCCTATACAACCATTGCATAGTAAATCCCTAGCTCTCAACACGAAATAGCGGGGATCCGAGACCCCCGAATCGATCCAACATAAACAAAGGGATCTTCACCTTCCATTTGAAAAATCACCATTTTACGTCTACAATCTATACTGGCCGAATACTTGGATAGAAAATCCATTCCCAGTATAATATCAAACTCAGTTAATTTCAATTCTATAAGATCAGTACTCAATTCCCTATCTTCGATCCTAATCGGCATAGACCTAATGCGCCTATTAGAGATAACCAATTCCCCGCTAGGCATTAGGGTTCCAAACCCTCTTTCTAAAATGTCACAAGGTCTACCCAAAAGATCAATCACCCTTGTAGCCACATATGAACGTGTAGCTCCCGAATCAAATAATACTGTAAATAACAAGTTGTTGACGGGAAGCTGACCTGTCACAACAGAAGGACTGGGCCGCGGCATCGGCTTGGGTGATGGCAAACACACGAGCGAGGAACCGGTTTCACCTCAACTTTTGGCTCCTCTTTCTTAGCACAGGGGCAATCTTTCTTGAAATGCCCCACCATGCCACACGGGAAGCATGTCTTCGGTTACACTCTCCGGATGGTGTTTCTTGCATCTTGGACACTCAGGATAAGAGTAACCCTGGCGTCCTCCTCTGCCTTGGTTCCCACGGAACCGCTTGCTTTGCCCCGAGCCACCGTAAGCCGGAACAACCTTTCTTTTACGCTCGGTGGTGGAGTCACCACCATCCCTACCATAAACGGGGAGTAGGAACAGTGGGGGTTCCACCAACACTCGGAGTCACCCGGGGCTCCTGAAGAAATTTTACTGCACCCTCGGCTCTCAAAGCCTTCTCAACCATATCTGCATACGTGGTTGCTTCGGTAGTGGTAATAACCAGATCATGCCGGATCTTTGCACTCAAACCCGCTAAATATTTTTCTTTCTTACTGAAGTCCGTGGGTACAATTCCTGCCGCCAACTTAGCCAACCGATCAAACTTCGTTGTATACTCAGTGACTGACATACCCTCAGTCTGAACTAGATCAGTGAACTCTTTCCGCTTTGCACTGCGGACCGCTTCATTGTAATACTTGGAGTTAAATAACTCCCTGAATTCTTCCCAAGTCATCAGCGTGACGTCCCGTGTGAGGGTTATCAATTCCCACCACACAAGGGCATCTTCCTGAAACTGGAAAGTGGCGCAGGTCACCAGATCATTTCCAACCACTCCCATAAAGTTGAGAATACGCTCAATCATCGAAAGCCATTGCTCGGCCTTCATCACATCAGGGCCTCCCAGAAACACTGGAGGTGCCTGCTTCCGAAATCTTTCATACAACGGTTCCATACGGTTGCCAACAACGTTGTTCCCGCCGGCACCGCCGGAACCGCAACGGCCTCGAACTTGTTGAGGAGGCACGGCGGGGAGGACCCTGCTGCCTCAATCTTTGGATCTCTTCATCTTGCTGACGAATTCTCTCTTGCATTTCAGCAAATCTTTGCTCCCAATCAGGAGGAGCTTGAGGTGGATTTACAGGGCGACCACCCTGAGCTCTGCCACGGCCACGGCCGCGACCACGGGGATTTTGAGGATTCCCCTGACCGCCTCCGGTCTCAACCATGCCACCCTGACTTCTTGTATTTCGCGGGGTGTCCATTTAATAGGACTTAGCCTGCGAATCCATAAGCCAGGCAGGTTAGACAGCGATCAAAATTAACACCGCTCTTTAATAACTTAAAGGCAACACACTTCTTTTCTTTTAAGAAAATATATTTAATTTAAATCTAATATGCTTCCTAACATGCTTTCACATTCACATTTATTTAAAATACTAAACAAGTACAGGCTTACTGAACCGTGAACCGAGCTTTCTCTGATGAAGATTGTACATGTCATAGCAAGCTTCGGTAGACAAACCTGGCGGCTCTGATACCAAAATTGTAACGCCCTAATGCTAAGGCACGCTACAGTGCTTTTTCAATAATTGTGCAATCTTTGCTAATCAAAGAAATTTCTCGAAAAACGTGTCAAATTAAAACTTTTGCATTAAACATTAAACTTTGAAATTTAATAAAATATTTACAAGTGCCGGGATCCCGATTTTTAAAACTTTACAAACTTTACTTTTTAAATATACATTCCAAAATATACAGATTTACAGGTCGCACAGCGACTTTCAAAATACAACTCCCAGATGTCCCGAGACCGAACACTCCAGGTCGCGCTGCTTGACATGTACAATCTCACCCGAGCTCGGGTTCACTTTTGTTCAGCTTTCGCCTTTCCTTTACCTACACATGGAAGCAGAAACTGTGAGTCGACAGACTCGCAAGAAATGCATATAACATACCATATAATTTCGACACCGTAAATAGGCGCCCATACACCTATTTACAGAGCTTAACAGATGAGCATGAACGTTCAATACCAGGGTACGACCACTATACCACATACACCACGAACCTAGCTGTACGAGTGTTGGTAGGGTTTACCTCGATCAGTGAGTAACACTGAGTAATGTACCACACACCTTAGCATTTTTCCTATGCTTGTGTTGGTATCACCGTATCGTACTCAAATCAACAACAATCACTGTACCAAACACACTCTATAACTTAATTATACAAGTGTTGGTAGTGTTTAACATAACTCAAGCATGCATATATAAACACATATACACACATTCAGATAATCACATCATACATTATACACAGTTCTTACCTGTTTTCCGAATTCAAGTGTCTTTGGCCAGGCACGAACGGAATTCACGTGCTAGATGGATGCCCTAATCACAATAACGGTAACACAGATGAGTGACCCGCCAAATCACTTTTCGGGACTTAAAACTCGAAACTAAAAGTTTCCCTATCAATAAACCTCATGGCAATACCCTATATAACCCAAAATTGGCTAAAACTAGGGTTCTGGAAAAACCCCCAACGGGACGGATCCAACCGGTATCCCGGTTCTGGGTCACCAACCGGTCGACCGGTTGGTATAGACCACCCAGAACCGGAATTTCGGTTCATCTGCAGAAACCCAAAAATTTATCCCCCTTGATTCAAATCAAGCCCAATCTTTACCAAACTCTCCAGTATACCTAAACAAAGCATACACAATGATTTCCAGGCAGTAATTCACAGAACAACACAATAAATATCAACTTGCCATTAAAGCTTAAAGCTTGAACTCAAAGCTTAGAATTGCTCAAAACTTACAACCAACCTCAAAACCAGCTGCTAGGATTGCAAAACAACTCAAACTAATCATAAAATTCGAACTCCAAATAACTCTAACCCTAACAGCTCCTAAAACTCAAAATCACCATTTCAACCTAATTTTAAAAGCTTGAAAAACAATAACCAAAAGACTAGGGCTTTACCTCACTTCCAATAGATTGAAACCTTGCTGAAAAATCCAAAGAAAACTCAGCCCTTCCCCTTGCTCTTGCTGCCTTCGAAGAGAGAGAGAGAGAAGAAAAGCTTCCCAACCAATTTTTTGCTTATTTTCTAATTTTCCTTTATTCTTTGACTTTCCTAACTTAGAAAAGAGTTAATTAACTCTTTGCTGCCAAAAGAAATGGCTAGGTGTCAACCAAAGGGGCAGCCACCTATTCCCCTTAATAGCAAAAGACTAAAATGCCCTTTAGACTTAAAACTAGGGTATTTCTAAAGCTAGGGGTAAAATGGTCAAAATCCATAACCCCGCTCAATCCCGGTAATTTATTTTCTCTAAAATATTCCCCACTATAAAATAGGGTTCTAAAATTACCCATGTGATTAATCTAGCCATCCATCGCATTTTCCGTTGTCGCCGAATAAAAATTACAAAAATAACATATTACACATATAAGCTAGATAATACCCCTAGAGTTTAATAAAATCTCCGAAATTGAGAAATTATAACTCTAATATTTATTTCTAAATATTGGGGTCCACATTAAAATTTAATTCACAAATAATAATAAAATAATAAAAATTAGTGCTAATTGCCTTTACTAATTCATAAACTAGAGCGGTCATTACAAATAGAGTGTTTTGGTTACTTATTTCATAAGTTATGAGTTTATATACATATTAGTTTCCTTTTCTTCTTTTTTTTTTTAAAAAAAAAAAAAATAATAGGCAGCCCTAAAAAAGTCAAAAGGGCAAAAATTAAAAAATCACTAAAAGACTAATCTACCTCCCAAAACTTTTAAAAATAACATAGGGACATTTTGGTAATTTTACTAATCTATTAAACTGACATTCTAAAAATTCTAACCTAGTCCGGAATATCCTCAAAATAATTCTCCCATCAATATCGTGACATTTCTGACCACATTGCTAAATTCCACAATCGCCGGGCCCGAAAAATATTTTTATTTTATAAATGATATCATCGATACCCATATATCTCAATATAATCGTCGTAATTAATAAATTACGCTTGGTATAATCATTCAATAATTCCTTACTAATTACCCTAAGTAAGATCATAATGTTACTTCGTTACCAAAATAATTACATATTTAATAAAATATGTCTATTTAAATATCATTTTATTTTCCAGGATGTTACAACTATCCCCCCTTATAGGAATTTAGTCCTCGAAATTTACCTGAAAAGCTCTGGATACAATTCACGCATCTGCGACTCTAATTCCCAAGTCGCTTCTTCAACCTTGTTGTTCCGCCACAGCACCTTAACTAGCGGAATAGTCTTGTTCCGCAACACCTTTTTTTTCTTGTCCAAAATCTGTACTGGTTGTTCTTCATATGACAGGTCGGTCTGCAGCTCAATGTCTTCGTAAATCAAGACATGAGTTGTATCTGATACATATTTCTGAAGCATCGAGACATGAAACACGTTATGAACCTCAGATAAAGCAGGAGGTAGAGCGAACCGATAAGCTACCTGACCTACTTTCTCAAGAATCTCGAACGGACCAATAAACCTGGGACTCAACTTTCCTTTCTTCCTGAACCTCTGAATTCCTTTCATTAGGGATACCAGAAGGAAAACAAAATCCCCAATATGGAAGGGAAATTTGAGTTTCTATGCATTTTTTATACCCAAATTAATTATCTAAACTAATACTTATAACTCTTGAAAAAATAGGACTATTTTTACCTAAACCCCAAAATACCCCCCTCATTATTCTCAACCATTTCTCTCTCTTCCTCCTTTCTCTCTCAAATCAAACCCACCAAAACACACTGCCGATCCACCCAAAACCAACCATCGCACGAGCTGAACGGCGAACGCCACCTCCGACCGAGACGCCGACGGAGAGCCAACCGAACCCACACCTCCACCACCTTCGACCCTCTCTGAAATCTGAAGAAGAAGAAAAAAAAAAACCCACAGTCCGATGGTCGAACCTTGGGGTCCGACCAATCGGACCCATCGGACCCATGGTCCGACCATCGGACCTCTCTCTTCCTCTCTCTCCGAAATGCGAAAAAAAAAAAAAAAAAAAAAACTCGTAGAAGAAGGAAAAGAACACATGCAGATCTAGAATCCAAAGCAAAAGAACAGTTGTAACACATATATCATTTTATTTGGTTGAAATAAAATAACGATCCACACCTGCAGAAGAAGGAAAGGTCGCATTCCAAGAAGGTTTCTGATGAGGATTAACATTGAAACCAGAAGAAGGTCACATATATCATTTTTTTTAAAGATTTCAGAGAGAGAGGAAGAGAGAGGTCCGATGGTCGGACCATGGGTCCGATGGGTCCGATTGGTCGGACCCCAAGGTCCGACCATCGGACTGTGGTTTTTTTTTTTTTTTTTAGATTTCAGAGAGGGTCGGAGGTGGTGGAGGTGTGGGTTCGGTTGGCTCTCCGTCGGCGTCTCGGTCAGAGGTGGCGTTCGCCGTTCAGCTCGTGCGATGGTTGGTTTTGGGTGGATCGGCAGTGTGTTTTGGTGGGTTTGATTTGAGAGAGAAAGGAGGAAGAGAGAGAAATGGTTGAGAATAATGAGGGGGTATTTTGGGGTTTAGGTAAAAATAGTCCTATTTTTTCAAGAATTATAAGTATTAGTTTAAATAATTAATTTGGGTATAAAAAATGCATAGAAACTCAAATTTCCCATATGGAATTCAACATCTCTAACTTTGGATCTGCGTAGCTTTTTTGTCTACTTTGTGAAGCAAGCATACGAGCCCTAATCTTTTCAATAGCCTCACTCGTTCTTTGGACAGCTTTAGGTCCAAGATACCTGCGTTCACCAGCTTCATCCCAGTGAATGGGTGAACGACATTTCCTTCCATAAAGCATCTCATAAGGAGTCATGCCAATGGTACTCTGATAACTATTGTTATAAGAAAACTCAATCAGAGGTAGGTACTTGTTCCAAGCACCTTCAAAATCCATTACACATGCCCTCAGCATATCCTCAAGTATCTGGATAGTCCTTTCAAATTGACCATCAATTTAAGGATGAAAAGCTATACTGAATTTTAGTTTAGTACCCATTGCTTGCTGTAAGCTTCCCCAGAATTTGGATGTAAATTTTGGATCTCGATCTGAAATTATCGACTTTGGGGCACCATGAAGCTGAACTATCTCCTGGATATACAAATCAGCATATTGATCCACTGTATACGTTGTTCGCATTGGTAAAAACAGTGCAGACTTCGTATATCGATCCACTATCACCCAAATAGAGTCATAATTCCCTACTATTTTTGGCAATCCTACCACAAAATCCATGGTGATGTCTTCCCATTTCCATTCGGGAATCTTTAGAGGCTGAAGCAAACCTGCCGGCCTCTGATGTTCTACTTTAATTTGTTGACAGGTTAAGCATCTCGACACATATTCAACAATATCCCTCTTCATACCCGACCACCAGTATAAAGCTTTCACATCATGATACATTTTGGTTGTCCCCAGGTGTAAGGGGTACGGTGTAGTATGAGATTATCAAGAATCTCCTGTCTGATATCCTTGTCAACTGGTATACGAATTCTGTTCCTGTATCGCAACAACCCATCACATGAAATGAAAAGTCTTTTGTCAATTCGGCCTCTAACTTCTCCTTATGCTCCTGTAACTCAGAATCACTTTGTTGAGCCACTCTAATTCTTTCCAACAAATTAGAATGCAAGGTAATATTGTCAAGTTTTCCAATCACAAATTCAATTCCCGCTCTAGTCATATCCTCAGCCAACTCTGCTGAAATTTTCTTTAGTTCACAGACTTGCCATGGTCCTTTTCGACTTAGAGCATCCGCTACCACATTTGCTTTTCCAGGGTGTTAGAGAATCTCGCAGTCATAATCTTTGACCAGTTCTAACCATCGTCGTTGCCTCATATTTAAGTCCTTCTGAGTGAAAAAGTAGTTCAGGCTTTTGTGATCAGTATAAATCTCACACTTTTCACCATACAGATAGTGACACCAAACTTTCAAGGTAAAAACAACTGCTGCCAATTCAATATCATGGGTAGGATACCGCTGTTCATACTCTTTCAATTACCTGGATGCATAAGCAATCACTTTCCCTGACTGCATAAGAACACAACCTAACCCCTGTTTGGATGCATCACAGTAAATCACAAATTTTTCGTCACTTACCGGTAAGGTTAATACAAGAGTGGTAATCAACCTTTGTTTCAGTTTCTGGAAACTACTTTCACACTTATCAGTCCAAACAAACTTGCAATTCTTTCGGGTTAATTCTGTTAAGGGCGTATAAATCTTTGCAAAGTCCTCAACAAACCTTCTATAATACCCTGCTAGTCCCAAAAAACTTTTAACTTCAATTACTGACTTAGGTCGAGGCAAATCTCGTACCGCTTCAATCTCCACTGGATCCACTAGAATACCATCTTTACTTACCACATGCCCCAAGAAACTCACCTGAGGCAACCAAAATTCGCATTTCTTGAACTTGGCATACAACTTATGCTCCCTGAGACGTTGTAACACCATTCGAAGATGTCTTTTGTGAATCTCTTCCGAGTCTGAATAAATTAGAATATCATCAATAAAGACAATAACAAAATCATCCAGGAAGTCTTTGAACACTCAGTTCATCAAGTCCATAAATGATGTCGGGGCGTTTGTTAATCTGAAGGACATTACTAGAAATTCATAGTGTCCATACGAGGTTCGGAAAGCTTTCTTTGGGAATATCCTCTTCTCAAATCCTCAACTGGTGATAACCAGATCGAGATCGATCTTGGAGAAGATGGTCTTTCCCTGAAGCTGATCAAATAAGTCATCTATCCTTGGCAAAGGATACTTGTTCTTCACTGTCAACTTGTTTAACTCCCAGTAATCAATGCACATTCGTAAAGTTCCATCCTTCTTTTTCACGAACAAAACTGGGGCACCCCAAGGTGAAGTACTAGGTCTTGTAAACTTTAAATCCATCATCCCCTGTAATTGGACTTTTAACTCTTGCAGCTCCGCAGGTGCCATCATGTAGGGAGCTCTTGATACAGGTTCTGCTCCTGGTATTAAATCAATCTCAAAATCAATTTCACGTTTTGGTGGTAACCCCGGTAACTCCTCTGGAAAAACATCCAGAAATTCTCGAACCACTACGACATGCTCCGGTCCCGCTGGTGGTTCCCTAGTAATATCCACCACATTTTCTAAGAAACCGATGCACCCCTCACACAACAAATCTCTTGCCTTAAGCGCTGAAATTAAGGGAATCTGGGATCCCTGCATCTTCCCCACAAATACAGAGGGGTCCTCGCCCTCAGGCTGAAAAGTTACCATCTTTCTTTTGCAATCAATAGTGGTGTTGTGTTTAGCAAGCCAATTCATCTCCAAAATAACATCAAAATCCTCTAGATTCAATTCTATCAGATCAACTAATAACTCCCTTCCTTACACAAATACTGGAACGGATCGAACCCACCTGCTGGAGATAACCAACTCCCCAATAGACAGCAAAGTTCCGAAACCTCTAGAAAGCACATCACTAGGCCTATTCAACTTCTCAATTATTCTACTTAAAATATAAGAATGTGTCGCACCAGAATCAATCAGAACAGTCAATAAAGTATTAGCAACAGAAAGCTGACCTGTCACAGTGGAAGGACCAGCATCAGCCTCAGCCTGAGTCAGGGCAAACACCTGGGCAGGAATAGGTGTGTCATCCTTCTTTTGCTCTAGTCGCAGTAGCTGTTGGAAATTCCTCTTCATGTGACCCACTACCCCACAGTGGAAACAGGCCCTGGCCTGACACTCGCCCTGGTGGCGCCTTTTACATCTCGGGCATTCAGGAAAAGTCCGCCACTTTTTGTTCCCACTACGACAGAAGCCTTGGTTACCCTGGAACCTTTTGTTTGGGTCTACAGCTGATGATTCAATAGGCCTTTTCTTGCGGTCACCGGGGTTAGTACCCTACCAAAACCAACACCTGATGTCTGCTTCCAGAAATCTCTTCTCGCAATATTTTTCTTTCGTATCTGATCTTCTGCACCCTCAAAAACTAGGGCCTGTTCAACTATCTAGGCATAAGTCTGAGGAACCCAAGGTTGTTTAGAAGCAACAATCACATCCCGTGCGATATGTTTATCCAACCCTGGGATAAACTTTGCTTTTCTAGCAGCTTCAGTAGCCACCTCATCTGAAGCAAATTTTGCTAGTCGATCGAACTTAGTGGCATACTCTGTCACTATCATACTACCCTGAGTCAATCGCATAAACTCTTATGCCTTTGCTCGTCGAATAGACTCATTATAGTACTTCTCATAAAACAAAGTCCAGAAGGCATCCCAGGTCATGTTATCCAAGCCATGACCCTGAGACACAATCTCCCACCAAGTACGGGCATCATCTCGCAACATATAGATGGCACACCTGACCCAGTTATTATCCTCGACCCGCATGAAATCAAATATGGACGTTATCATATTCATCCACTGTTCTGCCTTGAGTGGATCTGCACCACCCTCAAACACCGACAGGTTCTGCTTCCTGAACTGCTCATACAACGGTTCCAAACGATTCCCTGCATCCGGTGGCACTACTAGAGGTGCTGGAGGATCAGGATTAGGGTTTAGAGCAAGCTGAGCTCGCTGCTCTCTCAATTCTCTAATTTGTTCACCCTGTTTCCGGATAGTCTCTTGCATCGTGGCATATAACTCTTCCCAGTTTGGTGGTGGTGGAAGGTTCTCGCCCTCACCAGCAACCCCGAGCCCAGCTAGCTTGCGGTTACCGCTACCAGTCCGCCTCGGGTGCATAATCTATACACTTGCGGTCACATTCCAGGTAATAACAATACTAATAAATATTTCATATATCATAATCTTTCCCACAAATTCCATTATTAACACAATTCAGATAATCAGGCAATCATATAATTATCAAATTATCTATTAATTAAAGCTTGTTGAACCATGAGTCGAACGAGTCCTCGCAGCCGATGTACATATCAAACCAGTCTTCAAGATCTAAAAACCTTGGCGCTCTGATACCATGTTGTAACACCTTGTCCAACAGGGACGCCACGTGTGTGTGTGTGTGTGTTTTTATAAAATTCTTATTTAAATACTATATGATTATACCAAAAGTGTGGGTAATTAAATTTTGATAATTAAAATCACGCATATACAAACTTCTTTATAGTAAAAGATAAGTAGTGAGAACTACGGGGACCCCCTGTTTTTAAAATATTACAAACTAGTTTATTAGTGCTTTTACAACATAGACATTGCAATCCCAAAATACTATTAAACGGAGCATCCTGTTCACTAGGCTGAGCCACTGCGGCTGATATGTACATTACTGCTACGACCTCGAACTCATAATTGTTCAACTTTTGCTTTCCCCTTACCTGCACCATAAAGCACTCGTGAGTCACATAGACTTAGCAAAAAAAGTGAACAAAATAATAACCAGCAATATTCAGCAATTCAATCTCAAATTAACTTGCATACACATTTACACAATATTACAGACACAACTATGGTACTTTATAAAGTACCCCTTTACCACTCGTTAATCATGAGCTGAGTATATCACTATCCTTGCCCGATAAAGCAAACAATAAGTAAGAAATCTAACCGCGGTTTCAAGAGTAATTACTCGTAATGGTAATAACCATTCCCAATCCCTAGGTCATAACCTAGGCTCAACATACTTTTAATCAGAATCTTGATAATAATCAAGATATAATCATTCAACCGTCAACAATTTAACTACATATGGTGCTTACCACTTTTCTTACCTTAGTTCAGAACTCAACCGTACGGGTCGACCTGAGTGGAAAACAAGCTAAGCGATCCCGGGTCCTATGTCACAACAAAGAAATTCGATAAACAACTTATCCATATTCCAACCAAACCCTAGCTCCATAATCAGATAAATTTCTAACTCTCCTCTAGTTTAAAATAGCTTAAACATTACTAAAATAACCTATTCTAAATTCTGAAAAAACACTACGAGTGAAACCGGTTTTGAAGCCAAAATTAGGGTTTTCCCCCATTGCTGCCAAAACCAGTCGACCGGTTTCGCTATGCCTGTGAAACCGGTTAATCGGTTTTCCCTGCTGCAGAAAATGGAAAATTGGGTTTTTTGGCTTCAAAACCAAACCAAATCTTCTCCAAACCTGTTCAAACCTTATAGAACAGTATAACAACCACAATACAACATATCTCAAGCTTCAAAACACAACAACTCAATCATTTACTCAAAATCACACATTAAAGTGAAGAAAATCAACTTTTAGCTTCATCCAACACATTTCAATCCAAGCAGCCAAAGAAACCTCTCAAAACCATTCTCAACATATTCAAAAACCTAGCCTAAACGCAACTCAAACTCAATCTAATCCCTACAGCCACAGAAACACAAAACACTAACCTTAAACCAACCAAAATTCATAAAATTTACAACCTATAAGGTGTAAACTTACCTCAATCACTTCTAGGTTGATCTTAGGTTGAATAATATGCTCCAAGGGCAAAAGAAAATGGTGAGGAGAGCTTATAAGGTGTTTTGGTTACTTATTTCATAAGTTATGAGTTTATATAGGTATTAGTTTCCTTTTCTTCTTTTTTTTTTTTTTAAAAAAAATATAATAGGCAGCCCTAAGAAAGTCAAAAGGGCAAAAATTAAAAAATCACTAAAAGACTAATCTACCCCTTCAAAATTTTAAAAAATAACCTATGGGCATTTTGGTAATTTTACTAATCCATTAAACCGACATTCTAAAATTCTAACCTAATCTGGAATATCGTCAAAATAATTCTCCCATCAATATCGTGACATTTCTGACCACATTGCTGAATTCCACAGTCGTCGGGCCCAAAAAATATTTTTATTTTAAAAATGGTATCCTCGATACCCATATATCTCAATATAATCTTCGTAATTAATAAATTACGCTTGGTATAATCATTTAATAATTCCTTACTAGTTACCCTAAGTAAGATCATAATCTTACTTCGTTACCAAAATAATTACATATTTAATAAAATATGTCTATTTAAATATCATTTTATTTTTCGGGATATTACATATACAGTATTCAAAATCAGAATAAAATAATGTAGAAATATAATGGAATAAATGAAGAATAATCGAAATCAATATTTGTAATATGTTGTTTACTAAAAGTGATTGGAAATAAAATGATAGTGATTTATCTCGTTTACTTTATCAGGAAACGTGATTTGAATGCTTAAATTGACTAAATTATCCTTTTGAGTAAAAGTATAGTATATGGTAGTTATTATGTAAGACATATTTTAAAGGATAACATTGTCATTATGTATTTAATATTAAAAAATAAAATAAAAATAAATAAAATCCATTAACCTAACATTTCTTAGAAAATTAGTGGGGGAAGTTCTTCCTTTCTTTTTTCTCTTATTTAATTAAATTTTCCCTTTCTTAAATTTAATAAATTAAATAAACAAATATAAGAGAATGATTCCCTTTCCATTAGTAAAAATTAGAGGATAACCATCCTATTATATTTTTTATTTAAAATAAAAATAGATTATAAACAGCAAGAGATATGGTGATTGTTAAAACGTGAGGACAGAAGAAAAAGGAGATAATAAAACTGTATTAACCGTCCCTCAACACAATACCACTCACTCTATCCAACCAGAGCTCAGAGCTGTAGTGAGAGAGACGAACCAAGTGCTTCAATGGCTGCTACTTTCCAATACTTAATTCCACTTTCACCTTCTCTAAAACAGGCCATTTCTTCTCTTACTCCATCTATTTCTTCCAAACCCATGTCAGATTCAATGCCTTCTTTCCCCTTAAAGCGACAGAGACCACAAGTTTCAGTCTCTGTTGCCTTTAATCCTTCTGGGAATTATGACCTCTCTATGTTTGATGATGAAGATGGTAAGCCTTTTCCCTTACTCTTCCTCTTATAATTTCAACAACCCAATTTTAAAAGTTTATATATATATATATATATATAAATATATATATATATATTTTTGATTGACAGACTCACCAAAAGTTGATCCTCCAATGCCACCAACTAAAGGGAGATTTGAAATAGTTATTGATAATGATGCTATAACCAAGCTTGACTTATCTCCATTTCAAACTGTAACTGGGATTACTTCTCCTTCTTCAGGTATATATCTTCATTATGTTGATAAGGTCTTAATGTTTTTGTTCTTTTTTCACAATGATAACTTAACCATGTTGTTTTAATTAGCGGAGCCAAGAGAGTTTCTTGAACGAACAATTGGGTTTACAATAAATTACACAAGAGAAGATCCAAATGACCTTAGAGAACTCTCAGAATTCCCTGATATAAGGCTTTGGTTCTTGAGACTTGATGCTACTTATCCTTGGCTACCGGTCTTGTTGGACTGGCGAGCCGGCGAGCTTGCTCGCTATGCTGCCATGTTGGTTCCACACCAGGTAATGAAAACTATATACTTCTTTTGTTGGTTGGTTCCATTATTTACAATGTTGAGAATGTGAATCTATGATGAATTGGTGATGATATGGTTTTGGTGTTTTGACACAGATGAGTATGAAAATGGGAGTGGTGTTCAATCCTGAGGCATTGGAATTGTTCATCTTGAATAAAGTTTTCATAGTGTACTCATGGTTAAAGCAACATGATGTACCAAAGCCTAGATTGAAAACTAGTGACATGGCAAGGATGCTTGGATTTGGAATTGGTGATGAACTTTTCGACTTGATCGATAAACACCCAGTTTTGAAATCATAAACAAGGAAGATTGATGATCCAAATTCAACATGAGAAATTGTAAAGCACTTGAAGACAAGGAGATAACAAAATCCCCTCTTGTTGGTGAGGGTGAGGCTAAGCAATTACATAATCAAAAGAGGAGCTAACTGTTGAGTTCTTATGTGAAAAGGAACAGTTTTTTGGCTTTGGAACTTCAACTAATTAGGACACTGTGATCTTCATACCCCATGTCTCTATTTTCTTATATAATTTATTTGCCAATACAGTTTGAGTATTTTTTTAATATAATTAGGACATTTAGAGTTCCTTGCAACTGTTAAGTATAATAAGTTGTTAAGTGAAATAAAAGGCTTTTAGATATTGGAATTAGATGCTGATAAAAAATTCATGACATTGGCCTCTGCAAAGTGCAAACGTCTCATAAACATTAAATAGATAAGAATGTTGGAGTTGACGATTCATGAAGCCGCAGAATTATCTTCAACGGTTGTGCACAAGATCATACAACTAATGTTAATTTGCTATCAGTATGAAGTGAGTAAGAAAACAAAATAACTCTTCTTAGTCCAAAAAGAATATTTTGTTTGGTTTAAATTAAAAATAACTATTAATATAAACAAAAGCTGGAATAGCTCAGTTGGTTAGAGCGTATGGCTGTTAACCATAAGGTCGGAGGTTCGACCCCTCCTTCTAGCGATTTTTTTGTATATATTTTTTGTAAGGTAGAATTATATAAACACGTTGACCAAAATCTTGAAGTTGACATCAGTGATCTATGATAGAAATAGAGAAATATTTTTTTAAATATAACTAGAAGTATTTGACATAAATATAACTAGAAGTATTTGACATCATTTTTAGTGGGTAATTTACCGTATAAATAGTTTTAGATTGGGATATTGGCAGCTAAACCACCTGAACTTTACGGTTTGTAACACTTAACCACAAAAACCGAATTTTTGGCGGCTAAACTACCTAAACTCTGGTTCCGTTTTGCTCTGCACACCTCCGTCCAAAAATCACAGTTAAGTGCTACGGTGGACTGTCCACGTGTACACACTTGTACATGTGGCAAATTTTTAGTGGTCCTCGTAATTTTAATTTTAAAAAATAAATATAAATATTTAAAAAAAATTAAAAAATCAAAAAAAATATTATAATATTTTTTTTTTACTTTTTTACTTTTTTTAACTTAAAAAAAATAATTTTTTTTCTTTTTCTTCTTCTTTCTTCTTCTTTTTCTGCAGAACTCTCCCAACCCTCTTTCTTCTTCTTGGCCAAGGCTATTGATTTGCTTGGCCAAGGCTATAAGTGGCCCTGTAGTTCGAGGAGGATGGCAATGGAGATGTTGCTTAGAGGTGAGACTTACTCTGTTACAAAAGATAAGGAGGACCAATTTAGGGCTGGAAGTCCTTTGTCCTCAAGGGACGAAGGTGAGAAGAAAGAATACTCCATTGATGTATTTTTACCAGACATAAACAATGGGATGTACGGTTCAGACGATTTCAGGATGTATAGTTTCAAGATTAAGCCTTGTTCAAGGGCCTACTCTCATGACTGGACTGAGTGTCCATTTTTTCATCCCGGGGAGAACGCCAAGAGGAGGGAACCCAGGAAATACCCTTACAGCTGTGTCCCTTGCCCTGAGTTCAAGAAAGGGTCTTGCCAAAAGGGAGACTCTTGTGAATACGCTCATGGAGTTTTCGAGTTTTCGAGACTGGCTGCACAAGAAAAGCCTGCTTCTTTGCTCACAAACATGACGAATTGCTGGGAGGGTTTCTGCAAAAGAAGAAGAAGAAAGAAGAAAGAAGAAGAAAAAGAAAAAGAAAAAAAAAAATTTAATTTTTTTAAATTAAAAATAGTAAAAAAATATATATATATTTTTATTTTTTTTTCTTATTTTTTAATTTTTTTTAAATATTTATAATTATTTTTTAAAATTAAAATTACGTGGACCACTAAAAATTTGCCACGTGTACAAGTGTGTACACGTGGACAGTCCACTATGGCACTTAACTGTGATTTTTAGACGGAGGTGTGCAGAGCAAAACGGAACCAGGGTTTAGGTAGTTTAGCCGCCAAAAATTCAGTTTTTGTGGTTAAATGCAGGGGCGGACCCACATTGTAGCGAGGGGGGCAGTCGCCCCCCCTGAAAAAAAAATCGAAAAAAAAATGTATATGTATTTTACTTAGTTACAACATATATTTGTATTAAAAGATGATATTTATAGACATAATAGTAACCTTGGTGTAATGGTTAATGTAGTTGGTAAATAAGTTAGAGGGTAAAGGTTCAAATCCCACTATCTACACTTTATATTTTCTTTTTAAATTTATTCATGCCCCCGTCACTTTAAATTCTGGGTCCGCCACTGGTTAAGTGTTACAAACCGTAAAGTTCAGGTGGTTTAGCCGCCAATATCCCTTTTAGATTTTATACACTTAGGGCTTGTTTGGTACGTTGTATTAAGTTTTATTGTATTGTATTGAATTATATATCATATTTTTATATAACTGTTTTAAATTTTAATTTATACTAAAATTAGGTGTCTATAAAAGTCAGTACCGCATATAGTTTTACATAAAAATATTGTATGAAATACATTCAATATAGTATTATACAATACAATACGATATAATATGACGTACCAAATGAACCCTTAAATACTTTATTTTTATTTTTGGAGACAAAAATATTTAATGTTACAATTCTCTGACACCTGTTACTACCACTTATGTTAATTTTAGGGAATTTTCTAAGATGATTGAAGTTTTATTTTAGAGAATTTTCTAGTGGGCTGTGGTCTTATTCAGACCGTGTGTAAGCTATCAATAAGGTGTATATTGATTATAAATACAACTTATAGCAGCTAGATTTAGTGTATCTTTTGTATCTTTGTATTTCACTCATATTTTTAGAAAAGATAGTCTTTATTTTGTAGAGAAGAGCTTGTTCGACTCTTACTCTGTTTATTTGTATTTTGTATTGTTTTGAGTCTGTATTCAAGTCTACAAAGAAGAAGAACAACAATGCTACCTTCAGGAGAAGATTTTACAAAGCTTTCGAGAGATTATTTTTTCAAGTCTTGCATCGGGAGGAAGCAAGCACTCTTCAAGGAGATCGAAGGGAGTTCGAGACCCTAAAGTTTCAACAAGGTTCGATTAGAAGGTGGAATACATCAAGCTTCCAGCATATAATAAGAGAGAGTCTATTTAAGCATTTACTTTGTATTTTTGAGACCTATCTAATGAATCTTATCTCTGGGCGTGGTTCCGTGGACTAGTAATAATCTGAAAGGATTGTTGAAACCACGTACAAAAACTTTATGTATTTTTAATTTTCTACACTGTTTATTTTTTTGGTTTCTTCTGGAGTTACAGAGTTATTTTCTGTAGCTACAGAAAAATTATTTCAGTACCAGTTTCATTATTCCGCATTTAACTAAGCATTTAATTAAATAATAAAACTGGAAACATTAAAATACGAAATTTCAATTGGTATCGGAGCGGGTCACTAAATTCTTAGTGAGATCTTGCGATTATTCCGTTTAATTTATTTTGTGTGAGATATCTTTGTTTGTAGAAGGAAGCTCTATCACTTGACCACATCTGTTGAATGAGTCGAATTATCCTTATTAGAAGGTCAGGATGAGAGCGTTCATCAAGTCACAAGATGAGAAGGCTTGGAGAGTTATACTTATAGGTTGGTCGCAACCTACTGAAAAGTGATGACAAATGTAATACTAAGGTAAAACCTGAACTCAGTTGGACTACTGAAGATGAAAAATTATCTGATTATAACAATAAGGCTTTACATGCTATTTTAATAGTGTCGGTGAATACTTTATTAGATTAATTTCATTTTGTGAATCTGCAAAGGGCGCGTGGGAAATCCTTCAAACTCAGTTTGAGGGTAGCGCTGATGTAAAAAGATCACGTTTTACCATGTTGCAAACTAGATTTGATGAATTAAGAATGTCAGAAACTGAAACTTTGTTTGATTTTTATGAAAGATTATCTGATATTTCTAATAAGTTTTTTGCCTTGGGAGAAAAATTAGATGACTCTGTCTTGGTTCGGAAAATTGTCCTTGACACAAAATTGCTAGTAATGGAAGAGGCAAAAGAATTTGGCAAAATGAAGGTTGAGGAATCAACAAATCAAGAAAAATGGTAAGTAAAGTTCCTTGAGTAAGAAAAGTAAAGGTATTGCGTTTAATGTTTATGAAAATATTGTTTCTGATGATGAAATGACCTTGTTGACAAAGAATTTTCAAAAATACATGAAATTTGTTGGAAACAAAAAGAATTTTTCAAAAACTCCAAAAGGTAACAATTCCTCTAAACCCTCTATTACTAACAATAAAAAGGGTATTCAATGTAGACAATGTGAAGGGTATGATCATATTCAATCTGAATGTCCCAATACCTTAAGGGTGCGTTTGGAAAGCCACAATGTAATTGGATTTGTGTGTAATTGGAGGTAATTACACAATTTGGTATGTTTGTCTGACCATGTAATTACACTGTAACTGTGTAATTAGAAGTAATTGAGGGGTTCCAATTACACTCTCTAATTCTAAATGGCCCCCCATGTGAATTGGATGTAATTACACTGTGTAATTACTAAAAACTTTTCATATTAAACATTAGCTAGTAAAAAATATTATTTCCCCATGTAATTACTAACTATTTTGCCAAACAAGATATTAGGAATTCATATGTAATTACCACCTCATATCCAAACACACCTTGCATTTTAAAATATAGTGTAATTACTAAACTGTGTAATTACCACCCTAGTAATCACCATACCTAGTAATTACACAGTTAGCAATTACAGTGTAATTATATGGTCAGACAAACATGCCAAATTGTGTAATTACCTCCAATTATACACAAATCCAATTACATTGTGGTTTTTCAAACGCACCCTAAAAATGTTTTAATGTTACTTGGAGTGATGATTCTAAAAGTAGTGAAGATGAAAAAAAAAAAAGAAGTTGATGTAACAAGTGCTTTATCAAGAAATTTGCATAAAAAAGAAAAATAAAAAAGGTTTTAATGTCACATAGTTATTTTCACTCCAAATTACTTTTTTCTTAATAGGACTAAACTGTCCTCATTTAAATCACCAAATTCCAATTTCACCCAGCCATAGGTTTCTTTCCGTCAAATCAAAACGTATTATGTTTCTCTCATCATCAGTTTATTGTCTTCCTCTCACGAACCACTGCACTCCACCTCTCCCACCGGGCCACCGGCCGCCAGTCTAACTGCCTCGCCGTTTCAGTTCAGATTTTTTCTTCTTTTCAGGTGCGTATTCTTTTTTCGCATATCTAATGTCGGGTAGTTTCTGGAATCAAAGGGTAAGCTTTTCTGCCCATTTTTTTTTCATCAAGGTTATTCTTCTTGGTTTTCTTCAAAATGTGTTCGTTGTTTCTCCTTTGGCTCATTTCATGTGCTTTATTAGGTTTTTTTTTTTCGTTTTCTGAATTGGGTCTGTCAATTTTTAGGGGAAGTATTACTCTGCGAAGTGCAAACGGTGTTGCTCGTTTCTTTAAGGGGAACCTAGTTGTTTTCTTCTCATTTTCGCTTCATTTGGTAACTGGTAAGCTTTTGATATTCTTCAACATTTTGAATTTTGCTCTGTTAATTTCTTGTAGTGCCAGATGAAAATGGGCACAGACTAGCCCCGTTAATATACATAAAACCATTAATAAAAACAAGTTTTTTTTTTTTTTTCGTAAATGAAAGAAAAAAATGTTATTCGGTAAATGTGTTCTTATGTTTTATTTTAATTTCAAACAAAATTTATTAAATTCTGAAAATGTTTTTTCTTACTTCTACCATTTTTCTTCTTCATCATCATCATCACGCATCTCACTATAGCTTGTTCTTCCGACAGAGGCTCTTCATAGCCTTGTGTTTTATGATTTCAACAGGAGTGTTTTGATTCATCTGCTTTACATTTATGATTTGAGCACAAATTCCTTTTGAATTTGATTGTGCTTAAGGAAAAAAGAGGGATTTATGTATGTGTTGGTTTTAGGGTTATTTCGTACCATACCATGTTTATTTTGGAAGATAGATAAGAAGAACTAGCTTTGTTGCTTTATATAACCTGTTGACTTTTTTTTTCCAAACCTTGGTTGATTTATTAATTTTATTTATGGGTTAATTTGATATTGTTCATAGTCTCCGACCTCCACTTCCTTCAATGTATCAATTGTATTTTGAAGGGAGCTTATGGATTTCCTCACTGGGATTTTTCTTTTTGTTGTTGTTGTTGATATCAAGTGTTTCCTCACCTAAGAATTTTTTGTTTAGCCTTGTGTTTGTGTTTTATAGTTGCTCTGCTCTTTGTTATTTGTTTCAAATATGTATTTATCGCAGAAACAAACGTGTCGGGATGTTCACGCCACAGCGGAAAGCAGCGGAGGCAGCACTGTCTCTCGGGCCAAGGCTCAGCGCTGATAAGGGCAAAGCAGTGGCGTTTCTAGATGGTCCGCCACCACCATTGGGTTCATTGAGCGAGACCCGGGTTAATATGATGTTGGAGTCAGACATGGGGAATTTGGATGATTGGAGAAGGTTTAAGGAAGTGGGTTTGTTGGACGAGGCAGTTATGGTGAGGAAAGACCACGAAGCACTTGCTGAGAAAGTCACCAAGCTTGAATCCCAGGTTAGAGAAAAGTTGCTTGAATGACATTTTCTTGTTCTTTTGAATTTTGCTATTGTTGTATCCAATTTGGAGGAGGAAAAGAGTTGATACTACTGGAGTGAGCTTGCTCATTGTTTGTTACTGTGAGAGAATTAATATTCATTTTTATGCACGGGTGGTAAAATATGTGTGTATTTATTTATTTATTTGGGTTTAATATTCGTTGGACTTTCTGGGTAAGCTTTAGGCGTGCTACACTAGAACTTGGGTCGATTAGAACAGAACTAGCTAGACCAATTTAGGTGAGATAAGGATAAAGGTAAAATATATGTAGATATATGATCCTAGGAGTCATATTTGTAATTGATTAGTATACAGATACAGCATCTTGATATTATGATAGATGAGGTTTTGAACGTTACAGGGAAGTGGATTTACAATTTTCTTTTAACAGTTATCTTTTCGATTCCTTTTTGCTAACTGTCTGTTTATTTCATGTAGCAAGCTTTCGCTTAAAGAGTAAACTTTATATTTGTACAACTTTCTTTTGCAATAACTAATGAAGTATTTGTTGGGCAGCTCTTTGATTATCAGTATAACATGGGGCTCCTCCTGATTGAGAAGGAGGACTGGGCTTCAAAGTTTGAAGAACTAAGGCAAGATTTAGCAGAAACACATGAGATGCTGAAGCGTGAACAATCAGCTCATTTAATAGCATTATCTGAAGCTGAGAAGCGAGAAGAAAATGTGAGGAAAGCACTGGGTGCTGAGAAACAGTGTGTTTTTGAGGTATATGCTGTTTCTTAATGTATTTTCCTTCTACTTAAATTCATCCATATTCTTCTTGGTACCGTACTCTACATTATTTTTGTGTTCAAGGGATAAGTGGTGGACGAGTTTCTCCCTTTCATGAGATTGCAGAGTGTCATCTTCCATGCAATAGAATCATATCTACATGAGGCATGTGGTAGTTAATTTAAGTCTCTGCCTGTATATATTTGCTTCTATGACATTCTTATCCCAGCTACTGAGTAGTTGATCAGATTAATTTAGGATTACGTGTTATTCTGAATGTCCAAAGTAGCTTTTGTTAGGTATGTAAATTTATTTATTAGCACCCAAATCATAGTCTTTATTTATACCGGTCTTCCTCACTGCAGCTTGAAAAGGCTTTGTATGAAATGCATGATGAGCAGGCTGAAATCAAGCTTACATCTGCTTCGAAGTTGGCAGAAGCAGATGCATTGGCAAATGGAATGGAAGAGAAGTTTTTGGAGATAGAAAAGAAGTTGCAAGCTGCAGATGCTAGGCTTGCTGAGGTGAACAGGAAGAGTACAGAGTTGAAGGTAAGGTTAGAAGAGGTGGAGGCTCGGGAAAGTGTGCTTCACAAGGAGCAGCAGACTTTAAGTGCAGAGTATGTTACTATGTTCTAGCTTCACCAGTTTTAGTTTCGACTATAATCACATTTCTGACATTTTTTGGAACTTCGGGATATCTTAATAATTTTTTTTTGTTCTTCTAATTGCTCTTAGGCGGGAAACACACAAGGCAACTTTTAGTAAACATCAGGATGATTTGCAAGAGTGGGAGAGGAGACTACAAGAAAGGGAAGAGAGGCTCTGCAAAGATCGGAAGATCCTCAAGGAGAGAGAGGAAAAGGCAAATGAAAATGAGAGAATACATAAACGGATGGAGATTGAACTTGAAGAATTAGAAAAGAAAATTGAGTCGTGTAACTTGGATATAATACAGAAAGAAGAAGATATAACGAAACGGCTAGCTGATTTGTCATCTAAAGAGAAAGTGGGGGTGTTATTTTTTTGTTTTTAGGCTATGATTGGGGTTTGTTAAATTAAATAAATTTTAAAGTTTATGCATAAATATTCTGCGTCATTTCATTGCAGGAAGCTGATTCTTTGAGAAACGTTTTAGAGATGAAAAGCAAAGAATTGCATCAACTAGAAGAAAAGCTAAGTTTACGAGAAAAAGTGAGTGCATACTTTTACATGTCTGTTTTGAAAAATGACATTGACATCCCTGCCTTTGGGTTTTAATGAAACAAATTATTGATTTCTTTATATTTGGGGTGCATAACAGATTGAGGTACAACAGTTACTTGATGAACACAAAGCTATTCTTGATGTGAAAATGAAGGAGCTTGACGTGGAAATAGAAGATAGACGAAAGTCTCTTGACAGAGAGCTATCTTCCAAGGCAGATGCATTAGGAATGAAGGAAGCTGAAATAAACCACAGGGAAGAAAAGCTAGAAAAGAGAGAGCATGCATTTCAGGAGAAGTCTGGCAGGCTTAAGGAGAAAAACAAGGAATCAGAAGAGAAATTGAAATCTATAAAGGAGAGGGAAAAGATAATGAAAGCTGAGGAGAAAAAGCTGGAGATGGAGAAGCAGCAAATGCTTGCAGATAAAGAGAGTGTACAGAGTCTCTTAGCCGAAGTTGATAAGATAAAGGCTGAAAATATCCAGCTTGAGCTGCAAATTTGTAAAGAGAGGGAGAGCCTGATAGTAACTGACGAAGAGAGGTCGCAACATGTCCATTTGCAGTTAGAATTGAAACAAGAAATTGAAAATTATAGACTTCAGAATGAGTTGCTTTTAAAGGAAGCTAATGATCTAAAACAAGAGAAGGAGAATTTCGAGAAAGAATGGGAAGATTTGGATGAGAAAAGATCTAAAATTAGCAAAGAGCTCAGGGAACTACATGAGGAGAAGGAAAATCTGACAAAATTGCGACACCTGGAGGAGGAGAGATTGAATGAAGAGAAACGCGCAATTCAGGAATTTAAACAGCGGGAGATGGAAAACCTTAAACTGGAAAACGATCGGTTTGCAGCAAAAATGACGGCTGAGCAATTAGCAATATCTGAGAAAGCTCAATTTGAGCAGAGACAAATGGCTCAAGATTTTGAGTTGCAGAGAAGGAATCTTGAGACTGACTTGCGAAAGGAGCAGGAAGAAATGGAGAAGCTCCTTCATGAAAGGGAGAGAGCATTTAGGGATGAAACAGAAAGGGAGCTTAACAACATTAAGAAACTGAAAGAAGTTGCTCAGAAAGAAATGGAAGAAGTAAGGTTGGAAAGACAGAGAACCAAAAAGCAAAGAGAGGAGCTAGTGTTGAACAAGGAGCAATTGAAAGTGAACCAACTTGAAATACAAAATGATATAGATCAGCTTGGTATTCTTAGCAATAAGATCAAGTATCAGCGAGAAGAGCTGATCAAAGACAGGAATCAGTTTCTCTCTTTTGTTGACAAGCTCAAGAATTGCAAGGATGGTGGAGATATAGGAAGGGAATTTTCACTTTCTGATTTCCATGTACCTGAAGTGAATCATGGGGACGCTGTTCCTCTTCCGAACTTTGATGATGAACTTGTGGAGAAGTCATCAGATGGTTTAGATTTAGATTTGGGATCTTCTATGTCAGGGGCAAGCATGTCTTGGCTTAAAAAATGCACATCAAAGATTTTTAAGGTTTCACCAAGTAAAAAATCCGAAAATGTTGTTGCTCCAGTATCTGTGGAATTACCACCAACCGCCCAAGAAGTAAATGAGCCTAAAGTTCTCGACAATGATGGAGGAAGAGGGCCTGGTATTCCTGAAGATAGGCAGCCTTACCCTTCTAAAATTTCTAACTTTGGTGTTCATACTCAAAAGGTTCAATTTGGCAATGTCATAGAGATTGATGATGGGTATGCTCCAGATCATAGCCAATTGGACAGTAAGGTGGATGAAGTTCCAGAAGATTCTTTGCAATCAGAAGTGAAGAGTGGTCTTCAAAAATCTGGTAGGAGACGCAAATCTGCATTGCGTAGAACGCGATCAGTGAAGGCAGTTGTTGAAGAAGCAAAAGCTTTTCTTGGTGAGTCTCTAGATGAACCTGGATCAAATGTAGTAATGCAGCCTAGTGATTCTTACAATACAAATGAAGAAAGTCGTGGTGATTCGGGTCATGCTATGAAAGGATATAGTTACCCTACTAGGAAGCGTCTGCGTGATCAGGCATCTAATATTTCAGAAAGTGAACAAGATGCGGGTGATAGTGAAGCATGTTCCGGTAGTGTAAGTACTACTGGTCGTCGGGGCAGGAAGAAGCAGCAATCTGTTGCTTCTGGTTTAGAGACTCCTGGAAATCGATACAATTTCAGACGGCGCAAGAAGTAAGTTATGGTTATAGTTTCAGTTTAAGCATGCCTGGAAGATACATAATTGTACATGATTATTCTTATCTTCACTCTTTCTGTACCAACATGAAAACATTTTCACTTTGCTAGTTTTAAAATTTCATCTGAATGTTGATCAGTGTGGACTCAACCAATGTTGACCCGAAAATGACAGAAGAGAAAGAAGCTGTAGGCAGTGGTATGGTAGATGTAGCAGCGAATCCAGAAGTTGTCTCCATATCGTCGGACGTAGCCACGAAGAGCACCCAAACCAAACAAGTTGTGCAGGTGATCACAACGAAAACTGTGGAATTTGCTGAAGAGAAAGTTGTTCGGGTAACAATCTTTCGATTTTTGGGTTTTGCTGTTTGCTTTGATGGTTTGTAGATAATTTTGACCATGTCATTTCGTTTTAACCTCTTTTATTGACTGATGATGCAGTTTAAAACTACAGCAGATGCTGATATAGATGCTGAGCAAGCAAGATTGGGTGAAAGTACAGAGATTGGCAATGAAGTAAATGAAACTTTAAAACACGGCGGTGAAGATGAGAGCAATGATGATTACGATGAAGACGAGGAGGAGCTGCATCCTGGTGAAGTTTCAATGGGGAAAAAGTTATGGAGTTTCTTCACAACATGACAGCTCAAACATTCTGTTTTTTTTTTTTACTGTATCACCACACATCTAAATCTACAAACCTTAATTTTGACAGGAAGACTTCATCTTTGGCCGTCAGCTATAGTTATTTCTCAACACCCTTTATTTTTCTCCTGTAATTTTACGACACTATTATCCATTGAGGATTTGGGTTGTGTTATTCTAGTATTAGATAGTTGATAGTCATTGTACTCCCTTGGTAATAATAAACTATGATCCTTCCCATTGTATTTCATCGTTTTTGTTAGTCAGGAATATCTCCAATTTTTTTCATGGTAGATAGTATTACAAGTTATCGAAGTTTTTGTAATAGCAAACTGTAATTTACTTTTTCCCACATTTATTCATTTAGAGAACAAATAGTTTGTTATTTTTTTTTTTGGTAAATACCATTTTGCATCTTGTTTTGCAAAAGTTACTAATTTGATTCTCTGTTTTGTTAAATGACAAAATGGATTTTGTATTTTCCAAAATGGTAAAAATATGATACTGAGTTTAGTTTTTGATAATTTTTTTTCTTAATATAACCAACTTGAAGACAATTCCTAAGACGAACAGATACAGAAAATATAAAAAGTTTTGTCATAACACTTTTAGATCGGATTATTAATAAATTTTATTTTGACAAAAAATCAGTTCAGGGTCTTATTTGTACTATTTTAGAAAATACCGGATCCATTTTGGCATTTAACAAAACAGATGGTCTAATTGATAAGTTTTGCAAAACACAGGGTCCAAAATGATATTTACCCTTTCTTTTATTACTAACAAAGCTACATCAACTATATAATTTGTGATACTTACCACACAAATTCAATTTTTAGTGATAAAACCGTCCAAGCTTTACTTTTGTTAGCTATTTACCTGTTCGTTTAAAAAATTTTGTTTAAGTGCCGTAGTTTACATGCTATAATGTACCTGTGATAAATTTTTAGTGGTGCACATAATTTTAATTATCTAAATATTTTAGAAAAATAATTTAAAAATTCTAAAAATAAAACAATAATTAATTTTTTTTCTTTTTATTCTTCTTTACTACTGGAACCATCAGACCCCCAGTTCCTTCTTCTGCAAGACCCAAACCCTAGGTGACGAACCCTAAAACCCCGCGATGAACTTAGCGAACCCTCGATAACAAAAACCACGATGAACTCCAGGTTCGACTGCTCTCTCTCTCTCTCTCTCTCTCTCTCTCTCTCTCTCTCTCTCTTGATGCTAACCTAGATTTGTTCTTTATCTCTCTCTCTCTCTCTCTCTCTCTCTCTCTCTCTCTCTCTCTCTCTCTCTCTCTCTCTCTCTCTCTCTCTCTCTCTCTCTCTCTCTGTAATATATCGATAAGCCTAATAGTAAATAATTAGGGTTTATATTTTTATTACGAGTTAATCTAGTAATAAGTAGGATTATGATCCTACTAATTTATTTCAGCATAAAATTTAAATTTTGCTATAAGTGAGTAAATAATCGTAATTTGTTAATTACAGAGATTTATATAGCATGTGTGAATGTAATATGAGCTATATGTGGAATAAAAATAGTTTTAAGTTTGGCGACCCTGGAGACCCGATTGGAGGCCGAAAATGTCATAACAGTTTTAGTTAGAAATATTGATGGGATTATTGGGATAAGTTGATTTTAGAAATACTAGAGTATTTTGGGGTACTCGAAGTTGGCTAATTACCCTAAAAATAGAAGTTTCTTAATGGCTAAGAAATAATAAGATAACTATTAATAATAAAGTTATTAATATTATATTATTATATTATTATTATTAAAATTTGAACTTTCACGATGAAAGTTTATATATATATATTATATAAGTTATATTAGGAATAGTATAACGAAAGAACGAACGAAACTCTTGTTCTCCCTTCTTCGATAAAACCTTCTCTCCCTATATCCATTTCTTTCGATCTTCAATCCAAAACTTAGCGATCTAAGCTCTGGTAGTAGCAGGATAGCAAATCCTTGAAGAGGGAAAGCTTGATTTAATTTCGTTTTAAGTTTAAAAACAATTGGTTTCATATAGGAATTTGTGAATTAGAATAGTTATGAAGGTTCTGACCTTATAGAATTGTTCTCGGGTAGTCATAAGACTAGTTTCGATATTTTCTTATCAAATTTGAGGTGATTTTGAGTTAGAAATCAAATTTAGAACTTTTTAAAACTTAGTCCGAACGTTAATGGCGTTTTTCATTTAAGGGGTCGATTTTTATTTCTGTTACGTAAGGATGGTAATATTTATGGTATATATGCACTTTGTGAAGTTTGGAGTGATTTGGATAAGTTTTGGTAGTGTTTCGGTGAGTGCGACAATTGGGATTTTCGAGTTTTATAGTTTTTAGAAATTCCTAAGAGATCAGAAATCGTATTTTTGTCATAACTTTTGACTCGGGTGTTCGTTTTGGACATTCTATATACCGTTTCGAAGCTTGAGACGAGTTCTACAATATGGTGTAAGTTTTAGAGCCAAAATATAAATTTTATTTTAGTGTATTTATACTGCAAAGTTTGGTAGAAAATCCTAGATTGTCTTATTTGAATATTAAGCAGTGTTTTGGGATAAACACTCATTGGTTTATCGTTGTTATGACATAGGGTCGAGATCATCGGTGATAGTTCTCCACTTGGGTTGGCCGAAATGTATGAACCTGGATTAAAGGTAAGAAAAGTATATTGTACTGTATAGTACGTTGTATGTAATACAATTAGTATTGTTATGGATTGATTAATATTGAGATATAGTTAATATTGTTATATAATGAAAAGATTAATTGGTTGAGTAATGATAATGTGATAATATTATGCATGTGATATATGGGCTCACGTTATTAGGTGATGCGATTTTCCTGGCGACGTACTGGACGTAAGTACGGTCGTTAGTGATCTAAGATGAGTACCGAGTGTAGGTACGGGCTCACCTGATTAGGTGATGCGATTTTCCTGACAACGTACTGGGCGTAAGTACGGGCGTCAATGACATATGATAAGTACCGAGCGTAGGTACGAGCTCGTCTAATTAGACGATGCTATATATTGGTGTCAGATTGCTACGGGCCCACCTGATTAGGTGATGCAATTATATGATATATGGGTGCAAGTTTTTGGCACAGGCTCACCTGATTAGGTGATGCAGTTATGCGACATATGGGTGCCAGGCTATGGCACGCGCTTGCCGGATTAGGCGATACGATACAAGATTATCAGATTAAAGCATCGACTTGCCTGATTAGGCAACGTGATGTTATGAAGATGGTTGCTTTATGAGGTAACATATATATTATTTATATGATTAAATGAATATGAATTCCATTATTGGTATAATGGTTTTGTATTACCAAATATCTGTATACTGATGTTTATTTGTGGCAGATGCCAGTAGTAATTTGGATTTCATCTTATGAACAATGTGTGATGGTTTGATTCTTATTGTGTATGAATGACAATATTCAAATAATAAACTATATGATTGTTATTATTACAATTCTTACTGAGTCCTTGTGACTCACGGGTGCTATGTGGTGCAGGTAAAGGCAAAGAAAAGCTAGATCAAGCATGAGGTGGCAGTCTTCTCCAGCAATGTACATATTGACCTCACCGGCCTGCGTGTCGAGTTGCCAGGAGTTGTTTTGGACTGGCTATATCTACTGTGTATTTTGATTTTATGTTTAAATAGTTGTCGTATATATTTCCTTAGCAAAACTTTTTATAATAGGGATTCTCGGAACACACTTTTTATGCCGTTATAATGTCCGTTTTTAGTGTTTTGTATTAGTCAAGTTTTTTAATATTATCACGGTTTTTAATAATTAATTATTCTACTAGTATTAAACTAGTTTATAAAATCATACACGTGGCGTCCCTATAGATTAGGGCGTTACTCTCTCTCTCTCTCTCTCTCTCTCTCTCTATATATATATATATATATATATATATATATCTCTTATTCCTGTTGTGGAATGGGAATGACGAAAAGCCTTGTGCTCATTTCATTACATTTCATTCCGTTCTCTTGTAAAATCAAGTTTTATTTTTAATTGGTTTTCTATTTGGGATCTCAATATTGTTGTGGTTGTGCTAATAGATTTGAATTTTTGATTTTGTAATTAGGTTTAGAAAATGGGAGAGGATTCTTTCAACTTAACACCCTAACCAACTGCTAGAACTCAATTTCAACTCAACAAGAACTTAGAAACTAATTCACAAACCATTCTAATCCTAACAACCAATAATTCTCAAATTCACATAATCAAACTAAACATAAAGTTTGAACAACTAAAAACCAAGTTCTAGGATTTACCTCCACTTGGTAACACCTTGGTTTCTTGTTGAATTCCAGAAAAAAGAAGGAGATTAGGGTTGGGTTCTACTGGTTTGAGGGGTCGAACAAAGAGAGAGAAAGGGAAATGAATTTCTTGAATTTTTTATTTTCTTTTCTAAATCTTTTTTTAATTAATTATTCCTAAGAAAACTCATTATTTTTAGCTGAAAAACTAAGTGGCCAGCAGCCACTCATATGGAATGCCACCCTATCCTCAAATATAAAATACCTAAATTGCCCTTAAATCTCCTAAGTTAAGTAATTATAATCCTAGGGGTAAAATGGTCAAAAGCCATAACCCTGCTCAAACTCGGTATTCTAAATATCTCAAATGTTTGTCCCGCTAGGAAATAGGTTCTAAACTTACCCATGTAACCCAAACGACCATCTATCGCATTTTTTGTCTTCGCCGAGCAAAAATCATAAAAATTGCATAATTCATATTTAACTTAGATAATGCTCTTAGAGTTTAATAAATCTCTAGAATTGAGAAATTATAACTCTAATGTCCATTTTTAATAATGGAACCCACAATATAATAAAATCATAAATAATTATAAAAATATCAACAATTAATGCTAATTGTCTTTACTAATCCATAATCTAACATGCAGTCATTACATGTTTCATATGAGGTGTTTAGCTCATATCTTGAATCTGATAGTAAGTGATGGTTTGAAAGAGTTGAATGAAGTAATTTTAAGTATTCAAAATGCGGTGAGATATGTGATGTTATCTCCATCTATTGAAAAGGATTAAAGAAAGTTGTACGGATGCAAATATTGAATCAAAAGCCTTGTTATGTTTAGATGTCATTACTAGATGGAACTCCACCTACATGATGTTAGAATTAGACGCTATAAAATTCAAGAAGGATTTTAAAAATTTAGAAGGAGATGCAAACTACACAAGGGACTTTGATGAAGAAAGAAGGGGTGGTTCGCCAAGTAATCTTAACTGGGAAAAGACAAGAGTATTTGTTAATTTTTTGAAGAGATTCTATGATCTTACTAATCAGTTTAGTGGGTCATTATATGTCACATCCAATCTATTCCTTCTAGATATTTTGAAAGAACAGACTAATTTAACTACTATGATTTCTAGTCTTGATACTTTATTAGGAACTATGGCTATTAGTATGAAGCAAAAATATGACAAGTATTGGGGAAGGATTGAAAAGCTAAATATGTTGACATTTATTGCCAATATCCTCGATCCAAGGTAAAAATTAGAGGTTGTGAATCGAGGTTTTAGATTTGTGTACAATCCAAGTGAGGCTAAAAAAATGATAAAGTTAGTCATTGATACATTAGCACAGTTGTATGCATTTTATAAACAACAAACAACTCTGCCATCTAAAGCTCAACCATCTCAATCTCAGTCTCAGGTATCTTAATCTCAACCATCTGAGCCTGTTATTAGTGCAACTACAGAATCATTTCTTCTTGAACAACTACAACTTAGTGACGACGTTGAAGAAGATGATCTTGAATACTACTTAAATGATCATCGTGAGAAGCTTGATCCTGCATTTGATATTGTCCAATGGCGGAAACATAATCGATTCAAATATCCAATTGTTGCTCGTATGGCAAAGGAAGTCTTAGCTATTCAGATGTCTGCAATAGCATCTGAATCAGCTTTTTCTACAGGTGCAAGAATCTTAGATGCATTTAGGAGTTCTTTATCTCCAAGGATGGTGGAGGCTTTAATTTTTTCTAAGAAATGGTATACTTATGAGTATGAGGAACCTATTATACTTCGACAATACATGGATGCAATTGAAGGTTTAGAGACATGTGAACAAGTTATCCCAGGTAACAAATTGCTCAATCATTATATATTAATTGTTAATTGAAATTATTTTATAAATGTTAGATTTTTAACTATATATTCTAATTTGTATGGTTGCACTTACAATATGTAGAATAATGTGTTTACAATTAGTTTTTGAATAATTAATTTGTATGGTTGTAGTTGTAGAATGTAGAACAATGTGCTTATAGAATAAATTAGATCATATTTTTTAAAGAAAAAAAGTTCAGTTTTGGCAGTTTAAACTGATCAAACCAGGGTTTGAAACGGTCGGTTTTAAGACAGATTTTGGATTAGTTGATTGGTTTTCAAATTACACCAATGCAAACCAAAAACATAATACTAGATTTTTATAGGAAAAGAACCGACCGTTGCTCAGCTCTACTACACATAGAATTCAATAAAATTTTTGTAATCGAGAAATTATTTCTCTATTGCCTATTTTTAATAATAGGTCTTATTTTCTATTTATGCACATATATTCATAAATAACAATTAAATTTCTAATTATTAGATAATTTTCATGTTTAAACTATGCGGTCATTACAGTATCTCACCTATAAATATAAGGTACCGATTCTCAAACTCACTATATATTATGTGAAAATCAATAAATTTATCTAAGAGAGTTAGAAGCCCGAATACCTATATACTAACTTAGTTTTGTTTTCTTTTGTAGATTATAGCTCGTGTAAGATTGAAATTCAAAAAATTACCAATTACTAAAAATATTTTAATATCATATATATTTTCATCTATTTATATAAGTTTTAACATGTTAAAGAGAAATTTAAAAAAAATCAATAAGATTTTTAGTGAATGTTTAGATTTTTTTTTCACTTATTATTTTCTCATGCAATTATTGACGTACTGAAATAATCTTCAATGAGGACCAAGTCAAATTTATATATTCATATAAATAATAAATATATATTAAAAAATATATATACATGTATATATCAACATTTTGTGTGTTGTTTAGAAGATCTTGTGGTTTTGTCTTTGGCAAACGAATTATTGAAAGCATTAAATGGGATCTATGATCTATCCGACAGAATTATTAAGCCAAGCATCTCATGCAATTACTAATGCATATGAGTTGTTTTTCTTACATATATAGCAATATATTTGACTATATAGCCATTATTTATTTATTTTTGTTGGACAATTTTATTGTGACAAAAATTACATGCATGGTTCCATCTCAAAATTTTTAGATGAGTGCAAATTATATTTTTATAAATAGTTTAATAATTTTATATTTAATTTATATTAAATAATATTGCCCAATATCTCTTTCTAAGATAGTAGTTATTTTTTTTCTCACTAATCTTACTAATTTTGAATCATCATATCACATGTAGTCATTATTTACTAACTTATTTTTTTAAAGGCTCATTTGGTACGTCGTATTATATCGTATTATATTGTATTGTGTTAGATTGCGTTTTATTGTATTGTATTAGTATTATTTAATACAATATAATGTTTGGTATTGACTTGTATTACTTGATCGTGTAAAGTTATAATATATTTTCAATACACTCGACCCAAATACCAACTACGTGTTGGGGTCTCGAGTCTTAAGTCTGGGTTCGGGGTCGGGGTTCGGGTCGGGGTTCGAATTCGGGTCTGGGTCCGAGTCCGGGTCTGGGTCTGAGTCCCAAGTCCGGATCCGGGTCCCAAGTCCGGGTTCGGGTAGGAGATTGGTGTTGACCCGAAATCTTTTGTAAATATTATAATACAAGCTAATACGAACCACTTGTTATGTATTAAATAATACAACATACATTGGATTGCACATGTGTTAAATAAGATTACAATTAATGTTGATGGGCTTTATTTGAACAAGAGGGGCGGTTTGGAGTGGGTTGTGTAGCTCGAGATCATCATGGAACCATGGTAGAAGCTTTCAAGAAGGGAAAGATTGGGTATGTCCAACCCGAAATTGCTGAGATCATAGGCATCAAAGAAGCTTTGAGTTGGATTGCAACTCATCCCTGGGACAATGTAGTGTTAGAAACGGATAGTTTGGTGTGTGTCCAAGCAGTCCAAAATAATATTTTTATGTCCTCACAGTTTGGTCTTATTGTTCAAGATGTTAGGAATTTACTTTTGACTTTATCTTTTGTTGAGTTATGTTTTGTTAAACGATCTGCAAATAAGTTGACTCATTGCTTGGCAAGAGACTCTTGTTTCTCTACAAGTTGTGTGCTTCAGTTGGAGGATCTGAAGTACGTTCTATTGTTTTGAACGAGTTTATTAATTAATAAAGCTCCTTTTTTATTCAAAATAAAAATAAAAATAATACAACATACGTTGTATTAAAAATTTTGGTCGTAATAATTAATACAATATATTATTTTATCCAAACATAGTGTTATTTATTATTTACAGCGTACCAAACAAGCCCTAAGTGTATCATTTTGCACTATACAGATTTCATGTGGCGTACTCTTCTTTTTTGGCTTACGGTCTAAGTTTAAATCTAATGCCAATTAGGGATACAATGGCAAAAATTATAAAATTCCATCTCAAAATTATTATCGTTAAATAAATCACTCAGTATTTTTATATTTAATTAATATGAAACAGTATTAAGCAAATTGAAAAAAATATATACTCTTTTCAAAAATACCATATAATTATAACTCTCTTTAAAGATATATCTATTCTATATAAAATGTGTCTACATAACAGAATTATTGGTTTATGAAAAATTATTGGGTGACTTTTTTTTAATTAAAAAAAATAACAAATAATTAGATGTTGCCAAGTAAAGATCATAATTGGTTAAACCTAAATATAATTAATCCACTTAATTAAAGTGTTGCAATTAATAATAAATTCGTTCATATTGTTTATTACAAAGTATAATAGTAATTTTTGTTTTTATTTAAATCACTACTATACTTTCAAATTTCAATGATTATCATTACATTGAATATTATTAATTTTAAAATTATGATATTAAAAAAAACTAAAAATTAAAATGAAATTAACATACGTGACTTGACACGTAAAATTTATCTAACATCTATCTAGTATTCTTAATGGATAATACCTATGGATGGATACTAAAAAAATTGATGATGTAGCAATCTGATTACTTACTATAGCAGGTTACCAATATATATATATTTTTAAGAAAAATTATATTTGTATTTTTATGAAATTAAAAATAATGATTTCAACCAATAAAATTAGAGCATTAGAAGTTATTTTTAGAAACTAGTACTTTTATTGTTGAAATTACTACTTTATAATATTTCCAATTTATAAATTTGCAATAATGTTGAAGAACCTTATATCTTGGTTTCTAGTATATATACCATGATCTTGCTGGGATTACAACAACCGATGCATCAAGTTCACTTTTTTTTTAATCTTATTCATGATCTTGGGAAAAGTTTATTTTTTCACTCAAGGGCTCAATTAAATACTTAAATCTAGTATTTTGTAGTAATTGATAGTCACCTCTCTTCTCTAGCATTCTGAAGTAATGGATTGCCAATCTTATAATCAAGTCAAATAGAAGAACCAATGGATGTAAAGCTAGTTTTTTAAATTAATTCAAGGTTTGGTTCTACAAAAATTTCTCGGCAAAAATTAATTCTAAAAACTAGTTGATTTCTTATGACATGATATTATTTTTTGAAGGGTGTAGTCTTTATTATTATTATTATTTAATTTTACAGGTTTTAAAAGAAAACATATTTTCTGGAAGAATCTTGCCAATGATGAACATGATCAAAAGTAGAGGAGATTTCCTTTTCAATGAATATATAAAATATTATTTTTAGAGAGAAAAGATAGTCCAATAAATAATAATAAAATTCTTTACATATTATGTATAAATACTTATTCATTTATGTATAATTAATTCCACATGGAAAAATGACAACTAAAATTGATAATTGCTATATTCTAATATGACAACAAATTTAAAGATTTTTACTAGAATCCCTACTAAAAAAAAAAAATTTGATTAATGTTAGAAAATTCGTAAGTTTAGAGAAATTCACAGGCTTAGAAACTTTTTTACTAAAATGACCATATCTAGCTAGAGTTTTATAACTCCGATTGAGGTGATTCCACTGGCATTGGAAAGATAATTCAAAGATCTATAAATTTTGTAGAAATAACTATATCATAATTCGTAATTTTTCTAGGTCAAAACTAAGCCCTAAAGTTACGAGAATGAGAGCTAACAATTTAAATTTAAAAGTTAGATATGAAAAAGAATAAGAAGGATTGTCATAGTTGTTGTGATCATGAAAAATATAAAACAAAACTTTTCATGGTGAAACATTTTTTTATCCATCTCATATCTATTACAAATTAGAATTTTTGTTAGAGCAAATTTCATAAAAAATTAATGGGTCTGTATGCTTTTTTTGTTTTTTAAGAAAATAATCTTTAAAAGTTTTTTAAAAAATATATATGTCTCACTTGATTTGTGCGTTTTTCTTCTTTCATAACAATCATAAATAAAATTCTTTTTTTTTTTTAATTAGTTTTATTTATTTAGGAAAATTTTATTTATTTAGGAAAGAAGAGAAAATTGAAAAAAAAAAACAAATAAAAAGAAATATCCGCTATATCATCAGGTAATAGGTTAAAATAAAAAATATTAATTTTAGAAATTAGTTAATAATTATAAATTTCAAACTATTAGATTTGATCTAATGGCTAATAATAAAATACCCATTCATGGGTAATACCCATTAAGAGCATACCCATGTATATATTTACTAGCAAAAAATTACGTACGAGGCACGTATATTAAATTTATGCTAGTTTTTTTTTCTATGTTATTTGAAAGTGATAAAATTAAAAATTAAAGAAAAAATATTATTAATTATTAGGTAAGATTATTATTATGTGTATCTAAATATTATATTTTATAATGTTGTCAATTAAAAGTGAATACCGAATGCAATATATTAGTATTTAAGAAAGCTTGATGATTTAAATATGTTTTTAAGTTAATCTAAAAATAAATTAAAAATTGATGTTCCAATACTTAAAGAAACATTACTTAAATGGGTGTAAGATAAAAAGAAAATTAAAAATCAATCTCTAAATTATTGATAATTGAAGATAGCATTTGTCTAAAAATTATAGATAAGAAAACTAATGATAATCATTGGTGGATTTCAATCTTCATTTGCTTCGATAGAGACAATAGTGTAATTTTTGTATTTTGTACTTTTCTTTCTAGCCGGGTCCGCATATATCTGGATTGTCCATTATTTCGTTGATAAATTAAATATGGTAGTGTCGACAAAAAGTGAAAACCATGTTTAACAAAAATGATAGTATTCTATAACAAAATACTATTAAATTATTTTAAAATACTATATTTTATTAAAATAAAACTCTATACGATTAAAATTTCATATTTATGTTTACTCAAAAAGAAAAAAAAATTGATAAAAAAAATGAAAAAAAAAAATGAAAAGTTTCTATTATTATCTCCACTGCATTTCTAGATGTGAATAATGGTCTCTTCTTTCTTCCATATTCTTCTTTATTTTTTGTATATTGTGTTTGCAACATATATGTAAATTATTACGTAACTTTAAAAAATTTTGCTCCTGGAAACTAATGCATATGCCGAGCACTTAGAATCATTTATTAGCTGTAAACTTTGTTGGGTTTTTTTCGCCATTGATGCTTGGTTTTGTGAACTTTGATAAAAGTCACGCTTCTTTTTTATTATTATTATTACTTATATATTTTGTTATTAAGTTGTGAAGAAGAAAAAAGAGAAGTGCGGATTGGAATATTATGTGTGATCTCATGGGAATGTCCAAATTGTAATAGGAAAAGGAATACAATAAATAATTAAAGAAAACTTAATCGTAGATGTACAACAGCAAAAACTCAATCATATTTTTTTGGATTAAATGGGATTTATTTTATTATATATAAATGAAAAGTGATCCATGAATTAAAAGAAAATTAAAAATTAAAAAGAAACACAATGTGTGTAAGATAAAAAGAAAATTAAAAATTAATCTCTAAATTGTTGATAATTGAAGATAACATTTGCTTCGACAGAGACAATAGTATAATTTTTTATTTTGCACTTTTCATTATAACCGAGTCTGCATATAACTGGATTGTCCATTTTTTTTTGTGTATAAATCGAATATGGTAGTGTCGACAAAGCGGCGGTGTTCCTGCAAATAGTTATTTATTTTCATTTAAGATGATTAGACATGGTGTGCATAATTAATTTAATTAAAAAAATTTACTTATGAAAGACAAGTAAAGTTATTTTATTTCTTTAAAACTACACCTCTGCAGTATAATCCATTAATTGGACACCAGTACACGAAAATATTTTTTCCTGTGAAAAAAAAAATAATCAGAAAATTAATTTTCTTTTTTCTTAAGATAAAACGAAATTAGGGTAAGTAATTTTTTTTGTTTTGATATTATTTTTATAATATTTTTTAAGATCATCAAAAAAATTTTTAAAAAATATCAGTGTATATTTTTGTAAATGGATAATTCAAATTTTTTTTTTTTTGTTATTTCATATTAGAGAGAGTGAAAAAAAGTTGTATATTATTTCAGAAAAAAAAGCTATATATTATATTTATTAACTATCCTTTCGAAGATTGAAAAGAAGAAGGACTGTATATGAATATACAAATGGCATAGTTTAGTCTCCGTATAACACAACAACGATGTGAGCTCATTAATTTTGATAGAAACAATGCAGATTTGAAAAGATTCAATAAGGAGACAAAAATCCCAAAATGTTAGAAAATGAAAAATTAATCTTAAAAATTGGGGGATGATTTACGAATAAAAAGAAGACCCAATTGGATCAGAACCTGAAATTGGGGGACGATTTTTTTGAACTTCTCACAGCGAATTTGCGTCAGATCTTCCATTTTTCGCAGATTCACTCATCCATCTAGACGGCAACAAGAATTTGCTTGCTCTGTTCATTGAATAGTGGGAGTGGACTGCGATTGAAATATGCTAAATATCAGTTCAAATATTAATAGGATTTGTTTTATTATTATTTTATTATATATAAATAATATTTTATTATTTTATTAAATAAAAATAAAAAGTCACCCATGAATTTTTCAAATTTTAGTTATACACCTTATATAAAATAGATATAATGAGCTGCGACACTATATATTTAGTTACGTTCTATACAAATTATAACATATGATCGCTAGAACATATAAGAAAAACGATATATAATTTATAAATATAAATTATTAACATATAAATCTGAAAGTGTAATCATCGATCGTGAAAACGGACTTATATCTATTCTATATAAAGTGTGCCTATATAACCGAATTCTTGGTTTATGAGAAATTCATGGGTGACTTCTTATTTATATTAAAAATAAAATGTTTTATTATTAAAAATAAAATGGTTTATGAAAAATTCATGGATCACTTTTTATTTATATATAATAAAATAAATCTCATTAAATCAAAAAAAATAAAAAATAAATAAACATCATTAATAAAAATAAAAAAAATGACTCAACATCAAATCTTCAATTACACGATACATGTAATTACTTAAACATCACATCTTTCAATTATAAAAAAAAAATGATTTTTCACGAGGGAAAATATGATTGTCTAATAGAGCTAAAACAATATGTTTTCAGTGTGATGAAAAATTAAAGTAACAATTTTGTTAATATCAAAAAGTTTAATTCAATTAATCTTATAATCTTAATTTTACTCTTTCTAGAATCAATATATGAACCATAATTTGAATTAATCTTATAATCTTAATTTTTTAATTCAATTAATAATTATTTGTCATGTAATTATTAAGTCTTTTCCCTTTAATTTTCCTTTTGTTGATGATGCTAATTTATTCATATTTTGATTTCTACAATTTTTGTGTTCAGACCATTAATGTAGTGTTCTACTAGGGGATCTAACGAGTTTTGCCTCTTCGCTAATGGCATCTAAGAGTTCAAATTAGTATTGTATAAATCTTCAATTTGTTCTATTTCTTATATTAACTAAAATTTTGCTACTTTTTTTTTTTAATTTACAACTTTATTGTTTATATCTTATTAGGGACATTCATGGAAATTAGAGTTTCTTTGAAATATACAATTAATGAGCATTACTTTTTGATCATAGTGTGTTTTCCATGGCTGAAAACCTCAATAATCTCTATCATTTGATATCAAATAAAATAAAATTATCATGATGTATACATTAGTGTGTTAAAATTGTCAAGCTGATATTTAGAATTGTTTATAATTAAATTGTTTCTTTGTCAAAATTAATATTAAGTATATTTATATGTTTATAGGTTAATCTATTTTCTCTTAGATCAATCATGCTCATATAGCAAAAAAATCATACTCATTTAGACATGTTATTTTCATTTTGTAATTTAGAACTTCTTAGTCATTATTTAGTTCACTTAAACATTTTCCGATTATGGTAACTGAAGTTTTGTTTCTTTTAGGTACTCCATTACAAAGATCTGTATTACATGTATTATTTATTTTTGACTATGATGAGGTGGATTTTTTTATTGGGAAACATATAGCGTGACAAATTATTGTTCATATATTGAATAATTATTTTTGAATAATGGGATTCATATATATAACTGTGTATATTGAATTCTTTATTCAAATAATTATTTTTGATTTTTACGTGATTATTTATTGTTCATATAACTAGAACCTTATTTGATTAAAGTTAAGATTATAAAATTAATTAATTTGTGATTTCTTCCTACACACATAATAATAATCTCACCTAATAACTAATAATATTTTTTTCTTTAATTTTTAATTATATAACTTTCAAATAACATAGAAAAAAATTAGCATAAAATTTAGTATACGTGCCTCGCACGTAGTTTTTTACTAGTATATAAATAAGTTCATATTTCATAACATGTTCTTCTTCGATCAGATATATAGCTGGTTAGCAAGCCACTAATTAAAATTGTTCCTTTTCTATTACCACGAAAAAACAAAAATAAAATTAACTTTTAGTAACAATTTTTTTTAGTTATAATATAAAAATTTTATAACTAAATATAATTTTAAATCATAACAAAAAAAAAAATATTTTTAATTAAAACATAGTAATTTTAATTACAATAAATATTGTGATTAAAAATATACTTAGTCACAACAAATTGTAATTTTATCACTAATATCTTTAGTTATAGATCTTTAATAATAGAATAAGAATTATATTTTATAATTATGGACAATTTTTTTACTTTTAATTAAAAATTTTATTGTGACTAAAAAAAAAGTTTTAACGAAAAAAATTAAATTAAAAAATGATACTAAGGAGCTGTTTGGAATAGGTTAATCTTAATAAAGGAATGGTAATGTGAAACATTACCTTGTTTGTTTGGAGGGTTTAACCTTGGAATGTTATTCCCCTAGTAATATAACTACCCTTGAGGAGGGTAATGTTCATACCTTAAAAAAGGATAGGATTGAATTATTACCTTCCATCATATTAAGTTGAATAATATTTTTGAATTAATAAATAAATTTAAATACCAATAATATTATCAGTTATTATAAATAAAATATTATGATATATAAATTTAGTTTGTGAGATCAGTTTTTTTTAACTGAGTTATTTTATATTATTAGCAATAACATATATATATATTTATTATACAAAGATTTTATGCGGATGGTGTACATAAATAACGTATCGAACAAAAAAAAAAATAACATAGTGATAAAATATATAAAAATGTTAATTTTAATTAATAAAAAATACAATAAAATTTAATGTTTATTAATTAATAAATATATTTCTTTAATAAATAATTATTTTATTTTTATATGTAATTAACATTAAATAGATATAATAAAAAAATATTTTAATTTTAATTTTTCAAAATAATATATATAAGATTCATGTACTCAACCAAACAGTGTAATTTAATTAACAGTAATATGATTACATATTACCCTACACAGCCAAACACAGTTTACACATTTTCCTATAATCATATTCTCCTTCATAATATTCCCTATAATCAAATTATTTTGAACATCTCATACCAAACGCTCCCTAAGAGTAACTTTTTCTTTTTTGAATGAGAAACATAAAATAAATTTAATTATAACTAAAATTATAAACAATATACTCTTTCAGCTGTGATCGATGTATCATTATATTTCTAATGTCCAATTTGCAGAGATCAACAAATAAATAAACTAGGGATTTCAATTGTTGTATTCTATTGTGATGGTGATCATATAAGAGAAGAGGATTTAGAATAATATCCCAATTATATCTATTATAAATTTTTGGAACAAACATTAATAATTATAATGTTCCATATATATACACATTAATTGTATGGTTTTAAATAAGAAAGGATCTTCGTAGCAAGCCGACCATTAATACTACTTGAATTTATAATAATGGCATTGATTGATCAAGATCCAAAAGGTAATAAATAATCAATAGAAAAATTAAAGCAAAGTATTAAATAAGTATCATATAAATATGTTCATTAATTATTATATAACATATGCACGCTTACATTCTTTGTGCATTTACATGTATAGGGGTTTTTAGAAATGAATGCAGAAAATTTAATTATTATAAAATATATGGGTTTTTATTATACAATTCGAACAGTGATTGTTCGATATGGAATGGAGTATAGTCAGTATTGTCTATATTGTCTATAGAGCCAGCGAGGGACCCAATATTGTTTCCCGACATAGATAAGTACGTAACACTACCGCACCATATACAAAGTAATAATTAATTAGATATATAGATAGAAAAGTAGTTGAGGCCATCAAATCAATAATTTATTATACACACATAACATTTATAATCTTTTACTAAAGGCACCTAATACCCAGTGTGTTATAATCATATTTCTTACCTTCATTAATTATAGTGTAAATATTTGTGTGGACTATATATTTTGCAAAAGTTATTAATTGGACTATTTTTTTTTTGTTAAATGATAAAATAGAGTCTGTATTTTCTAAAATTATACAAATACGATCTTAAACTTATTTTTTTTTGTTAAAATAAAATTTAATAATAATCTTATCTAGAGATATTATGAAAAAACTGGTTACATTTTTTGTTTCTGTTCGTGTTAAAAATTATCTTAAAATTCTTTATATTAAAAATAAGATTTTTAAAGTTCCAAAATAGTAATTACCCATAATTATATTTAAACAATTATTAAAAAAAAATATTTAAACAAGGGCAGTTCGCTTGTTGAAGGTAAGATCATTAGTCGTTCTATTGTAATTTAAGTTCATCTGATTTTCTCAGCTATTATCTACTAATAAGCAAAGTTTAGAAGAAAAATTAAATAATAACTAACAAAAATTTATGAAAAAAAAAAGAAGAATAACAATACAAAAAAGATTAATATTATATGCATGCTCATATAATTTTTACACTTTTATATATTTACTAATAAACAATTATGAAGAAAACCTTAAAAAAAAAAAATAAGCAAGTAAAATTCATTAAAAAAATACAGAAAAAAAATGATAAAAAATGTACAAAAGACTTAGGGCCAGTTTTGCACAATTGTGCTATGTGGAAAAGCAGTTGCAACTGTGCTGTGGAGAAAAACAGATGTAGCAGAACTGTAGAAAAAAGTTGAGCTAAGTGTTTGGTAAATTATAAATTTTAAAGTGTTGCGAGTTGTTAAGATTCTATTATAATAATGATAATATTTTAATCTAGTTCATTGTAATAATAAATAAATATATAAATATATGTTATATAAAATTTTTCTTTTCTATGTATTTTTAATTATTTTTTTATAGTACAAATTTATCTGCATTTGATAAAAATAATTTTTCATATTTTTAAATTATATCTTTATCACTTGTAAAAGAAAAAATTGAACTTTATAAGAAACTTAGGTTGATATTGTTTGTTAATAATAAAAAAATAAAATATTTTTAAAAAAAATAAACAATTAAGAATTTAAATATTATTTATTTTAAATATTTTTTCCTTCAATTTTTTTTTTTGTAATATATAATAAATAATTAAATAACTTTTTAGTAAAAAAATAATTTATTATAGAGTTTTTTAATCAAAACAGTTTTTTTTTTTTTTAAAAAAACGTTAGATTGTACCAGCTTTAATTTTTAGCTGTAGCATTTCCATAAATTCTTCAATAAGTTATTTTTTAACAGATTACCAAATACCTTTTTGTCACAATTTTTTTAAAAAGCAACTTTTAGCTTTTTCAAAAGCTGTGCTAAACGAGCCCTTAAAAATAATATTTTAAAAAGTAAATAGAGTAAAAAATATCTAAAAAAAGAAAAAAAAGTTGAGAGATTAAAAAAAGAGACAGGCTAAGAATAAATATTAATAATTGATAAAACCAAAAATAAAACATATTAACTTCAAATATGGCAAATAAAAAAAATAAATAAATTACTAATATAATCTTATTAAGTTTAAGAAAATATAAAAAAGAGATAAGAAAATAAATATAAAATTTAGAGTTATCATAATTTAAATAACAAAATATTTTTATATATCAATACTTATTTTATTATAAAAATAAAGTTATAATTTTTTAAGTTTTTAAAATATTTACAAGTAATATAATAATATGCATATATACATAAAAATTTCTTTTATTATTTTTACATTTAAATAAAATATATATAAAATATTTACAAAAAAAAAATATTATTATACTCATGTATTGTCACACAGACTTCTATATAAATTTTATTATATAAAATTACTTATAATTTTTAAGAAATTTTAATATGTAATTTTCAACAAAAATAATATATCTAATTCAACATTTAATAATAAAGAATAATATATCCTATACATGTATATCGTAAAACAAAAACAAACTAAATAAATATATAGAAAGAAAGTACTAATAAATATAAGTAACTATCGACAATATAAATGAGACACAAACAAAAAAGAACTAAAAAAAATTAAACTTACAAAGTTATGCATAATTAAACAAAAAGTTAAAATTTTAATTAAAGTGAACAAAAACATGTACATATTAATTGATAAGTAAACTGCAAAGGGAGGTGTCAAGCACCAAAAGATGTGGACTATTATTATTGGTGTATTTCAATATCGAGTCTCGTCAATTTTGATTTAATAAATAATATGAGAAGCCACTATTTATATATATAAAATATTAATAACAGATAATTATATATAGACAATATAAATAAGACAAAAATAATAAAGAACTAAAAAAACTTACCAATTTATGTATAATTAAACAAAAGTTAAGATTCCAAGGAAAATGTCAACATATCCAACTTTCATGATATTGAAAAGAAAAAAAAAAATCATTCATAAAATTAAAAAGAAAAAATTTAGATAAAAAACAAAAAATATTTTATGAGAAAAAAAATATAGTAAAAAGACCATTTTAAAAAGTAATAGAAAAAAATATCATTCATAAAAATTAAAAATAAAAGAAAAGAATAAAAAAAAAAGATCATTATTATTTATGACCCAATTAAAAGTAAGTTAAGGTATAAAACTTCTATAGCTGGCACATGGTCTCTAAGATTATAAAAAATGACCGAAGGTGTAGGAAGGAATCTGCACTATGTAATTCCCTTAGTTATGCATAAAAAATAGGGTTTTTTATTTTAATTTCAACAAAAAAGTAATAATATTACAAAAATACTTTCAGCTGGCCAAATAAACAAATATACAACCCAAATAAAATAAATACACAAATACCACTTACACACACTTTCAACCTAGGATTCATGCTTCTTGGGCAACTATCGCGCAACCACGTAACAACCCAACGCAACCGAAACAAAAATTTAACCAGAAAGAGAACTACCATTAATTCCGGCAACTTCACCTGAGAAGATGACCAGAATCAATCAAAACAGGGGCTGTTTCGAATTCATGAAAAAAAAAGTGTAGAAAAACTACTACAAAACTCAAAATTCAACCGGAAATTAAGTTTAATTTGCATAAAACTAATATCTTGACTTCAATTTTCAGATCCATGAAAGCCAGATCTTAAAAAGTTGATCTGGAGTTCCCAAACAATCTAACTCAAGTATAATTCAAAAAAAAATTACATCAATACTATAGTAAAATATTTATCCTGGTGTATTTTCGTTATTTTTCAAATTTCTAATGGTAAATTTGTTCATATTAAATCATAGTTATTTCTTTTGATTGAAACATTCGTCTGATGCAACTTTCGGTCAACCACCTTGTAACCACCAAGAAATTTTCGTTTGATTAAAATTTTCGTCTGATGCAACCTTCGGCCAACCACCTAGCAACCACTCTACAATTATCGTCCGATTCAACCACCACGCAACAACGCAACAGCCGCCCTGTAATCATCGTCTGATTGTGTAAGTGATAGTATAAGAGGTATTTTGATAATTAAAATTACATAAAAGGTATAAATATTGTCTACACTTTATAGAAGTATTTTTGTAAATAAAATATTAATTTATGTAATAATTCTTTCTTAATATCTATTTTATATAATTTGTAATGATTTTATAAATTTAATTATTTTTAAATTTTTAAATAAGTGAAATGATTTTTTAAATTATAAAAAAAAATAAAAAAAATTATCTAAACCAATTACAAATTACTATGTAAACTACATACTTAGCACTTAACAACTAGATAAACATGTAATAGAGAAGATATTTTAGCCGTAATTTCTTTTGACATATGTAATAATCTGCAACCAAAAAATAAATTTAAGTATCATTGCCACATATTTGCTCTGTATACGAACAATTAATAATTTTTTACAAATTGAATTCGTTAGTCATTTTCAAACATTCTTCATAGTTTTATATTTTATTCGTTTGTTTCAGTCGATCGGTGTTATTTAATGAATTGTGAATACATATATACATGGAGTTTTCGATTTGATTATGAACTTTAATAACGTTCAAGAAAACATTTGCTTTTAAACAGTAAATTTTTTACTATCTACCTAACTAAAGAAGGCTATACTTTGTTATAGAAAGAAGAAGAAGAAGAAGAAGAAGAAAAGAGCATATTGGCACATAATTGTTAAAGAAAAAAAAAATAATAATAACACATAATTATTAGCAATTAATTGGTTAGAGTACATATATTCATATTATTACTTTTATATATATACACAGTCAATGGTAGCTTCGATTGAACTGAGATGATCTGGTGGTCACTCATGTAGTACTTCTATATGTAGTAGTTAGTAATAATTAATTAACAACTCGATCTGAATATTGGATCTTGTTGATGTTTTATTAGCTAGCTAGGGAATCTGAGATCACCACCACTGAAAATTGGACAAATATAGTTAATATGCTTGTCACCAGACATAGGACCATAAAACATGTTTCCATTGAACGACTCACTTCACTAATAATTAATAATTAATTAATTATCTTAGTAATATAGATACAAATATAAATATACATTGGTTCAACTTTTTACCATTTATATTTGAGTCCCAAAAACATGGTAATGTTTCATTGTCGGTTCCATAACCCATATATATACACCAGTGTGGTATTTTAATGTACTTTTGGTGATCAGTTTAAACAAGTTATGTATAATTATGGGCGAAAAAAAATTGAAAAAAAAAATTATATTAATTTTAATTAATTATAATATATATTTTCAATTAAAAATTATTTCATATTTCTCCAGCAAAAAAAAAAAAAAGCTTTACTTTAACTATTGAAGTCAAACTTTTTATTATTATATTTTTACTTTAAGTTATATTTAATAGAAATCTATATCAATTTTTAACATATACCATATTATATTATTAAACAAAGTATGCCCCTTCAGTGTATAATATAACATATATAATGTTAGTTTAGTTTCTTCTAACATCATACAACATTTTTAGTAAATAAATTGCATAAATTCTTACCTTGAAATTCAACTCAATTAACACTCATTTGTAATTGGATTTTTTCCCTTTAAAGCTCTCCATATATGTATATTGTTACATAGATGGATTAGGGTAATTTAATTGTAGGATTCTTAATTTGTACCTCAAGGTATGGGGTAGTTTTTTTAGCCAATAAAATTAAATTCAAATAGAGATTGGTAGTGTGTACGTACATATGTGATTTTTTTTTTTTTGTTAAAAAAAGCGGTGTTAAAAAAAGCGGCTATTGTATAAAAAAAAATGTAAATAAAAAAAGCAAGAAAGAGGACTGCTTATGTATACATCAATGGACTTTTTTTTTTTGGCAAGTTAATGGGCTTTGTTATTTTTTTATTATTAAAAAAACACATATAATTTTAAATATAAAAAAAAATTAAAATGTGCCATAAAAATTATATTATGTTCATAAGAATGTGTTAGTAAGTGCAATATAAATTAGAAAAAATGTATAAATCCGAGTTGTATAGATAGTAACATTAAAGAGAGTTTCAAAAGTAGACTTAATCTTATACAGGAAAGGAAGTTGTCTAGCATAGATCAAATTATTCTTAAAAAATGTAAAAAGAGTTGTAAGTTTTTCTTTAAAAGGGGAATCCCCTTGTGACTGTAATTGGCTTGGTTGATTAATAGAAATTATCTTTCTTGATAAAAAGAAATAAATAAACCAAATTAATTTAAAAGATAATTATGGCAGAACTATGTATCTAAACTGTTGCCCAGATTACTCTCAATATACGTGGCTGCCGCTATGCGTGACATGTGGACAAAATAGACACGTCACCCGGAGATGAGTTAAAAGTCAGATTAAAGAAGCAGAGTATGGCTAATGTCGTTAGGGTTCTCCAAGCTAAGTTAGGGTTCGTTTCGCCCTTTGAGAAACTGTGGGGTTGTAAACTTACAGTAAGTCACTTTTGAGTATTTGGCTGTATGTGCTACATATTCGTGCCAAGCCATATACGTAGCAAATTTGACAAGAAGGCGATACGGTATATCTTTGTGGGATACGACAGCCAACAGAAAGGGTGGAGATATTGCGACCCTACAAATGAAAAGTTTTATACATTAAGGAATGTAGTCATCGATGAGGCATCATCATGGTGGTCACCGCAAAAGGAAGCATTACCAGATTCTAAAGAAATGGAAGACAATTTGCAGAAGAAATAGTACGACGAATACTGAGATACGTAAAAGATACCATTAACTATGGTCTCTTTTATAAGAAAAATGATGAGGTTAAGATCATTGGCTACTGCGATGTTGATTATGCTAGAGATCATGACACATGACGATCAACAACTTGATATGTCTTCATGGTTGGATCTGGAATAGTATCTTGGTGTAGTAAAAGGCAACTAACAATATCCTTATCAACCACAAAAGCAGAGTATAGAGCAGCAACAATGGCAGTTCAAGAAAGTGTGTGGTTGATACAGTTGATGAAATATCCACACCAGCCTATAGATTATGCAGTGCCTCTTTATTGTGATAATCAGTCTGCTATTTGTCTAGCTGAAAATCCAGTCTTTCATGCACGAACAAAGCATGTAGAGGTACATTATCGCTTTCTTAGAGAGAAAGTACTCCGACAAGAGCTAGTTATGCACCAAATAAAGAGCGAAGACCAAGTAGCAAACATATTCACTAAATGACTCAACATTACAAGATTTCAAAAACTCAGAGAACAACTCAGTATGATGAGTCGGTGTTGAGGGGGAGTGCTACAAGATCAACACCTCCTTTACAAGTATTTAGAATTTTCTATTATTTTGGTAATATTATTGAATCATCTAAAATCATAGAGAGTTAATAGTCATAAGAAGTTTTAAGAAAATTTTAAGCTATAATAAAATGACAATTTGCTAGAACATTCTAGCATAATAATGCACTATCCTCTGAGTGGTATAAATAGAGGAGTTGGTCCTTTGGTGGTGTGAGGTGAGTTGAGTGATAATTCTAGTGCATAAGTAAGTGTAATTTAAGTATTTTAAAGAGTGTCTCAAAAATGTGAGTTATATACAAAAATATTGTAAATGTGTCTAGTATTAAAATAAGTGTATAAGTGTTTGATGTATTGTGGTCTAGTAAAAAGTCTTCATGTCTTAGTATAATTATTTTTACAATAATTGTAACGTCCCCGCTTCAAGCCTCCATTGGGTCCTTACACCCACAGACTAATGGCTCTTATACACGAGTTCGTCACTCTGGCTGCTTCATGGACTAATGACTGACCCTACAGACCAACACGAGTGTTTCCAGCGTGCTTTGTCCTCACTCACACGCTTCCTGGGAAAATTTCCCAGGAGGTCACCCATCCTTGAAATTGCTCCAGGCCAAGCACGCTTAACTGTGAAGTTCTTTCGAGATGGGCTACCGAAAAACAAGATGCACCTTGTTGACATAGGTAGTACCAATCAATCCATTTAAGCCCTCTTCAACTGTGTAGTCCCATACCTACACAGTCTCAGAATCACCCCACTTGACCTTCCCCAGGCGGTGTGGGATTGCACAGCTTACCCGGTGTTTCCCCTTACGGATCACGGTACTACTGACTGTCACAATCACCCCCCCTTACGGGGTTCGACGTCCTCGTCGACCACACTTCCGGCTGGGTCAAGGCTCTGATACCATTTGTAACGTCCCCGCTTCAAGCCTCCATTGGGTCCTTACACCCACAGACTAATGGCTCTTATACACGAGTTCGTCACTCTGGCTGCTTCATGGACTAATGACTGACCCTACAGACCAACACGAGTGTTTCCAGCGTGCTTTGTCCTCACTCACACGCTTCCTGGGAAAATTTCCCAGGAGGTCACCCATCCTTGAAATTGCTCCAGGCCAAGCACGCTTAACTGTGAAGTTCTTTCGAGATGGGCTACCGAAAAACAAGATGCACCTTGTTGACATAGGTAGTACCAATCAATCCATTTAAGCCCTCTTCAACTGTGTAGTCCCATACCTACACAGTCTCAGAATCACCCCACTTGACCTTCCCCAGGCGGTGTGGGATTGCACAGCTTACCCGGTGTTTCCCCTTACGGATCACGGTACTACTGACTGTCACAATAATAATATAATTACGTTTTCACGTGTTGCGGTGTCCAGCATTATGTGGGTTGCGATTAGAGCATTTATAGTAAAACATTGTATATTTGTAATTAATAACAGTTTATCGTATAAATGAAAAAAAATACTTTAAAAGGTATAAACAAACAAACCCCATCTAAATAATACTAATTACACTAAAATATAATATAATATTTTGTTAATGATCATAATTATATTAGTATCCTACAAATGCATATTATTTTGTAATATTAACATAATTATATAGATACAATATTTATATTGAAATTTATTTAGTATGTTTAATTAGCATGTATGAATTTATTTTAGGATGATGCTTATATGCAATCAAAAAAATGTCCGCACATAAATATATTTTTTTTCCACTACATGTCACCTTGTTATATTTTTTATATTCTTTTAATTATTTTATATTCTTTTTATATATTAATTTGTTTGCTTCATAAGTTTCTGTACAGATATTTTGCCAAATCTTATTTATTTATTTATTTTTGGAAGAACAATCAAAATAAAATCAAAACTCAAGCTTCATCTCTCTTATTTCTTCCTTTTAATTGAAGTTTGATTTTTCAGCAAAACAAAAAGAATAACCACAAGAACAATAGAATTTATATTTGTATTGGGTTATTTTTTAGAGGACCCGTAGAAGAGGAATTTTAGTGAAATAAAGTCATAAGATCCTCAGCAAGTGTTCACCAATAAATCATCCAAAAAATAAAACCACATACAAGAACAAAATGTGCGGTGGTGATAAAAAAGATGATGATGGAAAGGTTAGAGGAGATACGGGAGAGACAAGCTTCCTAGAGAAGAAATATTTTAAACTTTTATCATGCTTAATTACCACAAAAAATTGTGAAGCAATTAAAATATTTATTAATTACAATACACTTTGTACACTTATTGATATACAAAAAAAAAATACACAATTAATTGAATACATGATTAGAATAATAAGATGACACTTGTAAAAAAAAAACTATTTGTATATGTGTAGACATTTATTGTGATTGCACATAAGCAATTTCCTTTGTTTTATTATAGAGTAAAATTAAATAAATATGGTATTTATTTTGTTACTTGAATATTTAACAAAACCTTTCCTTTAAATTGTCATATTTACTCAACACTTTTTATTTTCTTTTTAGTTGCAACACTTTAAAATTTATATTTACCAAACACTAATTAATTAATTTCTTTTTCTAGAGTTTTTCTTTTCCCTATAGTACAATTATAGCAAATTCCTCTTAAATTTAAATTAAGTTGTTAAATTATAAGGGTGTGCACAAATCGATCTAATCCAATTACAACTAACGACCAAATATTAGATATTCAAGTATAATTGTATCTGATTCCATTTTTCAATATTCAATTGGATCGATCAGATATTAAATGGAGTGTTCGAAAATCTAATACATTTAATATCTAATCGAACAAGTTAGTATCTTATTTAATTTGAAAATATAATTGAACTTTATGTTGTTATGTTTAAAAAATATATTTGTATATATGAAATTAGAATAAAAATTTTATATTTTTTATTGGATGGATCAAATCCAATAAATACTAGATTTAAAATATTAAATGGAATATCTGATTCAATCTAGTAAATATAATTCTAAAATATTGGATAAATCTGAATCAATTCAATAAATATACATGAAATATATTTAATTGATAGAACCAATCCAATTAAATATTTAATAAATGTTAAATCAGATTAGTTGATAAAATTTAACATCTAATATATAATTAAATTGGATATGAATTGGTCTAAAAATATAAGACGAAGAACCTTAGATCAAGAGCCATTCATGTTACATAATCTTGGTTTAAAAATAACTTTTGTTTTATTTTGTTTGTTTGTTTTTTTTTTTTTTGTTGTTGTTGTTTTTTTTTTTTTTTTTTGTAAGGAGAAAAGAAAGAAAAGAATAGGAAAGAAGAGAAAATTAAATAACTAGGAAAAAAAATGTGTGTTTAATATGCAATGTAGGGTATTGGTGCTGAATATATATCTCCACTAGTCCAGTGGAAATTTAGTAAATTTAATGAGTAAAAACTAGAAAAGCTAAGAGAGTCTTCCAATCCAAGTAATAACACATAGCACAAATGGGAAAATTCCACGTGTCACTGGAAACAAGTAGCACGACGGCAACAGGCAAGTTGCATGAGCCAATCATGGCTCTCTGACGTGGCATTAAGTTTTTTGTCGTTTTGCAATAGCATGGCCATGGGTTGTTCAGTCCACGTCCGGCAACCTCTCTTGTCGGGGCCATTTCAGTATGACATGGCAGTTTATGCCACGTGGTCATCGCCCTACACGTCCCCACCGTGAATAAAACACATATTTCGGTGCTGGCCATGTTGGGACACTTTCGTCTTTTTAGCACGTTTCTGATTTTTTTTTTTTTTTTGAAGTAAATCCCATCAAATAATTGTTAAGTAAACTGGTAGCAAAATAATAAATAAACGATATTACCGAATAAAAAATTTTAGGTTGAGTCGCGGATTAAGTCGCTCTCTTTAAGACATTCGCAGCACTGCCTAGGAGTGTGCAAGCAGTCAGAATTTACCGGTAGTCCCCAAAATAAAACAATCCCGTCGTCGCACCGTATCGAAACCCCACACTCTCAAAATTTGTGTTTGTATTTATATAATAATAATAATAATAATAATAATAATAATAATAATAATAATAATAATAATGGTATAAAAATCATTCTTCTCTAAAAAAAATATTTATTTATAACTTTGTTAAAATACATAAAAATTATTTTTCTCTGCCTTATATATATAATAGAGTAAATATTATTTTGGATCTTATGTTTTATAAAAGTTATTAATTGAAACATCTGTTTTGGTAAATAATAAAATGAATCTAATATTTTTTAAAATGTTACAAATAGGACACTGAATTAATTTTTTGTCAAAATAAAATTTAATAATTCAATTGAGAGGTGTTATAATAAAACTGATTATATTTCAATATCTGTTCGTATTAGGAATTGTCTTCAAGTTGGTTATGTTAAAAAATATATTAAAAATTGAGCTCAAAATAATAATCATAATAATAAAAATGGTATAAAAATCAGTCTTCTCTAAAAAAAAATATATTTATTTTTAACTTTGTTAAAATACATAAAAAATCATTTTTCTCTATCTTATATGTATAATAGAGTAAATATTATATTTTAGATCCTATGTTTTATAAAAATTATTAATTGGACCCTATGTTTTATTAAATGACAAAATGAACCTTATATTTTCTAAAATGTTACAAATAGGACCCTGAATTAATTTTTTGTCAAAATAAAACTTTATAATAATTCGATTGAGAGGTGTTATGACAAAACTGATTATATTTTCTATATCTGTTCGTATTATGAATTATTTTGAAGTCGGATATGTTAAAAAAAATTGTTAAAAATTGAGCTCATCAAAATTCTATTTTTACAGTTTTAGAAAATGAAGGGTCTATTTTATCATTTAACAAAATAAAAAATTCAATCAGTAATTTTTATAAAACATAAGATCTAAAATAGTATTTAATTAATATAAGATACATTAATGTGTTAAGAATTTATTTAATATCAACTGCACGCATTATAGAGAGATCTACTATTTTTTTTTTTGCTGAAAGATAGAGCTACTAATTAATATATATGACCATACGTATATTTTTCCCCTTTAAAAAGTTTAGTATCATTATTTATGAATGATTTTTTTTAACTTAATTAAAGTGATTTTGCTATAGAAAATAATAAAACATAAAATGGTAACCAGGGTGGACCACATGACTAGCCAAATAATGATATAATACACTTTGGCAACATATACAAATATTATATACATTATTATACACATAAATTTTTCATCTTCTAATGACAAATTCATGTCGCCTTTTCAAGTGCAATATACTGATTGTTAGGAATGTACCTTCTTTTGTCCAAGCTTTGTGCGATTTAAAAAATGCTTGAATTGTAGGTTACTCTACTCAAATATATATGCTCCAATTAATAATAAATAATTCTATTTACACTTCACAAAATGATAAGTACACTATAATAGTTTTAAAAAATTAAATTTAAAATAACTTTAAATATAATTACTTAAAATTTTAAATTTTAAAAGTATTCATACATTATTTGTTGAACAACAGAGCACGTGAAAAACTTAATTATTTTTTATTGAAAAAATAATTACACCAAAATTTGAATATTTTAACTACAATACACACCAAGCACTTACTTTTTATTAACTAGACATTCACACTTAAAAACTTACTTGCATACTATTTGATGGGACACTCTTTTAAAAATTTGTTGAAACTTAGTTGAACACACTATGACACACTTCACTTGTACACTCAAGTTATTACTCAACTAACCATACACCACCACCAAAGGGCCAACTCCCCTATTTATACTACTCAAATGTGGTGGATTAATGTGCTAGAATATTCTAGCAAATTGTCAATTTATTATAGACTAAAAATTTCTTGCAACTGATCTTATGAATATTAATTTTATATAATTCTAGATGGTTTTATAATTTTATCAAAATGATAGAAAATTCTAGATACTTGTAGAGGATGTGTTGATGTTTTAACACTCCCCATCAACACCGACTCATCATACTGAGTTGGTCTATGAGTTACTAAAGTTTTGCAGTGTTGAATCTTTTAGTGAACAGGTCTGCTACTTGGTTTTTGCTCTTAATTTGGTGCATCTCTTCTCAGAGTACTTTCTCTCTAAGAAAGTCATAATGCATCTCCATATGTTTTGTTCATGCATGAAAGACTGAATTTTCAGCTAGACGAATAGCAAACTCATTGTCACAATAAAGTGGCACTGCATAATTCGTAAATTGGTGTAGATGCTTCGTCAATTGCATCAACCATGTACTCTCTTGAGCTGCGATTGTTGCTGCTCTGTATTCCGCTTATGTGGTTGACAATGACACTGTTAGTTTCCTCTTACTACATCAATATACTATTCTAGATCCAAGCTTGAATATATACCCAGTAGTTGATCGTCGGGTATCATGATCTCCTACATAATTAGCACCACAGTAGCCAACAATCTTAACCTCGTCACCTTTCTTATAGAAAAGGCCATAGTTAATGGTATCTTTGACGTACCTCAGTATTCATCGTACTACTTTCAATGCAAATTTTTCGGTTGTTGTATATATATCGACTCACTACAACAATTACATAAGAAATATTTGGTCGAGTCAATGTAAGGTAGATTAGACTACCTACAAAATGTCGATATATTGCTTCGTCTTGCAAGTCCTTCCCATCATGAGTACATAACTTGGCATTAGCTTCTCCAGGTGTTGAGATGGGCTTGCACTCGAGCATTCCAAATCTTTACTAAAAATCTTTAGCATAATTTTGCTGACAAAGAAATACGCCTTCCTTAGTTCGGTCAACTTATAATCCAAGGAAGTGTTTCAATTCTCCAAGCTCTTTCATTTGAAAGCAAACTGTCAAGTTCTCCTTTGTTTGGCGGATCTCTACTTCATCATCACTAGTAATGATGAGGTCATCGACATATACAAGAACAAGTGCAATTTTGTTGCCTTTACTTTGATGAATAAGCTTGAATCTACATGCACCATGGCATGATTGCTCTCTACTAAAAACTCAGCTCGGAGCTTGCTTCAATCCATAGAACACTTTTTATAGTTTGCAAACATAGCTTGGATGAGATCTATCCTCGAATCCTCTAGGTTGCTCCATGTAAAAATACATTCTCCACATCCATCTACCATAGTCTCCAATCTTTACTAGCTACGAGTGCTAGCAGGACCCGTTCGGTTGTAATCTTAGCGATTGGGCTATATATCTCATCATAATCTAGCCCATATACTATTGAGATAATCCTCTATTGCAACTAGCGCTGCAACCACTTTAGAAATCCAAACCGTAAATTTGAAAGAAAAAAAAAGTTAAAAACACAGTATATGGGGTAATTCTCCTATTTTGGGACTTTTTTATTTTACACTTCAAAACGGGCTTTTTTTTTTTTTTTTTTTTTTTTTTTTTTGCATTTTTACGGAATGCTACATGAAAACCCCTATTGCAACTAGTGCTACAACCTAAATCACAACAAAAAATCGTATAAGAAACCCTTATTGCAACCAGCGCTGCAACCACTTTAGAAACCCAAACTGTAAATTTAAAGAAAAAAGTTAAAAAAAACAGCATATGTATTCCCCTATTTTGGGGCTTTTTTCTTTTACACTTCAAAACAGTTTTTTTTTTGTATTATTACGGAATTGTACATAGAAATTCCTATTGCAACTAGCGCTGCAACCTAAATCGCAACAAAAAATCGTATAGAAACCCCTATTGCAAGCGCTGTAACCACTTTAGAAACCAAAACCGTAAATGCTTTTTCATTTTTATATTTTAAAACAGTTTTTTTTTTTATTTTTACGAAATTTTACATGGAAACTCCTATTGTAACTAGCGCCGCAACCTAATTTACAATAAAAAATCGTATAGAAACTCATATTGCAACTAGCGCTACAACCACTTTGGAAACCCAAACCGTAAATTAAAAAAAAAAATATATGGAATAATTTCCCACAACTGTATTTAACTAAAAATTTATAATGTATAACTAGTGACATAATAAAATAAAGATACAATACAAGTCTAAAATAATTCCAAAACCCCCCAATATCTATCATTCAGCCCCCCATATCAACCATAAGTAGCCAAGTGACGTACCATGAAAATGATAGGTTTCTTTCTCTTGACAAACAAATCACTAAAGTCATTTGATGGGATTATTAATTAATCGACTCAAAAAGATTATCCCCTTTACTATAGAGCCACATGATCTGATTCATCATATATATAGCAAAAAGGCAAAGGCAGTTGACTATATATACTAGCTAATTAACATATTAAACATGCCTTGACAAATCAATTTTCCTTATCTTATAGCGTGTATATATTTATATATATATGTATAGATTTTGCCATGAGTAAATTGCAAATAGATGTTCTGCAATTTAAGCAAACATGGTAGATACAGTGGAGAAGACCAAAGGTTCTTTGGATGTGATCATCAACAATAAGACAAAAAATTGAGAAAAGAATTCAAAATGTGCAGGAAGAGATGTATGGCAAGTAAATATTGACAATTTTGTTCTTACTTTTTTGAAGGTAAATAAGGTTAATTAAACATCATTTAATAATTGTATTAATTTATAAAAACATTTGATTAAGTATGTCTGTAGCTATAATGGAATTACATCATGGTCTCCTCACTCAAATTAACTTTCCAAACCTAATTAGCAGCCGATGATTGAATTATGGGTGATGTCTCTTTTCCCTTTTATGTTATTTTATTTTACACTACAAGGATTATATAGACAAGGAAAAACAAAGGTAAGTGGAAGAAAAATCCCATTTTTCTAGTTCATGTTGGAAAACCCAAATGTGGAACCCCACCCCACCACCCTCTCTAGCTTACACATTAATATAATGTGTATATAGATATAATATTTGTATATATATATATAAGGGAAATTAGCTTTCCTTAGCCATATATATATAGCTCATCAACCACTTAAAACTTAAAAACATCAGGCCACCACAGTACTACTAGCTACTACTCTCTCTTATTCCAAAATATTTAATTTTCATCAGAGCTAGCAGAGAAGCATTAAGAAACCAAAACCCCATATATATTTTTTTTTTTACTTCATTGAGTAACTTAAAGATCCTCCAAAATAATCTATATATATTCTTTCCTACACATAATTTCTTACTTCAATCTTTATTATATATATATTTAAGTTCTTGATCACTTTGCAAAAATGAGGCCATCTTTCACAGTCGCTCTTCTTCTAATTTTGTCTCTTACACTTTCAGAGCAAGCTCAAGGTATGCAGCAGAAAAGTATATTTTGGCATTATTTACATATATATATACATATACTGATCGATTTGGTTATGGAAAATACTTAACTCTAAATCAATATTTATTTATTTTTTTCAGGGATTCGTTTGGGAAAATGGGACTTCATGTCATCACTGCTTGGAGCTAATAAAGAAGAACATAAACCAATAATCGATCATGTAAGTATATATATATACACATATTTTTTTCTCTTTTTTTTTTTTATTTTTTAATCTCTTACATATTACATATTCAAAGCCCTTACCTTTTCTTTTTCTTTTCTTTCAGGAGAAGGAAATTATTACTTCATCAAGTAATAAAGCTGTAAAGAACAATGATAAAGATGAAGAGGGTAATAATATTATGTGCAAAGATGGAGAATGTTCAGGTACTAATACCATGAAGAAAAGAGTTACTACTACTACTACTACTACCACTTCTAAAGTCTCCAAGAAATCATCATCATCATCATCACATTGGTCCCCAAGTATTCATGAAGATTATTATGGACCTAGGAGGCACAGATCCAGACACCATTTATAACCATTACTTATAATTAATTAGTATTAATTTATTATTAGCTATATAGATATATATAGTTCTTTCATTTTTCTTCTCTAATTAGTTCTATTATAATTATAGCTAGGTTTTTATCATGACTACACTAATTAGCTAGCTAGTTCTTTGATTAAATTAGTCTCATAAGAACCTGTGGTTAATTATTCAGAAATCTGAATCAAACCCACGTTTTAATTTACCAAAATTATGTAATCAAACAGTATTTTGTCCTAGTTACAACTTATTATTATCTAATTAATAACATGCATTAATTATTAATATTTAGTGCAAAGTTTTTTCTTTTTACTGTTTTTTCCTTACCTTTCTTAAATGGTAAAAAAGTGCCTAGAAAATTAAAGCAAGTAATAACTGAAGTGAAGAAGCAACTTGTTGACCATATCATATAATAATTAATAAAGTTAAATAAGTAGTGGTTAATTAATTTCTCATTTTTACGAACCATGCAGGAAATAGTAGAAAACTTTTCAGTACTACTACTGTGACTACACCACCCTCTTCCACTAGTACCACCACTTCTAAGGTTGGTTTAATTTAAATATATATTATTAATTTGTTCAAAAAATAATAAAAACTTCTACATAATTTTGATATATTTAATTAAATTATATAAAATTTATCCATTAATTTTTTTACAGAATAATAATGAGAAGAATGGTGGTAGAGAAGAAGAGAAATATTCAAGTCATAATAATAATAATAATAATGTTAATTCGTTAAAGACTACTATTACTACTTCTGATATTGATGATGATCAACACCCAGATCAGTACGAGCCATATTCTGAAGCTGTAGACCTTGCTGAGATGGACTATTCTCCAGCTAGGAGAAAAACCCCTATTCACAATTAATTAATTAAATAATATATGTAACAAAAAGAAAATTATATTAAAAAAGAAAGAGAGATAAAATAAGGGAAAACTAGCTAGAAGAATTAAGTGAGACAGCATTACGAGATAGCTGCAGTTTATTTAGGACTAAGATATAAATATATATATTAAAGTTTTTTGTACATATTATTGTTGTATTAAATTATTAATATGTTACTCTTATTATTATCATTCCTTAAAAACTGTCGCATTTTAGAGATGCATGATTGAGTAATTAATGAGCACTACTTATTATATATGATCGATCTTGTATTATAGGTTCATCATTAACAAGTTAATTCTGTTATAATATTTTCCTTTTACTAATCAATTAATAGATAGTAATATATAATAAGCCTGACTGTGCAACTCGGAGCCCACTAAGGTTTGTTCGTACTGTTTTAATGATGATGGTATATATAATAATGGTGATAATAATTACAGTAATATTTACTAGTTTAGTTATATTAAAATAGTAGATAGTAGTGCTTCAACTGATAGCTCCAAATCACACAAATTAAAAGGTTAATTGTGAAATCAATTTAATCAAATATATATTTATTAAAAAAATAAAGGTATGCATTGTCAAAAAAAAAAAATAAATAAATAAATAAAAGTATGGTACATTTTTTTTTTGTTCTAATTTGTTTTACTCACTACAAAAAATTGTTATTCTTAGTGATAATTTTTTAGTCACATTTTTTGTGACTAAATGTGACGTTTATCACAACAAAATGTTACTTGTGACTAAAATATAGTATTTAATTAGTTACAAGTTGTCACTAATTTAGTTTTAGTCATAATAAGTATTGTGACTAAGAATACATTTAGTCACAACAAATTGTAATTTTTGTGACTAATACTTTTATCCACGAACCTTTTAGTCACAACATAAGAATCATGATTTGTAATTAGTCACAATTTTTTAACTTTTAGTCACAAGTTTTGTTGTGACTAAAAGTAAAATTTTTTGTTGTGACTTAAGCAGGGCTGAATTGGAAAGTATGTAATAGAAAAAGGAAAAATTACGGCATAAGTTCCTTAACAGATCAATTTGATGCAGATAAGTTTCTAACTTCAAAAATTGACGGTAATAGTCCATAAGGTCACCATATTTATAAGTCTGTTTTCTTTTTTCTAACGGATCTACTATCTCACAATGTCACGTGTTGACAAATAATTGGTTACAATCTTAAATTTTAAATTTAAAATAATTTAAAATTTTTAAAAAATAACTAAATTATTTATTTTCTTTTCTTTTTCTTCTTCTTCCTCTCTGCGCTGCCCAATACTTTAGCATGAAATTGATGGTCAAAGTTAAAATCTTGAAACTGGGTGATGCTATGAAAAAAAAAAAGAAGAAAGAGTATCACATATAAATTGGAATCTGAAAAAATTTCACCTCTTTTAGAGCCATTAATATATGAAGAAAAAAAAACTCCAATAGTAAAATCCAGAAAAGCATTTTAGTTTGTGTTTTATATTCAAAAATGCAGTTAAAAAAAGAAAGAAACTTCCTTTTTTTTTTTTTTTTTTTGCCTTCATTAGTCTCAGGTTTAAGGGAAACAAATCTCTTTCAAAAATATTCTTCTTATTCGTCCACTATTTTTTTTTTTTTGATGAACCAACAGTATTTTTATTACTCCACAAACAATTGATACATCCTAATAGCACCTTCAATGGGAAGGCCTATTATAATCTATACAGCTTAGTTGACAAATTTACAAAACTATAAAGTATTAAATCATTCTATATCTTCATCCTTTACATGATTTGGCATCACCATAGATTTTCTATTTTTGATGAGCCATTTCACTCGCTGTACTAAGTCAATTGGAGTTACAATATTCGAATTCCATTACTTGGGCAAGTTAGATTACTTCAAAATTGAGTAGGTCTCAAGAGATCGGAATTCAAATATTGATGCTTTAGCAAAATTAGCCATGTAACTTAAAAATGATAGATCCAATATAGTGCCAATCGAGATATTGCAACACCTAAGCATTTTTTAGAAAAATGATAAGGAGGTCAAAATAATAGATACGCAACCAATTTGGATGACTTTGATAGTGGAATATTTCACAACTGGCAACTTCCTTCTGACAAGAATGAGGCTTAAAAATTAATACACAAGATCACAAGATACACACTCGTAGAGGGAAGGCTTTACCGAAGAGGTTATTCAATGCCACTATTACAATGTGTAACACCAACAGAATCTAAAAATATAATCAAGAAAATACATGAAGGATTTTGTAAAGACCATGCAGGTATGCAAAGCGTGTCTAAAAGGTAATCCCACAATCGTATTATTGGTCGATAATAAACAAAGGCACACTTGAAAACGTGAAAAAGTGTGACAAATATTAAAGGTTCTCTAATATACCATGAACACCTCCTACAGAGCTACACATGATGACTTTCTCTTATTATTTGCAATATGGGAAATTAACCTCATCGATTCTTTACCCGTTGTACGAGGAGGAGCCAAATATGTAATAGTGGTTGTCAATTTCTTCACAAAATGGATCGAATATGAGCCTCTCGCTTCAATCATATCAAAAAGTGTTGGGTTTTATGCCCTAAATAAAACTCATTTCAATATAATCAAATTTACTTATTAATATAGATCAGAAATAACATTTAATGTTGCATGGTTCACATGATTTATTTCATGATTATATGTACATAATGTATAAATTCATTTGAAATCCTTTTCACATACTTGATCCTGTTTATTGTGCCGTCAACACATTGGAAAGTAAACATGACTATGTGAATAAAGTTTCCTAGATTTATCAGACATAGGGTTTTACTGATATGATAATCTACAACAGAGTTTACTTGTATTTGGAGAAATACTATGTTCTTTCCAGAACATTGGTTAAAGTAAAGCTCAGGTTGGATGCATGGAGTATGCATCGGAAGGGACCGATATTGAACTTTGACTTAGATTTAATTAAACTTACCGTAAAATCTATTCAAGTCAATATCGCCTAGTTGATCCTAGATCAAATGATCTTAATCCAGATATGATTAGGCTCAATCTTGAAAGGCTATTCGTGTTCTTTGATTTGTTAGTTAAGCCTACTTTTAGGTCAGGGTGATACGTACATTTTGGGAACACAGTAGTGCGATTGAGTGGGAGCGCTAGCATAAACATGGAATCTATAGCTTCTATCTGGCGAATAGTAAGCAAAGGATGATCTCCTTCGAGCTTGACCAAACGAAAATAAATGGTGGAGATCTCATTTCACATAAGCTGAAATATCATTTATACGGGGTCAAGTGTTTTAAGGATAAAATACATAGTAGGGTGTTACGGTAATCTAATCCCTTTACTGTGTAGATCATTCATATAGAGGATCATTGATCAAATTAGGATTATAACAATGGATAACTAATGATGTGTCTATATGGTGGAACATATAGAGCATTCTATATACTGAGAGTGCAATTCTAAGTTCTATGCGTGGATTCAGCGAAGAATTAATAAGTTAGTGAATTTTAGTGCTAAATTCTTGATCTACTTATTGGAAGCTCGGTTATATAGACCCATGGTCCCCCCACTAGTTGAGATAATATTGCTTGTAAGACTCATGTAATTGGTTTTGATTAATCAATTATAATTCACAAATTAGACTATGTCTATTTGTGAAATTTTCACTAAGTAAGGGCGAAATTGTAAAGAAAGAGTTAACAGGGGCATATTTGTTAATTATGATACTTTGTATGGTGCAATTAATAAATATGATAAATGACAATATTATTTAATAATTATTTATAGTTATTAAATAGTTAGAATTGGCATTTAAATGATTGAATTAGGAACTTGGCATTTTTGAGAAAATCAGATACAAAAAGTGGTAAAATTGCAAAATTGCAAAAATCAAGGCCCAGTCCACCTAGCCTAGGGCCGGCCACTTATGTCATCTTTTTTAAATGATTTTTTCATTATTTTAATGCCATATAATTCAAATCAAACCCTAGTGGAATGCTATAAATAGATAGTGAAGGCTTCAGGAAAATCACACACTTTTCTTCTGACTTTTTCTATTCAGAAAAATTGAGCCTTCTCTCTCCCTATCTTTAGCTGACCACTCTCTCTCTCTTCTTCCTTGATAATTTCGAAATCCTTAGTGTATGAGTAGTGCCCACACACATCAAGTGATACCTCAATCATAGTGAGGAAGATCGTGAAGAAAGATCATCAGCAAAGGAGTTTCAGCATCAAAGATTCAGAGAAAGAGATCCAGGTTCAGATATTGATAATGCTCTGCTACAGAAAGGAATCAAGGGCTAGATATCTGAACGGAAGGAGTCATTATATTCCGCTGCACCCAATGTAAGGTTTCTTAAACTTTATATGTGTTTATTTCATCGTTTTAGAAAGTTCATATTTAGGATGTTAATAAACATACTTGTGAGTAGATCTAAGATCCTGGTAAAATAAATTCCAACAACTGGCCTCAGAGCCATGGTAATTGATTTACTTACATGTAATTTGGACTTTAAAACGATTGTTTGTATGTTCTTTGGATGGTATCATGTTGTATTGAGTGTTATTTGATGATTGATTGATGATTGTGAAATTTTCGTGAAAAATAATTGTTATTTCGGTTCTGGCATTATTTTTATTGGATAGTATGGAAAAAATTAAGCAAGTTAGCCTTTTACAGAACTCAATTTGGATTTTATTTGAATTAGTTATGATTTTTTGAAGATTTGACAAAATCGGAAATTTGTCTTGATAGTTTCCTGCGATCGCAGAACTGTCCGTACAGTTTCGAATTTTTTCAATTTTCTTCAATTTTTCATACTTTTTCATGGAATTAACTTCCAATTTTTTGTATGGTTTTATATATATACTATTACTATTCCTAATTCAATTCTAATTATCATTTTGAATTAATTTAAATTTTTTTTAATTTAATTCAAGATATTAGTGTAATTTGAATTTGAATAGAATTAGTATTTATCTTTTTGCTTAAAAATCTATTTTATTTTTAAATTTGATTATATTTTTTTTTAAATTTAAGGTCAGATATTTTAAGATATTTATAATATCTTTTAAGATATTTATAATATCTTTTAAGATATTTTAAAAATATCTTATCTTTTAAGATTTTTTAATTAAATCTTTTTAGATATTTTGACCATATTTAAATTTAAAATAAGATATTTATAATCATGTAATTTTTAAATGATATAAGATATTTTGCTAATTTTTTTAAATTTTGTTATTTTATTTATTTAAATTACATTTAAAATTTGAAAAAGATATTTATTTATCTTTTCTAATTTTTTATTTAATTTTTATTTATAAAATAACATTTAAAATTTAAAAGTAGTTAGCAAATTTTTTTTGAAATGATATTTAGGTTGGTTGAAACCTAATTTTTCAAAAATTGTAGGTTTAATTTTAAATTTAAATTTTTTAAAAAATTTCGAATTTTTCAAATTTTTTTTAAATTTTTCGAAAAATTATTTTTTTTATTTAATTAATTATTTTCGAAATTAAATATTTAATTTAAAATTAAATAAATCCTACATCCAACTATCCAACTAACCTTGTTGCAGGAGTATGTGTTTTAGCTTATGTGTAAGTTTTTAAAACCTATTATTACTTGATTGCAAATAGCCATGGTTACTTTTTGCCAGATCTAATGATCTGATGGCTCCCTTGGTCAAGATAATAATTTGTAACAGGTATATTTACAATCTTCTTTCATCTGTGTATAACCTAGCAACATGATAGGACCCATCCAAAGTGTGCTGTGTGAGCCTATGTGTTTAATTTCATTATAGATGCATATAGGTTGTTGTTGCTAAAATAAATTATCATAGTTCTTGATAGAATTTATTTAGGCCCATTTAGTTATTGGGCTTATTCAATTAATAACAGTTGTTCTTATTAAGGTTAAATTCCTCTCTTTTGGGCCTTGTGTGAGAGTTGGGAGCCATAGAAGTGGGTACGACATACCGAACCCAAGACTCCCCCTCACACAAACCACCCCAATTGTGAAGGCCCATTTGCACGATTTGAATGACTGTACTAGGTTAATTACACTAGTTTAACCTAATTAAAATTGATTAGCAACATAATTAATTTCATTTATTTTGAAATTAATTTAAGAAAAATATAGTTTAAAGAATTATTTTTTATTCTAAGCTAAACTATATGTATTTTCTTGTATTTAATTAAATATAGAATTATAACCATCTAGATTCTTTACGGAACTTAATTTAAATTTTTCATTAAATATTCCTATTTAAGTTGATATTTAGTTATCTTCAACTAACCAACTTAAATGCGAATATCTTTTGAATTCAAAATTTCAAAATTAAGTTGAGGAATTTTAGGCATTGGTTATTAAGATTCTTTAGATATTTTTTAAGTTAATATCTTTTCGAATATTAACTTAAAATGGAATATTTTCAAATTAAGTGGTTACAACTTAATTTTTGATATTTAATTAAATTTAAATTTGAAAAATATTTAAGTTCTAGATTTTTTCTAGTCAACTTAAATTAGATATTTTTTCAAATTTTGTGGAAAAGATACTTAGTCAAATAAGATATTTTACTAGATAGTTATTTCTAGACTACTTATTATTTCTAATATTAAATAGGAAATATTATACATTGTGAAATTAATTATTTATTAATTAATTTTGGTACAATTTACTTTAAGTATATTTTTCCTAGTATTAAACTAGAGATTAATAATTAAGTCTTCTCTACACTTAATTATTTATTTCTTGAATTTAATACATTTAATTAATTTGAAAATTAAATATCTAAGTTGATTTTTATCATCATACTTAAATATTTCTTTTTCATGACATTTAATTAAATAGAAAATTATTTTTAGTTGAAATTTAATTTTTCAACTAAATTTAAATAATTTTCAAAATATATTTTTTCTTTATTTTATTAATCAATTTTTTTCGAAATTGCATTTCTTAAATGCTAGAATTTCGAATTTTATCTTGAAAAATAGATTAAGTTGTAAATTAATTATTTATTTTAATTAATTTTGGACCAACTTAAATCAATGATTTTTTCATTTATTGATTAATTTAAAATAAATTGAATTAAAGTATATTATTAGAAATTGAATTAATTAGTCAAAGGAAAATCTAGATAGATGATATTTTTGCTTGAAGTATTTTTCTAGTGTATTTAATTAAATAGAAAATTAATATTTAAGTTGATTTTCATCATCATACTTAAATATTTAAATTTTTCTTATATATTTAATTAAATAGGAAAATTATATTTTTTGTTGTAAATTAATTTTATTAATTAATTTTGGGCCAACATTAAATTAGAATAATTTTTCCAGGATTTATTTTTTATTTTAATATGCATTTTTCGAAAATTGTATTCTTATATACTTTAATTTTTCGAAATGCAATATATATTTATAGAAAATTAAATTTGAGTTGTAAATTAATTTAAATTAATTTTGTAACAACTTAAATTGAATATTTTTCTAAATATTTATTGGAAATTATTACTAAGATGGAAATAATTCATGTTATTTTCATATCCATCTAAGTAAAATTTATAAATATTAAATTAAAATTTATATTTAGAATTTTTCATTCTAAATTGGAAATTTTAATTAAATAAATATATATTTAAAATAAATAGAATAAATAAGGAGAATCAAAGAAAATACAACTCACTTTAAATAATGAGCTTGATTATTATTAAGATATTCGATCTCCATTGTTGGTCTTACAAAAGTTAAATGTTTTCAATATAACCTCGAGACGCTAGACTTCGTCCCCCTATGGATGGTTATTCGTTGAACGCATTTAACACCGTAAGATTTCATTTGATAAGTGTTTTGTAAGTTTTCGTCTCTATTAGACTCTCCCCTACGGTGACTACTTAGAGATAAACTTATGAAACATGAAACAATGGTAGAGGCTCATGAAATGAGAATAACCTTGACTCTCGCCTACCGGGACAACGTTGGATTCTTATTTTGATCGAATAAAAGGTTGCTAGAATGGTTTCTATTTTAGATGAGCTGACAACTCTATTCAATAAATGATGCTTTGACTCTCGCCTACGGACAACTCGTATCAGTTTGTTGAAAACCTTGGAAATTATTTAGGATTGTATGTTTTAGTATTTTCACTAGTCATTCCTACTTGCTATATGTTTATAATTTCTGAATTGTGTATGAATTTATATTGAACCATGTTATTTCCTGTTAGTAAGTTGTAGTTTAATTTCGAATCTTCATTGTTGGTCTAACTTGGCTTGTTTATCTAATGAGATAAATCCCTAGTGGATTTTCACCATTAGACATACATAATAGTGTTAGATCTCGAAAGATAAATATTGTATATGCGACATCTAGCTGTTCATCAATTGATGACACCTTAGACTAGTATTTTTACGATATGAAACAAGAAGATTGTATAAATAAGATTACTTTGACTTTCGCTAATCGAAGCATCGTTGGATTCTTATTTTAAACGAAATTATCCTAATTCCTCTTAGCTTATTCATTTCGAATTAGCTTTAAAAACATATCATTGGATGAATGGTCTATAAATCATTTCATGTCATTCTATATTTTCTCTTAAGAAATTAAATGACGCATATGATTATAATCCCGAAATTCTATTCCCAATTGATATAAATCCTCAATCTTAGAAATCTCCTACTTGTATGGGCAAATCTGACTTAGAGTTTGTATTAGTAGTGCTGGTCCAAGATAGAATTACTCATAATATTTGGTATAAATTTAAGTCTTTGACTTTAATTTTAGATTCCAAATAGAAATTTTCTTATATTTCTAATTCCAGAATACAATACAGTTACACTTTCTCAAGTGTTTAATGTCCATCTTCTATTAATGGATTAAAACTGTATGGAATATGAGTTAGGTGATTACGTGACCAGGATCCACTTGCAGTATTCTAAGAACTCTTTGATGTAACTAAACCTGTGTCATCAATAGACACTACCATTTTTTTAATCTATGGCATTTGTATCTTGTTCATAGTGGATTTGACAAGATCAATCTCTGCAAAGAGTTAATATGCCTATATCCACTGAAAGTAGTTCATCTCATTCGCAGATGGATGTACATTCAGGGGTGGATATGAGTTTTTCGTTGTATTCTTAAAACGATAACTCTAGATTATACCTTTTAGCAAAGAAATTTGAAATGTTTGAAAAATTTCATTAATTTCTAGCAATGGTTAAAACCATTAAGGTAAGTGGTTAAAGATCTTGCGAACTGATAGGGGTGGAGAAATAGTTAGTAGATATGCAGTTCAAAGATCATTAAATTGATTTTTGAATTATATCCAAACTTACCTCCCTAAATTTCGAGTTGCATGTTGATGATTAGTTACTAGTCGTTGCCTAATTCCTTCTATGGTAATACAATTTCAGAATGATGTAATGGTTGTATACTTAATGTAAATCATTACTAGATTCATGGATGACCTAATCAAAATCTTAAGAAAAGCTAGAACTGTTAACCATGGTTTGTTAGCTATTCTAAGTGATTAGGGGTGGACCATCCCATTGTCAATAGATAAGAAAGTGTTTGTTCAAACAAATACTACTTTTCTAAGAAAATGACTAAGTCTGAAAAACAAGTAGCAAATAAAGGAGATATTTAATTCTTGATTCCAAAAGTGTTCTATCATCTTATATAACATATGATGATCCCACTGCCTCTGTTGTCTTGTCACAACCGAAGAGATCAATACCATTTAGTTTTCTTAGACATAATTCACGGTACCTCATCGTAGTGGGAGAGTTTCTAGGAACTCACCTTCTTATGACTTGGGAGACACTAGTGATTAAAATCCATTGTGAGTTTAAACAAGTAATGGATTGTCAAGATAAGAAACTAAGAAGAAAGCCAATAGAACTATGGTTTAATCCATTCACATGGAGTAACCTAAAGTTTTCTATTACAAGGACATAAAAGGAAATTTTCGTTTATAAGTCCATTCAATTGACTTAACAAAACTTTCTGTTCCTAGTATTATAGGTTTGAGTTTATCTAAACCTATGGCTTGTGGTATACCTGGTAATTACTTACTCTAATGCAAGCAACTTACTTTGGTAAGATGCTGAAGCATTTTCTTTCTAATGGCAATCTATAGAAGCTTCACAACTTCTTAGGTATAGATTTTATTTATCTAAGGAAAAGTCTCAACAATTCCAGAAAAGATAAAGCCATGAAAGAATTTCTTATATCAACAGTGAGAGGTCTTAGATATGCTTTTGTATGCCTTAGACCAGACACCTGCTGTTGAGTGGGAGTAATGAGTTGGTATCAGATTAATCCAGGAGAAGAACATTGGAAGACAATCAAGTAAATCTTAAGATTAAGAAGAGGAACTATATGTTAGTCTATAAGAGTGTGTTTAAAACTCTTAGACTACACCACATCAGATTTCGAAATTTGCCTATGTGCTAGTAAATATTTCTGATAAGATGGTGGTTACTCTGGGGGTGGAATAGTGATTTTGGAAAAGTGTAAAAACCTATCTGAAGTCTCTAGGTCTACCAGAGAGGGACTGAATGTTAAGGTTGCAGGAAAGGTACTTATTCAGTCTAAGGAAAGTTCTATACATTTTTGGCATCATTCCAAATTGCCTTAAACTACTAGTGTTAATTTCCTGATTAACCAAAAGTAGTTGCCAAAGATATAGAATCCAGTATCCCAAGAGAGTAGACATATAGAGAGGAATTTCACATTATCAATGATTTTGTGATTAAAGGAAGAGTAATGGTGGAGAAAAAGTTGTGTTTAATTCAACCTTTCAGATCCTATTACGAGGAGTTTACTACTACTACACTTGATTTGTATATCAAGGTGTTGAGATTATTTGAAACGCACTTTTTGTTTTATATTAGTGCAAGTGGGAGTTTGTTGGGTTTTATGCCCTAAATAAAACTCATTTCAATATAATCAAATTTACTTATTAATATAGATCAGAAATAACATTTAATGTTGCATGGTTCACATGATTTATTTCATGATTATATGTACATAATATATAAATTCATTTGAAATCCTTTTCACATACTTGATCCTGTTTATTGTGCCGTCAACACATTGGAAAGTAAACATGACTATGTGAATAAAGTTTCCTAGATTTATCAGACATAGGGTTTTACTGATATGATAATCTACAACAGAGTTTACTTGTATTTGGAGAAATACTATGTTCTTTCCAGAACATTGGTTAAAGTAAAGCTCAGGTTGGATGCATGGAGTATGCATCGGAAGGGACCGATATTGAACTTTGACTTAGATTTAATTAAACTTACCGTAAAATCTATTCAAGTCAATATCGCCTAGTTGATCCTAGATCAAATGATCTTAATCCAGATATGATTAGGCTCAATCTTGAAAGGCTATTCGTGTTCTTTGATTTGTTAGTTAAGCCTACTTTTAGGTCAGGGTGATACGTACATTTTGGGAACACAGTAGTGCGATTGAGTGGGAGCGCTAGCATAAACATGGAATCTATAGCTTCTATCTGGCGAATAGTAAGCAAAGGATGATCTCCTTCGAGCTTGACCAAACGAAAATAAATGGTGGAGATCTCATTTCACATAAGCTGAAATATCATTTATACGGGGTCAAGTGTTTTAAGGATAAAATACATAGTAGGGTGTTACGGTAATCTAATCCCTTTACTGTGTAGATCATTCATATAGAGGATCATTGATCAAATTAGGATTATAACAATGGATAACTAATGATGTGTCTATATGGTGGAACATATAGAGCATTCTATATACTGAGAGTGCAATTCTAAGTTCTATGCGTGGATTCAGCGAAGAATTAATAAGTTAGTGAATTTTAGTGCTAAATTCTTGATCTACTTATTGGAAGCTCGGTTATATAGACCCATGGTCCCCCCACTAGTTGAGATAATATTGCTTGTAAGACTCATGTAATTGGTTTTGATTAATCAATTATAATTCACAAATTAGACTATGTCTATTTGTGAAATTTTCACTAAGTAAGGGCGAAATTGTAAAGAAAGAGTTAACAGGGGCATATTTGTTAATTATGATACTTTGTATGGTGCAATTAATAAATATGATAAATGACAATATTATTTAATAATTATTTATAGTTATTAAATAGTTAGAATTGGCATTTAAATGATTGAATTAGGAACTTGGCATTTTTGAGAAAATCAGATACAAAAAGTGGTAAAATTGCAAAATTGCAAAAATCAAGGCCCAGTCCACCTAGCCTAGGGCCGGCCACTTATGTCATCTTTTTTAAATGATTTTTTCATTATTTTAATGCCATATAATTCAAATCAAACCCTAGTGGAATGCTATAAATAGATAGTGAAGGCTTCAGGAAAATCACACACTTTTCTTCTGACTTTTTCTATTCAGAAAAATTGAGCCTTCTCTCTCCCTATCTTTAGCTGACCACTCTCTCTCTCTTCTTCCTTGATAATTTCGAAATCCTTAGTGTATGAGTAGTGCCCACACACATCAAGTGATACCTCAATCATAGTGAGGAAGATCGTGAAGAAAGATCATCAGCAAAGGAGTTTCAGCATCAAAGATTCAGAGAAAGAGATCCAGGTTCAGATATTGATAATGCTCTGCTACAGAAAGGAATCAAGGGCTAGATATCTGAACGGAAGGAGTCATTATATTCCGCTGCACCCAATGTAAGGTTTCTTAAACTTTATATGTGTTTATTTCATCGTTTTAGAAAGTTCATATTTAGGATGTTAATAAACATACTTGTGAGTAGATCTAAGATCCTGGTAAAATAAATTCCAACAAAAAGGTCCTAAACTTTGTTGTGAAAAATATCATTTGTCGCTTCAACATTCCCATGAAAATAGTCTTCGACAATGGGACTCAATTTGATAGTGATTTGTTCATTGAGTTTTGTGAGAGGAATAATATTATAAAAAGCTTCTCGTCAGTAGCTCGTCCGCAAGCTAATGACCAAGTACAAGCATTGAATAAAACTTTGAAGGATTCCATTAAGAAGAAACTTGATGCAGCAAAAGGGAGGTGAAAAAAAATAGTAATGGGACATACCTTATTTTTGTTAGCATTCGGATTAGAAGAAATGTTACCAATAGAGGTTGACATAATGACTCATCGCCGTGAATTTTACGTCTAGATGAAAAAACATGAATTATTATGAGAATATTTGGATCTGCTTGAGGAAAAGCATGTTGAGCCCCAATTACACAATGATGCTTATTGGCAAAAGATTACAAGAAATTTAATGAAAGGGTTCAAGAAAGGCTATTGTAGGTCAAAGATTTGGTCTTTCGAAGAGTCTTCTTGCATACTCGAGATCTAGCAGTAAGTGTATTTAACCCTAACTAGAAAGGTCCTTATGTAATTGAGGCCAGTAATTGGACTTGGTGTTTGTAAATTAGCTTTTCCAAATGGGTCCCTCGTTGAAAGAGATGCTTATCAATACAATTCCTAACTAGAACAATATAGAATTGGACACAAAGAATTGTAAAAGCTCTAAAACTTTATGAGCTGAACCTTTCATTTATATAGAGAAAGATTACAAAGAAAAGGCTGATAACAGAACATAACAACCTCTGTTAAGGCAGAGTATAAGTGGAAAAACAAACTAACAACCTGTACAACTGCAAGAAATAACAGAATACAATGTATTGAAAAGGTTTGTTATTTATCATCCCCCCTCAAGCGAAAGGGAGTGGAGCACACTTTGAGCTTGGATTTGAGATAGAGAAAGCGATCCGCGGAGAGAGCTTTTGTTAAGATATCAGCCGTTTGGTCGATTGATGGCACATACCGAACCTCAATTTCTTTGGCCAGAATTTGATCTCTCACAAAGTGGAGATTGATCTCTATATGCTTCGATCTGGTGTGAAACACTGGGTTGGCAACAAGAGAGGCATCCCCTTGGTTGTCAACCCATATGATTGGAGCAGCAGGAAAATGCACTTGAAGTTCACTCAAAATAGAGTGTAGCCACTTGATCTCGGCTGCAGTATTGGCTAAGGCACGAAACTCGCTTTCGGTGCTAGATCGAGCAACTACTTGTTGGTTCTTTGCTGACCAAGAGATGAGGTTTCCTCCTAGGAAAATAGCATAGCCTCCTATCGATCTTCGATCATCCGGGCAACTCGCCCAATCGGCATCCGAGTAGTCTTGTAAACAAAGTCTTGGAGCTGGTCGAATGAGGAGACCTTCATGTATTGTGCCTTTGAGATATCTCAATAATCTCTTGCAAGCATCCCAATGGACATTTGTAGGGGCATGAATAAATTGACTCAATTTATTCACAATGAAAGCAACATTGGGTCGGGTTAAGGTGAGGTATTGTAAGGCCCCTAATGTGCTTCGATAGAGCGTATGATCAGCAAACGGTTCTCCATTAGTGAGAGACAAAACATGAGATGAACTTGCCGGGCTGGGACATGGTTTGGTACCATCCATTTTGAGCTTAGCCAACAGATCTGTAATGTACTTAGATTGAGAGAGATAGAAACCGGATGTTGTTCTATGTACTTCTACCCCGAGAAAGTAGTGTAGTGAACCCAAATCTTTTATATCAAACTCATGATTGAGAGCTGTTATAACATCAGATATAGCAGTGGGGTTAGGACCTGTTATTAGTATGTCATCAACATACACTAACAACACTATTAGACTTTGTCCAGAACCTTGAAAAAACAGCGAGTTATCGAATTTTGACAGCTGAAATCCCTTGCTGTAAATTGTACATTTGAGCTTTTGATTCCAGGCTCTTGGAGCTTGCTTAAGACCATACAATGCCTTGGTCAACTTGCAAACATGAGTGGGTTTTTCAGGATCGAAAAAACTCGGTGGTTGCGGTATGTACACAATTTCTTCAAGAGGGCCATAGAGGAAGGCATTGGAGACATCAAGTTGTTTGATTGGCCAATTAAAAGAGGCTGCAAGAGTGATCAAAATTCGAACGGTGGCTGGTTTGACCACTGGACTAAATGGCTCTTTGAAATCAATTCCAGGGGTTTGAGAGTACCCTTTTGCAACAAGGCGAGACTTGTATTTGTCAAGTGAGCCATCTGCATTGAGTTTAATTTTATGAACCCATTTGTTGCCTACTAATGTCATGGAGGGATGGTATGGAACCAAAGTCCAAGTATTATTCTTGATTAAGGCACGGTTTTTAGTTTGCATTGATGCAAACCACTTGTGATCTGCCAGAGCATGCTTTAGAGTTGATGGTTCTTTAGGCAATAGGGATTCGGGTAAAGGATAGGAGGTGGCTGTTGGGTTTTATGCCCTAAATAAAACTCATTTCAATATAATCAGATTTACTTATTAATATAGATCAGAAATAACATTTAATGTTGCATGGTTCACATGATTTATTTCATGATTATATGTACATAATGTATAAATTCATCTGAAATCCTTTTCACATACTTGATCCTGTTTATTGTGCCGTCAACACATTGGAAAGTAAACATGACTTTGTGAATAAAGTTTCCTAGATTTATCAGACATAGGGTTTTACTGATATGATAATCTACAACAAAGTTTACTTGCATTTGGAGAAGTGCTATGTTCTTTCCAGAGCATTGGTTAAAGTAAAGCTCAGGTTGGATGCATGGAGTATGCATTGGAAGGGAACGATATTGAACTTTGACTTAGAGTTATTAAACTTACCGTAATATCTATTCAAGTCATATCGCCTAGTTGATCCTAGATCAAATGTTCTTAATCCTGTTATGAATAGGCTCAATCTTGAAAGGCTATTCGTGTTCTTTGATTTGTTAGTTAAGCCTACTTTTAGGTCAGGGTGATACGTACATTTTGGGAACACGGTAGTGCAATTGAGTGGGAGCGTTAGCATAAACATGGAATCTATAGCTTCTATATGGCGAATAGTAAGCAAAGGATGATCTCCTTCGAGCTTGACCAAACGAACATAAATGGTAGAGTACTCATTTCACATAAGCTGAAATATCATTTATACGGGGTCAAGTGTTTTAAGGATAAAATACATTGTAGGGTGTAACGGTAATCTAATCCCTTTACAGTGTAGATCATTCATATAGAGGATCATTGATCACATGAGGATTATAACAATGGATAACTAATGATGCGTCTATATGGTGGAACATATAGAGCATTCTATTATACTGAGAGTGCAATTCTAAGTTCTATGCGTGGATTCAACGAAGAATTAATAAGTTAGTGAATTTTAGTGCTAAATTCTTGATCTACTTATTGGAAGCTCGGTTATATAGACCCATGGTCCCCACACTAGTTGAGATAATATTGCTTGTAAGACTCATATAATTGGTTTTGATTAATCAATTATAATTCTCAAATAAGACTATGTCTATTTGTGAATTTTTCACTAAGTAAGGGCGAAATTGTAAAGAAAGAGTTAATAGGGGCATATTTGTTAATTATGATACTTTGTATGGTTCAATTAATAAATATGATAAATGACAATATTATTTAATAATTATTTATAGTTATTAAATAGTTAGAATTGGCATTTAAATGGTTGAATTAGAAAATTGGCGTTTTTGAGAAAATCAGATGCAGAAAAGGTAAAACTGCAAAATTGCAAAAAGTGAGGCCCAAATCCACTAGTATAGGGCCGACCACTTTTGTAGGAAATTTAAACTGATATTTTCATTATTTTAATGCCAAATAATTCAAACCTAACCCTAGTTGAATGCTATAAATAGATAGTGAAGGCTTCTGAAAAATTACACTTAAATTTTCTATTTTTCCTTCAGAGAAAAACCTTAGCCTTCTCTCTCCCTATCTTTGGCCGAACCCACTCTCTCTTTCTTCTTCCTTAAATTTCGATTTCCTTAGTGTATGAGTAGTGCCCACACACAGCAAGTGATACCTCAATCATAGTGAGGAAGATCGTGAAGAAAGACATTCAGCAAAAGGAGTTTCAGCATCAAAGATTCAGAGAAAGAGATCCAGGTTCAGATATTGATAATGCTCTGCTACAGAAAGGAATCAAGGGCTAGATATCTGAACGGAATGAGTCATATTATTCCGCTGCACCCAATGTAAGGTTTCCTAAACTTTATATGTGTTTATTTCATCGTTTTAGAAAGTTCATATTTTCAAATTAAGTGGTTACAACTTAATTTTTGATATTTAATTAAATTTAAATTTGAAAATATTTAAGTTATAGATTTTTTATAATACAACTTAAATTAGATATTTTTTTAAATTTTTTGGAAAAGATACTTAGTCAAATAAGATATTTTCTAGATAGTTATTTCTAGACTACTTATTATTTCTAATATTAAAATAGGAAAATATTATACATTGTGAAATTAATTATTTATATAATTAATTTTGGTACAATTTATTTTAAGTATATTTTTCCTAGTATTAAACTAGAGATTAATAATTAAGTCTTCTCTACACTTAATTATTTATTTCTTGAATTTAATACATTTAATTAATTTGAAAATTAAATATCTAAGTTGATTTTCATCATGATACTTAAATATTTCTTTTTCATGACATTTAATTAAATAAAAAAAATTATTTTTAGTTGAAATTTATTTTTTCAACTAAATTTAAATAATTTTCAAAATATATTTTTTCTTTATTTTATTAATCAAATTTCAAAATTGCATTTCTTAAATGCTGGAATTTCGAATTTTATTTGAAAAATAGATTAAAGTTGTAAATTATTTATTTTAATTTTGGACCAACTTAAATCAATGATTTTTTTCATTTATTGATTAAATTAAAATAAATGAAGTAAAATATATTTTATTAGAAATTTAATTAATTAGTCAAAGGAAAATCTAGATAGGTGATATTTTTACTTGAAGTATTTTTCTAGTGTATTTAATTAAATAGAAAATTAATATTTAAGTTGATTTTCATCATCATACTTAAATATTTGAAATTTTTCTTATATATTTAATTAAATAGGAAAATTATATTTTTTATTGTAAATTAATTTTGGGCCAACATTAAATTAGTATAATTTTTCCACGATTTATTTTTTATTTTAATATGCAATTTCGAAAATTGTATTCTTAAATACTTTAATTTTTCGAAATGCAATATATATTTATAGAAAATAAAATTTGAGTTGTAAATTAATTTAAATTAATTTTGTAACAACTTAAATTGAATATTTTTCTAAATATTTATTAGAAATTATTACTAAGATGGAAATAATTCATGTTATTTTCATATCCATCTAAGTAAAATTTATAAATATTAAATTAAAATTTATATTTAGAATTTTTCATTCTAAATTGGAAATTTTAATTAAATAAATATATATTTAAAATAAATAGATTAAATAAAGAGAATCATTGAAAATACAACTCACTTTAAATAATGAGCTTAATTATTATTATTAAGATATTCGATCTCCATTGTTGGTTTTACAATAGTTAAATGTTTTCAATATAACCTCGAGACGCTAGACTTCGTCCCCCTATGGATGGTTATTCGTTGAACGCATTTAACACCGTAAGATCTCATTTGATAAGTGTTTTGTAAGTTTTCGTCTCTATTAGACTCTCCCCTACGGTGACTACTTAGAGATAAACTTATAAAATATGAAACAATGGTGGAAGCTCATAAAATGAGAATAACCTTGACTCTCGCCTACCGGGACAACATTGGATTCTTATTTTGATCAAATAAAAGGTTGCTAGAATGGTTCCTATTTTAGATGAGCTGACAACTCTATTCAAAGAATGATACTTTTACTCTCGCCTACCGGGACACTGTATTAGTTTGTTGGAAACCTTGGAAATTATTTAGGATTGTATGTTTTAGTATTTTCACTGGTCATTCCTACTTGCTATATGTTTAATAATTTCTGAATTATGTATGAATTTATATTGAACCATGTTAATTTCTGTTATTAAATTGTAGTTTAATTTCGAATCTTCATTGTTGGTCTAACATGTTTGTTTATCTAATGAGATAAATCCCTAATGGATTTTCACCATTAGACATACATAATATGTAAGATCTCGAAAGATAAATATTGTATATGCAACATCTAGTTGTTCATCAATTGATGACACCTTAGACTAGTATTATTACAATATGAAACAAGAAGATTACATAAATAAGATTACTTTGTCTTTCGCTAATCGAAGCAACATTGGATTCTTATTTATAAACGAAATTATCCTAATTCCTCTTAGCTTATTCATTTCGAATTAGCTCAATAATATATCATTGGATGAATGGTCTATAAATCATTTCATGTCATTATATTTTCTCTTAATAAATTAAATGACGCATATGATTATAATCCCAAAATTCTATTCCTAATTGATATAAATCCTCAATATTAGAAATCTCCTGCTTGTATGGGCAAATCAGACTTAGAATTAAATTAGTAGTGATGGTCCAAGATAGAATTTGTAAAGCCCGCTTAGTTAATTTGGAAATTAGCAGTTGTTTATGTTTAATTATGAAATTATTTATAGCTATTTAAATAATTTATTACTGTTATTTATGGAATTCAGAAATGCATGATTATGTCATCAGTAGCTTTTATATTTTGCATTTCCGGTGTCCGGTATTTTGGAACTCGGCGTTTGGCTCAGTAGAAATCACAACTTAGTATGTTAGTAATTTGGGGACGGGTTTTAGACATTGGGAATGTCGGGAATGGCCGAGAATTTAGAATGTCCCAAAAATACCCCCTTTAGTATGATTTATGTGATTTTATGGTGGAGGGGCAAAATGGTCTTTTTGCCCCAATGACTTTTTGTCTTTTAGTGACTTTTTATTTGAAAAATTAAATGTTTATTTCATGGTTTATTTGGCTGAAATGAATAGTGCTTAGTTAGTTTAATTCTTTTTCATTTTCTCAAAATATTAAGTTTAGAAAAAAGAAAGAAAATTTCAAGCAAAACACTCTCTTTTCTCTCTCTCTTTTTCGGCTGAACTTGGGGTGCTTGGAGCTGGATTTTTGTGGTGATTCAAGCTTGATTTGCAAAACTATAGTGAATTCTTGATTGTGGTAGGTGTCTTCTAGCTTTCTCCTCTTATTTTTTAGGAAAAGTTTGATATATTGTTGATGCATGCATGCTTTTGTGGCTGTGATTATGGCTGTGTTTGGTTGTTATTTTCTGAGGTTCAAAGCATGTTTAATTGATGTTAATTGAGTTGTTTGAAGCATGATTAGTTAGGTTGTTCAAGCTTTGAGTTTTCTATGTAAAATGTGGTTTTTGGAAGGAAAACATTGTGAATCTATTCTGTGATGTTGTTGTTGTTTCTATTAGTTTTCAGAGGTGATTTTATGCTTATTTGAGTAGAATTAACTAGGTTTGGATGCATGTTAGGTGGTTTTGCTCAAGCTTGAGTTTGGAACTCAAAGCTTGAGCTCCAATGGTGATTTTTGTGTATGTGCTTTCTGGGTGGTTTTGAGGCTTTAGATTTGTTCTTTGGGGTGTTTAGAACAGGTCTGGAAAGTTTGGTACCAATTGGGGTTGAATTGGTCGAGTTATGAGAATTTTAGTTGGCTGCCTGCGAGGAACCGGAATTCCGGTTGTGCATCCGGAATTCCGGATGAGGGTTCAGTAATTCCCAGAACCGGAATTCCGGTTGGGGAATTTTTCCGAACCCTAGTTTTCCTCGTTTTTATGTTTTTAGGGGTATTGCCATGCTTTTTATCGATAGGGAAACTTTTAGTTCCAAGTTTTAGTCCCCGGGAAGTGATTTAGCGTGTCACTTATAGCGTTGTGATTTTTATGGTTTAGGAGCCAGTAATCCGCCGCTCAACTTCGCCGTCAGTTGACAAGCACACTCGAAATCGGAATCCGTGTAAGATTAGTATAACCGTATGCATATGTAGATTACATGTTTAGCGTGCATGTAGGAAGCCCGCTAGATTACATTAGTTATGTATTTAGGCTTCGAACCATCCAACCCCGTCACGTCGGTACAGTGCCGGAGTATGACCAAGAATGAGTATGACCGGCTCGACCGATCAGCCGACATTTGGTTGGTGGTTCAGTCTATTGACCTATCCCGTCGGTACGTGCTAGAGTATGACCAAAGAATCCGGAGTATGACCGGCTCGACCGATCAGAGGATACTTGTCAATAGTACCGTCCCTATGAACGTTCAAAACTCGCACCATGTTGGACATGGCAGTAGTAGCTCGCACCATGTTGGACATGGCAAGTAGCGGGACTCGCATCGTGTTGGACACGGCAGTTAGTTTTATGTATGATATTATTATGCTTTTCTTACTGAGTCTGTCGACTCACAGTTTATGTTCATGTGTAGGTAAAGGCAAGGCTATAGCTGATGGACCGTGAGCGAGCTTATGAGATTGTACATGTCGGGGCGGTTAGGCCTGGAGCGTACGATCCTCGGGACAAAGAAGGCCGAGATTTTTGTAACTGTCGTTAGACGACTTTTATTTTGATGTAATAGTTAAACAGTGAAACTTTTTGTAAATATTTTTATAATCGGGATCCCGAGTCTTTTATAATATGTTTTACAAGTTTAATAAAAAAGCAAAATTTTAATCAATCACGTTTTTCCATAAACCTCGTTGATTAGCAACGAGCTGCACAGTACGTTTAAAAATCACGTAATACGCCTAAGGTAGTTAGGGTGTTACAATTTGGTATCGTAGCCGCTGTGTTGTCTTCCGAAGATCGTCACGACATGTACAATCATCATCGCCAGCTAGCTCGGTTCACGGTTCGCAAGCCTTTATTGCTTTAGTAGTTTATTTTATTCGGTTATGAAAAGAAAAGCCTGTTAGGAAGCATGTTAGTAGCCTGATAGTAGAATAGGCGCATGTTTCATTTCTAATTTCCAAATTAAGCGGCATTAGTAAGCTCGCCTTGAATACGACCTGATATGCCAACTCTTGGTTTCGCAGGCGGTTCTAACTAGATGGACGCCAGGCGGACTACCAGGAGTCAGGGCAACTCTGTAGGGTCGAATCAGGGACAGGGAGCTCGGCTTCCCCACCGCCGGGGCCGAGGTAGAGGTCCCCGAGGCGGGGCTCGTGGCCGGGTGATGAGAACCCGCCACAGCCGCCTGTGCTCCCCACCGATCGGGGAGCCCCGAACCGGGAGTTACGGTTTGCGGAGATGCAAGCCCGGATCGAAGAACAAGACCTCGAGATCCGTAGGTTGAGACAGCCAGGTGCTCCCGCAGCCTCGTGCCTATAGTTCCAAAGTGGCACCCGCCCTCGCCGCCTGTGCCGAGATAGTGGTGGCGGCCCATAGATTGGAACCATTGTATGAGCGGTTCCGGAAGCAAGCACCTCCGGTATTCCTGGGAGGTCCGGATGTAATGAAAGCCGAGCAGTGGCTGACGGTGATTACCAGAATCCTGAATTTCATGGGTGTCACCGGTAACGACAGAGTGGTGTGCGCCACGTTTCGGGCCTGTGAGGACGCCCTGGTATGGTGGGATATGGTGTCTCAGATCCATGACGTCACCACCATGACTTGGGAAAGGTTCCAAGAACTCTTCAACGCAAAGTATTACAATGAGGCGGTCAGAAGCGCCAAGAGGAAAGAGTTCGTTCACCTGACCCAGCGGGAGAACATGAGCGTCACTGAGTATACTACTCAGTTTGATCGGTTGGCGAGGTTAGCCTCGGGAATTGTGCCGACCGACTTCAGCAAGAAGGAGAAGTACTTGGACGGGTTGAATCCCAAGATCAGGCATGACCAGATGATCACCACTGATGACAGCACCACCTATGCTCAGATGGTGGAGAAGGCACTGCGAGCTGAGGGCGCAGTGGGGTGCATGTCAGAATCAGCTAGTACTCCGATTAGTGGCGGAGCTCCTACCCCACCTGCATCAGGCTATAGCAGGGGGAGTAGTGGTTCGGCCATTGATCAGAGGAAGAGGGCACCCACTGCTTCCGGCGGCTCGAGTCAGAACAAGAGGTTCCGGGGGAACCAGAACCGAGGGAGTCGTCCTGGTGGTAATGAGACCCGATTCTCCTATCCCGAGTGCCCTAGCTGCAAGAGGCACCATCGGGGCGAGTGCAAAGGTCAGGGATGCTTTCATTGTGGCATGCCCGGACACTTCAAAAGGGAATGTCCCCAGCTCCGACCAGAGGCACCGAGAGCTCCAGCGATACCCACTCACCTGTGGTATTCGCTATCACGCAGCCGATGCGGATGCCGGCCCATCGCCTGTCACAGTCGCCTTTTTATTAACAACTCGCTATATTCAGTGCTGTTTGATTCTGGGGCTACACATTCTTATGTAGCGGCCAGGGTCTTTAGTAAGTTGGGTAGACCCTTTGATAGATATGAATCAGGGTTTGGAACCCTATTACCTGGCGGAGAATTGGTTATCTCCAATAGGTGGATTAGGTCTATGCCGATCAGGATAGATGGTAGAGAGTTAAGCGCTGATCTGATAGAGATGAGCTTAGTCGAATTTGATATTATTTTAGGAATGGATTTCCTATCTAAATATTCGGCGAGCATTGACTGTAAGAGGAAGATGGTGGTCTTCCAACCGGAAAGTGAAGAACCGTTTGTATTTGTGGGTTCGGTTCAGGGATCTCGGATCCCGGTGATCTCGGCTATGTCAGCGAGAGAATTGTTGCACGGCGGGTGCTTAGGGTTTCTGGCCGTGGTGGTGGACACCACTCGGCCGGATACCATTCGGCCGCAGGACATCGAGTGGTTCGGGAATTTACGGACGTCTTTCCCGAAGAACTTCCGTGGTTACCACCTCGGCGGGAGATCGATTTCGTGATTGACTTGGCACTGTGGGTGGATCCGGTTTCCAAAGCCCCGTATAGGATGGCTCCAGCTGAACTTAAGGAATTAAAGATTCAGCTCCAAGGGTTGCTTGACATAGGGTTCATTCGGCCCAGTGTGTCACCCTGGGGAGCCCCGGTTTTGTTCGTCAAGAAGAAGGATGGATCTATGAGGATGTGCATCGACTACAGAGAGTTGAACAAGTTGACGGTGAAGAATAAATATCCATTACCTAGGATCGATGACTTGTTCGATCAGCTTCAGGGGAAGACGGTCTTTCTAAGATTGATCTCCGTTCGGGTTATCATCAGTTGAGAATCCGAGAGGAGGACATTCCAAAGACGGCTTTCCGCACTAGGTATGGACATTACGAGTTTCTGGTTATGTCATTCGGACTAACCAATGCTCCTGCAGCATTCATGGACCTGATGAATAGAGTATTCAAGGATTTCCTCGATATCTGTGTGATTGTGTTTATCGACGACATCCTCGTGTACTCTCAGTCAGAAGAGGAGCATGAGTTACATCTTCAGATGGTACTGCAACGACTTCGAGAACATAAGCTCTACGCCAAGTTCAAGAAATGTGAGTTCTGGTTGTCTCAGGTGTCCTTCCTAGGGCACATTGTGAGTAAAGATGGGATCAAGGTGGATCCCGGGAAGATTGAATCCGTCAGGGATTGGCCGAGACCGAAGACAAGGATGAGATCGAAGCTTCTTGGGATTAGCTGGGTACTACCGTAGGTTCGTGGAGGGGTTCTCCAAAATTTCAATGCCCCTAACCGAGCTTACAAAGAAGAATCAGCGATTTATCTGGTCAGATAAATGCGAAGCTAGTTTTCAGGAGCTGAAACAGAGGTTGATTACTGCTCCGGTACTAGCTTTGCCTTCGGACAAGGAGAAGTTCGTAGTCTACTGTGACGCATCCAAACAAGGTTTGGGGTGCGTATTGATGCAAGCCGATCGGGTTATAGCTTATGCCTCCCGTCAGTTAAAGGATTATGAACAGCGATACCCGACTCATGATTTAGAATTGGCCGCAGTTGTTTTTGCACTGAAGATTTGGCGGCATTACCTTTATGGGGAGAAGTGCGAGATCTATACCGACCATAAAAGTCTCAAGTATTTCTTTACTCAGAAAGATTTGAACATGAGACAAAGGCGTTGGTTGGAATTAGTAAAGGATTATGATTGTGAGATCCTCTATCATCCCGGAAAAGCCAATGTAGTGGCCGATGCCCTGAGCAGAAAGGGTCCCGGGCAAGTAGCTAGCATGGTTCAGATCTCACCCCAGCTAGCTGAGGATATGGTTAGATCCAGCATTGAGTTTGTGGTAGGCCAGCTTCACAACTTAACGCTGCAATTTGATCTGTTGGAAAGAATAAAGGTCGCTCAGATGACAGATCCGGAGTTAGTGAAGATCCGAGATGAGGTATTGGCTGGTCAAGCCAAAGACTTTTCAGTGTCAGATAGTGGGATGCTTTTGTATAAAGCCAGGGTTTGTGTTCCGAGCAGTGCGGAACTTAGAAATGAGATCTTTGAGGAGGCTCATTCTACTCCATATTCTCTGCATCCCGGCACCACCAAGATGTACCAAGATTTGAAACCGTACTTCTGGTGGAACGGTATGAAGAAGGAATCTGGTAGAATTCGTATCGAGATGCCTCACTTGTCACAGATCAAGGCCGAACATCGAGACCAGCAGGGTTGTTGCAGCCTCTAACCCTACCAGAATGGAAATGGGAGGATATTACGATGGATTTTGTGGCTCGGGTTACCTAGGACCACGGGTTTGCATGATTCCATCCGGGTAGTGGTGGACCGATTTACGAAATCTCGCTCATTTTCCGCCGGTCGAACAACATTTTCGGTGGATCGGTTGGCGTAGTTATATGTCAGGGAGATAGTGAGACTTCACGGGGTACCGAAGTCTATAGTTTCGGACAGGGATCCGAAATTCACCTCCAAATTTTGGCAAAGTTTGCAACGGGCAATGGGTACAAAGCTAAAATTCAGTACAGCATTCCATCCTCAGACAGATGGTCAGTCCGAAAGGATAATTCAGATATTGGAGGATATGTTGAGACCCTGTGTTATGGACTTTGAGGGTTCATGGAGCAAATATCTACCGTTGATAGAATTTTCGTACTACAACAGTTATCAGAGTACGATAGGGATGGCTCCCTATGAACTGTTGTACGGTAGGAAATGTAGATCCCCTATCCACTGGGATGAGACAGGGGAGAGGAAATATCTGGGTACAGAGTCAGTTCAGCGGACCAATGAGGCGATAGAAAAGATAAAAGCTAGAATGCTTGCCTCACAGAAAGGCATTTAAGAGTTACGCAGATCTGAAACGCAGAGATATTGAGTTCCAAGTAGGGGAACATGTATTTTTACGGGTATCTCCGATGAAGGGGATTAAACGTTTCGGGAAAAGAGGCAAGTTATGCCCTAGATTTACAGGACCTTTCGAGATTCTCGAGAAGATAGGTCAAGTGGCATATCGGTTAGCATTGCCTCCAAATTATCAAGTGCACAACGTATTCCATGTCTCAATGTTGAGAAAATACGTTTCGTACCCCTCTCATATACTCGGTTATGAGAGTCTTCACTTCCGTACATGTCATATGAGGAACAACCAGTGCAGATCCTGGATAGAAAGGATAAAGTCCTTCGGAATAAGACCATAGCATTGGTCAAGGTTCTCTGGAGAAACAGCAAGGTGGAGGAAGCCACCTGGGAGCTAGAGTCAGATATGAGAGCTCAATATCCAGAGTTATTCAGGTTAGATTTCGGGGACGAAATCCTTTTAAGGGGGGGATAGTTGTAAAGCCCGCTTAGTTAATTTGGAAATTAGCAGTTGTTTATGTTTAATTATGAAATTATTTATAGCTATTTAAATAATTTATTACTGTTATTTATGGAATTCAGAAATGCATGATTATGTCATCAGTAGCTTTTATATTTTGCATTTCCGGTGTCCGGTATTTTGGAACTCGGCGTTTGGCTCAGTAGAAATCACAACTTAGTATGTTAGTAATTTGGGGACGGGTTTTAGACATTGGGAATGTCGGGAATGGCCGGGAATTTAGAATGTCCCAAAAATACCCCCTTTAGTATGATTTATGTGATTTTATGGTGGAGGGGCAAAATGGTCTTTTTGCCCCAATGACTTTTTGTCTTTTAGTGACTTTTTATTTGAAAAATTAAATGTTTATTTCATGGTTTATTTGGCTGAAATGAATAGTGCTTAGTTAGTTTAATTCTTTTTCATTTTCTCAAAATATTAAGTTTAGAAAAAAGAAAGAAAATTTCAAGCAAAACACTCTCTTTTCTCTCTCTTTTTCGGCTGAACTTGGGGTGCTTGGAGCTGGATTTTTGTGGTGATTCAAGCTTGATTTGCAAAACTATAGTGAATTCTTGATTGTGGTAGGTGTCTTCTAGCTTTCTCCTCTTATTTTTTAGGAAAAGTTTGATATATTGTTGATGCATGCATGCTTTTGTGGCTGTGATTATGGCTGTGTTTGGTTGTTATTTTCTGAGGTTCAAAGCATGTTTAATTGATGTTAATTGAGTTGTTTGAAGCATGATTAGTTAGGTTGTTCAAGCTTTGAGTTTTCTATGTAAAATGTGGTTTTTGGAAGGAAAACATTGTGAATCTATTCTGTGATGTTGTTGTTGTTTCTATTAGTTTTCAGAGGTGATTTTATGCTTATTTGAGTAGAATTAACTAGGTTTGGATGCATGTTAGGTGGTTTTGCTCAAGCTTGAGTTTGGAACTCAAAGCTTGAGCTCCAATGGTGATTTTTGTGTATGTGCTTTCTGGGTGGTTTTGAGGCTTTAGATTTGTTCTTTGGGGTGTTTAGAACAGGTCTGGAAAGTTTGGTACCAATTGGGGTTGAATTGGTCGAGTTATGAGAATTTTAGTTGGTCGCTCGCGAGGAACCGGAATTCGGTTGTGCATCCGAATTCGGATGAGGGTTCGTAATTAACCGGAATTCCGGTTGGGCAACCTGGTCTCACGGTTGGGGAATTTTTCCGAACCCTAGTTTTCCTCGTTTTTATGTTTTTAGGGGTATTGCCATGCTTTTTATCGATAGGGAAACTTTTAGTTCCAAGTTTTAGTCCCCGGGAAGTGATTTAGCGTGTCACTTATAGCGTTGTGATTTTTATGGTTTAGGAGCCGCAATCCGCCGCTCGGCTTCGGTTCCGGTCAGTTGACGGCACACACGAAATCGGAATCTGTGTAAGATTAGTATAACCGTATGCATATGTAGATTACATGTTTAGCGTGCATGTAGGAAGCCCGCTAGATTACATTAGTTATGTATTTAGGCTTCGAACCATCCAACCCCGTCACGTCGGTACAGCCGGAGTATGACCAAGCAGCCGAGTATGACCGGTTCGACCGATCAGCCGACATTTGGTTGGTGGTTCGGTGCTATTGACCTATCCCGTCGGTACAGCCGGAGTATGACCAAGAATGGAGTATGACCGGTTCGACCGATCAGGAGGATACTTGTCAATAGTACCGTCCCTATGAACGTTCAAAACTCAGTACCATGTTGGACATGGCAGTAGTAGCTCAGTACCATGTTGGACATGGCAGTAGCGGGACTCAGTATCGTGTTGGACACGGCAGTTAGTTTTATGTATGATATTATTATGCTTTTCTTACTGAGTCTGTCGACTCACAGTTTATGTTCATGTGTAGGTAAAGGCAAGGCTATAGCTGATGGACCGTGAGCGAGCTTATGAGATTGTACATGTCGGGGCGGTTAGGCCTAGAGCGTACGATCCTCGGGACAGCAAGGCTGAGATTTTTGTAACTGTCGTTAGACGACTTTTATTTTGATGTAATAGTTAAACAGTGAAACTTTTTGTAAATATTTTTATAATCGGGATCCCGAGTCTTTTATAATATGTTTTACAAGTTTAATAAAAAAGCAAAATTTTAATCAATCACGTTTTTCCATAAACCTCGTTGATTAGCAACGAGCTGCACAGTACGTTTAAAAATCACGTAATACGCCTAAGGTAGTTAGGGTGTTACAGAATTACTCATTATATTTGGTATAAATTTTAAGTCTTTGACTTTAATTTTAGATTCCAAATAGAAATTTTCTTATATTTCTAATTCCAGATACAATACAGTTACACTTTCTCAAGTGTTTAATATCCGTCTTCTATTAATGGATTCAAACTGTATGGAATATGAGTTAGGTATTCTATGACCAGGATCCACTTGCACTATTCTAAGAATTCTTTGATGTAACTAAACCTAAGTCATCAAAAGACACTACCACATTTTCTTTAATCTATGGCATTTGTATCTTGTTCATAGTGGATTTGACAAGATCAATCTCTGCAAAGAGTTAATATGCCTATATCCACTGAAAGTAATTCATCTCATTCGCAGATGGATGTACATTCAGGGGTGGATGTGAGTTTTTCGTTGTATTCTTAAAACGATAACTCTAGATTAGACCTTATGCAAAGAAATTTGAAATGTTTGAAAAATTTCATTAATTTCTAGCAATGGTTAAAACCATTAAGGTAAGTGGTTAAAGATCTTGCGAACTGATAGGGGTGGAGAAATAGTTAGTAGATATGCAGTTCAAAGATCATTAAATTGATTTTTGAATTATATCCAAACTTACCTCCCCAGAAATTTCAAGTTGCATGTTGATGATTAGTTACTAGTCGGTTCCTAATTCCTTCTATAGTAATACAATTTCAGAATGATGTAATGGTTGTATACTTAATGTAAATCATTACTAGATTCATGGATGACCTAATCAAAATCTTAAGAAAAGCTAGAACTGTTAACCATGGTTTGTTAGCTGTTCTAAGTGATTAGGGGTGGACGATCCCATTGTCAATAGATAAGAAAGTGTTTGTTCAAACAAATACTACTTTTCTAAGATAATGACTAAGTCTGAAAACAAGTAGCAAATAAAGGAGATATTTATTTCTTGATTCCAAAAGTGTTCTATCATCTTATTTGACATATGATGATCCCACTGCCTCTGTTGTCTTGTCACAACCGAAGAGATCAATACCATTTAGTTTTCTTAGACATAATTCACGGTACCTTGTCGTAGTGGGAGAGTTTCTAGGAACTCACCTTCTCATGACTTGGGAGACACTAGTGATTAAAATCCATTGTGAGTTTAAACAAGTAATGGATTGTCAAGATAAGAAACTAAGAAGAAAGCCAAAGAAAACTATAGTTTGATCCATTCACATGGAGTAACCTAAAGTTTTCTATTACAAGGACATAAAAGGAAAATTTAGTTAATAAGTCTATTCTATGGACTTAACAAACTTCCTGTTCCTAGTATTATAGGTTTGAGTTTATCTAAACCTATGGCTTATGGTATACCTGGTAATTACTTACTCTAATGCAAGCAACTTACTTTAGTAAGATGCTGAAGCATTTTCTTTCTAATGGCAATCTATAGAAGCTTCTCGACTTCTAGGCATAGATTTTATTTATCTAAGGAAAAGTCTCAACTATTCCAGAAAAGATAAAGCCATGAAAGAATTTCTTATATCAACAGTGAGAGGTCTTAGATATGCTTGCCTTAGACCAGACACCTGCTGTTGAGTGGGAGTAAAGAGTAGGTATCAGATTAATCCAGGAGAAAAACATTGGAAGATAATCAAGTAAATCTTAAGATTAAGAAGAGGAACTATATGTTAGTCTATAAGGGTGTGTTTAAAACTCTTAGACTACACCACATCAGATTTCGAAATTTGCCTTTGTGCTAGAAAATCTTTCTGATAAGATGGTGGTTACTCTAGGGGTGGAATAGTGATTTTAGAGAAGTGTAAAAACCTATCTGAAGTCTCTAGGTCTACCAGAAAGGGACTGAATGTTAAAGCTGCAGGAAAGGTACTTATTCAGTCTAAGGAAAGTTCTATACATCTTTGGCACCATTCCAAATTGCCTTAAACTACTAGTGTTAATTTCCTGATTAACTAAAAGTAGTTGCCAAAGGTATAGAATCCAGTATCCCAAGAGAGTAGACATATAGAGAGGAATTTCACATTATTAATGATTTTGTGATTAAGGAAGAGTAATGGTGGAGAAAAGGTTGTGTTTAATTCAACCTTTCAGATCCTATTACGAGGAGTTTACTACTACTACACTTGATTTGTATATCAAGGTGTTGAGATTATTTGAAACGCACTTTTTTGTTTTATATTAGTGCAAGTGGGAGTTTGTTGGGTTTTATGCCCTAAATAAAACTCATTTCAATATAATCAGATTTACTTATTAATATAGATCAGAAATAACATTTAATGTTGCATGGTTCACATGATTTATTTCATGACTATATGTACATAATGTATAAATTCATCTGAAACCCTTTTCACATACTTGATCTTGTTTATTGTGCCGTCAACACATTGGAAAGTAAACATGACTTTGTGAATAAAGTTTCCTCGATTTATCAGACATAGGGTTTTACTGATATGATAATCTACAACAGAGTTTACTTGCATTTGGAGAAGTGCTATGTTCTTTCCTGAGCATTGGTTAAAGTAAAGCTCAGGTTGGATGCATGGAGTATGCATCGGAAGGGACCGATATTGAACTTTGACTTAGATTTATTAAACTTACCGTAATATCTATTCAAGTCAATATTGCCTAGTTGATCCTAGATCAAATGTTCTTAATCCTGTTATGATTAGGCTCAATCTTGAAAGGCTATTTGTGTTCTTTGATTTGTTAGTTAAGCCTACTTTTAGGTCAGGGTGATACGTACATTTTGGGAACACGGTAGTGCAATTGAGTGGGAGCGCTAGCATAAACATGGAATCTATAGCTTCCATATGGCGAATAGTAAGCAAAGGATCATCTCCTTCGAGCTTGACCAAACGAACATAAATGGTGGAGTACTCATTTCACATAAGCTGAAATATCATTTATACGGGGTCAAGTGTTTTAAGGATAAAATACATTGTAGGGTGTAACGGTAATCTAATCCCTTTACAGTGTAGATCATTCATATAGAGGATCATTGATCACATTAGGATTATAACAATGGATAACTAATGATGCGTCTATATGGTGGAACATATAGAGCATTCTATTATACTGAGAGTGCAATTCTAAGTTCTATGCGTGGATTCAACGAAGAATTAATAAGTTAGTGAATTTTAGTGCTAAATTCTTGATCTACTTATTGGAAGCTCGGTTATATAGACCCATGGTCCCCACACTAGTTGAGATAATATTGCTTGTAAGACTCATATAATTGGTTTTGATTAATCAATTATAATTCTCAAATTAGACTATGTCTATTTGTGAATTTTTCACTAAGTAAGGGCGAAATTGTAAAGAAAGAGTTAATAGGGGCATATTTGTTAATTATGATACTTTGTATGGTTCAATTAATAAATATGATAAAGGACAATATTATTTAATAATTATTTATAGTTATTAAATAGTTAGAATTGGCATTTAAATGGTTGAATTAGAAAATTGACGTTTTTGAGAAAATCAGATGCAGAAAAGGTAAAACTACAAAATTGCAAAAAGTGAGGCCCAAATCCACTAGTATAGGGCCGACCACTTTTGTAGGAAATTTAAACTGATATTTTCATTATTTTAATGCCAAATAATTCAAACCTAACCCTAATGGAATGCTATAAATAGATAGTGAAGGCTTCTGAAAAATTACACTTAAATTTTCTATTTTTCCTTCAGAGAAAAACCTTAGCCTTCTCTCTCCCTATCTTTGGCCGAACCCACTCTCTCTTTCTTCTTCCTTAAATTTCGAAATCCTTAGTGTATGAGTAGTGCCCACACACAGCAAGTGATACCTCAATCATAGTGAGGAAGATCGTGAAGAAAGACATTCAGCAAAAGGAGTTTCAGCATCAAAGATTCAGAGAAAGAGATCCAGGTTCAGATATTGATAATGCTCTGCTACAGAAAGGAATCAAGGGCTAGATATCTGAACGGAAGGAGTCATATTATTCCGCTGCACCCAATGTAAGGTTTCCTAAACTTTAGAAAGTTCATATTTAGGGTGTTAATAAACATACTTGTGAGTAGATCTAAGATCCTGGTAAAATAATTTCCAATAGTGGCATGATAATCTTTTGGCTTGGTTATTCCAGACTTGGATCGTTTTTGCATGGAGTGAGTGTTACTGGTGTTGTTGGGATTTGGGGCAGTGTTTGAGGCTGGTTCATTTGTGGTAGGTGGTGTGGGATGTATGGGATGTTAAGGCATGGAGGGAATGCAATTCGAGGCATTAATTTCTGGTGGGGGCTGATGTGAGGGTGGTACAGTAGGCAAAGTAGAAGGAGCAACTGGTGGGTTCATGTTGTGAGTTACAGATGTTGCAGGCACACCGATAACAGCAGCTGGTTCTTGTGGCACACCAGAATTTGGTGTATTTTGTACCTCAGCAGATGTGTAAATCGAATTAGTAGGTAGTATAGGTGTTGTAAATGTTGCAGTAGGCATAGATGAATTATGAGAAGGATGTACCTGATGTGAAATGGTAGATGGAAGTCTAGAAAATTCCTCCTCATTAAATTCAACATTTCGAGCAACATAGAGTCTGCCACTTTTATGTTAACATAGATATCCCTTGTGAACCAGAGAGTAGCCAAGAAAAATGCACTTATCAACCTGAAATTCAACTTATGAGCATTATATGGTCTGAGATAAGGAAAGCATGCACAGCCAAACGGTTTGAGTAATGTGTAGTCAGGTGCTTTATGAAATAAGCACTCAAATGGAGATATGTCTCCTATGACAAAGGTAGGCAGCCAATTAATCACATAAGTAGTTGTCTTAAAAGCATTCCACCAGTAAGACAAGTCAAGTTTAGCTTGAGCAAGTAATGTCAACCCAGTTTCAGTGATGTGGCGATGCTTTCTTTCAGCACGCCCATTTTGTTCATGATCATGTGGGCAAGGGTGTTGAAAGTGAACCCCATGTTGGTGTAGAAATTTGGCCAAGGACCGATATTCACCTCCCCAATCAGATTGGACACTTTTAATTGGAAAATTAAATTGTTTTTCAGCAAGAGTTTTAAACTGAAGAAAAGTAGGATAGGATTGATACTTTACGGTAAGAGGAAAGATCCATGTATACCTACTATAGTCATCTAGGAAATGGATATAATACCTATACCCTTCTTTGGATGGTATGTGAGAGGGACCCCATAAGTCCATGTGTACCGATTCTAATGGTTGGGATGCTCTAGACTCAGAGAGAGAGTAAGGTAACCTATGACTCTTTCCTTGTTTGCATGCCTCACAAAATTGTAAGGCTTTCAAATTTGGTGGTATATGTAACTGGTGGAGAATCTTGGCAAGGATTCTTGAGGCAGGGTGCCCGAGTTTCATATGTCACAAATTTACATTAGAATTTTGTAAAGTAAAGGCCTGAACAGGGAGATTGAAACATGAAAAATTACTTTCTTTATTGATAGAAAAGTCATTACAAGGGGTGATAGCTGATGTAGCAGCTATATTATTATTACAATCTGATTCTTTTTCTGATCTAGAGCTAAGAGCAGATGCTATTGAAGGCCTATGTGCAGATGTAGCAAGATGACAGTGAATATTGACTTCTGGTGTGACAAAAGATCGATGAGACAATGTGTATAGGTCGTTTTTAACTCTCCCCTTGAGCAAAACAGTCCCTGTGACCTTGTTCTTGACAAAACAACAGGTAGAATGAAATTCAAGAAAGACATGGTTATCTTTAGTGAGTTGAAGAACACTGACAAGATTTTTGGTAATATGAGGGACTTTTAAAACAGATTGTAATTTTAAAGGAAGACTAGAGGAGGGTAAAGAGGTGTTACCAACATGGGAAATGGCAAGTTTCTTGCCATTGCCAACAGTGAGAGCATCGGGTCCCGAGTATGCCATTTGAGAATCCAATTGTTCCATTCCTTGTGCAACATGATTTGCAGCCCCGGTATCAGCATACCAATCGTAATCATCAAGAAATTCAGGTACGGTGTTGGAAGAATAAGCCTGAGGATTGTCATGTTCTTCGATTTCAGTTGGAAAGGCCTTCGAATCTCCCATCTAAGGAGTGACAAAACCCTTGTCGAATCTGTAATGGCAAACGGCTGTTGTGTGTCCAGGCTTGTGATACACTTGACAAAGCAGTTGTGGAATTGAAGGAGGACCACTTCTTTGATTTCTTGCAAGGACCCGGTTAATGTTACCATAAGCTCCTCTTGGTTGAGAATTATGTTAGGTTTTATGCCCTAAATAAAACTCCATCTCAATGTAATCTATTTTATTCAACATCAATAAAGAAACAGAAGTATTTTTCATTCATTTGTGTATGTTTTGGCTCACTTTATCAATTGCTTGTCTAATTGATTTATAAATTCATCTTAAACCCTTTTCACATACTTGATCATGTTTATTGTGCTGTCATCACATTGGAAAGTAAACATGACTATGTGAATAAAGTTTCCTAGATTTATCAGACACAGGGTTTTACTGATATGATAATCTACAACAAGAGTTTACTTGTATTTGGAGAAATACTATGTTTTTTCCAGAACATTGGTTAAAGTAAAGCTCAGGTTGGATGCATGGAGTATGCATCGGAAGGGACCGATATTGAACTTTGATTTAGATTTAATTAAACTTACCGTAAAATCTATTCAAGTCAATATCGCCAAGTTGATCCTAGATCAAATGATCTTAATCCTGTTATGATTAGGCTCAATCTTGAAAGGCTATTCGTGTTCTTTGATTTGTTAGTTAAGCCTACTTTTAGGTCAGGGTGATACGTACATTTTGGGAACACGGTAGTGCAATTGAGTGGGAGCGCTAGCATAAACATGGAATCTATAGCTTCTACCTGGCGAATAGTAAGCAAAGGATGATTTCCTTCGAGCTTGACCAAACGAAAATAAATGGTGGAGATCTCATTTCACATAAGCTGAAATATCATTTATACGGAGTCAAGTGTTTTAATGATAAAATACATAGTAGGGAGTTACGGTAATTTAATCCCTTTACTGTGTAGATCATTCATATAGAGGATCATTGATCACATTAGGATTATAACAATGGATAACTAATGATGTGTCTATATGGTGGAACATATAGAGCATTCTATATACTGAGAGTGCAATTCTAAGTTCTATGCGTGGATTCAACGAAGAATTAATAAGTTAGTGAATTTTAGTGCTAAATTCTTGATCTACGTATTGGAAGCTCGGTTATATAGACCCATGGTCCCCCCACTAGTTGAGATAATATTGTTTGTAAGACTCATGTAATTGGTTTTGATTAATCAATTATAATTCACGAATGAGACTATGTCTATTTGTGAAATTTTCACTAAGTAAGGGCGAAATTGTAAAGAAATAGTTAATAGGGGCATATTTGTTAATTATGATACTTTGTATGGTTCAATTAATAAATATGATAAATGACAATATTATTTAATAATTATTTATAGTTATTAAATAGTTAGAATTGGCATTTAAATGATTGAATTAGGAAATTGGCATTTTTGAGAAAATCAGATACAAAAGGTGTTAAAATTGCAAAATTGCAAATAGCAAGGCCCAGTCCACTAAGCCATGGCCGGCCACCTTTATAGGTTTTTTAAGTTGATTTTTTCATTATTTTAATGCCATATAATTCAAATCTAACCCTAGTGGAATGCTATAAATAGATAGTGAAGGCTTCAGGAAAATTACACTTTCTGAATCAGAAAAACCTAAGCCTCCATTCTCTCTTCTCTAGCCGCCACTCTCTCTCTTGCTTCTTCCTTTGAATTTCGAAATTACTTTAGTGATTAGAGTAGTGCCCACACACATCAAGCAATACCTCAATCATAGTGAGGAAGATCGTGAAGAAAGATCATCAGCAAAGGAGATTCAGCATCAAGGATTCAGAGAAAGAGATCCAGGTTCAGATCTTGATAATACTCTGCTACATAAAGGATTCAAGGGTTAGAGATCTGAACGGAAGGAGTCATTTAATTCCGCTGCACCCAATGTAAGGTTTCTTAAACTTTATATGTGTTTAATTTATCGTTTTAGAAAGTTCTTATTTAGGATGTTAATAAACATACTTGTGAGTAGATCTAAGATCCTAGTAAAATAATTTCCTACAACTGACCTCAGAGCCATGGTAATTGATTTACTTGCAAGAAATTTGGACTTTAAAACGATTGTTTGTATGTTCTTTGGATGGTATCATGTTGTATTGAGTGTTATTTGATGATTGATTGATGTTTGTGAAATTTTCGTGAAAAATAATTGCGATTTTATCTCTGGAATTATTTTTATTGGATAGTATGGAAAAAATTAAGCAAGTTAGCCTTTTACAAAACTTAATTTGGATTTTATTTGAATTAGTTATGATTTTTTGAAGATTTGAAAAAATCGGGGTTGTGCTGATATTTTCCTGCGATCGCAAATCTGTCCGTACAGTTCACAATTTTTTTATTTTTCTTCGATTTTTCATGCTTTTCCATGGAATTAACTTCCAATTTTTTGTATGATTTTGTATATATACTATTACTATTCCTAATTCAATTCTAATTATCATTTTGAATTAATTTAATATTTTTTAAATTTAATTCAAGATATTAGTGTAATTTGAATTTGAATAGAATTAGTATCTATCTTCTTGCTTAAAAATCTATCTTATTTTAAAATTTGATTATATCTTATCTTATTTTAAATTTTAAAAAAAAAATAAGATATTTATAATCATGTAATTTTTAAATGATATAAGATATTTTGCTAATTTTTTAAATTTTGTTATTTTATTTATTTAAATTACATTTAAAATTTGAAAAAGATATTTATTTATCTTTTCTAATTTTTTATTTAATTTTTTATTTATAAAATAACATTTAAAATTTAAAAGTAGTTAGCAAATTTTTGAAATGATATTTAGGTTGGTTGAAACCTAATTTTTTAAAAATTGTAGGTTTAATTTTAATTTTTTTTTAATTTTCGAATTTTTCAATTTTTTTTAAATTTTCAAATTTTTTTTTAATTAATTATTTTCGAAATTAAATATTTAATTTAAAATTAAATAAATCCTACATCCAACTATCCAACTAACCTTGTTGCAGGAGTATGTATTTTAACTTGTGTGTAAGTTTTCAAAACCTATTATTACTTGATTGCAAATAGCCATGGTTACCTTTTGCCAGATCTAATGATCTGATGGCTCCCTTGGTCAAGATAATAATTTGTAACAGGTATAATTTATAATCTTCATTCATCTGTGTATGACCTAGCAACATGATAGGACCCATCCAAAGTGTGCCTGTGTGAGCCTATGTGTTTAATTTTATTATAGATGCATATAGGTTGTTGTTGCTAAAATAAATTATTATAGTTCTTGATAGAATTTATTTAGGCCCATTTAGTTTTTGGGCCTATTCAATTAATAACAGTTGTTCTTATTAAGGTTAAATTCCTCTCTCTCTTTTGAGATATTTGGTCTAAAAGTGGCGAGAGAAGCTCCCTCTATTAGTCATCTATTCTTCGCTGACGATAGTTTACTCTTCTTGGCGGCTAATGAGGGATCATTGCATTCAATCCAACAAATTTTTGCAGTTTATTCAAGATGCTCAGGACAGGTAAAAAGTTGGTAGTCTGGGTATTTGGAATTTTACTTCATTATTATATTAATAACCAAATGTTATTTGATTTAAAAGTTGGATAAGTAACTTTATGTTTTAATTCTTTCTTTCGAATTTATAGGTAATAAATTTCAATAAATCTATTCTCTGTTTTTCGTCAAATACAAAGGAAGAAATGAGGAAACTGTATTCAGAAGCCTTAAATATGCAGACAACGGAGGCCATTGAAAAATATTTGGGTTTACCTATGATAGGTGGAAAGAACAAAACTGAGATTTTCAGACCAATAAAGGATAAAATATGGGCAAAACTTCATGAGTATCAGGCAAAGCTTTTTTCACAAGGGGGTAAGGAAGTACTGGTCAAAGCTGTTATCCAAGCAATGCCCACCTACCAAATGTCCTGTTTTAAAATTCCAGAGGGTATCGGGGAAGAGATAGAAAAATTGATAGCAAGATACTGGTGGGGATCAGTTGACAATAAACATAAAACTCATTGGAGAGCTTGGCATAAGATTTGTAAACCAAAGAGTGATCGAGGTTTAGGTTTTAGACGGTTCAGCCAATATAATCAAGCTCTTTTGGCAAAGCAGGCATGGAGGATCTTAATGAACCCCAAATCAATATTGGCTCAAGTTTTGAAAGCACGATATTTCAGGCTCACGAATATTCTAAAGGCAGAAAAGGGATCATATCCGTCACCAACTTGGCAAGGAATTCTATGGGGTAGAGATTTGTTATTAAAGGGTCTTAGACGGAGTATAGGAAATGGTAAAGACACAAGGACATTCAGAGACCCGTGGTTACCAAGACCACCTTCTTTCCTTCCTAGCTCAGCTCCAGCGTATGAGGTGGCAAGAGTGTCAGATCTTATTGAGTCACTTGGATGTTGGAATTTTACCATAATACAACAACACTTTAATCCTCCAAATGCAGAATGTATTTCTTCCATCCCGTTGAGTCCATTCAATCATGAAGATGCGTGGTTTTGGCATTATACTAATCATGGTAATTATTCTGTAGGCAGTGGATATAACACTACGATGACTTTGGATAAGTCATTACCCTCATCAGCTAGTGATGTGTTCTCAACATGGTGGAAGCAATTCTGGGGATTAAAAATACCCAGGAAAATTTTACATTTTGCGTGGAGGGGTTTCCATGAAATCTTGCCAACGCGTATTGGATTGGAAAAAAGAAAAATAGTTTCTAATAATTCATGTGAGTTATGTGGATTTGGAGGAGAGTCTAATGCTCATGCTATTTTCTGGTGTCCCTTTGCACAAGAAATTTGGAAACTTCTGGAGTTTACATTTCTACATGAGGTGAGAGAGGTAATTGATTTTAAAAATGTGATATTATATGCTGCTGAGGTGGTAGAAAAGGATTTGTTTGAGAAAATTATTATTAGTGCTTGGGCCATATGGACGGAGAGAAATAAAATTACTCATGGTCAACATTTAGGACAACCACAACAGATTGTTAATTGGATTGACAGTTATTATGGAACTGTTGTATCTGCTCGTGATGGAGCCAAGGTTAGTAGCCTTCCTATTCAAAGAAATAGAAATAATTCAGAAGTTCTACATAGGGATCCTCAAGAAGAACAGAGACATACAATACTTATGGTTGATGCAAAGAAGCGATCGAATAATACAAGTTCAGTTGGTTTAGGGGCTATTATCCTTTCAGAAGATAGAAGGGTAAGGGCAGCAGTTTGCAAGCCTCTTAAAGGTAGACAGATCTTTATCTTTAAGGAAATTTTTTCGATTTGTATTAACCTTAAATTTTATAGCATAGTGTTTTGAACAGGTTTTCGAAACGTTATACAAGGGGCGGTTTTATGTTTGAATAGTATTAGGTCTGGTTCTATATGTTTCAGATGATGCATGGTCTTTTATATCTTAATTGCTAAAAGGGCTAGGTCTGATGTAACAGTTTTAAAATATGCTTCTAGCTAAGTGATTGAGCAGTACCTGGTGGTGCTTATATAATGTGGATAGGTATTTTTAGACTGATTAGTTAATCATTGGTAGGCTAGTTTTGGAGTGCACTTGTATCAGGCTTGAATGTATCAAGACTAATATGTTTTTGCCCTTTTTCGGGGAAAATGCTTATTTTATGTTTTATGGTGTTCTTTTACTAGCCAAAGGGTTATCCCTTTGGCTAGTTTTTTCCTTTTATTCTTTCTTAGCATTGTTGATTTTATCGTTTTGGGGTTACGTCTCTTGTGGTAGTTTGCCTTTAACTTTGACTCATAATTTTCATTGTGGTGTTTTCTGGTTTGTTATGTCTTCAGGAAGTATCTCTGTTTTACAAGCAGAGACCTTGGCACTTTTGTTTGGACTTAATTGGGCTCTTTCATGCGGAATCCAAATTAAAGAGGTTTTTTCCGATTCTCTGTCTCTAGTCACAGCTATAAACAAAGGAAAGGTTTTTTTCAACGAGCTGGGTGTACTTTTTGAGGATGTCATAGCATTATTGTCTAAACTCCCGGGAGCAGTTTTGTCCCATGTGGCTCGGAATATGAATTCTGCAGCACATGGTTTGGCAAAACATGCTCTTCGGTTAGACAATGAGCTATCCTGGTTCGAGGAGGTGCCGCCGCCGATTGTGGATTGCTGCTTTGTTAATCATGTGTGATCTGGATCACCGCGTCAAAAAAAAAAAAAAATTCCTCTCTTTCGGGCCTTGTGTGAGAGTTGGGAGCCATAGAAGTGGGTACGACATACTGAATCCAGCACCCCCTCACTTGAACCACCCCAATTGTGAAGGCCCATTTGCCTGATTTGAATGACTGTACTAGGTTAATTACACTAGTTTAACCTAATTAAAATTGATTAGCAACATAATTAATTTCATTTATTTTGAAATTAATTTAGAAAATCATAGTTTAAAGAATTTTATATTCTAAGCTAAACTATATGTATTTTCTTGTATTTAATTAAATATAGAATTATAACCATCTAGATTCTTTCTGGAACTTAATTTAAATTTTTCATTAGATATTCCTATTTAAGTTGATATTTAGTTATCTACAACTAACCAACTTAAATCTGAATATCTTTTGAATTCAAAATTTCAAAATTAAGTTGAGGAATTTTAGGCATTGGTTATTAAGATTCTTTAGATATTTTTTAAGTTAATATCTTTTCGAATATTAACTTAAAATGGAATATTTTAGATATTTTTTAGGTTAATATCTTTTCGAATATTAACTTAAAATGGAATATCTTCAAAATTAAGTGGTTACAACTTAATTTTAAATTTAATTAAATCTGATTTGAAAGATATTTAAGTTGATTTTTTAGATTCTTCTAAAACAACTTAAACAAGATATTTTCAAATTTGTTCCATTTTTATTCAAATTTATTTTTTGAATTTAATTAATAAATGAAAATTAATTAAAGTTGATTTTTTATTTAAATCAATTTTGATTTGTAATTTTTCATTATTATATTATGGAACTTGTTCGATATTTATTTGAATTTATTTTAAATAATAATTGAAAATTAATTAAAGTTGATTTTTTATTTAAACCAACTTTAGTTTGTAATTTTTCATTATTATAATATCGAATTTAAACGATTATACAAAATACATATATTATTTTTAAATAATGAGCTTTTAATCAAGAGACATTCGATCTCCATTGTGGGTTTTACACCGCGTTTGTTTTAGTGAGTAATCCTCCCTAATGGAGGAACGTTCATTAGCAATTTCGCACCGTTTAACCTCGCATGATAAGTAATTTGTAAGTGTTTTGTATGGTATAGATCACCCTAATGGTGGCGACCATACTTGACTTGCAAGTTATGAAACAATGGTGGAAGCTCATAAGATAGAATTGCCTTGACTCTCGCCTAAACGGGACAACGCTGAATTCCAATCTTGATCGAATAAAAGGTTGCTAGAATGGTTATCATTTTAGATGAGCTGACAACTCTATTCAATGGATGATGCTTTGACTCTCGCCTAAACGGGACACTGTATCAGTTTGTTGAAATACCTTGGGAAATAAACTATGTTAGATTTAGTATTTCTATAACATATGTCATTACTTGTTATTTTCTAAATTGTGTATGAATTTATGAGCCAAAACCTTACTTCTGTTTTATTGATGTGTTGTAGTGTCATTATGAATAACCCTCACCCCGATCCTCTCTTAGTTACTATCTTAGCAAAAGAACTCTATAGTGTGAAAATGCATCCTGGTAGTTGCATTAACTCGCACCTGTTGATGATGAATCTGAAGTTCCAAAAGGCAAATCTACTAGGAATTGATTTATCAAGAGAACAATGGGTCCAACTTATCCTTAATAGTCTTCCTCCGGAGTATAATGAATTTGTTATCTCTTATATGATCAACAATTCTAACTCCTCCGACATGGACAAGCTCGAAGCAGAATTACGAGCCCATGAACGGAACTTGATTGCAATAGGTCCCCCTGGGTTTGCAATCAATAATCAAAGGAAAAGGACTAGGTATGAAGGATCTAGCAAAACTGCTTCTTCAAGTACAATTATCAGACATAATCTTCTATGTTCGAATTGTAATGGAAAGGGTCATCATGAAGAACGATGTCCCAGGCTTCTAAACAATTCAAACGAAGGTAATGCTTTTATCTTTGAATCATGTGTTTTAGAGAACAACAAATCCATCTAGATTGTTGATTCTGGGTCTACTAACCATGTATGTTCTTCACTGCAGTTGCTTGAAACTTGGGAAAATCTGCTTCCAGGAGAGTTACAGCTTAAAGTTGGCAATGGCGAATTAGTATCGGTCAAAGCTAGAGGAAAAGCCCGCATCAAGTTTCAACAAAGATTTTTAATTTTAGAAAATGTTTTATTTATTCCAAACTTTAGTAGAAACTTGATTAGTGTCTCATGTTTGCAAACACAATCTTATATATTGAATTTTTCGAGTACAAATTGTTCAATTTCTCGTAATGGATTTCAAATATGTGTTGCTATAATGGAACAAGGGCTTTATGTTTTACGACCGAGTACTCGAATCTCACTAAATAGTGAACTTTTCAGTGTAGCTAGACCTAGAAACCTTAAAAGAAAAGAGATTGATAATGATGATCAAACTTATCTATGGAATTTACGTTTAGGTCATATAGGCTTTGATAGACTCAATAGGCTCACCAAAGACGGTCCATTGAAAAATGATGTCTTAGGTGAACTGCCAGTATGCGAGTCCTGCCTAGAAGGAAAAATGACTAAACGTTCTTTCTCTGTAAAGGGAGAGCGTGCCAAAATCCCTCTAGGGTTAGTGCATTCCGATGTCTGCGGACCTTTGAATGTCAAAGCCCGAGGTGGTTATGAGTATTTTGTCACTTTCATTGACGATTTCTCTAGATATAGTCTTCTTTACCTAATGCAAAAGAAATCTGAAACGTTTGAAAAGTTTCAGGAGTTTCATGCTTTGTCCCAAAACCAATTAGGTAAATCATTAAAGATCTTGCGAACTGATAGGGGTGGAGAATATATGGATATGCAGTTCAAAGATCATTTAATTGAACTTGGAATTGAATCCCAATACATCGCCCAAAGAACTCCACAACAAAATGGAGTTGCAGAAAGAAGAAATCGCACTCTTTTGGAAATGGTTAGGTCTATGCTGAGTTATTCAACTCTGTCTACGTCCTTCTGGGGATATGCTATACAGATGGCAAATGACATTCTAAATGTTGTTCCATCTAAAGCAGTCCCTAAGACACTCGTCAAACTTTGGAATGGTCGAACACCTAGTTTACGCCATTACAGAATTTGGGGGTGCCCTGCTCATGTCTTAAGAAAGAAAGAAGGCGAACTTGAATCACGTACCGAAGTATGCATGTTTGTCGGAAATTCTAAAGAGACTAGGGGTGGACTATTTTATAGTCACAAGGATAATAAAGTGTTTGTTTCTACAAATGCTACTTTCCTTGAAGAGAACTATATTAAAGACTACAAACCGAAAAGTAAAGTTGTTCTAGAGGAATTGCTATCAAATATAAGTCCTTCCAATGTTCCGTCCTCTTCCACTCGTGAAGAAGACGATCTCACTCCCTCAGTTGAACAAACTGAGAAATCTACTACTAAAGTTTTTGTTCAGAAGACAACCGTACCTCGTCGTAGTGGGAGGGTTTCAACAAAACCTGCTCGTTATGGCTTGGATGGTGAAATCAATATGGTCGTAGGTGACGGTATTGATGACGATCCATTAACCTATAAACAGGCAATGGCTAGTCCGCAACGGAAACGATGGTCAGCCGGCATGGATTCAGAAATGGATTCCATGAAAAAGAACAAAGTCTGGGAATATGTAGACGCACCTGACGACTATCATCCGATAGGATGCAAGTGGGTTTACAAGAAGAAAAGAGGAGTTGGAGGCGAAGTCGAAACTTTTAAAGCTATACTTGTAGCCAAGGGTTATACCCAAAGAGAAGGCGTGGACTATGAGGAAACTTTTGGTCCTGTTGCCATGCTCAAATCCATCCGAATTCTTCTCTCCATAGCTGCTGCTTTCGATTATGAAATCTGGCAAATGGATGTCAAGACTGCCTTCCTTAATGGGGTACTTGAAGAAACCATCTATATGGAGCAACCAGAAGGTTATGTTCTTCCTGGGCAGGAAAAGAAAGTTTGCAAGTTAAACAGGTCTATCTATGGACTTAAGCAAGCTTCTCGCTCATGGAACAAGAGGTTTGATGAAATCATCAAGACCTACGGCTTTCTTCAGAATGAAGATGAACCTTGTGTTTACCAACTCGAGGAAGACCAAATAGTAGTATTCCTGGTCCTTTATGTTGATGACATTTTGATCATTGGAAACAATGTCAACAAAATGACTCACATTAAGGAATGGCTCAACACTCAATTCGATATGAAAGATTTGGGTGAAGCAGCCTATGTTCTTGGTATTCAGATTATCAGAAACCGGAAGAACAGATCTCTTGCTCTCTCTCAAACAACCTACATAGACAAAGTCTTAGAGAGATTCTCCATGAACAACACCAATGGGGCAAACATGCCT